>NC_137268.1:19923034-21406784 GCF_053477335.1 Acartia tonsa
AGTAGAATTTACAGTCAAATGACCCTTCCCTTCCAAAGTATCATTGTCATTTTTATCTTACAAAAAATTTGTACAATTTATACACTTTACCTGACAGCTTCTGATGGATAGACAGATATACAGACAGAGTGGTGTGTCGAGTAGCTAGGCTCCCTAAGAAATGTCATCCTTGACCTTGAAAAGTATTGACCTTGTTTTAAAAAATGTCCAACTTCCTAAATATAATATTCAAATATATATCAACAGGGTGTCCAACTTCCTAAATATGATATACAAATATATATCATCAGGGTGTCCAACTTCCTAAATATAATATACAAATATATATCATCATGGTGTCCAACTTCCTAAATATAATAGACAAATATATATCAACAGGGTGTCCAACTTCCTAAATATAATATACAAATATATAGCATCAGGGTGTCCAACTTCCTAAATATAATGTACAAATATATATCATCAGGGTGTCCAACTTCCTAAGTACAATATTCAAATATATAGCATCAGGGTGTCCAACTTCCTAAATATAATATACTAATATATATCATCATGGTGTCCAACTTCCTAAATATAATATACAAATATTTATCATCAGGGTGTCCAACTTCCTAAATATAATGTACAAATATATATCATATATATATATATATATATATCATCAGTATATAAGTACAAAATTCAAATATATTAACAGGGTGTCCAACTACCTAAATATAATATACAAATATATATCAACAGGGTGTCCAACTTCTTTAATATAATATACAAATATTTATCAACAAGGTGTCCAAATTCGTAAATATAATACACAGTCAGGGTTGCAATCTTGTGTACTGTAGATTATGGATCTCACTAAGCGCAGTTCTGTTTTCTTTTACAGTAAAGCTTCTTTTAGGTCCAAGAAAGGTTTCCAACTCAAGCAAAATTCCTCCTCCCAAAATATTTTGGTTTCTGTTTATGCCTTTTTTTTGGTTTGGAGGCTGCTTATCCATGTCCGTAAAAATTATGTAAAACTTGGAAGACAAAAATTTGGAAACAAAACTCGTGCAACACCTCACTCTAAAGGCAGACAGGGATATTATTTTACCTCTAGCTTGTGTGATTTATCTCCATTTTATTATTCAATACCATGCTAGTATTCTTTTCTTATATGTTCAAAGAAATAGTTAGTGAAAATAAAATCTTATTTTATTGGGATATTATAGTTATTTTATTCAATTTTGTTAAAAATAGTTTTTCGCGGATAGTAAAATGAGAATCGGTATTACAAATCTATAAAATATAGGCCGATTCATATAACAAATAGAATATTTACCAGCAAAAAAAAATATTAATTTGGATGCCCTGTCCCTGTCCACATTTCAAATCCGGGGGAAAAACGGCGGGAAAAATTTTCATTTTGACAGGTCTCATTTTTTATCCCATCCTCTCACTTTTTTGCCCTATCTCCCTTTTTCCTTCTTAACCTTGACTTGCTTTCTATCCCACCCCAGGGAGGCAGGGAAGGTGTAATGGACTGTAATTTTAGTTGTAGCCTAAAGTTTTCAATACACATTCTCTCATATGTTGGTTTTAAAAAGTTTTGGGTATTTTATTAAATCAAACTAGAAGTGTGCAAGGTTTTTATCTACTGAAGGGTTACTTTCTCATGATTGGGGATGTACATAAATGTATTGACCTTTGATTCCTGATCCTAACCCCCCCCCCCCCCTTTGAAAACATACGACGCGTATTTCTGTTAAGAATATTTTTGAAGTATAAAACATAAAAAATTACGTTCACTTATTAAAGATGTTTTATTAGTTCTAAAGGCCAAAATTAATTCAATTGAAGCCTCAAAAAAAAACATACCGCTTTAACTGCTGAAAGACTGCCACAAGAAGACCCAAAACCAAATTTTAAGTCTCCAGCTTCAATAACAATTTTAAAATGACATTACAAACAAAATTCTAATCTTATTTTGGGCCTTTAGTTATTTTTTTTTATTCTTGGGGCCATTTCTCATTAAGGGGAAGGGGTGGAGTGGTGATGCAATTCCTCTACAAAACCAGCCTTAGCCGTTTCGAGATCTTAGCAAACATACACATACACACCCCACCCTCATTTTGGACTTCACTGGGCCCCTAGGGGCTAGGTGGAAAGTCACAAGTAGAATTAAAAGGAGTGGATTATATAGTCGTACAGTTCAAAATTCCGAGACGAATTCTAAATTTGATGCATTATCAAAAAAAATTTTAGTAAAGCTTCTCTAAAACTAAAGTATTTCTTCTAAATCACGACGGTCCGGCTTAAAAGTAAGAAATCATTGATTTAATGTAGATATCTTAAAGGTTAGATAATGAAAGATGGATGTTAAAAATAAAAATTCTATAAATTAAAGTAATTGGTAGTACTGTTTGGACACTGCTTGTTTGTACAACATATTAAATAGCCTAAAACCATCCCGTAATTTACATTTAGAGATGTAATAGCCTAGTACCAGCACAGGATCTATGTAAAGCTTTCCTATCCTAATTGGTTCAGTGGTTGTTTATGCTACTTAAGGACAAAGCTTTCCTAGTTTAAATTTCATGTAATACTAATATTCCTTATTATACTGTTACACAACATTTAAATTAGATCTGTCTTTTGGCTATTGTCTGTAACGGCGTTGCTACAAAAGACCAACTCTACAAAAGACCAACGCCTACAAAAGACCAACTAGTCGGTTCTACAAAAGACCAACACTACAAAAGACCAACTAGTCGGTTCTACAAAAGACCAACGCCTACAAAAAATCGTAGAGCTGGAAGGTCTAGAGTTGGTTTTTTGTAACAACGCCTCTGTAACTCTGTCTTTGTCTATTCAAAAATCAACATATTTTTAATGGATGTACGGATTTTCTAGTAATAATTAGAGTTTCAACACTTCTTAATTCGTATCCAATTTTTATAGGAATCATCCTCAGATTTTGAAATCGATAAGACAATTCTAACATGTCTAAATCAAAGAAAGGAGATAATTGTTACAGACGGACTCACCTACCCTAATTATGGACAAGCTTCGCCTAAAAAAGAAGGTGAAATCCTAAAGATTATCCTTTCAGCATAAATTAAAGATATTATTAAATGCATTATTAATAGCTAACACCGTAAAGGGAGGGAAAAATGATTCTGTTGTAATTCTACAACCCATTCTTCCTACCAATAAATGTAATAAGTATAGATGTATAACACAGACAACTACCTGGCTTCTGTCTTGGCGATCTTTTTTGTCTGCTAGCAAATTGTTGTTCTGCTTATTTGCAGTGGCTGTGCTATTGACTGATATTCAAAGACCTAATTGAAAGCCTGCACAGGGTTCACGGGTTGGGGACATACAGTTATTTAACCCCTTTACCCCTCTATTTTTTACTGTAATATTCCTATCAATAAAAAAATTGCAGAATTTTGCGCGTAAGATTTGGAGGGAAGATTCACTTATCGTTCATTGCCCTATCCGTATATCCCAAGTATATTACAGAAAGATTAAATACAAGATAAGATGTTTAAAAGGAAACTATCTAATTAAATATTTAGCTTGGTACGTTAGGTTTAGGGCTCGAGTATAGAAATCTAAAGGGATAAGACAATGGCCGATAAATTTATGTACATCCCCAAATGATGATACACAAAATTATATAACGTTATTTTAAAACATGGGGGACTAGAGTAATAAACATCCAATTGTCATCGTCATGCTAGAGTTATTAAAAATTGTTGAACAATTAAAGATTCCTATGAACCTTCATTAAGTAATGATATGCACAAATTTGACTAATTGAAAAAGGCCTTTAAATCAAAAGGTTGGTTGTCTGCTAGATGTTACTTTTTTCAAGGGTACACAGCCCAGATAAGCTATGGGTGAAGCCATAAGCTATATCATAAAGATCTTAGTTAAGCAAAAGATGTTACGAGTTAAGCACTAAGCCCTAAGCCTAATGTCAATAATGTCTTTCTTAACTTTAAATCTAGTAATTTTGTTATTTATATAAAATTTTTAAAAGATTAGTACAGAATTATCAGGGAGGGAGGGGACATTGAACTGTAAATTACACTGGTACTCAAAGTTTTATAAGAATAATATTAAATTAAATTTTTATTGGTTGATCCAGCGCATAGTGTCATAACTTTTCAACCAAAAATATTAATCTTCAGAAGGGGTAATCATTCTTATTTTTTATCATTTAGGATTTATAACATTTTATAATCCATTGTCTTATCCCTTTAGATCCATGGTGATTACTGTTAAAGATTAAGTTATATGTACATAAGTATTTATTATTTAACAATTACAATAAGTATAAACGTATAGATCGCGATATAAAACTTAGTTTCCACTTCTTTTTATCCAACATTGTCACTATGTATGCTGATATAATTTGTTTTTTAGTTAGATTATTTTGTTATCTATCTTTGTGTTTTATTCAGGGCTCGGCAGCCGCAAGTATGTCTAATGTAAATCAACCTTTTACAATTTTAAAAATCAGCTGAAAGCCTAAACCTTCAAATCAAAATATGGCAATCCCTCTTTTCCTTGATGTTTCAAGATGAACAGAAATTTAGTTGCCGAATGTGTTCACAGTTTCCTGGGTGTTTCCTTATCCTGTCTCAATATTTACTACTAGCTAAAAAAGCTTCAAACTTCCAGACAAAAATCTGAAAAATAAATTTTGAATGTATGTATAATGTATAAATCGTCTATACATTCAAATTTAGATTTTTTGGAAGTTTGAATTTTTTTAGCTAGTAGTAAATATTGAGACAGGATAAGGAAACACCCAGGAAACTGTGAACACATTCGGCAACTAAATTTCAGTTCATCCGTTTCAAAGCATCCTAAAGTGTTTAAATTTAAGGCTTTGTCGAGACTGACGCTCGGCTGCTGAGCACTAATTTATTATATTTGATGTTTTGTTTCAATTAAACATTATTTTTCTTTATTTAATCCTTATTTCATCTTTCCTCGTTGTGACAACATGCCGTCTTGTTTAAAATATTATGTTACTTTTTAGATGAACTGAAATTTAATTTCCGAATGTGTACACAGTTTCCTCGGTGTTTCCTCATCCTATCTCAATATTTACTACCAGCTAAAAAAGCTTTAAACTTCCAAATAGATAGGATGAGGAAACACCGAGGAAACTGTGTACACATTCGGAAATTAAATTTCAGTTCATCACTTTTCATCCTTAATTAAAATTAGAATAGTAAATTTCATACTTTAAGAAAATTCGGGTATAGTCCTTTCCACGACATCCCTCCATAAGGAGCGATTCTTCGTATTTTTCACAGTAGCTTTTCTCCTATTTCTAGCCCCTGCGGGCGGCCCTAACCCTGCAGGGCCAATTACCTAACCCTGTGGGGCAATCACCTAACACAATATAGCCTAACCTAACCTAAAATAACCTATAAAAAGCCATTTTAAAAATACGAAGAATCGCCCCTTTTGGAGGGATGTCGTGGAAAGGACTATACCCAAAAATTCAAGTAATTCTAATAAATGTTAATGTAGCTCTGAAGGGAAGAAGTTTAGGTGGATAATGCAAATTTTTGGGGAGAAATGAGGTATACTTAGAATCAACAATTTGAAAGAAAACTTTTATTTAATTAATGTTAAACATTAAAGCTTTATTCATTATTAGCGGCTACGCCCCTAGAGGCCTCTAGTGGCACTTTGAATGATTTTTTTTTTATTTAAAATATCTAATTACAGAAATAATTGGTTTATATTTCGTTCAAGTCTCTTTTTTGGGAGGGGTAATTTTTTTCTAGGGGCGATTTCTCCTGAGAGGGTGGTGGTACCCTCCCCCAAAATAGTTATAAACCTTCCCGGGACTTATAAGAAGCTACCCTGTTAAGGAGAACCCAATCGGTTCAGCGGTAAGCGAGATCCTTTGGTACAAACACACAGACAAACACACAGACAGCCTGTTACTTTAGTATAAGGATTAGTAGCTACGCCCTAGAGGCCTTGAGGGGGGGTGGATTCGATTTCTCCACAATAGTTTTTTTAAGGTAATTTTTTTTTTAAATGGGGTGAGGTATTATTTTTAAGGGGCGATTTTTTTGGGAAGGAGGTCGTACCCTCACCCAAAATAGGTATAAACCTTCCCTTGACCTATCATAAGCTAAATTGTAAAGGAGAACCATATCGGTTTAGTGGTTAGCAAGGTCCTTTAGGACAGACCAATACTGTTACTTTTACTAATCTCCTCATAACACAATTCTTTTTATTCAATTTCTAAATTTCTCGTCAACGCTTTTTAGCACAATGAATATTTTCAATAAAAAGATTGTCCTTTGAACGCTTGGGAAGAAATTGCAAAATCATTGGCAAAATGACGACGTTAAAATTCACACCCACATAAAACTGTCTATTTTTTATCCTTTTTAATCAATGACAATGTTTTTTTGTCTTTAAGAAATGATTTTTATTGCACCAAAAAAGCTAAAAATGTTTGCTATTTTAATACTATTTGATCATAAATTGCTTTTAGGTTTTATTAATTAAGTTTGTAGTTTTGATAATACATTTAATAGCAATTTAGGAAGAAAATCCATAACCTATTTTAAGCAACCAAAAAACTTACACCATGTCTTTGAACAATACGAAGCTTACTTAAACCAATAAGACTTTGAATTTAAATTATGATGGTTTTTAACAAAATGGTTTGGATTGTTAATTTGCAGTAAAGTAAATTTGATTTGAAGAGAAATAGTTTTCTTTTTACTTTACAGCCATTTCATTGTATTTATCTATAATGGAAGTGTGTGTGTGTGTGTGTAATGTGTATCCATATCTTTAACCCTTTACAGTCGGGCCCCTTGCCGCACCTTAATCGGTCGGGGGGGGGGGGGGGGGGGGGGCGTTCAACGCCCCCCTTATTATCTCAGTTCCTATAAGAGCTAGAGGGCTAATTTTTTTGTGCAAGTCCCCTGTTTGATAATGAATTTCCGACCTTTTATAAGTCTAAGACAATTTTCGCTTCCTTCACCCTTTTATTTAACAACCTTTGTTTTTAGGTCTTTTTTTACTTAAAAATTTCAAACGGCTGTAATTTTCTTATTTTTTAAGCTAGAAGAAAATTTTTTTTTCCAGAAAATGTTTATCTTTATGTAAATTTTACATTAGAAATATCAAAATATAAATTTCAGCGGCCGCAGCTGTACTTGGCAGCTGCAAGCCGCCGCAGTCGGCGGGAAAACGGCAGCGGATCTTCATGAAATTTTAATACGTTATGTAGACATGTAAGAAAAGCTTAAGTTTAAAATTTGAAGTCTCTAAGTCAAAAATTGCGGCCACAGGACCCTTTTAAAAATTTCTGGAGACCTGGAGGATCAGGACCTGCAGGATCATACTTGGAACCTTGAACACCTGTATTTCATATAAGGATGTAATACTAGAGGATTTTTTAGTATTTTGGTATGATAAAATGCTTTGTTTTAGTCAAAAAAATGTTTTTGCTCTTTACCTGGATGACCCTGCCAGGTTTGCTGGCATCCTGTGCCCGCCAGGATGGAGATATTTAAAAAATTCCAACTCTCAGTTATGTGTCATACCCATACTTAAAAGTCAAGCAGTTTGGGCTCTTTATCTTTCACACACAGAAAATGAGATAGAAAAAAACGGAAGGGGGGGCGTTCAACGCCCCCCCCCCCCCCGACCGTTAAGGGTTAAGATTGAATTATTAGTTCTCAATTTTCAAGAAAGCTTTATATTGTTGCCGGGTATTTTAAAAATTTCAAAAAAATTATCTACCGCACGCCACTGGCAAAAAAATGTAATCTTGAATTTGAAAATGTATTTCTTTAGTAGAAGAAACCTCAATTATTTCATGTTTATCTCTCCACTTAGGGTTTGTATGTAAAATTACTATTACAATAAAAACTTGAAAGAACCCCTTTATTGTTTTTAATGCTTTTAGGTGCTTTTTAGCGTCAACACAGACATAAATACATATCAAATATTAAATAGCAATTGAAAAGATTGTTACTTATGATCATTTGACTTACCCTGTGCTAATTTTGATGACTATGAAGGCAGGGAATAGCCAATAGCCAATTTTAATTTTACTAGAACCAACACAAAAGGTTGCTGTCCCTTATAAGCATAGCGAGCAGCAGAAATTCTCTTAATTTTTTAAATCAAAAAATTGGGATTGATATTTTTTCGTTATGCATAAAGATCCACCTCCCCCCTCCCTTAATTTAAATTAAATGCTAATTCAGGAGATATGCAAGTAATTACTAAAACAAATTTTAAAATATTTTTAAGATTGTTTGTCCCTTGCCTTTCGGCGCACCTTATTCAAGTATTTGGATAGTTAGATGCTTGCTTTACAGGGAAAGATCAATAAAAGATTAAGCATTCTTCCAAAATAATATAAAAACTTACTTTTTGTAGCTTTTAAAGAAACTTTGTAGGTTTTTAGAGTAATATTTGAAAACAATGGAAGAATTGTATTTCCTCGAACAATCCCTGGATCCCTTATTAAACGGAGACGCAGATAACAATCAGACGAAGATTTTTTTTTTGTTTTTGACAGATTTTTTTCTGGCAATATATTTTTTTTTATTGGTGGCGAAGCTAATCTTGGATTAGGTCTTTAGTTATCGTTACGTCTTGTTTTCATTTTTATATAAAAGAGTTTTCCATTATAGAGGAGCTTCAAATGGGTCCCGTGGTTGTTTGGGCAATTTTCTTATTTAGATTGAAGTCATGGAATGGTTTTTGACAATTTTTCTACCCATGCATTGTCCTTCGAATACAAAGCTAGGGGCTCATCCAGGGGCGTCCAAGCTTTTTTTTTGGGGGGGGGGGGTAAGCCGCAAATTTTGTTTACCCCCACCCCCCCCCCCCAAATGTTTACCCCGGAGTAAAAATTGGCGGGGGGGGGGTATATTAACCTCCCTGAAATCTGTTGGCAGGGGTAAGTTTCTTTCCCCCCAAAAAAAATTGACCCCCGGGGTAAAATTTTTTTGGGGGTGGGGGTAATTTAAATTTTTTTTTGTTAGGGAATTTTTATTTTTAGGGGGGGGGTACTAAATGGAGGGTAGGGGTAGATTTTAAATGGGGGGAGTAATCCCCAATTCCCCCCCCCCCTCTTGGACGTCTTTGGGCTCAGCCACTAGTTTAATATGAATAAAGGAAAAATATGAATATTCAAATAATTAAACTGAAAAGAAAATAACATTGGATCTTGTAAAGAAGGTTGAATATTCTTAGTAATATTTCAATTATTAGATTATTTTAAATTAAATAATTCAATAAATATGTTTTCTTTACAAACATTGTTACCACCTATTTTAAGAACTTGAAAATGTTTGTATGTAAATTAAATTTGTTTAAAAAAGATAAATAACTGAAAATCTGTATAGGGGGGTGTTTACACCCCTTAGCTATAATAAGGAGATTGTACACACCCCAATAATAAAGCATCTCCTACACTTCCCAATAAATATAATCCATCCTGGAAAAACCAACGGGGGTTGTTTAATGTTTATAACTTTGGGATAAACCCTAAAATTTACTTTTGAAGATTTGGTGATTATTTCATTAATAACTATATAGAGGCTACGTCCCTAAAATATAAATGCTCTTCATTCGATAGACAAAAAAAAGCATAAAACCATCGCAAATCATCCTGTGACCTATGTAAAGCCTCCCTTAAAGGAAAAAAAATAAATTAGTTTAGAATTTTATTTTTAGTCTTAAGCTTCAGGCAAATAAATAGGATAATTATAACTTTTTTAATGTTCAAGGAAAATTAATGTAAAACTAATTTATCTATTTTTCAATGAAAGTAAATATAGAAAAATATGTTATTTGAATCAATATAAAATTACATAATAAATATCTCATTTTAACAGGGAAAAGAGTAAGGCAACCACAGAAAAAAACTAATTAATCTCATCTTTTTTATTCAATAAATCTAGAATTTTAAACAGTAAGATATTTTAAAACAAAAATGACAACTTTTGCAATGGATGTATTTTTACTTGGATATTGCACCATATTTTCATGTTCGCTAATAAAGTGAACCTTGTAACGGGCTAAAACTATCTCCTCTATCCCCCCTTTTATCCTATCCCCTTCCCTCCTACTGGCTAAACGAATTCACCAATAAATGTCAGGAGAAATAGCAACCAAAATTGACGACAATTTTTCCTCTGTCATAATATCCACATATATTCTGCATCCATTACTTTTACGTACTGATATGATTACTTATTGGCATAGTGACGAATTAAAGTTTTAACGTGTGCAGTGCAATTGCGATTATGACGTATTGCTACTATGACTTATTTACATTGTGACTTACTGATATCTTGACGTACTCATACATAGTGACATATTAACGCTATGATGCACTGACGTAAAATTCTATTTATAGGAAATATTAACCTTTAAAACAATAAAAATTAATCATTGTATGTTATACTAGCGGCTTCGCCCCTAGCCTCTAGGGGCTTTGCCCCAAGAGGTTTGATCAAACCAATTTTTCGTATTTTAGATTTAAAATAAAAAAGAAATTTTTTTTTTTTTGGGGGGGGGGTATTTTTCATTTTTGGGGGGGTTAGGGGTGTCCCACCCCCAAAGAAAATAGTTATAAACCTTCCCGGGAACTATGAGAAGCTACCCTGTAAAGGAGAACCCGATCGGTTTAGCGGTTAGCGAGATCCTTCGCTACAAACAGACAAACACACAAACACACACACACACAAACACACAAACAAACAGACAGACATCGTTCTACTTTGTATTATAGATAAAAGACATTTTGTCTATGCAGACAGGTCTCCCAAACTGATAAAATATTTTTGTTCTTCCTAACATTGAAGCTTCTTACAGGTCATAGGAGGATTTTTAACCATTGTAGACGAGGGTAGCTCAACCCTACTAAAACAACGCCAGTGGAGATGAATTATCCCACCCCCACCCTACTCTGTATTCATAATGCCCCAAGAGGCCCCTAGGGTCGCAGCCGCTAGTACTGAATAATTGTTTTTATGTTGCAATAAATGAATTCTGTGTAATGTTTTGAAATATATTTAAATTATAGTTGAAGCCTATAATTAAAATTTGAATGTCCTTGAAGTAAAAAAAATAACTATAATATGACAAGGAAATGTAGATTTTTATGCAATCAACATTGATAAAAAAAGGTAAAATTCATTGAATTTTAATAACTGATTTTAAACTATTAGTGCCAAAGCTTTCAATAAATAATTTAATCTACAGAAAGGGAAATTTGGTTTATCATCATTGAAGATGTTTATCAATTGTCTTATCCCTTAAGATCCCTGCATAGATATACATCCTATTACTAAGTAGATAGATGGAAAAAATTTTGAATAATAAAAGGAAACAAGCAATCATGACTTGTTTAAATACATTAAAAGAACATATAATTTTTGTAACGAAGCTACTTAATACCTTACTTTCCCCGCCAGTCTGTTCATTTATTTTGTTGTCATCCCACCTGTCCGTTCGCCTTTCTGTAGTGGAAACGGGACTTCACTCGGCTTCTATTAAAGATATGCGGTGATTTTTTTAGACCTATCAAACCAATTAGCATTAGGTCCAAAATTATGATTTTTGCCCAATGTTGGTATTGCTATTGGGTTAAGGATTTCAATTTTTTATGTAGATTTCTCTAAACTAATAAGCACCTACTCTATAACTCAATATGACCGTCAATCAGTCCATTATGCATTCGTCAAGAGAGAAAAGGGCACTAGACTCTAAATTTCATTTTATCCCTCTTCTATGAGATTTGCTACTAAATGATGTTGTCATCCTTGTTTTCTTATGGGGTTCTAATTATTTTTACAATGATTAAACAATGATGACAATTTTGTCCCAATGTTTCAAAGGAAATAATAGTTATTTATCGCATCGTAATATAGCAGGATTTCCGCGGGTATTAAAATGAAAATTTTGGGATTACAACCAGTTTTATTATTCGTGGATAATTGTCTGAACTCTGTAGTACGATGCTATATATGATTTTCAGTATGGATGAGGACCAGTTCTTAACCAGCGGATAATAATCAGTTTTGAATCAATATGTGTATGTGTGTCAATTTATGAGTGAAATTCTCCCCCCCCCCCCCCCCACCCTATAAAAACATCCATAATTATATGGTAGCATTACTAAAAAAACTGACAAGGGTAGATTGTAGAGTAGCTTAGCACTAAGCTTAGCTTAAAGATAAACAAATTAAAATTTGATCATTTTATGATAATGTGATAAAGCAAATTTTGCAGGTTTTATATAATTTACAAAGGCATCTTTTATTCAGGGAGGGAGGGAACATTGTTTGATACACTAGTCCCCAAAGTTTTATAATTTAACATTTTTTAATTCGTTGGCTTAACAATTTTAGGGACTTTTATAAATTTTGATTAGTTGGTTCATTAAGTTGAGTGTCCTAACGTTTCAACCACTAATTGTAATCTACAGAAGAGGTAATTTTGTGTATCATCATTGGGTATATACATCAATTTGTCGGCTATTGTCTTATCCCTGTAGATCCCTGTCTTTCATTTATGTAACCCATATTATCTTTTTTAGTAGCGAAGCTACTCAATAATTCATAAAAAGCTTTTGTGCTATTGAGAAAAATCGTTCCTGTTTTATTCTTACGGAAAGTAAAGGCTTACAAGAATGAACAACATCCACAAAAGCGAAGCTCTAGAATGGTAGAACAAACGAATATCAACACTTGTAGAGTATCAGAATTATGAATAAGCAGAATATTAATGCAAAATCCTAAACAAAATTGTAAGTAAATTTGTTGCAAAACTTCTTAAACACAGGATACTGTTTATAAACTTGCTCAGATAATTAGGTCTTGATTATAAAAGTTTCGATTATAACATTGAACCTTGTTGTAATAGGAATCAATGTTTTAAAAATCAGGATAATTATAACATACAAAAAATTTTTGTCAAAAAAGAAAAAAATCAGCATGTTTAATATGGACGTACGGACTTTCTGGTAACAATTATACAGCATGACCCTCAAAAAAGTATTTTTAAGCATCTGCAGCCCTAATTTCTCAATGAACTATAAAAAAATGCTTATGTCCTTGTTCTCCATAGTATTCCACATAAGTAGATATAAAAATATTTTTTTTACCTCCATTAACACCGGAGATTTTTCGAGCTAAAGTTTTGAAAAAGTGACTGAGAAAAAGAATTTTTTTTTGTTTCTCTTATTTTTTGGATGGTTATATTATGTTTTTCTGGCAACTAAATAATAATACACAAAGAAAAACAAGTTAACTAATTATTTCTTTTTTATTCCACCAAAAAAATATAAATTTTTAATGGCAAAAAATACTACTGAAAGAATTGATTATTTGCAAATTTTAGGTCATTTATTAACCCTTATTTGAGAAAAGGATTAATTATGACAAATGCTCCGCCTACTTTTCTGACATCTCAATAATTTAATAGGGGGTTAATTAAGCTTTTTAGACAAAAAAATCATTATGTTTTAATTTTATTTTCTTTATAACTTTTTTGTTATTAAAGTTAGGATTGTGAAACAAAAACAATTTTCCTGCTATATTCAAAAAGATTTATTTGGTTTTTTAATCTTAAACAATTTTGCCTAATAAGTAAGTTTTTAAAAATATCATTAAACTAAAAAGACTCAAAAAATATGTGTAAAAAATGCTTTTTACTCAAAAACTAAATTTTTTATTTTATTTTTGTATAAAGTTTCTGCTAGTAACAAAAAAAAAGGATTTCTACTATAATTTTGCTAAAAAAGTCGTTTCACGTTAAAAGTTACTTTTTCCTCAGTCACTTTTTCAAAACTTTAGCTCTAAAAATCTCCGGTGTTAATAGAGGTAAAAAAAATATTTTCATATCTACTTATGTGGAATACTATGGAGAACAAGGACATATGCATTTTTTTATAATTCATTGAGAAATAAGGGCTGCAGATGCTTAAAAATACTTTTTTGAGGGTCATGCTGTAGATGTGATATTTTTCCTAAATCGTACCTAATTGTTATATGAATCATCATGAAAAAATAAAAATCGATATGACAATTCTGTTTGAATTAACGAAAAGAGCCCAGACGGACGGAAGGACCGACCCTAATAATATAAAAGCTTTCCTGGTAAAAGGAAAATGATTTTAAAAACAACAAAGCTCAGACTAATTAACTTTCACATATTATACTTTTTGGCCATTACACTCTAAAAAATATCTACATTACTTATTTTAATATATTAAGCTGGCCCTTTAGAAGGTCAAGGCATTTCTTTTTACCTGCAATAAACTGATTATTGTATTATTATTAAATTTAATGCCCTATAACTTATCAGTTTAAAGAGTATGGACATAATATTCAACTTACTACCACATGTAATTAGACATATTTTTAAAAGTATGCCATAAATTCTAAACTAGTCAAAAATATTCCAGAAATGTATGTTAGTTCATTGTATATGTATGAAAAATTTAAAGATTTTAAACTGTAACATGAAAGATATCCTGTAAGATACCTTAATTTTAATTGTTTGAATAAAATTTTTTATTCAAAATAAAAAATGTATCGGTATAGGCTGTGTTTATACTTCCGACTCTTTTAGCTGATTTCAAAGACCCAATACAAAATCGGAACAGGGTCCCTGCCCTGAGTGGAGAGTTACATATATGTAGTTAAAAAACAAAAATATCATATCATATGAAAATATGTAAAACTAAAAAACAAAATATGAACTTTACTGTATTCAGTCATTTCAAATTGTTTCGAGCATGTTTGCTATCTTATATATGTTAATGTAAAATTCTTATATATACACCTTTTTTCAGATAAAATGTCGAAGTTAATTCAGCATAAAAATGTGACCCTGCCAAACAATTTGAAATCCTCTCCCCCCAATTCACCTTTGTGAAATGAAAATAAAGTGAAAAAAACTTATGTAATATCAAAACATAAACAAAAAAATACTAAAAAATCATTGTTGATAATTTAAAAAAAAACTGTTTTGTAAAAAAGTGAAATCAAAATGTCTGGAAATAACCCGCGAAAATTTAAGGACAGAATCGCGCTGCTGGCCCAGAAAGAGGCTGAGGGTACTGCACAATTTCAGGTATTTAACATTTGTGTATAAACAAAAAAAACCTTACTATTAGAAGCACTTAAGTTGAGAGAGGGAAAAAAAAGACGACCTCCCGCCCCATTCAATTCGAGTTTTAAAAAGGAAAAGGAAAAATTCATTTTTTGGGGGAAGGTAATTTTTTTTATTGGGAGTTAAAAAAAACCTTCCTTGGACCTATTAGTTTCAGGTTAGATTGTATTAGATTCTTGGCAGCCCCGCTTGGTTAGAGCCTCCTGCAACGGGCTAGGCTTATGTAAAGCTATCCCCCCCTCCTACCCTTATTTTTGATTAATTAAAAAAAAGATTGGGGAATCATTGCTCGACAGGAATTTAGAGGGGAAAACACCATTAATTCACCTCCCTTGGTCCCTGGATAAAAATACATAAAAAGTGATGTTACTTCAAAGTTAAGAAAACAATGTTATCTTATTAGAAAATTAATTATATTTATCTTTTTGTCAGTTCTTATCATAGTAAATAGATTAAAAACTAAAAATCAATATCATTTATACAAAAAGTACTTTACAAAAATAATCAATATTTTTATAAAATTTGATATTATTAACATATTTTTGATAAAAAATTTTAAATTTAAATAGAACAAGGATAAACTTCAGCTAATTTTGAAATTTAGATTATATGTATGTAATAGGTATATATTTATTTAGCATTAATTTCATACAATAATATAAAATAGCAAGAAGATGAGAAAATAACAATAAATCTTTTTTTAAAGATAGCCTAAAACTAGCCACTGCCATCTGTGAAATTTCCCTAATATGGCGAACTCAACCAGTTTAATGTTTAGAGAGATCACAACGGACAAACGAAAACAAAACATCACTGCTTTATACTATGACTATCGGCTATGTAGAGGCCTCTAGAGGCACTTGAGGTGGGGAGAGGAAAGCGTTTAGTCGACCCTCCGACATTTTCATTTTTAGATTTAAAAAGAAATTTAAAAAAAAGATATTTTGGTGGTTACATTTTTTTCTAGGGGCAATTTCTCTTGGGAATAGTCCCTTTTGTGGCAATGCCCCTTAAGGGACGATGCGACGTATTTTTAAAATGGCTTTTTATAGGTTATTTTAGGTTATATTGGGAAGGTGATTGCCCCACAGCAATAGACAATTTGCCCCGCAGGGTTAGAGCCCCCCCGCAGGGGCATATTACTACCCTGTTAAGGAGAACCCGATCGGTTCAGCGGTTAGCGAGATCCTTAAATACAAACAAACAGACAAACAAACATCCTTTTACTTTATTATAGGGATTGGTAGGACTTCCAAACATGTTTTAGTGTACGATAGTCAAATTAATTATTGACATGTAGAGTAGCTTCTCTACTAATATATTTGTCGGTATTTCAGGAGGTGATGAGAGAGGTGGCAGAGGTGAAGAAGCCAAACTGCCTGGAGGGACCCAGCCCTACGGGGAGCGGGCTCAACATACCTAAACATTTGAACCCCATGGTTCTTAATCAAAATGCGCACTACAGGTATAACAATTATAGTTATTAATCGCATCGCATTATAGACAGCTTTCCGTTTATATTAAAATTAAAAATTATATTTAATATTTAAACCAGTTTTATTAGACCCTGAAGGCTCGTGCTAACAAAACTGTTATTAATCTTTATGATTTTTATTTTTATATTCGTAAAAAAATTGCCTATAATTAGATGCTATACATGATTTATCTGTTTGGCTGAAAATCGGTTCAAAACCATCGAATATTAATCGGTTCGAAGCTAACCTTTGACATTGAAGTCCTAATTGTCCGTGGTAATGAGTTGAGTTTGTTTTCTTTTTTAAAATTTTCTAAAATAGTTTCCATTATAATTTCAAAACCGAATGATATTCGCTGAATTAGAACCGATTCTCAGCCATACTGAAATGTAAAGCACCATATTACGGACAATACAAATCATAAAATTATCACAAATAAAAAAAGTTTAAATAAAGCCCACTATTACTAAAATACAAGATATGATGCTTAAAATGGACCAACTTTAAATTAAAGACTTGATTTTTTATATGTGTTAATTATATCATTATGCGTTGTTGTCCTAGAAATCATTATTTCAAAAATCAACTGAAAAGAATCATCATGTTCAAAATATACATTTTCTTCCTGATAATGATTATATAGTTGCTACACTTTCTAAATTGTTCAAGGAATCATCTTACCAAGATTGAAATCAATTTTAACATGTCTAAATAAACTTTTTAAGAGCTGTCCGTTACCGATTGATGTATGGACTGACTGAAATAGGAAAAGGTTTGCATAAAGTGAAATTTAAAATTTTTTAGAATACACGGAGGTTCTCTACCGAATGTAAATCAAATGGTGGCCTCTGGACACTCTAATAACTCTGGTGTACATAACACAGGTAGTAAGATCATAGTATCTCTGGACACTCTAATAACTCTGGTGTACATAACACAGGTAGTAAGACAATAGTATCTCTGGACACTCTAATAACTCTGGTGTACATAAAACAGGTAGTTAGATCATAGTATCTCTGCACACTCTAATAACTCTGGTGTACATAACACAGGTAGTAAGATCAGAGTATCTCTGGACACTCTAATAACTCTAGTGTATATTACACAGGTAGGAAGATCATAGTATCTCTGGACACTCTAATAACTCTGTTGTACATAACACAGGTAGTAAGATAAGAGTATCTCTGGACACTCAAATAACTTTGGTGTATATTACACAGGTAGGAAGATCATAGTATCTCTGGACACTCTAATAACTCTGGTGTACATAACACAGGTAGTAAGATTATAGTATCTCTGGACACTCTAATAACTCTGTTGTACATAACACAGGTAGTAAGATAAGAGTATCTCTGGACACTCTAATAACTCTGGTGTATATTACACAGTTAGGAAGATCATAGTATCTCTGGACACTCTAATAACTCTGGTGTAAATAACACAGGTAGTAAGATCATAGTATCTCTGGAAAATCTAATGACTCTGGTGTACATAACACAGGTAGTAAGGTCAGAGTATCTCTGGACACTCTAATAACTCTGGTGTACATAACACAGGTAGTAAGATTAGAGTATCTCTGGACACTCTAATAACTCTAGTGTACATAAAACAGGTAGTAAGATCAGAGTATCTCTGGACACTCTAATAACTCTGGTGTACATAACACAGGTAGTAAGATTAGAGTATCTCTGGACACTCTAATAACTCTAGTGTACATAACACAGGTAGTAAGATCAGATTATCCCTGGACACTCTAATAACTCTAGTGTACATAACACAGGTAGTAAGATCAGATGATCTCTGGACACTCTAATAACTAATATTTACTGTTTTTTACTGTTTGTTTTACTGTATTTCAAAAGAGTAAAGAGTGTCAATAAGGACTAACCTTAAATGACAGAAAGGGAGGAGAGTAGTCTTTGTTTTTTTAAAATTTTTAAAAATTTTAACTTTTAGGTTACCAAGGGTTTGTGCAGTGCGGAGGAGCTACAGAATATTCTTCTATTCTCTCCTTGAAACAGACTTATTCTTCACAGGTATAGTCGTTATTCAGTCAGAAAGGTATTTTGTCAGGCAGTTAATCAGTCGTTTAGTCAGTAAGGTAGTCAGTAAATTAGGTCGTCACTGAGATAGGCAATTAGTCAGGCAGTCAGTCGGGGAGGGATAAGGTTTCATAATAACGTTCTTATCTCTCCTTGAATAAAACTTAATTCTCACAGGAATATAGCATTCCGTTCGCCAGTCAGTCAGTTAGGTAGGTAGTCTGTCAGTCAGTCAGACAGTAAGCCTTTTAGTTAGAAAGCCAGTCATTCAGGAAGTCAGCAGTCAGCCAGCCAGTCAGCAACGCTTCATGGTAATGAAAACATTTTTATCTGCCTCAAAGTATTATTGTATTTTTCGCTTGTTGGCTATACCCTATTCCTGATGACTTTAATGCATGATATTTAAAGAATCATGTTGTTGATAAAAAAAAACCTTTAATGCACTTGATGAACATTATTGAGACTCTGCCTGACCTGAACATAAAATTGACTCTGCCTCACAAAAAAAACTGGCCTAAAAGTTATAGGCCCTATTTTTCCTTGGGATGCTCTTTTTTTATCTATAAAAAAATGGCCAAATAATTGAAGTAAAAAATCTTTTAAGGTTACTTTTACATAATTATTTCACTGATGATTATATAAAAGTAACTTGAAAAGACTTTTAAAAAGTAAATTCTTTTTGTTTTGTATAATTTAAATTTTAAATTTTACAAGATTTAAAAATTTAATTTGCTAGAAGAATCTTAAAATGTTGAATAAATGAATTTCAAATTTAACTCCATATTGTGTTAATTTCTTGTAAAATTTTAAGATCTTCAATTATTTTTAAGAGTGTTGCTACTCTATAAATCCTTTTATCACTTTGATACTTATAATTGCAGAAAGTTATAGCACATTAGACTGTAAATTATACTAGTACCTAAAGTTTATAAAAACTTCCTTCATTAAATAATTCTAATTTTTGTTAACTACCATTGCATAGTAATTTAATAACCATTGTCTAATTGCTTAAGATACCAGGTTAGTCTAATGACGGTATAACTCAATTGGACTTGTGAGCACTGATATTCTGCGCTACTTATGATTGTATTATTAAGGTACCAGAGAGGTCTCGAACCACGTCCATGGGTTCCCCTGGCAGTGGGGGCGGAGGCGCCATCAGAAACCGGTCTGGGGACAGGAGATGGGATACGTCCCCCTACGGGGGCGAGAGGGCTAGCCCTGCTGGAAATAGTGGAAATACAGGTAATCAAAAATAGCATCGATATTAAACAAGGATGATTATAATTAATAGTAACTAAATTGTTTTAAATTATCCCATTATATAAAGTTTTAAATTTTTTTGTCTTTAGCGAAACCGCTTAACAGATATGGGTCTCCTTTACAGTGCACTGGTGCAGTGTAGCTACTTTTAGCTCATGGGAAAGGTTTTAAATATTTTTTGTGGATGATACCTACAGTCTACACCCTCCAGAGAGAAATGGCTCCTAGTCCAATTCCCACTAACCCCCCATTATCTCAAGTTTCCCTTGCGTATCAACTAGCAAGCTAAATCTATAATACAAAGTAGAACGATGTCTGTCTGTCTGTAGCGAAGGATCTCGCTAACCGCTGAACCGATTGGATTCTCCTTTACATGGTAGCTTCTCATAGGTCCCGGGAAGGTTTATAACTATTTTCTTGAGGGGTGGGACACCCCCAACCCCAACAAAAAAATAAAAATTCCCCCTCCAAAAAAATTTTATTTTTATTTTTAAATCTAAAATTAAAAGAGTGGGGTCGACTACCCCCCCCCCCCAACCCCCCCCCCCCCCCTACCAAAGAAATTTTTTTTTGTAAATTTTTCTTTTAAATCTAAAATACGAAAAATTGGCTTGATCAAACCTCTTGGGACAATGCCCCTAGAGGCTAGGGGCGAAGCCGCTAGTACATATAAAAGCAATATCGAAAAGAATTTAACCCCCCCCCCTCAAATAATCCCCAAATTGGTAAAGGCAAAGATATCAATACCAAACAAAAATCCAATATTAATTTTTCAGGTTCTCCTTACTACTCCGCCTCTCTGTCGCCCTACCTATCCCCGCCTCCGCCAGAGAACAGGTGGCGGCGAACATCATCAGACTCCGCCTTGTACCAGTCGGCTGCAGGAATTAGATACTTCACATTTGTCATAGTGGTTTCCCTAAAAGTACTAGTCGAGCATAGAATTCCCGTTTTCCCTCTATTTTTAAATAAATTGAAATAAAATTAGTTTGTTGTGTACTTGGGGTTAAATTAGTTAATTTATCCTGAGAAATTCAATTATTTATAGCTGAGTTTTCCTATGGATAATACAGTGTTTTTTTTATGAGCACTTTTTTGAAAGCAATTTTACCCCACTTATAGTTATCAGAATTTAATGATAACAATTTAATGAAACAACAAAAAAAATTACAGTTTTTGTTGAAAAAGTACAGTAAAGTTGAAAATTAAAAACTTAGGTGTCAACATATAAAAATGGTTTTAGCGCATTTTTCTTAAAAAAATGGATTTTCTGTAGTCGACTTTGGGGGGCCAGTACTCCCTCCCTGGTTGAGATATGACCTTCAAACTTTGATATGTTCTAGTAGGGTTAGGATACAGGAAGCCCGACTCAGAAAGCCAGTAATAAACTTTTTGTTTCAAATTTCAGAAATCCCATAAATCTCAAGGCAAATTATTGAGGTTGAAATTTACACTTTAAAAAGGATTTTAAGGGTTGGAGAGGGGGTATATGAGGTAAAGGAAATTGATTTAGAACTGATAAAGATAGTGTACTAAATAATGCCATATCTCCCGGACATACGCCGTCATGCGTCAGGTTGGAAGGGTAACGCAAATTTCAGATCCCAGATTTCGCGATTTGAAAAAAATATCTTTATATTATAGCGAATTAAATAATCTTGCAAGCATCGTTGTTACCTTACAGAGAAAAATAGTAAATCAAATAGCAAAAACTGAGATCTGAAATTTGCGTTACCCTTCCAATATGACGCATGACCGCAACGACCGCGAGACGTGGCATTACTATATCGAGGAAGATGGGGGGGGGGGGGGGGAGGAAAGAGGTAATAAATGTGTCATAAACCCAACTAAGGTCACCGGGCTATATGATAAATAAACTGCAGGGATTTAAGTGGATAAGACAATGGCCTATAAATTAATATACATTCACAATGATGATACATATAACTACCCTTTCTGTAGATTACAATTAGTGCTTTAACCACTCAACTTACTGATATAACCATTAAAAATTCACTTTGTCCCTCAAAATTGTTGAGCTAACGAATAAGAAAACATTATTACAAAACTTTAGGTACCAGCATAATAAACAGCCCAATGTCCCCTCTCTCCCTGATAAACTGTTTAAGATGGGGAGGAGTTGTATTATAATTCATAACAACCTCACAAAAAGGAGGGAAATTCTAACTGAAGATTAAATTGTTTCTGCAGTGCCACTACTATATAAATAGGAATGGTAAAATATTGCAATTACAAGTGAAATAAGACAAAGTGGTTCTTTGAAAATTTATATAGAATTTGGAAAAAAAAATTGCGTTAGCAAGCTATGTTTATAATGGCGAACATATGATTAAGTATTACATTTGTAATACATAGAATAATCCCTCCCGTTTTATAATTCCCAATTTAAGAAATAAACAACAAGGAGGACAATATCTATAAGTAGCAATAATATCCATAAAAAGGCAGAAACATAGCCCAAAAGATAGAAGAAATAGTGAAGGAAAAGTCAGCAGAATAAAACAAGGATGACAACATCCATAAAAGCAAAGCACTGAAACAGTAGGACAAACAAACATGAACAATTGTATAGTGTCAGAACTGAATAATCACTATATAAATGTATAATAGTCAGCAAATCTGTAAATAAACTTGTTGAAAAACAGATACAAAAAAAACGAAAAAACAGGATAATGTTTATGGACATACTTACATGTTTAGGACTTGATTATAGAGTTGCATCGCTTATTACATTATACTTTTTTGTCCCAGGAATCAATATATCAAAAGTCAGATCAATCCGATGATTAGATCACATAAAACTTTGTTGTTAAAAAGTAAAAAAATCAACATGTTTAAAATGTACTTACGGACATTTTGGTAATGATTATAGAGTTGCTACGCTTTCTAAATCGTACCTAACTACTAAAGGAATCACCATGCAAAATTTGAAATCGATAGGACAATTCCAACATTCCTAAATTAACGAAAAAAAGCTATCCGTTACGGACGGACGTACGGACGGACCGACCCTAATTATAGAAAGGCTTCGCTTTTAAAAATACGAAACACAGCATAACATATAGACTGACGGATATAGTGAGTTGAAAAGAAGCTCTGTAATATTATGAGCGGTGAAAATTTTTCTTTGTTCATTTCCTGTGAAAATTTGGTTTATTTCAGAGCAATACAAACTGACCGACAAATTAAAAACTTTTTTGGAGTAGATTTGCAATGGATGCTCATCTCGGTAAAGATAATATTCAGTCAAACATTAGCCGTCTATCATGAATAGCAGTAAAGAAATTTCCCCATACTGTTTCAATGGACAAAAAGACAGACAGACGAATGGAAAGATGGAAGGAGATTCTGTAACAGAAAGCAGCTTCGCTATTAAAACAAAGCCTTCATTTCATCTATTATTATCTTTTAACCATGCATAATATTAATATTACAGCTTTTACAACGTTATTGATCAATTAGTAACTTCTGTAACATAGAGCAGCTTTCCTATTAAATCAATGCCTTTATTTCATATTTTATAATCTTTAAACCATGCATAACATTAATATTGCAGTTTCTACAACAACTGATTTATTAGCGAAGCCACTCTGTAATAAGTCTTTAATAATAAGCAAATTTACTCTATGATCGTTACATTTATAGCAACAGTTTTTAAGTGATAAAATAACATTATTTATATGATTATTAGAATACTGATTCCTACCGTTTCAGAGTTTCGCTTTTATGGATGTTGTCATTCTTGTTTTATTTATAGATGTATTAAAACATTTCAATTACTAGCTTAGAAGTTGAAAATATTTTTCTCTTCCTAAAATGCTAGTTTTATGTAGTTGGGAAAATGGATACAATATTGCTAGCTTGCTGATACCCTTGAGGCCTCTAGGAGCACTTGCATTATGGAGTAGGGTTTTTTAACGGGCGGATTCTTTAGAGAGGGTGGTACCCTCCCCTTAAATTGTAATAAACCTATGAGAAGCTTCAATATAAAAGAGAACCATAGTTAGCGAGAGCCTTCACTTCACACACCATGCAAAGCCACTCATTAATTATAAATTTTTATTCTTTGATTTTCTTTGCTGCTATGCAAGAGCTACGAATGGAATTTTTTTTTGTAGAGATTTTCTATACCAATTGGCATCCAACATTTAATTTACTTTATCATTAAAGCCTTCCCTTTTTATGTAATGCATTCAAATTAATCAAAATTAAAATAGTGGACACACGGATCTTAAGGGATAATATAATGGTCAATAAATTGAAGGAATCCCCAAAATACGAGAAAATTTAGTTAGCGCATCGTATTATAGACAGCTTTCCGCTGATATTAAAGAGAAATATCATAAGATTAAAACCAAATTTGTTATTCCCGAGGGGCCAAAGGTCTCGGCTAACAAAACTTGTATTTATTCTATGATTTTAAAAACGAAGCTTTTCTATAATAAGCGTCGGTCCGTCCATCCGTTACGTTTACCTCTTTTCGTTAAATTAGACATATTAGAATTGTCTTCATATTAAACTTTATTTGATGATTCCTATAACTGTTAGGTATGATCTGGTAGCAAATCTATAATTATTACCAGAAAGTCCGCATGTCTATAAAATATGCTGATTTTTTGACAAAAACATCTTATTTATATACATTTAATATTTTGAATAATGAATCCTAGTACAATATTATGAGCAATGCGTCTCTATAATCAAATTCTAATAATGAAAGAAAGTGATTTTACTGTACCCTGTATGTTTCGGTATGTATTTCTTGTATTCCCTGGCAAGTTCGAACCCATTAATCCCTTTTCCTTACACCAGAATTCCCCAGAGAATGAGTGTGTTACGCGGCATTCCTAACTATCTCCGCGCAGTGCGTGGCTTGTAAACGAACAAAAGAGACGCGCACTTTTCCTTTGATAAGTCCCACGTGAGGAGCTACGTGAATGAAAATAATGTATTGCTTGAATATACATGCGCTCTGATGTGTGGAATATCTCAAATAAGCCTTCCTGCTTAGTTTGACATCATATGTGGTAAGAATTTATCTTTTAATTCTTGAAAATAAGCGTAGAATGGTATAATTTTATGAAGAAATTTAAATCATTAATTTTTCAACAAATAGACCATTTAACTGCTAAGTTTTGATATACGAATATTTACTTTTATAATGTTGATTATTTTATTCTAAAATTATCAAATTCTGATGCGATTTAATATGTTTCGTGCCAATTTTAAGTTTTTTAGAAAATTCATATTTTTTATTAAATTGAAATCACGCAACCTCGATGTTACAAAAATAATAACCATTAATTTTATGTAATTAATTCTTATATTTTTGTTTTAGACTTACTGTTTTCATGGTAATAAATACACATTCGTAAACTTCACTATGTTGGTCATTCGGAGGGCTTCGAGATAAGATTTCGAGAACGGCTAGGCATTGCGTTCCGAAACAATGAAAACAAGACAGAACAGATGCAGCTAAGAAGAATCTGTGAAGTTTTGTGAATGTGTTGGTTGTGATACCTTAACACACATTATTATAGTCGTAATCAGTACAGTTAACTTTAGTGACAATCATGGGTCCTAAAAAGAATAAAGGTGAACAATTGAGTAAGCGGCTGCGTCCAGCCGTTGATGCCCTAACCAGTGAGCTAAGTAGAGTGATGAAGTTGGTCAGTGATACTTCAGAACTTGATGTTAGACATCTCACTAAGGAGTCAATCCTTGTCCACGACAAGTTCAAAATGTTCGACAGCATCATGGGCGGTTTTAGCAAGCTTGGTTTGAGAATCCAAGAGCTTGATGAGTTTAGTGACATTTATTCTGATATAGTTACTGTGCAAAAAGACTATAGTGCCTTGAAAGATGCTCTTGATGCTATAGAAGAGCTTAGTGACATTCAAAGTGTTGTTGATGTAGTTGGTGATAATTTGCCTAACCATCAGGCTGAACTATATGATCGATGCTTGAAGATCGTGAAAGTTATTAAAGGGCCATATTTTCCCTTGCCTGATGCAATTATAAACACTTTGTCTGCTTTGATGAAACAATTGGCTGAGGTTAAGCTTGAACCTATGAAGCCACCCACGATGACGGCGGGTGCCTCGACAGCATCGCCATTTGTGTCACCGTTTGGCACACCACAGTTCGTCACCGGTTCTATGTTCACGCCAGGATATATGAATCGTGTTGACGAACGTCTTCTTCCCTCCTTTGACGGCCAGGAAGCATCCTACGTAAGTTTCAAAGACAATTTTAAAAAGCTTACTGTAGGACAGGACCCGTCATATTTACAGTTATTGTTGAGCAGTGAGAAGGTCTGTAAAAATAAAGAGCTGAGACTCCAATTAACTCAGATTCAATCGCATGAATCTCAGTGGGCTTACCTTGACTCGCGTTTCAAGTCTAAGACACGTCAAATGCTCTGCCTTTTCAACCAATGGGAGAAGAAGTCTAAGCCGTCGGACTCCAACCAGATTGTGACTGTGTTAGCAGAGTTCGGTGGTGCAGTTAGCCAGCTGGAGCAGCTGACTAAAAATGATGAAGATGATGAGGTTACCACCAGCCAGTGGTTGACCGTGATACTTCTGGAGATGTTATCCAAGAAGTTGCCTCGAGACTTTCAAGATAAGCTTAATTTGGCATTGGGCTCAATGGACGTCCCAAATTTGCCAAAGTTGATGCAGATTATGGAGGAACAGAGGGGCGCTATTTTTATGCGGTGCTCGACTGATATGGACACCCCCTCTAAGAAGAAAGGTAATCCTGCGACAGCAGCTACCGCCGTAGGTAAACCTGGTAAATCTAAGATGAAGCAGTCATGTTTTGTTAATGGCTGTAATGATATGCACTTACTTTACAAGTGCCCAAAATTTCATGACCTGTCAGTGCCAGACAGGAAGAGTATTGTGGAGAGTGCTGGATGCTGTTGGCTTTGTTTGCAGAAAGGGCATAAATCTGTGGATTGCCCGAAGGCAGATGTAATAGGCGGATGCAAAGTGGATAATTGTGGTATGACCCATAACAACCTTCTCCATGAGAGTGTTGATATGGCTGCCGCCGTCTATGAAGCACATACTTCCCCTGAGGCGAACCTAATGTTAATGTTACAACAATTAGACGTCGTTGATATTAATCGCCAGAAGGTCCCAGTGTGCGCCATGTGGGACACTGGTTCAACTATCACAATGGTAACCCAGTCACTTGTTAATAAACTTCAGTTACCTTTTACTGGACGTTCAGCAAGAATTTCTCTAGCTGATGGTGAAGTTAAACGTCTCCCGACGGTCAAGCTATGTTTAGTTGATCGACACAAGAATTATCACATGTTAGAACCTGTGGTAGTGCCTCTCATTGGTCCTAAAGAGGCGATCTGCTCCATGAATCCTGTGGAGGCAGCTGTTTTATTTGATATGAAACCCGAAGATTTTACTTTGGTTAATGGGCAGGTGGATTTGCTCATTGGGCACCTCTGCCCGTCGATGTTTCCCTACTCTGAACGCTCAGTAGGAGAAACCATGCTTTACTCCAGCCTGTTTGGATCTGGATATTTTGCTGTTAGTGCTAATGGATTAGCAAAGAGTAGGTATGTTGTCTGCTCAGATTTCGAGTTGGAAAGTGAAGCTATAGGGTTTTTAAAACCAGAAAGCTCAGATGTTCAGCCGCAGCCGACTGTTGGTGCTGCTTGTGATGCTATTATTGAACCTGTTGGTTCTGCTTGTAACGCTGCTGATGAACCTTTTGGTTCTGCTAGTGCTGCAGCTGTTGACAGCATGGCTACGGCGGGTGTTGCCGTGGCCATTACTGATATTGATGTTAGTTATGCTGCAGTTAATCCTGATGATATTGGTGACGATACTGTAGCCGTTGATAATATTGTTACGGCGGGTGTTGAGCCGATGAATGATTCGGTTCCAGCCGGACAAGAGCCGACGGGAGTTTCGGTTCCGGCTGGACAAGAGCCGATCAGAGTTTCGGTTCCAGCTGGACAAGAGCCGACGGGAGTTTCGGTTCCAGCTGGACAAAAGCCGGTAGATGATTCTAAGTTTTATGACAGCCACACTTGGCTGCTGCCAACCTTGCCGCCCGACACAGGGTAAGAGGCCTGCAATATGGCGGCTGGAAATATGGCGGGTGTTGCCGCCAGAAAGTCATTGAAAAATTTTCAAACCACACATATCTAATCTACAACATAAACTATTAATGTGTGAAAATGATCTTTAAAGAAAAAATATTACAAGTTATATGTTGAGCTTGTGAAAGGAACCTAAATCGGTTCTGTAAAGAATAAGTATTCATTATTCAACTAATTTTATTGTTCATACCTAAGCACAAAAATTCTACAAAACTGTTTAGACTTTTAAAGCAGATTTTAAAAGATTTTGTTTCTTTAAGTATGATTTTGAAAAGCAAAAGTTCGTGTGTGTTAACTACCAAATGATTTTTGCAGAATTTAAATCGAGAAAAATAGATTTCTTGTACAAATTATTTTTCGAGGTATTTTTTTATGGTTCACGTTTACTTAAAAAATGTTATTTCTCAGATTCTCATATGAAATAATGCATTAAAGTAAAGAACACAACATGTAATATTATTATGATAATGTTTAAAATATTCCTCATTATTATTTTAAAAGATTATCGCAAAAAATCAAGATATTGTTTAAATTTGTAAGCAAATCAAAGATTTCTTTCATTCCGGAGGCAGAGATTTTTAACAATTCATGTACAAAAGTTTTTCTTTCACTCCGGAAGCTGGGATTCCTATCAATCCACGCGTAAAGATTTTTTTTCATTCCCAGAGCAGAGATTCGTAGTAATATACGTACCTAGCGATTTCGGACAATTTTAAACCTTGAGAAAATACTTTTAGCAATTATTTTCCTAGGTACATATATTTTTCGTTCATGTTTAAGCATTTATAATAATGAACACGATGTATGGTATTATTAAAATAATGATTATTATTTTATGTGAATGTCACAGAATTAATTTAAGATAAACTATGCATATTTTAAATTAACTCTACCTTCATTTTTATCGCATATATTAAAATTGAAGCAGTATTTTTTTTTAAAAGAAATTACCCATTTCTTAAGATTATAAGTAACGCAATTTTTGATACAATTTCGTTTAAACTTTCAAATCGATGCAAGAGTTTTTTCATTTGAAATGCAAACTTAAGTTTTTATACGTTTTCGCAAGTCAATGATTTAAGTCTTTCCGAGACCTGGGATTTTTTTCGAGGAAAATTTCCTAGGTACCTATACAGATATAAACATTTTTATCCTTGTTGGATTGAAATTTGATATGATAAGAAATTAACAAAATGAGATTTTACATCATTTAAATATTTCTTTATGATTTATTACAATCACATAAATAATTTAATATTACATGCATATTAAAATTATTACTATTTACCTTTGAACTGATGTATCTAAAGAAAAAATGCAGATTTTTTTCACGATGAATTAAGTAGATTCTCTGATTTTCGTAGAATTTAGCTTAATAAGACCGCTTTGCGACGTACCTAAGCTCTGTTTCCTCGGCCAGGCCCGACGCAAAACGGCAAAACTAAAGCATAAAATAATTTAATTTTAATTTGATTGCTTTGATTGATGAATTTAAAAGTTTCTTTGAATTATTTCATGATTCTTTTTATTTGTTTTGAATTAAACATCACTAATTATGTTTGTTTCAGTTGATGCAGCCCTGCGCCAGAAATCCTGTTAGAAATTATGCAGTATCAAAAGTTGTGATGGAAAGTCATAACGTCCAACAGGATAGCTGGAACATGGCAATTATTAATATTTGATGGATATTGTTAGTTTGTATCTTGAGGGATTCATTCTAACTGAGGCCCAAATTGCCTTTAATTATGACTGTATGAATATGTATATGTTGCTTTCTTCTTAAAACAGAGAGAAATTGCAGATTCAGCATTTCAGAGAAGTTCTTTTCTTATATTGAGCTTTTGTTTTATTTTGGTAAATTTAATTTGCATATTTCAATTGCAATTTTAATTTTACGCAATTTTGATTCACGAAGATTTAAAATTATGAGATTTTAATTTTCCGAAGTTTGATGATTTTTTTACAGTCATATTTTATTTAGATTCAAGTATCTATTTTATTAAAACATGTTTAGATTTAAGGATCTTACTTATCTTATCTGAAAAATGTTTAGATGTAAGCACAATTATTTTTCTGTCGGAAAAAATTCTAATTATTGAGAAGTTTTTATGCAATTTTACTTTTCTTTTCTAGCAAAAAGATTTAGTAGAAGAAATGTTATTATTTAATCTTTCTTTCTTTTCATGAAAAAAGTTTGAGTTGATTATTTAATTATCGATGCGATTTTTAGTATAAAAATCATTTACCTATTTTATTATGTAGGTACCTAATTGAAGTTTAGGTACTAATGATTATTAATTCATGTATTCGCAATTACATGGTCTGTAATTCTAACTTTATTTGATATTATGAGGCCATGATATAATGAGATGTGTGAGTGGTAAATGTGCAATTCATGAATGTTGAATGCTTTTCCCATTCCTTATTCCTATCCTTATGTGGTAGCTGAGGCCGTTTGAGTTGTTGTGGTATTCGTAAGTTCCATAACTAATTTTAGGCCTTATGGCCATGACATTTTAAACTCTTGTGGTTTATGTGTTGTGAGATTGTGATTTCGTGGACACTGTCTGCACGCATATTGCAAAGATGAGGTATTGTGTTCGATTCCCAGTGAATAGACGGGTGTGTTTCGGTATGTATTTCTTGTATTCCCTGGCAAGTTCGAACCCATTAATCCCTTTTCCTTACACCAGAATTCCCCAGAGAATGAGTGTGTTACGCGGCATTCCTAACTATCTCCGCGCGGCGCGTGGCTTGTAAACGAACAAAAGAGACACGCACTTTTCCTTTGATAAGTCCCACGTGAGGAGCTACGTGAATGAAAATAATGTATTGCTTGAATATACATGCGCTCTGATGTGTGGAATATCTCAAATAAGCCTTCCTGCTTAGTTTGACATCATATGTGGTAAGAATTTATCTTTTAATTCTTGAAAATAAGCGTAGAATGGTATAATTTTATGAAGAAATTTAAATCATTAATTTTTCAACAAATAGACCATTTAACTGCTAAGTTTTGATATACGAATATTTACTTTTATAATGTTGATTATTTTATTCTAAAATTATCAAATTCTGATGCGATTTAATATGTTTCGTGCCAATTTTAAGTTTTTTAGAAAATTCATATTTTTTATTAAATTGAAATCACGCAACCTCGATGTTACAAAAATAATAACCATTAATTTTATGTAATTAATTCTTATATTTTTGTTTTAGACTTACTGTTTTCATGGTAATAAATACACATTCGTAAACTTCACTATGTTGGTCATTCGGAGGGCTTCGAGATAAGATTTCGAGAACGGCTAGGCATTGCGTTCCGAAACACTGTATTTACACCATTTTGCAACAATTTTCTGTACAATTTTTTGGGGCTTATAAATTATTGCGTTGCTTAATAAGTGCTGACACTCTACAGGAGTTATTGTTCGTTTGTCCTTCCTTCTGATTTTAGAAAATTACTTTTATGGATGTTGTCATCCTTGTTTAATCTGTAAGTTAAAGGTGTGAAAAGGATTTATGGAAGCCAAGTGTCACTAATTAGTATTACCTTCCACCCAATAAAAGGAAAGAGTTTGAGAGGAGGGGGGGTTTATTAAACAAGGTCAAAATAGTCCAAAATGTACTATAAATAAAATAAGAATTAGATGTAGAATTAGAGACGGAGAAAGAAGACATTTTCACCAATGGCATCAAGTAGAACTAAAGAATCCATTTAAGAGGTAGAAAGGAGAAAAGAAAGGAATGAGGTCATTATGAGGGATGCTACTCATGAAATATGTTGATTTTTTTATGTTAAACAAGTTGTATATGTGCACTTTTGTTTGATTTATAGTTTTTGATATGCAATTTACAAATTATGAATTTTGATTGATCTTAAGTAATAAACTACAGCAAGAAAGAAAGACAAAGTGTATGAGGGAAGAAGGGACTTATAGAGATACTACATATCTAAAAAAACATATACTGGTGGGGGGGACAAATTTAGAAATGTGATACTTCCTATTTCTTTGAAGATTGTGTGATGAACGGGAATGAGGGGGGGGGGGGAGACATTAGGAAAGGATTATAAGGAATGGATAAATTCTCATATGGAGGGTGGGGTAAATATCCCTTATGCTTTAGTTTTATAATAAATTGACTATTTTAGTATTTTTTTAATGAACATTTTTGAGTACTTTAATTTATTTTTTTTAACTTTCAACATATTTTTTATAAAATATTTGTATTTTTTTGGCACAAAACAACATAACACATTTTGTACAAATTCTATCTATAATGCTTATGAGCGCTATTCCGGGTGTTCAACCCCAATAATTAGCCTTGAGACCTTCAAAATGAGGTGTGAAATTTAAAATCCCCTATTGCTGGGTAACTCAGGCCCGGGGTATCTGATACCTCGTCCGTTCTAGTACATGTCCCTAATAGTATCTGTATACATTTTTAGCTCTATATCTCAACTTTGAATTGTTTAGCAGCCATTCTTGCAAAAGGTTGATTATTTGAGCATAAGAAAAATGCGCTAAAACCATTTTTAGATGTTGACACCTAAGTTTTTAATTTTCAACTTTACTGTACTTTTTCAACAAAAACTGTAATTTTTTTTTGTTGTTTCATAATTTCCCTTAAAAAACGAAGAAAATAAGCCATTAATCATTAAATTCTGATAACTATAAGTGGGGTAAAATTGCTTTCAAAAAAGTGCTCATAAAAAAAAACACTGTATAAAAACCTGTCTTTTAGTTTTATTGAGTAAACTTTCTTACCTATAATATGGTCAGATTGTTCTTACACTGTGTTTCTATCATTAAATAATTGTTGATCTAAACTTTCTATATCTATACTTCTGTAGATTTGTATATACCCACGACCGTGGGTTAAAACGTAGCGCATCCGCTAGTCTTCGAGGATGTAATTGGTTCGAATCACGTTCATAACTAAAGACGTTAAAAATGGTTCTTACTGCACTGCTGCTATGGCAGGTGCACGACAAAAATAGTTAGAGTAGGGGGGAATGCCTTGGCCCATAAACAGGCGCAACTCATTACCATCCACATCTAGGACTTCTTAGACAAAGGGCATGTAAACAAAAGGGTTGGTTGTCTATTGGATGTTACTTAACCTAATATCTAACAGTGGGCGTTAGAGTATTGCATCCCATTACAAACGGATGATGCCCTTGGGTTCTCTAGATGAGATGAGATATTTGTATATAACAAAAATAATTGAAGTATCCAATGAAGGAGGAGCAGTTTCGCCAGTACCGGGTAGCTCTGCCATGGGGATGGGTGGACATGGAATAATGATGGGTGCAAGGTTAGTAAAAGTAGTCTTTTTATCTTTTTAAAAATAAAAAATCTTCTAATTATATATTTAAAAATCTAGTACCGACGTAACCTTATATAGAAAAACTTAATTAGAATTATTATTTTTATTATACTAATCAAGCTCAAATAATTTTTTTTTATTTTCCGTTAAGATCTCGATTACCATCGAACTTTTTAAGTTCTCTATTTTAAGGTGTGCTTTACATAGGTCACAAGAAGGTTAAGAGGCTATCTTATTTTTGAGATGGTTTTAGGCTACTTTACTTTTGAATTAGTCTATTCAAGGTTGACAAGGATTAGATGTAACTTGACTAACCGGAAAATATTCCTACTTTTGAGCTGTGTTTTTTTTCTATGGATAGTCTTTTTTCAACACCAGTGGCGTGTATGATTCAAATTTTTTTTAATCTGGGATTTTGTTTTACTATTTTGCTGTTCCTTCCTTCGAATAGAGAGCTCCAAGATGACGTAATACAATGCAAATGACAAATGATAGGCCAGTATACATTGTAATTGACCAAAATGGTAAAAATTACACTGGCCTATCATTGGTCAATTGTATTGTAAGACGTCATTTTTTATTAGGAACTATGAGCTGCTTCCTTGGGAAGTCATCATCTAAATCTAATAAATGAAGTCTCCGCTTTCACTGAATTTTTCTTCAGATCACCGAGTCAGCACAATGATGGGGGAGGAAGTGAGACTGGGAGCCCGAGCTCTATCACAAATGAGGTAATATAACTGAAATATATCACCCTTGTCTCTTATAGAGAAAAAACTTGCATTATTGCGACTTATTTCCACGGGCTTGGCTGCTATCAAAAATGGCAGCTGGATTTAGAAATTTAACCACAGCAACCATTCTTTTTATTTATCAAACAGCTGCCTACATGTCTCTAGATTTGCAGACAGCCTTTCTAATAGTCTGCAGTCAGCTGTCTTTTTTATTTGCGGCTGTCGAGTATTTAATAGTTATATAACGCATTGTATTATAGACAGCTTTCCGCGGGTATCAAACGTTATCAAACGCGGATATTTGTTAGCTCCCAGGGACCGAAGTCTTGGGCTAACAAAGCTGGAATTAATTGTTTTATTTTTTTATATTCTTGGAAAATTGTCTGTAATACAATACCATGCTTTTTTAGTATGGCAAAGAACCGGTTCTAATCTAGCGGATATTAATCGGTTTCGAAGCCATGCAATATTAGCACAACACTTTACAAAATAATTTACAATAACAATAAAACAACATTAATAAAAATTAGCACATACAATTACTTTTTGAAATTTTCTTTTAAATGGGTATAATATAATTTCTGTTATTTTTGTACATTAAAAAATAATAATGGAAAAATTTGAACCTTCGTATTTTGATAAAATATTTGTGCCATGCCAATTATATTTTAACTAATTTTAACAAAATTTGGTTTTAATTAAGAAATTAAAAACTATTTGCTCATCAATTTTGTACATTTTCAGCTTATACCTCCTTCCCCCATGGAAGATATAAAAATCAAGGGACATACTGATGTAAATAATCAAAAATTTGCTAATTGTAAAAAAAAACATCCTTGTTAAAAATATTGATAAAAAACTATTAACACCATAAACTAAACTAAATTTTTTGTTACAATAAAACATGCACAAATTCCCACAATATACATTTTTTTATATTGATGTAGGCTTTTTACCTGGCTTTTTATGTTTTATTAATTTTTAGATTTTATCACTTACAAATCTTTTTCTCTGTTTTAAAACAATTATGTAAAGTAGTAAGTCCTTTTTTTTGTCTGAAGCTTAAGATTTTACTTATTGAGTTTTTCATCTTATGGAAGTTTCACATATGTTCCGGGTTGGTATAAGGCGTTTTAGTTTTCAACCTTGTAATACTTTTAGGTTTCTTACTTACCCCTTTGAAAACATAGTCCTTAGAGGCTATATTTACAATCGCTAGTACCAAGCATATCATTAGGCTTAATTTAAACTTAATTAATGGACATTTGTATACCTGGCACGCTCTAGGAGGAGCCCGGCTTGAATGGTTTTGGAGATGGTGGCTCCTGTAAGTCTCCGAAATCTCCGTGTTCTCCGCTGTCCCCGATGACCCCCCCGAACAGCTGTTCCCCCACCTACCACTATGTACCACCTGAGCTCGAGTCAGGAAAAATTTTATTCAAAAAAATAAGTTACCAACCTAGAACACCAAAGACATGAGGAAATATGTAAAAATATATAAGTAGCTATATAAACCTGTCCAAGAGCAGTATTTCTGTGTAGTATTAGATAATTATCTTAAGAATTGGTCTCTAACGTTCAAAACGTTGCAGAGGTAAATTGGGGTTGGTATAATTTTTTTCTACTCAATTTTTGTGGTGTTATTACCTTACACGGCCTTGTCTATATACCCAATTATTCGTAAATAAAAGGCAAAGGACTGTAATATTTTAACACTAAAAAGTATTTATTATATCATAAATTGAAATTTTTTTCATTGACTGTTTTTAGATGTAAGAGAAATTTTATCAAAACTAAGGGTTTTTAAACTCTATCCTTTTCCCACAATAAAAATATTTGAGAATAGTCCCTTTCGTGGCAACCCCTCTTAGGGGGCGATTCGTCGTATTTTTAAAATTGCTTTTAATGGGTTATTATAGGTTATGTTATATTGGGTTAGGTGATTGCCCCGCAGGGTTAGAGCCCCCCACAGGGGCTAGAAATAGGAAAAAAGCTACTGTGAAAATACGAAGAATCGCCCCTTAAGAGGCGTTGCCACGAAGGGGACTATACCCAAATATTTTAGAACACCGATGGTTCAGTCTTATTCAAATTTTAAGTATTTCAGCAAATATACCATTTTAAATTATCTATTTTTTTGGGGGGTGGGAGGCAGAGTCAATCAGCTCCCATTTTTAATTTTTGACAGACAGACAGTGATTCTTTTTCTTTTATATAAGGATTTGATTATAAACTGAATTATAAGTTTTCTAACTTTGTAAAATAAAATAATTGTTTTTTGTTTTTGTTTTTTAATAAACATTTATATATTTCTTCACAACAGAAATATTTTTCTAATAAGTTAATAACAATTAGGATTTATTTTTCTGAAACTGAAAATATTTCTTTAGGTACCATAGTAACAAAATATCCTATTTTTCAAAATAAATAAATTACTTGCTTAGAAAATTCAGATTTTTACCTAAACAACAGATGTACTTTGTTCTTCTCAATTAATGATTATATTTTAAAAGTACACCAAACAATTTTTTTTTATTTTGAACGGTTTTATTGCAAAATATATATTTTTTTTAAATCATTGAATCTTTCTAGCAAAATATTGAAAAGGATTCTGAATTAAATTGATCAATTCATTGATAATGATATAGCAACGACCTTTTTCATTTATTGAATTATATAAGTACAATGTATTGTCTATCAAATGGTAGAGTTCTATGAAATTTTAATCGAAATTGTATAATACAGAGTTAGGTGTTATTACTAACTAGTTCTATTCAAATATAATTATGAATTATTAGTAGTGAAGACACTCTATAATTCACTTTGTCTGTCAGTCATTCAGTCTGTATAGGGTAAATATGATTTTCTCGGCTGCTATTGAAGATAAACAGCTGACATTTTCAATGTAGATTCCTATGATAATTGTGAATTTATTCTATACATTGTTTTGTCTGTCTGTCGATGTTGTCATAGACGTCCAAGGGGGGGGGGGGTAAAGAGGTGATTACCCCCCCCCCCAAATAAAAAAGCTTGGACGCCCCTGGATGTTGTCATTCTTGTTTTCTATGTAAGTACATATATTACATTTTTCTCTTCATATGTTTTGTTAAATTTTCATAAGAAATGCTAACACAACAGAGTTACTTTTTACAAAAGTATAGAGTTATTTTTATTACATATTTTAAGTTAACTTTTCCCTAACTGGGCACTGACATGCCACCATCACTCTATAACTTATAACTCTCATATAACCTTGTGTTGGAATGATTTTCTTGTATTCCCTGGCAAGTTCGAACCCATTAATTCCCTTTTCCTTACACCAGAGAATGAGTGTGTTACGCGGCATTCCTAACTATCTCCGCGCTTCGCTTGTAAACAAACAAAGAGGCGCACATTTTTTCCTTGATGATTCCCATGTGAAGAGCTACGTAAATAAAAATAATGTATTGGATGGATATACATGCGCTCTAATCCGTGGAAGATCTCAAATAAGCCTTCCTGCTTAGTTTGACATCATAATGTGGTAAGAATTTATCTTAATTCTTAATAATAAGTGTAGTATGGTATATTTTCACGAAGAAATTTAAAACATTAATTTTTCAACAAATAGACCATTTAACTGCTAACTTTTGACATACGAATATTTTCCTTAATTTTATTGATCATTTGAATCTAAAATTATCAATTTCTGATGCTATTTAATATGTTTCGTGCCAATTTAAAGTTTTTTAGAAATTTTATATTTTTAATTAAATTGAAATCACGCAACCTCGATCTACAAAAATAATAAACCATTAATACTATGTAATTAATTTTTATATTTTTGTTTTAGATTCACCGTTTTCATGGTAATAAATACACATTTGTAAACATTCACATGTTGGTCATTCGGAGGGCTTGGAGATTAAGAATTCGTGAACGGCAAGGAATGCGTTCCGAAACAATGAAAACGAGACAGAACAGATGCGGCTAAGAAAATATCTGTGAAGTTTTGTGAATGTGTTGGTTGTGATACCTTACCACACACTATTATAATCGTAATCAGTACAGTTAATTATTGTGACAATCATGGGTCCTAAAAAGAATAAAGGCGCTCAACTTGGGCTACGGCTGCGCCCAGCCGTCGAGGCCCTAACCAGTGAACTAAATAAAGTGATGAAGTTGGTCAGTGAATCTTCAGAGCTTGATGTTAGACATTTCACTAAGGAGTCAATCCTTGTCCATGACAAGTTCGAGACATTCGATAGCATTATGGTCGGTTTTAGCAAGCTTGGTGTGAGAATCCAAGAGCTTGAGGAGTTTAGTGACATTTATTCTAATATAATTACTGTGCAAAAAGATTATAACGCTCTGAAAAATGCTCTAGATGCTATGGAGGAGCTTAGTGACATTCAAAGTGTTGTTGATTTAGTTGGTGATAATTTGCCTGACCATAAGGCTGAACTATATGATCGTTGCTTAAAGATTGTGAAGGTTATTAAAGGGTCATACTTTCCCTTACCAGAACCAATTATAAACACTTTGTCTGCTTTGATGAAACGGCTGGCCGAGGTTAAGCTTGAACCTGTGAAGCCGCCTACAACGACGGCGGGTGCTTCGACAGCATCGCCATTTGTGTCGCCGTTTGGCACACCACAGTTCGGCACCGGTTCTATATTCACGCCAGGATATATGAATCGTGTCGACGAACGCCTTCTTCCAAGCTTTGACGGCTCAGAGTCAGCCTACGTAAGTTTCAAGGACAATTTTAAAAAGCTTACCGTAGGACAGGACCCGTCATATTTACAGTTATTGTTGAGCAGTGAAAAGGTCTGCAAAAATAAAGAGTTGAGACTTCAGTTAATTCAGATTCAATCACATGAATCTCAATGGGCTTACCTCGACGCACGTTTTAAGTCCAAAACACGTCAGATGCTCTGCCTTTTCAACCAATGGGAGAAGAAGCCTAAACCGTCGGACTCCAACCAGATTGTGACAGTCTTAGCAGAGTTTGGTGGTGCAGTTAGCCAGCTCGAGCAGTTGACTAAAGATGATGATGATGAGGAAGTCACCACAAGCCAGTGGTTGACCATTATTCTTTTGGAAATGTTATCCAAGAAGTTGCCACGTGATTTCCAGGACAAGCTCAACCTGGCGTTGGGCTCGATGGATACCCCAAATATTCCTAAGCTGTTGAAGATTATAGAGGAACAGCGTGGCGCCATTTTGATGAGGTGTTCAATCGATGTAGACACCCCCTCCAAGAAGAAAGGTAATCCTGCGGCCGCAGCTACAGCCGTTGGTAAACCTGGGTCTCCAGCTAAGACCAAGAAGAAACAGCCTTGCCCGTCGGAAGGTTGTAACTCTGATCACCTGTTGTTTAAGTGCTCCAAGTTTAGGGATATGTCTGTTCCTGAACGCAAAGTCTTCATCAAGAAGATAGGCGCCTGTTTGCTCTGCTTACAAAAAGGGCATCGGGTGGCCGATTGTCCCAGAGCCGATAAGCTTGGCAGCTGTACCATTGACAGTTGCAACCAGCCTCATAATTCATTATTACATGAATCTGTTGCTAGTGGACAAGTTGCGGCAGTGTATGAATCACAATTGTTTAGCAAGAACAATTTTATGCTGATGTTGCAGCAGGTCCCGGCGTTGGCGGCTGACAAACGTCAAGTCACCGTCAATGCCATGTGGGACAGTGGAGCAAATTTGACGTTGATTTCTAGAAGTATTGCCAAGAAGTTAGAGTTGCCATCAACTGGTCGCACAGCTACTATTTCTCTGGCAGATGGAAAGAGCCAAGCATGTCCTACAGTCAAGATTTGTTTGGTTGACCGCAACCGGAATTCACATATTCTGGAGGCGGCGGTAGTGCCCAGCATTGGTACTGAAGAAGGGTTGCGTTCTATTGATCCTACAGCCGCCGCCGACATTTTCAACATGAAGCCTGATAATTTTTCTATGGTCGACGGCAAGATTGATGTTTTAATTGACCATTTAACACCAGCTATGTTCCCGTGTGCAGATAAAATGGTTGGTGACTCTAGACTGTACAGAAGCTTATTTGGTACAGGCTATTTAGTTGTGTCTGCAGATGGCAGGACTGTTGCTAATCCTGTCGCCTGTAAAGCTGTAAAGTTGGAGGTCAGCAAGATGGAGTTCCTGAGTACTGAGAGTTTGGGAATACAGCCGCCATCAATGTGCAGCGGTTGTAAGAACTGCCGTCATTGCGCCGCCATAGCCGCCGGGCAGTCCGCCTTGGACGTGCGTAAGCGGCAGCTGATTGAAGAAGGTCTGACATTAGATCTTGAAAACCATATTTGGACGGCCTCATATCCCTACAAGCAGCCGCCAAGTGTGTTATTTGACAATTCAGAGCAGGCTTATAAGATCTGCTTACGTGACCGGCAGAGAATGATTAAAAAAGGTGAATACAGCACCTTCTGTCAAGTGTTTCAAGAAGCTGTGTCTCGTGGAGTGTATCAGAAAGCTTCGCCAGAAGACCTAGCTTATACTAAGCCCGTGTATTATTCGAGCCTAGTCTGCGCATATAAAGAGTCTATTTCCACGCCGTTGAGGATATGCGCCAATTCTAGCCTCTGCTGCAAGGGGCTAAGCCTCAATAGTATTATGATGGACGGCCCAGTTCCATTATATACTCTGATGCACAATCTTATCCGGTTCAGAAGTTATAAGTGTGCATTCGTGGCTGATATTCAGAAGTTCTATAATTCATTATTAGCTACCTATGAAGATTCTCAGCTGAAACGTGTTTTTTTCGCTGATACAGTTGATGGAGAGCCAGAGGTCTACCTTACCAAAACCATCAACTTTGGTGAGGCCTTGGCTGGAGATATGGCCGTGACCGCCCTCAGACTCACTGGTCGTATTTTTGGTGGACGTTCCCAGCAGGATGTTCAAGATGTTTATGGATCTGAGAAGATTAGAGGTTGTGACGTTGTAGCCCAGCAGGATGTGTGGAGAGATGTTCAGCAACCACTCAGTTCTGAATTTATTTTGTATCAAGATCCTCCATCGGTCAAATTGGAGACTTGTACTTACGTGGATGACTGTTTGAGCGGTCATAACAGTAAACCTGAAGCTGTCCAGCTGGTCCAAGAGCTGGAAGATATGATTGCACCTGGCAATTTCAAGTTTAAATCTGTTGTTTATTCTGGAGATGATGTTGACAGTGTAAAAGTTCTGGGCCTTGTTTGGGACCCTAAACAGGATAAGTTGTTCCTACCTGTCAGAGCCAACCACGGCGAGAAGATTAAGGGTAGAAAGTTACTAGAGGATCTGGACCTGGAGGATCTCTGGAGAAGTCTACCTGAGTTGATAACTAAACGTGAAGTTTGGAGAATTGTGCAACAACTTTATGACCCAATGGGTCTAGCAGCGCCATTGCTGCTTAAATCCAAGCTTTGTCTGCGCTCAGTTTGCATACATGGATGTAACTGGGATGATGTTATACCTGGAGAGTTGAGGTCGGAGCTCGTGTCCAGCCTCCAGGACCGTTCGGCACTTGGAAATGTGTCGTTCAGACGTTCGATGGTTCCTGATAAGCCGTTGGGGCTTCCAATGCTTGTTGGTTTCTGCGATGCATCTAACCAGGCCTATGCAGCCATCACCTACCTGAGATGGCCAGTTCCTGGAGGATATGATGTAGTTTTGTGTTGCGCCAAGTCACGTGTCGCACCAGTGAAGATTGAGTCTATTCCAAGGTTAGAAATGCTTAGTTGTCTAATTTTGGCAATGCTTGTGGATACTGTTGCCAGAGCCCTACCTTTCAACATTTCTGGCAAAGTGTTTTTTAGTGATAGCAGCTGCGCCCTAGCTCAGCTATCCAGTGACAGTGTTATGTTAAATGTTTTTAACAGTCATCGTGTTTCCGAGATACAACAGTTGACGAGCCCTGAAGATTGGAGATGGGTTCCAACCCAGCACAACATCGCCGACCTGGCGACGCGTGGTTTGTGCACGATTGAGGATGTACAACCTGGATCTACATACCAGGAAGGTCCAAGCTGGTTGCGCCTGGAACAGGACCAGTGGCCCGTTAAGACGGCGGGTGAGGTAAATGCATCCATTCCCGAGAGCGAGCTAAATCCCAAGATGGCGAAGCTCAAGGTAGTGTTCACACAGGTAGTGGACAATGATTTTTGGAGGTCTCTGGCAAGAAGGACCTACAGGCAAGCAAGGAGGACTGTGGCCGCAGTTCTTAAGGCTGCCAACTGCTTTAAAACGCTGCTCGTCAAGAAACGTGGCGTTGCAACAATTGAGGATGGTGTTAGCAACAATGATAGTTCTAAGCATTATGAGAACTATACTTTCACGAATACATACATGGATTCTGTTTGTGACCTGTTTTTGACTTCCTTCAACCAAGAGAAGGAGATGATCATGGACGCCGAGGGGAAATTCGACTCCCTTCAACCGTATCATCACAAGGTCCAGGTTTGTTGGCCCATAGTGGGTCATGATGGATGTTATCCTCTTAGGACATTTACAATATTGAAAATGTCCGGGAGAGGAGATGAGGCTCTTGAGGCCGCTGCTGGAGGCCCCAGGAAGATTATGAAGGACAGCCCAGGTGTTGTCTTGCTCAGCCGCCACAACAGGCTGGCGCGGCTCATCCTTCAACAGTCCCACAATGAATTGGGGCATGGAGGCCATCGTAAGACGTTGGCGCAAAGCCGCAGGTATGCATGGATCACACATGGCCGCATGGAGGCTATGAAAGTGGTCAAGAGTTGTGCTGCATGTTCCATTGAATATGCCAAGCGTTCGAGTCCCGCAATTGCTAATATTCTGCCAGATCGTGTCGAGCCCTCTGTGCCCTTCAAGGAGGTGCATATGGACCTTGCGGGGCCGATCGAAGTTACAAAGCCTGGCGTTGGCACCAGGAGTTCCAAGACCAAGTACAAAGTTTGGTTGTTGATTGTGGCCTGTAGATTTACACAGGCTGTGTTTGTTGATGTGTTGACTGATTATTCAACTGAAGCCGTGCTGGTCGGCTTGAGAAAACTTCAGGCGTTTTACAATATGCCTAGAAGGGTTACCACAGACAGAGGCACCAATATGGCCGGTGCCAAGCGAATTATGGATGAACTTTTGAAGGATACCCGAATGCATTTTGAATGGCATCTGGTGCCCACCGCAGCACACTCGTTCGTGGGTACTGTGGAGAGGCAGGTTGGGCTGGTCAAGCGTGTGTTGAACAAGAAGTTGGCTGGTGCTACTGTAACCTTCAATGATTTATTGGTGTTGTGTGCTGAGACTGCAAGAGTCTTGAATTCTAAGCCATTGACCTATGCCACCCAAGGAGATGACGTCAATTGCTGGAGAATAATTTCACCTGCTGATCTGTTAGGCGGCAGGACCAACGATGCAATCTGCACCTTTGAGACAGGTTGTAAAGAGCCCATCACCAGGAGGCTGGAGAACTTGGAGGAGTTGACCCGTCAGTTCCATCAGGTGTACAAGGAGCAGCTCATGCCTGAGCTACTCAAGTCCGTCAAGTGGCGCAGCAACAAGGTGCTGCTCGAGCCGGGAGACGTGGTGCTGATCGACGATAGCACAAATTTGATGAAGAAGTTCAGATTGGGGCGTGTGGAAGAAGTGCGCCCAGGTGGGAGGACCGTGGTTTGCAAGTTCAAATTATCAGATGACGCAGCCGCCACGAGTAACGAGACTTCCGCAAGACGTCTGCTCAAGATCAATCTACCCAAAGTTTAGTATAAGTATCGTTCTTGTTTAACTTTGAAATTTATTTTTACGGTAGATTTATCAGATATTTTTTTTTTCGAAAGACAAAAAACGCAAATTTTGACGCAATTTCGTTTAAACTTTCAAATCGACGCAAGATTTTTTCATTTGAAATGCAAACTTAAGTTATTTCTACGTTTACGCAAGTTTTTTCAATGATTTAAGTCTTTCCGGGACCAGGGATTTTTTTCGCGGAAATTTTCCTAGGTACCTACGCAAATACGAACATTTTTATTCTTGTTTAATTGAAATTCGATATGATAAAAAGTAACACAATGAGATTTTTTACATCATACAAACATTTCTTTAAGATTTATTATAATCACATAGATAATTTAATATTACATATATATTAAAATTATTTCTATTTACCTTTTAACCGATGTACCTAAAGAAAAATGCAGATTTTTTCGTCTTGAATTAAGTAGATTCTTTGAGTTCGAAGATTTAAGCTTAATAAGACCGCTCTATAGTGTATCTTAGCTCTGTTACCTCGGCCAGACATACTACAGAACGGCAAAACTAAAGCATAAGATAATTTTATTTTGATTGCTTTGATTGATGATTCTAAAGTTTCTTGAATTATTCATGATTCTTTTAATTTTTGATTTGATTTAAACATCACTAATTATGTTTATTTTCAGTTGATGGAGCCCTGCGCCAGAAATCCTGTCGGAAATTATGCAGTATCAAAAAATTGTGATGGAAAGACATAACGTCCGTCAGGATAGCTGGAACACGGCATTATTAATATTTGAAAGATTGGTTAGTTTGTATCTTGAGGGGTTCATTCTAACTGAGGCCCCAAATTGCCTTAATTTTGACTGTATGAATATGTACAAGTTGCTTTCTTCTTAAAACAGAGAGAAATTGCAAACTCAGCATTTAGAGAAGTTCTTTTCTTATAATTGAGCTTTTGTTTTATTTTGGTAAATTAATTTGCATATTTCAATTGCAATTTTATTTTACGCAATTTTGATTCACGAAGATTTAAAATTATGAAATTTTAATTTTCCGATGTTTGATGATTTTTACAGTCATATTTTATTTAGATTTAAGTATCTATTTTATTAAACATGTTAGATTTAAGGATTTACCTATCTTATCTAAGAATGTCTAGATGTAAGCCCGAGTATTTTTCCGCTGGAGAAAATGCTTAATTTTGAGAAGTTTTTTATGAAAATTTTACTTTTCTTTTTTAGCAAAAAGATTTAGTAGAAAAAATGTCATTATTTAATCTTTCTTTCTTTTGATTAAAAGTTTGAGTTGATTATTTAATTATTGATGCGATTTTTAATATAAAAAATCATTTGCCTATTATTATGTAGGTACCTAATCAAAGTTTAGGTACTATTGATTATTAATTCATGTATTCGCAATTACATGGTCTGTAATTCTAACTTTAATTGAGATTATGAGGCCATGATATAATGAGATGTGTGAGTGGTAAATGTGCATTTCATGAATGTTGAATGCTTTTCCCATTCCTTATTCCTATCCTTATGTGGTAGTGGAGTCGGTTTGAGTTATTGTGGTGTTCGTAAGTTACCATATTTAATTTTAGGCCTGATGGCCATGCCATTTTAAACTCTTGTAATTTATGCGTTATGAGATTGTGATTTTGTGGACACTGTCTGCACGCATGATGTTAAGATGAGTTATTGTGTTCGATTCCCAGTGACTAGACGGGTGTGTGTTGGAATGATTTTCTTGTATTCCCTGGCAAGTTCGAACCCATTAATTCCCTTTTCCTTACACCAGAGAATGAGTGTGTTACGCGGCATTCCTAACTATCTCCGCGCTTCGCTTGTAAACAAACAAAGAGGCGCACATTTTTTCCTTGATGATTCCCATGTGAAGAGCTACGTAAATAAAAATAATGTATTGGATGGATATACATGCGCTCTAATCCGTGGAAGATCTCAAATAAGCCTTCCTGCTTAGTTTGACATCATAATGTGGTAAGAATTTATCTTAATTCTTAATAATAAGTGTAGTATGGTATATTTTCACGAAGAAATTTAAAACATTAATTTTTCAACAAATAGACCATTTAACTGCTAACTTTTGACATACGAATATTTTCCTTAATTTTATTGATCATTTGAATCTAAAATTATCAATTTCTGATGCTATTTAATATGTTTCGTGCCAATTTAAAGTTTTTTAGAAATTTTATATTTTTAATTAAATTGAAATCACGCAACCTCGATCTACAAAAATAATAAACCATTAATACTATGTAATTAATTTTTATATTTTTGTTTTAGATTCACCGTTTTCATGGTAATAAATACACATTTGTAAACATTCACATGTTGGTCATTCGGAGGGCTTGGAGATTAAGAATTCGTGAACGGCAAGGAATGCGTTCCGAAACAAACCTAACCTAAACTAAATAAGAATTAAAAGGTTTCATAAATTTTGCTTGTAGTCCACAAGCGCAATATGAGATAAACCACCTTTTTAATATATATTTGGTATGGTATACACCGTTGTCCACGTTTAGGAAATTAAAAAATCCTTTTTGTTGGCCCCAATGGTCAAAATTCCAGGACCAACAAGATAGGAATCAAACCTATGATTTTATTTCATTTTTCGTTAAACTTTCAATACTTCTTTTTATTAGTAGAGTTCATAACCGGTTTTTTTTCAAGCGGAAAAAATCGCATTTTGAGCTTTGTGTTATAAATTGAATTAGATTTGTATGGAATGGTTTCATCTTAGTCTAACTGGCGCCAAATTAGCTCTTTGCAATTTCCTGTTAACCTGTATGAAAAAGTTTATGTAAAAAATTATTGAATAAACCTTTGACCGGAGCAGGATTTCAAAATTTCCGGCTGGAAGGTGGCCCGTCTTCACCAGCGGTCAACACAGCAACTTCACAAGCTCAACTTCAACAACAACTACACCAACACCAGAGTTCAAATCAGACCAGACAAAATGTACCATCTGTACATTCAGTACCTCAACAGGTGATACATTAGAGTAAAACAATAGAGTGGGATGTGGTTAAATAACTGTATGTCTCCATCCCGAGGACCTTATGTCGACTCTCAATTGGGTCTTTGAAAATCAACCAATAGTGTCGGGAATATTAACACAGCCGACTAGCGGGAAATAGTTTACTAGCAGACGAAAGGGTCCTTGGAAAAGGGGGGCAGGTAGTTATATGTATATACATCTATACTATATATCTGTTCTAATTAGATGATTTAATTTTCTCCTTAATTAAGTCTACTAATATAGGTATTTTAATCGAAAGATAATGGTCTAAATAAACTATTAAATTTACATATTATAGGAACCAATGCAGCTGTCTCACTCGCACCTGCCCTACCTATCTACAAGTCTTCACTCATAACACCAGTAAAATAATTACCATATTGTTGTAGGAATCGAAGCAGCTGTCTCCCTTGCACCTGCCCAGCCTACCTACAAGTCTCCTTATTGTTGTAGGAATCGAAGCAGCTTTCTCCCTTGCACATACCCAGCCTACCTACCTACAAGTCTTCACTCATAACACCAGTAAAATAATTGCCATATTGTTGTAGGAATCGAAGCAGCTGTCTCCCTTGCATCTGCCTAGCCTACCTTCAAGTCCACACACATACCACCAGGAAAATAATTACCATATTGTTGTAGGAATCGAAGCAGTTGTCTCCCTTGCATCTGCCCAGCCTACCTACAAGTCTGCACACATACCACCAGGAAAATCATTATCAACAAAATCAAGAAATACCTACGCCAAATACAGGTATACACATCAAATTGTTGATGCTTTCCCTGCATAGTGCCTATCGAGAACCAGCTCTCTCTTTATTTTTAAATAAATTTTAAAAAATGGGAAGGGGGTAGTACTTTCATATATTCCTAAACTGTAGGGGCTTGTACATGCTTGTTTTAGCCATGCGGGGCTACCCAGTACCCAATAAAAAATATTTTACCTAATAATCTATCCATATAACTGTCCAAGCATCTATCTATCTATCTAGATCCTGCCTCCCCCATGACTCCTGGATTCTTGATAACAAACTGGGATAAATTATCTATCTATCTGTCTAGTTATCTATATATCTATTTTTATGTCCAAGCATCTATCTCCCCAATGACGCATGGTGTGTTACCTGGATTCTTGATAACTGACTGGGATAATTAATCTATCTATCTATCTATTTGTACAAGCATCTATCTATCTATTTATCTAAATCCTGCCTCCCCATTTACTCCTGGTATGTTACATGGATTCTTGATAACAGATTGGGATAAATAATCTATATATCTACTATTTGTCCAAGCATTTATCTATCTATCTATCTAGATCCTGCCTCCCCAATAACACCTGGTATGTTATCTGGATTCTTGATAACAGACTGGGATAAATAATCTATCTATTTATCTATTTTTCCAAGCATTTATCTATCTATCTATCTAGATCCTATCTCCCCCATGACGCCAGGTATGTTACCTGGATTCTTGATAACAGACTGGGGTATATAATCTATCTGTCTAGTTATCTATCTATCTATTTTTCTCTCCAAGCATCTATCTATCTATCTAGATCCTGTCTCCCCAATAACGCCTGGTATGTTACCTGGATTCTTGATAACAGACTAGGGTATATAATCTATCTGTCTAATTAACTATCTATCTATTTGTCCAAGCATTTACCTATCTATCTATCTGGATCCTGCCTCCCCAATGACGCCTGGTATGTTACCTGGATTCTTGATAACAGACTGAGATAAATAATATATCTATCTGTCTAGTTATCTATCTATCTATTTGTCCAAGCATCTATCTGTCTAAATATCTATCTATCTGTCTGGCTTATTATCCATCTATCTATATATTTCATTATCTATCTATCTATCTAGATCCTGCCTCCCCCATGACGCCAGGTATGTTACCTGGATTCTTGATAACAGACTGGGACAATGCTGGTTATAACAAACAAGAAGCATGGAATAATGTTAAGGTAATGGTCTATTTAAACAGTTTGAGTTGAATAAAAGTATCGACGCACATGTAACATATAGTCTTGATGCTCATTAATTATAGGAATCTTCATAGACAATTTTTAACAGTCTATCTCTTAAAGAAAATGAAATCCCGACTGTAGCATTACCGACGAACCGGGAGACAACATTAGATATATACTAAAGGCTTTTTTTGTAGGAGAAATAAAAAACAACACTTTTTACTGTACTTTCTTTTCATCCATTTTTTGTTGACTTACAATGCTATGCAACTTATGGACACAATTGTCCTTGGTTAATAAAATTTCCAGTATTGCTTCAAAACCTATTAATATCGAATGGATTATAACCAGTTTTCGGTCATATAGAAAAATCATGTATAGCAACGTATTTCAGAAAATTTTCCACGAATATTAAAATAAAAAATAAAATTAACACTAGTTTTTTTTAGCCCGGGGCATTAACTACTTGGGGATTACAAAACTTATTTTAATTTTTCATTTTTATATCTGCGGAAATCTGTTTAAAATACGAAGCGATAAATAGTTATTTGTAAATTTTTCAGCAGGAGAACCGAACTGATACTGGTAACCCTCTGTGGAATCTTGCCAACTGCAAGGTATGCCATTTTATCAGGGATCTTAAGGGATAAGACAAGGGACGATAAATTGTTATACGCCGCCAATTATGATAAACAAAATTTCCTTTTCTGTATAATATTATGTCTAAAGAGTTTTGTAACCAACAAATGGGTTTACAAATTTTGTGTACCATTATAATTTACAAATGTCCCTCTCTCCCTGAATTTCATAAATATTAAGCAGCATTGCCACTTTGCAAGTTTTACATGTTAGTTTCTGTGTTATCTATAAATCCATAATCCAGTTTAGCTACGAAACCGATTAATATCCGATGGATTAGAACCGGTTCTCAGCCAAACTAAAAAATTATGTATCATGCATCGTATTACAGACAATTTTCTACGAATAGCCCGGGTCTTCGACTCCTCGGGGCTAATAAACTGGTTTTAGATTTACAATTTTTCATTTTAATATCCGTGGAAATACGTTGCGATAAATAACTATTATTGATACAGTTTACTAATCATACCCCTAATTGTGAAAACTCATAAAACAAATTTTAAAAATAAACGTTTTAAATTGTACCTAACTGATACGGGAATGATCATGGCAAATTTGAAATCAAATGACAATTTTAGCATTCCTAAAATATCTTTAAGAGCGATCTTTAATTAGAAAAACTTCGCTTTTAATTAAATATGTATAGTTTTAATACACTTTTTTGTACTTATTGTTTGACTTTTTTTATACCCTAATACACAATTCAGACTTATTATTTGCTTAAATAATCATTAAACTTTATGCAAATAAGAGAGTAAATGTGTATTTATCGCAGTGCAATGATGATTGTCCTTAAATTAAATTTTAAATTTTCAATATTCGTGTAACTTGTTGTGATAATGGATATAATATTATAATGGATATAACAACTATTGTGAATATATGTAAAATATTCGTTCCTTTAAATAACATGAAAAAAATTGTCAATTTATGTTGCTAACATGGACACCATTTATTGATTAGTTTGTTCATACAGTAAGAGGGAAGAGGTAAGGAATAGAGGGGGTAGATTGGGAGCGGGGATTTCGTTATTTTAGCCAACTACAAGTTTCATTTTAACAGAGTACATGATAATCTGGGTAAGACCCAGGTAATAATAAATCCATTGTTGGGACAAACAGAGAGGTTGGTATAGTGCTAAATTGATCCGATTGATTGATTGAGTAAAATTACCCCAAAAGCATTGTTTTTCAGAATCACATTCACTTGTCACAGCATATCCATAATTTGCTTTATTGATTATTGTTAACAAACACAGAACAAGGTTACACAAGCATTTCGTTGGAATCGCCCTGCATGCTTTAAATCGGGTATTTTGCTAGTTCATGCTTTCTTAAAAGATATGACTATTTGCGATAGTAAGGGAGGAGCACACAAAATAATATTGATGGTACTTCATTTGTAGTTGATGTACCCCCCCCCCTCCCCTTCTATGTCATAGTAGGGGTAAAATTTACAGTTTTTTTTAAGTGCGGTTTTTTTTCGGTTATAACAATTAAATTATATAATAAATGTCAATTTCATGCAAAACTTTGTTATTTCATAAAATTAAGCATTTTAAAGGTTAGATCGATTCCTAGATTTTAAGTTATTGTGATTCAAAGGTTGCGTAATTTTAAAGGCTTCGTGATTTCCCTATTTTATCAAGTTTAATGATTTTGTTTGACACTGCTCTATAGTAAATTTTTTGCCGATATCCATTCATAATTTTTGATCTTCGCTTCTTATGGATGTAGTCATCCTTGTTCTTATATGTAATTAGTAATTAAAAAATATTTTGTTTAGGATAATGACGCACAATTTGTTGAGAATCTACGCGAAGGTGAGCAGACGAATTTGATTTAAACAAGATCAATCATTTCCAAAAAAAAGTGCAGCCACAACAAACTAAATTATACTTGTACTAGCGGCTACGCCCCCTAGAGGCCTCTAGGGGCACTTGAGGAGGGGGGAGTCGAATTTGATAACCCAAGAGACACCTAGGGAGGGAGAGGACATTGGACAGAAAATAACACTGGCACCCAAAGTTTATAACCCTCTTATCTTATTCGCTGGATCAAAAATTTTTCTGTACTTTTAATTTTGATTGGATGCTTCCAAACTAGTAGTGGTCAATCTTTTTAACCAATAATTTTATTCCACAGGGGTAATTTTGTTTATGAATACATAGAACCAAATTAATATGATGAGATGTAAAATTATCGAACGCTATTCTAAAGTCTAAACTACGTTAATTACATCTGACTAAAAACTAATATTTGTAATAATGTCAATATGTCAATAACCCTTTTAACTTAATGTACTTCAGTATGGAAAAAGTCAATTAACATCCATTTAACCTTCAAAATTGCCGCCAGTCAACGAAAATCATTATTGGGCACTTAAAGAGTTGAAAGGCAAAATAGGGTTTTTGATTGAAAAAATAAATTTATAGTATAGATGTATAACCTGGCAACTACCTAGATCCCCCTGTTCAAGACCTGTTTAGTCTAGCAAATTGCTTTCTGCTCTTTAGAAGCGACTTAGCTGTGTTAATATTTCTGATGCTATTCGTTGATTTTCAAATACCCAATTGAAAGTCTGCACAAGGTCCTTGGGAAGGAGACATACAGTTATTTAACCCCTTCCCCTCTAGTTTTTTACTCTAATATTGAAATATCTTCATTGTTTGTTTTATACCTTCAAACAATTCTAAAACCTAATTGACATTAATAATTTTTCAGGCCTAGAACCAATTGATGAACAACTACTTGCCACTCTGACCGGCCAAACATCCTTTGTTGACCCAGCCGTCGAAGAACAATTCAAAATCAACTATTAAATATCTGAAACTGAAGCTTCGATAAAAATATCCATAACTATTGCATATAAGACAAAATACATAAAAAAGTTATAAGTTAATATAGCAAGGAACCTTAGTGCCTGGTTTAAATTTACCATTTTAACAGAATTCAGATGTTAATGAAAAAGGGTTTCAAGGTATTTTTTATATGTTTGTTTACCTTTGATTTATTTATGAATTTTAAATTTAATTTAGTCTACAAAAGTAAGGACTAATTAACAAACTAGTAGAATAAGAAAATATGTGATAAAGGGGTCATCCCCAGAATTGTTGTAAACAATATTTTTCATCAGTAATCAGGGGAGTTTCAGTAATAAAGCCTAAATATTAAGGAAGATATGTCTTTTTATAATGACATCCCCTTGGCTATGTTGAGAGGTTAGGCGTTGTTTCTGGGGGGTGTAACAGTATTACTAAGGTAGGTGCCGAACTAAGAGGGTACATACAACCCCCATGATTTGCAGGTGGTGACATTCCTTTACATCCATTTTTTCCATATCTATTCTGCTCATCATTAATTTTACAAAATCAAACATATAAAAAAACTCTTAGGCTTGCAATTGGACAATCAAAATTTCAATATAAACTCTTTGGAAAACATAAAACAAGTGCAAGCAGGTCATGAAAAAGAGACATCAAGTACAAAGCACAAATTTGAACAAAAATTAGAGCTTAATCAGAACACATCAGTGCAGTTATTAAAAAACAGAAATGGAATTGTTGTGAAATCAAAGAAAGAATGTGAACAATTTTTAATTGTTATCAGTGATAAACAAAAATATTTATTTAATCCGGTGATTTTAGAATTGGCGCCTTTTAAAAGAAAAAAATAATAACTCTGCAAATAAAAAGATAAAAGAATATATATGACTAAAAACTATCTCTTCAGTGATGTACTATACAATATATATACTGCAAAGTTCCACAAATCAAATTCTTTAATTTATACATAATTTCTAATTGTTCAATTTACAATGGATTATATCCAATCCTCAACAAGCATATTTTTTCTTCTCAGCTATTCATCGTTTTATTTTAATTCAAAAAAAATTTGTAAAAAAGCTAATTTTTGTACAATCTAAATAGACTTATATAATATGACTGACTTTTTGCCACTTCAATTCTAAACCATGGGGAATCAAACGTTATCAATTTTAAAACTCTAAAGATAATTTGTTGTTAAACTTTATGTTGTGTTGATATACACTGCGCGCATCCATGTTCTTTTGTTCCTTGTGAGATTGTGATCATTGTTAATGTCGTCGTCCATGTCAATTGTTCCCGCGTTTTCCACAGTTGGGAGTTAAAAGATTTTTGGAAGAAACAAAGATATTTAAGAAACAATTATATTTTTAACCACAAGTGCCATTGTCTCATTTTAACTCCTTGCCATGGTATTTAGAGACAGGACAGGTATAAACCAAGACTAACTAATCAGTGCAAAAAAGTCTAAAAGTAAGGTTAAGGGGCTGACTATATTTTATTTGAACAAAATCCTGTCTGTTAAAGAAAAGAAATGATGTAATGATGTTATCATTCTGTACAGGTTTAATTGTAAAAACATCTTTTTTGACCTTTAGTCACTAGGAGGTCTTTTATTTGTTGTATTATCATTATATTAATGAACAACTGTAGGTTTTTCTGTTATTTTTTTCTAGTTTAGAGGCATTTGTAGTTTAAGACCATTTTGATTCCTTCATTTATTAACTCCAATTCTTTTTGGGATTTTTAGAGCCTATAATTGGCTTTATTATTTTTAAAAGCTGCATATTTAAATTTTTAGATTTTAACAAAAAGTATTTCATAGTTTTTCATTTGTATTATTACTTATTTTATAAGGACTAAAGAATAATCAAAGTTTATTCATATTCTTAATTAAATTACCAAACTAGTTATCTAACCAAGATATTCACAAATTAATCCTGTTACAGTAAACTATTACTAATAAAGACAATCTTATTGATTAAATATAATAGATACATAGAAATGCATCCATATATGTAGGAAACAACTATATATAGAAAATATGACCTGAAACAATTGTTAAGTTTAACTATCAAAATTATCTAAAAATGTATATTACCTCTAGTTTAAAATAGGATAGTCAAAAGCTTTTTTTCATTATATTTTTTTGGTTAAATGCTTTAACTATTTCATCTTTGTATTATCTCAGTGAGTTTAATATTTAATCAAAAGAAATAATGAACAAAAAGCTGATAGAAAATGTGATTTTAAATTATAAAACCAGTGAATTTTACTTTGAAATATCCTTTAATCAGATTTAAAGACTAAAATTAAATATACTAAGATTAAATTATGATATAAATCTATCAAAAATAAATTTCTTTTCCAATACAATGTTATATATTGTTCTTTCATTCATATTTATTGTTTTAAACTTTCATTTATATAAAATTACAATGCACAAAACTTAATGTATTCGTTTTAAATTTGAATAAATATTAATAAATGGTGTTTGTCTATTAAGATATATGGGTTTACTTAGAAGTTCCTTCAGGTAGTTTAAAATGGCCTAATCAGAGAATCATTTTAAGTTGAACTCAACAAATATCTTTCATTTCATAAATCACTAGCGGCTTCGCCCCTAGCCTCTAGGGGCTTTGCCCCAAGAGGTTTAATCAAACCAATTTTTCATATTTTAGATTTTAAAAAAAAATTTAAAAAAAAAGTTTGGGTGTGGAGGAATTTTTTTTTGTGGGGGGGTAGTCAACCCCACTATTTTAATTTTAGTTTTAAAAAGAAAATTTTTTTTTTGAGGGGGGGGGGTATTTTTAATTTTTTTGGGTGTTTGGGGGTGTCCCACCCCCCAAGAAAATAGTTATAAACCTTCCCAGGACCTATGAGAAGCTACCCTGTAAAGGAGAACCCGATCGGTTCAGCGGTTACCGAGATCCTTCGCTACAAACAAACAGACAAACAGACAGACATCGTTCTACTTTGTATTATAGATTACATAAATATTTTTAGCTTGTCTTGGTAACAGTTTTTAAAAGCGAAGCTTTTCTATAATTAGGGTCGGTCCGTCCATTACGGATAGCTTTTTTCGTTAATTTAGGCATGTTAGAATTGTTCTATCGATTTCAAGCTTTGCATGGTGATTCCTGTAGTAGATAGGTACGATTTAAAAATCTAACCTGGCATGTAAATTAAAATTTAATTTCTTCAAAACAATGACCTCGCATTGAATAGTCATTTCTATAGTCATTTAACTCGGTGCCATTTTAGAAGGGAGTTGAATCTGACAGATCCCTGACAGTCATGTTTCTGGGGCAATGATTTTAAATGAATAGGTGTAAGAAAAACAAGGATGACAACATCCATAAAAGCGAAGCACTGAAACGGTAGGACAAACGGACATGAACACTTATATATTGTCAGAACAGAATAATCAGAATATAAATGTATAAGAGTCGAAGCAAAATTGTAAGTAAATTTGTTGAAAAACTGCTTTATACAGGATAATGTTTATGGACATACTTACATATTTAGGACTTGATTATAGAGTTGCTTCGCTTATAACATTATACTTTGTTGTCCCAGGAATCAATATACCAAAAATCAGATCAATCGGATGATTAGATCACATAAAAATTTGTTATTTAAAAAGTAAAAAAATCAACATGTTTAAAATGGACGTACAGAAATTTTGGTAATGATTATAGAGTTGCTACGCTTTCTAAATCGTACCTAACTACTAAAGGAATCACCATGCAAAATTTGAAATCGATAGGACAATTCTAACATGCCTGAATTAACGAAAAAAGCTATCCGTTACGGACGGACAGACCGACCCTAATTATAGAAAAGCCCCGCTTTTAAAATGAATATTAGATGAATTTCGACGAAAATGTTGACTGGGAGGGAGCGCATCCACCAGTTTAGTATTGTGATAAGATAAGGAAAACAAATCTTGATAAGGAAAATCATTCTTATTTAGTTAGAAATGAGGATGTAAAGTTTTATAAGGGAGAGAAAGAGTGAGAGTTGGAGAGAGAGAGAGAAGGAGAGGTAGAAAGAAAAGGGAATCATCGGGGAGAGAGATTTGCTTTCTTTTCTCTCAATTAATTATTGAACTCCTCCTAGGAAACGACGACATTATAATGTCATGGTTCCCAAACCTAAGAAAAACAATCTGAAAAAAAAGTATTAAAAATTTAATTATATAGAGATAAAACCCGCTTCTTTAGGATATTTAAAATTGCGATGAAGAATTCGCTCTTGATTGAAAAAAAAATCGGGAAAAATATTTATCTAATATTAAAAATGCGGGAACCATGTTAAAAACAATTAACGGGGCATTCATGCGCAGGTCTTGTGTTTTTTGCGTTCATCATCTGCTTGCAATTCTTATGATTAATGTTTTAATTAAATTTATAAAGAAAAGTTGTTTAATTTTGGCATTTAATGGTTAATTTTGAATAATTAATACATATTTAATTATTTATAAATTTAAACAGCTACAAATGATTGTATATTTTTAAGAAAATGTCCCAAATGAAATAATGATATGTATTTTTAAGTTTTTCTATATATAAATTTGTCTAAAAAGTAAGTTAATTATGATAGTTTGGTGCCTTAACTTAAAACTGATGCCATTAACGATTGGTTAGAAAATCTATTATGATATAGAATAGAAATATAATCTGGAATTTAAATTTTCTTAGAAATAAATTACCTAGTCATTTTATATGTTCCATCTCGCAGTTTAATTATGTATCTATGTCCCTCTCTGCTCCACCTAATTTACAAGATGTAGGCCCCTAGAGGCCATTTATGAAGGTGGGGGTGGCAAGGGGGGTCGTATTCACCCCAATTTCTAATATTAGCATTGACAATTATTTAGCAAAAGTAGTAAATATATTTGGGGAAACCAAGATTATAATTTATTATAGCTTCACCTTAATGAGATCCAGCCATGTTATCAAGATACATTGCCGCAGAGAGATATGGATATACAGACATCCTGTTGCTTTTATATTCTCTTAAATATAGGGAAACAGGGTTCGACTATTTTGTCTTCGACGCGCGCGCGTTTGTCTTTTAATTACTCTTTCTCCCGGGATCCCACTACTTCTCTCCTATTCTGTTTTTATTTTCTTTACCTGAAATATTCACAAAACTATCAATCGAATTTACTTGTTTGTTATTGTTGTTTTGGTTCCAATCCTATCATGAATATCTAAATTGGTATTTTGGCATGTTAATTAAACATGTTGATTTTTCTTTGTATGCGCGCTTTAACGCATGCGTTAAATTATATAGAAAACACCCACATACTTTTTATTAAAACTTGCCTTATTTTCAGACTTATCAAGATGATGTCCGTAGCTGGAAGTTCTCCTGCCCCTTATTCCTACAATAGTTATGGTAAAATTTTCTAAATAATTCTCAAACTTTTAATACCTATTTCTGCAACGTGAAAACTACAAAACTGTTGGACAAAAAGGTTTGTCATATTATAAAAGATGTTTGCATTAATATATCCTATAATGAAAGTAAAAATTAAAGAAAGTATTTTCTTCACCCTATGATAACATATTACCAATTTTCATATATTTTCAGCTGGGTACGTTTATGGCTACATCGCTTCCTTGATTAGTTTTATCCTGACTGTTATTGTATTCTACTATGTCCTCACTGGAAGGGGAGAGAGGATTGATTTCGGGTAAGAGTTGTGATTTTGTATTTCTAGCGCAATGGATATACTTGGATATTATGATAGGGAGAAAATTGTCGTTAATTTAGGATGTTAGTTTCACTTTATTAGAAAACAGAAAATCTGGTGTAACTAACATAAAAGTAATATTCCTATTTTTAAAAAACTACATTTAGTGAATATATTTCACAATTTATTAAGTCAACTGTTTTAATCACTGAACAAATATTGACATCTTTAGATTTATCCTTCAGATATAGCCGTAGAATATTCTGCAAAAGAGTTATTATATGATATCCATCGAACTGTGTGTTATTATTTTAAAATCCCATATGTTTTAGATGGTTCTTGATGGAGACCAGCCCCTACATGTGGGCCACCATCGGCATCGGCCTTGCCGTGTCCCTTTCCGTTGTCGGCGCTGCTCTCGGCATCTACTCCACCGGTGTCTCTATCATCGGCGGTGGTGTCAAGGCTCCCAGAATTAAGACTAAGAATTTGATCTCTGTCATCTTCTGCGAGGCTGTGGCCATCTATGGATTAATTATTGCTATTGTTATGACTGGACAGCTGGAGGGATACTCCCCTGAGCTCGGTAGGTTTTAGTTTTCTATCTGTAATAACAGCTAAAAAAACCATTTAAAGATGATTCAGCAAGTTTGGGGCCGAAACTCAAAAAACCTATATTTGATATATGACACACAAACTTCAGAAAAAATGCACTTTACTCCTGCGAGCCACCCACTAGCCGACCAGGGTCAGTCCCCGACTTGCTGAATCATCTTAAATAATTTCCTTGTGTATAGACATTAGACACATTGTATTCAAGGTAAAAAAACATAAGAAAATACAATTAAAGGTAAAGGGATAGTTCTATGAAGTGTATTTAAAGAGTTAAGGTACTTAGAGTAGTGAACTTTTATATGTCTTAGTAGAATATATCAGGCATTGGATAGATATGATTATATGTTAAAGAATTTTTAACATTGACCAGACCAAACTGTTTTTATTTGACAATATCGAAAAAAGGTAAAGTGATTTGCCACATAAATTACATGAGAATGGTCTATTTTTTTCCAAATATGTATAGCCAAAACACCAATATCAGAGAATCTTTTTCCACATATTTCACAAGAGTTATAAAAAAATTTAACAGGGGTTCCCCTTGGGATAAGTTACTTAAAAAACATAAAAAATAATGTCCGGTTCATTATAGGACAGGTTATCTATAGATTCTTTTTTTAAAAAAATAAGGAAACCGTCCGGTTTACTTACAATATACACATTATCTCACGCGGAAATACCAACTAACCATACAACATATATATATATATATAAAGGCCATTCTCATGTAATTTATGTTGCAAATCACTAACTTTTTTAGATATTGTCAAATAAAAAAAGTTTGGTCAGGTCAATGTTAAAATTCTTTATCACAATCATATCTATCCAATGCCTAATATATTCTACTAAGACATATAAAAAGATCACTACTCTAAGTACCATACTAAATATTTTATTGATCATTCTTTGTTGTTATGTGTATTTTGTTGTATAAAAAGTTTGAAGTTCTATTAACTAGTAAATGCTATCTAAAGTTGTATTTATGACAAAAAAGTTTTTGCCATATATAACATGCAACGAAGTTGAAAATAAAAATGAAAAACTCATTTTTTAAGGAAAATCCCTGGTCAAATCTTTTAATTTTAATCAATAACTTTATATTATGCACTACTACGTTATTTGAAATAGAAAAAACTTACAGTTCACTATTTTTTTTAAAATGCACTTTGTGAAACTATCCCTTTCCACATCAAAATAGACCAAACAAGGCCTTAAAACCCCCATTTTCGCCTATTTCCGCAGGGTTTTTCTTACCTAACCTAACCTAAAGATAATTTTTTTTGGATTTTTTGCCATTTAGATGTAATACCTATTAGGACTATACTAGGCTTATGTACCAAGTTTCAAGTTTTAAGCTTGATATTTAGACCATTTATCTCTCGGTTTAAGTTTAGATGTCATTACGCCCCCTCCTAATCGATGGATATTCGAAAAAATGAACTCTAGATTAGTTTCATAAAAAATAAACTAAAATAATCACGAAACCTTGTAAGATTTATAACGTGAAAATCTAGGAATCGAACTAGCACCCTAAATAATTAGTAAATCTCATTAGAACTTGATAAAATTATGCAAAATATTGAATTATTAAATCCCTGAAAATTTCAGCCGTCTATCTTTAAAATGTAGGAATCGATCTAGCACCCTAGTTAAATGACGAAGCTTAATGAAAATTGGTGAAAATATGAAGAATGTTAACATATTTACCTAATCCCTTAAAATTTCAGCTTTCTATCTTTTATAGGAGCTGAGAAAATCACGCCTTTCCTTCTCAGACGGGCGGACGGACAGACATTTCGAATTATAGAGTAGCTTCGCTAATTAAAAGCATAATTTTATGTTTATTCTTAAATTTTTTTTTATTTAGCTGAGAACAACTTCGACGTAAAGGCAAGGAACTGGTTCTCTGGATATGCTATGTTTGGTGCTGGAATTACTACAGGTAAGGTTATAAGGAAGGCTTCCCTGTGTCAAGTTATTATGTCATTGGTAACTTGTAAGATATGATTATGCATACGATATCACGCTTTACCATATTAATAAGGTTTACTTAGCACATTTAACCGAGATTTTTAAAAAAGATTCAGTTAAATTAGTATAAATAATGTTAATAAAAGCTTAGCTTCACAAACCAAACATTTGAACCGGGTTTTAAAAATAATAATATTGATGACCTATTTGGATAAACAAATATTAACAATCTCAATCGCTTCCAAGTTCCATAGTTTGCGTTGCGGTATTTTAACGGACAAATGAAACCCTTTATACAATACGTTATTGATTGTTTTAGGAGTTGTGAACCTTGTTTGCGGAATCTGTGTTGGACAGGTTGGCAGCGGTGCTGCTCTCTCAGACGCCGCCGATCCAACTCTATTCGTCAAGGAAATTACAGATATTTTACAACTAGTTATTTATCGCATCGTATTATATACAGCTTTCCGATTATATAATTTTTATTTAAATATTCATGGAAAATTGCCTGTAATATTTTGCCATACATGATTTTTCAGTATGGCAGAGAACTGGTTCTTATCCAGTTGTTATTAATCGTTTTCGAAGCCATACTGGAAATATGTATATTATATGAAGAAGAAAATGGATTTATTATTAATATTTCATCTCTATATTTTCTGTTAGTGAGATATCCTATTGCACATAATATTAAAGGTCAATATTGTAAATAACTTTTTCCAATATACAATTATGTAGTATTTATTTATAAATATTGATAACTAATATCTGCGTCCCTAGCTTTTTATTTTTGTGGTTTTTTTCTTTTTTTAAGGCTATTTACAAAAATTAATATGCTGCCCTGATTAGCACAGATCTAATATATCTTCAGATACAAAACAATAGACAAACACAAACACTCACATATATTACACACACATACAACAACTCTTATATAGAGAAAATAACTTCGTAAAAAAATGGTGAAGAAACTTCAATTAGTTGTATCAAATGTATGTTGCACAAAGTTTAATGATAGGGCATTTACCTTTATATAATCATTTCTACAGTAATATTTATGAATGCTTTAGTGTTTTTAAATGTTATTTTTTGCTTTAAAACATTGAGTTTAGGCTTTCTACGACTTAACAAAAAGTATGAAAATATGAAAGTTTACCTAAGATTCAAAGTATTTTTTAGACCAGTTTGCTTTTGTCTTTCTTTTCTAGATGCATATACGAGTTGTATTGGGTAATAATAAGGCGCATACTTTTTATTTTGAACGATTCTATCAACTGCAAGCTGAGAAAATTGACTTTGAGTAGAGGTAGGTGAAATATCCACCAAAAGGCCAAAATAGACCATTGTGGGGGGGGGGGTGGGGTTTAATGCAACCATCTCGTAATCAATGCATAAATGGCACTTTGATCTGAAATTTTGCATGAGTAATCCTTGGTTGGTCTATTTTCCCTAAATCGAACAAAAAGTTGGAAAAGCCGTTTAGCCATTTGTTGGGTATTTTCAAGGGAAATCCATCACGAAACCTATTTCCACATAATGCTCTTTTCCGCTCCAAAACGTTTTCAAACGGTTCTAGCCGAAAGTTGCTGGTACTAGAAATCTAAAAAATGTTTTTTTGTATCATTTCACATGATCTAAAGCTGAGCCGTTAGCCGTTACTTTTTCGACTTTTTGTTCGATTTAGGTAAAAAAGACCTACCAAGGATTACTCATGCAAAATTTCAGATAAAAATTCGAATCCTAAGTGCCATTTATACATTGATTACGAGATGGTTTCATTAACCCCCCCGGCCCCCCCCCCCTCTTTTATAACTGGTAAAACGGAGTTATCAATGTCCTACAACTATGATTTCTTTTGAGAAAATAAACCTTCCCAGGACCAATGAGAAAGTAGAACCATTTCGGTTTAGTGGTTAGCAAGATCCTTCGGTACAAGCAGATAGACATCCTCTTATTGTTATATAATAAATTAAAGTATTGCATAGTGTCTCTTTATTAAATATGCAATTCATTATTTTTATTGCTTTTCATAATTATCTTCTTCCTGTTAAGAGAAGGTGGATCCTGGACAGGTAAAAATTGAAAATTTTTAATTTTAAAGTTAGAACAAAACTTATTTAACAAAAGTTGGTACTTTATGGATGGTATGAACTAATTAGAAGAAATTTTTGAATTCGGCCTCCAGGTTCCGGTACTCCAGGCCTCCAGGTGGATTCTGGACAGGTAAAAATTGAAAATTCAAGATAGAACAAAACTTAGGTATTTAACAAAAGTTTGTACTTTATGGATGGTATGAACTAATTTGAAGACATTTTTGAAATTGGGCTCCAGGTTCAGGTGCTGCAGGCCTCCAGGTGGATTCTGGACAGGTAAAAATTTAAAATTTTTACTTTAAAAGTTAGAACAAAACTTATTTAACAAAAGTTGCTACTTTATGGATGGTATGATCTAATTTGAAGAAAATTTTGAAATCGGGCTCCAGGTTCTGGTACTGCAGGCCTCCAGGTGGATCCTGGACAGGTAAAAATTAAAAATTTTTAATTTAAAAGTTAGAACAAAACTTATATAACAAAAGTGGCTTCTTTATAGATGGTTTGAACTAATTTGAAGAAAATTTTGAAATCGGGCTCCAGGTTCAGGTACTGCAGGCCTCCAGGTGGATCCTGGACAGGTAAAAACTGAATTTTTTTACTTTAAAAGTTAGAACAAAACTTATTTGACAAAAGTGGCTTCTTTATAAATAGTATTAACTAATTTGAAGAAAAATTTTGAAATCGGGCTCCAGGTTCAGGTACTGCAGGCCTTCAGGTGGATCCTGGACAGGTAAAAACTGAAATTTTTACTTTAAAAATTAAAACAAAACTTATTTAACAAAAGTGGCTTCTTTATAGATGGTATTAACTAATCTGAAAAAAATTTTGAAATCGGGCTCCAGGTTCAGGTAAAAATTTCAATTTTTACTTTAAAAGTTAGAACAAAACTTATTTAACAAAAGTGGCTTCTTTATAGATGGTAGGAAGTAATTTGAAGAAAATTTTGAAATCGGGCGCCAGGTTCAGGTACTGCAGGCCTCCAGGTGGATCCTGGACAGGTAAAAATTAAAAATTTTTACTTTAAAAGTTAAAACAAAACTTATTTGACAAAAGTGGCTTCTTTAAAGAAAATTTTGAAATTTCAAAATTTTTTTCAAATTAGTTAATACCATCCATAAAGTATCAACTTTTGTAAAATAAGTTTTGATCTAACTTTTAAAGTGAAAAATTCAATTTTTACATGTCCAGGATCTATCTGGAGGCCTGCAGTACCTGAACCTGAAGCCCAATTTCAAATTTTTCTTTAAAGTATTTATTACCATCCATAAAGTATCAACTTTTGTTCAATAAGTTTTGTTCTAACTTTAATAGAAAAAAATTTTAGTTTTTACCTGTCCAGGATCCACCTGGAGGCCTGCAGTACCGGAACCTGGAGCCCAATTTCAAAATTTTCTTCAAATTACTTCCTACCATCCATAAAGAAGCCACTTTTGTTCAATAAGTTTTGTTCTAACTTTTAAAGTAAAGAATTTCAATTTTTACCTGTCCATGATCTACCTGGAGGCCTGCAGTACCTAAACCTGAAGCCCGATTTCAAAATTTTCTTCAAAATAGTTCATACCATCTATAAAGAAGCCACTTTTCTAAATAAGTTTTTTTCTAACTTTAAAAGTAAAAAATTACTGTTTATCTGTCCAGGATCCACCTGGAGGCCTGCAGTACCTGAACCTGGAGCTCGATTTCAAAATTTTCTTCAGATTAGTTAAAACCATCTATAAAGAAGCCACTTTTGTAAAAATAAGTTTTGTTTAAACTTTTAAAGTAAAATTTTTTACTTTTACCTGTCCAGGATCCACCTGGAGGCCTGCAGCACCTGAACCTGGAGCCCGATATCAAAATTTTCTTCAGATTAGTTAATACCATCTATAAAGAAGCCACTTTTGTGTTCTAACTTATAAATTAAAAATTTTCAATTTTTACCTGTCCAGGATCCACCTGGAGGCCTGCAGCACCTGAACCTGGAGCCCGATTTCAAAATTTTCTTCAAATTAGTTCATACGATCCATAAAGAAGCCACTTTTGTTAAATAAGTTTTGTTCTAACTTTTAAAGTAAAAATTTTAAATTTTTACATGTCCAGGATCCACCTGGAGGCCTGCAGCATCTGAACTTGGAGCCCGATTTCAAAATTTTCTTCAGATTAGTTAATACTATCTATAAAGAAGCCACTTTTGTTAAATAAGTTTTGTTCTAACTTTAAAATTAAAAATTTTCAATTTTTACCTGTCCAGGATCCACCTGGAGGCCTGCAGTACCAGAACCTGGAGCCCGATTTCAAAAATTTCTTCAAATTAGTTCATACCATCCATAAAGTACAAACTTTTGTTAAATAAGTTTTGTTCTATCTTGAATTTTCAATTTTTACCTGTCCAGAATCCATCTGGAGGCCTGGAGTACCGGAACCTGGAGGCCGAATTCAAAAATTTCTTCAAATTAGTTCATACCATCCATAAAGTACCAACTTTTGTTAAATAAGTTTTGTTCTAACTTTAAAATTAAAAATTTTCAATTTTTACCTGTCCAGGATCCACCTGGAGGCCTGCAGTACCAGAACTTGGAGCCCGATTTCAAAAATTTCTTCAAATTAGTTCATACCATCCATAAAGTACCAATTTTTGTTAAATAAGTTTTGTTCTATCTTGAATTTTTTTTTTTTACCTGTCCAGAATCCACCTGGAGGCCTGGAGTACCGGAACCTGGAGGCCGAATCCAAAATTTTTTTGAAAATAGGAAAACTACATCCCAAAAGGAAACTTTTTTGCCAAATAACCTATCCATTATCTCCAAAGACAAAGCCTATAATCACTGTTTACGCAAAAGTGTCAGAACTTCCCCCCCCCCTTAAATATCAATAGATAATAGTAATTTAATATCTGTTATTTTTAAAGGTTCTTATCATTGAAATTTTCGGTTCTGCCATTGGTCTGTTTGGTCTGATTATTGCAGTTATCCTCACCTCAAAGGAATGATACATAAAAAAAATAATGGTTTCACCTTTATTATTATAACTAGATGCTACAGTTACATGTATGGGCTCTGTATAATGTCTAGTGCAGCATCTACAACATCACTATCGACACACTTTCTCTGTTGTATTAAAGTTAGATTTGCAGGGAGGATGGACTATAAAGGGGGAGGGGGGGGGGGTGGTAATGCAACCATCTCGTAATTCGAATTTCCATCTAAAATTTTGCATCAGTAATCCTTGGTAGGTCTATTTTCCCTAAATCGAACAAAAAGTTGGAAAAGTAATGAGTAAATGATTCATGTAATTTTTTTGTGTAGGTATTGTAATAAGATTTAACTATCTTTAACCTCTTTTTTTTCTCTAGAACCTATAAAAAATATAAAAACTTGGTTGTGATTTTTTAATTACAACCTTTCTAAAAATAATAGTTATCTACCTATAGGTAGTATTTTTTACAAAATTAGGTATGATTTTTACTTTGGTAATATATTTTGGATTAATACCTAACTCTTATTGAAATTAATTTATTATAAATACCCCTTTTCATTTTATATCGTTTTATGTTAATTAATTTCGCTATTTGCTCGCAAATTCCTGAGCATGATGTTATAAAAGAATGAAAATATAAAGAAAATGTTAGTTATATAGTGGAGTTTAGTGGGGGAGCTATTACATCGGAGATAGGGGACTATTGCGTTAGATTAAAATTTTTACTGCTACTTCCCAACTAATGTTTCATATACACGATCTCTCGTTCGTTACAGCCGAACCAATAACTTAATTAAATCATTAAAAGATTGCGAAATTTCAGCATATTTTAGGTAACTTGAAAGGAAAGTACCATGCAATGAAATAGTTATGTATCATATGCTACCAGGCCAAAATGGGAGACAAGGCTTAAATAGATTTTCACAACGAAGATGCCAACAAATTAAAAGACAAAGTAACACAAAATAATTTCACAATAACTTGAAGATTTAGTCAAGAAATTTGAATAACTATAATTTGATACCTACCTATCAAAGGCATAATTGTTGGTACTTGAAGCCAAGTTTAAATCTTAAACTCCCCTTTATTGTTCTTTAATTCCCCGAGCTTTTAGATCCAATGAAAGATCTGCTATTATTTATTTAGAATTTATCATTGTTATTCGACCAAGTTAATAAATGTAGTTATTTGATATTTAAGTATGTATTTTATTACCTACTGGTTTCGTTGGGGCAATTGTACTTAATTTTCTTTAGGGGTTAAGGTTTTATTTATGTATATGATATTGTACATTATAATTCATTTCAGTTTTTGTAGTCAATTTAAGATGCAGGGTTATTAAATAAAAGATAAATTTGCGCCCGTTTTAAAAGTATGGTGATAAAATTAATTTATCTTTCATTTACTCATTCTTGTATCCTAGAGAGTCATAGATTCCATTTTAATTAAAAAATGATTATTTATTGATTGTATTATTTGATGTTTTTAATTTAATAATGTGTCTGGTGATTTATTATTTAATAACTGTTGCATTTCATACCTAATGTTATTTTAGATGAAAAAAAGTATCTTACTATTTAAATTTTATTCCCTAGGTGTTATATATTTCATACCAAAAAAAGTCCATTTTGTCTCCGAGTTTTCCGTCTGATAAAAAAAACAGGTCATTTTAATATTGAAAGATCCTTTTAAAATCCAATCTTTTTTTGTTAAATACGGTTGGTTACAAGTAGATATACTACTAATGTTTTTTTTTCTTATGTACTAACCCTTCCGGTTGTATTTTATGTAAATGACCCGATATATCTTGTTATTTTAAATATTTCTTTACTATTTTCCTTTTACATTTGGTTTAAATAATTGATGTATTGATACAGGCGCGTGCACATGATTTGTTAGAGAGGGGATTATTGCGCGTAGCGTGATAAAAATTCGTAAATTTCTAAGGACACTTAGGTACAAGGGTGATGATCTACGGTTGCTTGTATAAAATCTCTCTTCAGTGGGATGTAACACCACCCAACTCCCCCCCCCCCATTCTGCACGCTCTTGTTTTGATTTGAGAGTAGAAAATATTTTGATATTTAACAAGAGGAGGTCATACAGAGAAAATTAAACCTTAGTATTTGGTTCCATTAGTTATGTAGTTTAAGTAAATCGTTCTACATAAAAACAATATATAATAATATTTTTAAATCAAAATAAATTTTGAGATAGTAGGTACCTATCGGATATAGCAGCAAAGAAATATTTTGCCTTCCGTTTAATTATCAATAAAAGCACATTTTTTAGTTTTGGGTTGATGTTGTTAGCAATAGAGTAAATGCTTTCAGTAATATTAATTTGACTATCAGTAAAGCATGAATTTAAGATTATTTTTAATAATATTAAAGCGTATGTTTAGAAACAAAGCAAGTTTTTATGCATTATTTTTTCGCGCAATTTAATATTGATCACGTGTTTAGTAGTGATTAAGAATATGATTCAATAGATTGATTATAGGGACAAGTGTATTGACAAACATTTGAAGAAGTCAAAATATTTTATTTAACTATGTCAAGATGTCTTAATGATTTATCAAATATCCATGGTTCCTTTACCGATTTAGATCTTCATGGTTGAATGGTTTGGCCAACATAAGAACTTTGGGAAATTTCAGCATGCTTTTATTTAAGAATGCAATCCAGAAAAACGCACAAAGTTTTCTCTTTATGATAATTTTGGTTGGCGGAAAACTTTAAGAAATAGTAGTTTTTCATCAGAATCCATATCCCCCCTCCCTGAATATGAGTCAAAGTTTATTTTATCTGAATTATCAGCTTCTACAAAAATGTCACTTTTTTATGAAATCCATAATGATGCAAAATAGTGCATTTGCATTGCAGCTAGTCAAATCCGGTTTTCTAGTTGCAAAAAAAATATTTTTTCCTCTCTTTGCAAAATTGAATTTTAAGAGTTCTAAAGCTGTACACAATATATATTGTTTAACTTCAAATTTTTGAGAGAAATTGTGAGAAAAAGTTTTATAATTGTTTTATCATCTCTTTGTAAACTATTTAGTACTCGTATAAGAACAGGAGATTTTCGTTTATAGAGTTTTGGATAAAAAACTTAAGATAAAGAATCTAAACTGCGATAAAGAAGAATATTGCATTGTACCTAACTGGATATAACAATTTCTATTAAAATGAAATGCAGTAAAAACAATTTGTCTAAACAACGATAATATTACACGGATGAAAATATTGGAGGCAAAATATTTTTTTTACTGGTGCCCATTCCAGGGGTGTATATTCTACATGGGATCCCCGGCTGAGGGGGGGGGGAAATAAAAAATAAGTGGTTGGAGGGAAAAAAAATGTAAAAATTAAGATAAATGAAAACATTTTTTCCATTTCCCCCCCTCCTAGGTGAAAAAAAAACTAAAAAATGTGTGGCAGGAGGGAAAAAATAAATAAAATATAGAGTTATATCAATATTTTTCCATTTTCCCCCCTACTTGGTGAGAAAAAACAAGGGGGGGGAAAAAATAAAAATAATTGTCGCCGGGGAAAAAAAATAAATCTTGTGCAGAATATACACCCCTGGCCCATTCTCTGCTGATTTTTGAACACCTATAATTAAAAATAGTTTTTAAAATATATTACTATAAATATTTTAATTCTATACAAATATGAATGTTGTAAATTACAGATTTTTATTTAGTCATTAATCCTATACTTAGTTTTTCTTGTGATTTCAGAGAAGATGGATCTAAAAGTAGATAAAAAAAAACAGATAGCTTGCCATGTATAGAAATGTTTTTACATTAAAAAACATCACATTTTAAAGATCTGACCTCTTAAAAACTACCAAAAAAATATTTTTTTTTGCCCAACAAAAACTACATGATCTGAAAGACTTTACACAATGTTGAAGAAAGTGCAAACTACATGATCTGAACTTAATCATTTATATAATACTACATACCCACAATTAATTTAGTGATCTGATATGATAAAAGAAATATGTATCTCGATAACTACTGCTAAGCCATGAGTGACATTTTGTATAAACAGTTATTATTATATTTTGATACCTAGTGATGTAAGTTAATTCTTAAAAAAAAAAGTTATCCAGTGAAACTTTGCTCAAAAATGAAGTTTTACTTTTATTTCTGGTTTCTTCTTCCTATAGGTATGTTTTTTAGTTGTGCAGCTACTCTATTACTATAGTCTGTAAGTATGTCCATGGTTGACAATTTTTTTACTTATGAAACTGAATTTTTTTTTTGGGGGGGGGAGTAGTGTTTTTCTTATAGTTATAGCATTTTCGTATTATTGATCATGCTGGAATGGTTATTACAAATATTCTGTCAATGTTTGATCACATGGCAAAATTAGATATTTCTTTTTTTTCTGCTCCACTTCGTTACGTAGAAGGTAGAAATTACAATTTTGCCATGATATGATAATTTGGAAACCTATTCCTATATGTAAAGTAGGTACAATATTACTTAAAAATTTTATTTTTAATTTTGTCGTATTTTGAGTGATAATGTATGTTTTACAAATTACACTTACCTAATAAAAAAATCATATTGTAAATGATAAATTACGTTTTGAAAGAGTTATTTATTGCATCGTATCATAGAAAGCTTTCCGCAAATAGTAAAATAAAAATTATAAGATGTAGGTTTTGTTGGCCCTAAGTGGCCGTAGGACCAATCCTACAAAACTGGTAGGTACCTATTTATTTTTTTACTATTTGTCGAAAATTTCTGTCATTCGAATTTTTAGATATGGCCAATAACCAGTTCTTATCCAGTCGAAATTAATTTGTTTCGAAGCCATTCTGGAATTTTTTTTTTTATTTTTGTAGGAGTTACAGGGTTAATATGTTCTTGTAACTACAGCAGCGACTCTTGTACAGATGGAATCTGTGAAACTAATGGCAGCTGCTTTAAATCAGTCACTCTTACCAAAGGTTAGTACTTAGTAGAGTACCTACATACAAAGGGGGGGGGGGGGGTTTAATGCAACCATCTCGTATCAATGTATAAATGGCACTTAGAATTCGAATTTTGATCTGAAATTTTGCATGAGTAATCCTTGGTAGGTCTATTTTCCCTAAATCGAACAAAAAGTTGGAAAAGTAGCGGCTAACGGCTGGCGGCTTATCCGTTTAGCCATTTGTTGGGTATTTTCAAGCGAAATCCATCACGAAACCTCTCTCCACATAATGCTCTTTTCCGATCCAAAACGTTTTCAAACGGTTCTAGCCGGTAGTTGCTGGTACTAGAAATCTAAAAAATGTTTTTTTTTATATCATTTCACATGATTTAAAGCAAAAATATGTTTCAAAAAGTTGATTTCTACATAATTTATGACAGATTTGCCCTAAAAATAGCCAAAAAAACGGCTAAACGGCTGAGCCGTTAGCCGTTACTTTTTCAACTTTTTTTCGATTTAGGTAAAAAAGACCTACCAAGGATTACTCATGCAAAATTTCAGATCAAAATTCGAATTTAAGTGCCATTTATACATTGATTACGAGATGGTTGCATTAACCCCCCCCCCCCCTTTATTATTGCATGGATCTTAAACCAGATTATCATCTACCCCCTTTACCTCATCCCCTTGCCTCTTACTGAATGAACAAACTGACTCAAATTTTCAAAATTGAAAAAAATTTCTAAGAGGATATTACCTTTACATTTATCGATGTCAGTTTTTTTTTATCTCCAAAAAATATGATTTTTTAACTCTCTTTAGTAGATGTTGTTATGCTGGTTGTATTTTTTTCAGGCTCGAATGAGATAGAAGAGAAATACCGATGTATCCCAAAAGCGCAGTTGTTACCCCCCGGACGTCCGCTGATCTGTGAATACCACAAGGGCAGGTCAGTATAGTTCAAAGTTGTTATCAGGAGGGTTTCAACTGATCTGTGAATACCACAAGGACAGGTCAGTATAGTTGTTACCACCAGGATGTCAACTGATCTGTAAATATCACAAGGGCAGGTCAGTATAGTTGTTACCAGGAGGATGTCCACTGATCTGTGAATACCACAAGGGCAGGTCAGTATAATTGTTACCACCAGGATGTCCACTGATCTGTAAATATCACAAGGGCAGGTCAGTATAGTTATTACCAAGAGGATGTCCACTGACCTGTAAATACCACAAGGGCAGGTCAGTATAGTTATTACTAGGAGGATGTCCACTGATCTGTGAATACCACAAGTATCCCTATAGCAAGGAGAGAGGAAATTAATGAGATATCATTTAATCAAAGTGTTTAATTTAAAAACTTCCTTATGCATGTATTTATGGCTTTTCTATGAAAAGGAACTAAAAAGATCAGTTTTATTTCGCAGCTGGCTAAAATAACTATACCCCTCATCCACCCTCTTTACCCAATTCCCTTCTCTTCCTACTGGATAAACGAACTGATAAAAAATGGCAAGCTAATCTGACTGTCAAAGTCAAATTGTTGGCTAAGATAGATATTGTTAACAGACAGACACAAAGACTTCTAGGCACTTTGCTGGAATAAATTTTGTACCTGCTGTTTATACAGTGTGTTCTTCAAATCTGCTTACTGTTCTTTCCAGCCTCTGGTCCTCCAGTATCCCGGGGATACCACTGTGGTTGTCCGGGCATTTGTTTCTGCAAGTATCAAGGTCGTGGAAGTAGGGGGCAGGTTGATGTTGGTTTGCTGAAAGAATTAAATATTAATAGGTTTAATAAATCAGTTTAAACCTAAAGCTTTATCCTAGCTACCAGCCTTAGTTTTCCCATCCCGTATTTTAATATACTTTATGGGTTAAGGTACAGTAAAAGAGAAATGGCAGCTCTACCTGTATATTGGATAGTGCCAGCCTAGATTTCTCTTAAGAGCCGGCAGACATTATAGATAGACGGTCTGAAAAAAGTTTTGTTTTTGAATGATTGGAAAAAAGAAAGAACAGACCGATTATTTATAATATCTGCCGCAGTAGACTGAAAGCAACCTTCTGTTCTGGCTCGACCTAAAAATGGACAGCCGTTAGATTGGACTGCACACTGACAACAAATTTTTCCCTGTCAATATATCCAAGTGTATCCTTTATATGCATTCAGGGCTCATGTATTTATGGTGGGCTGTTGTGATTCTGGAGACCTGTGTAACCTGGATCTGGACCTTACCTTGGAGGGGGCAGATCCTTCAGACCCCACAGATCCTGCAGATCAATCAGAGGTAAACTTTCAATCTTCATGTAATGTGTCCTATTGTTATAATGTTTTTGAGATATTCAGTAAAAATGAATCTTTAGTTATGTCACCTTAAGAAAATTATATTAATACAATTAATTGAATAAGAGATAAAGAACTTGCACTTAACAATACTCTTATATTGCAGCTTAGAATAGTGTTCTTTATTTTCACAAAATTACCATGATAAACAACTAGTGGTGCCTTTTCTAAAAATTTCTAGATTGTAAAAAAAAATTCATTCCTAATAAAAGAACGGCATGATAATACTATAGTTTTTCTTTGAATGTTTCCCCTAGGGCTTCTAAGGGATTGGACAATTATTGACTGGACTTCCGCCCATCGTGGCTAACTAAACCTGTTTTAATCTTATATTTTTTCATTTAAATATCCACTGAAAGTTGTCTATAATACGATGCGATAGATAAATTCTATTTATGGTTTAATCTTGACTGTTACAGGATGCAGCAGCCCCACTGGAACTAAAGACTGAACATGTACTCATACTTACACTAGGCGCAGGAGTTGTAATCTTATTCTAATCTTGACTGTTACAGGATGCAGCAGCCCCACTGGAACTAAAGACTGAACATGTACTCATACTTACACTAGGCGCAGGAGTTGTAATCTTATTCTAATCTTGACTGTTACAGGATGCAGCAGCCCCACTGGAACTAAAGACTGAACATGTACTCATACTTACACTAGGCGCAGGAGTTCTAATCTTATTCTAATCTTGACTGTTACAGGATGCAGCAGCACCACTGGAACTAAAGACTGAACATGTACTCATACTTACACTAGGCGCAGGAGTTGTAATCTTATTCTAATCTTGACTGTTACAGGATGCAGCAGCACCACTGGAACTAAAGACTGAACATGTACTCATACTTACACTAGGCGCAGGAGTTCTAATCTTATTCTAATCTTGACTGTTACAGGATGCAGCAGCCCCACTGGAACTAAAGACTGAACTTGTACTCATACTTACACTAGGCACAGGAGTTCTAATCATATTCTAATCTTGACTGTTACAGGATGTAGCAGCCCCACTGGAACTAAAGACTGAACATGTACTCATACTTACACTAGGCGCAGGAGTTCTAATCCTATTCTAATCTTGACTGTTACATGATGCAGCAGCCCCACTGGAACTAAAGACTGAACATGTACTCATACTTACACTAGGCGCAGGAGTTGTAATCTTATTCTAATCTTGACTGTTACAGGATGCAGCAGCCCCACTGGAACTAAAGACTGAACATGTACTCATACTTACACTAGGCGCAGGAGTTGTAATCTTATTCTAATCTTGACTGTTACAGGATGCAGCAGCCTCACTGGAACTAAAGACTGAACATGTACTCATACTTACACTAGGCGCAGGAGTTCTTATCTTATTCTCAGGTATGTACAACAATGGATATATGCCAGTGGAAAAAAATGTCGTCAATCTAGGTTGCTAACATGGACATCATCTATTGGTTAGTTCGTTCATCCAGTAGGATGGAAGAATGGTGTAAAGCAGTTAGATAGGAGGATAGTTATTTTAGCCTGTTCCAAGTTTCATTTTACTAGTGTACATGAAAATCTGGTGTAATATCCATGAGTAATATAAATCCAAGTTTGTCACCAAGTTTGCAAGTAGTAAGTTATCTGTTGTCCAGATGGAGATATATGTTAAATGCTTAGGTCAGGTTTGTGCTATTGTCTTGCCTGAAAAAGGAGGGGGGGGGGGGGGGGGGTTGTGATTTTAGTCCTTTTATCAAACCTGTTAGTACTTGCGGTTCATGAACTTGTTGTTGTTGTTTTGGCTGCTCATAGTCAGTTTCCGGTCCGGGTAGTCATCAGTGGGGTGAGGGGGGGGGGTGTGGGCTTATGGTGGGGGCTCTGGAGGGGGGCGTTGGAGGGGAGGAAGGCTGGTGAAACTTGGATGGGAGGAGAGGAAGGCAGCTACATGGGTGGGATTTTGCCAGAGGTCCATAGGAGTAAGATTTGTAGGATTATTTGGGCATGAAAAGAGGTGCTGGACTGTTTCTGGGGTAGGATTAACAGGACAGGATGGGCAGTTGGGGGTAAGAGAAGCGTTGATGGAATGGAGGTAGCTTTGGAGTTTAGGACAATAGTTGGATCTTAATTGGGAGAGGATGGTTCTGTAGTGCCTGGGGAGTTGGATTTCGGAGGGGTTGATGTCAGGGGGAGCTTGATTAAGGACAGGATTAGGGGGGTAAGAATTTATGGCTTGGGTGACAGCTGAGGTATGGAGTCTGGAGATTGTGGATTTGTAGTTTGTGGGAAGGAGGGTGTTGTCGGGGGAAAGAAAAGGTTGGAGAGTAGGAAGGAACATGGATTGAAGGGTGGATTTTTTGGATCTAGGGCCAGGGGGGGTTGTGACGTTGTGGAAGGATGGGTGGGAGGGGCGGAGGGAGGAGGCCAGGTATTGGGAACAAAGAAGGGAAAGGTGGTTCCGTACTGGTAGGATTTTGGTTTCTTGGTGGAGGTGGCTGATGGGAGATTTTTTAGTGGAACCAGTACAGATGCGGAGGGCTTGGTTTTGGAGGACTTGGAGTTTGTCAATGTTGTTTTTGGAGGTGTTAGGGAACCAAACAGGACAGGCATAGGTGGTGATGGGGCGGAGGAGGGTGTTGTAGGTGGTGAGGAGAGTCTCCTTCTGGTGGCCCCATTTGGTGCCAGCCAGACATTTGAGGATTCTAAGGCGGGAGGAAATTTTTGAGGAAATGGTGGAGACATGGGAACTGAAATTGAGAAAGGTGTCAAAGGTAACTCCAAGGATTTTAGGGGTTTTCTCAAGGGGAAGGGTGGAGCTGTTGATTTGGACTTGAGGATGGAGGTTGGATTGGTGCTTGCGGTCAGAAGTGAAGAGGGTGACAGTGGATTTGTTGGGAGCTATGGAGAGGCCGTTGGTGGAGGCCCAGTCAGCGATTGAGGATAGGTGGGAGTTGATGGATTCAACTGACTGGGGGATGTTAGGGGAGGAGTGGAAGGAGTTAAGGTCGTCGGCATATGAGGAGGTGTGGGCAGGGGGAATGTGGGGGGCATCTGCTATGTAGAAGTTGAAGAGGACTGGGGAGATAACAGAGCCTTGGGGGACGCCAGTGTGGACAATTTTAGGAGAGGCATTGGTGTTTTGATAGGAACAGAAAGCCATCCTGCCACGCAAGTAGCAGGATAGCCATCTAATGATGTTGGGATGAAGGTTGGAGGAGGAGATTTTTTGGAGAAGGAGGTGGATGGGAATGCAGTCAAATGCTTTGGAAAGGTCGATGGAGGCAACAGTTGTGCGGCTGGGGGGGAGGTTTTGATTGAAGCCATTGGCAATGGTGTTGGAAAGGTTGAGGAGGGAGGAGGTGGTGGAGTGGAGGGGTTTAAAGCCGTGTTGTGAGGGGTGGGTGGAGAGGGATTGTTTAAGGTAGGGGAGGAGTAGGCATTCAAGGACTTTTGCTGCAGGACAGAGGAGGGAGATTGGGCGGTAGGAGGTGGAAAGGTCAGGGGGTTTACCAGGTTTGAGGAGGGCAATGATTTTGGATAGTTTCCAAATGGCAGGGATGTTGGCAGCGGAGATGGAGAGGTTGAAAAGTTTAGTGAGGTAGGAGATGCCATTTGGACCAAGGTGTTTAAGGTGAAGGATGTTAAGGTTGTCGGGGCCAAGTGCAGAGGAATTGGAGGAATTTTTAATTGCTTCAAGGACAAGGGCAGGGGTAAAAGGTTGGAAGTTTCTGTTGAGGTGGTTGCGGCGGCGGATTTTACGGATAATTTTTCTGGAGAAAGGGTTGGAAGTATGACGGGAGACAGAGGTGAATTGACTGGTGAAGGATTCGGCAATGTGGAGGTGGGAGGTGTGGACTTTGTTGTTGTTGAAGGAAATGGGTTGGTTGGAGGGAGGGGAGTTGTTTTTGCCGGAAAGGGACATGAGGAGGGACCAGAATTTGGAAGGATTTGTTCTATGGTCGGATTTGGAAAGGGTTTCTTGCCATTTTTTGTTGGAATGTTGGTTTACTATTGAGGAGATTTGGTCATTAAGGATTTGAATTTGAGGATCATGGGGGTTGGTTTCTCTTAAGGAGTCTCTTTGCTGGATAAGGGGTTTAGCAGACTGAGGGAGGGTAGGGTTGGGATTTTTGATGAAGCCAGCAGGAACAGTGTGTTTGGAGGATTTGGCGGAAAGTGGCTTCACCTTGGGAGCAGGAGGAAGGGTCAGGAAGGTCTTCAAAAAGGGTTTCGGTTTCTAGGGTAAAGGTGTCCCAGTCTGCTTTATGGAAGTTGTGGAAGCTTTTGACAGGGCGGGGGGTTCTGGTGATTTCGGGAATGGAGAGGAGAATGGGAAGGTGATCAGAACGGAGGGTGGTAAGGGTGTGCCAGGAGAAATCAAGGGCAAGGTGGGCAGAGCATAAGGAAAGGTCAGGGGAGGTAGGTTGGCCATTGGGGGGAAGGCGGGTAGGGGAATCCTCGTTGAGGAGGCAAAGGCTGCTCTCATTGAGAGCTTCCAGCAGAGCCTCCCCACGATTCATGGCAGATTGGTCAAGGGTAATGGAGTTCCAGGCAGGGTTGTGGGCATTGAAGTCACCGACTAGGATAAGGTCATTTGGATTTTCAAAAAGGAGGTTAAAGTCAGGGGTGTATTGTGGGGGGCAGGAGGAGTGTGGGGGGAGGTAAAGGTTGATGATTTGTAGAGGGGAGCCATTGCGGGAAATTTGGATGCCATCAACCTCAAGGGGGCCATTGGAGAGGTGGTTGAGGTTAAGGTGTGTGAAGGGGATGTCTTCGGCAATGAGGAAGGCTATTCCTCCACCAGGTCGGTCTTGTCGATCCTTCCTGATGAAGTTATAGCCAGGGAGGGGTTTAGGATTGGATTTGCAGGAGAGTTTAGTTTCTTGGAGGCAGGTAATTGGGATGTTAAGGGTTGAAATAAGGTTGTGGAGTTCATCTTGGGTGGTAAGGAGACCATTACAGTTGAATTGGAGGATGAAAGGTTTACCAGGAGGTTTGCGGGGGGCAGGGGTGGGGGGAGGAGGGGGCGGGGGTGATTGAGGGTGTGGTGGTGATGGAGGTGCTGTTGGGGAAGGTGGGGGAGACGGAGTTGGGTGTGGAGGGTGAGGGAGGGGGGGAATTTTGGGGGGAACAGGAGGGGCATATCCAGAAGGGGGAGTAGTGGGTGGAGGATGGAAGGAGGGAACATTTGGGGTGGACCCATTGGAGGCAGGAGTTACATTGGAAGGAGCCAGTGGATTTAGTAACACCTAAGGAACAGATAGGGCATGGAAATTTGGGGCCACGGGATTTAGGTGGGGGTGTTGATTGTTGGGGGGAAATGGGTGAGAAGGGGGTAGGGGAGGCAGAGATGCAGGGTGGACAGGACCAGTTAGAATTGTATTCGGATTTGTATGAGAGGAGGGAACATTTGGGATGAACCCAAAGTTGGCAGGAGTTACAGAGGAAGGCACCAGAGGAGCGGGTTATGTTGCGGGAGCAGGTAGAGCAAGGGTATTTGGGACCAGGATTTGGATGGATGTCGCCAGAGAGGATGAGGGGAGGAGGGGGGGTGATGTTGGATGTGGTTATGGAGGGTTGGAGTTGAAAGGCCTCCAGAGCTGACAGGGGCTGACTTAAAAGCCCTTTAGGCCAGCCCCGTGGGGGAAACCCGGACGGGAGACATGGCTGTCAGAACAGGTGGTTTGGTGCAGGTTTGCCCGGGGGTGTACATCTTCTTCTCCTCCTCCCCGGATAGGTCCACTGCGGAAAAGCTTGCACCCTCGGACCGTTCATGAACTTACAGAAACTAAATAAACAACAGAGAGATACCCCAAATAAAATTTTAAGGATTTATTTCTTAAATACCTATTAACCATAACTGAAATACACGAAATAAAAGATTAGTTTCATTTTGCCTCTTAGTTTCATTTAATCTCTTTTTTTTGAAGAATTTGTAAGAAATGCAGTTTTCCTTAATTTTAGAATTGACATCCATGATTTTTATTCATTAAAGGTTTTTCTACCTATCCAATTAAGATTTTATTGACCTCAATATAAACTATTGAAAAATCATTTTCTGGGTAATTTGGCATCTGGTTTTCAATAGAATGCATTTTCTAAGTTTTCACCAAATGACGTCTAACATTCTAATTTTGATATTCATATTCAGAAGCGCAGCTTCTTTTAGTTAGAGCTTTGAAAGTTGCTTAAAAATGACAACTCAACTTTTAGTTTCTGGTAAGACTATAAAAGGCATGAATAGGGGTTAATATAGTGCCCCTTAAAAAAACGCTTTACTCGCCTACAAAAGAAAACTAACAACCTTGGTGATTTGTCTAAACTATCCGAAGTTTTTAATCTAAAAGTGTTAATAAACTTTGGGGGCCAGCATATTTTCCGGTTTAAAGTTCACTCTCGCCATTATTTTAGGTCAAATACCACTTACACCTTACTTTTGCACTGTCGTGCTTTGCTCCGCTTCTTTTATACTTGTTTGTCCTTGTTAGCGAAAAATTATCTTACGTTGATATATCTGAACGACCTTGCATTCCTGTATTTTATATTTATTAAATCAGCAATATCCCTGAAAGTGTCTTGTTGAACACAAGAACCCCCCCCCCCCGTTGGGGTTGGACTTCGTTTGTATGTTTATTACTTAAGTTTAAATTTTTGCTTTGTTATGTTTGGTTAGGGCAACACAATTTTAAGACTAAGGGTTAGGCATACGAAAAATTTTTAAAATTTATTTCCAAACTAAGGGGGAGGGGGTTTCAGTGCTGGATAGGCACTGTGGGGAAAGCACAGTTCATTCTTAGAAATGCATTATTAAAAATAGTTGGATTAACTTGAAATCTTTATCAACTTCATTTTTTGCAATATTGATACTTATTAGGTACGTGATTTTATATAGGTAAATGAATGTATTTTGATTTACATAGAGTGATCAACACAGTTTATTTAAACATTTATAAATAAAAAGACATGAGAGAAAGCCCAAAATACATAACTTTTGCACCACGTCGTCTCCCTATGACGTCATATTCTCCATCTCTTTTTTAGGGATTTTATTTCCCACTTCTCTTCTCATCCCCCTCATTTTATGACGTCACAGGAAGACGACGTTGTGCAAAAGTTATGTATTTTGGGCTTCGTCAGACATGATATTTTAATAAGTACTATAGATAAAAGCATTGGGAATCTATCGTGGTAAATGAATTTACAATGATTTCATATTATTTTAGAGAAAAAAGATAGGTAATAACTTTGTTTATTTTTGTAAAGGGAAGGGTTTTTAATGCAACCATCTCGTAATCAATGATTAAATGGCACTTAGAATTCGAATTTCGATCAGAAATTTTTCATGAGTAATCCTTGATAGGTCTATTTTCCCTAAATCGAACAAAAAGTTGGAAAAGTAACGGCTGGCGGCTCAGCCGTTTAGCCGTTTTTGCCTATTTTCAGGGCAAATTCATAATTAATTACGTAGGAATCAACTTTTTAAAACATATTTTTGGTTTAATTCATGTTAAATGATAGCAATAACCATTTTTATATTTCTAGTACCAACAGCTACCGGCTAGAACCGTTTGATAAGGTTTTTGAGCCACAAAATGTATCATGTGGAAATGGGTTTCGTGACTAATTTGCTTTTAAGATATCCAAAAAATGGCAAAACGGCTGAGCCGTTAGCCGTTACTTTTCCAACTTTTTTTTTCGATTTAGGGAAAATAGACCTACCAAGAATTATTCACGCAAAATTTTAGATCAAAATTCGAATTATAAGTGCCATTTAATCATTGATTACGAGATGGTTGCATTACCCCCCCCCCCCCCCCTTAGTTTCATCTTATTTGTATTTCATTCCTGTCTGTAAGTAAACTAAGCGCTGAGATCGCTCGCGACATACAATCCATAATTTTTACATTTCTAGTCAATTTAGACCAATTAAAAAAATAATACTAATGTGCATAACTTCATAAAACATCTCTGTTTGTTTGTAGGATTACCTAGTGAAGTACTATCTTAAGGCTGGTGAACAAATCTAAATTGAACCTCTTCTACCTTATACATTATTACTACGATTTTTGTTACCTAATGAATAATTTTTTTATATGACTCACTTCATATAACATCTTTTTTCACTATTGTAGGTTGTGTGATATACCTTGTAAAAGCTGGAAAATGCAGAAAAACTCACTATCCTGGTGGAAAACTTTATACAGAGGTACTGAATCTTTGATTTTATTTTCATAAGTATTGTAGTGTGAATTATAGAATAGTTTCAATTTGGTTGTCTGTAGGTACTAAGGGGGCAAGACATAGGCGTTAAATTATTTGTCATTTTACATCAGCTTTCGATTTTTATTTTGACTCAAAGCATTAGAAAAAATTTCAAGTTATGTCAGAGAGTTTGTACGTCTGTACGTAATGTAGCAGTAAATTATTTTTCATTTCTGAAGCAACAAATTTACTTAAAATTAATCAATGTTTCTGTAATAATTGCACTAATATTATTTTCTTGCTAGGTTGAGACTCAATCCTGTGACACTGGGGCCACAACCCTGCAGGACCTGATGACCATGTCCAGCACAGGATCCGGGTCAGGACTACCCATTCTCCTCCAGAGAACTATTGCCAGACAAATACAGCTCAAAGAGACCATAGGAAAGCAGTTATATGTTCTATGAAAATACGAAAATAAGAATGGTTTAATATTACTCCTGTGTAATATAACTTACATCTCCTATTTTTAATGAAAAGCTCCAAAATAATGAAAAAGTGTTTTACATAAACTAAGATTATCTTATTATATACCAGTGTTGCGGATCCGGATCCGCAAGGATCCGCATTTTTTTGAGTCCAAGGATCCGGATCCTGGGGTATAAATTTATGGAAAAATCTACCTAAATTTATATAAAATACCTAGTCACTTACAAATTTTGAAATATCTGGTAACCTTGTTAAGATCAGCTGATTCACTCCCACACTCTTCTCTCTTCGAGATTAAAGAATAAATATATTTTGAAAAATTTGGTGATTTTATTTTATTGTCAAGGATCCGGTCGGATCCGGATCCGCACTGACCAAATTTGGAGGATCCGGATCCGCATACAATCAATGCGGATCCGCAACACTGTTATATACTTGTTGACCCGTTAAGATCTTACTAACTAGATAGATTATTCCAATTACGGCAAGCTTTACAATGCTCACATGGTGGACTGGGTTCTAGGCTTCTTTGTTTCTAAATTAAAGTTTTGTATGGTCTTCTTAGGAGATTTTTCTTTCTCATTTTTTATGAGAAATGATAAAACAAGAAAAAAAACTTGCATATGTGAAACGAAGCAGATTAGGGACCGTCCAAGCTTTTTACTTTGAGGGTGAAGGGTAAACTAGGTATTTCAAAGGCTTTAAATTTTTAGTTGGGTATAATGAGGGGTTTCAGGGGGATAAACACCCCCTTACCCCATCCTTGTACGTCATTACGCAGATTTATTATTATGAATATTGAAAACTTTTCCCTGTTCTCTGACTACAAATGACTAACTGTGTAACCTGCAGGCAAGGGAAGGTTCGGCGAGGTGCAGCGGGGTGAGTGGAGGGGAGAGGAGGTGGCTGTTAAAATATTTCACAGTATTGAGGAAAGGTCCTGGAAAAGAGAGGTCGAGATTTATCAGACTTGGTAAAAGTTTTTATTTTACAGGGGGGGGGGGGGGAGAAGGTTATTATTTTAGCAGGGATGTCCTAATGTCTCATACAAATGGAAGCATCCCTGAAAAGTAGAACACAATAGTTTTTTTTACATTTGCTGAGATCTTTTGCTCAGGACAGATGCCGACAAGCTAAATAAAAATCGTTAAACTGAAATCTAAATTTTGAAAAACACGTTCTTTCATTTGTTCTCTTCAAAATTATGGGTACTTAATTGGTTGATTCATTCTTTTAAACCATTATATTTTGTTATTCAACATTTGGGATGTACATTAAATGGTAAAATGTATAAGAATTAAGAATCCTTAACTTAAACTTAATAGGTAATTACTAAGGTAAATAATGATTTTATATTTTCAGTATGCTGCGACATGATAATATTCTTGGCTTTATTGCAGCCGACAACAAGGTAAAATATATTTCTCTTTATTTAATATTAGCACAGCTATTCTTTTATCAGCTTATGTGAGTCATTACATGTCCAAGTAAATTGACTCTTAATTGCTTTTTCATTAGCGGAGTTTAGAAAGGTAAAATCATAAAATAAAGCTATTCCTCAACAGTTACACATTGTTTCACAGTAAACGGTTAAATAAACTAATGCACCAGATATTAATATTTCTTTTATTAATAAATAATTAAACTAGCGGCTTAGAATCTAGAGGCTTCGTGTAAGAAAAGGGGGGAGGGTGCAGAAAAAATATCCTAAAACCATACAAACCAAGACACTAATTAAAAATTTAAGTAGACCTATGTGAAGCTTCTATAAAAAGAACAACTTAGTGGTGAACTATATGTTAACAGACAATAAAACTTGGTACTTTATATTATTCTTTAAGTCTTTAGAAGATTTTCTTCTAAAAATTCGAAGATTTTTATGAAAATTGTTTCAGCCAATTCAAAAATTACTTTATGTAGGATAATGGTACTTGGACTCAGCTATGGCTGGTCACAGAGTTCATGGAACTGGGATCTTTATATGACTTCCTCAATAAAAGGTAAATACATACATACCTACCTACCTATCTATAGACAAAGCTCAACAAATCAGAGAGAAGCTAGAAACCAACTAGAGTAGAATAAACATTAAACATGCTGCTTTATTGTAATGGTTAGGTACTTAATGAATTTTATTAAATTTTCAATAAATCCATTTGCCCATCATTAATTTTTGTGTGCTTTGGTACACGGAATCGAAAATAACCCTCTTTATTCTATCCCCTCCCCTCTACTGAATGAACGAACCGACCAATAAATGAGGCCCATATTGGCAACCTAAATTGATGACAAATTTTCCCCTGTCAATACATCCGTGTATTCTATATCCATTCTACTCATAGATGTTGAGTGTTGATATCCTTGTTCTAATTAATACTAATCTTAATTTCTATGATTTATCTTAGGACCATTAGTGAGAGGCAAGCCCTGGATATTTGCCTGCAGATAACAACAGGACTGGCACACCTCCACCTAGAAATTATAGGGACACAGGTAAACAGATTTTGATAAACTCAGGGACAATCACAAATGTTGCTAGCAATCGGGAGAAAGTTCCAAGAAATATTTCCTGAGAGATTACACATCGGAAAAACCTATTTGCTCCCTATAATTTCTCCATTTTTAGTATGAAATATTTCAATTCTAATCAGTTTCAGAATAATCGATCATTTCATCAATAATCTGAATTCGGAATCCGTTTTTAGACAAACCCATTAGGTATATTCCGATATTTTTGTAAACACATATCAGATTGCCATACCTGCTTATTGTTTTACGGGTTTCAGGGGAAATAATAATGTTTGAATCAGACGCCATTATACCGTATTTTCCAGCGTTGTGGAGCCGGGATATTTTGCCGGAGCTGGAGCCGTAATTTTCATTGAAAACTGCTCCGGGCTAGCTAAAATAAGAGATATTTATTATTTATAATTTGGTCCTAACTCTGTTTTGTCATGTGCAGTGCAAATGGCACTTTTAAGTTTTTCAAGTCCATTTTTATCACAAATTTAACTTTTAAAACCTTCCAAAGTCAAAAATAGACGTGGAAATAAAAAATATGTTAAGTTTTTCTTGATTTTAGGCCCGAGCCGCACCAAAATCAAACGGCTCCGCAACGCTGGTATTTTCTTTCCCTCTGTCTTTATATTTATACAAAATGAAACTAACCTAAGGCTAATTTTGAACTGATTAAGCAGGGTAAGCCGGCCATTGCGCACCGCGACATCAAGAGCAAGAATATTCTGGTGCGGCATGACGGTGTTTGTGCCGTGGGTGATCTTGGACTTGCTGTCAGGTAAGGTTTTAATCAGCGACAAGTGTAAAGCGCTCTTATAAATGCCAAGGTTTATTCTAAGCCAATTTATGCCATTATGTTAAAACTTCTTGTACATAGTTTTGCATTGAGATGTTAAATAAGATAAAATGTCTAGACTTCGTAACAGTACAATTTCTGAATGGTCATTTAAAGAGCTAGTTGTCTAATCTAATACCTTATGTAACTTAATTTGAATCATAATCACGAGTGTACTGTAAGTGTACAGAGTTCAAGTTCCCATGTGGCAACTCGAATTTCTTGGTCGTAATATATTCACGCAGCTTACCCTGGTTGTGTGAGAAGGGAGATTATTGAGTGGTTTGGATAATTAATAGTCATGTACACAGCATCTGTACAACCCTTATTCCAAGCTCCTCTGCGGAGAGCGTCATTCATTACGGTGACTTAATTCGGGACACCTGCCATACTCGGCGAGGGTGAGGTAATAACGAGTAGCTCCCTTGAGACAGCGGGTCAAGTCATAATGTACTTAAGCGTGGAGCTTGAGCTGGCCCTAGTAGCTATACACAAGTGTCTCGTCCTTGTTCATGACTACTTAGGTCCAAACACTATGAAACAATGGCTACACACACACACACAAGTGTAGTTACAAAAAGATAGTCACATTTACTGAATAAAGTGTTAAAGAATGAATTTCTTTCTTTACCTTCGACAGTTTAAATTAATAGTATAATTTATTTGATCCTACACCCCTCAGATACCCTGTAATACTTTAGTGTAAAAGTGCCATACGGAAAAATCATTTATAGCATCGTATTACAGACAATTCTCTACGAACATTAGAATACAAAATGATAACAAAAATGGTTTTTATTTTATTATTTTTCATTTTAGTATCCACGGAAAGCTGTCTATAATACGATACGATAAATGACTATTCTAATTACTTTATTTTGTCCTAGGTATTTCTCTGACGGCAACTATATAGACGTGCCAGACAATATGAGAGTCGGCACTAAGCGATACCTGGCACCAGAAGTACTGGATTCATCAATATCCAGGTATGAACTTTTGATGAGGCAAATATTTAACTATTTTGTAGATCCCAACACAACACTTATCCTAAATCGCTCTCCTTCCCTCCTTTGAATGAACTAGGAATTAATTTTGTGTCAGTAACTGTTAAGAATTACAGACTAATGTTAAATCATCGATCTGATATTAGGTCGTCTATCTCGTTCTAATAAACAATCCTTCACATTATGTGGTAATATCTGATTCCTCCATGGGATCACATTAGTCAATTATAAATGATAACAACGGGTTTAATATGATATCCCCTCTTTTATTAATATCTAGCTACTGCGCTACTAGCAATTAGGAGCTATAAATTCGAAGATTAGGAAAAGCAGTAAAACAGCCTAAAACCATCCAAAGACTTGAATCTAGAAATTATAGCGTTGAATCATCCTGGGAATTAAGTGAAGCTCCCATAGAATGAAGAAGTTCTGAGCTGTAGTTATAGAAATATTGAGCTACAGACATAAAACATACTTCTTTATATTATAGAATATCTTGATTATTTTTAGGAATGATTTTGAGTGTTATAAACAGGGGGATATTTACGCCCTTGGTCTCGTCTTCTGGGAGATTTTAAACAGGTTACTATTATTTAATTAACTATTAAAACTTAAAGCGAAGCATTTCTTTAATTAGGGTCGGTCCGTCAAAGCAGCGTTGCGGAGCCGTTTGATTTTGGTGTTGCTCTGGTTCTGGATACGGCTCCGCGGAGCCGTCTGTGATGATGGCGTCTCCGGCTCCGGCTCCGAATTTGGCTCCGGCTCCGACCTAAAATCAAGAAAAACTCTATTTTTGAATTTTGAAGGTTTTAGAAGTTAAATTTTTGATAAAATGGACTTTAAAAACTAAAAACTTAAAAGGTGCATTTGCACATAGACAAAACAGACCACCAAATTATAATTTATAAAAAATCTCTTTATTTATCTAGTTCGGAGCCGGAGCCGTTTTTTAATGAAAATTACGGCTCCGGCTCCAGCAAAATATCACGGCTCCGGCTTCGCAACTCTGTGTCAAAGGATTACCGTAAAGAGAAATAACGCACGTCCATTTAAAATATGCTGATTGCTGAATTTTTACCTTTTGGCACAAAAATTTTTCATATGATATAATTATCCTATTCATTTGTTTTTTGGAATTATGGTTCCTAGGACAACAATGTCTAATATTATAAGCAAAGCATTTCTATAATTCAATCCTTAAATGAAAGTGGGTACTACTACTTATAAATATACAGTATCCTCTATTTACGCAGTTTTGCAGCAATTTTATGTTTAATTTTATTAGTTTATGGTTTTCTATTGATTTAAAACTAAAATATTTCACCCCTCCAATTCATTCTTACAAATTTTTGAATGATTAGGATTGGAACAGTAAAGAATGCTGACGGGGTGTATCAGCCTCCCTACTGGGACTCGGTTGGTATTGATCCATCCATTGAAGAAATGAGAAAGGTAATGTCTGTTTATTTTTATAATGAAAGAATTGTTGTTAGTTTGACTGCAGTATTTGATTTATGTGTCTAAAGTCTAAACTGAAAAATCTCTAACCGTTTTCTAAATTCATTTTTTTGTAGGTTGTTTGCATAGACCAACTTAGACCAGACATACCAGGTAAAACATTATTATAATACCCAGTCTACTGTTATTTGGATATGTAAACCGTTTGTCCAACTGACATACCTTAATTACAGCAATGGATATATTGTACGTGGCTATTATGCCTGAGGATTTTAGTCGTCAGTTTATTTTGCTACTTCAGTTCTCTTATCGGTCAGTACTTTTCTCCAGTAGGATGGGAGGGGATGGGGTATTAAAATAAATTCAATATAAGGGGAGCAGGTAGATTTTTATGCCTAACCCCTTTCGGGAGCCTTAATCTTGCGGTGCTAGCCAGTACCTAATATAACCTAACCTGTAATACACAAACAAAAACTACCCGCACCCTTTATTACCAATTCATTTAAAATTAGCGGGAAATGGAGGGGGCGTGGTTATCAGTGCTGACTAGGAAACATTGACTATTCGTTATTCAATTTATTTTTGTAACTATATAACAGACAATTTACTGCCTAACCAATAACCAAATCCATCTATTGGCATCAAGAAATCTAATGATTTTCAACATCCCTAGAACTGAGGCTATCTATTATTAAATACCCATCTTACTACTTATCTATCTTCATAACTCGATGCTATTTCTCTATCTGTAGAACATCTGTGTGAGAGTACGAGTCCGCTGGTCCAATCCATTTGTAAGATAATGACTGAATGTTGGTTTACCCAACCCTCCGCCAGGCTCACCGTATTGAGGTAACTTTTTCTTTGTAGATAATATTGTTTTGACAGTCCGTATTGCAAATTGATTTTCTCAGCTAATTTAAAGTTAAATAGCTGAAAGGGGTAGTTTCACGAAATGCATTTGAACTTAATTTAGTGAACCGCATATTTTTTTGTGGTTAATTGGTTAAACTACATTTATATGGCATACATTTGAAAGAATTTCAATTTTCTACCAAGTAGTTTTTAAAATTTCAAGACTTGAAAATCGTCTATTTAAATTGCATATATCACAAAAAGACGTTTTTCAGGTCTTGATATTTTCAAAACTACGTGGTAGAAAATTGAAATTCTTTCAAATAGATGCCATATAAATATAGTTTAACCCATTAACTTGCAAAAAATATGCGAAACACTAAATTAAGTTCAAATGCATTTCGTGAAACTACCCCTTTTTAGTGAAGATTCCTACGACATAGACGCATCTAATCTTTACATTGTTTTGTCGGTCGGTCTTTAAAAGACGTAATCTATGCATCTATTGGATGTATCTATCAAATCAGATTATCAAAATATGAGGTTTTCTTAAGGGGTAAAGGGTTTTGGTAACTTGAAAAGTTAATAGTTATTTATCGCTAAATTACAAGGAAAACTAATTAAAAATACCTATTATATTGAAATATTAAATCTTTTTAAGGGTGAAGAAATCCTTGACATCATTGATGAAACAACAGGCATAGATGATTATACATATTATCATACAAATATATTATGAAAACTACAAGCTAACAAGAAAAAAATCCGTTAATAAATTGATAAAGATGCAAGAAAAAAGCAAAAACGCGTCAACTCTCACGGGTGAAACCAACAAGAATAAAAAAAAACATTTTAATAATACAATTAAACCTAAAAAGGGTTTTTAAATGTACTTATATTGTACTAAAACTGTAAATAAAGTAACAAGAGACAGAAATTTAGCACATGAATTTATTTTGCCTCTAACGTATTCGTAAGTTTAAAATGATCATTTGTATTCTAATCTTATTAGTAACTTACCAATGCAATGAAGAAAATAAAACAAATGTTTTTTTTTATAGAGGCTAAATAGATTTTCTTGTGCTGTTTACCTGTCTCTCACCTAACTACTGTGTAAGTCAAGCTGTACTACTTATATACCTCAAATAAAAATATTACTGTGTATTCCCCAGGCTTTCAGGGACAGGCAAATGGAGAAAAAATAATAATTTTAATTGAAACACTGAAGGTATTATGGGTTATATATTAATATGCCTCTTTTTACTGAAAGATAGGGCATTGAATATTACTGTAAATTTTTGCGAGTATGTAGGATTTTTTTTCCTTATTATAAACTATTTGATTTCATATACCTGTCCTTGTAACCCTGGTCATGTCTGTATGAAGGTCAGCCTGCTATACCTCTTGTCCACGCCCTCATAGCACCACGCCTATTAATATACCGTAAGGTTAGGTAGTTCTCAACAAGGATGTCACATTAGGACTCTGATAATTAATGATTTTAAAACTTGAACAATTTTCATTTAGGTCTTAAAATTAATTGCACTAGGATATGTTTTTATGAAAGGGACATTTGAAAACTTTAACTTAAAGCTTGTGTCCTGATTTTTCCTGTTAGTTTTGATACTACCTGGTTTACGGTACCTCAGTTAGTGCGATTGTTTGTTTGGGTATGTGGATGGGCGAACACAAAACAACCTTATTGTGGAATCTTTTTCCTTTTGAACAGAAAAAAAGAATAAAGTTTTTTTCTGTCTTAGTTCAAACTTCTTAAACTGTAATAGGCAAACTGTTTTGATTTTAACATTGTATTGTATATTATTGTGAAAATAGTAATGTAAGGTTGTTGTTGCTGTTAGAAGCCCAAATTCTGCCTTTATTATAAGCAGAAACAAAAAAAATATTGTCCATTGTACTTTTTAAGCCTTTTTGTGCTTCATTTTGTAAACGCCAGAAAGGCAAAATTTTAAGTTGATTGTTTGGTTTTAAGAAAAGTTTTTAAAAAGTTAATATTTGAATATATATTGTTCAGCCAAGCTGAAGTAAAATAAAAATAAAACCTTAAAAGTATGTCTAATGTGTTGTGTGTTTTAAAACATTATTGTGTTTTGTTTTAAGATTTTTTTTATGCTATATTAGTCATTTTTATTATTTATGTTCTTTTTAATCATTAACTGCGCGATTTTTTTTTGTGTACAAAGTAATTTTTGTTTGTTTAGATTTTAAGGACGTAAAAACACACATACATTAAATGATAAGAATTAATTTTATTATATCCATAATTAATGCATGTTCCACACTGAAAAATGTGACTATATAAAACCAGTGAACTAAATGTTGTAATACTTTATACCTCTTTCCATATTAGCTCAAATCATTTACATAAAAGATCAATTTTCATACATTATTCATAAAAAAAACATACTTTATAAAAATGAATTTTGGTCTTTTGTGTAAATGGAAAACTAAAATGTGGTCATTATGTTCTTAGAAACCGGTTTAAACTAAGTCTGATTTTGTACAATAATTCTAGGTAATGTTTTTCATGGCCCCCCCCCCCCCCCACAAAAAAATCTCATTTAACCTACCTCACCTTCACCATATCTTCCCCTTTTTTCAACAATAAAAAATCCATCAAATTATTTTTTCACTCCCGCATTTTTGTTATGTTCAGGAGCGCTGAAAAGCAAAAAATAAACAAGCACACACATCGTCATTTTGTTAACTTAATACCGGTATCAAATGATTTTGAAAGTGAAGAAAATTTTACTTTTAATAGGTATCCTAGTAGTTATTTTAATAATAACAAAATACTTTTTTCTTGAACTACAACAAAAAGTAACAAGCTAAATGTTTGGTTTTAATAAATCTTAATTTCAAGTCTCAAATCAAATCCTCTAAAAGGTAAAATTAGAAATCTTCACTATTAAAATCTGCGAATCAATCATCATTAAAATACCTCTTCCTAGTTAAGTTAATATATATATAATATTTATAGGTCTTTGCATGTTTTCAATGAATGTGTATGTCGTGTATACTGTACTACGTACATTGTTAGTCGATGGTAGCGATATGGCATCAGAAGAAAAACTTTTTTCGCCAGTTAAATCCTTGGATTTTTTTCCCTGCTCTTTTTTTTTGAATGGATAAAAAGTTTGAGACAATATAGTTTTCTTCAGGTGCTAATATCCCTGCCACCACTAGTAGCCAACTATCTTTTGAAGCGCAGCTTTGGTTTTATTTAATTTTAAGTATTTTCTAGCTTTTTCCATCGTTTTTAGAGTCATTTTTTTATTATTGATAAAAAAAATTAAATCTCAAGATAATATTAATTGTATAGTGATAATTTTCTCTTTATCCAACCAAGTGGAAAATTTACAAACCTTTTTCTTTCTAATTTTAACTAAATATACATTTTAGCAGGTTTTATACAATTTTGGCTTATTTTTTTTGTAAAAGTTGATGTTCATTGCTATAGTTATTAGTTGATCTGAGGCACCTATAATATTGTAACACTGTTGAATATAAAAATTACATTTTTAGAAGACTTAATGGATATTTTGAGAAAAAAAATTGTTTCATTAAAGTATTGAAATCTTTTTGTTTTATTTTTCGTTATTTTTTTGTAATGCATCAAGTGTTTTAAAAATGCTGCTAAAAAATAAGACTGATTGCTTCACATACATTTGTACTGTAGAGAGTACATATTAGGTACTTTTAGAAAGTACATCAATTGTATTTTAGAAAGTACAGTAACCATTTTCATTATATTCGTATTTATACTGTATACATTAACTATTATTATAATTTTGATTTATGTTAGTGTGTTTCCCAAACATTTTATCTCAAGGGCCTAGTAGCCGCAAGCAGCCTGCCGCTAATCCGCCATCTTGCCGCAGCTGCAACTACCAATCCCTAGTTTTAAATCATTTAGCTTTCGAACAAACATATTATTTAAATAACACCAAAACTTAATGGCGGACTTCTCTTTATTAAAGAGTTTAAAAATTCTTTTAGTATGAATGTAGTTTTTTTTATCAATTATGTAAAAATTAAATTTTTTAATCAAGTTAATTACAAGTCAATATAAACACCAATGATCAACACATAGCATTGGCATTTTGCACATGGTGAAATATTTATGTCCACTATGTTTATGCCAAGTGATGTTCTTTTTTTCACAATCTATAGTATTAAAACAATCACAGTAAAAGAAGGAGAAATAATCTTAACAAAAATCACAAAATTTCTTAGGTTTCATGAAAAAGGATACTTATACCTAACTAAAAATAATTTTTATTTACTAACAAAAAAATCTTAAAAGTTACCTGAACTCTTAAAATAGTAATTTATTTTTAAATGCGCCTTATTTAAAAATAAAATGATTCAAAGACTGTTTAGTATATATGATTATTATTGTTTCATCCATTTAACTCAACTATTCTTCAATAGTTAAAGCAGATTTTGAATTTTGTTCAAAAAACTAAGCATCTTTAAAAAACCACTTCAAAAAACAATTTAATGAATTCAATCTTAAGGTTTTTGTGCGATTTAGGGCCAATTTTGACAAAGAGCGGTGAGGAGGGGGTTTGAGGGGATTGTTAGATTTTATTGAAATCTCGAAGTTAAATTTTCTACAATTCTACAATTGCAACCCCCCCCCCCCCCCCCTATCCTCTCCTATTCTCAATAAACATAATGATCTGAATTAAAGATCTAAATAATTAAAATTGACATTTGAACTGTAAACTCAAAATAATGTTAAAAAATTGGTCCAATCCTTCCTGATAAAAAAAATAGTTGAATTTATTTTTGTACGCTCACTGCCATATTGAACCACAAGCGGGGAGAGAGAAATGGGACCAAAAACATCCAAGGTTGGGGTTAAAGAGCTGCACCTCCCTCTCCTCAAGAAAAATAAACTTAAACCGCTAATTTCCCCCACCTCAAAATTTAAAAAACTACATTAAATACCCTACTTCCTAAACCTTTCAAATCCTCCATTTTACCCCCCCCCCCCCCTCAAAATAAAAAGCCTGGACGACGTCCCTGTATGGGGCATCAGGATTAATGTAAATCCCGTAAGATGTATGAACTTGATAAAATTAAAATTATTATTTTTTAGCGCCATTTCTCTCTCCCTGTAAATACTAAATAGTAAAACTAGAATGAAATATGAAATCTTCCATGGCAGTTTACAGAATAGTTATATATCGCATCGTATTATAAACAGCTTTCCGTGGATATAAAATGTACAATCAAAAGATTATTATCAGTTTTATCAGCCCCGAGATGCCGAAGACATTGGCTAACTAAACTGGTTTTAATTTTATGATTGCACATTTTTATATTCGTCAAAAAACTGGATATAATACGATACGATACATGATTTTTTTCAGTATGGCTTAGAACCGGTTCTAATCCAACGGATATTAATCGCTTCTAAAGCCATACTGGAAATAATAGTTTTATACCAACACATTACACAAACAGAAAGAAAATATATTTTTCAGTAGAGTTAGCAAAACTTGTAATTATTCATAAATAAAATATATTTAAAATGAAAAAAATTGTTTTAATATATTTAATCTTTAACGTGTTAGTTTTATATTCTAGGGATAACCAACCTTTGGATTGCATAACCTTTGACTATAAATCCTTGCTAGGCAGTAATTAAATTAAACTGTTAAATAGTCGAGGCATTCCTCTTACTCCATGACTATTGTTATGCGGTGTATCTGCAACAGCAATAGGAATAATTTTTAACGTCTTTAGTTATGACTCGGTGTTGTTCCGAGAAACTAGTGAATGCGCGAGAAAGATATCTATAATACAAAGTAGAACGATGTCTGTCTGTTTGTTTGTGTGTTTGTTTGTCTGTTTGTAGCGAAGGATCTCGCTAACCGCTGAACCGATCGGGTTCTCCTTTACAGGGTAGCTTCTCATAGTTCCCGGGAAGGTTAATAACTATTTTCTTGGGACACCCCAAACCCCCCCAAAAATGAAAAATACCACCCCCCCCCAAAAAAAAAAAAATTCCCCCCCAAAAAATTTTTTTTTTCTTTTAAATCTAAAATACGAAAATTTGTTTGATCAAACCTCTTGGGGCAAAGCCCCTAGAGGCTAGGGATGAAGCCGCTAGTAATAAATAATGTACGTAGATTTATAAAGACATATCTTTGACAAAGGGAAGCTTCGCTACAAAGAACACGGAAGAAACCAAAATATTTTCACACTTTTTCGTTCTATTTGATTTTCCAATTAACATTATTTTTATAACTTTGAGATAAGAATTGTGTTATTTGAGATATGACAATGGCCAACAAATTTATGTACATTCCCTATGATACTTAAAATTACCCGTTCTGTAGACACTTAACTTAATCAACCAACCAATAAAATTCAAGAAAAGTCCCCAAAGTTTTTATGCCAACAAATAATAAAACTTTATTAAGAAACTTTGGGTACTATATTAATTAACAGGCCAATGTTCCATCCCTTCCTGGTACTTTAAGGCAGGGATCTTCAGGGATTGGGCATTGATTGATAAATTAATGAACCCCCAAAATATGATCTAACAAAATTACCTCTTATGTAGATATTTTACTGTTCTTTTGTATTTTTTAATCTAAACCCTAAAAGTTTAAGCCAACGAATTGAAGAATTGAAAGTTTTTGAACTTTTGGAGGCAATACTAATTATTTCCTCCCTCCATTTCTAATTATAAAATTATTTCCAGTATGTATTGTGTTTAACTGTTTAATTTTCGAAAACGAAAAATATCCACTGGATAATAACCGGTTTTTAGCCATACTGAAAAATCATGTATAACATGACATTACAGGCGATTTTCCACGAATATTCCAATAAAAATTTATACCAATCTTGTTAGTTTTGTTAAAAAAAAACTGGCTTTAATCCTATAATCTTTCATTTTAATATTCGTGGAAAGCTGTCCATAATACAATGCAATATAAATAACTATTTTCGCTCTCTTTGCCTACCTAACTTTTTTTTGTTTTTAAGTTAATTTTGATGCATAAAAGTTAACGGATCTCAACATACGAAGAGACTATTATTCCAAAGAAAAATTTGCTGATTAAGATTTTTGAAAAATACTTGGAAATAATCATTATATAAAAGTAACCGGATAAGTATCTGTCTATGTGGTTAGGCTTAAGATCTCGCTAACCGCTCGATCCATATGGTTTTCCTTTACATAGAGCTTTGTATTGGTAAAGGAAAGGTTTATAAATAGCCCTCTTTTTTTTACATCCACCCTCGCAAGAGAAATTGTACCAGAAAAAAATTAAAATAGCCCGCAATTTCTTTACCTTTTTTTCCAAAATTGATAGGAGGAGTGGTGGGTAGACTTACTCGCCTCCTCCTGCCTCTAGAACAATATCCATAGTAAAAAAAGCAGGGCTCGGCAGTAGTCCAACTAACGCTAATTTCAATAATTATCCCTTATATGTAGATTAAATTCAAATGTTTGGACTCTTACCCTAATGAACCAACCAATCAAAATAGTATAACAGTCCCCAAAGTTGTTGAGCAAACGAATAAGAAAACGTTATTATGAAATTTTGGGACTTGTGTAATAAAGAGTCCAATGTCTTCCCCTTCCATGCCATATTATATACTGCTACGTAAAGTGTATTATATATATATATATATATATAGTTTAGTTTAGTTTAGTTTAGTTTAGTTCAGAGCGTGGAGCGAACAACATCTCTCTCTCTCTAGCCCATGTGTGTGTACTAGTCTGTACAGCACACCCCCCGCTCTTTACTAATTTCCCCTTTACCCCACGTCCGTGGTCCCTCCGCGTGTTGGTACTGGGAAGATATGGTAGCCATGGGCAAACTCGTATATAGTTTTGGCACCATATTTTACACCGCCGTCTAGGTAAAATCGCCGGTGTAAAACCGTTTTATACTATCCTTGTGAAAAATCGCCTAATCAAGTGAAATAAAAATCCGCAGTACTTTATCTATTTCTATTTTTAAAACTTGGCCACATCACACGAGGGCCAAATCAGTGTCGCCCTCTCATTGGCTAGATAGTAAGTAGCGTCCACAACAAACCACGCCATTGGCTGTTATCAATATTTCCTCGCTCCTTATTGGCTAGCTGCACTCAAAATCACCTCCATCTTAGCCACACGGCTTCACTTGCTTGAAAATGTTGCCGGAACAATCATCTCCTGAATTTTGGAAAAAAATGGAAGTGATTTTCGACAGAAAATTCGAGGAATATGATAACAAAAAAGCCAAGGTAAGACATGAGGAAGTTTTTAACACTATCTCTAGCCACAAAAAAGAAATAGATGCGGTAAAAAAACAATTTTCCGAACTTAGTGATAAAATCTCTGTTCTCGAACAAATTGACAATTTTAAGGATGCCCAAATATCGGCAGAAACCCTAAAAGCGATAAAGGATAGTATTGCGGTCCTCCAGAGTAAGTTCGAAACTCAATCAAATAACGATGACAATTTTAAACGCTATTCCTTCTTTCAGAATTCCTGCCGCGAGCAGCGTAGTAGGGCGTGGAGCCTGAGGGTGACGAATTTCCAGTCGCCACACAGCCGTGAGAAGATCACCATGCTCATGATCTACAACACACTCATTCTGCCCTCACTGAAGATAGCCCACCGTAATGGCCTTCTCGATTTCGTCCCCCAGTACTGGGGGGACGTCATCGAGTACGCACATCATTTGCCGTTCAATCCCAAGAAGAAGGAAGTCCCCCAGGCCATCTTCAGGTTTCATTCCCGCGTCCACCTCCAAGCGGTAATGATCTCCAAGCGCCCCGTCCTCGAGGAATACACAGCTAAGATGAACCAGTACAAGACTGCCAGCCAGAGTGTGTCCCCTGCACCCTATTATCCAGGTAGAATGATAAAAATGCAATATGACGCGACGCGCTTGAATAAAAGCGTCCAGACGTTTTTGCACTCAACCAAGCTGATCTCCCGCACGAAAATAATGGGGGAAACTGTGGCCTTTCAGATCAAGTCCGGATCTAGATGGCAAAAAGTGCTAAATCCATTTGCCGACACATTAATTGGTATGACTAAGCCAATACCTGGCACCGAGAAGCTGTTCAGCACATCAATGGAGCCCCCCCTGATCAAATACAACAGCGTGCCCTATGCAGACAGAGGATCATTCTTCCCCAACTCAAAGTTCTGCAATCCCCTCATCACAGAGGATGATTTTGAGGATAGCTTTGAACCTCCTCCCAACGCTGCCAACATGGACGAGTTCCCACCCCTGGAGCCCGCCACCACCTCTGACACGGCAGCCGCCAATGTCCCTGAGGCCGAGGATGAGAATGCAGCTGCCCCAGCCGAGCCGATTCCAGCTCCAGCAACTGCATCCAACGTAGCAGCAGCTCCAGCCCCTGCCACAGCAGCAGCCCGCCCAGCAGCCAAGGAGCCAGAAGCGGACCCATCTAAACTGCAGCCGCTACCACAACTGAAATCTATGCCTGCAAGAACTGCAAAGAAAACTAACGACAGTAAGATAAAATGATTAGATAGTATTTTGAGCAGATAACAAATACTTACTGTCCTTAAAAAACACTTATTATTGGTTAATTACTAATTTAATCCATGTAACACAGCATATGTTATGTTATGTTGTACCACAATTAATTCTGAGCTGTTTTTCCTTCTTGTCTTGTCATCGCTTGTCAAAGAATAAAAAACGTATAGAATTTAACTCTATTTTACCTACCTACCCCCTATGCCAACTTTTAGATAAAAAATTATTGATCAAAAGATTTTTGTATCTAGCTAATATACCACGGGGGGGGGGGGGGGAAAGAGTAAAGAGCGGAGGCACATCACCTCCTAACTAAATGTTTTATCTAATTCACTATTATTACTATTGTAAATATGTTCATGTTTTATGTATGCTGATATATATTGTTTTTCAGTCGTTCCCACTGGATGATATACGTGCTAATCCTCCTGCGATAAACCTAGACTCCACACCAGTACCCTACAAGCCTCCCTAATGGATTAAATGAACAGGTACCTGCTAATTTAAATCTTAACCCTACACTAGACCTCCTAAACCCTATTTATGGCCAGCATTTTGATGGATTTAACGAAGAATTTGGTATTAACTGTCAATACATGTCTGAAAATGAAGCAATAACAAAATTAAAATCTTTTAGAGAACAACTGATAATTTTATTTTCCTTAAACTGTCAATCAATTAATTCTAAATTTGATGAATTGGTGGCGTGCATAGACAAATTTAATTGCAAAGGAATACGGCCCAGCGTTCTTGCATTTCAAGAGCTCTGGGCAAATTCCAATGCAAATTTTGACGTGTATAATATCGATGGCTATAACTGGCATGTCAACCTTAGAAAATCACAAAGGGGGGGAGGGGTGGGATTACTCGTGCAAAAACATTATAAAGTAGTAAGAATGTTTGACAATATCTCTTTCAAAGAACGTATATGTGAATCTATCTGTCTCAAATGTTCGTTTAATGGATTTAAATTCTTGGTGTTGAATACCTATAGACCGCCTAATCAAAGTAGTGCTGAACTTGATGAATTTTTTGAAATTTACCTTGAATTATTGGATAGGATTATGTCACTCAACCTACCGTTTTTTATTGTTGGAGACATTAATCTTGACCTGTTCAGGATTAATGAAAACAACAGCCCTAGTATGCGTCTGCTAGAGTCGCTAAATTTCAACGGCATTTTGAATACGATTACCAAGGCCACCAGAATCACAAAAAACACTTCAACATTGATTGACATTTTCGGTGTTGGTAATTTTATTCCAAATCTTATGTTGTCTTGTGTCCTGACATCACAAATAAGTGACCACTTGTTGCTGATAAATGCGTATAGAATTAATGCTAACAAAAAACCAAAACAACCTGATTCTTATGAAAAAAGATTGCTAGGCGATGATAACATTAATTCACTGAATGACGCACTTTTCAGTACCGATTGGTCAAATGTGCTTAACCAAAATGACGTCAACGTTGCCTATAGTAATTTCATAACTAAGTTTCTTGAGTTATATAACACCTCATGCCCCATTGTAAAGGTCAAAAAAAATTCTAGGGTCCAACCCCAGCAGCCCTTCATGAACGAGTACCTCTTGAGAATGAGGGAGCACAAACACACCCTCCACGACAATTTTCTTAGGGAAAGAACAAGGGAAAGTGAGCTGTTGTATAACTCTTATAGAAACTCTTATAATAGAAATGTACGTCGTGCAAAACTAGAATACTATAGGTCAAGTATAAGAAATTGCGGCAGAGATAGTAAAAAATTATGGCGTTGTTTAAAAGATATGCTAGGATTCGATCAAAAGGGTGCTGAGTGTTCATACTTAGAGGTCGGGGATAGGAAAGTTGAGGGTGACCAAGCTATCGCTAACGAATTCAATTCCTATTTTAGCCAGATTGGAACCTCCCTTAAACCTGAGATCCCAACAACAGAAAAAAACTTTGCAGAATTTTTACCCCCCCCCATCCAAGACTCAATCTTTTTTGAACCCCTTTACCCTTTCAAAGTAATAAACTTGATTAGAAACATCAGGCCCAAAAGGTCCACAGACATTAATGATGTCAGCATGTTCTTAATTTCCCGCTGTGCGGATGTTATCGCACACCCCCTTTGCCACATCTATAACCTTTCCCTCCAATCTGGCATCTTTCCTAACGGTATGAAGGTAAGCAAAATTCTTGTCCTCCACAAATCAGGTTCACTCAATCAAATGGATAACCATCGTGGTATTTCATTGATTGATAACCTAAGCAAGCCCCTGGAAAAATACGTATGCGATAGCTTGGTAAATTTTTTGGACGAAAAAAACTTTTTTTTAACTGCAGACAGTTTGGATTTAGGAAAAATATCTCAACTTACCATAATGTCCTTGACCTCTCAAATATGATCACTCAGTGTCTAGGTCGAAACAATTCCTGTATGTCCATATTTTAGGTGAACGGGGAAGGAGAAGTTCACTACAACCCTGAGCTAGGTACATAAATAGTAAATGTACTGCAGAACCTTAAAATTGCTAATAAATTACAATTTGATTATTTATTTATTCATTAACCATATTGAGAATTGTGCACTATAATATGAAATAATTTATTTACTATCTTGCCTGCAATCTCTTTCAGGAAGAAACCTAGTACCTTAATTAATATGCAATCTTTTTCAGGAAGAAACCTAATAGTCAAAAATTGTAAACTTTTATTAGTAACTCGCCCTAATTATATGCACCTTAGAGGAAATAAAATCTTATCTTATCTTATCTTACAACCAGGGGCAAAAATGCACATTTACTAATTATAATTTATTCTTTTGAGTGAAAAAAAGAAAATTCGCAATATTTTTTGGGGGTTAGGATACCCTACTACTTCTATTACACAGAGAACCTTAGTATTTTCTGAATTTTGCCAGAATTGAGAGAACTAATCTGGAGCAAGAAAATGCCTAGATCTTCTTTTATCATCACTAAAATTAAATAATCCATTGAATCTAATAGTTTTACTCAACAGATGTCTTTTAAGTCGAGGACCTAATATAAATAATTTATAGAGTGGCTACGCTACTATAAACTCAGCTTGTATGTTTGACCACCTTAATTTTGCCCTCACTGCTCCTAAGGGGCTACCATTACTTCAAATTCAAGTGAAATAATTAAAATCCCCATGGTTTTGTGCAGGGGTGTGAAGGGATAAGACAATTGAATACAAACTGATGTACAAACGACCCAAATTGTGATAAACAAAATTATTTCTACGTCTTTTGTAGTTTAAAATTACAGTGCAACATATATAGGTTTATTAACATACCCCAAAGTTTTAAGACCAACCAAAGAAAGAATGTTCTAACAAAACTTTGGGGATTACTAAAATTTAAAGTTCAATATAGAATCCATCCATTTCTTCAATGGGTTTTATGAAACTTTATGTCGTAAATTTAGGGGTGTTAAAATTTTCCCATCATTTTAGAACTACATTTGATTCTTGTATAATTTATGTATAGATGTGTTTATAGATCTTATTTTCTACACTTAATGTAAGGAAAACTTTTTATGTAATAACTACTGCACGTTTGTTCTTCGCTTTTATGGGTTGTGTTATCCCTTTAGTGTACAGGTAATTATGACACTAACAGAAGATAATAAAATCGATATATTATTACTTGGATGTTGTACCAGATTTTCATGTACTCTAATAAAATGGTAATCGCAGCTGGCTAAAATAACGATACCGTCCACCACCCCCTTTATCTCATCCCCTCCCCAAATAAACGAATTGACCAATAAATGAGGCCCAAGTTAGCAACCTAATTGACGACTAATTTTCCCCTGTCAATATATCCACGTTTTTAATATCCATCGCTAATAATGACATTAGCTAGCCTCAGCTAATTATAGCAGGATGCAAAAATGTTGTAATAAATCTAAGTAATAATTATTTGTTAATTTTACAAATTAGGTAAAAAAAATTCATCTCTAAAAAGCTTTACTTTTTTAAGTTTTGACACTCTACAAGTGTTCATGTTCGTTTGTCCTACTGTCTTATTTTAGAGATTCACTTTTGTGGATGTTGCAATCCTTGTTCAATTGTATCTTTGAATATTTTTATCCCATATCCTGTATGTGCTAAAAGCTTACTTTCAATGAATAATGGCAATTCTTTATTGATCTGTCTTCCTCTTGAGTTTGATCAAGATTTCATTTCTTATCATTTCTTTTATGTTGTCAATATTAAAATAACAAGGACTATTACGCTCATGAATAGGAAGCTCTAAAGATGTATGAATGTCCTTGAACAGTATCCTGTATTTTAGAAGTTTTGCAATAAACTTACATACAATTTATTTAGACTAATGTATTAATATTCTGTTTAATCATATTTTTTTCTTACGATTCGGATCTTGTCTTTTATGGATGTTGTCATCCTTGTTTTAATACTATTAATACCGTACACAATACTGTATACAAATGCTTCGCTTATTATAATATATTTTAGTTACTGGTAATAAATCTACACAGACAGACCTATCCTCCTATTATATAAAGTAGTAAGCGTTTTTTGTCTGTCCCGAAGGATCTCGCTAACTGCTAAACCGATATTGCTCTCCTTTACAGTGAAGCCTCTTATAGGTACTAGGAAGGTTTTAAACTATTGGGGAGGGTGTCTTCACTCCTTCCCCCCCCCTAAAAAAATATTTTTTTACTCTTTTGAAACTCAAATTTAAAATGGGATGAGGTCGAATTTTCCCCCTCCTACATTAAGTGCCACTAGAGGCTTCTAGGGGGCTTAGCCGCTATTCCTAAATAAAGAAATGTTTCGCATTTAAAATGACTTTCTAGGCTGGCTTGTTATATTGACAATTGAGAATAAGTCCTTTGATGTCTTTTGAGCATTGAAGCCACTCTGTAAGTTAAATGTATCAGTCAGTTTGTCTGCAAGCTATGCTGATTCGCTAAACATGTTCTTTGCATAAATGTAATAATAATTATTTCTTTCATCGTATTATAAACGGCTTTCCGCGGATAAAGAATGTACAATTATTAGATTAAAACCAGTTTTTTAGCCTCGAGGTGACAAAGGCACGGGCTAAAAACCTTGTTTTAATCTTATGATTGTACATTTTTATATTCGTAGAAAGCTGGATATAATACGATGCTAGACATAGTTTTTTCGTATGGATAAGAACCGGTTCCTATCCACCGGATTCGAATGAATACGAGAAATATTGTTATTTAATTATTTTGATGGTGCTTTTCCTAAAATCAATTCTCGACCACTGAAAAAAATACCAGGTTTTCAATATGCCTAATCCTGTGGGGCTCTGATAGGCATATCCTAACCTAACCTAGGTCAAAACACAAATATATATATATAATATATGTATATCTGTTGTGTGGTCGCTAGGAACTTTCATTTCTATTTAGTTCTATCTAAAATATTACATTTATGTTCATAAGGCCAGTCAGAATCCTTAACCACTGACATGCCTAGTTTTTCCTTGAAATACCGCCCCCGGCCCCACCCTACCGGAGTTGGTGCGAGAAATGGGATGTTCCTCTTAGAGGCTTTCTGGGATATTGTTTTCTCGTATTCATTCGAATCCGGTGGATAGGAACCGGTTCTCATCCATACGAAAAAAACTATGTCTAGCATCGTATTATATCCAGCTTTCTGCGAATATAAAAATGTACAATCATAAGATTAAAACCAGTTTTTTTAGCCGGTAACTCGGGGCCAAAAAAAAACTAGTTTTAATCTCATAATTGTACATTCTATATCCGCGGAAAGCCGTTTATGATACGATCATAAGATTAAAACCAGTTTTTTTAGCCGGTAACTCGGGGCCAAAAAAAAACTAGTTTTAATCTCATAATTGTACATTCTATATCCGCGGAAAGCCGTTTATAATACGATGCGAGAAATAACTATTATGAATACATTATCTACGCAGTCTCTAAACTGAGTTTGTGGAAACGTTGCTATATTATATTGGTTCAAACAATTCCACTACCATTAATGGATATAGAATACGTGGATATGTTAACAGGGAAAAATTTGTCGCAATTTAGCTTTGGTCAATTCAAGTGGGAAGGGAGGGGGTAGAGGCGGATATAGTTATCTTAGCCAGCTGCGAGTATCATTTCATTAGAGTATATAAAAATCAAGTGCATCCGAATATTTTTAAAAAATCAATTCTACCATTGGACTTAAATGTCCCTGTTAATAATACAAAGTCTTTGATTGTCTACTCGAGGATTTGTCAGGGAAGTAAGTATGAGTAGATGGAAGATAAATCATGTCTTCAGGGATATAGGGATGATTAAAGGGAAGATACAATTGTTATGTTGGAAGAATTTTTTTTCTGTCGACATTGACTTTCCCAAAATCCATTATGTTTGTAATATTTGAGCTTTAAAGGGACCCTGGCTTTAGTCAATAATTAACAAGCAAATAATATTTAAGGTCTAGATTAATTTGTTCTATTCTATTAGATTTTTTATCTTCATTGTTGGTAGTGAATCTGCTACTCCATAATTTTGTGGTTAATAATTTTAAAATCAGATTTCACTTGTTGATTTTTCAGTCATAGAGAAAAAGACACATAGTTTTATTTTTATTTTCCATATATTTCTTTTTTCTCTACTTCTAATTTAGACCAATTCATGATTTTTTTTATGTGCTTCTGGATGTTATATCCTAGTTAATTTGTTGTTATTTTAGGCAATTTTTTTGTGATTCATTTTAAAGCTGTGAAGTGCCCTTTAAGGTTTCTTTTAACACTATCACTGAGCTTATTGCCGCCAGTCAGATGGATGGATTGATACATGGATGTAGGGACAATCTTATCATCCTGGACTTATCAAATAAAAATAACATGTTTAAATAAACCTTTTTTGATCACTCTATCTATAATACAAAGTAGATTGATATCTGTCTGTCCGTCCGTCTTCTTCTTCTTTTAGCCCAATGCTATCAACCATGATCATTGACACGGTAACCACTGAACCGATTGGATTCTACTCTTCAGGGAATATACTTACTGGTCCTGTGGTGGTTTTAGGCTATATTCTTGGAGGGTGGGACGCCTCAACCCCCCCTCCCCCAATTTTTTTTAAAAAGAATTTTTACGAATTATGCAAATTCGCAATTTATTCGCGAAAATTTGCGATTCTTTCGCATTTTTTTCCGCTGGGTAGGTAATGTTAGATGTAATTTTACCTCTTGGGGCAAAGCCCCTAGAGGCTATGGGCGAAGCCGCTAGTGTAATATATAAAGTAGTAAGGTTTTTTTTATTTGTTTGTTAAAATCTCGCTAACCACTAAAATATTGTTTTTATTTATTTTAAGAAAGCTTTACATAGGTCCCTGAATATTATACCATTTTAAATATAGGCAAGGCCATGGACGTCCAATGGGGTGGTAAAGGGGATTTTACATCCCCCCCCCCAAATAAATTTTGCCTACAGCACCCCCAAAATTTTAAAGTTTGAATTTTTAAGAATTAAAAGCTTGGACGTCTTTGCCTATATGATACAAAGATTACCCCCCCCCCCCCAAACAAATTTAAATTTTGAATTTTTACCCTCCCCAAATGATAAAGCTTGGACGCCCTTGGGCGAGGCTAAGCATTAAGTAAAATTCAACCCACATGGCTAGCATAGCATTGCCCTTTAATTTTTTAAAAATTCTGTCATTGATTTATGTCGGTAATTTGTCATCCGAAACCTTTTTATTTAATAAAGAGTCCTGTATTTAGGGTTTCTATATTTAGAGGGGAAAAGTGTGGTTGAAACTAAACTAAAACCTATGTAAATTTTTACTGAAGTTAGAGATATCAGTCGCTTTAGTGTTTTTTTGGCCAATCTACCTATCTCTACACACTCCTCTTTTAGTAGCAAATAATTTCTAATTTTTTGCATAAGAAACTTTTTAATTGACAGATGCACACTGAGCTCACTTTTTAAAATAACCGGGATATCATTATCCAAAGATGAATGCGCAATAGAATTGTAAAAACAAGCATGACTATATTCATCAAAGTGACGCTCAAAAATATAAGTGTTAAAAGAGACCGAATAAAAATTTTGCAAAGAATTGTTGAAAAAATGTTATGCAATATGCTCAAAATGGACAAACCCACTTTTAAAAACTTGAGAGATTATAGAGATTCTAAGCTTACTAACAAATTATTCCTATAAGTCTGAGAATTTTACATTTATAAAATCAAGTAAATTAGACAGTTTTCTTTTTTGAATACAAGGTTTTGTTATGAGGAGGTGAAAATTTATTTTATAAGGCGAGAGGAAATATTACATATTTCTAAAAATATGATGGTATTAGTGTTTACAGGATGAAATAGTTATTTTTCTGATGATTTTAAAATGATGCGGAAATCAAAAGGAAAAATTATGAGTAACAAAACTGGTATAAATCTTATAATTTTTACTTTAATTTCCGCGAAATACTGTCTACAATACGATACGATAAATAACAATTATACATTTTGATTTTCTTTTTGTACTCAGAAATAGTCTTCAGAGTTACTTTTGGTCTACAAAAATCTCGTGTAGAAAAAAATCATCTGCAAATTAAGCAGATACAAGTCAAGGTGTATTATAACAAAAGTTTAAGAATCAAAACTTTGCAGTCGGCCGATAAAACAACAAGTTGCATCTTGAAAACGGTCATGGCATTCCACCTACTCATTCTAGTGACGCCAAGCAACGAATATTGCTACATTAAAAAAAGTGTTATGGCATAAAATATGTGCTCCTAGTAGAAAAGTATGGGGGGGGGGGGTTAGATTGTTTTATTTTAGAATACATTCCCCCCCCCAAAAAAAAAAAACTTGTTTCTGACCTTTTACGATAATCTTAATTTTCATCCCTGTTAGTATTCTAATTATGGCGCGCGTAATAGATTGTTCTCAAATATTCTGTAAGGGAAGGGATATTGAACTTTAAATTATACAAATCCTAAGACTTTAAATACACGATCACTCATTTGTTGTCTTAAAAACTATGGGGATTTTTATTAAATCTTGATTAGCATTTATTTTAATTATACAGAAGATATAATTTTCTTAATATTTATTAGGGTTGTATAAGAATCTAGGGATCTACTGCAGTTGACGGTAAAATATTGCTGGTAACGAATATTGCCAAAAATCTATGAATTTCAAAGGCTGCTAGCTGCCAAACGGCTGAATGTACAGATCATACCCGCACACCATTAAAAGCGGAATAAATAGGCCTACAAATAATCTGGAATAGCCAAGATCCAATAATGCAAAGGGTAAGCTTCACTGAAGAAAAAACGCGTAAAATAGGCCTTTTTAGCGCATTTCTCTGCACTGCAAGATGATTATGCATTATTGATTTATGGCTATTCCAGATTATTTGTAGGCGTTCTTATGCCGCTTAAAACAGTGTGTGGGTATGCTCTGTTCGTTCAGCCCTTTGGCAGCTAGAAGCCTTTAAAATTCATAGATTTTTTAGCAATATTCGTTACCAGCAATATTTTACCGTGAACTGCAGTAGATCCGAATCTAGTAATAGTGTCTAACTTTTTATCCTTGTGACGTAACAAAAATCGAAGGATGAGAGGGGAGGTGGGAAAGGAAACCACTAAAAAAGAGATGGATTTTTGTTACGTCACAAAAATAAAAAGTTAGACACTATTACTAGGTTTGTTGTATAACAATTTATCGCCCATTGTTTTATCCCTTATAGTTCCTGCAATTATTACTTTATTTGTGCGCTCCAGTTATCTAGTAGTTCTCAAATTAAAGGCAAGGAGGGAGGGGGGGGGATAAGAAAGCATATCATCATCAGGGGCTGATAACCCTGAAAGTTGGGCGTGTCCACTCCCCCTCAAAACCACATTGACCCCCTTTAAAGTCGTAACATTTCTCTAGTACATGTATCTATCTATATATAGAAATTATTGACCATTTTTTTTCTTTCCCTTTTTCTTTTAAGTAAATACAGTAGCTAGCCTTAACCCCCTTTTCTTTAATCAGTTAGCTTACAATTGAGCCGAAACTAATAGGAATCCCATTTAATGGTAAAAAATTTCTTTCTTTCGTGTCTGGCGCGTGATATTGAAGAAAAATTGGAAAAAGTTTGCACTCATAAATGATTAGAATACAATTCAATAACATATTTAATGAGACATGGCTGACGTACATAAAACATTAAAAAATTTTATTCCATCAGAATTAACTATAAATTTAATATTCCACGTATTAATTATCTTTATATTTTGCTAAATTAAAAAGGCATATTTTGACGTTTTTGAAGGAACGTCCAAGACGCCCTTTTCGGCTTGTGTTGGTCGTAGTACGTAAAAAGCCACGAAACAACGCCCCTACGATCTAGAAACAAATAGGAGTAGAGATAGGTTTTCTAAAAACAAAGATGACAACATCCATATAAGCGAAGCACTGAAACGGTAGGACAAACGGACATTTACACTTGTATAGTGTCAGAACTGAATAATCAGAATATAAATGCATAAGAGTCAAAGCAAAATTGTGAGTAAATTTGTTGAAAAACTGCTTGATACAGGATAATGTTTATGGAAATACTTACATTTTTAGGACTTGATTATAGAGTTGCTTCGCTTATAATATTGTACTTTGTTGTCTCAGGAATCAATATTCCAAAAATCAGATCAATCGGATAATTAGATTACATAAAAATTTGTTGTTAAAAAAGTAGCAAAATCAACATGTTTAAAAAGGACGTACGGACATTCTGGTAATGATTATAGTAGTATGATACGGACCGACCCTAATTATAGAAAAGCTTCGCTTTTAAAAATTAATATTAACAATCATTTTAATTTAATTTTTAGAATATACATAGATTCCTAAGACAATTAGATACAATATCATAAGCGAAGCACCTCTATAATAAAATCTAGTATTTAATCAAATGTGGGATATATTTTATGTTTAATTTAAATGCGATGTCACTCAATATTTGTTAATGTTCGTTTGTCTAACTTTTTTTATTTGCAATCAATGTTTAATGACAGATAGGTGCTTGAAACTTTTTCTTGAGGTGCACTCTGTAGAATATTAAGCTGTGAGGCCTATAATTATTTTTTTTTCTGAATACTTCTCCATTTTTTAAAAATGAAGTAGGCCTACTATTTGAATGCCTTAATCAATGTTTCATCATTCTAACTGAACTTACATTAAACTGATTTATTTAATTTAACATACAACTATATTAACACAACAGTAGCCTTTCATAGTTTTACTGGACAAAAATATATTAATAATATTATTTTTTTAATATAGGATATTATGTATTCTGTAAATGTGTTGTTAAAGTCTGTATAAAGTCATAGAAAAATGTGCTCTGAATCTGTATATACCATTAAAGTTTAAAAAGAGAGAAGGCACGATATGTAACTCTAACCACGGGTCAGGAGACCCTGTCCCGATGTCGTATTAGGTCTTTGAATAAGCTAATAGCGTTGGAAATATAAACACAGCCAAGTCCTTACAAAAGAACAGAAAACTATTTGCTAACAGACAAAAAGGGTTTCCGCGACTGGGGCAAGGCAACATCTATACCTTTATTAATGATCCAGCAATGTTTGCTGGCATCCTGTTCCCGACAGGATGGACAGGATGCTAATATTAAATAACTAATAGTTTCGTGAAAACACTCTTTCTCTCTCTCTCTCTCTCTCTCTCTTTTCATTTTATTATACCTTTCTCTCTTTTAATGTTTCTCCCTTTTGATATTGTCATTTGATAAAATTTCATATTTATCTTAAGCTAGATTATACTTGAGTCTAGGAGGGGAGGGGATAGGTTATCTGGAAATTTTTCATAAACAACAATTTTGGACATGTTTCTGTCCTCAAGCGGTTACCAAGATCTTAAGCATCATCCAGACGAACTAACAGACACCGATTTCAGTTGTTTCAGTTGGTTTCAACCCTTCTTGTCGTCAAGACGTCAGTAGTTAGCTCCTGCTTTCAAAGTGTGAGTTTGAGTTTGACCGCCAGAAAACCTGTTGTGTCCTGCACAAGCAGAGTGTTTCAACAAACCAACAACATCATCAAGTTTTCTAGACATCGATTTACTTTGTATTATCCAATTATATGAAGGAGTAATTTTTTTTGCTAGAAGCTTAGATTTAATTAACTTCAGATCCAAGGATGGTTTTAGGCTATTTCATTTTAGAGTTAACTCTTGGAATGGTTTAAGCTATTTTTCAACCTGAATACAAAACCCATTAATGCTATGGGCACAAACCTTTGAAATTCCTCATTTCACAAAAAAAAGCTTGGACGTCCACGAACATAATATTTATTATGAAACATATGAACATATATTCTTTTTAAAAGCAAAGCTTTTCTATAATTAGGATTGGTCCGTCCGTCCGTCCGTACGTACGTCACAGACAGATAGCTCTTTTCGTTAATTTAAATAGGTTAGAAATGTCCTATCGATTCTAAACTTTGCATGGTGATTCCTGTAGTAGTTAGGTACGATTTAAAAAGCGTAGCAACTCTATAACCATTACCAGAATGTCCGTATGTCCATTTTAAACATGTTGAATTTTTACTTTTTGAACAACAAATAATTATGTGATAAAATTATCCGATTGATCTGATTTTTGGTATGCTGATTCCTAGAACAACAAAGTACAATGTTATAAGCAAAGCATCTCTATAAGCAAGTCTTCAAATGTAAGTATGTCCTTAAACAATATCCTGTATTTATGTAGTTGTTCAACAAATTTACTACCAATTTTGTTACTACTTTTATACATTTATATTCTGATTATTTAGTTCTGATACTCTTTAAGTATTAATGTTCGTTTGTCTTACCGTTTCAGAGCTTCGCTTTTATGGATGTTGTCATCCTTGTTAAATTGTGGTTAACTTGTCAATGCTGCGCTTTTTATGGACATAATTGTTTTTCTTTTAGGTTTAAAGATCCCAATTTTGTAATTTAGTCACGTAGCTCACAATGCAATTAACAATTCATTATTTTACATCAGATAATTCTACAAATATTAATAATAATTTTGATATTTTAATAAAAGGCATGTTAGACTCGTCCTATTAGTGTCAAACCTTGCCTGAAGATTTCAATAAAAGTAAGGAATAAAGACGAAAAAGTCGCTAAATGTGAGGTCATAAAAATGAGGGATTATCCAACTCTTTTTTAGGGGTTTTCTTTCCCACTCCTCCTCTCCTCATCTCTCATTGTTATGACGTCAGAATTTATTTGAGAAACTTTCTTCGTCTTCGTAATTAATTGTTTGAAAGCATACAAACTTTTTTATCGATGCAAATAAAAAAGTCAGAAATGGTGACCGCAAAGCTATTTTGATACTAACGGATACGCCCCTAAAGGCATGCTTACGGTACCTAAGAGAACTTGGGAAGGAAGGGGGTGGAGGTCAACTTTCAATTTTAGTATTTAAAAGAAAAAAGGTGGAAGGTGGTCTCTTTTTTTCGAGAGAATAGAGGTTAAAAAAGTCATAACCTTTCTCTGGAACTATGAAAATTAGTTAAGCGGTCAGCGAGATCCTTCACTACACACTTGCACACAGAAATCCTTTTATGTAATAACCTCTATGGGGGCGAGGGTATTAGCCCTTTAAACAATCTTTAAAATCTACATTTTTTTCACATCAATGAACTTTTTTTTTACATTTTATAGACTTTAATTTTAGGTTTTATCCTCATTCTACCTTCCAGAGTTAATAACTATAGAGTAAGATAATTATGATATATAGAAATGCTGCGAATCTTGAAAAATTTCTGGGCGACTAAGCTCTTTAATTTATGCCCTTTTAGTGACATTTTAATGGCGGTTTTCAAAGAATTTCGCTAAATTTTCTAAAGAATGTATTTTTCATATAAAGAGAATTATACAAAATTTAAAAATGATAGAAAGTTTGAAAACTTTAGGAAGGGATTAAGTACTGAATTTTAAATCACACAGGCCCCCAAAGCATTATAAACTCCATTATTCATTTGGTCACTACAAAAAAAATTTAGGGTACCTATCCTAAGCTAATCCTATTATATTAAGTAGTAAGCTGTTTTTGTCTGTAGCGAAGGATCTCACTAACCGCTGACGCGATCGGGTTCTCCTTTACAGGGTAGCTTCTCATAGGCCCTGTGAAGGTTTATAACTATTTTGGGGGAGGGTACCACCACCCTCCCATGAGAAATCGCCCCTAGAAAAAAGTACCCTCCATCCCCCCAAAAAATGTAATTAAATTTTTTCAAAACTTGAATTCAAATCCTCCTTCTCAACTGCTCCTAGAGTCCTCTAGGGGTGTAGTCGCTAGTAACTATTAATTGAATTTATTTTGATACAACATAATTTAAAATTGATATATTTTGTTCCCAAAAATATAAATCGCCACTAGATGGCGGCTACTGCTGACAAAGCTGCGGGTGCCGAGCACAAGCACTTATTAGAAGGAACGAAAGCTTTGCTGGATTAAAAAGACACCTGAAATTGCTATTAAAATTTAGAATAAAGTCTCCCTAAGAGTTTGGATGATTTAAATAATACAATTTATTTTACAACCGTAGTATATCTATTTATTTATCACATCTTATTATGGACAGCTTTCCGCGGTAATAAAAATTGTAAAAAAAGTTTTGTAAGTCTGGGCTAACAAAACTGGTATTAATCGTTTGATTTTTATTTAAATATTCGTGGAAAATTGTCTGAAATAAGTTGCTATACATGATTTTTCAGTATGGCTGAAAACCGGCGGATATTAATGGATTTCGAAGCCATACTGTAAATATAAATTCTATAATACAAAATCTGTATAGGTGAAATTTTAAAACTCGTTAACCGCCAAGTTCAACGGACATATCGTGGTTTTAGGCTATATTTTAGGGGCAGTAAGTAGGATACCCTTTAAAGAAAGAAAAAACAATTTAACATAATCATTTGAGATTATATATTTTATAACAATTGAGTTACAAAAGTAAATTTTAATGTTCAAGATCTAAAGCCCCCTAGAGGCTAGAGTTGAAGTTATTAGTTATTAGAAAATCAAGTGGGAGAGCAAGAAATAAGGAATTTTTCATAAGTTTAACATTTTTGAATATGTTAATACGGCCCTGGCTATCTGCGTGATAATCATAAGATCTCTTTTTATTACCCCTGTTCTATTCATCAATAATAGACACTAGTTTGGTCTCAAAGTATATGAGCAAGTAGTTTATTAACTTATGATCATTACCTCGTAAGGGCGGAATGTTCCTTCGATCAATTTATGTGATCATCTTAAGAATCCAGAGCATCATCCATGAATAATGGGATGCAATACCCTAACACCCTAGGATGTTAGGTTAAGTAACATCCATCAGACAACAATCTTACTTTTTATGTCGCCCACCTGACATAGAAGCAGTAGAAACCATTTTTAACATCTTTAGTTATGACGCGGCATCGGCCCGAGATTCGAACCTATCACCTCCTGTGCGAAGAGAGGATGTGCTATGTGATGAACCACAATCCTGGGTTAGTTTAATAACTTACATTGAAATCTATAAGTATATATGTTTCACCCAGACAACTACCTGGATCCAGTGTTAAGGACCTTTTTTGTCTGCTAGCAAATTACTTTCTGCTCTTTTGTAGTGACTGGGCTGTGTTGATATTCCTGACGCAATTGAAAGTCGGCACAGGGGCCAATTGGTTAGGACATACAATTATTTAGCCAGTTCCCCCTCTATTGTCTTACTTTAATTAGCAAACAACCCACCCTACCCTTCAAGAAACTCTGTTATAATAAATATAGACGGTCTAGAATCAGATGGTTAATATATTAGGAAAATATTAAAAAAGTGTACAAATAATACAAAGTAGAACGATGCTTTCTACTTTAGATATCGGAAGCTTTTGAACTGATTGGGCTTTACTCTTCAGGGAATATAGCTAATTGTCCTGCGGTGGTTTCAAGCTATTTTCTTGTGTGGTGGGACTCCCTCACCCCCAAAAATTATTTAAAGACTTACCTTTATCTCAAGTGGGATGGTTAGGGCAATTTGTTTGCAGTTTTTAATGTTGATATCTAGTGAACCGATTGAGTTCTCTATTTTAGAGAAGCTTAACATATGTCCTGAAGTGGGTGGATTAAAACTATTTTACTTTTAGAGGATGGTTTTATGGTATTTTTTTTGCTCTTCGATACCTACCCCTTTGAATTGATGCTGGGCCGAAGCACGTAGTCAATACAAAAAGTAAGCTATAATGTTTAAATTCTTTTGATAAAATTTGTTGTTTGCATTTGGGTGTATGTTATTCTGGTAAGCCAAGCGTTCTCGGCCCACGGGGTAACGAGTTCGGATTCAACGAGCCCTAGCCTTTAATTATTCTACCAAACAAACAAGCAGGATTCAATCATACAGAAATTATATATTTAAACTGAATAATATTTACAAGCTATGTTTACTATATATATACAACAGATTATAACAATGGTTAGGTTTGAAGGGGGTGTGGGACGCTAAGGCTTAGCTCCCGGCGGTAGACAGGCTGTGGGGGCAGCGGTGGTAAAAGGGGAGGCAACGCCTCCCGGTTATATAAGCGCGTGAGGGACGCGTGATAGTTGCATGTTTGAGTCCCCTCCCCACATTTAGGCAGGCCAGTTTGACCGCTGGGTTGCGGGGTCAACAGCGGTCATGAGATAGATGGTGATATAATAAGATTAGTGCAGGGGGTTTGTTATCATAAGTCACAGCGAAGCAACTCTGTAAACGGCCTGTCCGTCTGGGTGTCGTATTACCACAACCTCCCCTTCAAGGGTTGCGTGGCTCCTGAGCCACCAGGCCTTGAACCTGGGGATACGACAGCCTATGCCTGCGCAGGACAGGCAGTTCTTGGGGCACAGCTCGATGGAGGACAGCTCGGGCTACACAGGCTCCCTGGGACACTCGTTGCTCGGTCTGACTGTGGTTGGTTATCAGCATTGTCAGCTCCTGGTTGGCTTCTAGGCGTGGGTTGGCGACGGCCAAGCCCCGCCGCTGGAAATTTTGCCTCGTCTGCAGGATTAGCTCTGCCTCGGCTGGTAACTGGACACGGAGGCCTAGGCAGACCCTGGTGGTTCCTAAGGGGGGAATGACGATGGCAAAGGGCGCATAGAACTCCATGGGGGCGCCTGCTTGATTCAGGTTGCTTGGTCTCCTAGCTCCTACCCGGATGGGGATGGCTGTCATCAACAGGGGGCACATGGCTTCAGCTTCGTCTTCTGGGGCAGCCTCTTCCATCGCAGTGGCTGGTTCTTCTCCTACAGGCTCGCTGCTGGCTGGCAGGTTCTCCATGTCCTCGTCAGGATTCCAGATGGCATCTCTGGGTGGCTCTGGAGCGGGCGGCGGCGGCGGTGGTTCGTTGGGCTGCTCCTGCAGGTTCTCCTCTACTGGGTCACGATCCTGGCCGCTAGGCTGTGGGGCGGCTGCGGCTGGCTGGTGCACTGGGAGCTGTCCTGGGTCGCTAGCTGCGGGCGCCGCCGCTCCAACTGGCAGCTCGGTGGCATCCTCGTCGCCGTCCATATCAACTTGGATGTCTGCTGGGATCTGGTGGGCAGTCACATCTCCAGTGTATTTGCGCAGTCGGCCTACATGCGCGGTAACTTCTGAGATCCTGGCTACTGGAGAGGCAGGTTTGATGACATAATGGACTTCTGTAGCCTTCCTCACTACTTTCCAGGGGCCAGTCCATCTCTTGGTAATCTTGGCTGCCTTCCCTGGCACCAGGCGGGGGGCCAGGTACCAGACCAAGTCTCCAACCTCATACTTGGCCGTGCCTTCGTAAGCTGCCGCGCTCCTCCGGATGGCTCCCTCCTCCTTCTGCTGGATGGCATCATACACTGCATAGTAGCGCTGCAAGAGAGCTTGGACGTTGGCTGGAACTGAAGCATATTCGGTCTCTGGCAGCCGTAGTACCATGTCCACCGGAAGTTTGGCCTCTCTCCCAAAGAAGGCCAGGAACGGGGTCACGCCAGTGGATCTGCAGGCCTTGGTGTTGTATGCGAAGGCGATGGCAGGCAGGTGGGGCTCCCAGTTGTTATCGTCTCTGTCTAGGAACAGGCGCATGCCTGTGTTGAGCGTCCTATGAAACCTCTCCACTCGGTTGGACTGCGGGTTGTAGGGTGGTGGATGTGTCAGGCCAATCTCAAGTCTGGAGGCCAGTTCCTGGAATACCTGGCCGGTAAATTCCATTCCATTGTCGGAATGGATCTTCAGGGGGCATCCGAACGTGGCCAGGTGGCGGTGCAACAGGGTCTCAGCCACCGTGAGAGTGCGCTTGTTGGGGATGGCGTAGAGGCTGACAAACCGGCTGAACCCATCTTGGCAGGTGAGGATATAGCGGTTCCCAGCTGGGGTCTCTGGCAGTGGCCCCACCAGGTCGATAAATAGGACTTGCTGTGGATACCCCTGGCGGGAGGGCACGTGGATCCCTTGCTTCAGTCTCTCCTTGGTAACCTTCTGGACACACTCAGGGCAAGTTTGTACCATCAGACGGATGTCACGGGCCAGGTTGGGCCACCAGAAGTGCATGGCAACGCGGGCGATAGTCGCGTCCATCCCAAAGTGCCCAGCCATGGGGGTCCCATGGGCTAGAAAGAACGCGTCCTGCTGGAGGGCCGAAGGCAGCAGGTATCTTGTCCTCTCTCCTGTCAGAGTCTGGTCGGTGGTGGTGAGGCAGCCATGCTCGTCGAGCCCCAGGGCTGGGAAGCGGCTGGCGTACTGCTGCTCGTCTCGTTCCTTGCCACGCAGCTCAGCCTTAGTTGGGGCTTTGCCATCAGCCACCCATTGGCGGACACGGAGCAGGAGGGGGTCCTGTGTCTGGGCCTCCAATACTCTAGCTGGATCCAGTCGGGCGGCAGGGGGCCGGCTAGCTGCGGACTCCCCTAGCTGGCAAAGGTTGTGGATATACTCAGCCTGCTCTGCTAATTCTTCGGCGCTAGCCGTTGGCATGTTGGCATCTTCCCGGCGGCTGAGGGCGTCGGCGTTGGTATTCTGGGTGCCAGGCCGGTGGCAGACGGTAAAGTCTAAGGCCGCTAGCTCCTCCTGCCAGCGGGCCACCATCCCTGTGGAGGTGTTCAGTGATTTCATCTGTAGCAAGGCTGAGGAATCAGTGTTGATCTGGAAGCTGCGGTAGGACAAGATGCCGTGGAATTTTCGGATCCCATACATAATGGCGGCCATCTCTCCCTTCCAGGACGGGTAGCGCGTCTCAGGGTCGGTTGTCTTGCGCCCCACGGCGGCAATCAGCCTCTCCTTGTCATCCTGACATTGACTCAGTATGGCAGAGATGGCGCGGCTGCTGAAGTCTGTGGTGAGCTGGAACACCGCTGGCAAATCAAACCTGGGCGGCGCTCGGATGGGGGCCTTGCGGAACTTGTCCTTGAGTTGCAGCAGCTGGGCTTCCATCTCAGGCGTCCAGGTTAGGGTCTTGGCCGTCTTCTGCCGATTCATCTCGTAGGTGAGGTCTGCATACTCTGGGATGAACAGGCGGTAGTATCCAAAGAACCCCAGCAGCGCCAGCAAATCCTTGGGGGTGCTGGGGGCTGGCCAGTCCAGGATACGGTCAATATAGTCCTCCTGCATGGCTATCCCCTCACGGCTGAGGGTGTGGCCCAGATAATCCACCTTGGATCGGAACAGCTTGGTCTTGGCGGGCTTGAGGCGGATCCCTCCCCTGCGGTGGGCTTCCAAGACCTCTCGGAGCCTGGCCAGGTGGGCCCAGGTATCCTGGTGGAAAGTCAGGACGTCGTCAAGGTATGACTGGAGGTTGGCGGTGCCTAGTGGGTTTAGGACCCCTGCAATAAACCTGGAATAGACAGACGGTGCCGTAGCCAGGCCAAAGGGCATCCTCTTCCATTGATACAAGCCCCTGGGGGTGGTGAAGGCGGTGCAGGGCCGGCTGTCCTCGGACACACGGATGGTGTAGTATGCGGCCACCGCGTCCAAAGCACTGTAGACACGGTGCCCGCCAGCTCGTTCTACCAACTGCTGGATCCTAGGCAGGGGGTAGCTGTCCAGTTCCAGACACTTGTTGAGGGCTCTGTAGTCGACGGCCCAGCGGGTGCTCCCGTCCTTCTTCTTGATGGGCACCAGGGGGCTGCTCCAGGCGGAGTCTGACGGCTCTATGACTCCCTCCTGTAGCCAGGTGTCCAGTTGTTTCTCCAGTTCAGCCTCTTGCCGCGGGTTCAGATCCCTAAATCTCTGGCGGATCGGCTGGGTCCCTGGCTTGAGGCGCAGCTGCAACTCAACCACATCTGTGCAGCCGGGGGTAGAATTAGAGAAGACGTCTCTGTATTCTGACAACATAGTCCAGACCTCCTTCTTGAGCAAGGGGTCCTTGCGTAGGAACTCATTGTCTTCCATCTCCAGGGCCTCCCACAACTCCTGCATTTCTGGAGGCTCAGCAGGTTCTTGGAACGAGTGGAGACGCGGGGGAGGCGTATCAGAGACCTCTAGAATGTCAGGTTTGACCAGCTCCCCAGCCACTGGGAGGCCAGCATCCAGCAAGAGGGGCATCTCCCCTTCATTTACCACCAGTACTCTAAACACAGTGGCGGAGCCAGGCCTGTGGGCATACAGGCCCTCTGGGATAACAAGATCCTCCCCAAACCTCTGTTCTGGGGCAGCTAGTTGGATGGCATCCTTGGTGCGATGGCCTACTAGCTCAACAGGGACCGCCATGACCCCGCGGCCAGGCAGGACCACCCGCTTGGCTGTGCGGAGCTGGGGTGGCTGGCCATCAGTTGGAGCGACAGCGCTTAGCCTATACGTGGCTGGTGCGGGGTCAGCTTTGGCTCCGGGACCCACCGGCCGCGACTTGACGGGCTCGGCTTCTGGAGGGGCTGACGTGTCGGAGCCAGGGGTGGCTCCGAGGGCGTCCGGCCACGATTTGACGGGCTCGGCGCTGGGAGAGGCCAAAGTGCTGGGTCCAGCCTTGGCTCCGTGGGCGTCCGGCCGCGACTTGACGGGCTCGGCGCTCGGAGAGGCTGAGGTAGCGGAGCCATGCATGGTTCCGGGGGCAGCCGGCCACGACTTGACGGGCACGGCGCCGGGAGAGGCTGAGGCCTGAGAGTTGAGTGTGGCTCCGGGTACATCAGACTGCGACTTGACAGGTCTGGACTCGGGCTTGGCTGGTGGACTGGCTGGAGGTCCCAGGTAGAGGGGGCCAGGTGGACACGGCTGGCCGTTGATAAAGGTGTCGGCGGAGAAGATTGGTTCTGGAGGGCTGGCAATCTCAGGGAACGTTGTTGGCAGTCTCTCCCTCGGCACCTTGGGCACTGGGGGCAACCCCATGGCTAGCAGGTTAGCTCCCTTGTGTGCGTTGAGCTCAGCGTCCACCCAGTGTGTGCCTTTCTCAACCACACGCGGCTGCTCGGGCAGGGGGCCTGGCAGAGGCCCCTCATAACTTAGCTCTCTCTCGGCTGTCTCCCGGTCAATGGGGACGCCACGGAGTGGGATAAACTCCCCACGCACCCACAAGCAAGGTGGTTGCATGTCGAAACAGAGCCTTGTTCCGAAACTCCTTGAGAAAATACCCTCCTAGGTTCAGAGGGTGTGAGAGGTTCCGGACCACAGTCACGTGGTATAGATGGAGTATAAGGGTGTGTGAGACTGCCATATATAACTCTTTTAATTTTCCTATTACCTGGAGGGGCTGGCCTTCCTCGTTAGCAGTCAGGATTTGGGTGTTGTCCGGAATCAACATGTGTTGCACGCCCATCGCGTGCATGAGGTGCTCAGAAATTACAGCAGACCCTGGTACACGGTTGCCAGAATCGATCATGGCATCAACCTGTACGTGCTGGGCAGGGTCAGGAGTAGGAAACCTCACCCTGACATGGCAGGGGAAGTGGAGGTCCTGCCCTTGAGACAAGGGGGCCTCTCGTTCGGCTGGGGTTGGCAGAAACTTCGGTGGTGGCCGAACCGCAGCTATGGTGGTATCGCTTACCATGGTGGCTTAGACTGTAGCTTCGAATCACTAGAGCTTATTAATTATCACTGGGTCAACAATTTATATTTATTTTTTTCACTTGGTTGACATTTACACACACTTATGTGTTGTTATCACTAGGAGCTCTAGGTGTGATTCTGGAAGCACTGGCAGCAGGGAATGTCCGTCCTGCAAGGTTCAGAGGGGTGACGGCGGTAGGGAATGGCCCGTCCTACAGCGCCGCTGGTTCGAATCCCGAAAATGGCGGCAGGGAATGGCCCGTCCTGCAGCGCCTCGGGTTCGAATCCTGGGAGGCAGCGGCAGGGAATGTCCCGTCCTGCCGTGCCTGTGGCTCAAAATCTGCTATCCGTCGCAGTGGTAGGGCTTACTTGTGTGCTGAAGCTTCGCAGCCACACATTGCCTTCTTAAGTAGACCAGCACCCAGCTGTCTGTCTCGTAGGTTTGGCCTGGGTGTCCTGGGGCTTGTCCCAGCTACACCTGCCAATTTAGACTCAGTTCTGTAGCCGTCTGAGCTAAATTATCCGATTGCCGTGGCTGCGCACCTAGCGCCACTCCTACACAGCACGGAAAAAGCGTCTTAACTGGCGCTTTTAGCAGGCTAAATCTGCTTGCCGTAGGCCAGAGGCCCACATATTGCGTTCAAAATGATGGAAATTCGACCTAAAAAGGCCGTCTCACGGGTCAGTTGGCTTCTCAGTTGGCGGCTGATTGTCCCCTTACTTGCCAAAGGGTCCAATCAGAGGTAGAATAGGCTAGTTTCTGTAAGGCTCGATTGAAACACGCTGACACCAAGTTCTGGTAAGCCGAGCGTTCTCGGCCCACGGGGTAACGAGTTCGGATTCAACGAGCCCTAGCCTTTAATTATTCTACCAAACAAACAAGCAGGATTCAATCATACAGAAATTATATATTTAAACTGAATAATATTTACAAGCTATGTTTACTATATATATACAACAGATTATAACAATGGTTAGGTTTGAAGGGGGTGTGGGACGCTAAGGCTTAGCTCCCGGCGGTAGACAGGCTGTGGGGGCAGCGGTGGTAAAAGGGGAGGCAACGCCTCCCGGTTATATAAGCGCGTGAGGGACGTGTGATAGTTGCATGTTTGAGTCCCCTCCCCACATTTAGGCAGGCCAGTTTGACCGCTGGGTTGCGGGGTCAACAGCGGTCATGAGATAGATGGTGATATAATAAGATTAGTGCAGGGGGTTTGTTATCATAAGTCACAGCGAAGCAACTCTGTAAACGGCCTGTCCGTCTGGGTGTCGTATTACCACATTATCATAACTAGACTGCTTTAAAAAATACTTTGTTATTTTCAGGTCTCATGTTTCATCGGTAGCATGACTTTAAAAGATCCAGTTCTTATAAGGTTAGGGCCAGTGGCGTGCACAGCAATTAATTAGGGGGTGAGAAACCATTAATGATTAGGGTATGATGAAAGGGGAAGGTGGGCCTTCCAAAGTCCAATTTAAGGGAGCTGTTGACAGCCTCTACCCTACCGAACTGGTTGAAGCTTTTTTATTTAAAAACCTCTTATATATTAGACCTATTACTTCCTCCATAACCTCTAGGGGAGGGTGGGAAAATAGCTTAAAACCATCCCAGAATATTTATAAAGCTAACTAAAAATTTCAGCTGATTTGTTCCAGCAATCTCCAAGATCTTTAGCTTTAGACAAAAAAAAACCTTACTTATGTTATAGCATATTATCTAGTATTACCTAATTTAGCCCAAGCAAAAATACATCCACGTTTGTAGCTTTTCTTTAATTGGGGTGGGTTGGTAAGTCCATAACGGACAGCTACATCATAAATTTAGGTATGTTAGAATCGTCCTATCGATGTCAAACTTTACAATATGATTCCTGTAAAAGTAAAGTATAATTCAGAAAGTGTACAAGACTTGTAATCATTACAAGTATTACATACTTTTTTTATCAAACATCCTTTACTAAAATATTTACATAAATTTTTATTTAGATATTAAATAAGCTATCATACTCTACATTTGTGAATGTTCGTTGTCTAATTGTCCGAATAGTTTTGCACAAGTTTTAAATGATTTATGTTTTGTCATATGCTTTTCTATGTGTAATTAACTAATTGCCTCGCTCTAAACCTCCAGGGATAGGCGGAGATTTCAGTAAAATAACCTATAACTATCTCTAGACATCTATTAAGCATCCTTAAAAAGTACAACCTATTTGAACCCCTAATTTCCGAGACCTTTGCTTTAGACAAAAAATCCTTACCACTTTATATAGTAGGATTATGCAGCATTTACGCATAAAAAGTAACCTGCCGAAAAAAAAATCATAGTCGGCATCTTTTTAAATCAAACTTGCAAAAAAAACTTTGCTTGGTGGCAGTCAAGGAGTTTTAACCAGGGATCGGCAGCCACGAGTTAGCTGCGACTAAGCCTCAAATCATTTGGAGACATTGGAAAATGTATTGATTAACAGGAATTGACATATTTGGGTCAGGTTTAGACTACCAATTGATTTTTAAAATTGTAAAAGGTTGGTTCCCCTGTGGCTTACTGGCAGCTGCCGCGCGGCTGACGAGCAATTTTTTTAACCAGAGCATTTTTAGAGGTGGGTTCTTTAAAAAGTAAATTTGGATATAAGGTTACCAGTTTGCCAAAATTATTTTTGTAAAAAAAATCTCCCTGTATTTCATTAAAAATCTTCGGAAATTGATAAATATCTTTGGTTATCTTTAAAGTTTTAGAAATTTTAAATTAAAACTTTCCTGGAACTATGAGAAGCCTCATTTGCAGTTTGCCAGATCTTTTGTTACACACAGATAGACACAGGGACATACAGTCAAATACATAGACATCCTGTTACTTTTAGATGGTATAAATATGGCAGCCCTGATTGGTAATAAGAAAGTTGCCAATATCGCCATGGGAAGGCATTTAATTAAAGAAAAACAAGATCACTGTCATTAATCATCATCAGGAATATAGGAATAGGATAATAGGCAATTAATACAAAAAAACAAGGGACAATCATCCAGAAAAACAATTCTTAGTGAAAATTTCACAAACCACTTCCTTCTCTCCCCCCCCCTTCTTACCCATTTTCCTTTAGTTACAGCTAAAAAAAACATGTTGTACGCCAAGTTGCAAACCACAAAATATCAAAATTCTAAATTCGGATTGATTTGTTGAATCACAGACCCTGTCTAAATTGTCTTGAAAATCAGAGTTATCTAGAAAATTTTAATAATTTGACTAGTGCAATTTTTTACTAAATATTATTACTACAGAAAGAGAGTTTTTTTTAACTTTTCTGGCCTGTGTTTAGAATAAGAAATTAAGAAAGACATTTTTGAACCAACCAAAATATTCTTGTTTTGAATTTTGTTTATAATAAAGTTTATTGTCTGCTAGTGTTTGTGTTAATCTTGTTCTTTTAGATTGGTCTGCTATCATATTAATATAAGTAATATATAACGGAATCCTGCGCTAGTATCCAATGTCTCTAAATTTAGGCAAAATAACAAAAGTTGCATTAGTTTTAATACCCAAAGTCCAAGACAATTAAAATTAATTTTTTATATCCATTGTCCCATACCTATAACCCTGAAGATCGCACAAAACTTATAATCATTGTCTTGTATAGCCAAGGAGTGCTAATAATAAGGTTGGTAAGTAGATTTTAAATGCATGATGTTTTCCAGTGTGGGTACTGTAAAATACTGAATATTACACTAGGTGGTATATATAATAAAATCTGCCAAGAATTATAAAATGTTATCGATGTGCTTTAATACTATGCCAGCGGATGCGCCCCTTGCATGTAGAGGCTCTTATTCTAATGGTTAGGATAATACAGAAAAATAGCATAATACAATCCTAAGACTTAAATCTAAAGATAGAATATCCTAAAACCATCCTGGGACATACGTGAAGCTTTACATGAGCTAATAATAGAGAAACTTTGATTTAATTTTTGTAATGATTAATTTCAGTTTCATACTTATTAGTATGTAATCCTAATTACTGCTTTGATGCTTTTTATTTAAAGATTTTGTGTCATCTATAATCTATAATAATGCAAAGATTTAGATTTTTTGCTTTGGGAGCGAGGCATCTTTATAACTTGATCATGTCTTCTATATTTGAAAACCTACAACTCGCAGTTTTTTAATCGCATTATATATAGTTTTCTGAAATTAGAGAAGTTAATATGAATACAAATTTTTGCGGCTTAGTGTGCCTGCGGCTGAAAGTTGCTTTGGCTGAGGTTGGCATAGTAAGGGTGTGGCCGACAGAGGTGTTATAATTGTGGCTGCCGAACCTTGCTTAATAAAAAAAACAACGACATAGCTAAAGATATAAAAACAAGGATGACAACATCCATAAGTAGCGAAGCACAAAATTTCGGCCGTCATGGGAATGGCCGTCATGGTTGTTTTCTTCAAACAACGGGAAATTTAATTTTGATATCTAAAACAGAAAAAATTTTGAAAATCGGATCATAAACACCAAAGATATGGGGAAAAATGTAAAAAAAAATTGAAATAGCCAAAACCCTGCAAAAAGGCAGTCTGACCATTATTGTTGTTTTGTGGTATCCGCCGAGGATAAATGGCAGACACCGGAGTTCAATTAGATTACGGCAGTGCGACAGACGTGGACACCTTACTATAGAGAAGCTACGCTTCTCTAGCATTCACTAAATAATAATCAACATCTATTTCAGTTGTCACTTTATTGAAGGTCTAAAGAGTACTAAAGCTATATACAACAAACAATAATTACACAGATAGGAATAAATAACCATAACATAAAAGCATTATAATACATATACAATAGTCAGTTTGGGCAATAATGATCCCCCATCCCTGGAAAGGGTGGGGGGAATTAACAATGCAGCTTAACCATAATAAAGCTTGTCAGATTCAATCATTAATTTAAGGCATAGGGAGGGGGTCGGCAGACCCCTTCCCCAGGACTCGGGGGAGGGCCTGTGGCCCTTCCCCGAACCCCGGTCAGGGGTGCCATAGGCATGGCTCACGGTTGCCGAATACCACAACTCTCCCCTCGGAAGGCTGGGAGAGGGTTTCCCTACCAGACTTCCGACAGTGGTTGAGGCCTTCGGTCCGCTCCTTAGGGCTAATTTATATACAAATGATAATGATTCAATGGAATCCTAGTGGTCAGTGTTTCTCAGGGCTGATGGCCTCCCAACGTGGGATAGAAGGCAGAGGCTGGCTTTGGTTGGACACGTAGTTCAGCGCCGGCAGGTGTCAGGTTGGCGGGTGGCACAGTTGTTGCTGGGACGGTCAACAGCGGGGCATTCTGGTTGTTGTTGGCAGCGGCTGGGGCACTGGCTGCCAAGTTGACCGTCTGGGCGGCAGCCTGACCTCCCGAGGGGCCGCGGGGTCGTCCAGAGGGCGGTCCTGGCCTGCCTGGGCGGTCATGCCCGCTATCGGCTGATTGCATGGACACCATTTCCTCGGCTGCTTCCCGGCCGATGGGAATGGCATCCCAGTCTACTGAAAAGTCCCGGGACTTGGCATGGGTGAGCCGGGCTCTGGCCAAGGCCTTCCTGTACAACGTTGGATGGTACAGGAACACTTGTGACATCGCATTCATGGCTGCCCGTACACCTCCTTGTGCTGCTGCCAGGGAAATGATGGTCAGGTCCCCCAGCAGTTTGAGGATTAACAACAGCAAGCACAGTATGGCTGCACCATCTCCCCACTTGTGAATGGCTTGTCTGAACCCAGCCCAGACATCCAGGGCGGCCTCTCCTTCCTCCGCCAGTCGGTCGATGTTGTAGGACACTATCCCATGGTCCCCTGTGGCCGAGCAGCTACCTTGCTGAACGCATGAGCCATAGGACAGGCCGGTCAGCATGGCGCTTTTATACGCTGGGAACGCCAGTAGTTGCTGCCAGTTGTTCAACTCAGCCTGCGAATACAAGCACCCTGAACTGAAGTCATCCAATGGTTCTGTCAGCAGCTGCTTGGGCGTATCCAGCGGGGGTGGCCTCTTCTTAGGAGCGGGGGTTAACTCTATCCAGCCTTCCTCCGCGTGCACAGTCAGGGGGTATGTGGAGGAGCAGGGAATCTTGGTGGCGTGGCCGCTATACACTCGTGTCACGGCGTCTACAAATCCTGTGGGCTCCACTGGTACTTTGTCCCAACATTCCTTGTGTTCACGGACAACATATTTGTTGCGTTGGCAGGTAAGCTGGAGCAGGACATCTCCCCTCAGCACCGAGAACGTGCTCCCCTGGACACGCACCGGGTGGGCCGGGTCTAGTTGCTGGAGCTTCCAGCAGTTGGCCGCTACTTCTTCTGCTGCTGTGCTTTTCATGCGTGTCTCCAGAGTAAATCCAATATAACCTGCATGTATCTGGGCCTGCAAGGGGACATCAACATCCCTGGCCGATACTCTGGGCAGCGCTGCCGCGGCTGGGTCAGCTGCCACGAACAATGCTGGGTGGTTGGTGGCATGGGCCTCAAAGTCGCAGTTCACTATTGAGGTGGGATTGGTCATGTTGATGAAAAACTGGGCTTGATGGTCAACCAGAAACGCATCCATCACTAGGCTAGGCTGGAGGCTGCGGATCAGCCTCAAGGGGCAATCTCTCCCCAGGTGGTCCCACACGTAGGTTGCTTCCCCAGTGATGCAAGACAGCTCAGAATGGGGACATTCCAAGGCCAGGTGGTCAGATTGGGACTCCACCCGTCCATCCTCTACTACGTAGGTCTCTTCCTTGACCAGCAGCCGTCGCTCCTGGAGCACTAATTCATTGCGGTACAGCTGGCCCTCGAAGTGGACGTCCTCCCCTTCACAACCCACCCCCTCGGGGCTGTTGACGAGGGCGCCCACCATATCGAGGGTGAAGAACAGGGGATGGTTCAGCTGGAACGTCAGTGGTTGGGTCTTGCCTGGCAGCGTGTAGACTCGGTTCCTGGCCAGGTCTCGGCACGTTTCTGGATCTATCTTGGTTGGCCTCATGAGGGTGGGGACCGAGGTCACCTTGAGGTGACCCCATACCCCTAACCTGAATGTCCACTGGGACACAGTAAGCTGGCAACTGTATCCTGTTGTTTCCCTAATCTTGACTTGCTGCAGGACGTGTACTTCATGGCCCAGGGGCACCTCCTGGTGTAGAGGTTCCGTGTTGCACATCTTTTCTTTATTGTAGGCTGTGACGTGGGTGGGGTTGGCACAGTCCCATCCCACCAGGACGTAGCTGGTTGTAGGCCACACGGCTGCCAGCAGTAGTCCCCACAGGACCATCCACCAGTGTGAGAAGCTACCAGACAGCCATCTACCTCGCGCACGCGGCTGGGGATTTTCGGCTCGGGTCACGGCTGCTTCTCGGGGCTGGACACGGCTGGGCTGTTCCTGGCTAGATACAAGTTTCCATTGAGCGTTATCTTTGTGTGGCCGGGGCACCCCGATACCCTCCCCAATGACAGACTGGCAGGCGACTGGCGCTTGCCTGGGTGTCGGCTCCCCTAGCCCCAAGGGGTCCCTTCCCTTGTCCATGGCATGCCCAGTGGCATGGGGCTGAATTGCGTGTGGCACAGGCTCGCCCTGACTCACGTCCCTCCCCTGCCCTAGGAACTCAGGTGCATGTGGCACAGGCAAGTCCTTATATCCCCAAATTTCAATCTCCCCAGCCTCTGGTGCAGGAGGCACAGGCAAGGCTGGGGTTTTACAATGGTTTGGATACAACACATTTGTTAAATTTAACTTATCCTGGCTCGACTGGAAGTGTTGGGCAGCTGGGTTCCTTCGGCTGGCAGGGGGCGCTGGATGGCGTGTAGTTGGGCTCTCCCTGCAGGCTGGTGGCGCTGGCTGGCTGGGGGTGACGGGTGTCACCCCTTCCTCTGGGACTGCTGGCTCATTCCAGGATCCAGGTCTCTCGGTGGCGGCGAGGGTTGTCGCCCCAGGCACCAGGTTGGAGGCTGGCTCGTTCCAGGATCCAGGTATCTCGGTGGCGGCGACGGTTGTCGCCCCAGGCACCAGATTGGAGGCGCTGGATAGCACCCCCCAGTCATCGCAGGTGGCGGCGCCGGGTGGCGCCCCATACATCGTCTCTGATGCGCTGGCTAGCGCCTCCTGCCTCTCTCGTTCAGCGGCCGCCAGGGCCTCCCGGTACACCGTCTCAGTGACGCTGGGTAGCGCCCCTCCACTCTTGCTGGGTAGGCTCAGTCGAGCAGGCTCCATCATGTTGAGGCTAAAAGGCTGGGGCCTCAGAACCTCTGGCTCAGCTATGTTGTTGGGTTGCACAAACTCCGGCCCCAGGTGGTTGAGACTGAAGCCCAGGCCAACCCGGTTGGGTTCAGCCGCGCCGCCCAGTACGTTGATCCTAGCTGGAACGGTCCCAAACTGCGGCATCCCGTCGGCTCGGCCCGCGGCGTTGGGGGCGGCTGCTTGCTGCGGTGGTGCTGGGGGCGCGCTCCCTTCCATATGGGCCACTCTGCTAGGCTTTCCTGGGGGAGCACCCTTGTCTGCGGTGCGCCTGCGGCCGGCTACCTGGCCCCAGTCAGCTCTGCACTCGGCAGCCGTGTGGCCGTCATAGTGGCAACGCTCGCACTTGGCAGAACGGTCACGGCGTGGCTGGGTGCGTCTCTCCTCTAGGCTGACTTCCATAGGCGTCGGGCAGTCTCGAGCTCGGTGGCCTTTCCCTTGGCAGAGGAAACAGCGGCCTGGAACCTTGTCATCTGGAGCGACCTTCCCCATCTGGTGGAGACCCGGAGCCAAGGCGCCAATCTCCATTGGCTCCGACTCGTCATATTGGGGCAACTGGATGCTGGCTGATCCTGTGAGCCCGTCGGTAGCGTCCACTAGGCACACACCCTCCTTCAGCTGCTTGGTAATCATGGTGACGGTGAACATGGCTCTCCGTGTGTACTCAGGTACACTGGTGATCTCATGACTCATCATTTCACGTTTCACATTAGCGTTACGAATGCCACGATTTAATTCGTCCACTAACAACTCGAGATCCTCATGGCTGAAGGCGTCCCTATACAAGGCACACTTTGTTGATATGTATGCTTGTATAGGTTCTGTCGAGTGTTGCCTGTAATCCCTAAACGCTTGTTTAAGCGTCTGGGATTCAAAGGCGGGACAAATTAACATTTCACACTCAGCCTTGACCTGTTCGTAGGTCAAGGCTTGGCCTGCCTCGCCAAACAGATGAGAAGCCATTTCCGCCGCTTGCCCTACCAGTGACAGTAAAAGGGCGTTGCGGCGGTTGAGGGAGTCATGGGGCGGCACGCGGTAAGCCGCCCATGACATCTCGAGTCTGCGGATGTGGGAGCTCCAAGATTGCTTGGGCGGTCCTCTATACTCCGGCAGGTTACTCAGCATCAGCTTGCGGTACTCGGCTGGAGCCGGCTGAGGGTCATCCTGGAGCCATCCTGGGGCTTGGTCGCCTCCTGGCACTTGCGGCTGTTCCATCGGGTCAACGGTTCAACGACGGGACACAAGGATATAAGACAATATTATAAATGGTTTGTCACTTGAGGCTTTCTAGCCTAACAGCCAACACTGTTTTATCACTAGGTTGGTAGTTTAGTTACAAAGATATAACTTAGCTGTACTTATCACTAGTTGGATTCTGAGGTTGTAGAGTAGGCTGGTAGGGGTAGATAGGTGTTGAGGGTCTGAACTGCTGTCAGGAACTGATTTGGTTTTCCTTTATCACACTATAGATAGGAGGGAGAAGCTTGTAATTCTTTATTTTCTAAAAATACCTCTGCTAGATGCTATGGAGTAGCTCCGCTCCGGTGTGTGTGTGTGCGTGAAATCTCCTGTCCTTGCAACGCGCTTACGCACCGTCAAATCCGCGCACACAGGTAAAACGCGCACTTATCCCTCAACTCGCTCTCTCATTGGTCCGCTTTGTCCATTGAATTTTATGATATTTCCGCACTCCGTTGCGCTATCCGTAAATAGCGCTCTGTGTTCCCGGTCACTAGCTCCACACCGTGGGCGGACTTAGTCAAGTGTGGGTAGGAGGGGGGAAGCGCGTGAGGGGACGGGGTAAATCCGTCCGTTCCCCCTGTGAGGAAGGGGGGAGTGCTGTGGGTTTGAGGTAACTGTGTGATGAGGTAATGGTGCCCTTTCTCCTTAATCCTAGGCTTATCTGTTATGTCACCTTGATTGTATTTCCTTCAATGGAGAGTGGGCCCCTCCCTTTCCTCTGAAATAAGGGTGTATTTTTGTTGTGCTGTAGGCTTGGGGTGGTTAGATCGTTTATCAGGGCATTTGTTATATTACATCTAGCTTCTATTTTTGTCCTTATCACAATACATAACAGATTTGTTTACCAAACCTGTTCTATTTTTAGTTGTTATCACAATACACAACAAATTGTTTGCCAATCTTTGCTCATAAATCTATTGTTTAACCATCACACCAGGGTGGTAATCTCTACAATGTGATATAATATCTGTTTTTCTAGATGGGTGGCTGCGTTGTAGCCTCTCAGGATACTTGGAGTTGACGTAGTTTTCTCTGCTTTGGTGCACTACACTCGTATGTTGGCTCGCAGCTCGCAGCTATGTGGCATGTTTCAGCCTATCGGCGGCAGGGAATGTCCCGTCCTGCTAGCGCCGCTGATCCAAATCCGGCTGATGGCAGCAGGGAATGTCCCGTCCTGCTAGCGCCGCTGGTTCGGATCCTGCTATCTCTTGCAGTAAGGTTGGCCTATTTTCAGCCGTTTTGCACTTATTTGGCTTGTTTCAGCCGGTCCGCAGGCCTGTTTCAGCCTTTTGAGCGCTCAATTCTCCGTTAGATGTCGGCGCTTCTCGCGGTTCTTCGTCAAGTTTCGCGGTTTCACTTCCACAACTGCCGGATGCAGAGTTAGACCTTGCTATCCAGGGTGGGTAATTCAGGTTGCTTGTGTCAGTTTTGCCAGTTTCACTGCTGGGAGTACCTTAGCCTCAGCTGCGCGTCTGCTCTACACTTGTGGTTTGCCGTAATCTCACAGCTGACACTAAAAGTTGTGGTATCCGCCGAGGATAAATTCAATTAGATTACGGCAGTGCGACAGACGTGGACACTTTACTATAGAGAAGCGACGCTTCTCTAGCATTCACTAAATAATAATCAACATCTATTTCAGTTGTCACTTTATTGAAGGTCTAAAGAGTACTAAAGCTATATACAACAAACAATAATTACACAGATAGGAATAAATAACCATAACATAAAAGCATTATAATACATATACAATAGTCAGTTTGGGCAATAATGATCCCCCATCCCTGGAAAGGGTGGGGGGAATTAACAATGCAGCTTAACCATAATAAAGCTTGTCAGATTCAATCATTAATTTAAGGCATAGGGAGGGGGTCGGCAGACCCCTTCCCCAGGACTCGGGGGAGGGCCTGTGGCCCTTCCCCGAACCCCGGTCAGGGGTGCCATAGGCATGGCTCACGGTTGCCGAATACCACAGTTTTCTTCAAACGACGGAAAATTTAATTTTAACATCTTTAACTGAAAAAAATTTGAAAATTGGACTAAAAACACCAAAGATATGGGGGAAAATGTAAAAAATATAAAATAGCCAAAAACCTGCAAAAAAAGGCAGTCTGACCTTCATAGTTGTTTTCTTCAAACGACGGGAAATTTGATTTTGATATCTATAACTGAAAAAATTTTGAAAATCGGTTCATAAACACCAAAGATATGGTGGAAAATGTAAAAATAGCTAAAAACCTGCAAAAAGGCAGTCTGACCGTTATTGTTGTTTTCTCCAAACGACGGAAAATTTAATTTTGATATCTTTAACTGAAAGAATTTTGAAAATCGGACCATAAACACCAAAGATATGGGGGAAAATGTGGAAAATCTAAAAATAGCCTAAAACCTGCTAAAAAGCCGTCCGACTGCCAGTGATGTTTTATAGTTAATTGTGCTCCTTAATGATGGGAATGTTGTCAAAAAATTTCAGAATTCTATCTTTTATAGGAGCTGAGTAAATCCCATTTCCCCCATAGCGTTACGGACTGACGGACTGACTGACTGACTGACGGACGGACAAAGTGAATTATAGAGTAGCTTCGCTACTAAAAACCTGAAAAGAGACTCATTATGTAGCCGAGCGAGGACCTTGAGATAAAGGTTGCACAGCCAAACGCAGGTGAGTCTGTAATTGCTGGGCTACTTTGAACAAAATCTTTCTTGTTATGTTTTCTGTAGACCAACGCCCTTGTTCTTACAAGCTACTCAGTTTAAAAACGAGTTCATCTTTATTAACAAGGATGACAACATCCATAAGTAGCGAAGCACAAAAAATCGTAGATGGGAATACGTACAGGTAGATTCAATATGAAACCTTGTTTTATTTTGTATGATGACGATGGTCAAAGTAAATTATATTAAAGATGCTCATAACAATGGGAAAAATTATTTTGATACTGATATCCCATAAAAGTTTGAAAATTGGATCAAAATAAACAAAGATCTTGGGAAATATGTAAAACATATAAAAATAGCCAAAAACCTGATAAAAGGCAGTCTGGCCGCCATGGTTGTTTTCTTAAAACGACAAAAAATTTTATTTTTAAATCCTTAAAAACTTTAAAAATTTGGAAAATCGGACCATATACACTGAAGATATGGAAAACAGTGTTAAATATATTTATAAATAGCCTAAAACCTGCCAAAAAGGCAGTCTGGCCGTCATGGTTATTTCCTTTAAAGGCGGGAAATTTAATTTTGATATCTACAACTTAAAAAAATTTGAAAATCGGACTATAAACACTGAAGATATGGAGAAAAATGTTAAAAATATAAAAAAACAGCCTAAAACCTGCTGAAAAGGCAGTCTGGCCGTCATGATTGTCTTCTTTAAAAGACGGGAAATTTAATTTTGATATCTATAACTGAAAAAAATTTGAAAATCGGACCATACACTGAAGATATGGAGAAAAATGTGAAAAATATAAAAATAGCCTAAAACCTGCTAAAAAGGCAGTCTGGCCTTCATGATTGTTTCTTTAAACGACAGGAAATTTAATTTTGATATCTGTAACTGAAAAAATTTTGAAAATCGGACCATAAACACTGAAGATATGGAGAAAAATGTGAAAAATATAAAAATAGCCTAAAACCTGCTAAAAATCGGTCCAACCGCAAATGATGTTTTATAGTCAATTGTGCTCCTTAATAATGGGAATGTTGTCAAAAAATTTCAGCATTCTATCTTTTATAGGAGCTGAGTAAATCCCATTTCCCCCATAGCGTTACGGACTGACGGACTGACTGACGGACTGACTGACGGACTGACGGGCGGACAAAGTGAATTATAGAGTAGCTTCGCTACTAATAATTTCTATCATAGACAGATAAAGGCAAATGTAAATGATATCTTGTCTCCATTTTTTCCATCAGTAAAAAAAGAAAACAATAGTTTTGGATGGAAGGGGGAGATTTAGACCCCTCCTCGTTCCAAATAGAAATTGCTGTGCGATTGTTCAACTATCTATGAGATCTTTCGGTACAACATATTACTTCATGTAGGAAAAATAGATCTAGTTTTAATTATAAATGTCTGTCCGTTGGTCAGATTAGGATATTTTGTTTTGTTGTTGTTTTGATTTTTAAAAAACTAAACTAAACACAATTGGAATAATTAAGGGTCGGTCTCTAATATTTTTTGTGCAGATTCCCCACGGTAATGATTACCTATAAATTTTAAATGTTTTTTCCTAATATTCTTAGTATCTTAAAGTGGTCATGTTTAAAACTATACTTCTTAAAACTGTATCGTATTTATCGCATCACATTACAGACAGCTTTCTTCGGATATTAAAATGAAATAAGAGTCTAATCCAGAGAATATTAATCGGCTTCGAAGTCATATTTGAAAAATTATCAGCACAGGCCTTCGTCCCCCCAGGGTAACAAAACTGGTTTTAATCGTATGATTTTTCCTTTTTATTCCCGTGGAAAGCTGTTTAAAATACGATGCGATACATAACTATTATGTATAAAACAAATATTATAAAACTGAATGGGTTTTTAATGATTATTCAAGAAAGCGTCCATAATAGGCTAAATTGTTTGCTACAAAAATTTTAATTAAACAAATTGACATTTGATACTGCTATGGTAAGGTCCATATACGAGTTTATGTTTACTAATGGAGATAATCTATAAATTATAGATTTAGTGTGACCGTTTCCCAAAGAAATCTTATGCGTGTGTTTTCATGTTGCAAATTTTGGAAATGTATGATAATTGAATAGATTTTGGTTTATTTTTATTTGGGGTGGAATTACCGTCTAAACTTCTTGTAATATATGTTCTATATACAAAATAAACATGAATTAAGATTCTTATTCTAATTATATGCCCAGCAAGCACAGGAAACCCCTCACCTCATTTTTAAAATGGATAAAAAATATAATCAAATAGACTTTTTCCTGTGAGGCATATTGTGGTGCTCTTAGTACCTGACCTAAAGTACTAAACAAACAAACGAAAAACTGGTAAAGATGGGTTATTTGTGCTTAACAGGCTCTTTGAGGGAAAACGCCAGTAATTTGAATTAACTCAAAAATTATAAGAGATAATAGTATAAGGGGCGTCGTAGCTCAGTGGTAACGCACTGAGTTACGGTGATGAGAGTTCGAGTTCTAGTCCCCATGTGACAACTCGATTCTCAGTTGAATACATTCACGCAACTTCCCCTGGTTGTGTAAGAAGGGGATTATTGAGTAAGTTTGGATACTTAATAGTCAAGTAATAATATCAGTACTACCCTTATCCCAAGCTTCTCTGCGGAGAGCGTCATTCATTACGGTGACTTAATTTGGGACACCTGCCATACTCGGCGAGGGTGAGGTAATAATGAGTAGCTCTCATGAGATAGCGGGTCAAGTCATAATGTGCTTGAACGTGGAGCTTGATAGCCCTAGTGGCTATACAAAAGTGTCTCAGCCTACTCCATGACTACTTAGGTCCAAACCCTAAGAGACTATGGCTAATCAATCAATCAATCAATCAAAGAGATAATAGTAAAGTAATGTACAGTAATGAGTTTGAGGAGAAAGACTAAACTGCATAACTTTTGTGTCACTTTTGAGAAAGACGCTTCCTGTGACGTCATATACATAACGCAAAAAGAAGAGAAGGGGGGAAGAAAATCTCTTTAAAAAAATGGGAGAAAAGGGATATCGTCTTCCTCAAAAGTAACACAAAAGTTATGTAGTTTAGTCTTTCTTGGTTTGAGGACCTAGCTACTGTCCATCCATCTATCTACTTTCCTTCCCCTTTATGGGTTATATCATAGATTAATTTGCCCATCTCCTGGTAAAAATAACAATGTTTTCTAACAAGTACAATATGCAACGATAGTTTTCTAAATTTGGCTCGGGCAGGTTTAAAGCTTTTTTTAGGGGATTGGTGGGTTGGGGGAGTAATTCAAAATCTCTGAAGAGATAATTCTATAACATATATGTCTATCTATAGGTTATAAAAGTATACAAAGTATAAAATCTTAATATATAATAATATATTTTATTATTTATTTCTAAAATAAATAAATTCAACTAACTAATTTTTAGGAAAGGACCGACGATCAGTCTAGTTATAGAGTGTCTACGCTATTTAAAAAAGCGATCCAATTTATCTGGCATTCATGAAAACAATAGAGAATTATAGATGGCTAATACACCTTACAAAGTTAAACTCAGAAATGTACAACAACAAAAACGATCTACCTAAAAATCGCCTCCAAAACGAAAACTTCTGTTTAATAGTCAATTAGTTTAAAAAGAGTTTTGAATATAAAAATGTTTTGTTTCCTTCTTTTTACCCTTTTGAAATAAAGATATTTTAAATGGTCCGTCCAAATAGTTTTCCGAGAACCTTTAAATTGGTCATAGGTAAGGTGGTTCATTGTTTCCTACCTCCCCCTCCCCTTCAATGGTAAAAAGCACTGAAAGGTGGATCTAGGAGCCGCTTTTAATCTGCTTTAAAAAGTAAAACATGGATAAACTTCGATTACAAATATATTTTAAAATGTTTATTTATTAAATAAAATATACAAAACAAAGATATAGTGTGCAATTATTTTTGTCCATTTTTTGAGTTTTACTTTGTTCGCTATTCTTTGGTAGATTCTCGTAACTATATTCAGAGCGGATTAAAGTGAAACCGAACATTTTTGCATTTAGAGCCTTGTTTTGGGAGTTTGGCAACTGCCAGGAAAGGAGGGGACATTGAACTGTAAATTACACTAGGATATAAAATTGTATAACCACGTTATCTTATTTGTTGGCTAAAGATTGGATACTTTTAATGAATTTTACTTGGATAGTTCCAAACTTTTCAATTTTTCAAGGAGTAATTGGGGATGATTAAATAAATCTATCGTTCCTTTTCTTTCTCTTAAAATCCCTAGTGAGTGCGAAGCACACAAAAAAAATTACCACCCCTCAGAAAGTAATTCTTTCTTACCATCTAGAAGATAAGTGGTCAAATATAGTTTTTACAATTTTGCCTGTTATTTTTTATTTTGTTTTAAGAAAATCAAATGAGGACGCTTTTATGTTTTGTAGAAATCTAGGAAATCGTTCTTTTGAACATTGTATTTTATCTCTAGGTTCCTAATGTAAAAATGTGTGTTTAGTTAAATGCCACATTCCTATAGGTGCTAGGCATTGGATAGTACTTCTTAAACATAGAATCATTTTTGGTATTTATATTTTCAGAATGGCTTCGATACCGATTAATATCCGCTGGATTAGAAACAGTTCTCAGCCATACTGAAAAATTCTGTATAGCATCGTATTACAGACAATTCTTCACGAATATTAAAATAAAAATCCTAAAATTAATATCTGTTTCGTTAGTCCCGTTTCATTTCAATACCTGTCTCTAAATACAAATATTCAGACACCCAAATAGTTTCATACCTTCGCAGGAACTATGAGAAGCTACATTTTAAAGGAGAAGCATATCGGTTCAGTGGTTATCGACATCCGTTGGTACACACACATACATAGATCTCGTTACTTTTATATAAGGATTGTTACCTGTATGGCAATGCTACTTTTTTGTTAGCATAATTGTCCATGGTTCTTAAATAAATTCGTGCTTTAGTAATTTTTCCCTGGAACACACTTCTCACACCAAAAACACATACAGAGAGGGAATAAATATCCAAGTTTTTTTTGTCCACCTTGGAACAAAAATTGCGTACTTCGCGCATTTTAAACCTTAACTCTAAAATAACAACCCTATTTTTGCGCTATTATACCACCCTAAAGCTTACACTGCCCTTAAATTTGGGGTGTGTGAAAATTTTCAGGTGCACTTCACGCACCCCTCCCCCCCCCCCATTCCCTATCCAAATCCTTAGCGAGCCAATAGTTCAGACAACAATAATGAAGATCAACTGCTTAGTATTTTTATAGTTTAACTACAGAGTACACAATATACCAAAAAATTTAATTTATACATGTTTTTGTTTCAAAAAGTCTTTATGAATAAATCTTTCTCTCTAGACACAGCGAAATTAAAACTCCAAATCTTCCATTTTATCACTCTATGTAATTTCCATGTAAATCTAGTATAACTCTGCCTTCTAAATACAGCTACCCTAAAATATGTTTACAACTAATAATTACTATAATACCTAAAATCATTATAAGTAAATATGTTTTGTTTTAATTTTGACGCAGCTACTCTACATGTAGCCCTTGGGCTTTTGTCGTCTGTTTATCATTCTGTATGTCTACAATTCATAAAATGCCTTGTTAGGTCATAATAAGTAGGCTCAGTCGTTTGGCCGCTAACAGCCTTTAAATTTAATAGATTTCTGGAGATATTTGATACCAGGAACATTTCACAATAAAGATATGTACGTTTAATAAGGATACTTTTAAAATATAAAACATTACGTTTGACAATAACGTAATTTCTAACAATTTAAACAATCTGCGCCACTGTAAATGGACGTTATCGTTCTTGTTTCTGAACCTAAATGCATATAATCGATATATTATTACTTGGATGCTGCACCAGATTTCCATGTATTCTAATACAGTGATACTCGCAACTGGCTAAATCCACCCCATTTACCCCATCCAATAAATGAGTCCATTTCAGCAACCTAAATTAACATCAATATATCCACGTATATTCTATATCCATTTTGCATAAGCATGGTTGTTTTAAGCTCTCTGTATTTAAAATGCCGACCACCGCCTGTAGTAATTTGTGTGTCATTGCCTTCAACACAGAAATATTACAATAGGGATTCTACACATTTTTTTTTATAGAAGATACGATTTTTAAGCTTTATTATTTATCGCAACGTATTATAGACAGCTTCATGAGGATATTTAAATGAAAAATAAAACCAACTTTGTTAGCCACGATGGGTCAAAAGCACGGAATAACTAAACTAGTTTTAATTTTATGATTTTTATTTCAATATTTGCGGAAAATTGTCTTTAATACGATGCTATACATGACTTTTAAGCATGGCTGAGAACCGGTTCTAATCCAGGGGATATCAATCGGTTTCGAAGCAAAACGTGAAATTATATGCTTAAGTAGCGTTGCAATGTAAAGCATTCATTTAAGATCAGAACGAGAGTAAAATGTTATACATTAAACTGTTTTTAACCTATTTTTAAAACATATATAAAAAATATACTATGACACTAGTAGAATCAAACTGCAGAGCCTAAATTTGAATTAAGTCCCCAATAAATTTTTTTGGGGGGATTTAAAAATAAATTTTTACTGTTGCAGTGGTCCTTTTTGATCAGAGCAAAAGGTCTTTTTTTATTTGGTTAAAATTCATAGTTTTTAGAGTGTTTTGCTTCATAAATATTGTATTCTGGTATAGAGTAAAATTAGGCCTTTTGATTTCATCTAAATTAATTCATTAAAAAGTTAATTCTTTACAATATATATATGATTTAACATTATCATGTTTTTTTCTATCACTTATTTAAAACACATAAAACTCGGCTGTAAAGTGTTAAAATTGTGTATGACAAATGTTAATGCAATACAACAAATTTATTTTTGTCACATATACAAATATGATATAATATAAGATTATTCAAACATATTTTTTTAATATTTTTTAAAGTATGTATCTTTTATGTGTATGGTTTTCATTCTTTTCATTTTAATTAAATAAAAATTATTTAACTACATTGGAAATAAGTCACTTTGTGAAAACACTCTTTTTTAAAATGTAAAGAAATGAAATGAAAGAAGACTTCTTATTGGTTCAGACTTCAGAATTATATGTTTTATTGCATATGTTAGATTTTTAAATGAAATTAATTGTTTTAGAAAAATAAAATATTTCCATTGAACAGAGTAATGTTTTTTTTTATTGTATCAATATAAAGTGAATTATATAAATTTTTCTAAAACCACAATATTACTCCGAGTAAAAAAGACCTTTTGCTCTAGTCAAAATGACCAGAGCAACATTAAAAATTAATTTTTGACCCCCCATTCAAAAATAGGTTAAAAACAGTTTAATAAGATGAGTATTTTTGAGCATATTGACAAGAGCAAATTTCTTTTTTCTAATATAGATGAAAAAATCGTTTTTAGCTTAAAATTTTTTGAGTTGGTAAGAATTTGTAATGAAATTAGAATATTTTTTCAGGAGGTGTAATAATTATTTCTCGCATCTTATTATAAACAGCTTTCCGCGGATATAGAATGTACAATTATAAGATGATTGTACATTTTTATATTCGTAGAAAGCTGAATATAATACAATGCTAGACCTAGTTTTTTTCATATGGATGAGAACCAGTTCTTATCTACCGGATTCGAATGAATACGAGAAAAAAGCTTATTTGTCTTGATAAAATTGCAGTGATTACAATTATTTTGTTGTCAACCTTGTTATTTGTCTAGATAATGGACATGGAGTCTTGGGATGTCGCACATTTATCTCCAGAAATATTTGTAATCAAATCCTAGCGGGTTTTCTGTCACTTTTAACTTCTTTGTTTTGTCTATTTACATTAACTGTGGGTTGAGTTTTGAATCCAATTTAGCAAAATCTTCTAAGAACAAGGATGCCAACATTCAAAATTTCGACACCATGTCTACAAATAGGTTTTTTGTCCTCGAAGTTTCATACAATGTTTTAAAGAAATTGAACGATGCAAACATGCCCAAATTATAAAGAAAAAGTTTATTATTTTCATTTTTAAAACCCTTATTACCGAATATAATAAGAATATATTTTATTCTAACTGGGAGACATCGTCAACAATGTGTGAATAGGGCATTTTGATAATAGACGGTTTTTAGATTGACACTAAAATTTTTTATGCTAGCCAAGGTGTTTAGAAAACCTAACCTTAATCCTATTATATATAGTAGTAAGCAGTGGCGTGCGAACCGAAGGGGGCATTTGGGGCAATCGCCCCCCCCTAGCGACCAAAACGCCCCCCCCTGCCCCCCCTAGCAACCGCCCCCCCTGCCCCCCCCTAAATGTTAAAAAATGCCCCATTTTGCCCCCCCCTGGTCAACAACAATACCCCTTTTTGCCCCCTACCCTACAAAAAGCAAAACTATCCCAGTTTCCAAAAAAAAGATCAAGAAATACTCAAAAAAAAAAATTTTTGCGCTTCGCGCCAAACAGACAGTTACTATTCATTTAACCTTACCAAATTTTTAAATTAGTGTAGAAATTAGGTTATAATCTTTTTTCACTGAACATAACAAATCAGGTTATAGGAAGTATTTTATTTTGTGTAATATAAACTTTCTACCAAAGAAATTTTGTACATCCCCAATGATGATACACAAAATTACCCCTTATATAGATTACAATTAGTGGATGAAATGTATGGAAACTCGACTTAATTAACCAACCAATCAAAATTCCATTAAAGTTCCCAAAGTTGTTGAGCCAACGAATAAGAAAATTTTATATGAAATATTTGGGACTAGTGTAATAAATAGCCCAAAAACCCCTCCCTCCCTGCATATTTGAAGAAAAAAATTTTTGCTTCGCGCCCTTCCAAATGGTTTCTGCTTTTTATCACAATGAAAGGACAAGTAATTTTTTTAAATTTTTTACACAGTTCATTATATCTTTGGTTTTTATGGTATGATAAATTTTTTTGTGGATTATAATATTAAAAAAAATAAAATTTCTCGGTGTTTTGAGCATCCAGTATGTAATTTACTTTGACTGTCATCACACAACATACAGGAAAAAGGATTTGTGACTTTTTCTACCTAAAATATATATTTATTTCAACAGATGCTCTTTAAATCTACTTGTCTGTATTCTTATTAATGATTTTTTGTGCTGTGCTACTGAAAGATGTTGTCATCCTTGTTGTCAAACAATAAAGAAATATTTAATATCATTTTTTCATATTAGGTTAATTTTTGGTAAATTATTTCCAAAATGAGTGTTTTTATCTCCCCCCCCCCCCCAATTTCTTTTAATGGGGTTATTCATCCTTCCTGCTGAGATTTTATAACATCCCCTTCCACCCATTAAAAATGTTTTGTGGTGGAGGGGGGGGGGGGGGAAGGTTAATTTATCTTCTGTACTATTTTTTCGAAGATGCTTTCTAGCTCCCTTCCCTTCGGTCATTGCAGGGTGGGGAGAAGGGATGGGGGAGAAGAGATGGGGGGGGGGAAGAGGTGGTGGATATAAATGGGAAATAGGGATGGGGGAAGGGATGGGGAAGAAGGGATAAGGACTAGGAGGCCCATAATCAAATAATCCCACCCCTTAAAACGCCCTTATTTAAAATTAGTATATATAATCAAAATGCCCCCCCCCCTAAAGCAAAGTGCCCCCCCGGGGCACTTTGATTTAGGGGGGGGCAAAATTTTACAAAATCTTCAAAATGCCCCCCCCTAGACAAAGTGCTTCGCACGCCACTGGTAGTAAGCTTTAATCTTGTCTGAAACTTAAGATCTTGCTAATCACTAAAGTTGAAACTGATTGGGTTCTCTGTTTAAGGTAAGCTTCACAAGTTTACATAGACGTACCTTTGATGGCTATACGCTATTTGTATTTTCTGTTTCTCCGGTTAAAGGGAAAAGCGATATAATGTATAAACGATTTATACATTATACATTCAAAATTTTAATTTTTCAAATATTGATATTTTTTTTTGAAGTTTGAAGCTTTTCTAGCAAGTAGTAAATATTGAGATAGGATGAAAGTGCTATGTACACAATCTGAAACTGGATTCAGCTGACCTATAAAGGTCTATGTAAGGCTGATGAAACATTATTTTTTAAAGGGAGTGTGAATGTAAAAATTTCTCATCTGATTATCAAATCTTAACATTTTCTAAGCTCATTTCACTACACTGTTCAACCAAAAACGTCCTATTAACAAAAATATCCAGGAATAATGCCTTAATTTTATGGTATTTTGGGAGGGAAAAAGGAAAAAACAGGGAAAATCTGAACGTTTCTGTTTCTTATAATGTTTGTAGGGATATTTAACTTGTCATATATAGTTTAAACAATTTACTTACTGTTAACGATTTATTTTATGATATAAAATTGCCAATTAGTTTTTTTTATAACGTAGTAATTAGATAATAAAGACCTATTTTAAATTCGTATAATTGACAAAAAAATACCTCACTGTCTACAAAGGGTTGAATCTCATAGGTTATTTGAAATAATAATATCCTATTTTATTGTGTTTGACAATAAATAACCCACTTTTGAGAATTAGTTTACACTTTTATCAGACTGTTTATAAAGAAATATTGCATCTTTATTATTTACAAATTTGTAATTAAAGGTGGGCGAGAGATGGGCCATATAAAGTTAATTGGATAGTAATAAAAAACCTGTTTCTAGCTTTGTTATTGTATTTTGGTTTTCAATAAAAAATATTGCTTATTTTATCAATTTCTAAGTAACTATACATTGGTTTAAAGCAAGGATTATGTTAAAAGTCAGCTTAACCGTTAGGTAAAATCAAGAACTATGTGAAAAAGTTTTATTTTAGCTATAATGGGAGAAAAAAGCAATTTAATGCACATTTTATATAGTACGGAAAATTCCTTCCTTTCCCTGTACCTTATAAAAATCGTCGGAAAAAGCCGTTTTTTAAGCAAACAAAAGCGCGTTTTTTCTATCTGTGAGACTTTATGAATAAGATAATGTTAAGATTTGATATTAAGATGAGAAAAATTTACGTTCACAGTCCCTTTAAGCTAGCCTGAACATTTTTTAGGATTTGTCATCTCAATGGATAAAATAATGGATGATAAATTGATATAAAATTATTGGCTTGAAAGTTTGTACACTTCTAGATTTATAAACAACCAATAAAAGTTTGATTAAAGTACCAACGAATAAGATACTGTGGCTATCAACTTTGTGTACCAGTGTAATTTACATTTCAATTACTCTTCCCTTCCTGCTGTTGTAAATATGTAATGCTATCTAGCAAGATTCTAGTGGCTCCGCTTTTACCATATACGGACTTTGTTATCAGGGGGGGGGGGGGGGAGGTATTATCCCACATTTAATGATAGTAAAAAATGTTGTGGGGATACTTTAGAGGCCTTTTTTTATTTATGTCTAAAATATTGTAGAATTATTATAAATTTTTTCAAAAACGAAATTTCATTGGGATAGTCCGAATGTCTGTGAATGTGTGGTGATTCTAAATTGATTAGCTCTAGTATTTGAATGAATGAGGTATATGTTTCAGTGTGGAGTTCTTACTATTTAGATTTTTTTTTTATTCATTCTATACTTTATCTGTCGGTTCCATCGATCAGTCGTAAGGCTAAGGTCAGGGATAATTTAAAAATCCAGTTGCATTCCAACCGCTTAAATGTTAATTAATTTTTTTAAGGAAGGTGAAAAATAGTCTCAAACCTATCAAGGACTAATGTTAAATTTTCCTCTAACTTTAGCGTGTTCCCCCACAAACAATCTTTGTAAAAAAAAGTATTTTGCTGCTTATTTTACATGATTATTTACATCCTACCTTCATGAAAGACAGACCTTAATGTACACTTACAGACAGGACAAACAAACTATACTGTATTACTACTACAAAAGAGTAAGTTGTAGAGTAGCTTTACCACAACAGATTAATAATAAAGAAACATACATACAGACAGACAATTCAACTGTACTATATTATATTAAGTTTTAGAGAATCTAAATTACAACAGATAACAGACCGATGAACATACAAACAGACAGAATGGTTACCTACCTGCTGAACATGAGGAATTGTAGAGTAGCTATACAACACAACAGATAAAACAACATGCAACATCTGATTTTAGAAATTATCAGGAAGGGAGGGGACAACTGTTCTGGCCGTAAATTAATTCGATCTTCGATTTGCTATCCTAAAAACTTTAAAGGTTAAGATTTATTCTTTATTGGCATGTATATAATATCAATTTTTAACACTTTTCAACATAAAATTAGGGGTAATTTTGTTTATCATAATTTGTTGCATAAATTAATCGACCATTGTCTCCTCTCATAAGATCCTTGGAAATTTCTAAATCTCTTATTCATTCTAAAGGTGTTATAAAACCTCCTCAAAAACACTTTTTTTTGAAAGTTAAAAGTTTGACGGATTATGAGCTTATATTGATCATCTAGATCTAATATATCTATATCTGTAGAGACAATGGCACTGGAAAAAATCTACAACCCTTTCGTCTTCTTAAAATACCAAAGGAAAAAGAATTATATTGATAAAAATTAGGGAATGTGATAATTTATGGTCAATTGTCCTATACATGATTTATCATTATATCCCTCGATGTTAATTTTATATGTAACATTTGCGCATTTATTCATTTGGATTTTGAAAAGTTTGGTGGAAGTTAATGAACACGAATTCTAAATGCTTAATGAGTTAATTTTCTGAGAACAATAATCATTAACCAAAGTAATTGAAAATAAACTTTTTCCAATCAAATTAATCGATTTTCACTAAGGTAACTAAGGTCCAACACCCCTAAAACTTAAACCAAAAAGCATGTTAGTTACCTTCAGTTAGATTTATCTTTACATTTCCAATTTCACCGAACTCATATGTCTTCACTCTTAAAGGAATCCTGCAAGAAATACACCGCTCTAACTGCTGAAAGACTGCTTCTAGTAGACCCAATACCCTAAATTTAAAGTCTTCAACTTCAATTACAAAAAATTATATGTATTTTAAAATGCTATTTTAGGTAGATGTAAAGAAGGTGTATCAACTTTTTTTTTACAGCTAGCCTGTTCTTTTAGTAAGTAGTAGATGTAAAATTTTTCATAGAATTCAGATATGCAATCGTTTTTTTTTGTAGACCTCTTATTTTTTAAGTAATTTACGTTTTTTTTTTTTTAAATTAAGTCGATTTTAAGGTACTAAAATGCAACAAAAAAAAGAAAGAAAATGGCCATTATGAACAAATATAGTAAGATCTTTAATTTGACACCTTACTGTGCGGATCATAGATCAAAGTTATTATTATGGTTTTAATCTAGGTATGCTGCAGCTATCAAATACCTACCTAAGAACAGTCATAGATCATATACAACCCTGGAGATTAGAAGAGGCCACCGAAGACCCTATGAAGGAGGACTCTTCAATCTTGTCTAGTAGAAAGCTCATAGATCAAATATATTTTTATGTGCAATTTTATCATGTCTTATTTATTTCATGTTGTCTTTTATATGTTTTATCATAGCCCTCATTTTACAGAGTGTCTAATACATTCTGGGGTTTTATTTATACCGATGTTAACTCAATACTGTGCATTTTAGAGAGTCCTATAATGACGTTGTCCACCTAGAGGAATGGTTACACTTCACGCTAAAGATGGTGAGTCAGGCTACTTTAAATGATTTTCTCACTTACTTTTTCAATTCTGTCAGGTAATTATTGAAAAAATCGATTTTTTTAAACCCACGAGAATAAAAACTTTGAACTTAATTTTATCATTTCACAGGTAAAAAAATATGGGTTCATATATATATACCTTTAGAATCAGAAAAATATTACGAATCCATTGTAAGCAAAATTGAAAAAAAAAGTTTACAATATAGTATATAAACTACAATAAAAGGAATTCTATGAAAATATCATATTATATTATACAGGCAACGTCTTAATTCTTGAATTGAGTATAAAAATGGGGAGGGGGTAAAGAGGGGGTAAAAAAGGGAAGACAAAAGTGTTGCCTGAACAAAAAATATAATTGGCCATTTGTTTATTTTTTATTTTTTTACTTTTTTTCAATTTTGCTTACAATGGATTCATAATATTTTTCTGATTCTAAAGGTATATATGAACCCATATTTTTTTACCTGTGAAATGATAAAATTAAGTTCAAAGTTTTTATTCTCGTGGGTTTAAAAAAATCAATGTTTTCAATAATTACCTGACAAAATTCAAAAAGTAAGGTGTCAAATTAAAGATCTTACTATTTTTGTACATAATGGACATTTTCTTCCTTTTTTTTGTTGCGTTTTAGTACCTTAAAATCGACTTTTTTTAAAAAAAAACTTAAATTACTTAAAAAATAAGAGGTCTACAAAAAAACCGATTGCATATCTGAATTCTATGAAAAATTTTACATCTACTACTTACTAAAAGAACCGGCTAGCTATAAAAAAAAAAGTTGATACACCTTCTTTTGAAAGCTAAAGGCTTCAAATTTTGGGTATTTGGTTTACTTGTGGCAGTGTTTTAGCAGTTAAAGTGGTGTATTTCTTACAGGCTTCCTTTAAAGAATTTTAATACTTAACTATAATTAATTTGAGTATAAAAATGAGAGATAGGTAGCCATTACACAATTGTTATTTATTTGATTGAAAATGTTCAAACCAGAACACTATCTAATCCAGGTATCTTAAGGGATATAGCAATGAAAAATAAATTTAAATGCACACAAAATTATTTTCCCTGTAGATGAAAATTATCAGTGTAAAAGTTTGGACACAGCTAGTTTTAACCAATTAATAAAAATTTATTAGGAATTTAAAAGAGGGACGGGGGATAAAATGCTAAGTGACATCCAACAGACAGTCAACCCTTTGCTTACATGACCTTTGTCTGGAATTTCTGACTGTGCATGTTGTATTGAATTGCATTTCCCCTACTCTCTGCATCAGTACGTCCATGGACAGGGGGGGGGGGGTAAGGGGTGATTACCGCCCCCCAAAATTTATGAAAATTCTTTTTATTTTGCCCATCCATTTAAAATTTCTTGGAAGGTGGAGGAAGTAAAAAATAATTCGGCAGGCTTCGCGCGCCATTTTACCCCCCTAAATAAAAAGCATGGACGTCCTTGTCAGTATGACGCGGTATAGACCAGACTCGAACCCGAGACCTCCCCGACAGGTAATTTTCATGGATCTTAATTAATCTGCCACAATCCTCTTCTGTCCTGATGCTCAATTTAATCAAAGTACTAAAGGGATAAGACAATAGCCGATAAATCGATGTACATCCCAAATATGATAATCCACAAGATTACCCCTTCTGTAGATTACAATCAGTAGTTGAAACGTTTGGACACTCAACTTAATGGACCAACCAATAAAAATTCAATAAAAAGTCCTAAACTTGTTGAATCAACGAATTAGAAAACAATGTTATAAAACTTTGGGGACCAGTGTAATAAAGAGCTCAATGTCCCCTACCTCCCTGAAATTTAATGAACACTAAGTAATGTGAAATTAGAAATTATCATTAATCTTGTTTTACAAGTTATTTACAGCTTCGCAATTTAAAGGAATAATCTATAACTTACAAATTTTTAGAGGCTAAGCTAATCTAAATGAAAGCGTTTCTTTGCTTAAAATTTTTAATGTCTTAAAAAGTCTGTCACTCCGTCAAAGCATCTCTATAAGTTTCTATTTCCCTTACTTACTCACTAACTGACTGGATGACTCCTTCTTCCCTAAGAAATAGTGTGTATCGCTTTTGGAGTACCATTAGAGTCAAAGCTATTTGAATATAATAGTTTATATTAAGATGAACATTCATCGAAATCGATAGGACAATTCTAACATGTCTAAATTAACGAAAAAGCTATCCGTTCCAGACGGACGTGCGGACCGACCCTAATTATAGAAAAGCTTCGCTTTTAGAAATCAATTACAAATATCATTAGGTTATAGGGGTAAGCCAATTGACATGAGATTAATGTACTCCAAATATGATTACAAATATATTCTTTTTGTAGATGAAAATTATTTGTGGAAAAGTTTAAAACTGTTACTTTGTACACACCAATCACGAGTCAATATTATATGGAAGGGGAGGGTTATAATTTTAGTCCATTGCCCCTCAATCTCTTTCTCTCTCTCTTTCCCCCCCCCTCTCTCTCTCTCTCTCTCTCTCTCTCTCTCTTTCTCTCTTTCTCTCTCTCTTTCTCTCTCTCTCTCTCTCTCTCTCTCTCTCTCTCTCTCTTTATCTCTTTCTTTCTCTCTCTTCCTCTCTCTCTCTCTCTCTCTCTCTCTCTCTCTCTCTCTCTCTCTCTCTCTTTCTCTCTCTCTCTCTCTCGCTCTCTTTCTCTCTCTCTCTTTCTCTCTCCCTCTCTCTCTCTCTCTCTCTCTTTCTCTCTCTCTCTCTCTTGCTCTCTCTGATTTCTTATGAATATTTCTTCTAATCATTAATATACATGTAAACATTAATTAATCATGATAAAAAGTGCTCAAACCCATTGGGTTAAGGGAATAACAAAGCACATAAAAATAGATAAAAATTCTTTAAAATAGAAAGATAGAGAGTTTGTATTAAAAAGAACTGATACTAGAATATAAACCTATTTAGTCTTTAAATTTTACATCCGTTAAAAAAGAATTTTCTAAGAATTTTTTTATCTAGAGATTTATTCCATAAAATAGCCCAAAACATGCATAAAGAATCTCTTGTTACTGCAGTTTCCGAGATATTAATTAAAACAAACATCTTATACTTGATGAATATGTTTGTTTTTCCGAATAAATAATCATATCCATGAATATAAATTAAAGGCAGGGCCCCACTTTTTATATTCTAACAAGAATCGTAAAATCCATAAAAAACTGAATTAATTCTAAGCAAAAAAAAGAAAGTAAACAGTTATTTTTTTAAAAATGAGAATTATTATCATCGCATCATATTATAGATATTTTTCACTTCGGGGCTACAAAACTGGGTTTTATCTTATATTTTATATTTTAACATTCATGGAAAATTGTCTGTACTTCAGTATGGCATAGAACCGGTTCTAATCCACCTAATATTAATCGGGTTTAAAGCCATACTGGAAAATACAAATCATTCTGTTTAAACTCAGGGATATTAAGGGATAAGACAATGAATGGTAAACTGATGCACATCTCCAATGATAATGGTCCAGAGAAGGTTTAAGAATAATTGATTGTAATTTTATATAATGTTCCTTTAAAGATATATTCTAAAAATTTGCGGGGGGGGGAGGAGGAAAGATTTTTATTCAATTTGACCTGTAATATCTCCTCCATTCCTGCTTTATAGCCTTACTAACGGCTTCGCCCCTAGCCTCTAGGGGCTTTGCCCCAAGAGGTTTGATCAAACCAATTTTTCGTATTTTAGATTTAAGAGAAAAACTTTTTTAAAAAAATTCTTTGGGGGAGGATTTTTTTTTTGGGGGGGGGGGGGTAGTCGACCCCTCTATTTTAATTTTAGTTTAAAAAAGAAAATTTTTTTTTTTTTGGGGGGGGGTTGGGGGTCTCCCAACCCCCAAGAAAATAGTTATAAACCTTCCCGGGACCTATGAGATGCTACCCTGTAAAGAAGAACCCGATCGGTTCAGCGGTTAGCGAGATCCTTCGCTACAAACAAACAGACAGACAGACATCGTTCTACTTTGTATAATGGATTGACCGTACAGACCTGAACTATAGAAAAGCTTCGCTGAAAATCCGCGACATCATACATATTATTATGTGTAATATATGTATGCACCTAACCCATCTCTTTTCCTAAAACAGGCAAACAGCCCCAAAATAATTTAACCCCTTTTTAAAAAAGAAAAAGTTTACCCCCCAACAACCGCACCCCTATGTCCACCATATGTCCAACTAGTGGGGTAAAGGATGGGTTAAATTAAGCACGGGTTAGCCTTAGCAAAATTTGTGCTTTTTGAAAATAGAAAATATATATTCATTTTTGGGTTAAGGCCTTTTTAAAAATTTGTTAAATTTTAAGATTTTTGAGTATTACCAGTATTACGCCGTTTTATAGATTTAGAGTAACAACAATAAAAAACTTTACTACTTTATTATCCACGGAAACGTATGTAAATTGCAAATTTTTTTATTTATCCTTTTATTTCAAGTTTAACCACATGGTACAACATATATATAAAACACACACAAAACACACACATACACATACACACACACACACACACACACACACATACATACACACAGCAAATACAACAGCACCAACAGCCTGTTGTTGGTTGAAGGGAGGTGGCACTGTGTGTTTGTGTGTGTTGTTGTTGGTAAAGAAGTAGGGGGCAGAGTGGCGAAGAAAACGCGGTTGACGTGTCAACTGCAATCCTTTATGCACAACTAAAATTTTGTTAAACAAAATTTCCCCTACTATAGATTAATATTATTAGCAAAAATTTGGTGTCTATGAACCAATCAAGATTTGCAACGTTTTAAAGTAAGTGAATTTGTGTAAATAAAACTTTTGTTACCAGTAAAATTTACATTTCTAAGTCCCCCACTCCCTCCATGACCATTATAAATAAGTGGGAAAATTTGATAAAAAAAATGGATACTATATGAAAAATTATTTACAAACAGGCAGATAGACAGAAAGACAACCATCTATTTGAATCATTAAAAATAGTATAGACAAGATAAGTCAAATTTAATAAAGTTTGGTTGAGAGACATATAAAGTTTTAGGATGCCACTTTTAGATGTCCTTGTGATCATACAAATGACGAGAAAGCATTAAAATAGACAAAAACTAAAGTTTCAAAGGCGAATAAAAGAATAGATATATTATTACTTAGATCACAACCATATTTTAATTTTTTCTAATAAAGTGAAATTGCAGCGAGCTAAATATCGATTCCCCCCTCCACCCAATCCCTTCCCCTCCTACTGAATGAACGAACTGACCAATAAACGAGTTCCATTTGAGCAAGCCAAATTAACGCCAATTTTTCCCTGTCACAATTTCCACTTATATTGTACATCCATTTATAAAAGATACATTAAGTCTATTATTTTTTTAATAGCATTGCAACTAAAAAAGCCATGACAACCATGACTTTAGGACGGCGAGTGTGTTTACTTGTGAATTTTTTTAGGGAGTATTAGTTTACTAGTAGCCGCTCTGTGCATGAGAGAGACTCGTCAGAGATTGCGAGATTATAAAAATTATCGTAGCTCTGAAAGTGCTCACTATTTATAAGCACATATTAATCTACTGAAAATTTCACTTACAAAAGATACAAGATCGATGACTAAAATTGATGTGTAACTTTTATAAAAGTGAGGAGAAACAAAAAACATTTTAACAACAAAAATTAGCTAAAGACAAAAGTTAGTGATATTTAAAGAGTTCTTTTTGTTGTTTTCAAGAAACTATTATTAATATAAATATTATTTTGTTTATTTTTGTGTGTAAACATTAATATAATTTATTTGTGATAATGTATTCTGTATCAAAAATTATCTCTCTATTGGTAAGTAATTTTTTAAAATTATCTTACTGAAAAAAAACAGTATTTAAAATGATTAACTAGGTTCTAATTCATAATCATCACAACTATAAACTAGTGACTTTGCCTCAGTGGCTTTATTCACTGAAGAGTAGAACCCAATCGGTCCCGGAAAGGATTATAACTATTTTGGGGGAGGGTACCTCCAACCCCCCAAGAGAAATCACAAAAAAAAACGTAAATTTTAAAATATTTTTAGTGACTGCGACGCAACATAGACATTAGACATAGATATTTGAAAGAAAAACACAAACATTTAAAGTGCCACTAGAGGCCTCTAGGGCTGTAGCCGCTAGCGTTTATCATAAAGTAGTTTCAATTATTTTATCGAGATTTTATTGACTATTTAAAATTATTACCTTCGTCCCCAGCCTCTAGTGAAAAACTAAAAGTTTTAGATTTTTTAACACTATAATTTTATTTAAACATTATTGAATTTGCCCTGAAAAGCAAATCCATTTAACCACCCATTTAATAAATCTTATTCTATGAACAAAAATTTCTTATTTATGTTATTGATAGCTGATACGCACCTACCATCTAGGTGGGTGCCGAAAAATATCAAAAAACCTTACAAGACTTTAGATCTAATTATAAATTAGCCTAAAAACATCAGGGAACTAATATGAATCTTTCCTAAAATTAGGAACTTAATCGGTTCAGAGGTAAGCGAGACTAACTGTTGGTGGACTAACTATATAATTTGATTTTGATTTCTTGAAAATCTCTGATTTAAAAATATACCTGATAGTTAGATAATGTTGTTGGTTAAAAACTTTTTTAAAATGGAATAAGAATTACATAGTTTTTTTATTGGCTTACTTAAAAACATTAATCATTTGAAAAAAAATCATATTTAATAGATTAAGATCAGCTAAAAGTAAAATTGTCTCTTATATTAGTTTTTTTAAATAACTCTTTATGTTAATAATTGTTTAAACCTCTTCTATATTCTTATGTATAATATTATTTTGCTCTTTGTTTTTTATCCAAAAATGTTATAGATTTTTATAATATGATATACCTAGTAAACATAAATTTTCCATTTTTTTTTCGAAGATGTTAATTAATTTTTTTTTAATTTATAATTTATGATTTAAATACATTACTATTTATGTATTCTTTACAGTTTAATGAATAGATTTAATAACAAAAGATGGCCAATCAGACACAATAATCAGTACAACTTAAAACGAAATTTTCGTCCATATTTATACAGTGCGATCGACGATATTATTATTATTTAATTTCTACAAGCAAAGCTTAATAACTAAAGTATTTAAACTATTCATACCTGTCTTATTAAATGAAGAAAAAACTGCCCTATCGTACCAAGTGAGTTAATGTGGTCGAATTGTTTTTTCGTTATTTTCCTATTGGCCAAATTTAAGGATTTGGGATCTACACTTTCTATATTTATTGTTTGACAAATGTATGGGACTTCAGAAACACACCCTTTTATGGTCAAGAAGCTGAACATATTTATCTTCTCTTGAAAAGATCAACTATTTTTCTCTAAGAGATGAGTCAATGTTCAAATTAGATGTCTTTTAGCTTAGGGGACACCTAATTGGTTTATTTTAAAAAGAATTTTTTTATAACTCGTCAAAAAACATTTGTATACTTTTGAGGGTAATTTCTATTCTTTACATGTATTTAGCTACATTCATAAGACTGCAGAGGTCAGCATTAATGCATGAATCCCCCAAAAATTGTTAATTTATCAGAATCAATCTCTAAAATCCCTTTCATATTTTTTGTTTACCAGTATTTCCTTCAATACTGTTTCTGAGATCATGTGCTTCATTTGTAATAATATAAAATCCGGGAGCCGGCTCATTGGAGAATTTTAAAGAGCCATTGTTGAATCTTATATGTAAAAGATTTTAGCTAAGATAAGCACCAAGTCATAAATACCTTGATCTAGAGATAAACATTGGAATCTAATATGTAGTGGCTCTCAATATTTTTTTTAGAGCCAGTTTAAGAGTTTTCACATATGAAAACCAAAAACGTCTTGTTTAAATCACACAACCTTTCCAAAAATTTTGATAAATTGATTAAAAGGATGAAATTATTCAAAATTAGCACAGCACGATAAGTAATAATAATATTTTTTTTCTTTTTCAGTATTCAGAATGAAATATGAAATAATTTTCATTTCAGTATTTTTTTTATAAAACTACAATTAACCCTTAACAGTCGGGGGGGGGGGCGTTGAACGCCCCCCCACCCGGTTTTTTCTATCTCATTTTCTGTGTGTGAAAGATAAAGAGCCCAAACTGCGTGACTTTTTAAGTTTGGGTATTAGACATAACTAAGAGTTGAAATTTTTTGAATATCTCCATCCTGGCGGGCACAGGATGCCAGCAAACCTGGCAGGGTCATCCAGGTAAAGAGCAAAAATATTTTTTTGACTTAAAAAAAGCATTTTATCTTACCAAAATACTAAAATATCCTCTAGTAGTACATCCTCATATTAAATACAGGTGTTCAAGTCAATTTTAGGTTCCAGGTATGATTTTGCAGGTGCTGATCCTCCAGGTCTCCAGAAATCTTTAAATGGCTCCTGTGGCCGCAATTTTTGACTTAGAGACTTCAAATTTTAAACTTAAGCTTTTCTTACATAGATCCGCCGCCGTTTTCCCGCCGACCTGCCAAGTACAGCTGCGGCCGCTGAAATTTATATTTTGATATTTGAAATATAAAATTTACATAAAGATTAACATTTTCTGCAAAAAAAATTTTTATTCTAGCTTCAAAAATAAAAAAATTACAGCCGTTTGAAATTTTTAAGTAAAAAAGGACCTAAAAACAAAGGTTGTTAAATAAAAGGGTGAAGGAAGCAAAAATTGACCTTGACTTACCTAAGGTCGGAAATTCATCATAACACAGGGGACTTACACAAAAAAAATTAGCTCTCTAGCTCTAATAGGAACTGAGATAACATGGGGGGGCGTTGAACGCCCCCCCCCCCCCCGACTGATTAAGGTGCGGCAAGGGGCCCGACTGTTAAGGGTTAAGGTCGTCCGTTCGTAACGGTTAGCTCTTTTTGTTAATTTAAAAATTGAGGTGATAGGTTCGAATGTAAGACTGACACCAGATCATAACTAAAGTTATTAAAAATCCTCTCTACTTTGGATTTGTCATGTGATCGTCATAAACAGTTAGAGAAGGGATAATGCCTTGGCGCAACTCGTTAACAATTACAGTTAGAACTTTTCAGAAAAAAATTCGTGCAATCAAAGGGTTAATTGTTTGTTGGACAGTATTTTACGTAAATGATAACGAAATTTTCAATAACAGAGTAGCTACATTATGAATTTAATAATTTTATGTAATTTGATAATTTATTCATCACCACATAAATGTTAGATTAAAAGCATATTCAAATCTCCCCTACTGCAAAGTATTTCTGTTTCTTTAATCATATAAAATGATGTGCTATCTCGTCCGCACAGCTAAATGTGTTGACGGGTTCCCATAAAAAAAAACTTTATTTATCGGTTCAGCGGTTAGCAAGATCCTTCACTACAGACAAAAAAAGCTTACTACTTTATAGAATAGGATGGAGTGGAAGAGGAGGGGGGGGGGGGAGAGAAGGAAATATGGGCTGTTTATTACACTAGTACCCAAAGTTTTATAATAATGTTTTCTTATTTGTTGGCTTAACAACTTGGGTGACCAAAGTGAATTTGATTGGTTGGTTAATTCAGTGTTCAACTACTAATTTTCATCTACAGAAGGGGTAATTTTGTGCATTATCATTTGTTTTTTTTAAGCATATCTTACAAAGGTTGGAAGAGTTTTCAAGTTCACTTAGTAATAAAAGTGAACTTGTAAAAGAAAAAGTAAATAACACATTAGGACAGAAATATGTAATCAAAAATTGTTATTAGATGTTTAGTTTATGTGCTTGATATGATTTTTTTCTAAACATAATGAAAAAAATTACTTTTTTTGCAAACCATCAAGTAAATCTTCCCAAATCCCTCCTACCTAACCCTTCCCATCAGTTTCTTTTCTAAGATTTAAAGATTTCAATACAAAAACAGTACCTACTTGAAATACTTGAAGCATATTTTTCCCTATCCCTTGTCAACCCCCCACTTAAAACGACATTTCCGTGGATATAGAGAAAAGTAAATGGGCTAGGAATAATTACATAATATTTAGTAATTTTAATACATTTACTATGTTTATAATATAACCTAACTGGCATCTCATTTAACCATTAACTGTCGGGACACTTGCCCCACACCTTAATTGGTCAGGGAGGGGGGGGGGCGTTAAATGCCCCCCCCCCCCTATTATCTCAGTTCATCTTAGAGCTAAGGGGCTACAAAGTTTTGTGCATGTTTCCTGTTTTATAGTGAAATTCCGACCCAAAGTAAGTCAAATTTCGCATCCTTCACCCTTTTTTTAACAACCCTTGTTTTAAATATTATAATTACTTATCTTTATATCTCCCCTTTTCCCTTTTCCTTTTTTTCCCTTTAAAAATGGACCCTTCTTGAGTTGTCTTGGGGCAATATACAAATATGTAGGAGCAAAGCTTACTATTGATTTTTTGTTTTCATTAATATAAACAAAATAAAAATTTGAAATTTAAATTTTAAAGGAAAGGTAGTTATGCGGAAAGTGTCATGTATGACGTCATAAAAATACATCTAAAGAGGAAGGATTAGAGGAGAAGTGGAAAAGGAAACCCCTAAAAAGGGTGGATTTTTATGACGTCACACATGCCAATTTCCGAATATCCAATAAAGTACATTTACACCTAAAATAAGTATTTAACTGTCAGTCAGACAAAAAATTTAAATGACTGTTTAAAAATTTGTTGTTTCCAAGGAGAACCCTGCAAATATCTATCTGTTTATCTCTCTCTCTATCTATCTATCTAGCAAAGTAACTGACATACTTGTTTACATGAAAAATTAACGTCTGTTTTTAACATCTAAATAATTGGCGGATTCTTTAATTCGTAGAGTTTGTGTTTTTTACATTACCTAATATAAAATAAAATTCATATTTTAACAGGGATCTAAAGGGATAAGACAATAGCCGATAAATTGATGTACATACCCAATAATGAAACACAAAATTACCCCCTCTGTAGATTATAATTTGTGGTTGTAACATTTGGGCCTTTAACTTTTTTTAAAATTTATTAAAAACATCCTAAATTTTTAAGCCAACGAAAAAGAAAGCATTATCATAAAACTTTGGAGACTAGTGTAATATGCAGCCTAATGCCCCCTCCCTCCCTGTAAAATAGTTGTCATATTTTACTTATAATAATGTAAATAAATAACAATAGGTCAATTTTACCTAAAATTCTACAATCAAAATATTCAGGAAGTGAGGGGACATTGGGACAATTAAAATTGTGGAACGATCGGTCTAGCTGATTACGAGATCTTACGGACATACATGCAGACAAAATGACATCCTTTCAGGTTGATAATATAGTTTTCAGATATTAGTCAATATGTTCCTCTATTGTTGGGAGGGGATGTGGGGTATCGTTATATTACCCATCTGGAATAAACAGATTATTAGAGTTTGCGAAAATCTCAGACAATAAATTATTTAATTCTAGCATTTCAACTTTTAAAACATCTATTTTCTGAAGGGTTTCTAAGGGATAAGACAATATAAGATAAATGTTTATGCGTCTTTAATGATGATTATCAAATTTATTCATTCTTTAGATTAAAATTATTGGTTAAAAGGTTGGGACATTTTAAAATTTAAGAAGTCAGTATACTTATCAATTTAAATATAAGTACCCAAAGTTTTGACTCTCTACATGTATTAATGTTCTATGGTCCTTCGTTTTTAGAGCTTTATTTTTATGGATGTTATCATCCTTGTTTTCTTTAACAGTAAAAGATAAATTCACACTTAATGCTCACTGATATAGAATCTTCGCTTGAAAAATTCGGGGTATGGCTCACTCAAGATGTGCATGGGTTTTATAAGTTTTCAACAAAAATTTCAGCTTTCTACCTTAAATAGTAGTCAAGAAATACACGTTTCCCATTAGTTATAAAGATGGACGCACGGACAGACGCACCAAGTTATTTATAGAGTAGCTTTGCTGCTAAAAAAGATAACATAAGAAGCAATTTAAAGATAATGATAAATAAGATATGGTTATAATATAACCAGGGATCTAAAGGGATAAGACAATTTCCGATATATTGATGTACAAACCCAAAGATGATACACAAAATAACCTCCTCTGTAGATTACAATTAGTGGTTGAAACGTTTAGTTACTCAACTTTATGGACCAACTAATCAAAAGTCAAGAAAAATCCCCAAAGTTGTTAAGCCAACAATTAGTAAACTTTATTTATAATTTGGGGACTAGTGTAATAAACAATCCATTGTCCTCTCTCTCTTAGGTTAACACTAAAAATTTTAGCTTTCTACGAAATTGATTTTTCCCCTTAGCCGTACAGATGGACGGACGGACAGACACACAAAGTTATTTATAGAGTAGCTTTGCTACTAAAAAGAATAAAGCATAAAATGACATTTAAAGATTTTTTAATTACAAATTGTTATAATATAACCAGAGATCTAAAGGGATTAGACAATGGCCGATAAATTGATAAACATCCCAAATTATACAAAAATTACCTTATCTGTAGATTAGTGAGTGAGACGTTTGAACACACAACTCAATAAACCAAGCAATCAAAATTCCCTATAGGCCATAAAATTATTAAATCAACGAATAAGAAATTTTTGGGGATTATTGTCCCCTCTCTCTCTGAAGTTATTTCCTATATAAGATTATAATATATTTGTGCGAGGGATGTAATGAAAATAGCTTAAATCCACCCAGTAAGATATGTATAAAGCTGCCCTTAAAAGAACAACTAATTGAGTTCACCAATTTTCATGATTTTTAACTCTAGACAGAAAAAAAACTGTAGAACAGAAAAAAATTAATTTTATCATAAACAAGCAAAAATAATGCCATCTGGGTAATTTTTTAATATGCTAGAGTTTTTTTCATGCTTAACAACTATTCATTGTTAAATTGTCAGGGAAGCTTAGTATTGTTATATGGACAGGTTTTAGGCTATTTCTTTTTATTTGATTCTATCTATCTATATTCCTATCTGTTTATCTATCTATCTATTTATCTGTCTATCTATCTGTCTATCTGTCTATCTATCTATCAATCCATCTATATCTATCTATATATCTATCCATATATCCATCTTTCAATCTAACTATCTATCCATCCATCTATCTATCTATCCATCCATCAATCTATCTATCTATCAATCTATTTATCTATCTGTCTCTTTATCTATCTATCTACCCATCTTTTTGTCTATCTATCTATCTATCTATCTAAGGAAGTTATAATCTGTGTCTGTCTCTACCAAAAAATGACCCAACCCCCTCACAATTTTTCGTTTAAAAGATAGCTTCTCCAAAATATCTGAAAATAGAAATTACGCGAAGATGACGCAAATGACGTTTTTTAAAAATGAAATTTTTTTATAATAATAGCTAATAAAACAATTTTCAAGCATAACTTTTATCTTACTAAAAATTTCCAGTATGGCTTCAGAACCGATTAAGATCCCCTGGATTGGAACCAGTTCTCAACAATACTGAAAAATCATGTATAGCATCGTATTATAGACAATTTTCGCGAATTTTATAATAAAAATCATAAAATTAATACCTACCAGTTTTGTTAGCCCGGGGCTTAGAGAAGCTATCTATAATACTAATCGAAAATTACTATTATCCTTATTTACTAAGTATATTTGCGATTACTTTTATTTAATGAAATCTTCCAATTTTTAACATGTACAAAACGGCCTGCTTAATTGCTTCAAGATCCATGTCAGATCTATATAGGAAATAAATGTCTATAAAGTATAAACGAGCTCAAGTTTTCCAAAGAATATATGATTAAAACTCATAGTGCTCCAATAATCCATAATAAACTCTCATTGCCCAGAACGATAAGACCCATTATTTTACTTTATTAAAAATAAATTCATTTTTTTCATTTCATGTTGCTATTTACCTTATATTGATGTATTTAATTTCTAATCATAAAAAAGAAAATTTAAATTTATAATATGATAAATTTAAGAAAACTATGTTTTAAAAGAATTTGATTGTGGCGACATTTTGTGTGTTCAAATATTAAACTAAAATTGTAATCATCATCATTAACCCTTTGGTGATGGTAATGTAAAGAAAAAAATATAATTTAAAAAAATCTTTTAAAAATCATTTAAATTATTAAATATTTACTTTCTTTTAGATAGTAATGCCGGGTGAGGAAAATAGATTTATTGAGAAATAGATATGCATATAGAAAACTAGCCAATAGGGAGATAATTTTATCGAGCCAACTCTAGTCCATTTATATTAAGTAGTATAGTTTTTTTGTTTTTATTTACTTCTGGCTGTACGTTGTTACATATTTAACCCTTAACGGTCGGGGGGGGGGCGTTGAACGCCCCCCCCTCCGGTTTTTTCTATCTCATTTTCTGTGTGTGAAAGATGAAGAGCCCAAACTGCTTGACTTTTTAAGTATGGGTATGACACATAACTGAGAGTTGGAATTTTTTGAATATCTCCATCCTGGCGGGCACAGGATGCCAGCAAACCTGGCAGGGTCATCCAGGTAAAGAGCAAAAATATTTTTTTGACTAAAACAAAGCATTTTATCATACAAAAATACTAAAAAATCCTCTAGTAGTACATCCTTATATGAAATACAGGTGTTCAAGTCACTTTCAGGTTCCAGGTATGATCCTGCAGGTTCTGATCCTCCAGGTCTCCAGAAATCTTTAAAAGGCTCCTGTGGCCGCAATTTTTGACTTAGAGACTTCAAATTTTAAACTTAAGCTTTTCTTACATGTCTACATAACGTATTAAAATTTCATGAAGATCCGCCGCCGTTTTCCCGCCGACCGCCGACTGCGGCGGCTGGCAGCTGCCAAGTACAGCTGCGGCCGCTGAAATTTATATTTTGATATTTCTAATGTAAAATTTACATAAAGATAAACATTTTCTGGAAAAAAATTTTTCTTCTAGCTTCAAAAATAAGAAAATTACAGCCGTTTGAAATTTTTAAGTAAAAAAGGACCTAAAAACAAAGGTTGTTAAATAAAAGGGTGAAGGAAGCGAAAATTGACTTAGACTTATAAAAGGTCGGAAATTCATTATCAAACAGGGGACTTACACAAAAAAATTTAGCCCTCTAGCTCTAATAGGAACTGAGATAATAAGGGGGGGCGTTGAACGCCCCCCCCCCCCGACTGATTAAGGTGCGGCAAGGGGCCCGACTGTAAAGGGTTAATAGTTATATAAGCTAGTAATTAACAATAAATTAGTAACGGCAATTTACAATTTAAATTTGTTGAACTGTAGCAACATATTAAAAGAGCTTTGAAGGGGTGTATCCAGAAATTTCTGGTTCATGTACAATGAAAATAGGGGACGGGTAAACAGGTTTGAAAAAGATCCATAATATCTGAGATCCAGAACTTCTGTCACCCGTTTAAGAATTGAAATGAAAATGGGGGTAATCAACTTCCCCTCCCCCCAAAAAAAAACACACCATTTTACTCTTTCTTTTAGAATTTAACTCCTTTCCCCCACCTTAAATGCCCTAATAAAGCCTCTAGGGGCGTAGCCGCTAGTATTAAGATAAAAAGCTGAGAAAAGCGGTTATTAAGCATAAATATTTCAAATTGCAGAGCTACTCTTTAGCTTTTTTATCATTCTAAATATATTTCTTTATAGCTGGTCTATATATCTGTTTATATTTAGTAAAAGATCCCTGAAACCGCTGGACTTATTTGTTAATTAATGTTCATGCAAGCTTTTTATTTCTCCCTTGAAAATTGTTGGTCCATAAGTATTTCTAACAGATTTAATAATAGTCAATCTATCTATCAATATATTTTAAGGGATAGGAATGAGTTTGAAAAATAGCCTAAAACCTTCTCTGGACCTATGTAAAGCTTCCTTAAAACAAAGAACTCTATCAGTTCAATAAAGTTGATTCCTGGGACAACAAAGTATAAGCAAATCGGATCAAGTCAAGCTGAGTATGCCAATAGCCTGTTTTGGCACACACTACTTGACTTGGGGGAATATTGGCATACTCTACTTGACTAGGGGGAATATTGGCACACTCTGCTTTACTTGGCGTAATATTGGCATACTCTGCTTTACTTGTCAAGATATGCTTATTCTAAAATTTTACTAATTTATGTGTATATATTAGCGGCTCCACCCCCCCCCCTCGATGTCTCTAGGGGCAATTGAGGGAAGGAGAGAGCTGAAAATCTCCTTTACATTTAAGTTTAAAAAAGAAAAAACTATTGTAACAAAATCATGGTATTTTAAAGGACCAATAAGAAGCTTAATTGAAAGAAAAACCATAACAGTCCATCGATTAGTGAGATCTTTTATTTTGAAATTTTAATGGTTTTAGGCTAATTTTCGTAACTTTTCTACTACTTGGAATAGGGAGCTCCTAGATGCTAGGGACGCAACTGCTAGTTTATATATTTTACGTACATAAAGTAGTAAATTTGTAGGTTGAATTATTATAATATAAATCGGAAAATATGTTAAAGTCATCTTTTTTTGTTATGCTGCTTTGTTTGATAAACTATTGGCATACTATGCTTTACTTGATGAAAAATTGGCATACTATGTTTTACTTGGGGGAATATTGGCATACTCTACTTGACTAGGGGGAATATTGGCACGCTCTGTTTTACTTGTTGCCATTGGCACACTCAGCTTGACTTGATCCAGCAAATCAACTCTATAATCAAGTCCTAAAAATGTCAGTATGTCCATAAACATTATCCTGTATCAAGTAGTTTATCAACAAATTTACTTACAATTTTGCTCCGATTCTTATACATTTATATTCTGATTATTCAGTTCTGACACTATACAAGTGTAAAGATAGAAAGAAGGAGAAAAATAGATAGATAGATACTATAGATACGTTTAGTTTTAAAGGTTAATGATTTAGGTGTAATTTAGGAGAAAGAGAGAGAGAGAGAGAGATAGAACTCTATATTTGTCAATGTTCGTCAAAAAGGACATAATTGTCTCGTACGGACGGGCGGACGGACTTAAGTTAAATGTAAAAAAACTTCGTTTTTGTGTGCTTTGCTACTTATGAATGTTGGAAGCCTATAGGATAACAGCGGAGCAACAGTCCGGTTATGTCATTGGTTAAAATATTGTACAGATTTTAGGGCTTAACTATTGCTTTTATTTTGCATAAAAAGCCAAAAGACGATAAATTGACGTACATCCCCATTGATGATACACAAAAATTACCCCTTCTGTAGATTACAATTAGTGGTTGAAACGTTTGGACACAAAACTTAATAAGCCAACCAATCAAAATTCAATTTAATCCACAAAGTTGTTGAGCAAACCAATAAGGAAACGTTATTATAAAACTTTGGGAACTCTTGTAATAAACAGCCCATTGTCCCCTCTCTCTCTCTCTGTGTAGATTAACGCATATCTTAGGATAAAGCTTTTCTTGGGTGAATTGTTTCGTATAAAGGGAAGCCTATGACAAAACATATTTTAAGTTAGCTGAACATAGTTGAATTTCTTATAAAGTTATGTTTCTAAAAATTATATCTTCAAAACTAAAGACGTTAAAAATGGTTCCTACTACTTCTATGTCAGGTGTGCAACATAAATAGGCGCCACTAATTACCATGCACAGTTAGAACTCTTTAGACAAAGGTCATGCAATCAAAGGGTTGGTTGACTGTCTGATGGGTGTTGGTAACCATAGATATATTATGCAGGTATCTAAAGGGATAGTACAATGATCGATAAATTGATGTACATCCCCAATGACGTTACACAAAATTGCCCCTTCTGTAGCGTAAAATTAGTGGTTGAAACGTTTAAACACTCAAATGAATGATCCAACTAATAAAACTTTAATGTAGTTCCCAAAGTTGTTGAGCCAACGAATATGAAAACTTCTTTATATAACTTTGGGGACTAGTATAATAAACAGCCCATAAATTTTAAATATTATTAAATAAAGGGGTAAATTTTTATCATCATTGGGAATGTACATCAATTTGCCATTGTCTTATCCCTTTTGGTCCCTAGGAAAATTGTCTTTTTATCAATTCCACATTAAAACGATATTTATTTATCGCATCCTATATAGACAACTTTCCGCGGATATTAAAATAAAAAATTAAATTATTTTAACCTGTTTTGTTAGTCTTAAGGGGGAGACTGTCTGGGCTAACAAAACTGTTGAAAATTTGACGATTTTAATTTTGGTACACAAGGAAATTTACTATAATGCGATGGTATACATGGATTTTTAGTATGGCTAAGAACTGATTCTAATCCAGTTTTTCCATAACCAGCACTCTAGCTTCATTTTAACAAAATTTTAAAACTAATTTCAGTAATCCCCTATTACTAGCGAACGGATTGGGTTAGAGTGGATCTAAACACGGCAAAATTAGCGCATTATCATGCCAGACACCTGTGCAAAATTTGACGTCAGTAGCTCAAAGTTAAGGGGGCTGGACCAAACGATGTATGTTCCATCGATATAAGTTTTGGCAAAGTTGGATTTCGGCCTCTCAACTCATCAATACAAGTTTTGGCAAAAGTTTGTCAGTTGGGCTAGGATAGAGCTACAGTCGAGGTTAAGGTGTCTAAATGACCGTCTCAATCAGCTTGCAAAAGATGAAGATCCTAGGACAATATTTAGGGGGGTAGACCCAACGATTTGTGTCCATCGATACAAGTTTTGGCGTGAACCCAGCAGGGTGCCACTGAAAAATCTCATTTTCTTTCTCATTTGGGTTAGGATAGAGCTACAGAAGATTTAAACACGGCAAAATGACCGTCTTAGTGAGTAGAATTTACACAAAAAATTTTAGGTTGATAGCTCAACGTTTAGGGGGCTGGACCACAAGATGTAAGTCCATCGATACAAGTTTTGGCGTAGCTTTTTCAGCAAATATTGTTTGGTCCGACAGGGAAGGAGTTGAAATCTTGACCCCAAATTTTGTACACGTGTGTATCTCATCAAGACAGACATTTTGCCACCTTGAAGTTCAAAATCGGTTGAGAAATAAAAAAGTTTTTCTAGGAAAAACTGATTTTTAAAGAAAAATTGATAAAAAATTCGCCAAAACTTGCATCAGAAAATCCAACATCGTTTGGTCTACCCCCCTAAAAATTGTCCTAAGTCCCCCAAATTTTTTGTGTGAGTCCGTGGGGTCGAGACGGTCATTTAGACACCTTAACATCGATTCTAGCTCAATCCGTTCGCTAGTTATCGAAGAAACATGGATTTTGTCAATTTGGAATTTAATGTTTTTAAACATTTATAAGTGAAATTTCAAGTATAGTGTATTTTCTAGGGGAACTATGATGTGCATCTATCTCCGAATGTCCACGGTGATCCTTTATTAATTCGGTAGAGGTTTTAGTGTAATATGACAACACAAAAGTGTCTACTAAGGTACTCTACGATGTAAATCTGTCCTTCAGGGGGTAGTTAGAGACCCTTTAGCGTAGTATAGAAGGCTTAAAAGTAGACAACGGTTGAAGATATTTTAGTAACGGTTGAAGATCTTTGGTTCAAGCTTACAGAGGACTTCTTTGGTGTTACCCTGGCCCACCTGGGTATTGGTGTCCTGGCTTAAGGAAGAGTGTCTTTAGGCTGGATTACGGTAGTCTAAGGGCCCTTAAGTAGGGAAAGGTGCCTATAACTAGTTGAGGGTTAAGGGTAGAGTAGACTAACCTTCTCCCGCTTGACAAGGGTTACTCTAGGCTTACTCAAGCTGTTTATGACACTAATTACTCATAATTAAATTTTCAAACATAATTAAACCGGTTTTAAACTGATTTTTTAAAAACAAAAATTAAAGCAAAGTTGTTAAGCATAAAAAATCTCTATCCTTTTAAAAAAAATAGCCAGATAGCTTGAATATTTCTTGTTGTATGATAAAATTAAGTTTTTTATTTTTTAGTTAAAACATATTCAATAACTTTAAGTATTTTAAGGTTTTTTTTCTGTCTACAGTTAAAAATCATAGAAATTGGTGATCTCAATTGTTTTATTCTTTTCAGATAAGCTTTATACTTATCTTACTGGGCGGATTTAAGCTATTTTCCTGACCTCTCACGCCCTCCCCTAGAGGACAAAGTAATTATTTAATACCTATATTTGTGACAACTTTTATTACACAGAAACTCCCAATTTTTAACAACAACAAAATCCCTGCCCCTCTCGGAGAGCCTCGAACCCGCAACATACTGATAAGGTAACCAACATTCTGTAAATGAGCTATATTGGAGACCAATTATCAGTTGTGAAAATAGACAATGTATACAAAAACTTATTTCTTATAGTATCCTTTAAAATTTCACACTCTTCCATGTCTGTCATCGTAGCTCAGGGGTAGAAATGAGGTTCCATTCCGATAGTTTTCAGTTTGCAACAACCCAAACACCAAATTTAATTTTCACTGTCTGAGTAATAAAAAAATTTAAAAATATTTTTAATCATTTACATTATACAGTCACTTAAAATATCAAAATATTTTTTTAATTTGTTTTTGGTGAGACTTGAAACAAAATATTTTCTCACCAAACCTCCAAATCTCTAAAGGGGTATGTGTGTTTTGTAGATTTATTGTTTTAGTCTTATTGTAAATGCCAAAGTATATAAGATTGAAAAAAATATTGTTTCAGTGGTGGGTCTCGAACCACCCTTCTTGATATCTGAAACCTGACGCCTTAACCAAAAGAGCTATTTCAGCATGAGACTTTTGTATATATGTTTTACAGTCTTATTTTAAATGCCAATGTATACAAGATTAAAAAAATATTGTTTTAGTGGTGGGTCTTGAACAACCCTCCTTGACATCTGAAACCTGATGCCTTAACTAGAAGAACTGTTTCAGCATTAAACAAGTGTATGTGTTCAACAGTCTTATTTTAAATGCCTAAGTATACAGGGTGCGCCACATAAATCCGGACATTTTTTAAACGACCATAGCGCCAAAACTACTTGACCAATCAGGACGTTTGAACCCACTATAAAAAGCTTAGGTAATGACCTTTTTTCCCATGAAAATCTTTGGACGATGGAGGACGTGTACGCAGAGCTGGCCGTGCATATGTTCAACAAGGCAGATTCGAATTGCGCAGATAGTTTACCATGGATTTATGACTTGGGCCTACTAAATCTGACCTCAACCCATCTGTAGGTGAGATGGACTAATAAAACTTGCTGGAGATACTATCAGATACCTAGTGAAAACACTAGAAAAGATTAGAGCTCTCTATCCCAGCTGACTTGGCTGAAGTACTCCGACAAAGTGGATAGTGGTAGATTTAAGATGTCAAAAACGTCAGGGGCCAATATGTAACCTTGAAACTCGTTTTAGACTATGTATTGCGCTTATAACCCAATCTTAATCTTCATGCCATTTTTAAAAAGGTATAAAATGTTGTTACAGCTTAACTGTGGCCCAAATGAGAGCTACCGTGTCAAAGGGTAGCTTTAAAGATGGGTTAATTTGGATCCTGCGGTTACTCCCGTCCTTATGGAGATGTGGCCTCCCAGCAGCCTTGATCTTAATCCAACGAACTTTTGGGCCTGGAGCGCCATTAAAGCATGAACAAGTATACCAAAAAGACATTTCTCATTGCTCCCATCATGGAGAACTTCGCCTGCTTGAACAGGGATATGGTGACCAGGGTCAACAGGCGGATCAGGGAGCAGGTAGAGGCGGTGATTGAGGCTGGCGGCGATTTTATTAAATAATCTAATAGTCATATACCTAGGTGGCTTCCCAGTTTTTAAAATTCAATAAAATCTTTAAAATTGATGATTTTATGTTTATTTGTTTAAAAATAAGAAAAAGTCCGGATTTATGTGGTGCACCCTGTATAAGATTGAAAAACATATTGGTTCATTGGTGGGTCTTGAACCACCCTCCTTGACATCCGAAAGCTGATGCGTTAACTAAAAGAGCTCTTTCAGCATGAGACATGTTTAAGTGTCCAACAGTTTTATTATAAATCGTAAAGTATATAATATTGAAAGAAATGTTATTTCAGTGGTGGGTCTTGAACAACCATCCTTGACATCTGAAAGCTGACACCTTAACCAAAAGAGCTATTTCAGCATAAAACATATCTATATGTTTTACAGTCTTATTTTAAATGTTAAAGTATATAAGATTGAAACAAATATTAGTTAAGTGGTGGTTCTTGAACCACCCTCCTTTACATCTGAAACCTGATGCCTTGACCTAAAGAGCTATATCAGCATGAGACATGTGTAAGTGGTCAACAGTTTTATTTTAAATCGTAAAGTATAAGATTGAAAAAAATATTGTTTCAGTGGTGGGTCTTGAACAACCCTCCTTGACATCTGAAACCTGATGCCTTAACCAAAAGAGCTATTTCAGCATGAGACCTATATGTATGTTCAACAGTCTTATTTTAAATGCCAAAGTATAAAAGATTGAAAAAAATATTAGTTCAGTGGTGGGTCTTGAACCACCCCCCTTAACATCTGAAACCTGACGCCTTAAAACAGTCTTATTGTAAATGCCAAAGTATATTAGATTGAAAAAAAATTAGTTCAGTGGTGGGTCTTGAACCACCCTCCTTGACATCTGAAACCTGACGCCTTAACCAAAAGAGTTATTTCAGTGTGAGACCTATGTGTATGTTCAACAGTCTTATTTTAAATGCCAAAGTATATAAGATTGAAAAAAATATTAGTTCAGTGGTGGGTCTTGAACCACCCTCCTTAACATCTGAAACCTGACGCCTTAACCAAAAAAGCTATTTCAGCATGAGATATATGTGTATGTTCATCAGTCTTATCTTAAATGTTAAAGTATGTAAGATTGAAAAAAATATTGTTTCAGTGGTGGGTCTTGAACCACCCTCCTTGACATCTGAAAGCTGACACCTTAACCAAAAGAGCTATTTCAGCATAAAACCTATCTATATGTTTTACAGTCTTATTTTAAATGTTAAAGTATATAAGATTGAAACAAATATTAGTTAAGTGGTGGTTGTTGAACCACCCTCCTTTACATCTGAAACCTGATGCCTTGACCTAAAGAGCTATTTCAGCATGAGACATATGTGTGTGTTCAACAGTATTATCTTAAATGTCAAAGTATATAAGATTGAACAAAATATTGTTTCAGTGGTGGGTCTTGAACCACCATCCTTGACATCTGAAACCTGATGCCTTAACCAAAAGAGCTATTTCAGCATGAGACATATGTGTGTGTTCAACAGTCTTATTTTAAATGTCAAAGTATATAAGATTGAACAAAATATTGTTTCAGTGGTTGGACTTGAACCACCCAAGTTGAAACTTGATATCTGAAACCTGATGCCTTAACCAAAAGAGCCATTTAAGCAGTCTCAGTTTTAATGCCAAAGTATACAATATTGAAAAAAATATTTCCCCTTGCCCTCACCTTTCTTTTTCTTCTCTGCATTAACACAGCATTCTTTTTTTAAAAACCTACCTCTGTTTATGTTACAACATGTTGTGATAATCACAACATGTTTTCAAAAACATATTTGATGTTGTCTTTAAAAAAAAAAATCTAAAGAGAGTGAAATAAAGTGTATGAATTAAAATTTCAGTTTGTAAAGGTTATTAGATAAATTTAAAGATTCTAAGAAAAATAAAACCAATTTAGGCAAGTATTTTCTAAGAAAATTATCTTATCTTAAGATTTTTTCTATATTTTCTTAACCTATAGGGTGACATTAAAATTGTTCTATAAGATCATAATAGGTAACTAGCCAATAGGGAGATAGTTATATCGAGCCAACTCTAGTAATCTTATATAGGAAATAACTGCAGAGAGAAAGGGGACAATGGGCTGTTTATTTTATTAGACCCCAAAGTTTTATTTCTCTATCTCTTACTTTCTAGGTATGTCCGTCCGTAACGGTTAGATATGACCTTTAATTTATGAATTTTCCTAACATTTATACCTTTGAATGATGATTCCTGCAACAACTGGGAACAATTTAGAAAGCGCAGCTACTTTTTTTATCGTTTCTTAGTTTAAAAGTTTAATTATACCCTAATCTTTAATTTTAGGAACATGATTACTAAGATAATTTGGCATAATATACTCGTTTATTTACCAACCTTTGCTTTTATGGATGTTGTTATCCTTGTTTTGTCAGTTAATGTATAATAAAAAAACATTTTGTCCGATTCTTTGGAATAGGAGTACAATATCGAAAACAGTAAAAGTGTCTGACTATGACGTCAGAAAAAAATAACAATTAACCAATGAGAAGCCAGTATTCACAATGGTAAAATATATAGCGGCCTCTCATTGGTTAATTGTTAATTTTTTCTGACGTCATAGTCAGACACTTTTACTGTGTTCTACAATATCCATAAAAACTTGTTTAGTTTGCAGTTATTTTTGGTTTTAAACAAAAGTAGAAAGAAAGATAGAGATAGATAGATAGATAGATAGATAGATAGATAGATAGATAGATAGATAGATAGATAGATAGATAGATAGATAGATAGATAGAGAGAGAGAGAGAGAGAGAGAGAGAGAGAGAGAGAGAGAGAGAGAGAGAGAGAGAGTAAATGGAAAAGATAGAGAAAATGATAAAGAGTTAGATAAAGAAAGACAGAGAAAGGGAAAAAAGGAGAGAAAGAGAAAAAAGTAAATGGGAAAGATAGAGAGAAAGAGAGTAGAAGTAGCGCAGCATGAAAGAATCATGGATGGGAATACGGACAAGGAGGTTTAAAGAGCATTTGTTTAAATCAAGAATAGAAATTTAAATAAATTTGAGAATAAGTCATTTTATAATATTTATCCTTTTGTAGAATGATCGACAGACGACTAGACAAAGTAAATTACCTACTAGATGCTCATAGGTTTTAGAGAATCTTCTGAAAAAAAAAATGTTTCTAACTTTAATAGCTGCTTTAATAGCTGGTACTCAAATTTTAAATTTTAAAAATATGGAGAGGTGAGTATATTAAAAATTCAATGTTGATTTCTCATTGTCATTGCTTGAGCATGAATTGTGTTATTTTTTATAATTTTTGACAAAAACTGAAGGATTTATATTGAAAAAAGGGAAGGGATTGGTTTTTTAACACTCTTTATATATTATAGAATAGCTTCAATCTTAAAAAAAAAATTTGTTATTAAATAATGTTTCTAATTTTGAACGGCCATACAAAGTCAGTTCTAAAGAGCTTTGCTACTAAAATATTTTTTAATAAATAAAGTAAAAAATATATCAACCACGGGCTGTGAATAATTTATGTAAGTAAGATATTAGATCTTGAAAACGGCTATTCTGGCGGCTACAAAAATTAGGGAAGCTTCACCTTGGTCTGTATTAAGGTTAAGGAGATTTATAACAATTCTCCTCCTCACCTCAGAAATACAAATTTATAGGTTGTTTTGGTGACTTCTGATGGTTAGTGTGGCTGTCAGAATATCCATAAAAGTGAAGCTATAAATTTAGTTGGTATGACAAACGAATATTAAAGCCTAGTTCACAAAAGACATAGGTCGACATCTGGAAAATTTTGAAGCTTTTATAAAGGCATTTGTTAGTTGTACTTGTTTAGGTTGACCTACAGAATAAATTGGTCGACCTCCAAAAGTTGTTTCTGAACTGGGCATAACATAGACTGTTTATTTGTGATAAAAAAAACTATTTAAATACAGGATTCTGTTTAAGGACATGCTTACATTTTAGGATAAAATTGTGTAGATGCTTCGCTTATAATATTGTACGTATTGCTCTTGGAATCAATATTCAAAAAATCAAATGAATAGAAAAAAGATATTATACAAAAAAATGTTGTACTTAAAAGGAAGGACAGACGAACATAAACACTTGTAGAGTGTCAGAACTGTATAAGCAGAATCTAAATGTAAAAGCATAAACAAAATTGGAAGAAAAATTGCTTAAATACAGGATAATGTTTAAGGACATATTCATATTTTTAGGACTAAATAATAACATTGTATTTTGTTGTCATAGAAATCAGTATTCTAAAAATCAGATGAATAGGATAATTAACTCAAATGAAAAGTTATTGTCAAAAAACAACATATCATAAATGTACGTACAGACATTCTGATTATAGGAATCATCATGCAAAGTTTGAAAACAATAGGTCAATTAAATCCTTTCCAAATTCATGAAAAGAGCTAACCGTTACGGATGGGAGTACGGACGGGCGGACCGACCCTAGTAATTGAAAAACTTCGCTTTTAAAAGTGAAATATCTTAATGTTTTAAATGGAAGTACGGACTTTCATGTAACGATTATAGAGTTTCTACATACCTTACTAATACTATTATAGGAATCATCATGCAATATTTGAAATCGTTAGGGCAATTATAACATGTCTAAATAAACGAAAAGAGCTAACTAATAGGACGTACAGACGGACGGACTGACCCTAATTAAAGAAAAACTTTGCTTTTAAAAATCTTTTAGGATGGTGGTATATAAAAATCTAAGGCTTAATTTAGGCCTGTTTGAATTTTCCTTTCGTTTTAATCTTGTCATGATAATTCCTGTAACAAGGTACAATTTTATTAAAAGGTATCTTTACATACTAAATTACACACTAAATTACATACAATTGTGCTTTGTGGATGTTTTATTCATTGTTTGTTAAAAAAACTGTTGAAATACAGGATAAGGTTTAACGACATACAATTGGACAATTATATCACATAAAAATTGGTTGTTAAAAAATTTAAAATCAGCTTGTTTAAAATGGGCGTACGGACATTCTGGTAACGATTATATAGAATCTACCCTTTATGATTCGTACCTATCTCCTACAGGAATCCCCATGAATTGTTTGAAATTGATAGGACAATTCTAACATGCCTAAATTAACGAAAATAGCTATACGTTCCAGACTGAATACGGACAGACGGTTGGACCGACCATAATTATAGAAAAGCTTTTATCTACCTATTGTACTTATGATACTTATTTACTTATTGTACCCATGATATGTACTTACTCTAATCATAGAGTAGTTGCGATTTTATCCTTAAAGTAAACATATTAACGTCTTCGTAGTGGGGGGGGGGGGGTATTACAATGTAAAAGTTGTTTATATGTAATGTTTACAATGGGGAAGTGCAGCTACTCTATAATTTAAGTATATCCATAATTATCAAATTATTTTCTTGCTTCAATTATTTTGATATTCATATTTATATAAATCTTATTCGTTGGCTTAACAACCTTAGGTACGTTTATTGAATTTTAATTGTTTGTTTCATTTAGTTAAGTATCCAAACGTTTCAACCACTAACTGTATCTACAAGTGGTTTATTGTGTGTATCATTATTGGGAATACCTTTATCCTTCTTATATTTCAACTGTTGCGAAGAGATGAAATATCTTCAAATATGTTATAAGATGTTTAACGGAAAAGTTTGTTAAAAATGAATGCCCCTCCCTGAGACAAGGACAAACATATTTATAGAAATTAAATAATTATGAAAGATATTGAGAAAATAAAAAAATAGCCTAAAACCCGATAAAAAGCAGCCCAACAACCACAAATGTTTTATAGTTGATTGTTTATAGGAGCTGAAAAATTACATTTCCCTGTAGTGTCTCAAAAATCAGACATGTGACGTCATAAAAATGAGGGAGATGAGAAGAGAAGTGAAAAAGAAAACCCCCAAAAAGAGATGGATAATCACTCATTTTTATGATTTCTCAAGGCTGATTTTTAAAAACATTTAGTCCAGCTAAATTTCCCCTATTTGGTGTCTAACGGACAGACAGGCATTGTGAATTATAGAGTAGCTTCACTACTAAAAATATCTACAAATATGTGATAATGTTTATCCATCCCTCTAGCCCCCCCCCCCTTCCCTTTCTTTTCTCCTTTTATCTATCTAACTAACTAACTATCTATCTATTTACCTATCTACCTATATATATTTATCTAAATATCTATCTATCCAATCTTTTATAGTCCAGGACAGGTTTTAGTCTATGTTAGAGGGACGAGGGAAAGAGTATACCTTACTTATACAGTAATCCCCAAGTAATGCTATTAGGTTTTAAGATTAAAGGACGATTATACCATTATAACATTTCATTTTAGATATGCCGAAAAAAAGTAGAAAAGAAGGGGAATGGGGGAAAAGATGGGGTGGGTTTTGCTTTCTTTCGGAAATAGCATAAAACCTGTACAAGATTCTAAGTAACAGCCACTAAGAAAGGGATAATCTGTATCTGTCGGTCTGTACCAAAAAGAATTACCAATCCCTCTCCCAATTTTCTTTTTAAAATTGAAACGAAAATGGGGGTAATCAACTCCCCCCACCCCCTGAAAAAAAGAAAACATCATTATTTTTAAACATCTTTAAAAACTAAAATGAAAATGAGGGTCCAATTTAATAAAAGTGCCCTAAGAAACCTCTAAGGGCGTAACCGCTAGTATAAAGATAAAAATCTGAGTAAAGACGTTATTGAGAATAACTATTTCAAAGCAGGGCTACTCTTTAGATTATTACCATTCTAAATGTAATTCTTATAGCTGGTCTATATATCTGTCTATATGTAATACAAGATCCACGAAAACAGCTGGACTAATTGATTAATTAATTTTCATGCAAACTTTGTGTTGATCCCTTAGAAATTATTTATCCTAAAGTATTTCTATTGGATTTATTAATAGTCAATCAATCAATATATTAGAAGGGATAGTAATGGATTTGAAAAGTTGTCTAAAAACTTCCCTGGATCTATGTAAAGCTTCCTTAAGATAAAGAACTCAATCAGTTCAATTAAATCTTAAGCTTCAGACAAATAAACTATTTATAATAAGATAAAAATTGATTATACTCTATATTGATTTGTTCTTGTTAACTGTTCAATATTTTATTGCGCATATTCTATTACCTTCCGCATAATGTGTTCTATAGATCTTTTGCATTTATGTTTATTTCACACAAACTACCCTGTTGAGCAATGATAAATCTACCAACCTACACATATGTTTTTTTCAATAAATTGAAAAAAAGGGCGAGGCCCGGGGGGATAATTAAGTTTTTTTTTTAAATTAAGGTTAGGTCCTATTGAGTTCTGGATAGCCCGCCAGCAGGGTTATAGCACTTATCCCACGCCTATTATTTTCAAAATAGGAGGGGGGGGGGGGGGTATTGTATTTCTCAAATGGCATAAACCTTGCATAAGCTGTGATCTATGTAAATCAATTTTTGAATTCATCTTAATTTTCTTTTCTTTAGGTATGCAATAAATATTTTTGTTCTTGTTAAAAATTAAAGTTTTACTTTCAATGACTTTTCCGTATTTTAAACATTTTTACAGTTAAATGGATAGATATTATAGAGCCAATACTTACAATTATTGAAATAACAACCACTAGGTTTAATCGACAGAAGGGGTAATTTTGTTTGTCAAGACAATACGCCTATAAAAGTAAACTAGGTGTGTAATATGTAACTTTTAAAGCCGCAGAGATATTTCTTCCCAAGAATAATTATAAATATCATCATATTATAGACAGCTTATTAATATGAAAAATTATCAAAGATTAAGTTTTGTTACCTCTGAGAGGAGCCAAAAGCCCCGGCTAAAAAACAAGGTATTAAATTGATTATTCTTATTTAAATATTCGTGGGAAATTGTCTGTAAATTATTCTGGTTTTATAAACACAACATATTATTTATTGGATTAAAAGCTTTTCTCGTATTCATTCGAATCCGGTGGATAGGAACCGGTTCTCATCCATACGAAAAAACTATGTCTAGCATCGTATTATATCCAGCTTTTTACGAATATAAAAATGTACAATCATAATATTAAAACCAGTTTTTTTAGCCGGTGCCTTCGGCACCACGGGGCTAAAAAAACTGGTTTTAATCTCATAATTGTACATTCTATATCCGCGGAAAGCCGTTTATAATACGATGCAAGAAATAACTATTACTACTTTTATTGAATTTTTTGCTTAGTTTTAACTTAAAGTGTTAATTATTTTAACCTACAATTCTTATCTACAGATGCGTTAATTTTGTTTATTTTCATTGGTTTATCCATTTATCTCTTATTTGATGGCTCAACAACTTTGGGGACTTTTATTGAATTGGTTTGTTTATTAAACTGAGTGTCCAAACGTTTCAACAAATAATTGGTATCTACAAAATGGGTAATTTAGTGTATCATCATTTGGAAATTGGAATGAACATTAGTTTATCGCCATTGTCTTATCCCTGATATCTATACTTTTTTATCGTCAACAGTTCATAAATCAAATCTTTAATGTGTTGTTAGCCAGTGATCCAAAGGATTAAGAAAATTGCCGATTAATTGTTGAATATCCTAAAAGATGATAATAAAATTACCCCTTCCATAGATTACAATTTGTAGTTGAACTTTTGGACAATCAACTTAAGGACCCAACCAAACATAATTTAATAAAAGTCTCCGAAGTTGTTGAGCCAACTTATTAGAAAACTTTGGGGACTAGTGTAAAAAAAGCCAAATTTCTTCTCCCTCCCTGGTTGTTAGCGATAGGACAATGGACGATAAATTAATCTTCGCCCAATATTTCATATACATGCAATAAAAAGCAAAAAGCAAAAAAAAGACAAATTGTAATTGAGGTTTGGTGATTACATGTGTGAAAGAAATTTTAAAATTAGTTAAGAAACAAGAAAGTTAAAAAAATTAAGGGGGGGGAATATCTGTCCCCCCTACCTCTTTCTCCGGGGGTTGGTGATTACATGTGTGAAAGAATTTTTGAAATAAGTTAAGAAACAAGAAAGTTAAAAAAAATTGGGGGGAGGGGGGGGAAATATCTCTCGCCCCCCCCCCCTCCCTCTTTCTCTGGGGGTTGGTGATGTCATGTGTGAAAGAATTTTTTTGATTGGTTAAGAAACAAAAAATGAAAAAAATTTAGGGGTGAGGTCGCCCCCCTCTTCCCCCCTCAACCCCACTCGGTACCTCACCACCCTGGGTTTAGTGAAAGAATTTTTGAAATCCGTTCATAAACAAAGAAGTTAGGTTTTGCTAACTGGTTTTACTTCAGTTGAATTTTCATTTAATATTAATATAAGAAAGAGAATGGGTGAATTTTTGCATTCAATAAAAGTTAAATTTTACTAATTTTATGATTATTTATAAACAATACTTTCTTATCTTTAACATCTTTATTACCCTTACATATCACATTTGTAAAGTGGCTCCTAAACACCAAAAATCTTTGAAAAAAATCGCCTTTGAAGACATGATTTGGCTCCAAAAATTCCGGGATTATATATGTAAATTTGCTTATAATCTTTACTATAATACATATGAGATTCGATATTGGGAGCCAGAAAAAAACAGGAGCCGACTCGCGAATTTTGTATGTGCTGATTAAAAAAAATTAACAGCCGAAACTTGTACCCAAAAGATGCATCTACATTTTATATTTATGGTAAAAACCAACCTTTATGAGTAATGAAGCTACTATTCCGAAAATTCGGATTTGCCTATTTTTTTGGTTCTAAATTTAGTTAAAAAGACAAACTTTAACAAAACTTTTTTTTCCACCAATAAAAATATTCTGCATTGAAAAAATTGAAAGCCAGAATTTTTCTCCAAGTATAACGCAAAAAATAACTATTTATCTAAACAAAGACTGTTAATTAATACATAAACATTGTTTGAAAGGCAAACTTTTAATTAAAACAAGGATGACAAAATCAATAAATATGAAGCTTAACGAATCCGACAGTCAATTTCTATGCATATATATTATATATATAAATACATATTTCGTAAAATTGCACAATTACACGATATCTACATTTTTATAACTTACTTACATTTTTATAACAGTGTGCAATATGGTTATAGGAATTACGTTGTCTAAATTTTAATACCTATCAGAGTTTTCAGTTACGGACAGACGGACAAATCCTTAATAAACCTAGAAAAGCGTCGTTTTTAACAAGGATGACAACATCCATAAAAGCGAAGCACTGAAACTGTAGGACAAACGGACATTAACAGTTGTATAGTGTCTGAACTGAATAATCAGAATATAAAAGTATAAGATTTAAAGCAAAATTGTAAGTAAATTTGTTGAAAAACTGCTTGATACAGGATAATGTTTATGGACATACTTACATCTTTAGGACTTGATTATAGAGTTGCTTCGCTTAAAATAGTGTTCTTTGTTGTCCCAGGAATCAATATACCAAAAATCAGATCAAACGGATAATTAGATCACATAAAAATTTGTTGTTAAAAAAGAAGAAAAATCAACATGTTTAAAATGGACGTACGGACATTCTGGTAATGATTTTAGAGTTACTACGCTTTCTAAATCGTACCTAACTACAGTAATCACCATGCAAAGTTTGAAATCGATAGGACAATTCTAACATGCCTAAATTAACGAATAAAAGCTAACTATCTCGGACGGACGGACGGACCGACCCTAATTATAGAAAAGCTTCGCTTTTAAAAATTAGACAATAAGCTATTTTGCGCATAAAGATATTAATCTTTATTTGTGTTTTTAGTTTTATTGACCGCTATTTTAGTTGGCTCTCACTCACACAATATTATCAAATTCACTCGGCTTACAGGATGATCAAGAAAAAATATGAATTTTATGAAATATTATATAACAAATAACAAAAGGTGATTCTGTATCGCTTTTTTAATTCCTTTTTTAAAAATAAATTTAATATTACTTTGATCTTACACCAGATTGCCATTTACTCTAATTAAGAGAAAGTTATATCGGGCTAAAATAACGATACCGCACATCCCCTCCCATCCCACTGGATGAATGAACTGACCAAAAAATGAAAAGTGAAAATAGCAACCTAATTTGATGAAATTTATTCCCCTGTCAGAATATATTCTACATCCATTCTTAAATGTTTTTTAAAAATAATAAAATGTTTTACTTTTAATACTTTGGGTAAATTCTTTTGATTATACGTTTCTCTTTTAAAGATATCTTTTTTATATTCATTAAAAATACCAATTTGTACATAAATGCATAATATAAACAAATAACAATTGTAATTAAAATTTATATTAAAGGTTTTTTGTTGTTCACCCTTTTGTGAGACGTAGAGCAAGGCGTGAAAGCCATTATTATAATGAATGGCACCACTTTTTCTCACCCTCCCATGGGGAGATGGTGGTTATGGGAATGGGAATAAAAATTCACAAAAATATTTCCTAATGTACAAAAATCAGTCTTTTCCTTTTTTCACTTTCTTAATAGGGTCAAAAAATGTAAAACATGAAAAAATTGGTATTGTTTCACGTAAAAATGTTAGACTTAATATAAGTAATGTTTCATATTTTACTTATAATATTGATCGAAAGAATGTTTATTCCTGTTTAAAGAGTGGTATAATACTTAATAGTTGTTTAAATGGAATCCCCTTAAAGTAACTGTCAGCGGGTTTTAATATCTGTTTACTTAAGCAAGGCAATTTGGAAGATTTTTATTTTAAAATCAAATTTTTTTTTCATAGCAAAATGGCAATTGATAAACCAAAATGGTAATGGCTTATTTCTGTTGTAAAATATCTATGTAACTATTCAGATAGGTTTACTTAATATAATTGGGAAAAAGAATTTTGTAATTTGAAGAAGGGAAAGTAGTAATCATATCAAATGACAGGTATTAAAGCTATTAAAATAATATTGGCAGCTAGGCTAATTCCTATATGTAAAAATTTTACATAAAAATAAAAGGCAGCAAAGTTGGTGAACCAGAATTCGGATCATAGAAAGAAAACAAAGTAGCAGATTTCGTCGTATTTTCACAGTACCTTTTGTTAGGTTATTGTAGGTTTGGTTTGGTTAGGTAAATGTTAATGATTGCCCCTCAGGGTTAGGGCCGCTCCGCAGGGGCTAGTACTCTAGAAAAGCAACTGTAAAATTACGACGAAACCCGCTACTACCACACAGTACACATACATACATCCTGATACTTAATCAAAACCAATAATATTATTTTTAAAGTTTTAAATATTTGTTTAGATAAATTTAGTTTCATCAAATTTGATCTTTTTAAATTTGTCTTACTCTCTTTAGAAAAACTTAATTTCAGGAATACAGGAAATGCAAATGGATATAAAAAATAAGGCAAATAGATAGTGTCATGCCTGTTTTAAATAATCAATCAATCATACCATCTAGTTAACTTTTGTTTCCTGATTAACCCATTTTTACTCAAGACAAAAATCAATAATAAATTTATTAGATTCCAGTCAAAATAATTACTATCTTATATTTGATGTAAGAAGAAAACACAATAATATGTCAAACTTAAAAAGATATTTCTAGCAGACAAAATTTTTGTTTATGTTTAGTAACATATGATTCATTCCATAATACTTGTGGCAATCTTTTTGGCCAAAAAAATTCTTGAAAGCCATCTTTATTCTAACAAGTTCGACTTTATGTAGCTGATTTATTAAATATGGATGACATGAAAAAATAACGTTCTGACCAATAACATTATCAGATTGTTCCAACACTGTGTTCTCATTGGCCCACGTTACTGATTATGGATTTATATCTATTATATTCATTTTCCAGCCACAGCAATGGTAGTTATTAAAACCAATCAATTGTCTGTTTCTTTCTCCTTCATTCTAAAAAGAAATGAAGTATGGTTGTTAATTAAATTTTGCATTTGTGTTAAACATGATTAAGTACAGTACACTTTTTTTGGGCGTAGTACAGTCCGTTTCAACCAGGGTGACAGGGATGGAATAATGGAGGTAAAATTAATCTTTATGGCTAGTAATTCCTATGTATAAAGTTCTGCCCTTGGCGGCTGGTAATCATTTAAACGGGAAGGTTAATTATGTATACTGTCTCTCTCTCATTTTTATTGTATTAACTTTTGGGTATCCACGTTGAACCAAATTGTAATGTGTTAATTTACTAATTTCGCTTTTATTTCGACATTGAACTATGATGAAGGTTGTTAATACTTATATAGCCACCCCCCCCCCCATTCCTAACATTAGTTCAGACATTTCGTTATAACCAATAACGATTTTAAAAGTTTTTAAAGTGTTGGATCAAAATCAATTAGAGTTTTGATTAATTAATTAAAAGTTTTATGCAAATAATATTTTTTGCAGTGTTTGCATAGTTTTTCTTTGCTCTAAATCTGGGTTTTTGAATAATTACAATTATTTGAAATGTAAGTATGTCATGGAATTTAACTTGTCATAATGTCATATCATCTTCAACATAAGTAGGTGCTTTACAACAAGTGGCCGGTTGAGCAACCACCCCTCCCCACTGATTTTAAAATTAAATAAAAAATAGGGAGATTTCCCCATGCCCTGAAGGGCTACCTATTAATTAATATAACCTACCCTAACCCGACCTACAGTAAAAAATGAACAACTAAAAAAATACTGAACCCGTGACCCCTCCCCCTCATTTAATTTTTTTTAAATATGGAGGGGGGATATCACTGCTCAAGAGGGTACTTTGTGTTATAGCGCCCATAAGTGGGATTATAAAAAGGGAGTTTACAAAAATTTATACATTTGCAAAGTAAGATAAGATAAAGTAAGAGATAAAGATTCCATAATCTTTTGAGGGAGAGGGGGTGTTTTAGTTATTTAACTTCCCTTCTTAGAAATTATGTATAATAGGCTTTAAAGATCGATATAGCAAATATTTTAGATTTATTCTAAAATTAATATTAAAATCTGGACTAAAAAGAAAGACTTAAACTTTTTGGACTGACGAAAAGTTACGGACAAAACTGTTTTTCTCAAAGTGCCATCCGTCCATTAAAAAAAATATAGAAAAATTCAAAAAAGTAAAAGTTAAGCCTTCAGATTATTTATAGGTGGAACAAGACATACAATAAAATTGATTTAACCCCAATAAAATATTTATTATAAGATTTCCTTTTCAAATTATTCAATAACAATAATAATTGATAAAAATAGAATTCCTTAAAAAAATGGCTTCCTATTCAAAATATTTTCAATCTTGGTTAATATTTTTAATGTTCTTTATTATCAATAATTACAGCATGCTACAACAAAGTGGTCACAAATATTGTCTTAGTAATCATCACATAGACGTCCAAGGGGGAGGAGGGGTAATGGGGTGATTACCCCCCCCCCAAATAAAAAAAATTACCTCTATGATATAAGGATTACCCCCCCCCCCCCCCCTTAAATGAAAAAGCTTGGACGGGGCGTCACTTTAGACTAGAAGAAAGTTTGAGGCTAACTTGTAGTTCCTTTTCCAGTATGGCTTCGAAACCGTTAAATATCCGGTGGATTCGACCCAGTTCTTAGCTATACTGAAAAATCATGTATACAAAAGAATTACGTACAATTTTCTAAGAATATTAAAATAAAAAACATAAAATTAATACCAGTTTTGTTAGACTGGACATTCTGCCCCTCGGGGCTGACAAACTTGGTTTTAATCTTACAATTTTTCATTTTAATATCCACGGAAAGCTGTCTATAACACGATACGAATAATTAATAATATTATTCCTCTCTCTGATAGCATGTTGTTCACGATAGCCCTGTCAAACTAATAATTGGAGGGAAGATAATTATTGTAATAAACTTCCTATCTTTTTTTATGACACATGCACATTTACAATCGATATATTATTGCTTGGAGGTTGCACCAGATTTTCATGTACCCTTATAAAGTGAAACGAGGCGCTGGCTAAAATAACGATACACACATCCTACCAATTCTCCATCCCCCACCCTCTCATAGTGGATAGACGAACTGACCAATTTCTATGTTAATAACCAAAATTGAGCACAATTTTTCCCCTGTCAATATATCCACGTATATTCTTTGTCTATCATATTTAATTAGATAGATAGAACTTTAAAAGGATTAAGAATTATTTACTATTCTCTTAAGCTGAAAACCTGGATAGAAACACATTTAGCTTTACAATTCAACCAAAAACGTCCTAATTAACACAAATATTTAGGATTTATGGCTCGATTTTTAATATAGATATAAAGATAGATATTCGGATTTAGTATATCCTTTATGGTGAACTTTTTATAGACCCAGAGAAGGTTTAAAACTATTTTTGGGTAGGGTACCTTCAACCTGCCAGGAGAAAACTCTCCATTATCCCCCCCCCCTCTCGCGAAAAAACAATGAAAAAAAAATAAAATTAGAAGTATCTCTAGGGGCGTCACTCCTATTACTAATAGATAACAGGATGGATAGTCAAAGAGATAGATAGTTAACTTGTTATAAAAAAACAGGAAAAGAGAAATAGACAGATAGATTGATAGCAAACTAGATGCATAAGAAGATAGCTAGATAGATAGATGGATAGATAGTTAAATGTCTGTGTATATCCTGTATTTTCATATCATGATAACTTACAATTTAAAATTTGTTCCTGCTCATATTTCCTTAAAAGGACAATAACAGATTTGCTTTTGTCAGAATAGTCAAATATAATATAAAATGTAAATTAAACTATACTTTTCAGATATCTTTTTTTTACTAGCTTTTTCAAAATTAGCTGCTAGAGGCTGCATATTTGAGGGGTTATGTAAAAAAAAAATTTAAAGGTTCTTTAGATTTAGAAAATTTTAGCTACAGTTAGGGGGTTTTTTTTTGGGGGGGGGGGCGTAGGGATTTTTCAAAGAAGTGTGCCTTAACCTCCAAGAAAATAGGTAAAAACCAGAACCCATTTGGTCCAGTGGTTTTTAAACTTCAAGGGCACGGATGGACAGACTTATGGATGGAAGCAATTGTTTTATCTTTAAATAAATATTGATTCAAAGACTAAAATATCTAGAAAATATAGCATTATTCCAATAAATTAAAATCTCAGAATTTTTATCACTATTCCTAATTCATACTTCCTTACAGCTTTTTATGATTCTAAAAATATAAAAATAAAAAGAATCATAAAAAAAATAATTGATGATTCTGTATCCGTTCGTCTACATGAATAAAGAGACCACAATAGATTAAATTTTAAATTATGTTCTTTTGCGGAGGGCCTTTTCTTTACAATAGTTTAAGCACTGCGTAAAAATAACCTTACCATACAATAATAAACCTTAAAAACTCAACTTAACCTTATTGTCCATTTTGACATTCTTATAGGCGCTTTTTATTAATATTGTGATTTTAGTTTAATGATTATTGTATAGATGGGGGAGGGGAGGAAGAGTAAAGGGGTGTTTATCCCACCCCTTTAAAAAAATGGGAAGTGCCACTGCCACCACTGAAAAACTCTGAGGGGGTAATAACCGCTCACCCCACCCCTTCCAAAACGAAAACAAATATGTTAGACGATAGGCCAAGGCCCTACAGGCCTAAAAATGGTCAAAAACCGTCCAAGGATCGTGATAAGCTACATTGTAAAGAAGATCCATAGGGGTTCAGCGGTTAGCGAGATATTATAATTACATACTTATTTTTATCCTTATATTTCTGATGTTTTTGTTGTTTTGATTATAGGATAAATAAAATACGACGGAAATAAATGAATTTGACAGTTTTTGTCTGACGTCAACCTTGCAATCGATATATTAAACTTGGATAATACATCAGATTATCATGTACTCTAAGAAAGTGAAACTTGTAGCTGGCTAAAATAACGATATCCCCAATCCATCCCCTTAATCCCATCCCATTCCCTATTTCTGGATGCACGAACTGACCAACAAATGTTATCCATGTTAGCAATCTAAATTGACGATAATTTTTCTCCTGTCATAATACTTACTTATATTCTATATCAATTTGTTGAATGTTGTCATCCGTGATTGTATCTAGGGGTGGCTTAAACACGTACAAACAAATTCTAGGTTTCTTCACTTAAACCTAAAAAAATAGAGGACATTTGAAAATAAATTGTTGTGTTTTTATCAAATATTGAATGGTTGGTAAAAAATACCAGACTTTTGAACTAATAACTTTAACCTACAAAAGGGTTAATTTTGTTAATTATACTTGGGGGCGTATATAGATTTATTGTCCATTGTCTTATCCCTTAAAGTAGCCATTGTCAAAAAAAATCCTAATTGTTCGACCTTTGGCGAGATTTGTAACCTAATAATTGCAGGTTTGAAAGAAATATGACCATTATTTCTTTGCCTAAAAGAAACTTTTCTTGATTTTAAAGAAGGAGGAAAAGAGTGTAGAAATAAATGCTTAGTCACTAAATAAAATGTACATTTTAAATTCACAGCTTTTTAAATGTTTAAAAGTATTAAAGTGTGAAAGGGGATATAGAATATATATGGATATATTTACAGAGAAAATTTGTCGTTAGGTTAGGTTGCTAATATGGAGTTCATTTATTGATCTGCCCGCATGGGAGAGGATGGGGTAAAGGGGATGGATTAGGGGAGAGGGGTAACGTTATTGTAGCCAGCTGCGAGTATCATCTTATGAGAGTACATGAAAATCTGGTCAAATATCCAAGTAATAATATATCGGTTATTATTAACCCGTAACAATAAAATTCCTTTAAATCTCGTGTATTTATTCATTCTGTTTGTATGTTTATTTCAGTTTTAAGTGTTCTTTCCCTTTTTTTTATAATTCTCTTTGTCTCCCCGTCCTTCTGTCAGTCTGTAACGTTACGTGGGGAAATGTGATTTACTCGGCTACTTGTTAAAATTGATTAATAATATTTTTGTGAAGATATCCTTTTTTTAGAGGCCTCTAGTGGCACTTTAATTTTTTAAAAATTATACGTAACATGTCTATGTTGCGTTCAAGTTTTTACGTAAAATTTCTATGTTGCGTTCAAGTCTCTACGTAAAAAATCTATATTTTTGTGATTTGTTTTGGGAGGTTGGTGGTACCCTCCCCCAGAATAGTTATAAATCTTCCTGGGACCTATCTGAAGCTACCCTGTTAAGAAGAACCAGATCGGTTCAGCGGTTAGCAAGATCCTTCGGTACAGACAAACAGACATACATCATGTTACTTTATTATTAGGATTAAATTTCATGAATTTCTATCATTATTCTATCTTCTATACGTATTTATATACTTCTTTCTACTTCTTTTTCTTTTTTATTTAATTTATCATCACTAAAAATTTGCTCTATAGTTTACTTTTCCGTATGTATATGATTTTTTTAGATGCTTCGCTATAGCTACTTATGATATCCTTGTTTTCGATATTATTCTTATTGGTTTCAATTGTATTATTTTTATCTTTGATTTTTAGATGATCTAAACTACTGGAAAGTAACTTTAACGAAGTAATAGAGTGCTAGCGTTATCGACTACGCCCCTTACCATTTGAATTAAAGTAAACTGTAAATTAGTTGAAAATGGATATAACTCTTATATAAGGTATTAAAGGAAAAACATTAGCATGCTCTAATTATCATCAATATTAAAGACTTTCATAAGTCAAATATAGTAATTATATAAAGATTGAGTATAGTCCTTTTCGTGGCAACGCACCTTAATGGGCGTTTCTTCGTATTTTTCCGTTAGCTTTTCTCCTATTTCTAGCCTCTGAGGGGGGCTCTAACCCTGTGGGGCCAATTGCCTTACCCCGTGGGGCAATTACCTAACCCAATATAACCTTACCTAACCTAAAATTACCTATAAAAGCCATCTTAAAAATACGACTAATCGCCCCGTAAGGGGCGTTGCCACGAAAGAGACTATTTCCTAAAGATTAAGTTTTATATCTTTTTTAAATACCAAAAGTATAATTAAAATCAAAGGTATGGAAAGGTTTTTGGCTATCAAAAACTTCTAAATTGGTTTCATATAAATTAGTTTTTATTTACGTATCAGCTGAATATGGCATACAAGAAATTTTTTAAAATTTTATTTAAATCTTAATAAAGACTTTAAAAGTAACTTAGCATTTTTTAGAACTTTTCATAAAACTTACTGAAAAAAGAGCAAAAAAATTGTTAAACAAACCATTTTAAAATTGTGGATAATTTAATATTTTTAGATTTTTATCTGTTTCTTCTTAATTTATCCTTTACCTTACGCGATACAAATTGATAAAATCTTAATGGACACAGATATGTTTCCTCAAAATTAAAATCTTTAGTTTAGACAATGACCGATAAATTGCTGTACATTTCCAATGATAATCTACAAAATTTCTCCTTTGGTATATTACAATCATTTATTGAAACTTTTGGAATCAACCAATCAAAACACATTAAAGTCCCAAAATTAATAAAACTTTGGGGACCAGTGTATTTGTATTTAACAACTCCGTCCTTCCTGGGAAGTAAAACTTCATATTGCAATGATTAAAATTATATATTCCAATCAATTAAAGACGTCCAAGCTTTTTATCTTTGGAGTAAATAATTCGCAAAGAGTGTAACTATTTTTAAGGGGGTGTACAAGGGGGCATATGATGTAAGTATAGAGGAAATGCCTTAGTCCAAAAACAGGCGCAACTCATAACCAAACGATACTAAAGATCTCACAATTGATGTTTCTTTTTAAGATTGTTAGAGGTTTTTTCCAAAACTATATCCCTCTCCCGTAAGCTTGATGAAAAAATGGTAATATAAATTTCTGAAGAAGCTATAAAGATTTTGCATTTTAAAAACGTTCTTACATTTAAGCATTTTTTATTTTTTAAATGTTTTTCTAATTTAAAGGACCGTTAATTTGTCAGTTAGTAACCTTATTATCAATGTAACAAATATAAACAATTTAGAAAGCTCTATGATTTTACAGTCCGTACGTCCAATTTGAATATGTTGATTATTATTTTTCTATAACATCGTTTACATAACTTTAACAGATTCTGACTAATTTTCTACAATTTTATATTGTGATCAAATTTTAAATTTCTATATACATTTTGCAGAAACGCTTTGCAAATTATTGGTTAGCAACATTCTCTTTCTTTCTCCCCCACTTTCTCTCTCTCTCTCTCTCTCTCTCTCTCTCTCTCTCTCTCTCTCTCTCTCTCTCTCTCTCTCTCTCTCTCTCTTTCTCTCTCTCTCTCTCTCTCTCTCTCTCTCTCTCTCTCTCTCTCTCTCTCTCTCTCTCTCTCTCTCTCTCTCTCTCTCTCTCTCCCTTTCTCTCTCACTGAAGGTGTCGTCAGTTGAATGATCAAGATTTTGTAGTGCAATGAAATTAGACACTTTACCAAAGTTGTTAAATATCAGGTTGATAAATTAAAACTGCGCATGAAATTTTTTCCTGTCCGGCTTCGAAACCGATTAATATCCGCAGAATTGGAACTTGTTCTCAGTCATACTTAAAAATCATGTATATAGCATCGTATTACAGACAATTCTCTACGGATCCTAAAATGAAATCATAAAATTAATATCAGGTTTGTCATCCCGGGCCTTTAGCCCCTCTAATCTCACAAAATGGTTTTGATTTTATAATTTTTCATTTTAATATCCGCAGAAAACTGTCTATAATACGATGCGATTAATAACTATTTTTTTCTATTGCATTATATTAAAACAAGGATAACACTTGTATAATGTCAGAACTGAATAATCAGAATGTAAATGTATAAGAGTCAAAGCAAAATTGTAAGTAAATTTGTTGAAAAACTGCTTAATACAGGATAATGTTTATGGGCATACTTACATTTTTAGGACTTGATTATAGAGTTGCTTTGCTTATAATATTGTACTTTGTTGTTCCAGGAATCAGTATACCAAAAATCAGACTAATCGGATAATTAGGTCACATACAAATTTGTTGTTAAAAATATAAAAAAATCAACATGTTTAAAATGGACGTACGGACATTCTGGTAATGATTATAGAGTTGCTACGCTTTCTAACTCGTACCTAACTTCTACTGGAATCACCATGCAAAGCTTGCAATCGATAGGATAATTCTAACATGCCTAAATTAACGAAAAAAGCTATCCGTTACGGACGGACGTACGGACGGACCGACCCTAATTTTAGAAAAGCTTCGCTTTTAAAAATGTATTATTAGCGTTTTTGAAAAAATAAGGTAGATACGTTTTTGAATTTTTTTTTCTATGAGCTATTTTATGGCAAAATTAAGAAATCGTCCATTTTAATACACCAACCTTTATTAAATAATCTTTGCATAAGCAAGCAAGCACATTTTTAAACATTTTTTCTACACTTTTTTAGTCCCTATCAGTAAACCAATCAAATGATTATATGCATTAATTTAATAAACAATTATTTTCGACTATAAGTAGTAGGATGTCTATGTAGTAGGGTGTCTGTTTGTCTTACTTACGTAGCTTAACCGTTTTTAATGATTTTAAAAAAAAATCTATAAGGGAATAAGACAATGGATGATAAAAGCTAAAATTACGAATTCTGTAGATTATGTTAAAAGTGTTTGGCAGTCAAGATTTAATAAAAGTTTTATGCCAACAAATGAGCAAACGTGTTTATAAAATTTTGGGTACTAGCATAATTTACTATCCAATGTCATCTTCCTCTTACATTTATTTTTAATATCTATCCCCTCGAAAGATTTATATTTTGGAAATCCCAATATTCATATTCAAGTGTATATCATATACCCTTTCAGGAATTAAAGTATTTAGAAATAGAATTTCATTTTATTTTAGTTCATCTGTCCATAGGCCAACTATCCTAGGCTAACCAAGGGGAAAAATGGTGTTTACCCGCCTCAAATTTTAAACCCCTTATTTTACCCCTCGAGATTTTTAAAAATACAGTAGATTATACCCCTGAAATCTGTGAAACACCTTAAAATAAAAAGCTTGGATGTCTCTGCGTTATTTTAAAGTCCACTTTAAGTTGATTTTTAGCTTTCTAAAGATTCGCTTACCATGTTCAATCGGTATTGCTAAAAATGTTTGTTCTTGTTTTTCTTCTGAAATGACAAAATAGTTTTAGATTTTTTACACATTTAATCCTTGGTATTCCTGAGATTTAAATGTGCATAAAACTTAATATTCATTGGCCATAAAGATTCCACACCTTAGGGAAATTTCAATAGGAACTCCTTCACTTGTGCTCATTTTATAAAGGAAATTTTCCTAAAATTCGACACTGTTCAGGAGGTTTCCCTTAAAGTTCCTAGTCGAGCTCATTAATCCCCGACCGACCCCTCCCCTTAATTTGAATATTCATTGAAAAAAAGAGGGAGAAGTGGTAATTTTTCTTGTATTAAACCTCCCCCCCCTCTTGTTTACAATTTATTTTAAACATAAGGGTGGTGTGAGGTTCTATGATCGCTAGCCACTTCCAGAGAAAGCACCAAAAGTGTAAATATTTACTCAGGTCAATTCTATTACTCCAAAATTTGTAAATATTGCCCATAAGAGGCTTCACTGTAAAGGAAAAAACTTCAATAGTAAATGAAACGGATTTCCTTGTATGTTTCTAAAAAGAAATAGACCAAAATCTTGTAGTGTATGTTTAGTTACTAAAGCTAGTGTAAGCGATATGCCATTATGTTTTCTCTTTTCCTTTCTCAAATTACGGTGATGAAAGTTTCATATATTAAAAAGAAACTATTTTGCCTCCAAAAGCCGCGACATTGAGGCATTGGGTTCTAGCCTAGCTCTTTAAGTTTCCTTAATGTGTGTCAAACATGTGTCTGCTGTTATTATATTAGCATCAGACAACTGCCTTTATGTCAGAATAAAAAAGGAGCTTCATCTTTACATAAAAGTAACAGGATATCCTCTATCCATCCGATTCCCAGATAAATATAATTTTGAAACTGCTGGCCATTATTTAACTCAAACATATAATCCATTCCTATAACAATAATGTCCACAAAGCACGACCACCTCTTATAAATAACACATTGTCGACAAAATTAATTGCAATTGTGTGTCAACAAAATTCCTGGGTTGAAAGACAGACAGACAGACATACAGACAGACTGATAGATAGATAGACAAAGCAGACAGAGAGTTGTAATTGTAATCTGGCAAGCCGCCAATTTTATGCCATCATAAACTCATCATCACAAAACTCTACGCTAATACTCATTTTTGTCAATAGCCCCCCCCCCCCCCTCCAACAAACAAAACGTTAATTCCTGGAAAGGATAAGACAATCGGCAATAAATCGATTAACAATTATGATAAACAAAAATACCCGTTCTGTGAAACAAAGTAATTGGTTTAACAGTCTGGACACTGTTATATTGCACAAATTAAACTAGTAAAAAAAACTTAAATTTAAAAAAAAAACCAATGAACGCGAGAACGTGTTATTTAAATTTTGATAAATAATATTAATTTTACCAAAAACTAATTTTAATCCACCAATCGGTGAGTGGAGGGTGTATAAGTGGTTTACTTGTGTAATAAGGGGTATTACAAAACTCTATTTACAAACATCTATTCTTAAGATTTTATGGTTATTGCTTGCTTAAATAGCATAAACCCGCATTTTCCTGGTTCAATTGCGGATTTCCACGATTAATAAAAATATTTAAATTTTGTGATTTTGCTGCAAATTTTATGCTTTTAAAAAGGCGACAATTGTTCTAAGCTGCGGATAATTGTCCAACAACCGGCTATGGTTTGTCCAAGGTTGGTTGCAATTAGAAATTATCTTCATTTTATCAGTCCCTGCAATGTAATTTTCTCATGATAAAAGGGGGGGAGGGGACATTGCGCTGTTTCCTACACTAGTTCCATAGGTTTTTTAATTACGTCTTTTATTCGTTGGTTAAACTTATTTGGGGAATATTATTGAATTCTTATTAGTTAGTTCATTTAGTTGAGTGTCCAGACGTTTCAACTACTTTTAAAATGGAGGAGCAATTTTTGTGTATCATTATTGGGAATGTGCACCAATTTTTCGGACCTTATCTTTTCCCTTAGATCCATGTCAAATGCCTCAAACACCTTGCAAATATTTGCGTACGAATCAAGTAATTCAGGAATAAGTAAACAGTAAATTATTCCTTTCCAGAAATTTTTCGAACTTCTGGCAACTTAACCTGTTGATATGTCGACATTATGTACAAGTTTCATTCAATGGATGATTTAAACTTTTATTAAGACGTCCTATATTTGCCATTATGATATTTTTATTTTGTTGATATTTTAACAATGACTTAATTTTTTTTTAGATTAGGATGCCATTTTCTTATTATTGAAATAAACGAAGAAAAAAATGTAATTATCCTTTATACGTGTGATTTAAAATCTGTCTACAAAAATACTAAAATCAATGAACTGAAAAAAATAGTAGTTAATCGCAACGTATTATAGACAGCTTTCCGTGTATATTGAAATAAAAAATTACAAGATTTAAACCAGTGTTTTTTAGCACGAGGAGCCGATGGTCCAGGATAATAAAACTGGTATTAATTTTATCATTTTTATTTTCTTATTCGTTGAAAATTGCCTGAAATACGTTGATATACATGATTTTTTAGTATTGCTAAGAACCGGTTCTTATACATCGGATATTAATCGGTTTCGAAGCCATGCTGGAAAATATATTCTTTATGCTTTAATAACTTTATCCTACTAAAGAGAGCTACAAAATAGAAAGATGAAATTACATTTTAAAAGTTCAGTTCATGTATCTAACTTCATGGAAATAGCTTAAAACTTGCCCATGATCAGAATTGTAGACATCTTGTTTAAGCCATTTCAGAGATTATACATTAAAAATTCAACTACTATAGTACAAACTAGCGGTGGCGTCCCTAGAGGCCTCTAGGGGCACTGTAAGATGTAAATAGTTGGGGGAGGGGGGTGTGCTTATTTACTACTTTAAATTTTCACAATTCTTTTTATTTTAATCTATAATTGCTTACTCATTCATAAATATCTAAAATAAATTGTCATCTATAAAGGTGTAAGGTTAAACCACAGAATAATTTAGAACAATAACTCAATAATTATACTTATTGAATTAGACAAGCTACTAAGAGAACTAATGAATACATTTTTTCCAATTATGTCAAACATATAATGTATCGCTTACAACTTTTTTGTCATTCAAAATAATATATTTTTTTTCTCAAAAATATTCATTTTGTATAGTGTCCAAAACTATGAAACCAATTTTACTACAAGTTCTAAAACACCTTCGCATCTAATATGTCAGATTAGTGTCCAAAAAAGGCTACCTGACCTTTTGTCTGAAGTTTTCTATGATGTGTTATGCTTACTTGAATATGGATGATATCATTTCTTGGTTTTCCCCACAAATTTAAAAGGCTATATTTATATTGCAATATAAGAGGTAAAATTTTCTTTGTCTGTCTATTTCATAATATCCCTTAAATGGCTAAATGTGTCCCCCCCCCCAAAAAAAAGCACAAATAGGTGATTTTAACAAACATATGAACATTCCACATAATAGAATATCTGTGCTACTTTTTTCTTTGTCCCAAAAGGTAATTTAAAAAAAAACTGGAAATGCAACCACTAATTTCAAACTGATTTAGAAAAAGAAACAAAAGTAAATTGCGGGTGATTTTTTGTTTTATGGGGGAGTTGGGGGTGTCCCACCCCTAAGAAAATAGCTTAAAACCCCTACATGACCAGTAGGTATGTTCCCTGAAGAGTAGAGTCCGACCGGTTCAGTGGTTACTGAGATTTTAAAGGACAGACGGACGGACGGACAGACATCAAGCTACTTGGTATTACAGATAGACTATTAAAACATACGTACTTGCCTTAATTATAGTGTATCTACAATACTAAAGAAAAAATATACAAAACCAAATTGACCAATTTTACTTTCAATCAGTTTACCGTTCACCTTCACGGATAAAGGGATAGACCAATTGAAGATAAGTAATGTACTTCAATTAAGATAAACAAAATAAACCTAAGGATAAAATAATCGGCTGAAAATTTTGGACAAATAATTATTAGCTCAAAAGTTTTTTTTTGTTAATGAGTTTATAACCTTTAGTTGTGTAATTATTTTCCATTATCCCATCCCCTAGAATCCATGTTTTTTTCTTCACAATAATGCCACTTATGCAGCGTTAGAGAAAAGTAATGCAAAATTTAACCAAGTTTTAGTAATATGTAACTCAATAATTTGGGTGTTTGTCACCTAAAGTTTTCTCTAATATAAAATCTACACATTGCAATAGACTATGCAGTATCTACGCAGTCTCGTTACTGTATTACGTTTTCTTTTCTCTTTTGTAGTATTTTATTTTGTTAGGCAGTTCCTATTGTGAATGCTACCCTACGTAAAAATTTAGAACTGTCTACGAGCAGATATGCTCCCAGAAGCCTCTAGGGGCTATCTATGAATGAAGAGCTTTACTTTAAGGAAATCAATATCAGTCATATGGTTAGCGATGTCCTTTTCTTTGTCTCACTTGACAAAAAGATCTTTTTATTAAAAAAAAATTCTGAATACCACTCCCCCTATCCATGTAATCATATATGTATAAAAAGAGGGCTTAAGGTGTTAAAATACCTTTTTTCAACAATGAATAAAAGTGGGATAGATGCAGATTTTAAAGGCGGCTTAATAGGGATAACTTTTTTTAAACCGAAGATAATTACGTCCAAAATTAGGAAAATGTTCAGCAACATAAAAGAAGAATTTAGAAATTGCTGGAATGTAAATAACGGATTGGACATAAATTAGAGACTTTGAGCGTTTCAGACATTGAGACAGACAGACAGTAACATGTAGTAGTATGTAAACCAGATACTCTGCTTGTCATTTATAATATTGTCAAAATTGTTTTATATGTATACCTGTAAATATAATTTTAACCTATACTGTTATTTTAGGTAAGTGTTATGATGTTATCTGTTTTGATGATTTTGCCAAAATGTCCCCCCCCCCTCTCAAAACATGAAGCCATCATAGACATATAATGCAGTGATGATAAAATATCTACAAGAATTTGTACAAGGTTATACATCACTCTCATAGCCTTCCAAGGGGGGGGGGGGGAGGTTGAAAGGCGTCAATTCAACCTCAACAACCAAAAATGAGAAACCCCTCAAAAAAATTAATTTCACACCATAAATGTTGGTAAACTCTGTCCCCCCCCCCTTCCCCACTCCAAGAAAAAGAAAGAAACATTTAGTCATTGATCCTTCTTTCCCTGGAATAAACTAAACGGGGCATTTATTAATGTGAGAGGGTGCGACACCCTTCCACGGGTTCTATAACTATTTAAACCAATAGAATCACATTAAAAAACAATATGGTTACATAATATACGTGGATATTATAACAGGGGAAAAGTTGTTTTCAATTTAGATTGCTAACATGGACATCATTTATTGGTCAGTTCGTTCATCCTGTAGGAGGGGAGGCGATGGTGGAAAAGGGTTTTATGGGGTTATCGTTTTTTTAGCCAGCTTGAACAACATTTTACTTGTACTTGATAATCTTGTGTAACATCCAGGTAATAATAAATCCATTCAATAGATTCACATTATAAAACAAAGATGATTATGTTCATAAGTAGTACAGCTATACGCTTATTATGTAAAAAGAGGAAAAATTACTTTTTAGTTCATTGTCCTAGCTCTTTATCCCTGGATAGCTAGGAGCAACTAAGATAAATTAGTTTAGACTTTTTTTGCGGTTTACTAAAATAACAATTTTTAGAAAAAAAATTATAGGAAAAGGAATAAGTAAACATTGTTTCATTTCGACTGAAGTTATAGCCGCTGAATTAAATCATTATTATTTATAATATTTTTTTTTTTAAAGCGAAGCTTTTCTATAATTAGGGTCGGTCCGTCCGTACGACCGTAACGGATAGCTTTTTTCGTTAATTAGGCATGTTAGAATTGTCCTATCGATTTCAAACTTTGCATGGTGATTCCTTTAGTAGTTAGGTTAATAGGTATGGTTTAGAAAGCGTAGCAACTCTATAATCATTACAAGAATGTCCGTACGTCCATTTTAAACATGTTGATTTTTAAAAATTTTCAACAACAAATTTTTATGGGATCTAATTATCCGATTGATCTGATTTTTGGTATATTGACTCCTGGAACAACAAAGTATACTGTTATAAGCGAAGCAATTCTATTATCAAGTCCCAAAAATGTAAGTATGTCCATAAACATTATCCTGTATCAAGCAGTTTTTCAACAAATTTACTTACAATTTTGCTTCAAATCTTATACATTTATATTCTGATTATTCAGTTCTGACACTATACAAGTGTTAATGTCCGTTTGTCCTACCGTTTCAGTGCTTATCTTTTATGCATGTTGTCATCCTTGTTTCTTCCGTATTCAACTGTTTTTGGTAGGGTAGGTGGGCCAATTTTAGGGTTGAAAATATAAACCTTCTAAAGTTTGCCTTAAATTTGTGGGGTAATATTTAATCTTGATTGGTTGATACAAAGTTATAGTTTTTAGACTTTTACACTAATTGGGAGAAAGTAAGTAATTGTGAGAAATATATTGCTACAGAAAGACCTATAAGGTAGCTTCATTTTTTTTAGAAATCATAAACTCATCTCTTTATCTCTAGAAAATTATTTGCAATGCTCTTATTGAAATTGATCCTGATTTAGCTTATTCAATAATACATTCAACACTGTAAAAAATATTTGACAATACTAACAATGTTGAGAACAATGAACTTTAATGTAAACTGGTATCCAAACTTTTATAATCACATTCTCCAATTTGTTGGCTTTATAACTGTAGGGGCATCTATTAAATCTTGAATATATGTTATAAAAGATCAGTGTTCAATTATAATTTGCAGAAGAGGTACATTTTTATCCGAATTGGGGGTGAACAAACATTTCTAGTCCTTGCTGCTCTAAAAAAGTAACAAACCAACCCTTTAATTGCACAGCACTTATAAGTGTCAGCAGTGCCTTTTATTTATTTGCACATGTTTTTTGGGGTTAATACATTCTTCCTTTGTTTATAGTTAATGTCACGCTTCTGCCAAAGTATTAGTAGGCAACTCCTGAAATTGTTTTATTTAAGCGAAAGTTAAACCAAAATAAACATCTTTAAAGATAATTTTTCCAGTGCTTTCTTATCCTTGGGATATTTTTATAAAAACAATGAGAAAAAAAACTAATTCAGAACTTACAAAGAAACCAGAGATAAAGAAATATAAAACTTCCCTTAAAGTGATTAGAAAGAAATTTTCAAATTGAAAAAAAGTTTTTTTTATGTATGTTTGTTTTGATATAGGTCAGGTTGGGTTAGGTTAGGCTATATTTGGGACATTGTAGCCCCTTAGAGTCAGTACACCCAAGATATCTACACTACATGGGTTGGACAAAGGAAAAAACAACCCCACCCCCCGTTATTTTATTATTTTCAAAAATAAGGAGATAAGGGGTATAACTAAATTTCGCGTGCTATGACGAAGTGAAAATACTTTTTGGGGCTTTTTTACTTATCCTTTTTCTTTCAGAAAAAAATTCTCAATCTAAACTATGAAATTGATTATTATATAATTGTGTTGCTAAAAAATATAGTATACTTAAAATATTTAGAACAAGGACAATATAGTCAATATGAGGCGAGCTCAGTAATATGTAGGTTACTCATATAACACAAAAGACAAATAAGTCCTAATTGTGAATATATGTGGTTTTTAATAATCTAATAATAAATTTTAGTAAACAAAATTACCATTTCTGAAAAAAAATATTCTTAGACATGCACTGCTAGTTAGTATTATTAGAGTTTAATTTAGGGCACGACAGCTGTTTGTATAAACTTGTTCCTAATTTTAGAAATCATTTATCAGTAATTATCTTATTTGTTTGAATTGCGAGACTTGGTTTAATGTAAAGCTATTGTTTATTTCTAATGCCTAGAGTTGCATAAAAAAGTCTATGCAATTAAACTATTAATTGATACAAAATTGGAAAATTAATTGTTTTTGGCTATGATAAAAGAAAAATAATTTAGTCAATAATTAGAGCATTTTATTAGTGCAAATACAGATATTTACCATTATACCACTTTAAGTACATTTAGATCAAGCTTTGCCGCCTAAATAAGATTTTATTTATATCAATAGTTTTAATGATTTGGTTCAGATTTATTGGTTTTCGCATTATTGATGTTGTCATTCGAAGACGAAGAAAGTCCTTCAGAAAATCAGCATGTTACGTCATAAAAACGAGGGATTATCCATCTCTTTTTTAGGGGTTTTCTTTCCTACTCCTCCTCTACTCATCCCTCATTTTTATGGCTTCATTGAGGGACTGTCTTCGTCTTCTTGTCATTCTTGTTTTTGCTTTAAATTCAGTTTGAGTTTGAATGTATTTTATCCAAGTTACATTTTATTAGCGAGGCTACTTTATAAGTCACTTTGTCTGTCTGTTCGTTTGTCTATCCTTCTTACAGTTTTTGTATCTACTCAATAACTTACTTAATATATCGGTCTGTCGGTTATTCTCTATAAATAGGGAACACCAATTTTATATGGGGGAATTTTCTTTTTCTTTTCAGCTATTTGAAATTAGAAGTCACATCTGCACTAAAACCACTCTGTGCGTCGGTTTATCGATATTGCTCTGGAAAACATCGAATTCTAAAGGAAATATATTTTTTTGTGATCTGCTATCAAAGGAAGATTGTTGACATTTTGTGTAAAGATTTATATGACCACTAACTGTCTAATTTTTATTTCATTATGTCAAATTTATGTTAAGCTCGTTTTACTATTTTACCTGCTTCGATGTGAAGACGAAGAAAGTCCATCAATGACGTCATAAAAATGAGGGATGAGGAGAGGAGGAGTGGGAAAGAAACCCCCTAAAAAAGAGTTGTATCATATCTCGTTTTTATGACGTAACTTGCTGATTTTTGAGGGACTTTCTTCGTCTTCTTCGATGTTCTTCCTGCATATATATTAGCTTTACTTTTTATGGATATTGTCATGCTTGTTGAAAGTAACAAAAAACTTTTTTAAAGGTAGGAATGAATAATAACAAAATAAAATAAAAAAGGAAAAAAGTTATACAAAAAAAACTGTAGGGATAGGAATATGGAACTTTTCTCTTGAGTTAAAAATCAACATTACTAAGATGATATATATTGTTATTCTGTCATCATAGCAGTAAAAAAGTGCTGTTCTGTAAAATTATTGGTAAAAAGTTTGGTTTCACCTAGTTTAAACTTTTTTAATTATTTAACCAGTATAAATAATTACAGTCCAATGTCCCCCCCCCCCCTCTAATTAGTTGTTGTACAAACAGTTTTTTTAATTCATTATTCTATCCTTGGAAAATGCATGCCCGATTTTTATTACTCATAAAGATTAGTAATATTTTAGGCATTTAGATTTTTAATCAAAATTTCAGCACAAAAAAAAACTCAATTCAGTTTTTATTGCCGTTATAAATTGATATTTCAGAAGATTTCTTTTTCTTTTTTTTAAACTGAGCGGCTGCTCCCCTTACTTGAAGGGCTTTGTCTTACTACTCCTAAGATAGAACTAGAAATAAAAAAACAGTGTGATATGTTAGATATAGGATACAAGTAGTAATTAGTACTTTCAATCAATAAAATTTACACAAATATCAGATAAAAACTATATTTACAGCCATGCGGAATAAGACAATAAACGATAAATTAATGTTTACCTTTAATAATGATAAACAAAATTACCACTCTTGTACATTTAAATTATTGATTAAAAATATTGAAAACTGCCAATTTGAACCAACCAATCAATATATAAAATGATATCTATAGTTTAAAGCCAACGAATTAGATAACACATAAACAAACTTTGGGTACCAGTGTAATTAGCATGATATAATTGATATAAACAAAGAAAACTATGCACTCATTGAACAATCATTTTTTTTATCAAATATTTATTTCAGTCAACATATTGAAATACAGTGATAATGACAGATTAAGAGTATTTACATATAGCATAAGTTTATGTAAATCATTGATACTAAATAATAAACATAAGAATATGTTGCTAGAGGCAGGATCTAACGCAAACATAGAGTGCAAGCTAAAATTATATAGTCAACATTTAATTAGTAACCCTAGGAACATTACAAAGGTTGGCAAATTAGTTTTTCTTTTGCTACCATTTCCCTGGGATAAAATCCCTTTAAAGAAGCTGTTATGTTTTCGCAAAAAAATGGCAATGAAGAAATTTTATTGGCAAACGGAGAATTGTAATATTAATATTGGAATATTAATTGAAAAAAATCCCCCCAAAAATACTCAATAACATTGTTTTTAGGGGAGCAGTTGATCTTTAACTATATATGTCCGTCCGTCTATTTGAACCAGTTACTTTTTACATATACTACCATATAATAATAATCAGAACCACTTTTTTCATCCTTCTGTCCTAATAAAGTCTGAGACCTATATGAACCAATTTGACTATGCTTTTCAAGAAATATCTTTAGATTATAAATAGTTTTAATTTTTTTTCAGAAGGTTGGGACATTCAAACAATTTCATCAGTTTTATCAAATATATTGAATTAACAAAAAGTGTTTTCTAATAAAGTTATTGATATCGACTAAATTTCATTTCATGAAAGTTCCCATATATATGAGCCTTGCTTAAATGGATTTATAATATACGTGGTTGGGGTAAAGGGTGGAAGTTAGAAATCGTTATTTTAGCCCGCTGCTTGTTTCACTTTATTAGAACATTAAAATCTGGTGTAAGATCCAAGTAACAATGTATCCATTCTCTCTAAATTATGTCAACATCATTTATTAACCATCTTTTAATGCTTTTAATGCTGCGCAACTTGTAGAAATAATTGTCCTTGTTTATAAAAAAATAATTCCATGGGAGTTGAAATTGATTTCTCAAATTATCTCAAATTTTGTGTTTCTTATGCCAAAAAAATCTTGGAAAGGAGTTTGTTTTCGAAATTTTAATGCCTTATAATCTATGCATTACTAGCATCTAGGGACTCTGTATTAGAAGGGAAAGTGAGGGACTGAAGAATAGCTTAAAACCCTACAAAGATCTAAATCTTAAACTCTATAAAAACTCTATAACCATCACAGAAACTATGTTAAGATTTCCTAAAATAGAGAACCCAATCGTACTTGTAGTTATTGATATCTTAGGCTTCAGACACAAAACTTTTACCACTTTATGTAATTGGAGTTAACACGAACATCTGGGACAATAGCTTCCAAGGGCTTTGTATTCATTTGATTTAATTTGATTTGATTGTTATAATTCCATGCGGACCAAGAGATCCCATAAAGTAATATGATATTGTCTCAGGAATCAAGTGTCTATTAACAAAAATTTTAACTTTTAAAAGGGACATTTTCACTAGGATTAAATCTAAAACCAAAATTGCTTAAAACCATCCTTAGACCCTATGAACGTTAAGCTTCCCTAAAAAGGAGAACTTAATCAGTTGAACTTAAGATAAAAAATCGTCGTGTTAATTCTACTATTTATCTTTAAAAATCATACCCTGTTTGTGCATTTATGAAAAGTAAAAAACTAGTTGAACAGATATCATGCAACCCTACAATTAGTTTCACCATCTAAGCCCAAAACTTTAGAGTTTGCTGGTATTTTATCACTGGTATTTTTAAGAGAGCTTTGTATTCATCAGAGATCTAATGGCATACCCAATATTAAACAAAATTACCCCTTCTTCACATTAAAAGTTTGGACAATGCTAGTTTAAACCAACTAATCAAGATTTAATTAGAAAAACAAAAAGTTTTAAGTCAACAAATGAGAGAACTTTTTTTTAAAAACTTAAGTGTTTACAGTTCACGCCAAGCTACAATTGAATCAAGACAAAAGTAAGTGCCGAGCTCTGGGACCTATGTATTGAGAAATTAGACATGAAACCATGATGACTCCAGGTAAAATCAAAATATTTCAGCGAATCTTTTTGAAAAAATTAGATTTAAAAATTTCAAGTTCAATTTTCACCCCCTAGGAGTTGTCGCATAATCATGACAAGAAAAGCAAAGATTATTTATTTAATATTTTGAACAACTTTGCTTTTATAAAGTTTTTCATAAAACTACTCCTGAAGGGAGTTAATTAATTGTCATTTTTATCAGTTGCTTTGCTAAGGTCATGGAAATCCAGCCTTAAATAAATCATATATAGAGAGGTTTTATGAAAGACTTCATAAAAGCAAAGTTGTTCAAAATTTTAAATATATAATCTTTGCTTTTCTTGTCATGATTATGCGGCAACTCCTAGTGGGTGAAAATTGATTTTGAAATTTTCAAATCTAATTTTCTCAAAAAGATCCCGCTGAAATATTTTGGTTTTACCTGGAATAATTATGGTTTTATGTCTAATTTCCCCATACATAGGTCCCAGAGCTCGGCACTTACTTTTGTCTTGATTCAATTGTAGCCTGGCGTGAGTTCAATGTCCTCTTCAGCTTCTCTCCCTCAGTACGTGAAGAAAGTCGCTCAAAAAGTCAGCATGTGACGTCATAAAAATGAGGGATTATCCATATCTTTATTAGGGATTTTCTTTCCCACTCCTCCTCTCCTCATCCTTCATTTGTATGACGCCAGAATTTCTTCACTTACCTCCCTCGAATTATGCCCCTTATTTGAAGGATTTCAATGTTGAATATTTCAAAATAGATTTCAAAAGTTTTGTGCTTTAATATATATGTATATTGTGTATATATCTGTAGCCTTTTTGCACATAGGTCATTTCATGGTGTTTTCCCAATATTTTTCATTTTTATATCAACTCTTCTGTTGGAAGAAAATACAATATTACTGTTGTTATCTCCAGAGCCGAACTCCCTCTGTTGTTCGAACTAACAATGCGGGACTTTTTTTGTTTAGCCTAACTTTACTTAAAATAGCCAAAAAAAAAAGAAATGAGAAATATTGTCTAAATAATAATTATATTTTACAGTTTTGTGGGGACGACCATTTATAATTTCCAATAATTTTGGAAAGTTGGCCGCTGCAGTTTTTCTTTCCAATAATAAAGTGATAAATAAATGTATAAATCAGACAAATACCTAGTCCAAGTTGTGGAGACCATTTTTGTCTGCTAGCAAATTGATTTCTGCTCTTTTATAGTGACTTGGCTGATTATTTAAAGAACCAATAAAAAGTCGACACGGGGTCCCCGTGGGTAAGGTTACATATAGCTCGTGTCCCCTCTATTCTTTTACTTTAAAATAGGATATTATAATTATATTACATACGCATAATTAGTTGGATTTTTACTAAAATATGTCAGTCTTTAAGACTTTAATTTAAAGCATACAATAGGCATTAGCAATAGTAGGTTAAACGTTGAAATTTCATATTTCAGTCAAGATTTAAAAAATATATAGTCGATATAAACCTAGAATATATTGGTTGTCTTTAGGGTGTAAATAAGATGATGTCTAAGTCCTTTATTTTTTCCCTTATGTTTATTTCTGATCAGAATAATAATTTATTTACAAATTAACTTATCCCTTTACCCCTATATGCTAGTAAGAATCATTATCAGTAATTTTTCATGGAAAAAAAGGTTTTTGTCTTTTGTTATAGCAAAAACAACGTCCTGGTACTAACATAATTGAATTAGTTTTAAAGTTAAACAAAAATTTTATTTTACCATTCTAAAACAGTGATTTTGCTTATCTTGTTTTTTTTAGTAAGAGATACCCTGACAACAATTTTTGCCCATTACCTAATTCTAATCTAATTTAATCTTAATACTTTTTTAAAATTTATCATGTAACATTAATTATTTCCATATGCAAGCATTGCGACAAATAATGGTAGTCAAGTTGTCATTATTCATCATATGCTTTTGTAATCTTGTCATCAAGACTCATTTTTTCACATATTTCTACCAGGAAGGGAGGGAACATGGGTCTTTTTTTATTACACTAGTCCCCGAAGTGTCATAATAACATTTTCTTAATCGTTGGCTTCAGAACCTTGCAGACTTTTATCGAATTTTGATTGGTTGGTTCATTAAGTTGAGAGATCAAACCTTGCAACCACTAATTGTAATCCACAAAAGTGGTAATTTTGGTGTATTAACATTGGGGATGTACATCAATTTATCGGCCAATGTATTACCCCTTTGGGGTCCTGAATTTTTACGCCCTTCAACGCTGTTTTTCTTCATCCCATTGAGCTCTCTATTCCAGGCGAATACATTGGCAAAAAATGTCTGTCCGTCTATCTGTCCGTCCGTTCCTTAAAATCTCGGTAATTACTGAACCAATCGGATTCCACTCTTCAGGGTATATACCTTTTGGTCCTGTGGTTGTTTTAAGCTATTTTCTTTGGGTGTGACACCCCCAACCACCCAAAAAATGAAAATTTCCCCCCCCCCCTCAAAAAAATTGTTTTCTGGAGAAACTACTTCACATAAAATGGCAGCACCAGAAATACTTAATTTTTTTTTAAATTACCTCTTGTGGAAAAAGCCCCTTGAGGCTAGAGGCGAAGCCGCTAGTGACAGATATAAAGTAACAACATAGTCAACAATATCTAGAAGTATAATAAAAATTTCGTGTAAATATACCCAAAAATAATTAGATACTGGTTGCTTGTAACAAATCTACTTACATTATATAAAGGGAGTTTAAAAAAAAAATCGCTTCCCTTTTTTTTAATATAAACCCTACAGTTTGGGTCAAAAACTAACAAAAAAATGACCCAAATCATGTCAAAGCAATGACAATGAGAAAACACTATTGAATTTTGATTTCTACTCACCTCTACGGGGCACTACAGCTAGTCCTAGCCCTAGTAGAGAATTTTTCCTTACATGGAGGTTAAAAATCAACAAATTGTCTTAAATACTAGAAATCTTGTAGTTAGACCCCATTATATTTAGAGTTTTTGATGGAGCATGTAAAGACCTTTCTATAGATACATTAACCTAGTTTCTAACTTACTCCTATCCAATTTGGCATAAAAAAGACAGACCCAGCAAACATTGAGACATGACAGGTCTCTCTAGTTCTTGATGTTTGACAGATCTTTCTTTTTGATGCCAAATTTGCTAGGATTGAGTTAGAAACCTGGTTAAGGTATCTATAAAAAAAAAGATCTTGACATGTCCCATCGAAAATTTTAAACATTATGGGGTCTATCTACAAGATTTTAGGTACTTAAGACGGTTTGTTCTTTTTTTTAAAAAAGAGAGAGCTGTCATGTCTTAATGTTAGATGGGTCTGTCTTTTTAAGAAATCAATATGCCAAATTCAAAATAGAAAAATTCGGGTTTTTGATTTCAAATTATTTTCCAATATTAAGGCCTAGATGCTACAACCACAGCCAATAATACCATTTAAAGTGTTAAATAAATCATATTCAATCTTAAAAATTAATCATTTTAATTAGACCTGACTTTTTTTTAGAAACTGATAAGCAACTATGCAATCCAAAATATATAATTGCAATGACAAAAATGTATTTCTGCTATTTAGCATTGAGATATTTTTTTCCAAATAGGCTCATGGATAGAAGAATAGGTTAAAGGTTCGAATTTATAAAAAAAAATAATTATTTAAGTATTTTACAATGAAATATATAAAAGTAAATTTTTGGCAGGTACTATCAATGATTTATATATAGTATGGTGACTTATTTGACTAAATAGTAAATATTGAATTCTATATTTTTAAAACTCGTCCATATACAAAAAAGTTTTAGTAATATTTTTGATTATTTCTGAGTTGCTTCGAAAAGCTGATGTTTGAATATTAAAACATTAAAGTAAAACACTAAAGGGGGATGTGGTTAAATAACTGTATTTCCCTATCCTATTCGGGCTTTCAAAATCAACCAATGCAATGGTGTCGGGAGTATTAACACAGCAAAGTAGCAGAAAACAATTTGCTAGCAGACGAAAAAGGTCATTGGAAAAGGGGGGTAGGTAGTTATCTGTATATACATCTTTACTATAGATCTGTTATTGAAATCCATATCTTTATCCCTGTTTTAAATTTTTGATGATAAATCTTAAAGATTGAATCTTAGGTATGCTAATCTCTACATTTTAGTATCAAAAATACATCAAGCATCTAAATTATAAGTTGAACTTTTAGGAAAAATAAAAAAATTAGGAGAATTGATTTTTCATTTAAAACTTTAATTTTCCTAATCTAATAAAAAGGGAACCATTATAACATAAGAAATGCATTTTTTAACATTTTTTACCGATTTTTTACCTTTTAGTAAAAAATCTTGAAAATAAAGAAAGACTTTTAAAAATAATACATAGTACAAATAGTTTAAAGTTAGTTTTGTCAAAATGTTGAGAATTTTTGTAATTAGCGGCTTAAAAAAAAATTAATAAAGCAATTCTGAAAAGCAGATCGCTATTGTTTAAACCATATTTCTTATGCTTTATATAAACAGACATCTAAGTATTTTAAATGAAAAATATTTCATACATTTTTATTGCTGCACTACTAGTGGGGGATAATAGTCCTTGTAGAAAATAAGAATATGAAAATTTTTTGCTCGTTTTAAATTTTTATTGGATGTTTCATTGATAAAAAAAACTCTGACAATTGATTGATCAGTTTCTGTTATCTTAATCTACAAATATTTCTAAAAATTCTACATTACTTTTTTTATTATTTTTGATTGATTTGAATGCCAATTGCTCATATTTTTTTAGATCTTATTTGATTTTTAATATATATCTATCGCCTGTTTTCATAGATACTTGTCTGCGGATAGAAAAATGTAAATTGCTGTCCCCTGTAAGCCTAAGGTTTGGGCCTAAAAGTAGGGGATTAATTTTGAGATTTTTTTCTTTTTGGTTAACAATTACCAACCGCCATACCATACATTTGTTTTCAACACTGTTTAAAACCGGCCTTTGTCTTGCGGAGATGTATGTTGATATTAGAAATAGAGGACTTTCGTTATTGAACTTTAAGATAGAATTGAACCCCGAGACATACGACCCCCCCTTCCCCCTCCAAAAAAAATCTCTGAAACCCAACAAAATTTCGGGCGTTTCGTGCCATGGTTCAACGACCTTAGCCCCTTAGATTTTTTAAATTAGGTGATTTCCAGAAACTTTCATGCATCAAAACTTTCCTTCCAAAAAAAATCAGGGTGGTAATAACCCTCCAATCACCCAATTTGTGAAAATTTTTGACCTTACTTTTATTAGAACGATTGCTCTCCTTATTATTCCATGATTTGCACTAATATGTCTCAAGCTGTTGTGTGCATTGTCCGCTTATAAGCGATAAATCTTGGCATGTCATGATATTACTGGGACAATAAGGTACATAATTAGCGTAGCAACAACAAGCTAAAACCAATATTGTATATCTAAAATACAAAGTAGTATGATGTCTGTCTGTCCGTCCGTCCGTCTGTCTGTCTGTCTGAAGCTTAATATCTCAGTAACCACTGAACCGATTGGGCTCTACTCTTCAGGGAATATACCTACTGGTCCAGTGATGGTTTTAAGCATCCCCCCCCAAAAAAAAAAAAAAATTATATTTTTCTTTTTAAGTTTAAATACCACAAAAATAGGTTGATCAAACCTCTAGGGGCGAAGCCGCTAGTATATTATAAATTAAAAGGAACATTAGACTGTAATACATTTCAATAAAAAAGGAAATTAATGAACCGTACAATTCTTTAGATAATGAATACTACCTATAGAGTAGCTGCGTTACTTACAGATTAAAACTATCTATATAATCAAGCTTTTGATATATAATGTTGACCTTTACCATAGTACAATACATTTAGATTTAAGATAAATGCCATTAATATTTTGATAATCAAGATTTATTATAGCTTCATTTCTTTTGTTTGCCCATTATACACTCGAGGGAGGGGATAATACACTGAAATGAAAATTTGTAAAATAATTAGGGTCGTTCTGTACATATGTATTAGCTCTTATCATTAATTTAAGCATGTTTAAATTGTCCTATCAGTAACAGCAAGGACGTCCAATGGGGGGGGGGAGGTAAAGGAATGATTACCCCCTCAAATGAATTTAAAGTTGGAATTTAAAACCCCAAAAAAATAAAAAGCTTGGACGTCCTTGCCTATATGGTATCAAGATTACCCCCCCCCCCCAAAAAAAAATGAATTTTGATTTTTATACCCTCCCCCCCCCCCTAAAATAAAAAATCTTGGACGCCATAGAGTAACAGTTAGAGTTAAATTGTTTGTAATTGATAATGTTGAAATTGTAGGTGAGTTTGCCATGCCTGCTCTGTATGGATGTCAACAACGGAGGCGGAGAAATTATCAGAGGACTTCCCTGTGTCAAGAGGCTTAATCAGGTAATCATATTATATAAAATAGCAAGCTTTTTTTTGTTTGTAGCGAAGGATCTCGTCCTTATAATAAAGTAACAGGATGTGTGTTTGTCTGTTTGTACCGAAGGATCTCGCTAACCGCTGAACCGATCGGGTTCTTCTTAACAGGGTAGCTTCTCATAGGTCCTGGGAAGGTTTATAACTATCACAAAAAAAAATAAATTTCTTTTTCGTAGAGACTTAAGCGCAACGTAGAAAGGATATGTATTTTTTTTGAAAAATATTTAATGTGCTATTAGAGGCCTCTAGGGGCGTAGCTGCTAGTAGTTATTTACAGCATTGTTTCATGGTAAATGTAAAATTTATGGAATTCATTTTATCTCATTTCTCCATAGGGGTCAAATACAAGGAATAATTTTTTTGTGGAAAGTTGTCTTTAATACAATACAATAAACGATTTTTCAGCATGGCTTAGAGCCGGTTCTAATCTAGCGGAAAGTAACTGAATTCAAATTTGCCTACTTGAAATGTATTTTTAACTCTTGTACAAATTCGATATATTTCTACTGGATAAGATACACAATGTTTGTAAAATAAGAAATAATAGGATTGACACCTAAATCGTTGGCCCAATGGCGGTAACATGATAGCTGAAGTAACCTATAATACCGACTTCAGTTAAGACGAGATCAAACCTATCACATTCCTAATACAAAGCTAGCTCACTCTAAACTAACTTTGAAGCAGATTGTTTTTATAAATAATATTTTAAGTTTATATTTTAAAATATGTTTGATGCATGACATAACTATGGAACATTAATGCAAGATGTTATTAAGTAATTAATCCACTTTTTTTACCAATAAAACACCTACACACATAAATACTTATATATTGATTGCATTTTATACAAGGAAACGAAAATTCAGAATTAATCAAAATAAATTTTTAAATTTTCATTAGAATGTTTGACTGTAACAATACCCCATCATACCTCTAAAATACAGCTTAAAACCTGACCATTTAAGATGAAAATTCGAAGATGAGGGAAGCAAAGTTTTATAGAACATAAGTGCGGTTTAAAAATGATATCACTTTTTAGGTTTTTTAATCTATCTAAATTATGCTACTAGTACTAAGTAGGAATCTAAAAGGATAAGACAATGGACGATAAAATCAAGATTAAATAAATGTACTCAAAGTATTTTAGCCAACAAATGGGTATCAGTTTGAATTACAAGTCCAATGTCCCCCTCACTGGGTATTAGGGCACTTTGACACCTTGACAGTGCAAGGACTTCTGAGAAAAAGACGTTTTACTCATTTAGCATTGTTAGACCCTTATAGAATAAAAAGCTATTCTAATAAAATTTTTTTAACTTGCGGAAAAATTGTAGGCAAAACAACTTTATGATGTGGAAATAAATAAATTATGTGTGTGTTTGGGGGCGATATATATTAGTTTGGGGGAGGTGCACTCCCTTAAAATAGTAAAACTGGACCTATTTGTAAGAGGCTCCATTGGAAAATATCGGTTAAACGGATAGATAGATCCATCGCTAAAGACAAACACATAAACATCCTTTTACTTTTATGCAAACTTGGGTTGGATAGAGAAAACCTAAAGTATCATGTGTGATTTCATAAAAATCCATCTATTTTTTGGGGGTTTCCTTTCCAACTTATCCTCTCATCCTGCCTTTTTAGACGTATTTTTTTACGTCACACATAACACTTCAGGCTTTTTCGTTTAATAGATTATTAAAAAAAAATATTGATTTTATTAAATGATTTTAATTTCAGTTATTCTGTCCGTCAGCGGGAACCTCTTATCCCAACAAAGCCATCGACACATTTATCGACGACAACAAAGCCCTTATTAGAAGGTAAGCATTATATTTTCCTACAACAGGGCCGGAAGACAAGCTTCTAAATTATAAATTAAAATCTATTGGTCCTAGGTAGGTTTTAGGCTATTTACATAACAATTACATACAAAAAATGCAACGGCCGTATCTTTTATATTCTTTTTAAGTTAGGTTTGGAGTGCCGCGTGGGAATATGGACCCTCATTGCTTAAATCACGACAAGTTAAAAAATGAGTAAGGGGGAGGGGGTTTAATAGTTTGCTCTTAGGAAAGAGTTAAAGCACGGATAAACCAGATAACTTAATGCAAATTCTTCCTCGATGCTATTAGCTTGATTTATTTACTATAAATCTGTCTTACATAAAACATTATTGGCTATTAAAAGCGTAGCTTTTCTAAAATTATGATAAGTCTGTACGTCCTTTTATAGCTCAGATTGATAGATTGATCATGCTAGATCGTTCTATAGATTTTAATCTTGAACAAAGATTCCTGTAACTAATAGTTATTACGTTGTTATTTCATTACAGAAATTTTTCAAAATATATTGTTTTGTATTCTAAAGTTTTGTCTGATTTTGTTAAACTTGACTATTATGGATGTTGTCATGCTTGTTTAATCATATGATCTATTATTAAGCAAGATAAGTATCTTTAGTTGCATAATACATTTTTTAAAACAAACATTGCACCATAAAATAAAATAAAATATAAACATGACAATTTTAACTTTTATAGATCAAGCTTTTTAGATGGCAGTATTTCTTCTTTATAATTTAACCAAGAACGTTGGTCAGTAAAATTCACGTATTTTAACCTTTTTCTCTGATTTTTTTCATCGACTCCCCCCCCCCTCCAGTATATCAGTATGGCTTTAAAGCAGAAAAATTATAAGATTAAAATCAGTTTTCTTAACCTCGAGGGGCAGAAGGCCCGTGTTAACAAAACTGGTATCAGTTTTATAATTTTTATTTTAATATTCGTGTAAAACGATGCTATACATGATTTATTAGTATGGCTGAGAAGCCATACTGGAATATATTTTCTAAAGCCATTACATATATATCTTAAAAAGGATTTTTATAAAATTTCAACTGTCACTTTTAATTCATTGTTGTTTCAAAAGAAAATAGATGAAGCGAGAGATTGGATATTTAGTTTTTTAATGGCATAGCTTTTTTAATACACTAGTTGCATCGCCACTAGCATCTTTGGGGCAGCAATTAATATCAGAAAAATAGTCTAAAACCGGCGTTGCTTCAAAAGTCCCAATTGCAAAAGATCTAATACTACGAAAGGCCTAATCCTACAAAAGACCTAAAGTACATAAGACCTACGAATAATTATGTATATTTTTTATTCACTATATCTATCTAAAGCGGATGATCTTGGTAATATAACCACACTGGAACGAATGGCTTCTATTTTTCTAACAAATATCGATTATTTCATACCAAGGTTTTGATATTTTGAAGGTTATATTAAAGAATTGACCCCGTCCTTCAATCCCTCAAAACAAACATGTGATTTTGTGGATGGTGGAAGACCCAAGAGGTTCGGAGCGAAGCCAATAGTGACTATATATTTTCTGTTTAGAATGTATGGAGAACTGCAGGAGGCCCAAACTGTGACCAAGACAACCGTCAGGGTCGTCAGAACTTTTGGAGGCATCTCAAGGTAACGAAAATTAGCATTTTTTCAAGTAGTGAAAAAAATAGACATTCGACAAAAGCATTGATGGTATGAAGCAGTTTTTATTTGTTTTGATATATTGAAAAAATAAGCCGTGTGACGTCATAAAAATGAGGGATGAGAGGAGAATTGGGGATGGAAACCCCTTTAAAAAGAGATGGATCTATTGACGTCACACGGCTCATTTTTTTGGAAACTTTTTAGAGCTTCACCCACATTCAATAACCAATGACAAAATGACTATGATTTATTATTGACTAAAACTTTTGTAAAAATAAGCTAAACTAGTTTTTAATACAATATCCAAAGATTTTGTTAATCTAAAAGTTAAATTTCTTTTTAAAAGCATTTAGATGGATTTAGGTCATTAGAAAATATCAGATTTTAAAATCAAATATTTAGATAGATTTCAACAAAAATGGATTAGTTACTGGCGCATAACAAAAAAAATTCTGGTTGAATTCTTTTTTTACAAGTGAGTCACCCCCCCCCCCCCCTTGTTTATGTAAAACTTTGTCTTATCTTTAACCTGTGGCTCAACACGTAGCCCATCCGAAGGTAATAGTTTCGAATCTCGGTCCGACACCGCGGCAAAACTAAAGACTTTAGATATGGTTCCTACTGCTGCTCTGTCAGATGCGCGACATAAATAGTTAGAGTAGGAGGAATGCCTTGGCCCAAATCAGGCGCAACTCATTACCATGCACAGTTAGGACTTCTCAGACAAAGGTCGTGCAATCAAAGTGTGGGTTGTCTAATGGGTGTTGATACCCTAGGTGATTGAGCACGTTACATTGCAATTTAAAATTCAGAGTATGTCCAAAGGTGACGTGGAGAAGAAGCATCACCATTCACCATGCCCATAGAGTCAATGGTCAATCTTTTATAGATTTATCCCTGCCGGGGATTTCTATAACCCTAATTAACTCAACCTAAACTTAAAGTAAAAAAAAACATTTTAGATTATGAAAAATTAATTAATGTAGTGATTTTGTGTTTTGTTCATTGAAAATAATGATATAAATATATTAGTCTAATTAATAAAAAGATTCTACAGTTAGTAGAATTGTGTTTCAACCAGCAGAAAACCATTTGTCTATACTTTCTTCTTCTTTTAATAAAAGGAAGCAATAGTTTTCTTCTTTAATTAAAACAGTACATTGAAAAATACTTTTTCAATCTTTGAGGAAATATATTTTTCTTCGTGTGCAAATTCCCTGTTCCAAATAACTATCAGTATATCTATTTAGTGACATCTATCATAGGACAAAAAGATAGCTCTTAGATAGGACAACAATAAAAAGACCTTAATGACTTTATTTCAAACTTAAAATTCAGGGATGGGATGGGAAATCTTTAAAAGTAAAGATTTATGAATACTATTTTTAATAACATTTTTTGTCATTTTGTCGCTTTCTTTTGGGATTTGCAGAAAAACATTTGTCTAGTTTGGATTACTTAAAGTTTATAATAGATAGGTTGGGTTAGGTTACAAGGGTTAGGGTCTTGTGTTAGAGAGTGTCCTAACTACTACTGATTCAGCAGCTCTTTTCTTTACCTTAAATTGGGTAGGGATGCTTTGGTTTGAGCTTTGTCTTGTTGAAGAGAATCGATTAGAATAAAACACTAGAGGGAGAAAGGGTTAAATAACTGTATCTCTACACGCAACCGCCTTGTGCAACCTTTCTATTGGGTCATTGAAAATCAACCAATGGTGTCGCTTATATTAAAACAGCCAAGTAGCAGAAAATAACTTAGAAGCTGACAAAAGAGGTCTTTGAAAAAGGAAGGGAGGTAGTTGTCTGTATATACATCTATACTAGAGATCTGTTCCCCGGATAATAGAAATTTACTCGAATGAAAAAATATTTTAGATGATTTAATATCCTATTATATAAAGTAGTAAGCGTTTTTTGTCTGTCCCGAAGGATCTCGCTAACCGCTGAATCGATGTTGTTCTCCTTTACAGTGAAGCTTCTTATAGGTCCTGGGAAGGTTTTAAACTATTTTTTGGGAGGTTGCCTTCACCCCCCTTCCTCCCCCAAAAAAATATTTTTTACTCTTATTAAACTCAACTCAAATTTGAAATGGGATGAGGTCGACTTTTCTACCTTAAGTGTTCCTAGAGGCTTCTAGGGGCGTATCCGCTAGTCTTTATTATAGTATAGACAATTAAAGACAAAATATTGTACATGTATGACTATTCTGACTTATCATGAAGACAAATGACTAAATATTTTATTTTGTTTGATTGTACAACCTTTTTCTTTAAGTTTCGCCGTATCAGCTCCGCTGGTGGCTGTCCCTGGACTTCAAAGGTACAAAGGCATAATTTTACACTTATGAATCATTTAGTGATATTTCACTTGGAGAAAAAGCGTCTTGCCTCCCAGTTTTAGTAGTAATTTTATTACATTTAAATCTAGGTAGGGGCATACAGTTTTCTTCCAGTGTAATATCCCTTCACAATGTTAGTATATGTACACTTTTTTTTATTTAATAAGTTTGGTTAATTTGCTTTTATTACTCAATTCTGTATAAAACTTGGATTTTGATTTGTGTGCCCATGTTACTATTGATCTTATGAATAACGAATAGAAAAATTAATTTCTTCTTTTATTATTTATGTCTGGTAAATGTTTTGCCATTTTTCCCATATTTCTTGGTGAATTTGGGTAAACTATTGGTAAATCTACTAACATCTAAAAAAAAAATTTTAATTTTACATTTAAATGAAAACATAGAGCCATTTATGGTATAAAGCAAACAATCCAAATTTGTAATGTGTACAATATGTAAAAAGTGTATAGAACAGTGTATAAATTGTGCAAGAAATGTTCATTTAAGTATTAAGTTTGTTTCTTCATTGCATGACTATTTTTTTTCTTTCTTTTATCTGTTAATTTTGCTTCTTTCTCTATTTTTTTTTAAAAAAATGCTAGGTAAAGGGAATATTACAACCGATGAAAAACTACTTTGCTTATGTTTTTAAATATGTTTCATATTCCTCTTTAAAAGGACTCTCCACAGAAAAATCAACTTTGGATTTTTGAAAATCTAACCTGAAATTATTATTCTCTGTTCAATTTTAGGCATTTTTTGTTTTTGTGGCATCGCGATCGAAGCCCTTTGAAATTTTTACCCGCCTTTAAGTGAATCCTCCCGCCATTCAATTTGTGCTGCTTTAGTGATTTTTAGCTTCTATGTTGCCGCATTCATCGCCCTTCTCCGCCGCTACTCCGCTATTCATTGCTGTATGTCGCGGTTCAATACATGCTCCCCTCTCCCTTGTTCAGAAATTAAATGGAGGCTGGGGGTGTTGTGTATAGCAACGTAAGCAATGTATAGCGGAGTAGCGGCGGAGAAGGGCGATGAATGCGGCAACTGCGGCAAAAGATGGTTATATTTGGCGGAGGCGAACACAAAATGGAGGCGGCAGGATTGTCCAGTCAAGGAAGAGGATAAATCGTAGAGCGGCCGGTTGCAATGCACATTGGGGCAAATCAACCAAAAAGGGGATTTAATTATTTAGTACCCTTAAAATTCATCTCACAAAAATTTCATTTTATACTTTTTTGTAGGTAATTTAACAACAAACAAATTTGCTTTTATGTTTTTTTCTGTCATTTGAAAGAAACATGGAGATAAAGGTCATTTTATGAAAGTAGATAGAAAATTACCAGATTAACCCCTCCCGAAAATAGCCCCCCCTTACCCTATCCAACTATCTATCCATCATTATATCCATCTATATATCCATATATCTATCCATCTATCTATCCATCTATCTATCCATCTATCTATCCATCTATCCTTTCATCTATCTATCCATCTATCTATCCATCTATCTATCCATCTATCTATCCATCTGTCTATCCATCTATATATCGATCCATCTATCTATCCATCAACTATTCATCTCTTTATCCATCAACTATCAATTTATCCATCCATCAATCTATCCCTCTATCTATCCATCTGTCTATCCATTTACTTATCAATCTATCTATCCATATATCTATTCATCTACCTGTCCATCTATCTATCCATCTATCTATCCATCTATCTATCCATCCATCTATCTATCCATCTATCTATCCATCTATCTATCCATCAACTATCTTGAATTTCGTGTTTAAATCGTCTAATTAGGGGTTTTGGTTATCAGAGCAATATGAGAATTTTTTAGTAGCGCAGCTACCCTATCACTAGCTTTTTGGGCACTTAAAAGTGTAACTATGTCAATTGTAGTCCGATTTTAGTGTTCAAAGTGTCAAATTTGGGGTCATGTAATTCATTTTAGTAGGAGGGGAGGGGATGGTGTAAAGGGGGTGGATGGGGATCCTTATTTTAGCAAGCTACAAGTTTCACTTTATTTTTATGTTTAATAAATCCATTATAAATGTGGGCATAATTAATACTAATATCTATATTTATAATGATATTATGATTCTTGTTTACTGTTCATATGAATACTAGCGGCTTCGCTCCTAGCCTCTAGGGGATTTGCCCCAAGAGGTAATTAAACAAGGATGACAACATCCATGAAAGAAGCGAAGCTCTGAAATGGAAGGACAAACAAACATTAACACTTGTGAAGTGTCAGAACTGAATATTAATGCATGTCTATACAAAATTGTAATTAAAACTGATTAAATACATGTTACTGTTTAAGGACATACTGACGTTTTTAGGACTTGATTATAGAGTTGCTTCGCTTATAACATTACACCTTATTGAAATAGGAATCAGAATTCAAAAAATCAGATGAATAGGATATTTGTAACATTTAAAACCATTATTTGTTGTCAAAAAAGTAAAAATCAGCTTGTTATAAATGGATGTACGGACTTTCTGGTAACGATTATAGAGTTGCTGTGCTTTCTAAGTCGTACCTAACTGTTGTAGAAATCAGCATGAAAAGTTTGAGATCGATAGGACAGTTCTAGCCTGTTTAAGTTAAGTAAAAGAGTTATCTGTACCAGACGTACGGACGGACCGACCCTAATTATAGAAATATGAAAAAATTGAGGAGGATTTTTATTTTTGAAAAAGAGCTTTAAACAACCACAGGACCAGTAGATATATTACCTGAAGAGTAGAATTCAATCTGTTTAGTGGTTAGCGAGATCTTAAGAGATGGGCGGACAGACAAACAGACATCAAGATACTTTGTATTATATATTAACACCTAGGGATCTAAGGAACAAAACAATAACCGATTAATATGTACATCCCCAATATTGATACATATTTAATAAAATATATTACAAAATTATTTGTCTGTAGATGACAATTAGTGGTTGAAAAGTTTTGACACTTATCTTAATGAACCAACCAATAAAAAATCAATTAAATTTCCTGAAGTTCTTATGCTAACAAATATAAAAACGTTATTATAAAACTTTGAAGGTTGGGGACTAGTGTAATTAACAGTCCCCTCCCTTTCTAAATAAAGCTGCTGACATTAAACATGAATACCATGTAACTACATAATTTAAAAACAAAGCATTACCATTAGACAGACAGATAGACTACTTGCTAATTCCAATTTAGAATGATTATAAGAACCTCACGTTATTTGCATATTTACTTTACCTTTCCGCAGTGAGGTAGGGGACATTGGGCTGTTTATAACACTAGTCCCAAAAGTTTTACAGTTGTGTGTTCAAACGTTTTAACTACTAACTTTAATCTACACAATGGGTAATTTTGTGTATTATCATTGGGGATGTACAACAATTTATTGACCTTTGTCTTATCCCTTTAGATCCCTGATATATGTAATAATCTATAGAAACGATTATTTAGTTACATTAAAACATCAAACATAAAGAAGTTTAGATTTAGGTTTAGCCCCCCCCCCCCCCTCTCCTTCCCATCATTTAGTGGAATAGAACTTGGAAATACTTATTATTAACTTTAATTCTAAGTCAGAATAAAAATTTCCCAATATGTCTATGTTTTTGTGTCTTTTATTTATTTGAATTATATCTTAAGTTTTGACTTTAAAAGTGCATTTAAACGCTTTTTCTTACAAACTTTTCGTGCACTTACGTTCAGAAAACGGACTAAAAACCCCTACGGGGGCGCAGGGGGGTAAGTGAAACCAGTACTGGCGATTAAAATATGTCTTTGGGTAATCAAATATCGTTTTTTTAGCCGGCGACACCCGGCGAAAACATGTTTCCTCTTACTGTGATCTTAAAAGTTGATTAAAAAACAAACAAAAAAAACTAAAATCTTGACTTCAACTAGAATTATTTAGGACTAATTTCTTCAATTTGTGTTTTTTTCTTTTATAGTGTCAAAATATATGTAATGCATGACTCATCAAAAGTTATTTTGTCTAATTACGTTAATTCTAAGAGATTTTATAATACTTTTAAAATTGTTGGTGAAACACAAAAAGTATGCCTTTTTCTGTAAGAAAATTTTTGCATTTCTTGACTTCCATGCATTAGAATGCTTACTTGAAAAGCGTATTTTTACGATTCCTTTGAAATCTGATGTACATTGGGTATGATAATACTCATAGAATGTTTAAAACTTGATTTGGGGGTGGTGAATTGATGCCCCTTCTTGCCCCTATGTGCAATGGAGCAAATGTTCTTTAGCGGCAAACATATATTGAGTGGAGGAAAGTGTAGTATATATTGTTATAGTGGCAGTACAAATAGGCGGCGGACAAAATTTTCAAAGGGCTTCGATCGCGATGCCACAAAAACAAAAAATGCCTAAAATTGATCAGAGAATAATAGTTTCAGGTTAGATTTTCAAAAATCCAAAGTTGATTTTTCTGTGGAGAGTCCTTTTAAATGCATGAAATATAGTAAATTTATAATACTTTTGCGGTTTCGCAATAAATTCCTTATTCCAGCAGAAAAACCTCACCCCTCCCCCCAAACCAGGCTCCCTCAAGGGTAGTTTTTCATGTGTTGATTTTTACTTTTGGTTAGGTAGGGGTTGGTTTATATTTGGTGCAAAATAACCCTTCGGGGGTAAGAAATAAAAAAAATCCCCTTTTTTTCAACTTATTTTTCTAATGTTTTCCTCTTTGCTTGCTAGGCAATTTCTTTTGTGTTTTAAGGCAATTATTGATTAATCCACCCTGGCTTGAAATGCATGTTTTCTTATAAATAATAAATAAATATTTTTTTCTTTAGATTTTTTGTTGTTAAATATGGTTATACTTTTTAAAGCTAAGCTTTGTATAATCAAGGTACTGTCCTTATTAAAGTTAAACATGTCGATTTTAAAACTTTTTTTGGCAACAATTTTATCCTATTATATAAAGTAGTAAGCGTTTTTCTGTCTGTCCCTAAGGATCTCACTAACCGCTGAACCGATATTGTTCTCCTTTACAGTGAAGCTCCTTCTAGGTCCTGGGAAGGTTTTAAGCTATTTTTGGGGAGCGTGTCTTCACCCACCCCCCCCCAAAAAAAATTTTTACTCTTTTGAAACTCAAATTTAAAATGGGATGAGGTCGACTCTTCCCCCTCCTACCTTGAGTGCCCCTAGAGGCTCCTAGGGGGCGTAGCCGTTAGTATGATATAATTATCCAATTGATGATTTCTTGGACGAATAGGTACTATTGTATAGTGTATAAGCGATGCTTCTCCATACTCAAGTCTTAAAAAGTAAGTGTGTTTGCATTCAATAATTTGAGATACATTTACACGAAATTATTTTTTAAAAATTTTAGATATTTGTGAATAGTAAATGCGTTGTTAATTTTGATTTATCAATGTTTGTCTGATTTGTTATATGGATGTTATCAACCTTGATTTTAAAACTAATATTTTATTTATAATAAGATTATATTAAAGTAATAAAGCCGAAACCAAGTTTTATGACCCTTAGCTTTATATATATTAGGTACAATTTTATACACGAAACATCTCTATAGTCAACTCTTTAAAATGAAAGTATGTCCTCAATCGAGCTTTCTGTATTAAGGCAATTTTGCGACAGATTAGAATTGATTTTTTCTGACTCTATAATACTATTCTAATTCTTAAAGAGCTGCCTCTCTTAAATATTTGTTATTGCTCGCTAGTCCGATTGTCTGAATAAATGACGTCAAAAGGTAGAGGTAAAGGGGTTTTTATCTCTTTCCAACTTTAAAACCCCTTATTTTACCCCTTAAAATTTTAAAAATACACTAGATTACCCAACTCAAAGCTTTGAATCCCATCCTTCTGTCCCTCTCAAAATAAAAAGCTTAGACGTCCCTGCTTCGCTGTTATGAATGTTGTCATTCTTATTGTTAAAACACTGCGGCCAATGGTATTTCCGGACAAAAGTAGGCTGAACAGCCGCCGTAATTTGTATGTATTTATTTACAAACTGGTAATTTGTTTTTTTTACTTAAAGGTAAGAAAATAACTGCCTATATCAAAATCATATCTATGGATTATACAAACTACAACAATGACTGACCGCCTGTCTGAATCTTAAGATTAGGTTGTGTTTAATTTGTTGTGTTTGTCCTTTTGTTGTTTTAAGCAGTTTTTTTGGGGGGACACCCCCTTCCGAATAAACGTTAGAGTAGAAGGGGGCCTACCAACAAAATTTAGTACTATTTTGTTTCTTCAAAATGAAACAAATAATAAGAAGGAAATACACTCTTCAAGTCTTCACGCTAGCCCCCAGTAGAAAATTAGGATCTACTGCAGTTCACGGTAAAATATTGCTGGTAACGAATATTGCTAAAAATTTATGAATTTTAAAGGCTGCTAGCTGCCAAACGGCTGAACGTACAGATCATACCCGCACACCATTTTAAGCAGCATAAGGAGGCCTACAAATAATCTGGAATAGACAAGATCCAATGATGCACAGGGAAAGCTTCACTGAAGAATAACCGCGTAAAATAGGTCTTTTTCGCGCATTTCTCTGCACTGCAAGATAATTATGCATTATTGATTTATGGCTATTCCAGATTATTTGTAGGCCTTTTTATGCTGCTTATAACTTTGTGCGGGCATGATCTGTACGTTCAGCCGTTTGGCAGCTAGCAGCCTTTAAAATTCATAAATTTTTAGCAATATTCGTTACCAGCAATATTTTACCGTGAACTGCAGTAGATCCTAATTTTCTACTGGGGGCTAGCGTGAAGACTTGAAGAGTGTATTTCCTTCTTATTATTTGTTTCATTTTGAAGAAACAAAATAGTACTAAATTTTGTTGGTAGGCCCCCTTCTACTCTAACGTTTATTCGGAAGGGGGTGTCCCCCCAAAAAAACTGCTTAAAACAACAAAAGGACAAACACAACAAATTAAACACAACCAATCTTAAGATTCAGACAGGCGGTCAGTCATTGTTGTAGTTTGTATAATCCATAGATATGATTTTGATATAGGCAGTTATTTTCTTACCTTTAAGTAAAAAAAACAAATTACCAGTTTTTGTAAATAAATACATATAAATTCCGGCGGCTGTTCAGCCTACTTTTGTCCGGAAATACCAATGGCCGCAGTGTTTTAACAATAAGAATGACAACATTCATAACAGCGAAGCAGGGACGTCTAAGCTTTTTTATTTTGAGGGGGATAGAAGGATTCCTATTCCAGATTATTTGTAGGCCTTTTTATGCCGCTTAAAACTTTGTGCGGGCATGATCTGTACGTTCAGCCGTTTGGCAGCTAGCAGCCTTTAAAATTAATGATTTTTTAGCAATATTCGTTACCAGCAATATTTTACCGTGAACTGCAGTAGATCCGAAAATTAAGTATCAAATTTTTTTTGTTAATTTTCTTCTTCTTGATCGTATATTGTTTGCACTAAAATCTTAATTTTCTAAACTTTATTAACAAAAATTTTGTAAGGTGAGTATGCTAATTGGAGAAAATTGTAACGTAGGTATAGGGTCAATGTAACATGAAAACGTGGCTTCTTAAGAAAAAAAATTTCATCCTTTATGTTTTCATTTCACACGAAATATGAAATTTTATTTTTGACCAATTCTTTTTAAATAAAACATAAATTTAAATAACTTTTGACATCTGTTTTATCAAGAAATCTACGAGTGGTCCTAACCCTTCGGGGCCATAACCCGCTATGACCGAACCCAACAGGGATATCCAGTACCCAAAGATGACCTAACCTTTCCTGATGACCAAAAATGACCCTTTATTTACAATTTAAACCAAATTGAAGCCATTAGCAGCATCAACTGTCCGACGTAAGTGGTTAAAAGTTTTATAAATAAAAAACAGCTTTGAATCAATAAGATAAATCTATCAAAACTCTTTTTAATTTGAAAAAGAACATTTTTGCAAAATTATAAAATCAAATAAAAAAATATCAAAAAAATACAACAAAATAGATGTTTAGAGCGTAGAAATAAAGACATTAAAATAAAATATGGTATGACTTAATCCACAAGTATAAAGGGATAAGACAATAGACGATAGAATATTATCCTCCCCAATCACGATAGATTTAGATAATTAGTGTTACTACGCCCCTAGAATCTAGGGGCTCCATATCGGGTATGGTAGGGAACAAAAATAGATTAAAACCATTCGGAGACATGGGTAAAATAAGAAATCAATCGGTTCAGTAGTTATCGACAAACTGTTTATATTAGGATGATTCAATCCTACCCCCTTATGAATATGTTAACCAAAGTGACTACGAATTTTGAAACTTTGGGAGAAGAATCATTCAGAGTGGATGGTCCCTTTGATCTGTGACTTAATCAGAGGCATTCTAAATATTTTGACCACAACATTAGTAAAGATCAGTTTCTTATCTTTTTATGGACATTGCAGGGTTGGGGATGGATTCTTACAAAAAAATGTAGCTTTCCTCAAAGTGACTATCGAGCACCGAAACCTCCCTACCCATCGTTGTTTTTTAGAGTAATGTGGTGGGGGGTTCTTAGTCTAAACCATGAGTTTTAGTATATCTTTATATAAAAGTAACAGGATGTCTAAGTGTATGTCTGTCTGTCTGTATCGATCACTAACCGCTGGAACGAAAGAATGTCCTTTACAAAGTAGATTCTTATAGGTCATGGGATGGTTTATAATTATTTTGGGTGAGGGAACAATCACCGTCCAGAGAAAATTTACCCCCAGAAAAAAATTCCCCCCCCCCCAAAAAAAAAAAATATACTTTTTTATCAAAATTTAAAACGGGAGTGGGATAATAGGGGTGGAGCAATCAATATCTATTTTCTAAGTCTGTTTTAAAGATTTGTAAAATTTATAATAAACCTATATAAATATGAAGGTAAAGAAAAAATATTTTTAAAGTTGTTTTAAAATATATTTCACTCTTCCATAGACCTTGTACTTTTAAATACTAAAATATATCTCTAAAGCTATAAATATTACCTTTGTTTGAAGAAAAAAATCTACATGGATAAAAAGAATTATGATTTGAAATAAAAATTTGTATATAATTATAAACTTTAGAAAATCTACCAAAACAAATATAAAACTAAATCAACCTAAAAGACTTGATATCTGAGATTGCAATTTATGAAGATTTGACTTAAGTTAGGCATAACACTATCGACTAAACCGTTTATGAGATCTTTATTAATATGGAGATAGGGAGAAATTAATATCTGCTGGATTAGAACCGTTTCACATCATACTGAAAAATCATGTATTACATCGTATTACAGACATTTTTTTACAATTACCAAAATAAACCATAAAATTTATATCAGTTTTGATAGCCGGGCCTTCGGCTCCTGGGGGATAATAAAACTGATTTAAATTTTATAATTGTTTATTTTAATAACCGAGGAAAGCTGTCTATAATACGATGATATAAATAACTATTCACTTTCCTTTCCCTTCATCCGTGGTGCCCATTCATCATTTCTAATTTAGAAACTAAAAAATATTTTGTCCAAGTTAAAAATTAGAATAATCTATTTTAAACAAAGATAAGATGCTTATTCTTTAATTTAAAATTTTAAAAATAATATGACATACAAAAAGATGATTTTTCGTTTTAAAAATTTTTATTATTTGCTTTGTTGATAATAACTACAGCAAACAATTATACACTTGAATATGTGACAAATATTAGTTAAATTGTCATTTATTGGACAACACTTTTATTTTATACCATTACCTTCCACAAAATACTTAAATAAATCTGTTTATAACTAATTAAAGCTCCTCTTTTATTTACTTCTTTGAAAACAGATTTTGTACAAATCAATAAGGCTTTCTTAAAACAGTTAGGGAGTTGAATCCATTTTTATAGAAGCAGAAATATAATCTATGATTATGGTTTGGACCCTCTAAAACTGTAATCTACCCTTCCACTTTCCCCTCTCTTGGTGAAGATATCTTCAACGCCAATACGATTTTTGAAATATAAGATTCCACTTTTGTCTCTCTTGTTGAAGATATCTTCACCAAGAGAGGCAAAAGTGGAATCTCAAATTTCAAAAATCGTATTGGCGTTGAAGATATCTTCACCAAGAGAGGGGAAAGTGGAATCTTCCATTTCAAAAATCGTATCGGCGTTGAAGATATCTTCACCAAGAGAAGGGAAAGTAGAATCTTACATTTCAAAAATCGTATCGCCGTTGAAGATATCTTCACCAAGAGAGGGGAAAGTGGAAAGGTAGATTACAGTTTTAGAGGGTCCAAACCATAATCATAGATTATATTTCTGCTTCTATAAAAAAGGATTCAACTCCCTAACTGTAAAAGGCAAAACTTAATTGATCCAACTATTCACATAATTTTAGATAGAATCTTATTACTTCATTTTTTAAATTCCTACAAAACTTTGAGATATTTTTCGTCAGTTTCAATTAGAGAAAGCGCACATCTTCTCCCCCCCCCCCTCCAATTTGTTTTTTTAAGCGTAGGTTGTCTATGATGGAGGTCTATCATGTTCGAAAAGATTTTATCGTTAATTAAGGGATGTTAGAATTGTCCAAGCTATTTAAAATTTGGTAAAATGATTCCTTTAACAATTTATATAGAACGTGTAGCAACCTTATTTTTTTCTCAAAGCGTATATTAAACCACACTTGGATCTTGGACAAAGTAGCTTTGGACAAAGTAGCTTTGGACAAAGTAGCTTCGGACAAAGTAGCTTCAGGACAAAGTAGCTTCAAGACTAAGGAAAGTAGCCTCAACTGTTAATAATGGTCATGGCCGCAGCACTCGGCCCTCTGGCCTGCCTAGCCGCAGGCGCTCGGCCCCCTAGCCTATAACCTAACCTGACCCAAAAAAAAATTCTTTTTTGTCAGAACTTTTATGGGGATGGTTCTTAACCCCCTTTCCGCTGATCACACACCTTATTTTCAATTAAAAATTATACATAGGGGGGGGGGGGGGGGTGTTCTAGTAATGCTTTAAGGAATTCATCTGAATTGTTTCCAAAAAATGTTAAATGCATAACTACTCGTACTGTGTTGAAGAATAGTTTTGCTTATCTGATGCTCTGATTACATTTTTTAATGGCCAGTTAAATCTTAACAAGATTTAAACTTTTTAAATTAGCTTAGTTTTCATTGGATAATTTTAGACGGCATAATTTTTGATGTTGTTCTTTTTTTCATAAAAAAAACGATGTGTTTCTACTTTACAATGTAGCTTCTCATAGATCCTGGGAAGATTTATAACTATTTTGGGGGAGGGTACCACCACCATTCTCAGAAAAATCGTTCCAGGTATAAATGACCCTCCCCTCACAAATTTTTTCTTTTTCTTTTAAAACTAAAATGTCGACATACCCCCTTTACCCCAAGTGCTCCTAGAGGCCACTAGAGGCGCCTCCGTTTATAATCATACAAATATTGATAGAGAACAAAAAGTGTAAAAACTAATAAATAATAAATTGGAACAATATCATAGGATATATAAAGCTTTGGTTGAAGAAATTAAACAGTGCCAAAAAATATGTTAAGAAATAAAAACAAAAATCTTTTCTGTAAAATCTAAACTGGATGTATTATTGTGTCTGTTTGACCATCTAAAGTAATAAATCTATTACTATAGGCTTAATCCATACTTTTTAATGCTGTAATAAAGCTTGAATAACGACTGATAAAACTGCCATTTACAATTTAGTTATTTGTTAATGTTTAACAAGGGCTTTATGTCCATACGTAGCGCAGCAAATAGTACTTGTGATACATTTAGGAAATGTAATTTTAGTGGAACACAGGTAGATGGATGGAGGGGACATTGGACTTAATTTACACTGGTACTCAAAGATTTCTAAACAATTTCATTGATTGCAACGTAGTCTAAATATATATATTTAATCATGATTGCCTGATACATAATCAATAATTCAAATATAAGAAGGAGTAATTTTTTGATCATCATCACAAAATCATTTAGCGCCCATTGTCTTAACCCTTAAGATCCATGGTTTGCACAAGGACAGACGTACGGATATACCCTCATTATAGAGTAGCTGTGCTACTATAAATGTGTAAAAAATAAAAATGCTTATTACGCTTTAAGTAACATGTTTTAATTGCTTATTAACAATACCATTTCTTAAGGATGGGCATACCCAATTATTAGGGCGGGTTCATATCGGAATTAGACAAAGAGGGGATATGCAACAGATAAAATTAACCTTCAAAACATTTCTGACCGAAAAAGAATTTTTAAAAAATGAGTTTTAGAACGCGACCACTAAAAATATATTTGATTACTTTTTTTTTTGAATCAGAACTATGGCTTCATGGTGCTCCCTGGAAAGGCCTTGAGGCTGAATCAGGAACTTTTTTCCGTTTCAAAATATCTCGTTCCTAGCCTTAGAAATCACTAAAAAACACATTTTTTAAAGGTTTATTGAGAATTGTCCAATTTGTAGAGGTTTTTTAGATTTTCTTAGGCTAGGAACGAGATTTTTTGAAACGGTCAAAAGTTCCTGATTCTACTCCTCAATGCCTTTCCTGGGAGCACCATGAAGCCATAGTTCTGATTCAATAATTTTTTTACTCCCATTTACAAATAGCTATACAATTGAATGTCTGGTCGTCAGCGGTTTTAAGACTTGGGATAAATTTTAAATCATCCAGAGGTGTATTATACTCATACAAATTATTTGCAGATCCCCGCTTTGGCCTCAGAAAAGAAATGTCCAAAATCGACCCCCCCTACCAAATATAGTAAACAAAATTGACTCTATAATATAAAAGGAAAATAGTCTAATGTCCCATCCCTCCCGCATGCCTGTACGTCCGTCATTGACGAAGGGTTGTTATAAAGTGGCTTCTATACTATTAAAAAGTTGTTGACAATAGAAACATTACAAACTAATTTTTAATCATCATTCAAGGACACACGTTTTATGGTGTATGTGTGTGTGTGAATATATAATATATATACGCTAGAATGCGTATCAGAGATTAAGGAATGCGTAAGATTGTTCTAAAACATCTACTAAAAGGAATGCAGCTTATAATGCCTATAAAAAATTACTATACTAGGCCAGTATACATTGTAATTGCACAATTATATGGTGATATTTTTTTGATAGACACTATAAGCTGCTTCCCTAATTGGGCTCTTTTTGATTGTACTTAACTTAATCTTCTCGAATAAATAAAATACTTTCAAATGAAAAAAAATCAGTTACATTATTTCCTCTGCAAGTACCAATTTTATATTGGTTATTGTACAAATTTATAAATCTCATCTTAAAAATGATAATTTTAAAAATATTTTTTATAATTTTGTGAATAGGGCTATGACTTTATCTCTGGTAATACTAGTTAGTATCATTCATACATTAAGACAAACATACAAATATATATATTACTACTTAGATGTTGCACCAAATTTTAATGAACTCTGATAAAATGATGCTCGTAGCTGGCTAAAATACCCTTGTACACACCAATTGCCCATTAGCTCTACTCCTTCTGGATGAAAGAACTGACCAATAAATTAGGTGCACACTATATATCAATTATGTCAATATATCCACGTATATCATATATCCATTATTAAGACACATATAAATAAAATGAATACACAGAATGTGTGTGTGTATGCTTGTTTGTGTGTGTGTGTGTGTATGGTTGTTTGAGTGTGTCCAAGCGGATGTTGTCTGCATAATAATAAGATATATTTCGACAGGATAGCCGTTTCAGAGATCTTATGGAATAATTATTTCCAAAAACAAACAAATTTTAGTACTTTTTCTTTAATATTCTGAAGAAAAAAATATAATTTTTGTGGGCTAGAGCATTGTAATAGTTATTTATTGCATCAAACTACAAGCAGCATACCGCGGATATTAAAATGAAAAATTATAAGTTTTATACCAGCTATGTTAGCCCCGAGGGGCCGAAGGATGTAAAGTGTACACGAAAGGACAGTGATCTTTTTTTATTTTTTAAAAGATATCAGTTATAATGTCTTTTTCTGTTTTCATTTTTTGCAATGTGAAAATATAGCATAAATCTTGACAACCCTTAGTTTTCTTTCCTATATTCTAGAAGGAAGCCCCTACCACTCAACGCCCCCCTCCTCCAACTCAAAAAAATTGCGTAGGTTTTCAGACATCTGATGCATTTATCTTTGCCCCCCCCCCCCCCCCCAGTTGTTAATTCTTATTGAGGTGTAAGGGGGGAGTAGGGGGCTAAATATAGACGTGTCCTGAACTATTTACAGAACGTGTATTTGATATAAATATGCTCCCCAATAGCGAAGCTATCATGCATTTAGAGCCCGTTTGTCTGTTAATTTTTGCTTGCCAAACTTGGTATCTTGGTTTTTGCAACATATTAGAAAATGTGCCAAATCTTTAATAAATATGCATAAGGCAGACTTTTTTTAATTTTAACTCTACTAAGGAAGAGATCGTTAAATCAAAACTCAACAAATGTAAATCATGCATTTAAGCAATTGTACTATTGATTTTAAAAATTATCATATTCTTCAACACTAAAAACAGCTGTCTGTCACCTAAGTGAATATATGATTTAAGGGATGATGTCATCCTTGTTTTTATTTTTTATGTTTCTACATTCCTCAAAGTAATATGTAGTAAAAGCTTAAAATTTATTGTGTCCAAAAGAGGAAGGGTAGGTATCGGGTTCGAGTTTCTTTTTAACTAAATGTTGATAGTTATAATATTACAGTGCATGAACCTGTTTTGCAACTGTTTTGTAAATGCTTCAAGTAAAATGCTGTGATACATGCTATTCCCTTGACTCAAATAGGTATAATCGAGTACCAAAATTAAGCTTTCGTATATATAAGTAATATCAGAATAGATTTTATAAGTTTTCGTTTTACTTTCTAATATTAAATGTGTTGTTAATATACATACAAACTTTTGTAAATGGCCGTTTGTCTACCAGTCTGATTTCTGAGCTTACTTTCCTTCTTTTATGGATGTCGCAATCCTACATACTAAAAACGTCAAAACTGAATTAAATCAGCAAATTTACATGAACACCTTGAATTCAACGGTACACCGACAAACGTCCTACTACGACAAACGTCCTAATGCGACAAACGTCCTAAACCTGAAAATGCGACAAACCTCCTAATGCGACAAACGTCCTAAGCGACAAACCTCCTAAACGACAAACGTCCTAAAGGTACAAACATCCTAATGCGACATTTCTTAAGTAAAACGTCCTAAAATTTTTCAAAGGTTATGAAATAAAAAAATCTTCCAAAATTTGAGAACAAAATCCACTAACAAAAAAAAACGATTGGAACAATGAAAACCAATATGGCGATAAAACACAGGGGATTATTTTTTAACTGAAATTTATTTCTTTAATAACTTCATCCACAGGCCAAATTTTAAAAATCTGTCCGACAGTTTTCCCAAAGTCTGTGTTGGCTATCAAACGGCATGGTTTCGAACCCGATACATCCTTGCATTACAAAAATCGACCTTTATTTTTTTAGGACGTTTTACTTAAGAGATGTCGCAGTAGGACGTTTGTCGCTTAGGACGTTTGTCGCTTAGGACGTTTGTCGTTTAGGACGTTTGTCGCATTAGGACGTTTGTCGCATTAGGACGTTTGTCGTAGTAGGACGTTTGTCGGTGTACCAATTCAACATATGCAGACTTTAAGAATGATATCATTATTATTTTAGAATACAAGAACAATAAAAACATCGATAAAAGCGAATTTTAAAAAATCTGAAAACAAAACATTTACAGCTATCGAATTAACTGCACTAAATAATGAAGAAAAAACGTACATTACCTAATTCTTAAAGTTTGAAGTTAATAGAACTATTCTTTTTTTTCAATTTATTGTGAAGTACGACATTTGTCTGCCTACCGTTAAAGTCACATTTTTAAAGGCGAAGATTTCCAACAATTGTGTCGTATCATACGTCAGTCTATATCACCCTGATCGTAAATTTAAACATGCCACAATCATGATATATAAATATTAGGACTCTTTTAAGTTTCCTTTTACGACAAGGTATAATCCAGGAAGCGATGCAACTATATATTTTTATGTTTTATTTAAATTCTTGGAGAATTGTCTTTTTCTCTTCAATAAAAGATATAATTTACTTCTTATTGGAATGAATTTGAACACGCCCCTAAATACTTCAAATTTAACTAACACACATAAAATAAATTGCTCTTAATTTTTATTTTTTAGATTAATGATTGGTCCTGTTAAACTTTAGGGACTTGTGTTGACATCAGTGGCGTGCACTTAGTTTTGCTGGGTATGGTTAAATTTCTTGAAAGGGGAAATCTACCCCCCTCTTTCAATTTTAGTTTTAAAAAGTCCAATTAAATTATTTCCGGGTTAAATTCTTGTGGAGGGCAAAGTTACCCTCCCCAAAAATACATGTAAACCTTGCTGAACCTATCAGAAGTTTTATTATGTGAAGTATAATATTGGTCCAGTGGTTAGCAATTCCCAAGCTACAGACAGACATCCTGTTACTTTTTAAAAAGAGGTTTATTTAAGATTTGCGATTTTCATCAATGATACACATACACATTACACATAGCCCTCTGTTGATATAATACCAGCACTAGAGATAAACAGAGTGGAGGGGGGGGGGGGGCTTTGGTTTGATTTGAAATTAAAGTGAATTGTTTTGTGTGCCGAGATAATGCACCATTGTTCATCATAACTTACACGGATAAACAAATTTGAAAATCAAAAATAAAAAATGGTTAAATAAGGATAAGACAATTAATGATAATTAATGTACGTTCACAAAAATGATAAACAAAATTACCCCTTTATAGATCTAAATTATTGATTGAAACATTTACACACTGGTAGTGTGGACCTTACAATAAAGGTACAATGAAAGTACCTAAAGCTTAAAACCGCCGTGGAATGTATTTTTATTAAATATCCTAAAGAAATTCTAAAACAGTTTTAAACTTCCCTTTAAAGCTCAATCAATTCGGCCTTAAAAGGAAAACCTATCTGTAATACAAAGTAGAACGATGTCTGTCTGTTTGTTTGTACCGAATGATATCGTTAACAGCTGAACCGATCGGGTTCTTCTTAACAGGGTATCTTCTCATAGGTCTCATAGGAAGGTTTATAACTATGTTGGGGGATGGAACCACCATGCTCCCAAGAAAAATCGCCCCTGGAAAAAAAATTACCCCCCCCCCTCTCAAGTGTCCTTAGATGCCTCTAGGGGCGAAGCCGCTAGTACACATTAAATTATTGAATATCATCAAACCCAAATATATTTATAGCTTATATATTTTTCTATTTTTCCATGATAATAATATAAAGACTTGTTGAAAATTAATGAAAAAGATTTACTAAAAAACAATGAATGATTTTTCTCCATGGATAAAGGATAATTTGATGAGAATTTTAAAAAAAGACATTTTATTGTTTAAACTTGCTATAGATAGATCAACCTTTAACATTTTTCTTTAAAACTAATATTGTTATGTTGCAGTGAATTGTGATTTTTTTATATTTCAGTGACCGAAGGATGCCAAGGGGAGGAGTAAAAGGGTGATTACCCCCCCAAAAAAATATTTTTCATTTAACCCCCCCCCCCCCTCATTTAAAATTTACCCCTACCTTGGGGGTGCCGTATTTAGGAGGGGGTATTTACGCCCCTGCAGTAACCTGTCCCTTAATTCCTGCTTTTTGTTTGTTAAAATGTCAACATAAGAGAGTTTAATCGATTATCTTTTGTGCTTTATTTATCTTCACCATAATATATTTTATAGTATGGCTTACAACCGATTTATATCCGCTGGATTAGAACCGGTTCCAAGCCTTACTTAAAATCATGTATTGTATCGTATTACAGACAATTTTCTTGTAATAATAAAATCAAATATTAATACCAGATTTGTTAGCCTTTCGGGGCTGACAAATCTGAACTAATCTCATAGTTTTTAGTTTAAATGTCCGCGGACAGCTGTCTATAATACAATGCTATAAATAACTATTATAGAACGTTTTATGACTTGTACATCAAAAAGGTCAAAGAGTGTACAGTTTTTGTAACGCAGCTTTTCTTCAACTAGTAATGTCTTCCGAATGTCACTGCAATTATCTCACAAAGTATATAGTATCCTCAAACGCCTTATATCTATCATACAAAGTAGAATGATGTTTGTCCGTCCGTCCGTCTGTCCCTTAAGATCTCGGTAACCACTGAATCGATCGGATTCTACTTTTCAGGGAATATACCTAATGGTCCTGTGGTGGTTTTAGGTTATTTTCTTGGGGCGTAAGACACCTCCAACCCCCCAAAAAAGTGGTCATAACTGATATAGAATCGCGATAGTTTATTGTCATTAATAACATCAATCATCTTGTATTGCATATTGATAGAATGACTAAACAAAATTTCGTCAAATATATTCTGAGCTTTGATAAGGGCCACATTTGTAGATAAAGGTGGGGGAAGGAGGGAGACGTTCCCTAACCTATCCTGGACCAGTACTAAACTTCTATGAATTTTGTGGAACCATTTGTTTACGAGATCGTACGGGACATATGTAAATAAAACAGCATAAAACCATCCTGGGACATATGTGAAGTTTCCCTTGAATGGAAAACTCAATCGTTATAGCAGTTATCGAAATCTCAAGCTACAGACAAAACTAATCTTACTACTTTATATAATAGGATGGGAATAATTTAATTTATTAATAAATATGCTATTATCCTATTCTAATATCCCTGAGAGATACTGCAGAAAAAAGGCCCGGCACTTCACATTAATTTACCACCTTTTTACACCCCCCTGCACCCCCTACCAACATAGGCTTCCCCTAGCACCCCCCTATTTTGTTTCCCATTTGTTTTAAAAGGTGTCTCTGTAACTATAATAGGTTTTAAAAATAATGACAATTTTTAAAAGCGAAGCTTTTCTATAATTAGGGTCGGTCCGTCCGTACGTCGGTCCATCCGTACGTCCGTAACGAATAGCTTTTTTCGTTAATTTAGACATGTTAGAATTGTACTATCGATTTCAAATTTTGCATGATGATTCCTTTAGTAGTTAGGTACGATTTAGAAATCGTAGCAACTCTATAATCATTACCAAAATGTCCGTACGTCCATTTTAAACATGTTGATTTTTTTTACTTTTTTAATAGATTTTTTCATTAATTTAGGCATGTTAGAATTGTCCTATCGATTTCAAATTTTGCATGGTGATTCCTGTAATACTTAGGTACGAGTTAGAAAGCGTAGCAACTCTATAATCATTACCAGAATGTCCGTACGTCCATTTTAAAAATGTTGATTTTTTTAACATTTTTAACAACAAATTTGTATGTGACCTAATTATCCGATTGGTCTGATTTTTGGTATACTGATTCCTGGGACAACAAAGTACAATGTTATAAGCGAAGCAACTCTATAATCAAGTCCTAAAAATGTAAGTATGTCCATAATCATTATCCTGTATCAAGCAGTTTTTCAACAAATTTACTTACAATTTTGCTTTGACTCTTATACATTCGCATTCTGATTATTCAGTTCTGACATTATACAAGTGTTAATGTCCGTTTGTCCTACCATTTCAGAGCTTCGCTTTTATGGATGCTGTCATCCTTGTTTTTCATAAAAATATTTTAAACTTCGGGGAAAATTGAAGGTTTGTACAACCCAATCAAGAGTTAATAAAATGTTTAACAAAGTAGTTAAACCAACTTTGAGATTGGACCAGTAGATATTTTTTAGTCCAATATATATCCTCCCTCAAAACAACAAAAAAAATTAACAACCCATAAGAACCTTTTCTGCAAAGTGGAACTATGCATATATATCATTTAATTTTTTAGATGGATATAAAAGGAAAATATTGTTTTAAAGTGTACTACTATTAAGTGTATTTTAAAAGCCCATTTTATACGCAAAATGTACGCGTTTTTTACGCATTTCCGTAAAGGAAGGAAAAACACACTTCTTAAGATTTAAGCAGGAATATAGGAAAATGTATATCATTTCATAATTTTTAATTAAAATAAAATGATTTTAAATCCTTAAATTCATAGATTGTCAAGATGAGATTTAGGTCGGTCTAATAGGAGCAGTACCTAATAGGTTAAGGACTCCCCAAAGGAGTTTTGTCTAGCTTTTTAATAATTTTTGTAGGGGTAAAATATATTTTTTTAAAACAATTTTTCCTTTAATTTCTGACTCCCTCAATGTGTGTTTTAAAGTGTTTGCATACATCGAAATTTTAGAGTGTTTTCACAAGACCATAAAAAAGATAATGATTTTTAAATCAACACATTTATTAGTACCGAATTGTTTTGTGTTTCATAAAGAAAGCATATGGACGAATTTAACTTATTTTGGCTGCTATTTAAGATATGTGTCTGTTTATGATTTTTTCTGACTTTATCCTTTCATTTATTCTGTTCTATTTATTTGATTTCTGTGCGTTGCTACCTATGCATGTTTTGTTACATACCAAATTTATTTTTGCTATTTAAAACATTTATTACCAATGCCAGAACGTTGTTTAGATTCGTGTGAAATAAGGAAAATTTAAAATATTCACACATATAAACAAACACACACACACGCACATAAAATTTAAATTAAACACACTAACACACACACGCAGGCACGTAAAATAAATTATTAACTTTAAAGGCTTTAAACACAAATACCTTTGATTTTTAGTAGGTTACAAACTTAATAAACAATTAACGACTGTGCTCAGTCCATAGGATGAGAGCGTAGTAAAATAGCTGCAAACCATCCAAGGCTTGAATTTAATGTTTACCAAAAGGAAGAATTCAAACGGTTCAGAGGTTAACAAGATCTTTTCAGACAGACAAAAACTTACTACTTAATATAAAAGGATTTTGTATGTACAATTGGTGGAGTGTCTATCCATAAACATTATCTGTTTTCCATATTTAGCAGTCTACTTTTATCATTTAAATGTATTGAATTTTAGAAATGGCCTCTTCCCTAACATCTAGCCGCTCTATATAAAGAGGAGGGAAATATACATAGCCTAAAACAATCCCAGGACTAGGAGCGTAGCAAATCTTTCCTGAATTTGAACTTTGTACAGTTGGCATGATCTAGACGGTCAGATAAAAACAAAGAAAACAACTTTATATCATAGATTTGTTGAAAAGATTATCTTTTAATTTCTTCAAATTCCAATTTTTTGCATGAAATGTTGCTTTTTTGCATGCTAAAGAGTAAATGTAATGTAATGTAGAAAATTCTTAATATTTTGAAAATCATTTCGAATTTACGGATGAGCTATTTGATGGTAAATTTTTTGGCTGCTTGCGGTGAAACGGCCGGTCATGCTGCCTAGATTCGTGCATTACTAGGATAAACATGTATTTTTCGCTCGTTTTCTCTAGTCGCAGGCTAACTGTACATAATTGGCTGTATAGGTAAAGGTTTTCCAGCACTCATGATGCGCGAACTTGGGCTGTTCGGTCAGCCGTCTTGCCGTAGGCAGACTTCAAAGTAGTTGATTATTTTTACATGCATGTTCATTTTTACTTTAACATTTATTGAAGGCTTTGCCACTTGCCTTAATGACCCGCTATAACTCGTCTCAAAATTTATAGAAAAATATTTTTATTAGATTCCGTAGAGATGTATTGGAGGGAACAATTGATGAGATGATTATGCCAGAGGAGATACACAGAGATGGCAATGAAACACTCTCCAGGTAAAGGATTTATCAGTTAAACATGAAAATTTGTATTAGCTTAACAACTTTGGGGACTTTTAGTGAATTTTGATAGATTGGTTTATTAGGTTGAGTGTTCAAACGTTGTAATAAACACACACATCCTGTTACTTTTATCCTTATACTAAAGTAACAGGATGTTTGTTTGTCTGTGTGTCTGTGTATCTGTGTGTCTGTACCGAAAGATCTCGCTAACCGCTGAACCGATCGGGTTCTCCTTAACAGGGTAGATTCTCATATGTCCTTGGAAGGTTTATAACTATTTTGGGAGATGGTACCACCACCCTCCCAAGAGAAATGACAAAAAAAAATTAAAAAATTTAAATATCTGGGAGACTTCAACGTAACATAAAGAGGTATCCGTAACATAAAGAATTATCGTACAGACTTTAACAAACAAAAACATTTAAAGTGCCACTAGAGGCCTCTAGGGGCGTAGCCGCTAGTATAAGAATCTAAGTTTTTAATTTTTATTAAAACTTGTCATTGTACAATAAAATGATTAGTTTTGATTCTATGTATTCAAAAAAAAAATATTTTTTCGCAAATTTAGTTTTCCCTTCATCCCATTATTAAAGTGGCGTCATTCATTATCATCTATATGTATTAAGATTAACTATAAAAGATGGGTTTTTCAAATTGTATTCAACTTCTAAATGACGTCAAATAAAAAAGGTTTTAACGTGGATGGAATTACCACTGGCGTCATTATGAAAACAATACTAAATAGTTGTAAGTTTAGGTCAAAAAATTTAATACGGCTTATTGAAAACATAATTTTAAGTGTAGTATGCCTTGGCCCAAGAAATTTTCATAAAAAATGTAATTAAGGACCTGACATCAGCTACGTTTAAGGGGAGGGAAGGGGTGGTTAATGGCTTATTACCACTTAAAACTTTTCAAAATACATCAGTAAATTATGTTATATACTGAGTATATTTTTAAGAGTACTATGTTAATGGCCAGGTGGCTGAAAAATAACAAGATAGGAGACCCACGCTTTTTATCAGTGCTGCTACTTTTCAATTTGGGCATGTGTAGGTGCCCGTTTCTTAATGCAAATAATTTCGTTGACGTATATTTGACAGTTTAAGAACATAAATTGTAGAATATTTAAAAAGCTGTTCTTGTTGGTAATATGATTTATTTTTCAATATTTAATTGAAACACTTTTAGACGCTTATTTTAAGTTTGGTTTGGTGTTAAGTAAAGGTGTAGAAGAATCCTACAGAAATCCCCCCCCCCATAGGCATAAGGCACCGTAGGATTAGAGCCCATGCAGGAGCAAAAAAACTTATTTTTTCTAAAAAATTTAAAAGTTAAGGGGGAGTGGGGGTTGTTCTTGTCCATTGTTAGACATGAATTATGTCACCAATATCTTGTTCTTGTCCATTGGTAGACATGAATGATGTCACCAATATCTTGTTCTTGTCTATTGGTAGACATGAATTATGTCACCAATATCTTGTTCTTGTCCATTGGTAGACATGAATGATGTCACCAATATCTTGTTCTTGTCCATTGGTAGACATGAATGATGTCATCAATATCTTGTTCTTGTCTATTGGTAGACATGAATGATGTCACCAATATCTTGTTCTTGTCTATTGGTAGACATGAATGATGTCATCAATATCTTGTTCTTGTCTATTGGTAGACATAAAAGATGTCACCAATATCTTGTTCTTGTCTATTGGTAGACATGAATGATGTCACCAATATCTTGTTCTTGTCCATTGGTAGACATGAATGATGTCACCATTATCTTGTTCTTGTCCATTGGTAGACATGAATGATGTCATCAATATCTTGTTCTTGTCTTTTGGTAGACATGAATGATGTCATCAATATCTTGTTCTTGTCTATTGGTAGACATGAATGATGTCACCAATATCTTGTTCTTGTCTATTGGTAGACATGAATGATGTCACCAATATCTTGTTCTTGTCTATTGGTAGACATGAATGATGTCACCAATATCTTGTTCTTGTCCATTGGTAGACATGAATGATGTCATCAATATCTTGTTCTTGTCTATTGGTAGACATAAAAGATGTCACCAATATCTTGTTCTTGTCTATTGGTAGACATGAATGATGTCATCAATATTTTGTTCTTGTCTATTGGTAGACATAAAAGATGTCACCAATATCTTGTTCTTGTCTATTGGTAGACATGAATGATGTCACCAATATCTTGTTCTTGTCCATTGGTAGACATGAATGATGTCACCATTATCTTGTTCTTGTCCATTGGTAGACATGAATGATGTCATCAATATCTTGTTCTTGTCTTTTGGTAGACATGAATGATGTCATCAATATCTTGTTCTTGTCTATTGGTAGACATGAATGATGTCACCAATATCTTGTTCTTGTCTATTGGTAGACATGAATGATGTCACCAATATCTTGTTCTTGTCTATTGGTAGACATGAATGATGTCACCAATATCTTGTTCTTGTCCATTGGTAGACATGAATGATGTCACCAATATCTTTTTTCTTTTTGTATGATAGGAGCTTATTATTGCCGTGTTACTTATGGACATGAATGTTATATTAATAAGGATGACAACATCCATAAAAGCGAAGCTCTGAAACGATATGACAGACGAACATTAACTTTTGTTGAGTGTCAGAACGGAATATACAAAATATGAAAATATAAGGTTTTACAAAATTATACGTAAATTTAATGCAAAACTTCTTAAATACAGAATTCTGTTTAAGAACATAATTACATTTATAGGACTTGATTAAAGAGTTGCTTCGCTTATAACATTATACTTTTTTGTCCCAGAAATTAATATACCAAAAATCAGATCAATCGGATGATTGGATCACATGAAAATTTGTTGTTAAAAAGTGAAAAAAATTGACATGTTTAAAATGAACGTACGGACATTCTTGTAATGATTATAGAGTTGCTACGCTTTCTAAATCGTTCCTGGCTACTAAAGGAATCACCATGCAAAGTTTGAAATCGATAGGAGTTAGGACAATTCTAACATGCCTAAATTAACGAATTACGGACGGACGGACCGATCCTAATTGTAGAAAAGCTTCGCTTTTAAAAATATCTTAATATCTTATTGAAACAAAGCCGCTCCAACGTCCATAGAAGTACATTACACAGTTAAAGACATTTAAAATTTTAAGAATCAAATTTTTATTAATGTTCATGAAACCATACCAAAAAATTACATTCTTTAAATAAAACACTACATATTTAAAAGCGTTATGCAATTTTAAAAAATGTATAGATAAATAACTTTTAAAATTATAAAACCAAGCTTAAACATGGGTAATATATTATTTTAATATCTAAGATTAATAATTTATTGATTTAGATTTAAGATGTTTTTACAAATCAACTAAAATTTTAAAAATTGTTCTGTAAAGTTCTGATTCAGTTAATTTTGGCAAGTTAAGATTAAAATTATAAACTTATATAGCAACTCCTAGAAAATATGCACAATGTTGTAAGCAAATCATCTGTTTTATCAAGTTTTTAATATGTAACTTTGTCCTGTAAATTTCATAATTAAGCAATTTTAGATATATTTTTATGAAATTTTTGTTTCTTATAGAGAGCCCACTCTCTTTTTGTGTTGATGTTCATTTTCTTCCTAATTAATATGTTGATTTTCATTCTTATGGGTTAGTCATCCTAAAATTTAGCTTTTCAAAATTTTGATGGTTTTACATTTTGATTATCTTAACTAACACAACTTAGTCTGAGACCCCCTAGGGTTCTATCATTCTTAAGAAGTCAGGAATTTAAGGTTAGGTAAATCTAATTTTTCATAGTTTTATTTTGATAGCAAATACAGTTTTTCATATATTTTACGCAACTTAATGTTTGTTCATGGTTTAGGATCTCGTAAAGTTCAAGGGCAGGTTTTTGGCTATTTTGCGGTGATAGATAGGTGAACACAATAAAAAATATGAATTTAAGTTTATAAAGCAAGAATGACAACATCCATAAAAGCAAAGCTTAATACATCAGACGTCCAGTTATGCTAATATACTTAATATGAACACATTGCATATAAGACTTAAAGATGCTTCACCTCCAAATTAGTACCGGGTCATTATGGTAATCATTATTCCAAAAATTAAGACAATTTAATAAGTATACATAATTAAAATTATAAAAAAATGTAATTATCATAATCTTCTTACTGTGGAATTTTGGGAAATAAACATTTTATTTTCCTTTGTCCTATCCTTTATCCCTGTATGGGAGTAGGTAGCAATAAGCTGAAAATTTTGGCGGCTCTAAATGATTTCATTTCTATATAAGCTTTATAAATGACCTTTACACAGCTAAATACGCAAATGAATCCCTCTGAATTAGTACAGTTATTGTGTTTTTTTTCAAGAATTTTTTTGCACAAATTTCTTTTTAACTCAAAACTAGTGAGTCCCTCTCCATTCCCCCCACCCCTTTTCTCTCTCTCATTCTTAAAAAGCCTTCTTGACGTCTCTAGGGGCGTTTCCTCTACTAATTGGTCTGCTTCTAATTCACAAAGATCCATTAAAGTATTAAACTGATAAAGATAGATAGATAAACTTTTGGTGAAAAAAAGATCCGGCTTTGGAAGATTTTTTAATCTCAAAATTCTGATTAACTTGGTGTTTTTCATTAGAAAATATTCATTAAAAACTATTTAGTTGTTTTGTGATGTTTTTACTTTCTCTTTAGTTCGCACTTTAAGGGCGTGGTGGGTCAGTCACCTCCCCCCCCCCTTCCCCTTCTATATAAATTTATACATCATATTTACAAAAATATTTACAAAGGATATCGCTACCTTTTTATTTGCTACTTGTGTATGTTGATATCCTTGTTAGGTAATAAGCCGATTAATAAATATTGGAACTTTTTAAAGCAGTGATTAAGAGGTTGTGTGATTTTTCATTACAAAGTATCTTTAAATTGTCAAAATCTTATGTGTAGCTTTTTTGCAGGGATCTAAAGGGATAAGATAATGGCCAATAAATTGATGTACATACCCAATAATGATACACAAAATTACCCCTACTGTAGAATACAATTAGTGGTTAAAAAGTTTGGACACTCAACTTCATGAACCAATAAATCAAAAGTCAATAAAAAAACCTAAATTTGTGAGCCAACAAAAAAGAAAACTTTATTGGAGCTAGTTTAATAAAAAGGTATGATTAAAAAAAACAACATTAAAAATCTTTTTATCTCCTAATTTTATCTACCAAAGGACTAATTTTGTTCATTATAATTGGAGAAAACCAACTTATGGTCAATTATTTTCTTTTTGCATATGTTTATTCTTATCTATGCCTACTGTAGACAGTTTTCCACCGATTAAAATATAGTCGTTAATCCTTTGATATTTTAGTTTATTTCTGGGTGCAATATCCCCCCTCTCATGTCTAAAACTGTTCTATTGTGACGTAACCAAAAATGTTATTATCATAATATCGTAAAAATCATTTTTTTCTAATCTCAAATTTGTTTTTGAAGAATAGATTTTATTTAATGCATTTTAAGACCATTAAAAGGGAAAAAAGAAAGGAGTAAGCTGAAGAAATATACAAAATGGCACTAGAAAATAAAGTTCAAAATATAAAGTTATTGCTCTAAAAACATTACCGAAATTTCTTGGCAATTAAAATTCAATCCCAAATGTTTTATTTTTTTACCCTTTACTGTTTTTCACTTTTTTAAGGGTATTCTCACTACTTTAGCTCTGAGAGGGGGGAGGGGTAGAGGTTGGTTAAGTAATAAGTATTTAACATAACTCCCTAAATAGCTATTTTTTTAGTCTTTTTACTTATCACATTTACCAACAAAAAGTTTGATATCTATATTTTAAGATTTTAAACAGAATTTCTTTTAAAACAAGGAGGACAATATCCATCACAGCGAGGGTTAACAATTCAAATTAAGCTTATCAGACAAATGAACATTAATAAAACCTTGATATCAACTGATATTGGATAAAATTTTGAAGTTTTAACGAAAATTCCAAGTAGGTTCGTTGCTTTATATGAACACTAGTGGATACGCCCCCCAAGAGGCCTCTAGGGGCACTTAAGTTGCATAACTTTATCGGTTCAGCGGTTAGCGAGATACTTCGATACAGACAGAGACACAGACATTCGACCCAGATATCTATAGGAGTAAGACAATGGCCGATAAATTTATGTACCTCCCCAATGATGATACACAAGGATTACAATTAGTGTATCAAACTTAACAAAATGAACCAACCAATCAAAATCCAATTAAAGTCCCCAAGGTTGTTATTCAACGAATAAGAAAACGTTACTTTAGATACTAGCCTAATAAACGGTCCAATTTCCTCTCACTCCCACATAAGGATACACACAGAATTAAAAGTGATTATAGAGATTCTTCGCTTATAACATTGAAATAGATAGGGCAATTCTAACATGCCTAAATTTACAATCAGAGCTAACCGTCACATAGAGACGGACGAACCGACCCAAAATATAGAAAAGCTTCACTTTAGAACTAAAATATTTTGCTAATTATTTTGTTTAACAATTTGATTGAATATTTCACAAGTAATTTTAACTGATATCAAAATATATTTTCAATTTTTTTAGTAAAAATATGCTATTAAAAACTAAAATTTACTTAAACATCTATCTATCTTATCTTATACATCGCGAGATATCACTAGTAATAGTAGGGAGAATGCCTTGGCCCACAAACAGACGCAACTCATTACCATGCACAGTTAGGACTTCCGACAAGGTTCTTGCAATCAAAGGGTCTAAAGGGCGTGTAACTATATAATCTTACACATCAATTAAAAAAGATTTGGTTCAGATATGCATTAAGATAAGATCTCATGGTGTGTCCCGTCCTCATAGGCTATCTATCTATCTTTAGGCCATATTTCTATCTATCTATCTGTCTATATGTCTATCTGTCTATCTGTCTATCAGTCTATCTATATATATCTATCTATCTATCTATCTATCTATCTATCTATCTATGTATCTATCTATTTCTATCTATCTATCTATCTATCTATCTATCTATCTATCTATCTATCTATCTATCTATCTATCTATCTATCTATCTATCTATCTATCTATCTATCTATCTATCTATCTATCTATCTATCTATCTATCTATTTATCTATCTATCTATCTATCTATCTATCTATCTATCTATCTATCTATCTATCTATCTATCTATCTATCTATCTATCTATCTATCTATCTATCTATCTATCTATCTATAAATCTATCTATCTATCTATCTATCTATCTATCTATCTATCTATCTATCTATCTATCTATCTATCTATCTATCTATCTATCTATCTATCTATCTATCTATCTATCTATCTATCTATCTATCTATCTATCTATCTATCTATCTATCTATCTATCTATCTATCTATCTATCTATCTATCTATCTATCTATCTATCTATCTATCTATCTAACTATCTATCTATCTATCTATCTATCTATCTATCTATCTATCTATCTATCTATCTATCTATCTATCTATCTATCTATCTATCTATCTATCTATCTATCTATCTATCTATCTATCTATCTATCTATCTATCTATCTATCTATCTATCTATCTATCTATCTATCTATCTATCTATCTATCTATCTATCTATCTATCTATCTATCTATCTATCTAACTATCTATCTATCTATCTATCTATCTATCTATCTATCTATCTATCTATCTATCTATCTATCTATCTATCTATCTATCTATCTATCTATCTATCTATCTATCTATTGTAGGGCAGAGAGACAGGCAGAATTCCCCGGAGCCCCAGAAACTAACTCCAACAAGTAAGATTTATGTCCATTATCGCGAAATATTCAATGACTAATCGTATAAGAGAGAGAATATCTGATGTTTTCCCTCAAAGTTCCTTGTAAACACAATTCCCACCTCCCCCACCTTATTATTTATTAAAATTGGAAATAATTTGAAAGGGTAGTGTTTCGTTTGTTTGTTTAGATTATACTGGGAACTGGGTAGCCCTGCTGGGTTAGGGCACCGCAGGTTTAGGCTTAGCAGAAGAAAAAAAACTAAACACCCCCCTTATGTTCAATTTGTTTAAAAATTAAGGAGGCGGGGGATTTCAGTACAGTGCTCGAAAATACTTATTGTCTTTACTTTTTAAAAAATGATTTTATTTTATACCTTCTTAAACATAAAACATAAATTGATTAATATGTCATATTCTCTGATTTGTTGACAACACGTAACAAAAATAAAATTTACTCTTAAATACGTCATGTTCTTCTATCATTGAAAATGTTGCCACCCAATAAAGATTTTAAAAAGTTTCCAAAGTTTTTAATCCAGATTTTCTGTCGCGTTAGGCATCCTCTTATTTTAAGGGAGGCTACGCATTGTGTGCCCAATTATGTGATGCCTTTAATGTTTTGCTAATTTTTGGCCTGGTACTTTAAAATTCATGGCTACGATAATTTATACCAACTGCTAAGAATTAAAAGTTGGTGCCTTAAAATGATATTGGGTATGATAAAGAAGGCAGTCTCATAGCTTTTTATGACTTTTAAAAAGGCAATATACATAGTTTTAACCATTATTTTTTCACTTCTCATGTAAGGGGACAAAGTCGCTCAAAAAAAATTCTGACGTCCTTAAAAGGAAGGTGAAGGAGATGAGGAGTAAGAAAGAAATCCCCTACCAAAGAGATGGGTAATCCCTCATTTTTATGACGTCACATGTTGATTTTTGAGTGACTTTGTCCAGTCACCCTCCCATCATTTGTATAGCCCTATAAGGACCTTTGAAACATTGGACTCCAAAAAGTTTGTTTGTGTTTGTTAATTTTACACTTTTTAAATAGTACCTTGCTCCTTTGACATATATTCATTGGTTTTTAGTATTCATTTTGGCTGAAAGCATAAGAATGGTTATTTCTCGCATCGTATTATAAACAGATTTCCGCGGATATAAAATGTACAATTATAAGATTAAAACCAGTTTTTATATTCGTAGAAAACTGGATATAATACGATGCTGGACAGAATTTTTTCGTATTGATGAGAACCGGTTCTAATCCACCGGTTTCGAATGAATATGAGAAAATCATTTCCAATCATTCTATACAGTAATTGGATGTCTCTCTATGAAAAAAGAAAAAATAGAAAAGTAAATCAACCTCTTTACAAAACTTTAATGGCATTAACAACCCCACTGTAAGAAACGCTTTAGCAACTATTTTTATTATTTTTATGACCGTAATTATCCTATTTAAATACACGGTCAACATCATAATCTTTGGAATTATTACACTTTTGCATAGAATAAACCCGGATTAACATTTTTTTTGGTTGAAAAAAAATGGTTCCAATTATAGAAAAGTAACAAAAGAAGACAGGAATATTATGACGGTCCAATATTAAAGTAAAAGAATAGAGGGGGCAAAAGCTATGTAAAACTCTATGTAATTGAATAATTGAATATCTGAGGGGAAAAGCCTTTCGTCTTTGAGTGTTTTACTTTATTTTAGGTCTTTAGGCCTTAGGGTTTATGGTAGCCCGGCTGTGCTAGGAAAACGTAGGTATAGGCCCCGCAGGGTTAGGGCACCTCGAAGTGGTTAGGCATACCCCCCGGCCCCCTTACTATCTAATCTATTTGAATATTTTTTTTCAATAAGGTTCTGTGCTCTCTAGGCAAATTGAGGGAAAGCAAAAATACCCCATTTATAGCCTCCTAGAAACATGTATAAAGAAAAGTAAAATGAAACAAATATCTCTAGGTTTTAGTATTATCTGAACAAAAAAGAAATTAATCGAATCCTTATTTGTTTTATTCCATTTCATTAATTACATTTCACAAATCCTGTCGCTCTTGTATAATTCAGTCAGATACACCAATACACTGCTGTGTTTTGGGAAGGAAATGTTCTCCTAGAATTTCCTTTACAGGCAAAAACATGCTTTTTTCAACAGATTGAAACGTGTTTTTTCTCCCACATGGTTTTTTTTATAAATTGTTTATTAAACAATTGTTTTACGGGGAAGGGAACCAAGTTTTTTTCCGAGTTTAACACGACAAAGAATCAAAATTATTGTTAATTTCAAATTAAAAGGCTTAATCACGGCGTCTGCTTGCAAGGGCAAATAACTTTTTGTTCAGCTATAAGAATACAATACGTTTTTTACTAGCATAAAAAGCTATACCATTACACAGATATGCAATTGTGTACTTAACTCTTGCAGTTGACAGTTAATGTTGCTACTTGAAAAAGACAAATTGAATTTAGTTTGATAGAAAAAAATATATTATGAACACAGCAAAATCGTAATTTGTTTTTTTTAGTAGCGAAGCTACTCCTTAGGTCTTTTTGCCTGTTCATGATTATGTCTGTTCTACTAACTGTCAGTAATATTAAAGGATTGGTGCTACTTTAAATGTTTCAAATTTTTAGGATATTTAAGACTTTAGATATTAAAGAATTTTCGAAATTTATCATATTTCAAATATTATTAGGTTATTAGGTTTTTACAAGAAGAAAAATCTCAAATGCTTTACCAAAAATCTTTTACTTTTCCTCTTTTTCTCTGAGGGGAGGAGGCAATTTTTAGGCGAAATATTTTCTTGCGGACGCAAAATCTATTTAATTTGATATTTATCTTGTGATAGGATGGACGTGTGCGAGAGTAAGATAGAGGTAGTGACCCCATACTGGTCGGTCAACTCCAATGGGAAGGTCAGGGCCATCCTCAACAACAAGGAGTTTGAACAAGCCATCCATCAAGAGATCTGCACGTTAGTAGAACTTTATTAATAGCGAAGCTATTATATTTTATTTATACTATTAAGGAGAAATTTTTTTACTTGCTGTAAGAGATATATGTCTAAATTTACGGTGTATATTCTGCTGACTAATGAATCTTACTTACTTGGTTTGTCGGTATGTCTGTAATGCTTTTAGCAAAACTTTTACTGTCCAATTTTTTCTCCCTATTACCTAATGGTCATAAACTAGCTTATAGGGGCTGTATGATACGACAGACAAATAGCTTAAGACTAAAATCTAAAAATATTAATAAAACATTCTGTAAGCACATAAAAAATGACGTCATACTCGCCAAGCAATGGTCAATTAAAATGTATACTGGCATGCCATTGGTAATTTAGTCTGTGTATTGGCCTATCATTGGTCATTTGTATTTTATTACGTCACATTCAGCAGATATCAAAGTCTTAAGCTACAAACAAACAAAAATCTTACTTCTGTATATAGATGTTTATTTATTTAGTTTGCCGTCAACCAACCGGTGCAACCGCGACTGTTCCTGCGAGCAGAAGTACAAGTGGCACCGTCTCTTGGCCTACGATCCCAACAACGACTGCGGCGGTATCTTCATGGACTGGTTCCTCTTCCCATCTTGCTGTGTCTGCAGGTGCCTTCTTCACACAATTGGATAATTCAGTATCTATAATACAAAGTAGCTTGATGTCTGTCCGTCTGTCTGTTTGTCTGAAGCAAAGCCCCTAGATGCTAAAGTCAAAGGCGCTAGTTGTATTATAAAGTAACAGGATGTCTATCACTCGGGAGTATGTGCAGTCTCTGAAGCAAATGTTCTTCCATTGTCAGAAAAAAAGTATTATCAGTTTTAAATCTTTTTTCCAGTACAAATTAACCTAACCCGACCTACAATAACGAACAACAAAGCCCCCTCCCCACCACTTTTTTTAAATTCATTTCAAAATAAGGGAGAGTGGGATTTATTTGCTCGACTAGGCACTTTGAGGGAAACCGCCGATTTTTTATATTTATTTATATTTTAGGTGTGCCAAGAACCCATTCCTGTCATCAACATAAGCCAACAATATTCCAGCATTTCAGGAAAATGATAATTTTAACATGTTTATCTGGTCTCAAACAACTTATTGATATACCCCAAATCTTGATAAACAAAAGTGTCCCTTATGTCAATTAACCTTTATATACAAGTTTAAAAACTTTTTTTACTGTGTATAACCCAATCAAGATTAAACTAACCCCCCCCCACAGCTACTTTATATACGTTGTTGAACGTAGAAATGTGTCAAACGCCTTTGTCAGGTCAAAAATTATAAGGTGTATCACAATCATAAATATTTTTAAGATATGTTTTTGATGTTTTTATAGAAAAGCTTTCCTTCAATAAGGGTTATAACGTATAGTGTTTATGTTCATTTTGGAATATTAGAATTGTCCAATCGATTTCAAACTGAACATGATGATTCTTGTAATAGTTAAAGACAAAGTAGACTCTACAATCATTTCCAGAAAGTCATACATTATATAATATGACATAATTATTTATATACTTGTTTTGGAAGAGTAATTCCTAAGAGGATTAGACATAAATGTAGGTATAAAATTTAAATTTATCATTTTGTTACCAGGATCAATCCGAAACATTTTTTTGATCTCCCTTACTTTGCATTAAACTGTCATTTTTTATCAATCATTTAAAATATTAAATTTACCAGTAGTTTTAAATGTAAATAATTAAAAATTGAATTTATCAGTCAGCATTTTTTTGTTTTTTTTCTTTGGAAATTTTTAGTGGCATTTTTTCTAGTCACATTTTACATTTTTTACTTTTCATATTAGGAAAATTCAATAATGATGTGCCAATAGATTAGTGTAAGAAAGTTTATATTATTTTGACCTAAAAGGCTTTTTTAGGTTTTTCTAATGCATGAATATTATATCTTATGTTGATTAATATTGAATGGTTGAACTGTGCATGTTCTCTCTGTGTATTTTATGATGTATAATAATTTTATATTAATATTGTAAATATATATTAATAAATCTTATAAAATCAAAAATCTTTCTTGATAAAATTTTAATAATTAGCAAAGCTTCTCAATAATTAACTGGTATAGAAGATACACGGCTTAATATTTTAATATAGATTTCTTATACCAATGAGTATCTGTTATAGGATTTTCTTTGACCGCCATTTTATCAGTCAAGCTATACACAAATATGTAAAATATAAGATATATCCTTTTCTTACATATTTTTTAATAGCGACACTGATCATTCTGAAAGGACATTTAGTGTCAACTTTCCTAATAAAACTCAGGACTCTTTGTTAGACAGATTTAGTAAATAGGTTACCTTGCAGTCAAAGGTTGTTGTTTGTATGAAGAGCGTTTTTCCACTTAATCATGAACGTCTAAATTCACAAAGACCAAATTGTGTCAAAAATGATCCATGTGACGGCATAAAAATTAGGGAGAGTCAGAGAAGAGGAGAAGTGGGAAAGAAAACCCATTACAAAGAGATGGATAATCCCTCATTTTTATGACGGCACATGGATAATTTTTAACACAATTTGGTCTTTATCAAAAAATTTTCCAGAGATACACCAAAATATGGCGTGGTTTATTCCGTCCTCTATAATCTATCCGAGGCTAAAAAGTTAGAGCACATAATACATTTTTGCCTACTGTAATGTAATGGCACTTTTTTGTGTAAAACTCTTTTCGTTAATTTAAACATACAAGAATTGTCCCATCGATTTAAATCTTTGCATGATGATTCTTATAACAATGAGGTAGGATCATCGCTTTTATGGATGTTGCCTTCCTTCTTGTTTTTACATAATATGTTTGTTTTATATTTATCGACACTGGAGTAATTAAAACAAAACAAAAAAAGCATATTAAATTTAATAGTTATATATTTCAATAATTAATCATTCTTACAAAATAATTTTTTAATTTTCAAAGCTTGGCATTCCATGCTCCTAATGAACTTTCTGACAACTTTCTCAGATTGTGCCGAATCTGTGCCAAGGCATTGTCTGCATCAAACAGGAACTATCCTCTCAACTTTGCTAGATTTTCATTATATCAAGTGTAGGGTTCTACCATAGACTTGATTGTTGTGCTTCTCATGATCTCATTGTTGAAGGCATTGATGTAGAGCTCTCTCCACTCCATTCTTCAGGTCATGTATGATCCAACATTTCAGTAAATCTTATCACCACCGTTCTTTAGAATTTCAGAAAGATATTGGAGTTGTGGAGATAAGATTGCCTCAAGCTACAAACAGTTTCAGTACATCCTCTTCCAGGTTTGTCCTTCATCCTGTACCAAAGAAAAAAGATTTTTCCATTTTTTAAAGATAATCATCAACAAGATCAGAGTTAGATCCAGTAGTCGAAAATCTTCATTATCATATCTCTAATTCCATCAAAGATTGATGATATGCCTAGCTCAGATAACCATGAAGACACTTGATACAAGTCTGCTTGAGTTGAATATCTTGTCAATTCCCTGGTAGATGTGTTGAACCAAAGGATTATTCAGATGAAGCTTGGAGCTGGTCACACTCTTCCAGACACTGGAGGCACGGAATATTTGTCCCAGGTGAGCTAAACCATCAGATGACTCTTTTCTCATGACTGTGACAAGGAGTTTAACATGTTGAATGATGGTCGCTGTTAAACTAGACTTGCCAATGCCAAACTCATTCAGCTTCTTGAGAACAAATTTGCTCTGCTCATTCAAGTTCAATGTTAGGAATGAGAATAAAATGATTGTGTTCATCTTTCCTCTTTGCTTAAGAAATTAACTTTTTATAGATGTTGATTGTAGTAAGTAATATTTACTTCTGAAGATAGTTCTAAAATCAACATTCTTATATACCCAAATATCAGACTGTTGGTTTTACTATTCAGTCAAGAATTCTGCTTTATGAATGTCCAGACTTCTAGAGACAGACCTATGTCTATACATATATAGTCTGAATTTAAATGTTTGAACAAAATATATAAAGTTATTTGCTTAGGATTAGCATCAGTTTCTCGTGATAATATTTTTAACAAATAAATATTATAAATTTAATTGTAGTTCAGTATTATTTTTAAGTATTTTTTTGTATTTGGTAGCTGAACAGTGAACACACAGGGACCCAAAGGGATAAGACAATCCGTATATTACAATTAGTGGTTGAAATGTTTGGACACTCAACTTAATGAACCAACTAATCAAAATTCAATAAAGTCCCCAAAGTTGCTAAGAAAAAGAAATATAAAACTTTGGGGACTAGTGTTATAAACAGCCCAATGTCCCCACCTTCCCTACAAAAATATCTTTTTTCTTGTTTGAGTCCCTGCAATTTGGATGGAATGAAGTCAGACATGAAATTTATCAGACCTACAGACATAAATATCTTGTAAAATGTTTAAAGAAAAAGTTATACAAATGTCTGATTTAAAATACATTGAATCAAAAATTGCTTATAAGATTTTTTTACATTTACTTGTAAAAAAAGTAAACAAGGATGACAACATCCAAAAGTAGCAAAGCACAAAAAAATCATGAATAAAATACGGAAAAGGAGATTTTAAAAGCATTTGTTTAAATAAGGAATAAATTTATTGGAGACAACATCACGAAACCTTTTCTCACAAATATTTATATTTTGTATGTTGATTGACAGACTGACGGTCAAGGTAAATTACATACTGGATGCTCAAATTAAAGTGTTTCTGCTAAAAGTTTTTGTAGGTTTACTTTGGTGAAAGAATTAAATTTTAGCTAAGATCTTTTTCTCCTTCAAACCCTTGTATGACAAGTAAGCATATTCCCTGAAAAGCTAATCTCGATAAGTCCATCTTTATCCGAACATGAAGGCGGATTGACAGACACGTGGACAGTCAGACAGACAGTCATAAAGACAGAAAGACGGACAGGTAGAAATAATGATGGACAGACAGACAGACGGCCAGACATTGTTGTATTAAGAAATAAGTGTTTTATTGTGAAATGTTTCTTTTGCTCCTACCTATAAATTTGTAACAATTTGTAGACTTTTAGACTTAGACCGCAGACAATTAGCACCTTCAAAAATTGCCTACTACAGTCTACAACGGATTTTATTTGTTAAAAGTAAATCTTTTCAAGGTACATTTAGATACAATTTAGTAAACGTAGCAACTTTTTAATCATTACCAGTATGTCCGTATGTCCATTTCGAATATACTTACTTTTTCCATATTTTGACCAAAAAAAATTTACATAATAGCCTCATTTTGTATTCCTAAGAATATTGAGCATCGTGTGGTAAGATAAACACAGGTATAAGGTATAACCAACAAGTGAAATAAATCTAAAATAATATTTGGGGGGGGGGGCAAATGGAGAGGTCGTCAATTTTACGACAGCTGAAAAACACGTATAGGTTTCGTGATTTTTTCCCGAATTAATTTCGTTATTGGTATAGGCTGAGATAATCATCTCTATAACCAATTCCTGACACGTCAATATTAAATTTCTTGTACTTAAAAGCGCTGTCAACTTTCAAGCTAGTTTTTCTAGTTTGTTCGTCAGATTTTTTTGATCATCGCTTTTATGGATGTTGACATCCTTCTTTCAATAAAGTTCCATTATAGTTTCAAAAGAAGTTAAAGCAACAGAACTAAAGATATTAATATTTATGCCAAAAAGATCTTAGAAGGCAAAAGTATAACAATTCAAAAGCACTGAGCCAGCTGAAACCAATACAAAGTCCAATTGTGCCACCAAATTGAGCTGGAAAAAAAAGTTTTCGGTGTTTCTGTAAGAACCTAGTAATAGTGTCTAACTCTTTATCTTTAACAAAAATCGAAGGATTAGAGGGGAGGTGGAAAAGGAATCCCCTAAAAAAGAGATGGATTTTTGTTACGTCACAAAGATAAAAAGTTAGACACTATTACTAGGTTCTTTCTGTAAGTGTTTTTAAAAATCAGTTATATGACGTCATAAAAATGCGGGAGATGAGAAGAGAAGTGGAAAGAAAACCCTTAAAAAAGAGATGGATAATGCCTAATTTTTATGACGTCACATGGCTGATTATTAAAAACACTTTGTCCAGTTACATTTTTTTCGTAACAAAAAAATACTTTGACTTTAAAGTCGATTAATATTCGCTGGATTAGAACCGGTTCTCAGCCATACTGAAAAATCATGTACAGCATTGTATTACAGAAATTTTCCACGATTATTAAAATAAAAATAATAGAATTTATACTAGTTTTGTTAGTCGAGGCATTCATCCTCTCGGGGCTAACAAAACTGTTTTTTTAAATTTTTAATTTTGATATCTGTGGAAAAATGACTATAAATAATACAATAAGATAAATAACTATTCTTACCTACAATATCACTCCAGGTATAGAGTTGATCCCTTGAGTATTGAGTAACCCCAAGATTCTTGAAGTAGACATGAACCAGAGAACTTTGTTGTATTCTGTTAACAATTGTCCTGCACAAGAATATTTTGAATTGGTTATTATTATGATACATATTTAGCCAAATCATATTAGCTTTTCTAGGATAGCCTAGTAGTTAATGTTGCCTAACCCCAACATATATTAAAAGGAATATGCAAGACTTAGGAAACCTTAACTTCTAGAGTAGCCTAAAAAGTATCATAAGATTTGACCTAGCGAGGAAATGGTTTTTTGTGAAGAAAAATATTATAACTTGTAGATATTTTTATTGCAATATAAAGTAATCTTTTTTCAGATTAATTTATTTTAAATGACAACTAGCAGCTTCGCCCCTAGCCTCTAAGGGCTTTGCCCAAAGAGGTAATAAAAAAAATTTAACTTTTAAAAAAAAAAATTAAAAATTATAAAAAAACATAAAAAATTAAGTACTAACTGGTGCTGCCCGTAGTTTATGTGAACGAACTTCCCCATAAACAAAAAAATGGGGGAGGGCATTTTTTTGTTTTTTGGGGGGTTGGGGGTGTCCCACCCCCCAAGAAAATAGCCTCAAACCACCACAGGACCAATAGGTATATACCTAAATAAGAATAGAATACGATCGGTTCAGTGGTTACCGAGATCTTAAGGGACGGACGGACAGACATCCAGCTATTTTTTTGTATTATAGATTAGTCCATCAATTAAGAACAAATGAACAAAAAAAACATTCGAACACCAACTCTTTGTCAGTCAATATTACAACTAATTAAAACAAGGTCATATGTATTTCAGCATATCATTGAATAATAGCAATAGATTTATGATTACTTGGATCTTACAACAGACTTTCATGTTCTCTAACAAAGTGGATCACACAGCGGGCTAAAATAAAGTAACCCCATTCCACCCGCTTTACAATAGCATCTGTATGTTGATTAGTTGTATAAATAACTTACTGTTCAGTGCAAGGATTATCACCATATAAACTTCTAAATATGGAAATCTCATTGATGAAAAGTTTATTACACGTAGCATTGTCAACTTCATTTCTATATAGTTGTTCACATAAGGCGGTTTTCTGTAGTTTCTAGAAGAAAAAAAATTTCAGTATGGCTTCGAAACTGATAAATATCCGGTAGATTAGAACTGTTTCTCGGCCATACTGAAAAATCATGTAGAACATTGAATTACAGACAATTTTCCAAAAAAATTTAAAATCATAAAATATCAGTTTTTCAGCCCGGGCCTTCGGCTCCTCTGGATTAACAAAAACTTAATATTACAATTTTTCACTTCAATATCCATGGAAAGCTGTCTATAATATGATTTGATAAATCATTGTTAAGATTTAGATTATTTTGAAATTAATTACCTGATTATGATCAACTAATTTTTGACTTGATATTTCCTAAAGATATACCAATAAAAAATAATATATATTTATAACAAAATTAAATATTTTAAAAACTTTTCTCGTATTCATTCGAATCCGGTGGATTGGAACCAGTTCTTATTCATACGAAAAAACTATGTCTAGCATCGTATTATATCCAGCTTTCTACGAATATAAAAATGTACAATCATAAGATTAAAACCAGTTTTTTTAGCCGGTGCCTTCGGCACCTCGGGGCTAAAAATAACTAGTTTTTATCTTATAATTCTACATTCTATATCCGCGGAAAGCCGTTTATAATACGATGTGAGAAATAATTATTATTTGCCTGGCTATACACTATTTGATCACAATCATCTGGACAGCTAAAAATATACATAAAAAACTATTTCTCAATTTTAAGAAATTAAAAAAAATTTTATCATAAAAATTTTGTCTTACTTGCAATTTATATTAATTTCAGTTCCATCTTCCATTAATGGTACAGAATCCAAGCTTTCAAAATAATCTAAATCATATTTTAAAAAAACATATTGTATAAATCCGTTTTATCTATGATACAAAGTAGAATGATGTCTGTCTATCTGTCCGTCTGAAGGTTAAGATCTCGGTAACCATTGTACCGATAGGATTCTACCCATCAGGGAATATATACCTATTAGTCCCGTGGCTATTAAATTATTATTAGCATTAAAAATATTTTTTTTAAATCAATAAAAATAAAAAACTATGAAAATTTTTAAGATTTTTTAAATTCTCATCTGAACCTTTAGAGAAAAGGCCCCTAGAGACTGTTTTTTTTTATTCTTCACATATTTTTTCTTTTTTTTCTACTGCTATTTAAAATAGATTGCTAATTTTTTTGTAGAATAAAAGACATACAAATAATATTTTAAAGGTTTTATGATCTTTATCATTCTTTGTATCTTTAATTCTTATGCCTTCTTTCTCTCTCTCTCTTTTTCTTCTTTTCAAAGAACATTTAATTTTTATTTCACATGATCTTTTGTGGTTTGATGCTTATGGATGTTGTCATCCTTGTTATTTTATGTCTCATAAATGTGTTTTTACCTCTATGATTGCTCAGACATTTTATATTTTCAAATGTACAAGCAGTTGAGTTGGATTCATATTTTGCAAGAAATTCCTTAGAGAATGTTGGCAGAGTATAGATAAGGCAGTGACATAGAGCAAGCATCTTCGTGGCGAGACATTCCAAAAGGCAGTTGCTCTAAAAAAGAATTTTAAAAAGTTATGTTTAGAATAGAATATTGTTGAGATTTAACTAATTTATCTCTAATTCTTGTAAAATCTTTGTTAATCCTATCTAAAAAAGTTTTTTATGTACATAAAGAATTTGAAATGGTATCAAAAATGTAAGAAAATAAAATAAAACACTAAATATTAATGTTTGCTACTTTCTTAATATCAGAGCTGTGAAGCAAATAAATTACATTTTAAATTGGTGAATATTTGGATATTTATGTGATGTAATGTCGACGTAAAACTTAAATTGTTCTGTAATCAAAGGGAAGTGGGTAAGAAGGGAGGAAAAGAAGGAAGTGGGTGTGAGGAAATTTTCATTTAGAATTGCTTTTAAAAATCCTGGTCACATAATCCTGCCTAATTTATTCAAGTATATATTTACTTTAGTGTATTTGGTGAATCCAGTAACTTCAACATTCATTGGAGGAACTAAAGTATCCTCTGGTAGTAAACATAATCTTCTTGCGGGTTTCATCCCTTTTACGGCTTCAGTACTAAAATATCAATAATAAGGAGTTGGCTTTAAAACATTTAATTTAGAAAATATCTAACGAAAGGGTGGCAACATCCATAAAAACGAAGCTCTGAGTTCAATCGGTAGAACAAACGAACATAGAGACTTGAAGAGTGTCCAAACTTATTAACGTTTTGCTTATTTTATTATACCTTGTTGTCCTAGGAATCAATATTCCAAAAAACAGATGACTAGGATAATTATATCATACAAAAGTTTGTTGACAAAAAATCAGTATGTTTTAAATGGACGTACTGTCTTTCTGGTATTTATTATAGAGTTGCTACACTTTTCAGATCATTTATAGCAGTTACAGGAATTATCATACAAAGATTGAAATTGTCAATTCTAACATGCAAAAATTAATTAAATTATCTAACCCTGACGTATGAACGTACAGCACCTTGTTATAATTCAGTTCTTAAATCAGGTAATTGATAAAATACTTACGATAAAGTAACACTGGCAGACACAGCTATGTTAGTTTCTTCACCAATACCAACGCTAATTCCCTTCTTGGTAACCTCGGGATAATCAAATGGAGAATGTATCATCACCTTAAATTTTAAAAAATGTTTATCGTTTGAATTGAAAAATGAATTGTTTTCTGAAATTGAACTTGTCCTAACTTTTGTGATTTTTTCAAAATAGCTATTCGGTGCTTTTAGCAAGTAGTAGATGTAAAATGATCCATAGAATTTAGATATGCAATCGGTTTTTATGTAGACCTCTTATTTTTGAAGTAAGTTAAGTTTTTTTTAAATTAAGTTGGTTTTAAGGTACTAAAACGTAACAAAAAAAAGAAGAAAATTGCCAATTTGAACAAAAATAGTAAGATCTTTAATTTGACACCTTACTTTTTGAATTCTGTTGAGTAATCATTTAAAAAATCTATTTTGTTGAAGCCCGGTGAGTGAATCAAAACTTTGAACTTGAGAGCTCGTCAAAAATGTTACGACACGTTCTTTCATAATAAAATTGGAAAACCTGAAATCCATTGTAGCTATTCTCAGTCAAAGCTTCTCCCCATTTGTTAAAATATGTATCTTCCAACACAGGATCTAACATAAAGCTGAAGCCAAAATCCTTCCCCGATAAAGAGGTCTTTTCAGGCCCACCTTTCTTTACCTAGATAAAATTTACGTCAACTAAATTAATTCTTTTCTAGTATGGCTTCGAAACCGATTAATATCCGCTGTAATAGAACCAATTCTCCGCCATACTGAAAAGTCATGTATATCATCGTATCACAGACAATTTTCCACATAAATAAAAATCAAAAAATTAATACCAGTTTGGTTTGCACGAGCCTTTAGTCCCTCGTGTCTAACAAAACTTGTTTTAATTTTTCATTTTAATAACCGCGGAAAGCTGTCTGTCTATAATACAATGCGATGAATAACTTTAATTTGTAACTTTTTATAATTTTCTGTACCTTAGATGTCATAGTACTCAAATCTGCAAACATACTAAAGAACTTAAAATCTGTATTTGTGGTTATATTCAATGTTTCATTTCTACAACTGTTAAAATCCCAGTCTTTATATCTTTCAATAAATAAAATTTTAATGATTTACTAATACAAAAAAAATTGGAAAAATTTGTATTAACAAAATTACCCTTTTAAGATGTCTGGATAAATTGGACCAATATTTTCGTTTACATCTACTTCTAGACTTTCTAGATTAAAAGTTATCACTAAGTATTTGCTTGGACATTGATCTGTATAATAAATGTAGATGCATACCTTCTAAATCAGCTAATTGGAAAAGAGTGAGAGAACAATCGGGCCATATCATTGGTTATTATTTATACAGATTTTTTAACAAAAGGGCTGCAATCCTTTCATTTTAAGGTAAGGGGTGAGTGATTCGAATCCCCCCTCCCAATTCTAATTTTTAAAATAAAGGTAAAAAATCATAAACTATTCGGGTAGAGAAGCTACATTGTAAAGGAGAACCATATAGGTTCAGTGGTTAGCAAAATCCGTTGGTACACACAGACAGATAGACACACACACAAAGAGACACCCTGTTACTCTTATATTAGGATTACCAATATAATCTGTTAGGTTTGTATAGTCATAATTTTCATAATCATATTCTTCATAATTAGGTACATAATCTTCATCCATTTCTTCTTCAGTGCTTTTGGTACCTCTATCTCTCTGGCGAAATAAATTTCATTAAATGATTTTTGAAATATAGGTATACTTTTATTGAAAATGATAATATCCTATCCCCTATAATATAAAGCAGTAAGATTTTTTTTGAGAAAAGCTATAGATCTCATAACTGCTGAACTTTTTAGGGAGGATCCACTTAGGTCCCAGGATGGTTTTTTTTAAGATTTAATCCTTTTGGATGGTTTTAGGCTATCTTTTATGCCCATTTTAGAAGAGCTCGATCTTTAAATCGTTTATAGGTGATTTAAACCGGGGCGATTCATTTGGCGCACCATCAAATTATTAATATCAATCTTTAAATCGAATTTGCATGGGCGATTTGAATCGGGCAGTGGCGCGGGCCCGGCGCGGCAATGGCACTCACCGAGTGCCATTGCCGAACCAAATCGGGGTGATTTATTTAATAAATAAATATTTTTTTTTAATTACTTTAATATTTTATTGCAAAACTATCGTGAAAACATTTTTATAGTTATTTTTAAAATAAATTATATATTAATGTTTTATATAAAATACCATACGGACACGGCATTTTATATAAAATACCTTACTGACACTGCTTAAGTAATAAAGTTGTACTGGCGCGGATCGATATTTTAGTGAGTGCGCAGGCGATTTAACAACACCGCGCCGAAAATCTTTTAAAAATCCATGTTTTATAGGCGCGCTGTGGCTTAACACCAACGCACCTACAGTTCACCTCTGAATCGCCCCGGTTTAAATCACCATAAAAACGATTTAAAGATCAAGCTAAGGACATTCGATAGTTTTAGAAAAAATTTCTTGTCTACTATATAACCTTTGTTTTTGAGAGCAACTCTTCATCTTTTATGTTGTTAAATGAACAGCAGAACCCGTCGTCACTGATACTCTGGGTAACTTTATAAAATAATGTATATTATATAAGTTATTGATATTACTTGGATGTTACACAGATGGCTCAAATAATGATACTCCTATCTTCCTCCTACTCCAATCCTTCCCCACTTACTGGATGAATGAACTGACCAATAAATGGATCAGCATCCTGAGCTTACGACAAGTTTTCCCCTGTCAATTTATCCAATCCAAGTAGTCTATATCCGTTATATTAGTGTTATATGTTTTAATGAAAGAAATTAATACCATAATCCTTGCAGTTAATAGCTTTTCCTTTCCATTTGCAGAATAAGAACATTCTTTCACAACTAGGGGCTATCTAAGATACATAACATTTATGATATGTTAAAAATTTGAAATTGCAATGAAATTTCAATAACCCTACAACTTTTTAATTGTTTACATAAAAAGTTTTAATCTCCCAATTATACCCCAAAAAGTTGATACTTCAAAATGCTAATATTTTATTATTGTTTATAGTAAAAACAAATTAAATGTTATGGATCAACCTTGGACAGGGATGGAAAAAAATAGTTTGTTTTTTTAAAAGAACAAACCAGTTTGGTTTAAACCGTTTTTTTTTTTATAAAAACCAGGTTTTTTTTGGTTTTTTAATAATATTCAAATTATAGGCCTGCCCCTCCCACTTTTTTCACCCCCTCCCCCTTTTTCTCACCCCCCAAACGGGGGGTGCCCAAATCTGCCCAAAAGGACCCGAAAAAGAGCAGCCCAAAACCGCCCGCCAAAAGCGCCCGCCTGATTTGACAACCCTGGCTGATACGGTAATTTAGGTTTTTGACAGTTATTTACTGTATTATTTACGTTATGAAAAGATATAACATGGAAAGATATGCCTTTGTATAAATATTTTTTTAAAAAACCATTCCCATCTTGTTTTTTTTGGGGTTTTTTTAAGCTTGGTTTTTTTGGTTTAACCACTTGGTTTAAACCAAGTGTTTTTTTTTATGCCATCTCTAACCTTGGACATAAGATCTGGTATGTGTCTCTGGTTGTTCTCCATAAGAGTGCTCAAATTTTCATGATGCCAAATCAAATCAGGATCAGAATTAAATACAACCATATTTGTTACCATCTAAAATTAAACTCAGTTGGATTCTTTAAAAATAATTAGGGTCGCTGCGTCCACAATCACATAAAAAATCTACAAAAATTTAAAACATCATAGAAGGGTTCAAGGACGTCCAAGGGGGAAGGGTAAAAAAAAAAAAAAAAACTTGGACGCCCCTGGAAGGGATATACGATTTTATTTTTTTTTGTAGATTTTTTATGTGATTTAGTAGGATTTTTCACAAAAATAATTTTGGTGTGGCAGCGATGCAGAGAACCTAATTTTTTAAAAAGAATCTACCTATGATAAATTCAGAGTTAGTTGATATTTTTTATATTATATTTAAATAAAAGAATTGTATTATCTAATTAATAAAATATTTAAAGTTCCTGGCTGACAGCATCCTCTTGGTATTCCTTCCATGGACTTTCCTGCTTGTTCAACACATATTTTTTCTTCATAAACAATATATATGATCAAGATTATCATGGCACCTATAAGACCATAGATACTAATTTATTGTTACTATGACCATACCAGGACCAAGAGTCAAGGATTTCCAAGGGCGGGTGGGGGATTGAAACCAAATTTTATTACGAATAAAAAGATTTTACCCTCCACCATCCAAAGAAAAAATAATAAAACATATAGCTTGGACCTTTTGTTTTGAAACTAAAATATAGTTTTCCTTAACCATCTTCTCGAATTTTGCCTTTGAAACTCTAAAAGTATAAAGAATTTATTATATATTTAAATATAGATTCTTTTAAAAACATTTAGAACGATCTTAAAATCAGGTAGATATACCATGAGAGTATTTTAATAAAGCTGCGTTTTCCGATTATCTGAAACAACCAGAAGAAATTTGTAATAAAATTACTGGTCCTTGTTTCTATAAAAAAAAATCTCAAATTTATTTCAGATGTTACATGATATCTCTAAAAGTCATTAAGTACACTTTTTGAAATCTATAAAATCTAATCACTGATTTAAGATTTTAATATTAATCCATGCATACCTGATATTTGAACAAACAGTAACAGCTGGAAAATAAATGTTGCTGATCTTAAAGTTGTTGGTCTCTACTGTTGATATTGTAGGGGTCACATAATACTACAAAATCCAAAAATTATGTGTAAACTCCTTTTTAAGTAGCGAAGCTACTCTATGATTTCAAATATCCGTCCGGCTTTCCGTCTGTTAGCGACAAAATGGGGGAAACATGATTTTCTCGGCTCCTATTCAAAATACAAGGCTGAAACTTTTTGACAACATTCCTTTTATTATGAAGCATAATTAACTATAAAACACCCATGGCAATTTGACTGCATTTTAGCGGTTTTTTTTTTGGCTATTTTTAACTCTGCTTGTGTGTATTCTTATCCCTGATTTTTGTGCTTCGCTACTTATGGATATTGTCATCCTTGTTTGTCATTCAAATTATCACACTATTTAGTATTTTTACAAGCTTTACAAAATGTCTCAAAAAATCAGCCAAGTGACGTCATAAAATTTAAGGATGAGAGGAGAAGTGGGAAAGGAAACCCTTAAAAAAGAGATGGATAATCCCTCATTTTTATGACGTCACTGGCTGATTTTTTGAGTCATTTTATAAAGCTTCCTATTTTTATTTATTTTGCCTTAGTTAGAATTGGTTCAAATAGGAAGAAGAAAATGATAAGACAGGAGCAAAATAGAATAATCCACAATACTCGTTGCTTCCAATCAGCTCCATCCTTGTTGTAGAGAAATAAATGTATAAGTATAGATGTATAATCTAGACAACTACCTTGCCCAAATTGTGGAGACCCTTTAGTCTGCTAGAAAAATCCTTACTGTTTATTTGTAGGGACTATGCTTATTTCCGACGCTATTAGCTGATTTCAGAGACCCAGTACAAAATTGGGACAGGGTCTCTACCCCGTTAGCAAAGTTACATATAGCTAATAACCCCTCTTTTCTTTAATTTTATGTAAATTTTCATTGATTAAGAATATGTTATAGATAGATTGGCAGATTTTTTTTTTGACATATGCAATGCATTCAATAGTTTCAGTCATAAATAGAAATGTCCTTTACCGTAAAATAAGACATATTTTGTCAAATGATTCCTCTCGACTTTTTTTAATCAAAATGAAAAAGACATTTTTAGGTTTCATTATCTTTAAACTTTAAATAGTTACATTCATTCAAATTTTACTTTTTTGAAACTTTCTGAATTACTTTTATTACCTCAGTAACATATTTTAATCCATGGAGCGTTGTTTCTCTACAAAAATCTCGTGTCTGCACAGATTATTATATAATCAATCACACAAGTAAGAATACTTACAGAAATCGAAATATTAATTCTTGGATGTTGGACGAAGATGATTAAAGTCCCTCAACAGATTAAGACGTCATACGCTAAAATAACCAACGAGAGGCCAGCATAAATTTTACCATTGGTCAATTACAATGTATACTGGGCTCTCATTGGCTACTCTATCGTATGACGTCACAATCTGTTGAGGGACTTCAATCATCTTCATGTTCGACCAGATTTCCATGTACTCTGATAAAGTGATACTCGCAGCTGGCAAAATAACGATACCCTATATCCTCTTTCTATTATTAGATGATCGAACTGACCAATAAATGCGGTCCAAATTATAGGAAGCTAAATTGAGGACAAATTTTACCCTGTCATTATATCCTCGTATATCCTATAATATATTCTTACAGATAATTGAAAGAGATAATAAATAACTTTTACATATTATTATCCTATTTTATCAAAACTTGGTATAGCATCTTGACACTATTCTAGGGGAGGGACTCATCTGAACCGTTAAGTACCGAATCTAGACTAAAAAAATATTTAAAATAAACATACCAATATTTGTGCTTTCAATTTGAATTCCTTACTCCTCTTCACCATTTTGTCTCTGTGTTCTAAAATTGTAGTGGGACAAAGAGACAAAAAAATCAGCCATGTGACGTCATAAAAATGAGGGAGATGAGAGGAGAGGTGGGAAAGATATTCCCTAAAAAAGAGATGGATAATCCCTCATTTTTATGACGTCACATGATTGATTTTTGAGTCACTTTGTCTCACTACCTGAAAATAAGTGTTTTCCTTTTTTTTTTTTTATTTAAATGTTTTAGTGCAATCCTTTTTGCCATTTTATACTTTATGACTCTTACTCTTATTAAACCCTTAACGGCTGGCAGCTGCCAAGTACAGCTGCGGCCGCCGAATTTTAAGTTCTGAGATTTCTAATATACAGTTTACATAAAGATAAACATTTTCTAAAAAAATTGTGTTTCTAGATTCAAAAATAAGAAAATGACAGCCTTTTGAAATTTTTAAAAAGTAAGAAAAAAGGACCTGAAAACAAAGGTTGTGAAATAAAAGGGTGAAGGAGGCGAAAATTGACTTTGACTCACTTATAGTCGGAAATTCATTATCAAACAGGAGACATGCACAAAATTTTTAGCCCTCTAGCTTTAATAGGAGCTGAGATAAAAGGTGCGGCAAGGGCCCCGACTGTCAAGGGTTAATAGAAGACTTTTTTCTTTGAAAAAGCATGGAGTTTTGTAAGAATCACCAGAGATATTAAGTTATAAGACTATGGACGATAAATTAATAGAAATCACCAAAAATGATAAATAAAATTACCCCTGACCTTTCTACTTCTAGAATAAAATCATTGTCTAAAAAGTTTGGACAATCGTATGAACCAACCAATCAAAATTCAAAATTTTGTCGCTTGTTTCGTTAAAAAGAAGCGTTTTTGAGGATTCGCCCCCGCAGGTGATGGAAGGCTTCCCAATCATTTTGAATTTACAAAAAAAAATAAGTAAAAGAAACCAGAAAAATATAAAAACATCAATTTAAAAAAATGTAAAAAAAATTGGGGGGTAATGTTTGGTGGGGCTTAAAGCTTAAAGCCGAAGCAGGATCTGTAAATATATTCCCAGAAGAGTTGAGCCCAATCGGTTTAGTTGTTACTTAGATATTAATCTTCAGACAGACGGACAGACGTCATTATACGTCATTATAAAAATGTGTACTTTTAAGTGTTATTTGTGGTTTATTCATAAAGTGCTAAAAGGAACTAAATATAGAAAATTACATAAAAAATTATGATAATATTTTTAATGATAATAATAACAGGATTCACCACACCATTCAAGCGAAGCTCAGAAACCAGACTAACGAAAATCCTAAAGTAACAGGATGACTGTGTGTGTCTGTCTGTAAAAAACCGCTTAACCCATGTGGTTCTCCTTTACAGTGAAGCTTCTCATATGTCCTCGGAAGGTTTATAACTATTTTGGGGGAGGTTACCTCCAACCTCCCATTAGGAATTGCCCCTGGAAACACCCCCCCCCCTCCCTCAAACAAAAATCTTCTTTCCTTTTTTGATTTACAAGTAAAATTGAAAGTAAGATTATGTCTACTACCCCCTACTACCCCCAAGGAGCCTCTAGGAGTGTAGCCGCTAGTATTGTATAAAACAGCTAAACATGTTTAAATAGAAAATACAGACATTCTTGTAATGATCTTAGAGTTCACTTGCTTTCAAAATTATGCTAAAGGAGTAAAAATGTTAGGTTTAAAATCAATAGGACGTTGCGTACAAACCTAAATAACAAAAAGTTATGCTTTTGATAATTAAGTTTTTATTATATTTATCTGTTATCAATATTCCAATTTTTATAGACAAAACAACATAACATTTTCAATTAATTAAGAAATAACATCAAACCAAATATACTGCTTTGTTAGTTGCACAGCTATTCCATAACAGCTTATGGAATGCTTATGTACTTATTATATAAATAATTGTTTATCAATAAATAAAAGAATAGTTATTTCTCGTATCGTATTATAGACAGCTTTCCCGAGATGTCGAAGGCACGGGCTAAAAACTGTTTTTAATCTTATTATTGTACATTTTTATATTCGTAGAAAACTGGATATAATACGATGCTAGACATAATTTTTTCGTATGAATGAGAACCGGTTCTAATCCACCGGATATTAATCGGTTTCGAATGAATACGAGAAAACATGTTTTTGTATGGATTTTCTTTTCATCATTTGTTCATTTAAAACTATATGTTTGCTCTTTCATACAGAGTAACCTCATGAGCAGTGATAACCCTCCCTCCCCCATCATATTTTGAAATAAATTGATTATGATAAAAAGTGGTGGGTTGGAGGGGGGAGCATGGGGGGTGGTAATCAGTGCTTAAAATTAAAAACAGACAAGGTTATTCATTCAAGTAGTGCATCAGAGAGTAAAATAATTCTAATTTTTCATTTAGTAGGCTAGCAGAACTTGCTAACTTTACAAAGTGTTTCAAAAATCAGCCATGTGACGTCATAAAGATGAGGAAGACGAGAGGAGAAGTGGGAAAGAATGCTCCCCCAAAAATACGGATAATCCTTCATTTTTATGACGGCACATGGCTGATTTTTAAGACACTTTGTAAAGTTACATTATAATTAGTATTTTTACCATAGACGTCTATAGGTTGGGACAAAAGGATTTTTACACTTCTAAAATTGGAAACCTCTCATTTTAACCCCCCCCCCCTAATGAAAATTTTAGAAACATATCAGATTATCCCTATCAAACCTGTGAAACCCTTCATTATACCCACCTCAAAATAAAAGTTCGAACTCCCCTGTCTAGTAATATCATTTGTTCTTGTTTATTATCTTCATACTTATATATGGTTTTTATATACAAGTTACAGACAACAAAGTTGAATTCCAAAGAAGTTTCGCTTAAGTAATTTCTTAAACTTAAATAATTATTATTAACAACAATTATCCCAATTAAATTTTATAAATGGGCTTCCATTCAAACGATTCTAGTCAGTTCTAGTTCAATTGAACGAAAAACAAGGATGACAACATCCACAAAAGCGAAGCACTGAAACGGTAGGACAAACGGACATTAACACTTGTATAGCGTCAATACTGAATAATCAGAATATAAATGTACAAGAGTCGAAGCAAAATTGTAAGTAAATTTGTTGAAAAACTGCTTGATACAGAATTATGTTTATGGACACACTTACATTTTCAGGAGTACCTAACTACTACAGGAATCACCATGCAAAGTTTGAAATCGATAGGATAATTCTAACATGCCTGAATTAACGAAAAAAGGCGGACAAAACAATGTATAAACTAGATACACATATGACATATGGATCTTCATTGTGGATTTCAGCTGTTTATATTTAATAAGAGCCGAGAAAATCGCAATTCCCCTATAGCGTTACGGACTTACAGACTGCACGACGAAGATACAGACCCAAATTTTAAAAAATCTTTTAAAATTGTACAAAAATTATCAAAATCAAATTTGATCCCTTTCTTTTTATCATCACTTAAATGTACCTTAGAACTTTTGAAAAGTTGCGTATTCAGTCCTAAGACGAGTAAGCATAATCACAGCAGAAAATCTAGACAAAATTTTTATTTGATTGTACAATTAAAGGCTATTAAAATAACTACCCAACAAGGATGACAACATCCATAAAAGCGAAGCACTGAAACGGTAGGACAAACAGACATTAACACTTGTATAGTGTCAGAACTGAATAATCAGAATATAAATGTATAAGATTCGAAGCAAAATTGTAAGTAAATTTGTTGAAAAACTGCTTGTACAGAATAATGTTTATAGACATACTTACATTTTTAGGACTTGATTATAGAGTTGCTTCGTTTATAATATTGTACTTTGTTGTCCCAGGAATCAGTATACCAAAAATCAGATCAAACGGATAATTTGATCACATAAAAATTTCTTGTTAAAAAGTAGAAAATCAACATGTTTAAAATGGACGTACGGACATTCAGGTAATGATTATGAGTTGCTACGCTTTCTAAATCGTACCTAACTTCTACATGAATCATCATGCAAAGTTTGAAATCGATAGGACAATTCTGACATGCCTAAATTAACGAATAAAAGCTATCTATCTCGGACGGACGTACGGACGGACGGACAAACCCTAATTATAGAAAAGCTTCGCTTTTAAAAAGAGGTATTTCAAGGTAGGAAGATATGAAATTAAAAAGAAAGAGTTATTATCATATTAATCTTCTTTAAATTCAAATCCCTAATATTTTCATTCCAAAAAAGGTAAAATTTCACACATGATAAATTTGGGGAATATAAACTTATCTACAATTGTCTTATGCCTGCATCCCTGACAGTTTCATGTGCTTTCTGTTTACGAAATAATGAAAAGAAAGTTAAAGTATTCGATCATTACAGCTAATTTTAATTTTAATTTTAGCATCACTGTAGATGTCAGAAAGGGAAATAGATACGGAGAAAAAATTGACATATTATTACTTGGATGTTGCACCAGATTTTCATGTACTCTTATAAAGTGACATTGATACTTTTAACTTTACCCCAACCACTCCCCTCCTACTGGATGAACGAAATGACCAATAAATGCAGTCCATATAAGCAACCTAAATTTCCCCCTGTCAATATATCCACGAAGGTTCTATATCGATTAAGTGAAGTCATTAGACCATTTCGTCAGAAAGTTGTCTTTCATTATAAATAATTTTTCTCGTATTCATTCGAATCCGGTGGATAAGTACCGGTTCTCATCCATAAGAAAAAACTATGTCTAGAATCGTATTATATCCATTATATAACTATTAAAGTTTTATATACAGTTAGACTACAACAAAGTGTTCAACATTTTCATGATATATATATACATATATAGAATATGCGTCCGTAGGTATTCTAATCTAAATGGCTGTAGAAATAAGTTTTAATCATTATGGCATTATCATAATTTAAAAATGATCGATTTTCGATACTTTATAAAAAAGACTTTACAGTAAAGTTTAAGTTTATTGCTACGCTTTTTATGAACATAATTGTTCTTGCTAAATAACATAGAAAAAATCAACAACACGAAAGTGAGTTATCAAAATTGTACATACTGCTGCCATGTCAGACAAATGACGTATTTAAATAATTTATCAAAGCCCGTTTATTTGAAAGGTCTCTAGAGGTTCTAAGGAACAGGAACATTTCTAAAGGGGGATTTTAACCCTCCAACAAAAAATAGGTAAGTCCACTTTAAACCCTTTTAAACCGCCAATGTCTCATTCCCTCCCACCCTACAAATCTTTCTACACGCTCTTGTTAGCTACCTTTAATCTAATCCTATTTATTATGTGTAAACACTCTCATGTGTTTTGGCCTGTGACAATAAAACAGTTTGTGGAGAAATTAAAAGAGTTAAAAGTATTTTATTCTGTTTATCTATCTTTCTTTCTATATCCACCAATTTATCTATACATTATTTTGTCTTTCATTTTCAATTAGAAAAATAATGGTTTAGTTTTCTTTAATTATACTTTTTTCTATATTTTTGGGTTTTGTTTTAAATTTCAAAAAATAAATGTTCATCTGTCTATTCTTAATTCTATCTCTATCTTTCTATAATCATAACTATTTGTTTATATATGTGAAAATTCTCTTTGAAATTTGGGTATAATAAATTTTTAAATCCGATAACAAACAATAACAACAAGTTACTGTCAATTCGACAGAATGATGCTCGAACAACGTTGTTATGTGAAACAGCTTTGCTTCAATTAAAAAATGTAAAAACTTTCAATTGTGACGACAATTTAGTACTTTAAATATTAAACATGTGAAATATTTCTAGAATCAAAATTCTTCATTATTTGTTGTGTGTCCGTGCGGTGTAACGGATAGCACTGATATATTAGATTCAAATAATCACAAGCAATTCTATAATCAAATCCAAAAAAAAAATATTTTTTTTTGTCCTTCCTGTCTGATTTTCGAGCTACGCTTTTATGGATGTTGTAATCCATGTTAATGGGTATAAAAATTTTCAAAATTGAAATAAATATTTCTAAGAGGATATTACCTATGTTCATATACTTAACCTAAAATATCCGTCCGAATATTTTGACGAACCCCAAACTGACCCACTTTGAGAAAGACGATTCCAGTGACGTCATATACGTTTAGGGAAGGGGGGAAGAAAATCTCTTCCCTTTTCTCCCATCTCTTTTAAAGAGATTTTCTTCCCCCCTTCCCTTTTTCTTTCCCGAAACGTATATGACGTTACTGGAATCGTCTTTCTCAAAGTGGGACAGTTTGGGGTTCGGAATATTTTACTATTTTGATACTTTGTTACGCTTCTCATGGATATTGCAATAGTTGTTTAAAATTTAGGTTTTTTGCGTAAGTTTAAATATAATGATAATCGATTTATTGTTTCTTGGATGTTTCACGAGATTTTCTTATACTCTAAAAAAAAGTTATACTCGCAGTTGACTAAAATAACATCCAGTCTTTTTACCCCATCCCCTTCTACTAAATGAGGTCCATATTAGCATCCTATATTGGTGACAAATTATCCAATGTCAATATATCCACGTAATCTATATCCATTATAGGGATGTAGAAAATGCGACAAAAGTAAAACTACTATGCATACAACTTTAATGCCTAAATTGTCTCTAATACGATGTTGTACCGGTTCTAATCCTGCGGATATTAATCGGTTTCGAAGCCATACAGGAATATTTAGTTTGCCAATATGATATTGTGCCACATGATAAAAAAATACATTATCTGTTTTAAAAAGATGAATAGACTCTATATTTATATTGAAGCAGCACTGCTCAAATTAATTGCTGTAATCGATCTATTATTACATGGATGTTGCACCAGATTTTCATGTACTCTGATAAAGTGATGCTTGCAGCTTGCTAAAATAACGATACACCGCCTTTACCCAATCCCCTCCCCTCCTATTGAAAGAACGAACTGACCAATATATAAGATCCATATTAGCAACCTAATTTGACGACAAATTTTCACTGTCATCATATCCACAGTATCCATATCCTATATCCATTATTGTTGACCTGATTAAAAGAATTGTCTCTTAGTTTGAAATATCTTCTTATAACTAGAATGAAAATTACACAATTAAATTTGGTACAGTACTGCATAGATAAACAAGGATGACAACATCCATAAAAGCGAAGCACTGAAACGGTAGGACAAACTTACATTCACACTTTTATAGTGTCAGAACTGAATAATCAGAATATAAATGTGTAAGAGTCGAAGCAAAATTGTAAGTAAATTTGTTTTAAAAAGTGCTTAATACAGGATAATGTACTTTGTACTTTGTTGTCCCAGGAATCAACATATCAAAAATCAGATCAATCGGTTGATTAGATCACATAAAAATTTGTTGTTAAACAAGGATGACAACATCCATAAAAGCGAAGCTCTGAAATGGTAGGACAAACGGACATTAACACTTGTATAATGTCAGAACTGAATAATCAGAATGCGAATGTATAAGAGTCAAAGCAAAATTCTAAGTAAATTTGTTTAAAAACTGCTTGATACAGGATAATGATTACGAACATACTTACATTTTTAGGACTTGATTATAGAGTTGCTTCGCTTATAATGTTGTACTTTGTTGTCCCAGGAATTAGTATACCAAAAATCCGATCAATCGGATAATTAGGTCACATACAAATTTGTTGTTAAAATGTAAAAAAAATCAACATGTTTAAAATGGACGTACGGACGCTTTCTAACTCGTACCTAACTGTTACAGGAATCACCATGCAAAATTTGAAATCGATAGGACAATTCTAACATGCCTAAATTAACGAAAAAAGCTATTTAAAAAAGTAAAAAAATCAACATGTTTAAAATGGACGCACGGACATTTTGGTAGTGATTATAGAGTTGCTACGCTTTCTAAATCGTACCTAACTACTAAAGGAATCACCATGCACAATTAGAAATCGATAGGACAATTCTAACATGTCTAAATTAACGAAAAAGCTATCCGTTACGGACAGACGGACGGACGTACGGACGGACCGACCCTAATTATAGAAAAGCTTTGCTTTTAAAAAGTAAAAAAATCAACATGTTTAAAATGGACGTACAGACATTCTTGTAATGATTATAGAGTTGCTACGCCTTCTAAATCGTACCTAACTACTAAAGGAATCACAATGCAAAGTTTGAAATCGATAGGACAATTCTAAAATGCTAAAATTAACGGAAAAAAGCTATCCGTTTGTGACGGACGTAAGGACGGACGGACCCTCTATACAAGTGTTAATGTTCGTTTGTCCTATCGTTTTAGAGCTTTGCCTTTATGGATGTTTTCATCCCTGTTTTTATGCGATTAGTCATGTTATAATCTAAGAATCGTCATTGATCCGTAAAGCTAGAAAAAGTGGCTCTACAGATTATTACGTCATACGATAGAATAACTAATGAGAGGCAAGCATAAATTTTACCATTGGTGTATACCGGCCTCTCATTGGCTATTCCTTCGTATGACGTCATAATCTGTGGAGCCACTTTTTCTTGCTTCTTGTTGAATGTTAAATGCGTTAATACTCAATATTTGTCAAGGTTTATTCATTCGTTTGTCTAATTTGATGAGCCTACCTTTTATAGATGTTGTCCTTCTTGATTAGTAAACTATTTTTTAAAAGCGAAGCTTTTCTATAATTAGGGTCGGTCCGTCCGTCCGTACGTCCGTCCGTCCGTCCGTCCGTAACGGATAGCTTTTTTCGTTAATTTAGACATGTTAGAATTGTCCTATCGATTTCAAATTTTGCATGGTGATTCCTTTAGTAGTTAGGTACGATTTAGAAAGCGTAGCAACTCTATAATCATTACCAAAATGTCCGTACGTCCATTTTTAACATATTGATTTTTTTTACTTTTTTAAAAAGCTTTTTTCGTTAATTAAGGCATGTTAGAATTGTCCTATCGATTTCAAATTTTGCATGGTGATTCCTGTAACAGTTAGGTACGAGTTAGAAAGCGTAGCAACTCTATAATCATTACCAGAATGTCCGTACGTCCATTTTAAACATGTTGATTTTTTTTACATTTTTAACAACAAATTTGTATGTGACCTAATTATCCGATTGGTCTGATTTTTGGTATACTGATTCCTGGGACAACAAAGTACAATTTTATAAGCGAAGCAACTCTATAATCAAGTCCTAAAAATGTAAGTATGTCCATAAACATTATCCTGTATCAAGCAGTTTTTCAACAAATTTACTTACAATTTTGCTTTGACTCTTATACATTCGCATTCTGATTATTCAGTTCTGACATTATACAAGTGTTAATGTCCGTTTGTCCTACCGTTTCAGAGCTTCGCTTTTATGGATGTTGTCATCCTTGTTATATTACATAGCCATACTTCTTATAGATGATGTCATTATTGTTTTATATCTTACTGTAGAGGTTTCCAATTGTTTCAGATCATAAAAAAATAACATCGAAATGGATCCCAGTAATTTTAAGTCTATGACAGATTTAAAATTATGTGAATCAAGCAGCTGTACAGATCTACCAGCTTTAGATTTAGGTAGATTTGTCTATCTATCTTTCTATCTATCTATCTATCTATCTATCTATCTATCTATCTATCTATCTATCTATCTATCTATCTATCTACGTGTATATGAATTATTTATTGAACTTTCTTTTCCTACCTACATATTTACCCATCTATCAATACATCCATCGAACTATCCTTATATGCAAATGTCCATATTTCAAAAGTTTATCTTCTGACTTAATCTAATTTAGTTACTTTAGACTTAGACAGATCTATTTGATATTTCTGTAAACCTGTCTTAGTTTAAAGACTTATCTATCCCCAAATTAAAATCCATAACAAATCATTTAGGTAAGCCAGATTTCATAACTCAAAATTTCTCCCTTTTTTGCTATTAAATTTAGTTTTCTATTTTCTATCTACTTATCTATCTATTTATTGACTTACCTATCTCTATCCATTCCACAAATTAATTCTTTATGAAGACGAGGAAAGTCACTAAAAAAATAAGCATGCGACGTCATAAAAATAAGGAATTATCCATCTCTTTCTTTCCTTCTCCTCCTCTCCTCATCCCTCATTTTTATGACGTCAGATTTTTTTGAGTGACTTTCTTCGTCTTCTTATTATAAACAGATGAACTATTTATCTATCTATCTAGGACAGCCAGACTTCATGACCCAAATGTCATGTCCAGTTTTTAGTTGCGATTCAGATTCAGAATCTTCAGAAGGTAATATTCATTTATCACATTGCATTATAGACAGCTTTTCGCGGATATTAAAATGGAAAATTATGATATAAAAACAGGTTTGTTAGACATGAAGGGCTGAAGGTCCAGGGTAAAAAAACTAGTATTAATTGTATTATTTTTATTTCAATATTCGTGGAAAATTGTCTGTAATACGATGCTTTACATGATTTTTCAGTATGGCTGGTTTCAAAATTCAGCGGTTCAAAATTCAAGTTGATAATGCTGTCAAAAAAGGTATCAAAGTAAAAAAGCTGAAGCAGAAACACTTGATTAATGATTTGAATATTATTACACAGTTACTATGCTGTTAAAATTATAACTTATTATTATAGGAATAATCATACAAGGTTTAAGATTAATAGAATAATTCTATTGTCTAAGTTTATGGTTAGAGCTTTCTGGGATGAACAGACAAAAAAAATAAAATAATTTCATTAAAAAAATCTACTAATTTTGTTTAACAAAAATCCTCGAATTAAAATTTTATTTCCATAGACGCTTTTCCTGTTATGAATGGAGGTTGTGGAATTGAAATGAAATTAGGTAACTAAAAGAATGTTTTTTCACCTTTTTACTTTTTATAGTAGCAAAACTACTCTATGATTCACTTTGTCAGTCAGTCAGTCAGGGAATTTTGATTATCTCGGCTGTTATTCATAATACATGGATGATGTTATTTACAAAATATGGGAGAAAGGTTTCGTGATGTGTTAAAAGGTTTTGTGATTCTTGATTTTAACAATTTCTCTTAATCTCCTTGTCCTTATTTCAATTAATAACTTTTTGTGCATCGCTACTTCTGTATGTTGTCATCCTTTTTCTTCTAATAGATAATGAAGATCAGGACAAGAAAGAGGAATCCTCAAAGAAAAAAGTTCTAACTGTAGACATGGTTAATGAAGGAATAAAGGTAAATTTCAATTCATTTATCATTTTAAAAGCAAAAATGCTATGTATTCCATTTTATTTGTCTTTAGGTTTGATATCAGCTATAATACAAATTAGAACGATGTCTGTCTGTCTGTCTGTTTGTCTGTTTGTTTGTAGCGAAGGATATCGCTAACCGCTGAACCGATCGGGTTCTCCTTTACAGGGTAGCTTCTCATAGGTCCCGGGAAGGTTTGTAACTATTTTCAAGGGGGGGTGGGACACCCCCAACCCCCCCAAAAAATAAAAAATAGATACCTGGGGGCACAGATTCTAGATAACATATAATTTATAAGTTAATAACTAATTAAAAAGTACAAAGATATTTAATTGTTATTACAGAATCCTTTATTGTTTAGGTTATGACCTATGCTGTTAGAGGACCTCTTTTAATAAGAGCAAATGAACTTGAGCAACAATTAAAGGTATTCAAAAGTTTGGTAATATTTTGTACAAAATAACATCTAAATCATATAAAATTATAATGGATATAGAATACTTTTGATATTGACAGGGGAAAATTGTTCGTCAATTTTGGTAGCTAATATGGACTTCGTTTATTGGTTAGTTCATTTATCCAATAGGAAGGGTAGGGTGGGGTAAAGGGCGTGCACCATCTAAGTATATAGTAATATATTGATTAAAATAATAAAGAAATACCCATCTGCCAAGTGGTTACATCTATCTATCTATCAATAGGTTCAACCATATCCAGGAAAAAGGGAATGTAATTCTGACAAACAATTCTAAGTGAAGCTTTCCCCTCAACCCCCTTCCCTTTTTTCTCCCCCCCTTCTTACCCACTTTCCTTTCAGTTACACCAAAAAATAAGTTTGACTCCAACTTTACTCCAACAAAATCTAGAATTTTCGGCAATTTCAAATAAAATTAATTGGCTGAATAGCAGCCCCTGACCATATCTAAAGATGTTAAAGTAAGCATACATAGATTTATGTTATTTTAATATGAACAGGATGGATGTACCACTCTACCGTTTAAATCTGTGATTAAAGCTAACATTGGTGATGCTCATGCTATGGGAAACAAACCAATTACTTTTATAAGACAGGTAAAGAACAATACTGTTAATTATAATATTGATAAATCTGAGTCACATCGATAGATTTATTTCAATCATATATACATTAAAAGTGTACTATAGATGCTTTAATACATAACTTCATAGATTTATTAATAAATACATCAATAGATACTGTGATAGATACACCTATAAATAAATTGACAGACAAAAATGAGATACTCTTTTTTTGCTACAAATCTATTTATGTCTTGGTTTAGGTGATGGCACTCATAACTTGTCCTTCACTGATTGATAATCCTATGTTTCCAGAAGATGCTAAACAAAGGTAGGTTTTCAAGCTAACTATCTAAATACCTAGTTAAGATACGATTAAGATGCGATACTCTAAACCCAAGGATATTAGGTGAAGAAATATCCAACAAACAAACAACCCTTTGATTGTATAAACTTTGTCGGGAACTTTGTAAGCATAGTAATGATACCGCCTGTATATAGACCAAGGCATTCCCCTTGCTCTCACTATTAGTGTCATATGCCATAAATAGACGCCATATTTTAGGATATTTAGTCTCATGCGGTGTGGACAAGACTCGAACCTGACACCTCCCTGACAGAAATCAGACACGATATGATTTACTCAAATGCCGCGAGTTCATTCTCTACATTTTTCAATACAGTTACTAGTAAATTAAAAAACACTATTGAAATATGAATTTTGAAATAATTTGAAAATAGATCAAAAGTTTCATTAATTGGTTTTGTTCTGTAGAGCTCAAGAAATTTTGGGTGGTTGTAGAGGTGGAAGTGTTGGATCCTACTCTGATAGCCCTGGTATTCAAATAATCAGGTATGCAATAATAACAGTCAAAATATATTATTGTTTTAATAGATACTGGCAGTTGCACTCTTAGAATCAAGAAGCTCTGTATTTGAAGATATAAGGAGGGGGCATAATTATATCCCAAATCTATCTCATGATGACTTAAATTTTCAAACCATGGGACTGCCGCGGTCAGTGTTGATACCGCTCATTGTCAAGCTTCCCTTTCAATGGAGAACTCAATTGGTTCAGCAGTTAAGCTTCAGAAAAAAAACTTTACTACTTTATACTGGGATGACTGATAAGTATAAATATAAAAGCATATAGAATAAATGATTTATGTTGATTCTATTTTAGTTTCTAATACTGTATTTAGGAAGCATGTGGCTGAATATATAACCAAGAGAGATGGTGGTATACCTTCAGACTGGAGGAATGTGATGTTGTCAGCTGGAGCCAGTGAGGCTATCAGATGTGTTCTCAAGCTCATGACTGCTCCTGGTATTACCTGTCAACAGGTACACTAAGATTCACATATCAGGGAGGTGAAACATGAGAAAATCTTAGACATAAAACTATCAATAAAACTATCAATAAACTAAATACCAAACATCTGGCAAAACCTGTCAAGATGAATGTATTGTTTTGAGTTTTCTGATAGGAATATATTTATACAACTATGTAACAATAGATATAGAATACGTAGACATATTGCCAGGGAAAATTGAGGTTGCTAATATGGACATCATTTAATGGTCAGTTTGTTCATCTAGTAGGAGTTGGTGGATTGGAGTATCATTATAATAGCCAGCTGCAAGTATCACTTTACTATAGTAAATGTAAATCTGTTGCAATATTCAAGTAATTGTATATCGATTTATGTAACTATTCTAGCAATTTTAAGATATACATATGGACTAAAAATATAAACAAATATAAAGCTGCTAATGATTATAGGATTAAATTAAAACAATTGAAATAATGAAGTTATGTCTATTTAGAAACCGGTGTGATGGTTCCCATACCCCAATATCCCCTGTACAGTGCTCACTTGCTGAATAATGAAGTTATATCTATTTAGAAACCTGGTGTAATGGTTCCTATACCCCAATATCCCCTGTACGTACAGTGCTACACTTGCTGAATAATGAAATTATATCTATTTAGAAACCTGGTGTAATGGTTCCCATACCCCAATATCCCCTGTACGTACAGTGCTACACTTGCTGAATAATGAAATTATATCTATTTAGAAACCTGGTGTGATGGTTCCCATACCCCAATATCCCCTGTACAGTGCTACACTTGCTGAATATGGCATGGAACAGGTATTCCAGAAATTACATTAAGAATTTACTCGTAAAAATATTTATTTCAATATTATAATGCTTTTGTCACATTTTTAAAAAAATTTTCTTAAACATAGGTAAAATTTATCTGAAAATTAAAAGAAATCAACAATTACATGCATTAAAAAATACTATGAATTAAAAACACCTAAATTGTTAACAATTTCTTAAAGTTTCTTAACCTGTCTTAGGCTCTGATAAAAGTTAAATATCTAAAGTAATACTATTTAATTTAAATTTTGATCAGGTTGGATATTACCTGGATGAATCTCGAGCCTGGTCCCTAAACTCCAAGGAGCTGGACAGAGCTCTAAATGAGGTCAGGTCCAGGTGTACGGTCAGGGCTATTGTGGTCATCAATCCTGGCAATCCTACTGGACAGGTAGTATATTATTCTTTTTTGTTGCCACCATAAATTTCTGAATTAGAGTCAATAAGTTTTAGATCATGACCTAAATCCCAGGAATCTAAAGGAAAAAGGACATTGGCCGATAAATTGATGTACATCCCCTATTATAATACACAAAATTACTCCTTCTGTGGATCACAATTTGTGGTTGAAACGTTTGGACACTCAACTTAATGAACCAACCAATCAAAATGTAAGACACACAGAAAACTGTCCCGAATTTGTATTAATTTTGAGGAACAAGACTCCAGTGACGTCATATTTTTCTTTCCCGAAAAAGGGAAGGGGGGAAGAAAATCTCTTCAAAAGAGATGGAGAAAACCCCCTTTTCTCCTATCTCTTTTTTCTTCCCCCCTTCCCTTTTTTTTCTTTCCCCCTTCCCTTTTTCGGAAAAGAAAAATATGACGTAACTGGAGTCTTGTTCCTCAAAATTAATACAAATTCGGGACAGTTTTCTGTGTGTCAAAATTTAATAAAAGTCTTCAAAGTTGTTAAGCCAAAGTATAAGAAAACTTTAAGGACTAGTGTAATAAATGTCCTATCCATCCCTAAAAAAATCCAAACAACATGCTATTTGAAAAATTAGAGTAAGAAAACAAAATAAGTTTTTTATTTATTTAATCATTCTTCTATTTTTTAGGTTTTAAGCAGGCACAACATCCAGTCAATAATAAAATTTGCTCACAAAGAGAACTTGTTCCTCTTGGCTGATGAGGTGTACCAACATAATATTTATGCTGAGGGACACAAGTTCTACAGCTTTAAGAAGGTATAATCATATATTTTTCAGTAATGCAGCTACCATTTCAATAGAGTAATCTTGTCAAATATTTTTAATTCATTATGAGGTAAGATTTTGCTAACCATGAACCGAGTTTTTTATTATACATATAGGCACTGTGATGGTATACTTTATTTTTAAATCTAACTCTTATGATGTTGGTAGGCTATTACTCTGTTCGTTTCTTTACAGAGCCGCTAATTTCTATAAATTATATGTCATTTAGAATGATGTTTCACAAAGATGATCATTAGCAATGTCATTTCACCCCCTTTTTTGAATTGCCATAATTTTGTTTGTACTAACTACTGTAATATAGTCAGTTGCTATAAATTGCTAAAGCTATATTTTTTTGTTATATCATAAATAACAGTAATAAAAAAAATGTTAACATAAACAACAGTGAAGTAGAATAAGTTTTGGATAACTGATACTTCTTGATAAATTTTGAGAAATTGTTACACTTACTTATTTGTATCCTTAATTTGTTGGATGAGTTGATCATATACCAGAAAAATTTTAAATCTTCCTTCAAGTCAATTTGTTTCTAGAATATGAGATTTGAATTTATTCATATAACCTGTTAAAATATATAAATAAATTGTACAAAATTCAATTTGAGATAAATTTGTAATTTCCTCTGAATTTTGTTATACTTTATTACAAACATTTTCATTTAAATTGACAAGTATACAAAAATACTCTCAGATTGATTTTCTTCTCATAAAATTTAATGGTTAATGATTTATTTTGATACTAGCCTCTAGGGGCACTTGAGGAGGAGAGAGTCGAATTTAATAATTCAATTTCTTATTTTAGATTTTATTTACGTTTGACGTTTATTTTTCGTTGAACTCTCTTTCTAAAATTGAGAAATTTAAAAAAAAAATTAATTTCTCTAGGGAGGGTGGTGGTACCTACCCCCAAAATAGTTATAAACCTTCCCGGGACATATGAGAATCTACCCTGTTAAGGAGAACCCGATCGGTTCAGCGAGATCCTTCGGTACAAACATACAAACACACACACAAACACACAGACAAACATCCTGTTACTTTATTATAAGGATTTTGAAACCATCTCTAAAACTGATTAGTAAAATTTTTATTAAAATGTAAGCTTTTTAATATTTCCTTGTATTTCTCATATTAATTAATAAAAATGTTTGTAGGTTATGATGGAAATGGGAGAGCCATATAAGAATCTTGAATTGGTCTCTTTTATGTCTTGTAGCAAGGTAAAGCATAATAGATGCTGTCTTAAGTTTTTTAGTCTGTACTTCATCTCATTTTTAAAAATCTATGAGTCTTTTCTGTTTGTACCCATTTGGTAGGTTCATTTTTAAAAGGAAGAAATTCAAAACAAATCTAATACATATAATTTTTTAATGTGATGGATGTTTGTTCCAATGAAATTAGCGAAAATGTAATGATGATGCATGCAAAATTTATTCTTTTAAACAAATTCATAAACATAAAATCTAGAGGGTATAATAATGAGTGTAGCTATAGAAATATTTACAAAATTTATTTGATATATTTAGGGGTATATGGGAGAGTGTGGAGTGAGGGGTGGCTATGCAGAAATAGTCAACATGGACCCTGATGTCATGGCTATGCTTCAGAAATCAATTTCTGCTAAACTTTGTCCCCCAATTCTTGGTCAGGTACACCAAAACTGTGTAAGAAGTAATAGTTTATATGAAAAAGTCACTTTGCAAACAAAAAATCATGTACAGGATGGGGCAAATAAGACCGGACATTTTTCAATAGACTATAGCTCCAAAACTACTTAACCAATCAGGACGTTTAACCCCACTATAAAAAGCTTAGGTAATAGCCTTTTTGCCCGTAAAAATTTTTGGACGATGGAGGACATGTACTCCGAGCTGGCCGCGCATATGTTCAACAAGGCGGATTCCGAGTGCGCCCGTACAATACCCTGGATTCTCGACTATGGCCTACTAAATCTCATCTCAGTCCATCTGTAGATGAGATAGACTTATAAAACTTGCTGGAGTTACTCTTAGATACATAAGTAAGACACTAGAAAAGACTAGAGCTCTCTATCTGAAATGGCTTGGCCGTAGTACTCCAGCAAAGTGAAACGTGGCAGATTTTTACATGTCAAAAACGTCTAAAATCTTGAATATTTCTCGGTTCTTGACTTCAGGGGCCATATGGAACTCGTTTTAGACTATGGGTTGCGCTGATAACCCTTGCTAAATCTTCATGCGATTTCCAAAAACGTATAGAACGTTGTTATAGCTTAATTTTGGCCCAAATGAGAGCCGCCGTGTCGAAGGTTAGCTTAAAAGATGGGTGAATTTGGATCCTGCAGTTACTCACGTCCAGAACGAGATGTGGCCTCCCAGCAGCCCCTATCTTAATCTTATGTACTATTGGGCCTGGGGCTACTTTGAAGCATGCACCAATAGACATGCCCATACCTCAAAGACCTCCCTCATGTCCATTATTAAGGAGAACTTCGCCAGCTTGGACAGGGACATGGTGTTCATGGACTGCAAGCGTTTCAGGGGGCGGGTAGAGGCGGTGATTGAGGCTACCGGCAATTTTATTGAATAATCTAATAGTCTTATACCCAATTTGCTTTCCAGTTTTTGAAATTTAATAAAACCTTTAAAATTGACGATTTTATGTTCATTTGATTAAAAAATATAATTTGTCCGGTCTTATTTGCCCCACCCTGTATATCATTGTATTCAGGCAATGTTCTATGAATACTAAAATAATACTTTGCTAACAAAACTGGTTTTAACATTATAATTTTTCATTTTGATATCGTCGGAAAGCTGTCTATAATACGATGCTATTAATAGCTATTAGATTCTAAATTTATTGCCAGGGACTATAGATGTTTATCTTGAAAAGTAAGTCTTCTTTTTAAAATTTATCTGTTATTCCAGGCATGCATGGATCTGGTGATGAACCCACCCCAACCTGGAGAACCAAGTTATGATACTTGGAGCGCGGAGGTACATTTAGTTTTACTGTTTTAAAATCTATAAAATTAAGACCATATTTTTTGTTTTATTTTTTACAGTAAACATTCAAAATGAGTTAGTTTTTTTATATAAAAAAAGTAATCTGACCAAATTGTTTACTTTTATGTGAATTATTTTAGGTTGATTCAACCCTGGCTAGCTACGCTAAGAGGGCTGAGCTAGTGGCTAATACTCTGAATAGTATTGATGGAATTACTTGCAACAGTGTTCAAGGAGCTATGTATGCTTTTCCAAGAGTAAGTATTCAAGATTTCTCTAAGGGTCTTTTCTTGTTATCACCTAGGTATAGGCAGAAAGGAAAGGCTTTTTTACTTTTTACATGATGCCAGTTTTTAAAAAAGATTTTAAATAAAATAACATAAACTATCCCAGAACCTATTTCATGCTTTCCTGAAATGGAGAACTCATTAAATAGGTTTAGCAATACAATAGGATGGATGTATTAATAGAAAAAAACAAAGATAATGATAGTTACATCACTTTAGATCCATTTGCCACCAAAAGCATTGGCGGCTGCACAAGACAGAGGACAATCTCCAGATTTATATTATGCCTTCAGTCTTCTGGAGGCCACTGGTGTTTGTGTAATTCCAGGTAAGATTTTCACAGAAATCTTTACTATTATCCAATAATAGAAATATTTATGCATGATAACAATTCAAATATTTGATGTAAACCAATAAATTGAAGCTAGTTTTCAAACTCTAGATAACTTTTTTGTGTGACTTTCAACAAGCATTTGATAGTGTGCTATTAGTATTAACTTCAAATAACAAAAAAATTTGTATCAATTGAAATCGTGATGTGTTACTATGAAAAATGATTTCTAAATTGTTATAAATTTAGTTTGTTTGTTTGTTTCCAAATTTGCATTATTTTATCTATCTAATATTTTTTAAGGATCTGGTTTTGGACAAGAGCCTGGAACTTACCATTTCAGAACAACTATACTTCCAAAGGTAATTTTTAAATAACTTAGATGGTGTTAAAAAAAACGATCGCTTCACTCTTTTCAATATAAACCCTACAGTTTTGGTCAAAAACTAACAAAAAATGACCCAATTCATGTCCAAGCAATGACAATGAGAAAACACTATTGAATTTTGATTTATACTCACCTCTCCTGAGCACTACAGCTCGATTCCTAGCCCTTGTGGAGAATTTTTCCTTACATGGAGAGTGCATATTTTATTACAAATTTTTACAGTTATGTCTTTTTTTTAAAAAGAATTATTTGTCTAAAGTACTTGAAATCTTGTAGATAGGCCCCATAATGTTCAGAGTTTTTCATGGGGCATATAAAGACCTTTCTATAGACACCTTAACCAGGTTTCTAACACAATCTTAGCCATTTTGGCATAAAAAAAAAGATCTGTCAAACACAAGGAATAGAGAGACCTTTCATGTCTCAATGTTTGATGGGTTTGTCTTTTTTATGCCAAATTGGCTAGGATTGAGTTAGAAACCTGTTTAAGGTGTCTAGAGAAAGGTCTTAACATGCCTAATCATAAACTAAGAACATTATGAGTCAATCTACACGATTTATAGTATTTAAGACGATTAGTTGATTTTTAATCTCCATGTAAGGAAAAATTCTCCACAAGGGCTAGGACTCGAGCTGTAGTGCTCAGGAGAGGTAAGTAGAAATCAAAATCAATAATGTTTTCTAATTGTCATTGCTTGGACATGATTTGGGTCATTTTTTGTTAGTTTTTGACCAAAACTGAAGGGTTTATATTGAAAAGAGTGAAGCGATCTTTTTTTTTTAACACTTTTTAACCCACATGGACTTAATCTAATAAACAAACAAACAAAAAACTATGTTATTTTTTACTATAAACCCATTAATTTCAATTTGTATTGAATGATATTTATCTATAACAAAAATTGTTATTTTGTTGAATATCTAGGAGGATGCTATAGAAGACATGATGACAAGAATAAAAACCTTCCATGCTCAATTTCTTCAAGATCATTCTTAATATTCCAAATTAGGATGAGTCACTAGTTTTATTTCTGAATTGTAAACAGGGAAGACAAATATTAAAGTCAAAAAAATATTTATTCATAATTTTAAATCTAATGTCTGTATTTTTTAGTGATATAAGAAGTTTATCTTGTTTTAAATCATATAAAGTCAATTGACAATGATGAAAATATTTTACAGATTATTAAATTATAGTTTATAATTTAATGAATAATAAAGTTAAATTTGTTAAAATATCACCAATTAAATCATCCTTGTTATTCATTTCATTTTTTCATAAATAAAAATAGATACTACATTATATTTTATTTTTATTTATTAAACTACTTATAAAATACTTTAAGCAAATATAAAATGTTGGAAAAATAAATATATATTATAAAAATTGAATTAATTAATATCTTCTGTCGCTATAAGTTCTTGTAGGTCCAGCTTCTTTTGTTGGGGCTTGCAGGCTTGTTAATCTATAATAATCAAATAAATACACAAAATATATTTATCTATAATACAAAGTAGAATGATGTCTGTCCGTCTGGCCGTTTCCCCCCCCCCCCCCCCACCATTTTTTTTTAACGGATGGTTAGAACAATTTTTTTTTATATTTCCTCTAGAGGCGATGCCGCTATTAAAAATATAAAGATATATAAATTAATATATGAATAAGGGTTGATTTATTTATTTATAGTGAGTAAGGTTGATAGATAGATAGATTGACAGATAAATAAGTCAATTAAGAGATTAATTGATTGGAAGATCAATTGATAGATTAATTTATTGATAGGTAGAATGATTAATAGATAAATTAATTGATAGATCGATAGATTGATATATTAAGATAATGGATTGATAATTTGATATATAGTTTGCTATATAGATTGCAAAATAGATATATTTTATATAGATTGATAAACTGATATATGTCAGATTTATAGTCAATACCTGTCAAAATTCCTTGGAACATTTTGATTAAACATTCTCGATTTTCCATTCTTTGATATTCTGTTAGTAGGTTTTCTAAATCAGCAATATAGTAGTTATAGATTTCTAGTAGTAGTTAAGTTTTTATATCTCTGTAAGCAGCGATCAAATTTGCTCTTTAACCTTATTCTAATATCAAGTCATCCATAAAAACTTTGTAAATCAACACAAACCAAACAAAATTATTCAGAATAAATTGTAAAGATTAAAATTAAAAGAACGGTTCTATCATGGTATGTTACCTTTGTTTTCCATCAAACATATCCCAATCATCCAGACTTTCATTGTCTACAACATCCCTGAAAAAAAATAATGATATATTTCAGGGACATCCAAGCTTTTTATTAAATTGGGGTAAAAATAAGGGTTTTCAAAGATTTGAGTGTGGTAATCTAATGTATTTTTTTTTAATTTTAAGGGGTAAAATGAGGGGTTTCAAAGTTTGCGGGGGGGGCGGGGGGTAAACACCCCTTTAACCCCATCCTTTATAGTAATTTTTCACATTTATGCTTCTTTTTACTCCTTTTTTTATGTAATATTCAGATAATAAGTATGATTTCTTTCATTTACATTTGCCTAGTAAGTTGGGACAGTTATTTTTATAATTCTGTAAATTAAATGGAGAAAGCCCAATCTGTCCCGATTTTGTATCACTTTTAAAAGTGCGATTCCAGTTACGTCATATACGTTTCGGGAAAGAAAAAGGGAAGGGGGGAAGAAAATCTCTTCAAAAGAGATGAAAGAAAAGGGAAGAGATTTTCTTCCCCCCTTCCCTTTTTATATGACGTCACAGGAATCGCACTTTTCAAAAGTGATACAAAATCGGGACAGATTGGGCTTTCTCAATTAAATGTTGGTATGATGCCCCACTCAATTTTGGGACAAACTAATATCACTAAATACCTGGGTATATTTTGTTTGTACTGTGGTTGGAAGCTTGAAACCGGAGGCCTTTAGAATCAAGAATTTTATACTAGAGGCTATGCCTCTAGAGGCCCCTAAGGGTATAGAATTGGGAAGTCGATCCTCCAACCAAATTAAAAAAAAAAAAATAAATGAAAATTTGTGCGAGGGGTAATTCATTTCTAGGGACAATAGTTTTTGTTAGGTACATTGTAGCGATTAGCGAGATCCTTTAGTACACACACACACACACAATTCATGTTATTTTTTTATGAGTAATAGAGTCCCTACGTTCGTTTACAAAGTTATTGCTTGGTAAAAAAGTTTTAATTTATAAAGAAAAATTATTCTACCATACCAGGGGTAAGTTTTAAATGAGGCAGGTAGTTTTTTGAAGTATACATCTATACTTAATATGAATTGTATAGGGTGATACATTCATAGCAGGTTGAGAGGCTCTTTATAATCAACTCTTTGCTTAGAGGCCTGTTTTGATACCAAGGCTTTCCATCTATGTATACTAATTCTTTATGTTGTGAACAGTATAAAATTCTTTCCTATGGTGACTGTAAGCTTCTGTATGCCCTGAGAAATGTTTTAGTGGAAGTTGTTTTATCACGAATGCTACTCTATAATTCAAAATGTCCTTCCGTCTTTCTGCAATAGATGGAATCTTCCTGATAAAAATGAATTTTTCATCTGCTATTTAAGATATCTTTTTGCTTGGTTACTTATGGGTGTTGTCATACTTGTTCAGTAATCAAACTGATTAAGTAAGGTTCAAAGTAAAAGCAGGATTCTGATCAGATTTTTAATTTAGAGATTTGGGGTAGGTTTTGCTATAAGAAAAGCAAAAATAACCTTTGTCCAAAAAATTGCAAGTACTTCTGCTATTAAATTACTGCAATGGATAAAGAATACGTGGAAATTGTGGGAGATTCTGTTAAAATGTTTCTTCAAGATGAATAATATAACAATACCCCCATTCCGTTCACTATTGACCAATATATGAGGACTATATTAGAAACCTAAATTGACAAATAAAATTTCCTTATCACAATATTCACATATTTTATATCCATTTATACTGCTTGTTCTTCGCAATTTATTTTGACCAAAAGCATTTTTTTTTAAATGAAGAAGAGTCAAGTGATTTTTAAATTATTTTGAATTGTTTCGTTATAAACCTGTCTCCCTTCCTGTGAAATCTGCTTCAAGTGGACTATTAACTGGCAAACTTGATCCTGGTATGCAAAATTCATCTGGTTTATTGAAAAGTTATGTGAATTTTTTTGATATGTGCATAAACAGTAAGGATGGAGGAGCAATGGACGGTTAATTACCCTAGTACAAAAAGTTATAATAGTTATTTCTCGCATAGTATTATAAACAGCTTTCCGCGGATATAGAATGTACAATTATAAGATTAAAACCAGTTTTTTTAGCCCCGAGGTGCCGAATGAATACGAAAGATCTTATTCTTTTGTTTAAAATCTTTGGGTCTCAACGTTTCCTAACTTTTTAACCAATGATTTAATTGTTTTATCCGTTAGGATCTCTGAAAAAACAGGCAAGGTTGGTTGTCTGTAGCTTGGAAATAAACCGAACAACCAATTTTATTTTTCTCGTATTCATTCGATTCCGGTGAATAGGAACCGGTTCTCATCCATACGAAAAATCTATGTCTAGCATCGTATCATATCCAGCTTTCTACGAATATAAAAATGTACAATCATAAGATTAAAACCAGTTTTTTTAGCCCGTGTCTTCGGCACCTCGAGGCTAAAAAATCTGGTTTTAATCTTATAATTGTACATTCTATATCTGCAGAAAGCTGTTTATAATACGATGCGAGAAATAACTATTATAATCCTTGTGTGTCTTAGTTTAAGATCTCACTAACCGCTGGTTAAATATTTTTTCACTTTTATAGTGATGCTTTTTATACATCCAAGGAAGGCTCTTTGGGGGAGGTACCTCAATCTCCCAAGAAAATCACCCCTGAAAAAAACCCTCCCCCCCCCCCCCAACTAAAATTTTATTACTTTTTCTTTTCAAAGCTAAAATATAAAGTGTCTCTTGTGGCGTAGCCGCTAGTAAACCAATACAGAAATATAATGATCTTCCCTGCTACTTTAAACTTTCACATAACTTGTATGTTCCTTGAATGTTGTGTTCGTTAGGCAGGCTTGGATTTTGTTGGCTGTTGCTTCTTTGCATATTTGATCCTTGTTAACACAAAAATAAGTTAGTTTTTAGTATCGAAGCTACTCTTAGTGTGTGTGCGAATGGGGCGTTTGTCCATAATTAGGTATGGAGACCGCTCTTCTATGAGTACTACTAAAACCTAATTTTAATGCAATACACATAGACATTCTCATCGTCGGTTCGCTTGTTTAGAATGCTTAACCCTCTATTCCCACAAGTATAATACGAATTTGGTTGAGCTGGTGGAAGCTCAACAAAAGACCCACGCGAAGTATTATGTTGCTTTAACCTAAGAATAAATGGTTGGTTTTGATATTCGATTAGAATCATATAAGTATATTAAGTATTAAGGAAGGAAAATGTTTTTATAAAGTGTATTTATATCACAAGTGCATAAGTTAAGTATGGAAATATTTACAGGATAAGTGTTAAAATTATAAGTAGAGTAGGACAGAAATGTGCCCTAAGTCCCAAGCAGTGAATTGTGCTAAGTGTTAGAGTTCTAACATAAGGCCTGAGCTCAATTCATGCTAAGTACTAAGGGGCCTAAATTTAAACTACAATGCATGCCAAACAACTAAGTCATTACCTTTTAAAGCCAGAAAGAGAAGTTGATGGTAGGAGAGTTAGTAAATAACTGAATAAATTCAAGAGGTACATGCTATAACATTAGCTCTGGACCAGGATTTTAGTGTTTGTCTGTGCAATTAAATATCTGTGTGTTAATATGTGACGTAAATCAGGCATGGTTGTAGGCATACATATATGTACTGGTTGTTTATATGATTACATTAACTATAAACATAATATCTTTAATAAACATATACTATTAGCAAATCACATACAGATTACCATGAATAGGCTGTCGTTACCTGTATATGGTGTCATATAGGTAGAGACAGGCCTATGAATGCATAAATTGATACAAATAATGCCTTGGGCCTAGCTAAAGTAATTGTGTCTTGCCCCTGAGTGCTACTAGTTAATTGCAGGGCACGTGTCAATCAAAGGTTCATAATATGATCTATAAAGTGTTGATTCTATATCAAGCATAGATAGATAGTTGTGGATGCGAAGCATTTCTGTAAAAGTCTCATATGTACGTTCAAAGAATTTGAAAATTGAGGATCGCATCTCCAATGGGGGTAAGTTGTTAAAAAAGAAAAAAGAGAAAAAGAAAAAGTTTAGTAGTCCCAGTATATAGGCATATATAATAAACTATAAATGTATTCCAAGCTAAGTTAAATACGCTTTCCATTAAGAAAGTATGATTTGCGTATTTTCATAGCTGGGTATACAAGATGATAAACCTCCCAAATAGAATACATTCTTTTCTTGAGGGGTTTAGTTTTATCTAACATTGTCACATCAATAAATGTTTTTGCGTTGGTTGTTCTGGATAGTTCAGCTTCTTCTGATGATGAACTAGGTGGTGAAGTGCTCTCGTTCGAAGTGTAGGTTGAGGTTGGGGGTGAGGTAGATATGTAGCCAAGGGCGTCCACTTGTGCTACCTCGTTTCCATTCTCGTCCAAGGTGATTGAGTGATTTTCCAGGTCATAGTAGAGTTGGTTGAGGTCATTGGTAGAGAGGGACAGTGTGCTGCTGGAGCTAGTGTCACTATCGGTCTCCACTCTACTATCTTCTCTGGTAGTCAGGGCTGTATTTAACAAGAAATTCCTGATGGTGATGGACAGGTTCTCTGAGAATCCATCGTACTCTGGTGTGGTGATGATGTTGTTGTTCTCGTCTATAGTGTCAAGGTGTTGACAGGAACACAACCGCAATCCGTCCAAGGTAGGGTGGTGGTAGGGCTCCAATACTCCATGATCATCTAGGTTATCTCCAGGCTGGTCCATGGTAGATCCTAAAAAGAGTTAGTGCGCGTGCTCCAACCGGTTCCTTGGGGTATCCTGGCTATGGTAATCTAAACAAAAGAAGTTTTAATAATCTTTTATTAATCCTTTTATCCCTGGGGTATTCTAGAAATTCTTTCGTTACAGATAGACCTATAATGGATTGGTTAGTTATCTCTATTTCTGTTAAATATAACTGTTTCCTGAATATAAACAATATTTTATATAAAAATGTATAAGTACAATTAGTATTTACATATCGTATTATTTTCTTTGGTTACATTACTCGTATGTATGTAAAAATATAAGATTTTACTAACAATAGTTGGTAACCCTTTGTTTGTATATTTTGTATATGTACATATGGTTTATACCATTGTTGGTATTAGCTGTATTTATGTTATTTTTAACATGAATAAATTTTAATCATTTTAAAGACTAATATCTTACATTACGTCGCTATCAAGTGTACCTTTTAGACTTAATATCTATAAAATATATCGTTCGACGTCCGTAATTAAATTTTACGTAACAATAAGTTGTCAACCCTTTGTTTATGTTTGGGCGGTCAAAAGTGATAGGGGTTGGATTTGAGCGAGGTTATAAAAAGCTGGCGGCCCAGTAATTATGCTCATTTATATAGTAATTGTCTTTGCGAGCGGAGCTTGCGTTCGAGTGTTTAATTTTACCGCTAAATTCCAAGAGAGTTTATATAAAAGTGATAAAATATAGTAACCCGTTTGTTTTATATGAATGTTTTTATGTTATAGATTGTTGATATGCCCATTATTGCATTCGTTAGCCGCTATTTAAGACTCAAGAATCTTATTTTCTTCGTCGATAAGGCCTTTATCACTGTGTTTTTAAACGAAAGTGGGTTAGAAGCAATATGGGTACGTCTTCAATATATGACAATTTTGTTTTATATAATATTTGTAGTTTTGATAGGACATATCTGAGTCATCAGGTAAATTGATGTACCTTGTTTTGTTTACGTTTTCCGTCTGCTGCAAAAGTTAAATTCGTTCATCATAAACAAAACTTATATTGACACAGATATGTTCCATCATTCTATTCGTTTTAACTTTTGATTACAGCGTTCCCCTTTTATAATCAAAACTTATTGAGTCCTGATTCAAATCTTCTAAAACAATTTTACTATAGGTTTTAAAATAAGATTTTCTTTTTACTTAATTCAATTATAATGACGCTAATTGATAGATTATTTACGTTACGAGTAACTCAACCATATTATAAAAAAATGGTCGCTTACAAAAATTATATTTAGCTAGCTCTATCGAAAGTGTTTTTTTTAAAACATCAGTGAAAATACTCAGATTTAGCTAGTATATAAGTTTTTTTTATTACTCAATACATCATAATGAATATGTTTTTGATAGCTCAGCGATAGCTATTTTTAAGCATTGAATCATGTAAAATTAATTACATATTCTTTAACTTAATTGAATCTAATAAAACAAAGTTTTAATGTTTAAATAGCTTAACGATAGCTATTTTTAAGCGTTGAATTATGTAAGATTAATTACATATTCTTTAACTTAAAGAATTTTACTTTTAGATGATAAATCAAAGTTTTAATGGTTAGGAGGTTCAACCATAGTTGCTTAAAATACAAAAAAAAACATTCGTGTGTACAGTCTTTTTTCATAAAATTAACTTTACTATATTGCCTTTCAGAATCACTAGTCCTCTATTTTTAAATTTACATTTGCTCATAATGTATGTGCCTGACAGCCTGGACGCGCATCAGAATATTAAGGAAAGATTCGAGGAATCAATGAGGGCGGCTGCGGCCACTCTTGCCAATTCCTCGTTTCTTGAAAACTCCTTAGACGACTCGAGTTCAGTGTACAGCGACCAGTCTGGGATGCCAAGCCTTGCTGATGTCGATGACTATGGGGGTACAAGTACTGTAGAGTTCGAAAGGGATCAAGGGGAGATGTTCGGCAACGAGCATCTCTCACTGATGCTTAGTAGAACGATACAAATTATCTGGTCTCTCCTCAATTCGGTGATGCAGAACTCCTGCGGTGACATTGGTGACGATGTTGCCGGAGGTGATTCTGGGTCTGCCGAGTTGGGGAGAGACCAGAAGACGAGTCTGGACACATTCAACATGGATGGCTTAATTAACATGTTGTTGGGTTTAGGCTTGTTTTCATGTGCTCTTATAGTGGTCTTCTTCGGCGCTGTAGGGCTTGAGACTCTTACACGTATTGACAACACCTCAGACAGGTCGCTGGCTCGCTGGATAAGAGATGTATGTACGCGCCTCCGAAACATAGGCGTCAGGACCATTGAGCTTCTTCACTGCGGTAACAGGACCAACAGGACTAGATCTGGGGCTATGTCGCCAACTGCGGAGCCGTCGGACACCATGTATGAAGCCGCGTCCTCTGAGATTGATGATATTCTGTCGGATACACAGGTGAGTTGTCTTCTGTTGTATATTCTTTTTTTTTGTATAATTTTTTTTTTCTAGCCACCCGTTTTGTCTAATAAAGCATCATGTTGTTGCAGGGTTGTTCTGTCCTATTCTCACTTCCTCAACGTTGACTTTCGGCTCTTCCATATATATCGCTCACCGTTTGTCGTCGTTTTATGTCGCCAGAGAAATCCGCTCGGTTACCGCAATTAAGTTGAGATACCAGTTAACATTTACTAAAATCTTAAGTAGCAACCTAATATTATTTCCCTCTGGGAAGGTTAAGAGTTTGCTCGTGCCGTACGTTTCTCATTGGGGGTTTAAATGTTAGATCAAGACTTTAATGTTTTCCTTTTGTTTTAGGCTCCCTCTGCTAGTCCATCGACTCCAGCAGAAGTAAGGTCCAGAATTGGCCTGTTTGCCGTACACTGTTTGTCTGCCACTGAGGATCGGATTACTGGAAGAAATGTGCCTGTGGGCTTGGAAGCCTCGACGGGAAGTCCTGGCTTCCGTCCGTTGATTGTTGATCAAACAGAGCGTTTACATGTAAGTATCCATGCTTTAGTTTTCTATTAATTTTCAGAAAGAGGCTGTATATTTGTACACGTATCTAGAGGTATTTGCAACTAAAATTCTTTTATTGGTAGAATATTAATCTTAAAATGTATGGTTGCATAAGCATTTTTTTTTGAACCGATCTAAGATTTTAATTCTAGTATAAAGTGGGTTGAATTGCTACCTAATCATATTGCTTTACAGGATTTTAGGCATTCTCATTTCCTGATTTTCCTAGACTCGTTGTTGGCGTTGCGATTAAACTAATAAGATCTATTATATTTTAGGCGACCAACTCCATCCCCCTGGCACAGTTTTACACCAATATGGGGAGGTGTAATCGAGTCAGCTCTGAGAGGACAGCTGAGGGATCCAGCGACAGCTCTTCCTTGAGCTCTATTATGTGCTTAAGTCGCATTGAATCTCCTTCTGCAGCTGATTTGTCTGTGGTAAGTTTGATAAGCTCTTATAATATTTCTTCGTTGCAAAAATTACGTAACTTAGACTAGGCTGTTTAGCTCAGATAGCTATGCTTTTAGACAATAACTTTACTTTAACTATGGTGTAATTTCTTCCTAATAGTTAATAGCAAGATTCTAGATAAAGTATTAGTAAAAATTGACTCATAAACATATATGGATTAGCGTTGATAAATTTTCTTGTGAACATTTATTAACATGATTGTCTAATAATGTCCCTTTTCTTAATTTTAGGATGCGGCCAGTTTAGTCCCACTGGTTGACGATATCGAGGACCCCGATCTCCCGCCAATTAGATTTAATGCGGTGACTGATGAGATCGAGTACCCCACTCCACTGCGGGTCCTCAGTTTAGAACGTTTGCGCCGCTCCATGCGTACTCCAACGCCTGCTATCTTGGAAGAGATAACATCAGCGGAGAGTAGCTTCAATTCAGCTACGCATTCCTCAGATAACAACAGGACAGAGGATTCCGGCGTCGAGGGAGTCCCTCGACGTCGGGGTCCCATGTTCCCTAAACGTACGCCGTAAAGTGGCGCTGTTAGCTTGGTTGAAAATATGACATACAAATTTTAAGACAATGATCAGTTTTAGACAACATGTGACTAAATTTACAGATTTTCTATTCTTATGTAACTAGTCAAAATAGTAATCACTATGAAGTAAAGACTTTTGTTATTAGACGTTATGACTTTTTTATACTGTACAAAGCCAAACATTAATTTACACTTCTGCCATTATATTATGTATATATATGTTTAGTCTGTAAGGATATTTAGTATGTAAGGAAATGATTATAAGGTTGTATTTTCTTTATGCCTATAATTTAAAACTTCATTCAATTCTTAATTACTTTCTTCGTAAGCGAACTAATCCTTTTTCTTTCTCAATAGTATATTAACAACTGTAATTACAGCCTTATGTCGCAGTTTATTCATTCTTGTTAGCTTGTAAGGGTCATGTATATATAGATATTTAATCGAACTCGCAACTCAGTACCTTTTCTCTAAATTTCATTTATATCCATCCCTGTGCATTAATCGTGAATTTTAATTGTGCTGTGATATAGAGAGGACTTGTAAATAGCATATATATTTTTTTTGTAACCAATATCTAAGTAGACCGAAAGACTGACGTTAGACAAAATTATTTACATACGCTTATTCAAGTATTTTTAAGAAAACTCATGTAAAGACTGTTTGTAACTCAAGTAATTAAAGTAATATCATTGATTGGATGATCTCATTAAGGAAGTTTTATTTAATTAGTAAGGCTTAGAATAAATAGCGTTTCCCTTTTAAATTTTCAATACAATAGTCACAAAGTTTAAAGTCTCAAGGTAAAATGTTCTTATGTCCCTTTAGATTTAAAACTAAGTCTTATTTCCAACAAGTAGAGTTAAATGTTAGGCTTCCGTTAGCTTGTTATTAGGCTATGTGCTTTTTATATGTATAAATTCAACATTTATGTATAAACTCAACATTTAGCAATCTCGAAGTTTTATTATGTGCCATTATACAGCTTATGTCCAAATTATATTAACTAAGATGTTAAATTGTCAGAAAACTTCTTACTATCATAATGTTTTTCAAATACTGTAAAAGTAAAAGTTTATGTTCTGTTTTCAAAATTGATTTAATTTTAAGTTTTCACCAAAGAAAAATATTTGTCAAAATTTTTTTATACCTTTCTAAAGATTATTTACTTTTGTTTAAATAAATATAGCAATTTTAAGTAGCGTATACACTGTTATTTACTGATTTAGTATTTGTTGTGTACCACTCCCGTTTACGTAGCTACTCTATAAGTATTATTGTCTGTTCCTTAATTTAGTTAGATACATAATTAAAGTTTATTTTTGCAAGGTGCTTAGTTTAGCTTACATTCACTTGGTTTATGGTAACTTGTATAAATTACAAAATTTCTTGTTATGTTCTTTTTGATATCTCTACTATGATTTATGCGATTAATTTTCTATCGTTTTCAATAATTACATAGAGATATATGAGAATATAAGTATTTTACATCAATACACATATGTACAAGAGGTTTTATCATATGCAAAACTTTTATATCGTTAGGATACGTCCGTACGTCATTGTTAGAAATCAGATTATAAGAATCAGTTTTAATCTAGTTTACTCTTCGTGGATAGTGGGGAGAGTACAATGTCCAGAAATGAGGAGGACTGTGTCTCTCAGATTCTCTATTTGGCGTGCTACTGCCCGTAATTCGTCTGTTATAGTCTGTCGGTTTCTATACTCTTGCTGTCTATACCGTATAACCAAACGGTTGTATGCGTCTCTATAAGTGTTTCTAAGTATACGACAATGCAAGTATCGTACAATACGACTAGGTTGGCTGATTCCACAACTAATTTTAAACGCTAACATTTCTTTAATCATCGTAAGCAAGTTATAACAATATTCTACTAGGTTTGCGAAGGTCTCATGTAGAATTCGTTGTGATCTAGGCATAGGCTTTCGGAATCTAGTTTGCATTTTATAACTTTTGTAAGATATTCTGTTAAGACTTACGTGTTATGTGATAACTGTAGTACTTCACAAGGTTGGTGATTTCCTCACTTGTGGATATGTTATAGTAAACTGACTCAATTTCAGGGTAAAATTTAAGTTATCGTTATTGTTTACTACTACTAAAATTCTGAGTGGGCGTTTCCTGTCCGAAGTTATAATTAAAGTTTTTGACATATTTTTTTTGTATGTAGAGTGGTTATAGTTTCTAATAACTAATCAACTCATCATAATTCAAGGCGTATATATATAGGTTGCCTATTAGTACTGCTATGTTTGTACACTTTGTACAATTTGTATTAAATGTTTTAAATAGTTTTTGTGTATATTTTAGGGTGCGTATTTAACATTTGTAACATTCGCATTTTTGTGCAATCTGTATCAATCGTTTGACTCTGTTTGCCTATACAGACTCAAAACTCTCTATATGCAATTTTTTTTATAAGTGTTTTTGAAGGGATCGACTCTTTAGTCGACGTATATTGCATATAGTTGGTCTCCCCTGCTGAAGAGAAAAGATGTATATTTTACCACTGGATATATAACCTTGAGTGGGTAAATTTACATGAATATGATAACTTAGTTATCAGATTAGAATAACATATTATCATATTGTTCACAAGTTTACAGGGTAAATGGAAATGTAAATTATGGTTGTGAACTTGTGCCATTCCGAAATCTGACATGTCTATCATTTATTTTCCTAAGTCGTCGACCTCCGGTAATAAATACGGAATCGAGTGTCATGTCCTTGTCGGCACTTGAGTCCTCTATGTCCGAATCAGAATCTAATGGTTTCTTATTTTGTGACGCTTCTTTTCGTGTTTCTAAGGGTGAGTGTGCGCGTATTCCTGGTTGTGGATCTTTTGAATTAACCGGAAATATAAGCGGAAGTGTGTCATTTTTAACTAATGTGGCTATCTCTTGATTTGTGAGTTTATTATAAGGCTTTGTGATAATATCCCTTATTTCCTCTGGGAGGGTGTCAAAATGTTCGTCAATTGGCTTGAACTTTTTGATTTCGTTGAAAGAGTATTTAAATATTTCAGTCTTCTTGTCAGAAATTCTTTCAAGCGTGCAACTGTTAGGGCTTACATCTAAAACTCTATAGGGTGAAATATGATAGATAGGTCTAAGATTGGGGTTAACACCAGGTGTAATAGTGTTATTTCTAACCAAGACAAGATCTCCTATATCAAATTGTTTGTGTATGCGGGTTTTGTTAATATACTTTAGTCTTGCCTCCCTTCCCTTTTCAATAGCTTTTGCTGAGATGTCCAAGTTTTCTTGTATACCGTCTGAGAGGTCTTGCACATAAGCTTCTGTGCGTGCTATTTCAGGGTGATATTCATCCGGTTTTATTGCTCCAAAGAACAATTTAGTCAGGGAGCTACGTGTCCCGAATAATAATTCCATGGGTGAAAATCCAGTTTTTGGTATTTTAGTGCAATTATATTGTCGGACTATTAACGGTAGTAGATATAACCATGAGGTTGTTGAGTCTTGCGCTAAAATTTTAATGATTGGCCATTTTATTACTTTGTTGCTAGCTTCCACCAATCCTTTAGAGGGTGAAAAGTACGCAGTAGAATACAAAACTCGGATGCCAATAGAAGCAAAGAATATCAAATTTTGCTTTTCTAAAAATGATTTTGCATTGTCACACAATATTTGTCTGGGGGAGAAATTAGGATAGAAATAAAACATGAATTTGTCTATAAATTCACGGGATGTGAGTGATTTCATGGGATATGCAAGAATCATTCCTGTTAGTTGGCAGACTATAGTGAGGATATGATTATAACTACGATAGGGGGGTAAGGATTGTATGTAGTCAATACTTACACATTCAAAAGGTCTTGAAATTGTACTATAAGTTCCTACTTGTTCTAGTTTTGTAGATGAATTTTGAAGTTGACAATTTAAACAAGATCTAGTGTAATTTCTAACATATTTCTTAAGATTAGGGTGGAAGAAATTTTGCATATTCAAAAGCATTTTAATTTCTCCACTATGTACTAACAAAAGATGAGTATAGCATACTAATACTGGTAGTAGTTTGGTTGGGAGATAAACTTTTAAATCTCCTTTTATTTTTGTAAACAGAATCGTGTCTTTAAGTTCGTAGTTCTGTCTTTTATAAGTGTAGGTATTTGATTTAGAGGTTAGACAACGTGTGTAAATATCAGAGTATTCCTCTTTTTGGTTTGCAATTATATTTTCTATGCTAATCCTTTCTTTTAGGATTTCTAAAGGTCTTAGTACTTTGCCTATAACTCTATGTTCTGCGGCAAGTGAATTTATGGTAATTTTGGGTTTTTGTTGCTTTGGCTGTGGGGGTTGTTCATCATAACCCAAATAGTCGGGGTTATCCATAATGAACTGTGTCCATTCTTCAATTGTCCAAACTTTATATTGGGGTAAGTTATCTTCAAACCCAGATTTAACAAATTTAGGTAGGGCTACCTTTTTAATGCTTGGTAAAGTAGCCTTATATGCCCTTGTTAAGAAATCTGCCAAATTGTCTTCTCCTCTTAAGAAGGACATTGTTAGCTTTGGTATTAGAGTTAACAGAGTGGTATTCCACCTTTTCAACTTATTAACGGCTGTTAATGCTTTAGGATTGAAGAGATAGTAAGCACACTTTGCGTCTGTTAACAAAGTACATTCACAGCTTGGACCTATTAGAGTTCTAAACGAGTTTGCTGCATAAATAATTCCTAGGATTTCAATGTCTATGATATGTAATCTTGACTCAGCAACGGTAATTTTCTTTGAGGTGTATGCGATAATTTCAAACATAGACGCTAAAGATTTTAAATTAAAGCTATTGGTTGATGAGACCATTGCGGGTCTTACTATGTGTTGCTCTTTGTGTCCATATAGTAAAAATACAAAAGGGGGTTTTGTTTTGTCTGAACAGTGTTGAGTGACAGGTTTGGCACCCTCTATATTTGTGATAACTATCACAGGACGGTACATAGCTACACTAAGAGCTTCAAATATGAGTTGTTGCGGATCTAGATATACATATCCATGCTCTAGTTTGCGAATAAATTCTAAGAATTTATCCCTATCATTATTAAATACAAATTGAATATACTTTTGTCTCAACATCGTAGAACGTATAATTTTTGATGCTCTTTGCAGGATAGTGGTCAAAGGTGTTTGAACTTTATTTAGTTCTAGAAGCAATTGTAAAGATATCCCGAGACTATTGTGTACAGTGTCTTCAGGATAGCCCAAAGTTTTACTAGCCAAATATTCAAACTCAGGTGGTCCATCTTCAGACATACGCTTCGCATAATCCTTAATGTTTTCACCTTCATTCTGCAAAGGTAGGGGTAAAATTGGTAACCTATTATCATAAATAACATGGTGTACAGGGTCATCGAAGTTTAGCCCAGGGGGTAGGGTTTTAGCCTGTAATTCTGGTATCACTATTTGCGCTAAGACTGCCGAATATGAACCAGTTGAAGTGCCGGCTGCGTCTGATAAGATAATCTTAGGTGCCGATAAGTTAACTAATTTGCTAAAAATTGGTCCTGAAGCTAAAGCTTTCTTAATGTCTTCGAATGCTTGTCTTTGTTCTGGAGTTGGGACAAAAGTTTTACCTATTCTAGTAGAAGTAAGTGAAGTTAGAATATGTGTAGGAGCCATAATATCAAATCTTAAATGTTTGTGCATACTTTGTAGTACTCCCATAAAAGATCTCATTATAGTGATATCAGTAGGCATGGGAATATTTAGAAGTTTTTGTACTCGCCTTTGATCTACACAGCAATAATTATGTGAAATGAAGAACCCAAAGAAATTTACCCTACTTTTAAAAAGTTGTGATTTCTTTAAACTAATCTTTCCTTTATGCGTGTGTATTCTCCCCATAACTTTCTTCAAAATCTTAAAATGTATATTCAATGATTCTGATCTAGTTTTAGCTAGTTCAGTTGAGACAATGAAATCATCGTAAATGTGTTGGACTTCTGGGATAGGTGAGTATACCATCTTGGCTAAATCACCGTCCATTACAACATTACCATTATCATCATAAACCAATTCCCAGTGTAATATCTTTTCCATAAAGCGTGATAGACTTTCAGGTGAAGTCTTAATGCCAGTTGGTAAGGATGCGTGTCTAAAAGCTCCTAATGGGGTTGCAAACAATGTTAGGTCTCTGCAAGAAGGTTCTAGCGTTATACTATGAAAGGCGTTAGCCATGTCACTACTACTATGCACAAATTTATCCCTTAGTGACTGAATCAAATTTTCTGCTGTGGGTAGCAGTGCAGGTTCAGACTGCAGACAAGGATTCAATTGTTGAAAATTTACAATTAAACGAGGACAGCTCCCCTGATCCGACTTTGGAATCAGATATGCTGGGCTTGCATAGTTGTTATAGGAATCCCCATCCAAATTAGCTCTTTCAATGGTGCCGTTCTTTAACAAAAACTCTAAGATAGATTGCATTTGCATTTTCTCTACGGGTGATAAATAATATAATTTCTTATGCTGGGGTAAAGTTTGACCAGGTTTTAGTCTAATTGTATAATTGCCTAGATATTTACTCATGTTACCTCTATCAGTAGAATGTGTAGATATGATATCAGGGTAAGATTTTAGGAATATGTCTTCTATATAATGTCTTACCTCTGGTGGATAGTCTGACAGCACCACAAGATCCTCTGGTTTAACAAACTGATCCTTAGGCACACTGTAGCCAGTAGGTTCTGTTACGTAGTCCATGAGGTTATCAGATTCAGCTATATGTTTTAAGCCAAGTTCAATAACGTCATCACTATTTTCAAAAAGTTTATTCTTTTCAGGATCTGGTGTAGTTAGAATTTCATCAATATTAGATCGGTAATCAGATAAGGCTACTCCTGGTATTGGAGTGTCATTGTTTATAGCTGTAGGATTCGGTATATATCCATCAGCTAAAGGGAAAGATCGTTCTACCAGATTGATGGCGCTGTATTTTGGTAGCTATAAGAGTTGGACTGAATTGTTGCTGGTGTCTAGTGAGATCTGATTGATGGCTGGAGCCGTAGCTTTCTCTGCGTGTTGTTCCAGGGCCTGTACAATCTCATCTAGCTCAGTTGTCACAGATACATTGTGTAGGAATGATTGTGTGAAATCAAAGTCTGTGGTGATTTCATTGACTACAAATTGGTTGCTGGGTTCCAAGTATCCGGTGATGACAGTATTAGTGATTGCATGTTCAGTGACATTTGTTATCATTGCTCTTCCACTAAGTTGTCCTCGGTTGTTGACAGTCAGTTGCGTTTGTCCAGGCTGAATTTTGATTCCTCCATTTCTATCATTAGCAATGTGGTCATCGCTGAGAATGACTTTTGTTCCAGGAGCTAAGTTGAAGAAATGGTTGATGTTCATTTCTATAGTCTGAGTTTCATTAGGCTCAATTTTGTCTATTGTCCCTGTGCAGAGTTGTAACTCATAATCAGAACAGAACAGACTATCTAGTACTCTCCCAGGATGGAACATAGAGTATAGATATGGTGCTGGCGGGTGATTATCCGCAACGAAAGTCAACCCTAATTGGAGATCTCTAATGCCGTTCATTCCAATGATCATAGGTGTGACATTCTTGTGTTCCTCAGGTACAATCATAAATGGTACTGGTCTATAGATGCCTGAGAATTGTGTGAGACGAATCATGAGAGTTATTTCTCCAGCTACTGGGATTTTGTGTCCAGAATAGCTGACAAGAACCATGTCACTCTTTTCCAGATGGTTCTTAACCTCATTTTGTTGTACTCCAAATAACATACCAAAATAGCTGGTTGACATGATATTTCTGTCTGCTGCTGAGTCAAACAAAGCTGTCATGTATACATCGTAGTTTCCATTTGACATACAGCCGGAACAGTTCAGGTACATTTTCCTATTTTCATCCATGATAGCTGCAGAACTATCTACCGCTAAAATCTTGGGGTTGTTTGGATCCATTCGAACGGTGATAGCGTTAACCCTACCTGTTCTGCCACGCTCCTTGGATTGTCCATTGGCTTTGGCCTCAACCCATTCTTCATATGCCTGTCTAAACACACCACCAGGTCTTACTTTACCACTATGGTACAGTTCCATCATTGCTGGTTGTCCAGGGCATAGGTGTTGCGCGTGGTATAGGTCTTTGCCATACTTCTTGTGACAGCTTGGGCAGTATCCGGATGTTAGTGCTGTTTGATATTGTCGTCCTTGGTCATCACACAGTAGTCTGCATCCATCTGATATTTTGTGGGAATTTTGACCACATGCACCGCAGTAGCGCTTATTGGATGTACCATAGGAGATATGATAATCTTGTTTGGTGTTCTTTTGTGGTTGTCTATCTCTATTATCCCTGTTTTCTCTGTTGTAGGTTTTAGGATAGGCTGGTTTAGCAGTAACTTCTCTAACTGTTGGCCTTTTATAATAGCTTGACGTAGCGGCAACTTTAGCAGGCTGTTTGTCTCTGTTCATTCTTGTATCCCTGTCATGTGAGTAGTTGGTGTTGTTTGTCTTTTTATGAAGCGATAAGTCTCCATTGTAACTGGCTGATACACCATTCTGCTGTAGGTCCAGATCTAGGTCTTCAGTTCTAGGATACATGGAAGCGGTCAACTCATGATATGTAGGGGATCTTCCAAGATCATGTGTGAGATTGTGATGGTTTTCAGATGCTATATTGCGGCTATTTGTTGGTAAGCTACGTTTGAGTGCCTCCACTGCAGTTATGTTGAATACATTCTGTCTTTCCTTCTTGTCTGTATAATGAACAGCGGCTCTGCTGGCAAGATTCTGAATTGTACTGACAAGCTTAGGGAATGACATGGCTTTGGTTCCCTTAAAGGCTATCAGCTTAGCTTGAGCTTCCTGTGGGCTGATGAGTATATCATACTGTAGCAGTAAGCTATTGTAGACACTTTCAATAGATAGTCCAAGATTGAAACTCTGCTGGATAGTAGTATATGCTTCCCCAGTTGTGGTTCTAAGCATAAAGGTTTCAAATTCTGATCTTGAGAGGTTACATAACTCCTGAGCAGTGTTCATCTCTGATAGGTAATCAGTAATGTAGGGTGGTTTGCCATCTCCTTTGAAGCAATGCTTGAGAGGGAAGGTTCCATTGGCTAACTTAAGCTTTTGATCGTTGCTTAGGGTGCTCTTACTTGCATAGCTGCTTGGTGGTTTAATTCCAGTTTGGTTGGTGAAGTTACTGAAGTGTCGTTGAGTGCGTTTGTCATTCTCCTCTTGTACAATACGCTGGGCCTCTAACTCAACTTCACGTCTTTGTTCCTCTTTGTATTCCCTCATACTCTGTGTGTAGTTGGTACAGAAGTTCCTCATCATTTCTGAGTCCACACGTAGGTTGGGGTTACAAAGTCTTATTGTATCCAGGAATTGTGGGAACAGGAAATTTCCCAGAGGATCTGATAGTGTTGCTCTAACATATCGATCTCTGATCAGTGCATCTGGTGAGTCCTCTCGCATGGGTATGGATCTTACAGATTCCCTGTCTGGTTCTGGCGTCTTGGTTCTCTCACCATTCTGTTCTGGTTCCTCCTGGTTGGGCATTGGTTCCTCTCTTCGTGTATCATCTCCTGCAGAAGCTGCATCAGCTGACGGAGTTCTTCTTCCAGGCGTCGTCGAGCGTCCTCGACGTGGAGTGTTCGCCTTTTCAGCGTTGTCATCTTTCTTACTTTTATTAAATAATGGCATTACAGCTAGCTTAAAGCTTTTAAACTTTCTATGAGTTCTTTAAAGAAGCTTATGAGATGTTGTACTATTTTAGGATTTAAATAGCAGAGGTATAGGAAGAAACCGACTAATGCGCTTAACGTTAAAACAATCAGGAATTGTTTACAATAACAAATTTTTCTTTTAAAATTGTTAAATATAGATGAGTATGTATTGTCTACTTCACCTACAGTTGTTTCTACGTCGTGAATGCTTGCGTGTGAGCTTGGAATCTTATTCTGGAGTGTGCGCTAATGCACTCTTATCCTTAATTAAGCTCAACTGTAGAAACACTTTTACTTAGATTTATTCTATATTTGCTTACAAAGCTAATGTGGGTTAGTTAGCTATACAAATTAGCTATAAGGTTAGATAGAATGTTAAAGTTTGCAGCGAAGTTAATTTGGGTATGCTAATATACTATCACAAATTAACTGTTATTTGCTTAGGCGTCGACTTTTCCTAGCAAATGTTATTGTTGAGAAAAACAGCAATTTATAATCCTTGTTGAATTCTTACTTCACTCTAAGGATATGTAGCTTACAATCTACTTATTCCTGTAAGGCTTTATGAATATAACTTACTAAGGTTCACTCCCAAAGGATCGTCTATATTCTAATAGTATTGCAACTGTTTTGCCTGAATATCAAAGATCTCGCACCCAATACTTATAGTTGTATTAGGGTATGCCTACCAATCCTACTAAGTATTATTCGCGAATTATTATGGGGCTTCACTTGTGATTTCAATCCTTATAACTATATTATTGAGACTCAATTTAGATTGTCCTATATATATGAATATAATCAGTTTGTTTTCAAGGTTATTATAGACCGGATGTGCTCCACTTAATTAGTGAGAACACAATATTCTATGTGTCTTACTGAAGTGTGATATCCTACGCAAGGTGATCAATCTATACGCTGGAAGTTGTCAATCAAACTCTTTAAAGTAGACTACAAGGTTGGTGTTATTGCTTGGTCAAATATTATTGAAAATCAAATTAGCTGAGTTAGTGCACTTTTTTTTTCTAAAAAAGTAACAATTTTAGATTATAAAGATTATGAACTATATGTACACACTTTATCTTACTTGGTTATAGACTTTATGCTAATAATCCTAAGTAAAATTAAATTTTCTCAATGGTATAAAAGAAAATGTTCTTTCTTTGTTTTAATCCGGATGTTTATAAAGACAGTAGAGTACTTCCAATATTACTTGCTACTTCTTTTAGAGACGTCCCAAGACTCCCAAGATAGGCTGCTGCAACCTTTTGCTGCGTTTGGTTACTAGAACTTTGTCTCTTATAAGTGTGCTTTTAAATTACATATAGGGCTTAGGTTGTTGACTATACTTTTAAATCACTAATATTCACTATCACTAATGATTGATGGTTTATAACTCTTCTCAAGTTGTCTGTTGAATTCTGGCGGCACATGAAATAGAAATTTTAGCATTAGCAAAGCAAGTAAAAATTTAGTTTTCATGTCCTACTTATTGTTGAGTGAACTGTTTATTGTATTTATGTATGTGTTTGTAAGGAACATACAAACAAAGAGAATTTCTAAGTTAAGATTGAATTAAAAACTTTCTAAGTCAAAATAAAATAGAATCACTCTAAGTCCAAAGTTGGAAAATTTTGACTAAGTCCAAAAAGTTTCTAATGAAATTATTCTAAGTACAAAATCAATAAATTTTGGCTTGGGAAAAAAAATCTAAAAATATCTTAAGTACAAAAATTAGCAAATTTTGACTAAGTCAAAAAAAATTTTCTTATTGAAATTATACTAAGTACAAAGTTAGTGAATTTTGACTAAGTCCATAACCTTTCAATGAAATTATGCCAAGTACAAAATTAGTGAATTTTGACTAAGTCCGTAACCTTTCAATGAAATTATGCTAAGTACAGAATTAGTGAATTTTTCTTGAGACAAAAGAAATAGAATTACTCTAAGTCCAGACGTGGAATATTTTGTCCAAGATGAAATTTCCTAACAGTTCATTCACAACGCTACTTTAGAGATTGCCTATAAGTCAAAAGAAATAGAATCACTCTAAGTCCACTGTTGGAATATTTTGACTAAATGCAAATCTCGCTAAGTTAAGAATTTTAAAATTATAAAGTATTAGAGTGTTAGAATTATCCTTCACCAAAAGAAATAGAATCTCTCTAAGTCCATAATTGGAATATTTTGGCTAAGACAAAAATACTCTAAGACAAAATTTTCTTTTAAGTGTGGAAAATGAAATTTGTTAATCTAATTGGAAAAACCGTAATTATTACAAGTCCGAATTTTGGTAAATTTCCAACCAAATTCACAATTTCATAAAAATTACTATAAGTCCAGAAATTCGAGATTCTCTCTGTAACAAAAGAAATAGAAACGGTGCTAAGTCCAAAAGTGGAATATTTTGCTCAGAGTCTCAGGAAGTCTCTGGAGTTATTTCTCTGATTGCATACAGCAATTTGTCTACACTTATATCATTCCAACCGATCGATGTTGAGAATATCTTTGAGACTTTGAAATATTTTGTTTAACTCAAAATTTTAGAGGCGATAGTTATTTTGATACATCCGCATATAAATCAGAATTGCATTAAGAATATAAGTCCTAGGCATGTATAAGTAAGTGCAAATCTCAGAAAATCGGTTCTAACGGCACCAAAGTATTAGTACAGTCTAACTTGAGTATAAATGCTACAAGTTTGTAATAATCTTTTGGCCCTTTACTACGACTCAAGAGTACTAACTGCTTTCGGCATATTGTTTCAGAAACATGGCTCCAAAGACAATATGTATCCCAACTAACAGCGTTTCCCGTGTTCTATAGGATTTGCTCCTAAGTTTTCATTTAATAAGGCAGTTCAAAATGGTCCTTTACAAATAGTATTTTGATAGCTTATAAATGAAAAGTTACTCCATGCTTGATTCTTAATAAGTTCTGGTTTAAGTATCAAAGATTCAAGTATTTCAACACTTAGAGAATTTCCGAATAAGTAAAAATCATACTAAGTCCGAAGATTTATATATATACTCCGCCACCTAGCACAACTCCTAAATTTCAAAATTCTGACTAAGTCCAGAAATCAAAATTTTGCACATAGCTCAATCATAGATTATTCCAAATCAAGTGTTTTACTAAAGAGAGGCGGACATGGAGGTGCCGGTGTGCTGGTATTCTCTAGGGCCTCTAGAGTGTCAACCAGTGCGAGTGTCCTTATAGGGCGGCGACCAATGGCCACAAATATGCTAGCATTCTCTAGGGCCTCTAGAGTGTCAGCTAGTGCAACTGCTCGTACACGAGGCTCTCAATTGCATTTGTGTCGTGCCTTTCAGTCCCTATCTCTTCAAACGCCTCATAGTCCTAACCTTGCTCTCAAATAGTATCACAGGTTTTGGTAAATCCGATTTTGCCATAGCTACAATTATTCGATTTTGGTAAAAATACCTGCCTTAGGCGGTTCGGGTACGGTAAGGAAAAAAAAGAAAAAAATTTATGAAGTAAAATTTTTCCAAGATACAAGTTGCACCATTGTGTGTGCGAATGGGGCGTTTGTCCATAATTAGGTATGGAGACCGCTCTTCTATGAGTACTTCTAAAACCTAATTTTAATGCAATACACATAGACATTCTCATCGTCGGTTCGCTTGTTTAGAATGCTTAACCCTCTATTCCCACAAGTATAATACGAATTTGGTTGAGCTGGTGGAAGCTCAACAAAAGACCCACGCGAAGTATTATGTTGCTTTAACCTAAGAATAAATGGTTGGTTTTGATATTCGATTAGAATCATATAAGTATATTAAGTATTAAGGAAGGAAAATGTTTTTATAAAGTGTATTTATATCACAAGTGCATAAGTTAAGTATGGAAATATTTACAGGATAAGTGTTAAAATTATAAGTAGAGTAGGACAGAAATGTGCCCTAAGTCCCAAGCAGTGAATTGTGCTAAGTGTTAGAGTTCTAACATAAGGCCTGAGCTCAATTCATGCTAAGTACTAAGGGGCCTAAATTTAAACTACAATGCATGCCAAACAACTAAGTCATTACCTTTTAAAGCCAGAAAGAGAAGTTGATGGTAGGAGAGTTAGTAAATAACTGAATAAATTCAAGAGGTACATGCTATAACATTAGCTCTGGACCAGGATTTTAGTGTTTGTCTGTGCAATTAAATATCTGTGTGTTAATATGTGACGTAAATCAGGCATGGTTGTAGGCATACATATATGTACTGGTTGTTTATATGATTACATTAACTATAAACATAATATCTTTAATAAACATATACTATTAGCAAATCACATACAGATTACCATGAATAGGCTGTCGTTACCTGTATATGGTGTCATATAGGTAGAGACAGGCCTATGAATGCATAAATTGATACAAATAATGCCTTGGGCCTAGCTAAAGTAATTGTGTCTTGCCCCTGAGTGCTACTAGTTAATTGCAGGGCACGTGTCAATCAAAGGTTCATAATATGATCTATAAAGTGTTGATTCTATATCAAGCATAGATAGATAGTTGTGGATGCGAAGCATTTCTGTAAAAGTCTCATATGTACGTTCAAAGAATTTGAAAATTGAGGATCGCATCTCCATTAGTATAAAGTCTATCCGTTCGTACATCTAACTGTCAAATTGTCATTCCCATATAAACAACCCCTTAAATAGTGGATGTAAATATTCATTTATTTCCCTGGTATATCATTTATATCCCTGGTATGATTTTAGAAGATTTTAAATTTTTTTTGGAAGATTTTATAATTTTTATTAATTACTAAAAGAAAGAAATATTATGGTCAGGGAAATAAATGAAATTTAAAAACCAAAATTAAACCACATTTTACTAGCATAAAAATGAGTTTTTGTTTAAATGAGAATGATATTCCTGTCCAGTTTTTTGTTTAGGAATGAATATTTCTTACCCTCGTGAATAAATGATGACCTATCGGTCCATCATTTATTCCCTCAGGTAAGAAATATTCATTCCTAAACAAAAAACTGGACAGGAATACCCCATTTAATGTGGTTTAATGAGAAAAGATATATCTTATGTTTAAGCGATTTGCTTTAACTTACAAAAATATTACATTTACAGTTGGTATAAACCCTTTTCTATGTCATAACTGTATTACAGTCTATTGTTAATTTTTAAGGTAAGATGTTCCTTGCAAAAATGTATTTCTAAGAATTTTATTGCTTTGCTACTCTATAATCAAAGTTGTATTTAAAGTGTGCCATATTTCTTTGTATAAATTGTTATTTCTGCGCTACTAATTATTATAATTATTCCTATTAGTGCAGCTACTCTATAATCATATAAACTTAACTGTACCTTGATTATTGTTATGAGGTATTGCGTAGTTTGGCGTAGCGTGGCTGTTGCTCATTTGTCTTCCAGTCCCTACTGAGAGACAGAGGAAAAAGGGTTTTATAATAACGTTTTCTTATTCGTTAGCTTCACAAATTTGGTGACTTTAGTGAATTTTTATTGGTTGCTTCATTAAGTTGAGTGCTCAAACGTTTCAATCACTAATTTTAAAATACAGAAGAGGTATTTTTTTGTACCATGATTGGGGATGTACATAAATTCATCGGCTATTGTCTTATCCCTTTAGAATCTTGGTAATCCGTCCAGCAGAGTCTTATTAGATTAGTCTTAGATTATTTGTTTTAATTGTGGACGTGGATGGTTAATTCTTGGATAATTTAAACAATGATATACAATGTTATATGTTATTGTTGAATCATTTTGTTTTAAAAAAGCTTCATAAGTTTATTATTTGATAACAAACTGCTTAAAAATTTGCTGCGATACTTATATACATAATTGTTCATTTGGAATCTTTTTTTACAGTATTGCTTCGAAATCGATTAATATCCGCTGGATTAGAACCGGTTCTCAGCCTTACTAAAAATTCATGTAGTCCAAATTGCAGAAAATTTTCTGCGAAAATTAAAATAAAAATTATAAAATTATTACCAGTTTTGTTAGTAGGGGTCCTCGGCCCCTCGGGCTAAGAAAAAAGGTTTTCATTTCAATTTGCACGGAAAGCTGTCTATAATGCGATGTGATAAATACCTATACTTTGATTTTGAATATCCTTTTCAGACATGGTTAGGGTGTTTGCATTCGACAAGGAGGGTTTGGGGTCAGGGTTTCTTGTAGCCTTTTCATCAACATAGTGCCTGGGATAGATAGATTGATTAATATTTTAGAATTGTTATGGTTAAATAATAGATAGTGCTTTCCCTCAAAGTGTTTGACGAGCACTGACAACCCCCTTCCCCCTAAGGACGTCAAAGCTTTTTATTTATGTGTGGTTTCAAAGCTTGAGGGGGCTAAACACTCCTTCACCCCCACCCTTAGACGTCTATGTTCCCTCTTTGTTTTTAAAATGAACTGAAAATAGTGTTGGAGTTTTTTTACGGTTCAGTGCCCTAACCTTGCGGGTTTACCCAGTACCCATTAGATCTTACCTATCCTAATACAACTGAATTTAAAAAGTTTTAGCTTCCTAACTTAAATAGCAGCCTAGAAAATAAAACCTTTCTTACAGACGGAATGACAGATGGACACTTCGAGTTAAACAGTAACTTCGATTCACAGTGCGTATGATTGTGCTTTGACTTTAGTGTCAGAACCTAAATTGGGACATAGTGCATTTCATTACCCTAGGTTGGGTAACTTCATTTCACTTTTCCATAAAATCTAAAATGCAGCGGTTTTTCAGAAAATTAGATTTAAAAATTTCAAGTTCAATTTTCATCCACTAGGAGTTACCGCATAATCATGACAAGAAAAGCAAAGATTATTTATTTAAACTTCTGAACAACTTTGCTTTTATGAAGTCTGTTATAAAACATCTCTATATATGATTTATTTAAGGCTGAATTTCCGTGACCTTAGCAAAGCAACTGATAAAAATGGCCATAAATCAACTCACTTCAGGAGTGATTTTATAAAGAACTTTATAAAAGCAAACTTGTTCAAAATTTTAAATATATAATCTTTGCTTTTCTTGTCATGGTTATGCGATAACTCCTAGTGAATAAAAATTGAACTTGAAATTTTCAAATCTAATTTTCTCAAAAACGGCTGCATTTTGATGTTACCTAACCTAGGGTAATGAAATGCAATATGTCCCAATTTAGGTTCCGACACTATAGTCAAAGCATCTTCGAAAGCACTGTGCAATTCTAAAAATGTAACATAAGTACCTGTTTTCGATTGTATTTCTGTTACTCTAAAAATTAACAATTAGGTTAATCATTTCCGTAAAGATGCACAGCAATAATAAGATTACAACATTGTAATGAAAACAAGAACTGCAATACTATTTGGCTCGTCATGTCCTGATTAACACACATGAACAAAGTAGAACTGGACTTTGAGCCGGTCCCCGTTAAGGCAAACCATGTTAGTTTGTCCTTTTTTTCAGTTGTTGATATGTTGTTGGGTTAGTAATAAAAAGCGGACGGACACAATAAGATATAGAGTAGCTTCGCTACTAAGAAATACTGAATTTAATATTGATATTTACTTGGTGTCTGCTTAACTTTTTTGAATTTTAAAAATCTAAATTTTTATGAATAAAACCTAAAAAAATAATTTTGAATAATATATTTATCTATAGAATTCTTACCATTTCAAAATCATTTACATCCAGTTTTTCCTTTTTCCTAAACAACAAACACAAATATTATGAAATATACTGATATTAATATATTGAGTGCTTTCTCTACAAGTTCCTTGTGAGCACTAAACCCCCCTCCCCTATCACCCATTTTTTAAAAATTAAAACTAAGAAAGGGAGGAGTGGTAGACCTCTTCATGCTACAGATCCCTAATCTTGCGAAGCTACCCTGTACCCAATAATAACCTAACCTAACCTGACTTAAAGTTCAAAATGAACGAATACACGAAAGACTAACCACCCCTTTCTTATTTTGAATTTTTTTCGAATAAGGGGGGGGAGTATCTGTGCTCGATTGGATCTTTGAGGAAATCCGCCAGATATTGGTAGCTAGACTAAAGCTCGTGAAGGCTGAAATTAAATTAAACTTCTGCGACTAAACTAGTAAATATCGTCAGCTTGTCCAAACTAAATTTATTCAATTTGTGGTATCCGCCGAGGATAAATGGCAGACACCGGAGTTCAATTAGATTACGGCAGTGTGACAGACGTGGACACCTTACTATAGAGAAGCTACGCTTCTCTAGCATGCACCAAATAATAATCAACATCTATTTCAGTTGTCACTTTATTGAAGGTCTAAAGAGTACTAAAGCTATATACAACAAACAATAGTTACACAGATAGGAATAAATAATCATAACATAAAAGCATTATAATACATATACAATAGTCAGTTTGGGCAATAATGATCCCCCATCCCTGGAAAGGGTGGGGGGAATTAACAATGCAGCTTAACCATAATAAAGCTTGTCAGATTCAATCATTAATTTAAAGCATAGGGAGGGGGTCGGCAGACCCCTTTCCCAGGACTCGGGGGAGGGCCTGTGGCCCTTCCCCGAACCCCGGTCAGGGGTGCCATAGACGTGGCTCACGGTTGCCGAATACCACAAATTTACTACTTGTAAAAGAAAATATTTTGTTTTAATTTAAAGAAAAAATTTAATGTACTATAAAATTCAAATTAGGATAAAGATAAGAAAATTGTAATACTTATTCTTAATAATTATTTATGATTTTATGATTCAGAGGGGTCTAAGTCCCGGGCCTACAAAACTGGTTTAAGTCTTTTAATTCTTATTTTGGCATCAGAAGGAAACTGTCTGTAATATAATATACACCGGATATTAAACCGTTTCGAATCTATACTGAAAACTGTTTTAAATGTTAAATATTTCACTTCCGTTCTATCTATTAATGCCCAGGACAACGTCTTTCCCCCCCCCCCCCTGGGTGTCGGCTCCCCTAGCCCCAAGGGGTCCCTTCCCTTGTCCATGGCATGCCCAGTGGCATGGGGCTGAAGTGCGTGTGGCACAGGCTCGCCCTGACTCACGTCCCTCCCCTGCCCTAGGAACTCAGGTGCATGTGGCACAGGCAAGTCCTTATATCCCCAAATTTCAATCTCCCCAGCCTCTGGTGCAGGAGGCACAGGCAAGGCTGGGGTTTTACAATGGCTTGGATACAACACATTTGTTAAATTTAACTTATCCTGGCTCGACTGGAAGTGCTGGGCAGCTGGGTTCCTTCGGCTGGCAGGGGGCGCTGGATGGCGTGTAGTTGAGCTCTCCCTGCAGGCTGGTGGCGCTGGCTGGCTGGGGGTGACGGGTGTCACCCCTTCCTCTGGGACTGCTGGCTCGTTCCAGGATCCAGGTCTCTCGGTGGCGGCGACGGTTGTCGCCCCAGGCACCAGGTTGGGGGCTGGCTCGTTCCAGGATCCAGGTATCTCGGTGGCGGCGACGGTTGTCGCCCCAGGCACCAGGTTGGAGGCGCTGGATAGCACCCCCCAGTCATCGCAGGTGGCGGCGCCCCATACATCGACGCTGATGCACTGGCTAGCGCCTCCTGCCTCTCTCGTTCAGCGGCCGCCAGGACCTCCCCGTACACCGCCTCAGTGACGCTGGGTAGCGCCCCTCCACTCTTGCTGGGTAGGCTCGGTCGAGCAGGCTCCATCATGTTGAGGCTAAAAGGCTGGGGCCTCAGGACTTCTGGCTCGGCGATGTTGTTGGGCTGCACAAGCTCCGGCCCCAGGTGGTTGAGACTGAAGCCCAGGCCAACCCGGTTGGGTTCAGCCACACCGCCCAGTACGTTGATCCTAGCTGGGACGGTCCCAAACTGCGGCATCCCGTCGGCTCGGCCCGCTGCGTTAGGGGCGGCTGCTTGCTGCGGTGGTGCTGGGGGCGCGCTCCCTTCCATATGGGCCACTCTGCTGGGCTTCCCTGGGGGAGCACCCTTGTCGGCGGTGCGGCTGCCGTGTGGCCGGCATAGTGGCAACGCTCGCACTTGGCAGAACGGTCACGGCGTGGCTGGGTGCGTCTCTCTTCTAGGCTGACTTCCATAGGCGTCGGGCAGTCTCGAGCTCGGTGGCCTTTCCCTTGGCAGCGGAAACAGCGGCCTGGAACCTTGTCATCTGGAGCAACCTTCCCCATCTGGTGGAGACCCGGAGCCAAGGCGCCAATCTCCATTGGCTCCGACTCGTCATATTGGGGCAACTGGATGCTGGCTGATCCTGTGAGCCCGTCGGTAGCGTCCACTAGGCACACACCCTCCTTCAGTTGCTTGGTAATCATGGTGACGGTGAACATGGCTCTCCGTGTGTACTCAGGTACACTGGTGATCTCATGACTCATCATTTCACGTTTCACATTAGCGTTACGAATGCCACGATTTAATTCGTCCACTAACAACTCGAGATCCTCATGGCTGTAGGCGTCCCTATACAAGGCACACTTTGTGGATATGTACGCTTGTATAGGTTCTGTCGAGTGTTGCCTGTAATCCCTAAACGCTTGTTTAAGCGTCTGGGATTCAAAGGCGGGACGAAATAACATTTCACACTCGGCCTTGACCTGTTCGTAGGTCAAGGCTTGGCCTCGCCAAACAGATGAGAAGCCATTTCCGCCGCTTGCCCTACCAGTGACAGTAAAAGGGCGTTGCGGCGGTTGAGGGAGTCATGGGGCGGCACGCGGTAAGCCGCCCATGACATCTCGAGTCTGCGGATGTGGGAGCTCCAAGATTGCTTGGGCGGTCCTCTATACTCCGGCAGGTTACTCAGCATCAGCTTGCGGTACTCGGCTGGAGCCGGCTGAGGGTCATCCTGGAGCCATCCTGGGGCTTGGTCGCCTCCTGGCGCTTGCGGCTGTTCCATCGGGTCAACGGTTCAACGGCGGGACACAAGGATATAAGACAATATTATAAATGGTTTGTCACTTGAGGCTTTCTAGCCTAACAGCCAACACTGTTTTTTTCACTAGGTTGGTAGTTTAGTTACAAAGATATAACTTAGCTGTACTTATCACTAGTTGGATTCTGAGGTTGTAGAGTAGGCTGGTAGGGGTAGATAGGTGTTGAGGGTCTGAACTGCTGTCAGGAACTGATTTGGTTTTCCTTTATCACACTATAGATAGGAGGGAGAAGCTTGTAATTCTTTATCTTTCTAAAAATACCTCTGTTAGATGCTATGGAGTAGCTCCGCTCCGGTGTGTGTGTGTGTGTGCGTGAAATCTCCTGTCCTTGCAACGCGCTTACGCACCGTCAAATCCGCGCACACAGGTAAAACGCGCACTTATCCCTCAACTCGCTCTCTCATTGGTCCGCTTTGTCCATTGAATTTTATGATATTTCCGCACTCCGTTGCGCGGCCCGTAAATGGCGCTCTGTGTTCCCGGTCACTAGCTCCACACCGTGGGCGGACTTAGTCAAGTGTGGGTAGGAGGGGGGAAGCGCGTGAGGGGACGGGGTAAATCCGTCCGTTCCCCCTGTGAGGAAGGGGGGAGTGCTGTGGGTTTGAGGTAACTGTGTGATGAGGTAATGATGCCCTTTCTCCTTAATCCTAGGCTTATCTGTTATGTCACCTTGATTGTATTTCCTTAAATGGAGAGTGGGCCCCTCCCTTTCCTCTGGAATAAGGGGTGTATTTTTGTTGTGCTGTAGGCTTGGGGTGGTTAGATTGTTTATCAGGGCATTGTTGTGTTACATCTAGCTTCTATTTTTGTCCCTATCACAATACATAACAGATTTGTTTACCAAACCCGTTCTATTTTTAGTTGTTATCACAATACACAACAAATCCAAGCCTGTTCTATTTTTAGTTTTATCACAATACACAACAAATTGTTTGCCAATCTTTGCTCATAAATCTATTGTTTAACCATCACACCAGGGTGGTAATCCCTACAATGTGATATAATATCTGTTTTTCTAGATGGGTGGCTGCGTTGTAGCCTCTCAGGATACTTGGAGTTGACGTAGTTTTCTCTGCTTTGTTGCACTACACTCGTATGTTGGCTCGCAGCTCGCAGCTATATGGCGTGTTTCAGCCTATCGGCGGCAGGGAATGTCCCGTCCTGCTAGCGCCGCTGATCCAAATCCGGCTGATGGCGGCAGGGAATGTCCCGTCCTGCTAGCGCCGCTGGTTCGGATCCTGCTATCTCTTGCAGTAAGGTTGGCCTAGTTTCAGCCGTTTGCACTTATTTGGCGTGTTTCAGCCAGTCCGCAGGCCTGTTTCAGCCTTTTGAGCGCCCAATTCTCCGTTAGATGTCGGCGCTTCTCGCGGTTCTCCATCAAGTTTCGCTGTTTCACTTCCACAACTGCCGGATGCAGAGTTAGACCTTGCTATCCAGGGTGGGTCATTCAGGTTGCTTGTGTCAGTTTTGCCAGTTTCACTGCTGGGAGTACCTTAGCCTCAGCTGCGCGTCTGCTCTACACTTGTGGTTTGCCGTAATCTCACACAGCTGTCACCAAAAGTTGTGGTATCCGCCGAGGATAAATGGCAGACACCGGAGTTCAATTAGATTACGGCAGTGTGACAGACGTGGACACCTTACTATAGAGAAGCTACGCTTCTCTAGCATTCACCAAATAATAATCAACATCTATTTCAGTTGTCACTTTATTGAAGGTCTAAAGAGTACTAAAGCTATATACAACAAACAATAGTTACACAGATAGGAATAAATAATCATAACATAAAAGCATTATAATACATATACAATAGTCAGTTTGGGCAATAATGATCCCCCATCCCTGGAAAGGGTGGGGGGAATTAACAATGCAGCTTAACCATAATAAAGCTTGTCAGATTCAATCATTAATTTAAAGCATAGGGAGGGGGTCGGCAGACCCCTTTCCCAGGACTCAGGGGAGGGCCTGTGGCCCTTCCCCGAACCCTGGTCAGGGGTGCCATAGACGTGGCTCACGGTTGCCGAATACCACAAATTTACTACTTGTAAAAGAAAATATTTTGTTTTAATTTAAAGAAAAAATTTAATGTACTATAAAATTCAAATTAGGATAAAGATAAGAAAATTGTAATACTTATTCTTAATAATTATTTATGATTTTATGATTCAGAGGGGTCTAAGTCCCGGGCCTACAAAACTGGTTTAAGTCTTTTAATTCTTATTTTGGCATCAGAAGGAAACTGTCTGTAATATAATATACACCGGATATTAAACCGTTTCGAATCTATACTGAAAACTGTTTTAAATGTTAAATATTTCACTTCCGTTCTATCTATTAATGCCCAGGACAACGTCTTTACCCCCCCCCCCCCCTGAATTTTTTTTATAAATTTACATGAGGAATTAATTTTACTTACATTCCATTGTTATTCGTTGGTTTTTTCTTCATACCTAAAAATTACATAACTATCGATTAACTTCATAAGTAACTTATAATAAATTCTAATCAATTTATCTAAAAACTAGAGGCCTCCACCAGGGGCACTTGAGCGAATGGAGGGAGAGGCTACTATCTTCTTTTTAATTTTGGTTTCAAAAAGAAAAAATATTAGGGTGGGTATGTTTTTCTTGAGGCAATTTCACTGGGATAAACCTTCCCTAGCCCTATAAGAATCTTTTTTTGTAAAGGAGAATCATATCAGTACAGCGGTAACCAAATTCCTTCGCTACACACAGACAGACTTTCTTTACTTTTCTTTATTTTTTTTTTTGCTTTCCTACTAAAACATAAAAAAAGATATGAAAGACGAACAGACAGACCAAATGAATATAGTTTTGTTAGAACAAGGATGGAAACATCCAAAAACGCGAAGCCCTGAAATGGTAGGACAAACGAACATTAAAATATGTAGAGTGTCAGAACTGAATAAGCAGAACATTAATGCACAGGTAATCATAATTCCAAAAATAAGATAAATAGGATAATTATAACATACAAAAAATTGTTGTAAAAAAAAGTAAAAATCAGCATGTTATAAATGGCCGTACATACTTTTTGATGGCGATTAAAACGTTGCTACGCTTCCTAAATCGTAATCCTAACTGTTATGGGAATTATCATGCAAAGTTTAAAATCGACAGGACAATTCTAACCTGTTTTAAAAAAAGGGGGGAAAAGCTAACTGTCCCGGACGGACAGGCGGGCATACCTTAGATATAGAAAAACTTTGCTTTTAATAAGTGAATACTCACATTTATAGAAAAGATAAAGGATAATTAAAAAGACAACACCTCCCAAAACTCCGGATATGATATAAATTTGTGTCTGAACTTCTAATCCTTCTTCCTAGATAGATAAATATTTACACCAATAGATAGACAGATAGATAAATCAATAGAGAGATTTATAGATAGATTATTAAATAGATCCATTAAACATAGATTTATAGATATACTGAAAAAATAGATCGATTAACAGATTGAAAGTTAGATCAATAACTTGATATATTAATAGATAGATGAGTGCTTTCCCTCAAGTGACTGGTTGAGCATTATTATCACCCTTCCCCCATAATCTTAAAATTAAAAATAAGGAGGCTGTAGTTCTTTATCATATGGCTACCCACACGTAGGGGGCTATCCACCATAACCTAACCCAACAAGATATATTGTAATATACAAACAAACCGAAAACTATCCCCCTTCCCCCATTATTTTCAATTTATTTCAAAATGTAGGTGGAGGGGGTTATTAGTGCATTGTGTGAAAACGTTTGATAAAAGATTCATCAATAGATTGGTAGATTAACTGAAAGATTGATATATTAATTGATAGATGGAAGAATAGATAGGTTGATTTACTTACAAATTCATCTATTGATTGATACCTTTTCAGTGGTTGATTGTGACATGGTTGAAGTAGGTGATGAAGGTGTTGATTCCTCTGATATTGAATCAGAAGGTGATGGTGAAGGATCATTGAAACCTGTCAACTGTAAACCTTAACAAATTGTTTATATCCTGTTACATAAAGAATGATGTTTTTTGTCTGAAGCTTAAGATCTCATGAACTCCTGAACTGATTGAGTTTTATATTGGTCCTGGGGTGGTTTTAGTCTATTTTTTTATTAGATTACGGCTTTGGATGGTTTTAGGCTTTTTTTGGCCCCATTCATATGTATCCCTTTAAATGCAGAGTCCTTAGATGCTAAGGGCGCAGTCGCTAGTTGTTGGGCTATAAGATTTATAACAGTAATATATTCTTATAAAAAATGTCCTAATTAAACCTTTGATAAAACTTGAGTCTTGAAATCTCCTTTTTTTATATTAAATGAATTTTTAAAAATTACAGTCATTTCTTGTCATGTTTCTAGAACAATTCTTGATGGGTATGAATTAAAATTTTAAAAATTATTTTTCCCTAAAAATAAAATTTGAAATATTTTCAAATTATCATCAAATTTATCATTATTATCTTAAGCTAAATAAATATCTGGGAAAATTATTGGCCCGAATTTGTTGTACAGTACAACTTATAAATTTCAGGGAAACTTAATAAATGTTCTGGGGTGGTGTTAGGCTATTTTCTTGAATTCCCCCCTCCCCCTTCCTTAGAGGCTAGGGGCGAAGTAACTAGTGATTAATATTTTACCTCCATGGCCACTCTCAATCTCATCCATTTTAACTGCTGAAATTTAAATTACTTCATAACTAAATTTTCAGAAATGGATCACATTCACATTCACAAAGTTCATAAAAATTGATGTATTATTTTAACATGCCTTTTCCCATCCCCTAGGACGCCCATGCTATAGGGTTACTATTTAATTTCGTTGTGATTTGCTTTTATATATAAGTAGCGGTTTCGCCTCTAGCATTTAGGAGCTCTGCACAAAAAGATAGGGAAAGTAAAATAAGAGCCTAAAACAAGCCAAGACTTATGTATGTGAAGCTTACATACAATGGAGAACTCGATTGGTTTAGTAGTTTTCGAAATGTGCAGATAAAAAAATCGTACTAATCTTTATAATAGGATTCTTACTATAACTTCAAATACTATTGATAAAAACTATAATTTTTTCTGCTATTAACACATAAGGAGAGGTAGTTAAAATACTGAAAAGAACAATATTTATTAAATTTTATTATCCTTATTTTTTATGTTTTTACAAAATGAGAAAAAAACTTATTTTGCATAATTCATTTGTTTCAGGATTATAAATCAGGAAGGAAGGGGACAATGGTCTGTTTATTGCACTCGTCCCCAAAGTTTTACAATAACAATTTCTTATTTGTTGGATTATCAACTTTTGGTACTTTTATTGAATTTTGATTGGTTGGTTCATTAAGTTGATTGTCCAAATGTTTCAACCACTAATTGTTATTTACAGAAGAGTGAATTTTGTTAATCATTATTGGGGATGTACATCAATTTATCGGCAGTTGTCTTATCCCTTTAGATATCTGATTATAAATACCATGAAATTTGGTGTTGGTCCACTAATCCTAATACCTGCCAAAAACAATTTGGTTTTTCATGTCAAACATGAATTGGATAACTTTATGGACTTTTCTTGGATTTTGTATTTACTGTTGTTATCTTGTTTTTGCAATTTTGCAACAAATTTTCCTTGTTCATTTGAACCCGATAACTAGTGAGCGCTTTAATCAATCTACCTGTTTTGTATTGACAACCTTTATCCGGTAGTCTTTAATCCGATGCCATAAATTATTAAGTGCTGACAGTGGGATAAATATTCTAGTAAACCAGGAACATTATGTCCAAAGGAAATTAGGTTCACAACATAAATAATTCTGTATACTGTACCATCATAATATCCATATATAACAGGATCTGTGACTGTATGTATGTGTGAACCGAAGAATCCCGCAAACCGATGAACCGATGTAGATCCTAGATTTGTTTTGGGGGAGGGTACAACCACCATCCAAAGAGGAATCACAACTAAATAAATGACACCCTCCCAAACATTTTTTTTCTTTTTTACCTTTATAAACTAAAATTGAAGAGGGGGGGGGGGTTCGTCTTCCCATACTACAGTAATTAAACCCCTAGGAACGTAGCCACTTTTTGGATTGTTTTTTTTCACCAAATAGTCGACAAAAAGAATAACTTAGCCTTTTATGTTGAAAAAATTTGGTATTTTTTCATTAAATATTTCCGTCCGCCAAATAAAGGTTTGTAAATTTATAATTCAAAAGATAAGGACATTTTTTGGCAGTAAAGTGATTAAGTTTCTTGAATAAAAAGTATGATTACTTTATTCATATAACTAGTGGCTTCGCCCATAGCCTAAGGGATCCAGACACCCCTCCCCCTTACCAGCCTATATTCATTTTTGTTTTGAATTTTTTTTGTAAGGGGAGAGTGTTTTCTCAAGGGATTTGTCCATGAAGTAATGCGATAATAGTTTTCGCATCGTATTATAAACAGCTTTCCGCGGATATACCTCGAGGCTAAAAAAACTGATTTTAATCTTAAGATTGTACGTTTTTATATTCGTAGAAAGCTGGATATAATACGATGCTAGACAGTTTTTTTTGTATGGATGAGAACCGGTTCCTATCCACCGGATTCGAATGAATACGAGAAATAACTATTATTATATTTACTGTAATATTAAGAGATAGATAGATATAACCAAGAGACATAATGTCTAAATCAGCCAATAGGGAAATAGTGAAGGTAATAATCATGTAAAGTCTGCATTTCCATTTAAAACATGTTGATTCTTTTTACTGTTGTAATAAAATTATACCTATTTGAAATCATACACTTCTATTTAAGCATATCCCTTCTCCCCCACTCCCAACCACATTTTGATTTATCTCTTGTAACATAGAAGAAGAAGAAAATTTTTAGGTATTGTTTTTTTCGGGACCAGATTTGCTTTTGTAGCATAAAACCTGACCTGGGCTGGCTACCAATGCAAATCTTTCCTAAATTCTGTAGCATTATCAGTACGAGATATCTTCAAAATTAAATTATCATACTACTCATAAATGTTTACATATTATTTTTTCTTATCTATCTTCTTATTTTGTCAAAGATAAGACAAGGTTTTATATAGTGTTTTCAGTATTAGTCATTTTAGTTCAAAAGTCTTTTAGTGTTTTTTTAATTTTTAATTTCATATTGTGAAAATGTATATATCAGTTCTTTTAACGTCAAAACAAGACTATGACAATTTAAATTTAACCTGCATTATTGTAGATATATCTTTCTTGCAGCAATTCTTGCAATCTATGTTATATATTTTATAGATTTAACTGAACATAAGGATGCCCAATACCTCTCTATTATAGAACCAAAATGAGCCTTCCCTGGACAATTATGGCAGGTTTTCTGTACACAGACATTGCAATTGTACTTCTATTACTATCTCCCATTTCTTCCAGGTGGCTCTACAAATTCTTTACTTCAAAGTATTTTGATTTATTGATTAATAAAACGACCAAGCTAATATTGCTTGATTCACTTCTACAAGAGACAAAATGAATTGAAAATGATTGGTAAAATCGAAATATATCTTCATGTCTTAGAATAGTGTAAATTTTTTTAAAAAATAGGTTGAAAAACATACTAACTTTAAAATATTAATATATTTATCAATTAATTGTAAATTGATATTTGAATAGGTAGTGTTTTGCTGGTAGATAAAGATTTATTGATTTATAAGTAATTTCGTGGTTAATTGTTCAATAGATTGATAGATTAATTCATAGATACATTGATTATATATTAAGTTCTAAGTTGAGACATCTCAACCCAAAGCTACTTCATCAAATTAACATCTTGATTAATTAATGTAATTTTTGTTAGATTTATTAATTATTGTAATTAATAATATATTGATTAATTTATATAATGAATCATAGATTGATTTATTTATAGATTGTTAAATAGATAGATTGACAAATAGATTGATTGATAAAAATATTGATGAATTTATTGTAGGATTGATTTAGAGGTTTGGTGAAGATTTAACTGATGTATTGATTGGTTTATGGATAGATTTATTCATAGATTGATTAATTAGAAAATTTAGTAACTAAATTAATTAAAGCATAGATTAAGAGATTGATTGTTGTTTAGAATTGTTTTTATAAATTATCTAAGATCATTAGATATTTGATATATTAAGTGTTAGATAAATTGATTGATTGATTAAGAAAGATATTGAAAATAAATAAACATTGAAAATGAACTTAATATGGTCAAGAATATTCTTTTTAAGGTTTCTTCAAATGTTGATTATTCAGTTGTCCTACTACTTCTACATAATAGTTGGACTTCTAATCATTGCTTTCTTGGATGCTACCAGAGAAACTTGGAAATATTCTAAGGTATTAATTCATTCATTTATTTATCTATCTATCCATCTATCTTTCCATCCATCCATTTATTCATTAATCTATCTAAATACTATTTATCTATTAATCCAGCTATCCTTATATCAATCCATTAATCCATCTATCTGGACATATGATAATAATTTTTTCCATTGTTTCATCCATATACTTCTCATCCATTTATTCATTTGTACATTTGTCCATTCATCCATACATTCAATAATCCATTCAAGTATTCATTCATTCATCTATCTGTCTGTCTATACATTCATTAATCCATTTATCAATCTATCTTTCCATTCATTTATTCACTATTTCAACCATCTATGATTTATTCTCAATCATTCATAACAATTCGTCCTTCTATCCATCAATCTTTTATAAATATAACCATTCATCCATTTATTCATTCAACCATTTATCTATCTAATTAGGTAGATGAAGCTGAGATGTTGGACATAAAAATGCAGAATCAATTGAAAATGTTCCGAGCTCAAAGAAATATGTATATTTCAGGTAGAATGGCAATTTTTATGACAACTATACCTTTATGACAAATGTACATTTTATGACAAGTATACCTTCATGACAAATTTTTCTATGACAAACGTACATTTTATAACAAGTGTACCTTTCATGACAAATGTTTTTATGACAAATATGCCTTTTATGACAAGTGTACCTTTTATAACAAATGTACCTTTTATAACATAAAACTTATTGGCCAAATGAATTTTAAAGACAATTTTTTACAAGTGTTTTAGGACAATCTTAAATCTTACACCAGATTAGTATACTATAAAAGAGTAAAACTTGCAGCTGGTTAAAATAACGTTACCCCCTATACACCCCCTTTACCCCATCTTAACCCCTCCTTCTGGATGAACGAACTGACCAACAAATGATAGCAACCTAATTGACGACAAGTATTCCCCTGTAATAATTGCCACGTATATACTCTTTCCATTTATAAAAGAAATTACAATTAATCCATGCCGTATTACCCTAAAGTACGTAATTAGACAATGAACCCTTCCCCTCTCCTTTAATTATAAATTAATCAAAAATAAGAGGGGTGGGGTTAGTTTTTCGTTTGAAAGCATAGGAGAAAAAACTAACCTATTCCCCCACCTGCATTGTTTTTAATTTTTATCAAATAAGAGGGAGCTTGATAAGCATTTTGAGGGAAAGCACCCAATCCTACTACATTTTACACCAAAATATTTTTTTTAGGTTTTGCTGGATTTTTGTGTCTTGTAATAAGAAGATTGGTAGCTCTAATTAGTAAAAATGCTGTCTTAAAGCAAAAAATAAAGTCTCAGTAAAAAAATAGTTTAGAGCAAAGTTAACAATTCAATATTTTTTTCTCGATTGATTAAGTTTATATTTTAAAAAATACAACTTCCAGGTAAGCCGAAAATCGTATATTAATTAAATATTAGAATTAAAAAAAAAACATTTCTTTTTTAAAATCTTTACTTCTTGAGTTTTCCCTCAAAATTTGCTGCTTAAAAAAGGTCATCTTTTTAAAAAATATGAATATGGTATGAATATCATATATGAATATGAATATCATTATATAGTTATTTGTATTGTATGATAATAAAATAATTTATGTATTGACCAATAAATGTTTACCCCTATAATGTATCAAATTTGCCTCACATCTAATTTTGGGCTAATTTAATTTAAAAGTTCCGTTTGAATCCATTAGATGACTGAATTTTTAGTGGAAGATTCTAAATTTCAATGAGATTCTATAGCAATGCTTCGCCTTTAAAAATGTACCTAATTGTCTTAGGAATCAATAATCCAAGAATCAAGTTAATTATCAATTCAGAGGTTCAGACAAAGAGACACATGGACTGGTCCTAAGTGTAGAAACGCTTGGATTTTCATAGGACAGAATTATTAAAAGTTTGCCTGGACAAAAAGTTATCCTGTTGGTCCATTGAAGCACAGAAACAATCATTGTACATCATTCTTAAACACATAATAAATACAGTATTAGAGATCTTGACTGACTGAACGAGAAAATGTTATCTATTCTAAAGCTATTAAAGATAGACGGCTCTATTTTATGTAAAGATTGCCCTTACCAATAAGCATCCAGTATATAACTCACTTGGTTCTTAAGTCCGTCAGTTATTTTCTTTATTGTTTTTAGAGAGAGACGTCTGAAATAATGTGTGTGAATTGAATATTTTCTACAGTTTACAATGATTCAATAAAAGTCTAAGGTTGTCTAGCCTACCTTATTAATAGACAGTGCTCTCCAGACTATCATGTTTAATTTTTACAATCCTCTTACATAAAATTTACTAGATGCAGCAAGCAGATAACATCTAGAAAGATAAATATTAATTTAGATAGATATTTAACCACTAATCATTTATGTGTAGTAAAACAAGGATAACAACATCCATAAAAGCGAAGCTCTGTAATAGTATGACAAACGAACATTAACACTTGTAGAGTGTAAGAACTGAATAATCAGAATATAAATGTATAACAGTCGAAAGAAAATTGAGTATATTTGTTGAAAACTGCTTAAATACAGGTAATGTTTAAGGACATACTTACATGTTTAGTACTAGATTATAGAGATGCTTAGCTTATAAAATTGTACTTTGTTGCCCTATAAATCAGTATTCCAAAAATCGGATTATCATATCACATAAGAATTTGTAGTTAAAAAAGTTAAAATTCAACATGTTTGAAATTTCTGTCCATAATCTTAAAATATAATTGACTAGTAAATAATAATGTATTTTGTATATTTAAAACATCCTGAATTATAAGAGAGAAAGACCCTACCTTTTATATACAGTTTTACATAATATCCATTTAAACTTCAACATTTTGACAGTATCATTAATAACTACATTAACAGTCATTGTAAATATTCTGAAAATAGAGAAAATCAGTACAATTTGCAAATCAAATATATATGTTGTATACAAAAGTATGATAGTAAGTAAAAGCAAAGACATGTAAAAATCAAGGTTTAAATCAAATGTGTAATGTAATATTTACATAATCAAATAGATCAATTCATTTTAGTTTAATCTCATTCTAGAAAGTATAAAATCTATAGCATAAAACAATAGGTTCAGAACTTTGTTGATATTTGTATAATACAAAATTAAGATAAAAAGCAGTAATATAGACAATTTTTAAAACTCAATTTTTTAATCTTAGAGTAATATGATAATAAAAATTGTTGAAAAGTTATCAAAAAATAGGTTCTGTTTAGAGTACTTGCAATGTAAAAGCAAAATAATCTTTAGCACAAGACAAAAAGACAAACCATTTTTTTATATTTGAATTTTAATTAGGCATAAATTGTTTTCAGTTGTTTGATTTTATGTTTAAATATACATTAAAAATTGTGACAATTCATTTCATAAATGGAAATTATTTTGCTTTAAAATTGCTAATGATCTAAAGATGTTGTTGTATTGGCTGTTCATTTTCCATATTCTGGTTCAAGGTAGTCATTAGATGCAAAGGGTGGGTTGGGGGATGGGGGGCTAATAGTAGTTAATTTAAGGGTTGACTGTAACCAGACTACCCCTTGTTCCATCAGCATGTATATATATAGGCTTCTTGGTATGATCCAGCTTTCCTTTGTTAAAGTACCCAATAACTTTCTCACCATCAGGATATATAAAAATTCCTGGACCATCTGGCTTACCCATTTTGTACCCCCCAAAATATACAACTCTATGCTTGGCTGAATAAGAAATAGAAGCTCCCAATCCTTCTAGTTTACCATCTTCATATGTGCCAATCAATGTAGGTAAGAAAGGTTCACTCTTGAGGCCAAACCCAGTTTGAATTCCTTGCTTCATCTCCCCAATGTAGTAGCCACCATCAAGTCAAAATTCTCCAAATCCATCCATAACCTTTCTTCTCCTAACTGTGATTGTATCCCCAACATAATAGTGATCAGGGCCACTATAGTACACGGTGTCTACGCTGTTAGGTTTGTTATAACAAGATGTTGATTTATCTTCTTGAAAACATTCAATATCACCACTTGTAAAGTTGACAACTTTAAAACCTTTTCTATTGAAAGTTGCATTTTTGTAAGGGGGAAATGAAAATATTAGGTCTGGAGTCATGGACAGTCCATGATAAATTTCATTATTCTTCATTTGTCCATAGAAACAGGTTCCATTAGGCCATAACAATAATCCCTCTCCTTCTCTTATGAAATTGATCCATTGGCCATTATAAATACTTTCATCTTTATAAAGCATCTTTCCATAACCAGTTCTATTATCATTGATCCATTCTCCATCATATTCTGCATAGTTTTCAAACCTCTTATATATGTATGTCCCCCAGCCATTATAATTGCCTTGGTTGAATTCCCCTTCATATTTGCTTCCACTAGCATAGTAATAGATTCCATGTCCTGTCATGTCACCTCTAAATTCCCCTTCATATTTATCTCCACTAGCAAAGTACAAGATTCCCTGTCCAGTACTGGAACCATTTCTCCATTCCCCATCACATTTGTTTCCACTAGCCCAGTAATAGATTCCATGTCCAGTCCTGGAACCACTTCTATATTCCCCATCATATCTTTCTCCATCCGGCCAGGTATAAACACCCTTTCCTTCTTTTATTCCATCTTCATCTACATCTCCTCTGTAAACATCTCCACCAGCATATTCAACAACAAACATACCACTCATTTTTCCATCTTCAAAATAACCTGTATATTTATGTCCACTGGCTTTCATAAAGGTACCATTACCAATAGGCATACGGTTTCTAACTTCACCAGTAAATAAATTTCCATTGCCCACAGTTACTCCAATTGTTTCCTGAAATAGGGTATGTATAGTTTACATTTAATAAAGAAAGATACATCAACAAAATTTCCATACTAAGTGAAAGAAAGGATAAAAAGTTATTTTAAACACCATTGTCCAATTACATATAGCCAGGGACAAGGGAATGATATTCTGACAAACAATTCTAAAGGAAAATTTTCCCACAAACCCCTTCCCCTTTTCCTCTCCTTCTTACCCACCCCTCTTCAATTACATGAAAACACAAAATATACTTCCAGTTACTTTAAAAGGTTTTGTGATTTTTTTGTAGAATTGATTGTTAGACTGGCTATCCCTGAATATAGCATTTGTGTTCACAAATCATATGAGAAGAAGTGAGACTAGTAGAAACTTGCAACCCCACCCCCCCCCCCCCCCCCCAATTGGTTTCAAATCTTGGCCCAAAGTGGGTCATAACAAAATTGTTTATTTTTGATTATTTTTTCTTATCAAGCATTGAACCCATTTTGTTGGTAAACTTTTCACTCTGCAATTGTAACCTCCCACCACAGAGTTTTTACAAACCATGCTTATTAGCATTATGAAACAGAATCTTTATAATAAGGAATAATTTTACTACTGTAATTGTTTTTGACAATAAGGAACAATTTTAGTTGTAGCATGTCTAAAAGGTACAATTTTAAAGCAACAAGGATGACAACATCCATAAAAGCGAACATTAACACTTATATAGTGTGAGAACTGAATAATCAGAATATAAATGTATAAGAGTTGAAGCAAAATTGTAAGTGTAAATTTGTTGAAAAACTGCTTGATACAGGATAATGTTTATTTACATACTTACATTTTTAGGACTTGATTAGTTGCTTTGCTTGAAACATTATATTTTGTTGTCCCAGGAATAAACATACCAAAAATCAGATCAATCGGATGATTAGATCACAAAAAAATTTGATGTTAAAAAAGTAAAAAAAATCAAATGGACGTACGGAAATTTTGGTAATGATTATAGAGTTGCTACGCTTTCTAAATCGTACCTAACTACTAAAGGAATCACCATGCACAGTTTTGAAATCGATAGGACAATTCTAACATGCCTAAATTAACTAAAAAGCTATCCGTTTATGACGGACGGACTGACCCTAATTATAGAAAAGCTTCACCTTTAAAAATTGAATTTTAGTAAAATTAATTGAAGATAAACAACTTTTGTTGAAAATATATTTGTTAAATATAATTTGAATTCAAAGAAGTGTATCTGTTAAGACATTAAATATTTGATCATCCAATTGTTGGCTTTCTTTTGGTTATTCTACCTTCTCATATTTAAGTCAATAAAATAGCAATAAATTACCTACCTGAATCTTTACCATTAAAATGGCAATCATAAGAAACTTGATAGAAGATCTTGGTTGCAGACAAAACATTCCGGGGTTAACCTAAAATAACATTAGTATTTATTTTTAACTTTAAAGTTTGAGTAGATACCACTATTTCTTACTTAAAACTCATGAATCCTTTCAAGAATTATCTATCATCTGCTAATAAAGTTTAATTAGTTTGTAGTAAACCAAGGCACTCTATAATTAACTTTGCATGTCCATTCGTATAGGGAAAATGTGACTTTCTCAGCTGCTATTTAAGAAACTATTGTGTATGATAAAAATTACTTTGTAGGGGGGGGGGGGGGGTGACATGTTTTAAATGGATGTTCAGGCTTTCTGGTAATGTTTATACAGTAACTATGCTGTATAATTTTTACCTAACTGTTTTACAAATTAGCATCCAAAGTTTTATATGGATAGAACAACTCTAGCATACCTACATTTACAAAAAGAGCTAATGTGGTATCCGCCTAGGTTAAATGGCAGACACCCGAGTTCAAATGACTACGGCAGTGCGAACAGACGTGGACACATATATTATAGAGAAGCTACGCTTCTCTAGCAATCACTAAATAATAAACAGAGTCTATTCAGTTGTTCCTTTATTCAGGGTCTAAGGTTTACTAAAGTTGTACAACATAATATAAATACATATGGATTAGGAATAGAGATAGTTAAAGGTAAATCATACAAGTACAACATAGATAGTTGCAATGGTTAGGTAGATGGCTATCCCTGTCCGGGGGAGGCAGGATAGCCCATGGAACAGCACAATAGGTAGATAAGCATAGAGGGGTTGAGTGGTAGGTCTGGGTACTAAAAGGGAAGGTTTGATGATTGCTGTGACAACAACAGTCTGTGTGGGTGGTGATTCTATCGGGTGAAGGAAGGCTTAGATCCTTTATCCTCAGGGCTGAGGTGGTGCTGATAACTTGGTGGTTGAAGGGGAAGGTTCCGGTGCTTAAGAAGGGAGAGGGAGGGGTAACACCCCTCCCTCCACTTGCAGGACAACTGAGAGATGAAATCAATCCCGTTATCTGACATATTTGCAGGTGGCTTTACAATTGTAGAATAACAGGATTTAGCTGGGTGCGTAGCATCACTATAATGTCTTGGTTTCTGCATGGCCCAGAGTTGCCGAATACCACAACTCTCCCCTCGGAAGGCTGGGAGGGGTTGTCTGCACCGCCAGACTTCCGACAGTGGTTGAGGCCTTCAGTTTGTTGTCCTTGTGGAATGGGTCCGCCAGGACACCAGCTGCTGAACGGTGGTAGACTCCAGCCCTCCCCAGGTCGAACGGAATCTGCTATATCTGCTGGAGTAGCTGGTCCTGTTGGATGTTCTGGCCGTTGGATGTGTACTTCTGAGGCCACCCTGGCAACCTCCAGGGGTGGCACAGCACATGAGGGGGCTTGGACCAACAGCCGCCTGGTATACACCTCTTCAGGTTTCTCTACTGGGCTGGTGGTCTCCATCTTGTTGGTCACCTTGCTGCTGGCAGGCTGGTTACTGGATGCAGGCGCAGCTTCTTCGCCCTCGGGGCTGGTCAGGTTCATTAGGCTTCCAGGGTCTCTGTCAACGCGGGCAGGTGGTGGTTGCCATACTGTAGGAACGTTGCCTCCCTCAGGCTCATCCTGGACATTGGCAGGGTGGTGCATGGCAGTCAGACCTGCAGGGTAGGGGAAGGTAACAGTCCATCCCCTGTGCCGGAGGCTGTCTTGGATCTGCAAGGTTGGCTCCGCTCCAATTGGCTGGGGGACAGGCCAATCCACGGCCACTGCTGCTGGTGGACTGGAGGCACAAGGCTCCGGATTTCCTCCCCTAGCCTGAAGGTGTCCAGGCACATCGTCTCCATCTTGGGTAGACATAATTGTTGGGGATCCTCTACTTCTATGGTTAGGCTCGGCACTTGGTGCATCTAGTTGAGTTACTCCCCAGGCAGCGGCCAAAGCTTCTTCAGTTTGGCTGGTAATGGCTAATATCCTGGTTCCTGGGGCAGATGCAGGGGGCGCAGGCAAGTTTGACCCAGCACAAACTTCCTGGTACACCAATGCAATACAATTACCCTGGCTTGGTTGAGGGAGGTAGACAGCTGGACGCAGTTGAGGGTGAGGGACAGCTGGACTCTCCCTGCTGGCTGGGGGCTCTGGCTGACTGGGGGTGACGGGTGTCACCCCTTCCTCTGGGGCTGCAGGCTCGTTCCGGGGTCCAGGTCTCTCGGTGGCGGCGACGGTTGTCGCCCCAGGCACCAGCGTGGGGGCGCTGGATGGCACCCCCCAGTCTTCACAGGGGTCCAGGTCTCTCGGTGGCGGCGACGGTTGTCGCCCCAGGCACCAGCGTGGGGCGCTGGATAGCACCCCCCAGTCTTCACAGGTGGCGGCGACGGTTGTCGCCCCAGACATCAGCTTGGTGGTGCAGGGAAGCACCTCTCGTTCTTCCCAGGTGGCGACGCCGGTTGGCGTCCCATACATCGACTCAGACTCGCTGGCTAGCGCCTCTTGCCTCTCCCGCTCGGCGGCCGCCAGGGCCTCCCCGTACACCGTCCCGGTGGCGCTGGGTAGCGCCCCTCGGCTCTCGCTGGGGGTGACAGGGGTTACCTCCTCCTTCGGGGGACGCGGTCTGACGGGTACCATCATGTTGAGGCCGACCGGCAGAGGCCGCAGGACTTCTGGCTCCGCAATGTTGGTTGGCTGCACGAACTCCGGTCCCATGTGGTTGAGGCTGAAGTCCAGGCCAACCCGGTTGGGTTCAGCCGCTCCTCCCAAAACGTTGATCCTGGCCACTATGGTCCCAATCTGAGACACAGACTCCTGGGTAGCCGCGGCCCCAGCGGCGGCAGCTGGTTGGGGTGACGGCTGGGCATCTCCCTCCAGGTAGACCTGGGTGTCAGACTGGTTGTATGCAGGTTGTTGGGCTGCCTGGTGTTTCTTCATTGCCTGGTCCCAACCGGTTCTACACTTGGCGGCTGGACTCAGACTCGCTGGCTAGCGCCTCTTGCCTCTCCCGCTCGGCGGCCGCCAGGGCCTCCCCGTACACCGTCCCGGTGGCGCTGGGTAGCGCCCCTCGGCTCTCGCTGGGGGTGACAGGGGTTACCTCCTCCTTCGGGGGACGCGGTCTGACGGGTACCATCATGTTGAGGCCGACCGGCAGAGGCCGCAGGACTTCTGGCTCCGCAATGTTGGTTGGCTGCACGAACTCCGGTCCCATGTGGTTGAGGCTGAAGTCCAGGCCAACCCGGTTGGGTTCAGCCGCTCCTCCCAAAACGTTGATCCTGGCCACTATGGTCCCAATCTGAGACACAGACTCCTGGGTAGCCGCGGCCCCAGCGGCGGCAGCTGGTTGGGGTGACGGCTGGGCATCTCCCTCCAGGTAGACCTGGGTGTCAGACTGGTTGTATGCAGGTTGTTGGGCTGCCTGGTGTTTCTTCATTGCCTGGTCCCAACCGGTTCTACACTTGGCGGCTGTGTGGCCGTTGAAGCAGCAGCGCTCCTTCGTCCAGCTGGGTCCCATCAGTCCGGCTTCCACAGGGTGTATCAACCTGCCAGGTCTCTCATCCTCCAGTTGGGGCACCAGCTGACAAACAGGGTCTCCCCTACTAGGGATCAGGCAGTGCTGGGCTGCTTGTGGTGGCTCCTTGGTTACATTCAGCCTCCTCCCCATACACACAGGTCCCTTCCATACAACAGCGGCTCTCCTCTCCTGTGTGGCGAGGCCAGCCTCGGCCTTAGCTTCTGCAGGTGCTTCTCCACATGAGGGATCCTGCCTCCAGTTACTCCAGGTAGTTGGTAGCAAAGGCCGTTGATGGTGCCAGTCGGAAGGTGGGCTATGATCTCTGGGGGTTATCTGTGGCCAGTGTGTGGACAGGTACCCACAGTTGAACCGGCAAGGCCCAGAAGATGCCATACTGATGGTAGCCTGAACTGGGTTCTGGGCTGCCAGCGGGCTGTTGGTAGCCACCTGAGTTAGGCCAGAGTTGCCAGCTGGTATTGCGTCCCTGCCAGGCTCTGTCAGCTGCTGGTGGGGAGCCCCTGCGGTGATTCTGGTTTTGGCAGGGGGTGGCCTTCTTATTGACTTCCCTAGCTGGAGCTCTGCATCCTGGTGGGCCTCATCCTCAGCAGCATGGGGGAACTTGGCTGGGTCATGTGCAGTGGTTCAACAGAGTAGAGGCATCTGGTCTTGGAGTGTGGGGGAACAGCCTCACTGCTGCTGGTCAACCCTGCTCCCTCCGTGCTGGGTAAGGCCTTCCACTGCAGCAGGTCACCAGTCCCCATCCTTAGGCCGGTCCCCAGTCGTTCCATGCCTGGGGGCTCCCAGGGAGGCTTGGGTGGCGGCTCCCCCACCCCCAGGTACGCGTCGGGCATCTGGGTGAAGAGCCTATTCCCCTGGGACAGCTCCCCATCCTCCAGGTTGGTGAGGCCAGCGCCAGGGAGGACCTTTCCACCCCAGACACAGGTGGTACTGGCCCTAGGGCTGGGCCCCTTTGGAGTCTCAGTTCTGGTGGTAGTGCCCATCTTGGGGCTGGCCACTAAGTCTCTGAAGCTTGTCACCTTCTCATTGGGCTCAGTCGCATCGTTCAACACTCCCGGGAGGACACATACCGGTTCAACAATCCCCAGTCCAGTATCTCCATTTCTCGTTCGTTGAGCACCAACTGTACAGGAGCTGTGCAGCGGACATTCAGTCATCCTTCCAGACAAGGGCATCTCAGGGACCAGGGGTCTGTGACCTGGCATGTGTTTTATGTTCACTGTACTCAACACAGTAGGCCCAAGGAATAACAGAAGCAGCACCTTGTATGAAGAAGCAGAGAATGGTGGTGTACAGATGTTGGTGGTTATGATCCAAATGAAGGCTTCTGTCCACCACAGTGCCAGCAGTATGCCTAGGCACACAGTTAATGCCCAATCAGGAATGTCTTCTATTGCCGCACGTCGGGCTAGGGGCTGACAATTTCTCATCTTGTAGATATAGGAGCAGAGTAGAGTAGCCGCGCCGCAAAGAGGCTCGAGCCGGCTCACCCCTATTATAGATACTATAGCTGTGTAATTAGGGTGGTAGTCCACGTAGCCGTAGGCTCTGTCCTCCTGGCTCAAGAGTTTCGGTGGCTGGAGTGTCCCCATGATAAGTAGCAGGGGGTTGGTCTGTTGGTGCCAGCGTCTTGTTTAACTGTTGAGCCTGAGTTGTTCTCCTTTCCAGTATAGCTCTTAATTTCTGTGATAACCAGCGGATCTTAGCTTAGAGATAAAAGGGAATATGTTAGGTGTCCATAGATGTCTCTAGGAGCGTATCCGCTAGTAGATATATGGATATGTAGGCTATCTATATATGGCTACACTCCCATATATATATACGTGTATAGGAATATCCTCAGAGCTAGCTAGCTTTCCTCCTTGCTCCAAAAAAATCACGCTTCCTCTGTATATAGTTCACAACTATGAGGGTCTATGGTCAAGGTACACACCACCACTGCCCAGTGTGGGGCATCAAGTCAGGCTATTTCCACAGGGTGGGCGTACTTTCATTAAGTTACCATATCAGTCTCCAGTGTTGTATGGTGAGGTTAATATTCACTTACTTGCAACCATGATACAAAAAAAACAACACTATTTATCACTTGGTTGCTGCACAACTTAGTATTGAGTTGTGAACACTTAGGTATTTATATATACATATATTTTGTTCACTAGCCACTCAGCTTTGAAGTAGGGTTGGCAGAGCTAGGAAGATGTTGAGGGTCTAAGCTGGTCTAAGGAACTGATTTAGTTTTCCTTATCACACTGTAGATAGGGAGGGAGGAGCTTGCAAGTTTTTCTTCTAAAAAAATATCTCTGTTGTATGCTATAGAGTGGCCCCTCTCCTGTGTGTGTGTGTGTGTGAAATCCCCTTTTCTTGCAACGCGCCTACGCGCCGTCAGAGTGTGCACACAGGTAAAACGCGCACCTATCCCTCAATCTGCTCTCTCATTGGTCCGCTTTATCTCTTTTTTCCGTTGAATTTTTGTTGCGTCCCAAGCTCTGCTGCGCGACCCGTAAATGGCGCTCTGTTCTCCCGGTCGCTATCTCCACACCGTAGACGGACTTATTCAAGTGTGGGTAGAAAGGGGGGTGCGTGAGGGGACGGGGTAAAACCGTCCGTTCCCCCCTATGGGGAGGGGGGTGCTGCAGGTTTGAAGTAACTGGGTGGTGAGGTAATTGTGCCTTTTTCTTAATCCTGAGCTTATTGTTATGTCACCTCAATTGTAATTGCTTCAATTTATGGTGGGCCCCTCCCCTTCTGTTGGGATAGGGGGGTGTATTTGTCGTGCTGAAGGCTTGGGGTCAGATTGTTTACCAATGCATTGTTATATTACATCTAGGTTCTATTTTTGGCTTTATCACAATACACAACAAATTTGTTTACCAAGCCCTGCCCATAAATCTATTGTTCAGCTTTCACACCAGGGTGGTAATCCATGAAATCTGATATAATATCTGTTTTTCTCAACGGTTGGCTGCACTGTAGCCTCTCAGGATGCTTGGAGTTAACGTAGTTTTTCTTCTGCTTGTACACTACACTCGTATTTTCGCTCACAGCTCGCAGCTATTTGGCTTGTTTCAGCCGGTCGGCGGCAGGGAATGTTCCGTCCTGCAGCGCCGTGTATCCAAATCCAGTTGGTGGCGGCAGGGAATGTCCCTTCCTGCAGCGCCGCTGGTTCGGATCCTGCTATCTCTTGCAGTAAATGTTGGCCTATTTTCAGCCGTTTGCACTTATTTGGCCTGTTTCAGCCCGTCCGCAGGCCTGTTTCAGCCCTTGAGCGCTCAATCCTCTGTTAGATGTCGGCGCTTTTCGCGGTTCTCCGTCAAGTTTCGCTGCTCTCTGCAGTCTCTCGTCCGATTTCGCTACTCTCCGCAGCTCGGGTTTTGCCACACTTAGTGGTCTTTCGCTAGGTTTCGCTTCCACAACTGCCAGATACAGAGTTAGACCTTGCTATCCAGGGTGGGTAATTCAGGTTGCTTGTGTCAGTTTTGCCAGTTTCACTGCTGGGAGTACCTTAGCCTCAGCTGCGCGTCTGCTCTACACTTGTGGTTTGCCGTAATCTTACACAGCTGTCACCAAAAGTTGTGGTATCCGCCTAGGTTAAATGGCAGACACCCGAGTTCAAATGACTACGGCAGTGCGAACAGACGTGGACACATATATTATAGAGAAGCTACGCTTCTCTAGCAATCACTAAATAATAAACAGAGTCTATTCAGTTGTTCCTTTATTCAGGGTCTAAGGTTTACTAAAGTTGTACAACATAATATAAATACATATGGATTAGGAATAGAGATAGTTAAAGGTAAATCATACAAGTACAACATAGATAGTTGCAATGGTTAGGTAGATGGCTATCCCTGTCCGGGGGAGGCAGGATAGCCCATGGAACAGCACAATAGGTAGATAAGCATAGAGGGGTTGAGTGGTAGGTCTGGGTACTAAAAGGGAAGGTTTGATGATTACTGTGACAACAACAGTCTGTGTGGGTGGTGATTCTATCGGGTGAAGGAAGGCTTAGATCCTTTATCCTCAGGGCTGAGGTTGTGCTGATAACTTGGTGGTTGAAGGGGAAGGTTCCGGTGCTTAAGAAGGGAGAGGGAGGGGTAACACCCCTCCCTCCACTTGCAGGACAACTGAGAGATGAAATCAATCCCGTTATCTGACATATTTGCAGGTGGCTTTACAATTGTAGAATAACAGGATTTAGCTGGGTGCGTAGCATCACTATAATGTCTTGGTTTCTGCATGGCCCAGAGTTGCCGAATACCACACTAACAGTAATATACAAACATACGTACATACCCTAATCATAGAAAAACTTTGCTATTGACAAGATTAGTTTCATTTAAACTGATGTCTTTTTTAAATGAAAAAAAAGATGACTTTCCCCTCATACAACCATTCCAAGGAGACTCAGACAACCCTGTAACCTGTAACTTCCCAATGTGTGAAGGACACACTCAAAAGGAAATACTGTTTTGTTAATCCCAAGAGCCACACAAATGACGAGAAAGCAGTAAATTTTATTTTGAATTGGTGGAAGAAGTGAAAACTTTAGGCCTTTTATTTTAAAGGCATAATAATTATTTAAATTTTCCTTTCAATGTGAATATCCACCCCCCCCCCCTAATTTGTGTTTGTTTACAAATTTTTTAAAAATTTTTTATGGGGGGGAGCTGTTTTTTCATTTATTACCCACCAAGAAAATAGCTTAAAACAATCATAGGACTATTAGCTATATTTCCTAAACCCCAATTGTTTCAGCGGTTACCAAGATTTTAAGCTTCTGACAAACAGACAGACATCGTTCTACTTTGTATTAAAGATGAAATACCTTATACTTGGGTAGACCACCTATAGTGTCTCCACTCCCCATTTTTCAGTTTTCTAAAATTATTTTCATATAATGTTTTTTCTCGTATTCATTCGAATCCGGTGGATAGGAACCGGTTCTCATCCATACGAAAAAACTATATCTAGCATCGTATTATATCCAGCTTTCAACGAATATAAAAATGTACAATTATAAGATTAAAACTAGTTTTTTTAGCCCCGAGGTGCGAGAAATAACTATTCTCGTATTCAATCGTATCCGATGGATAGGAACCGGTTCTCATCCATACGAAAAAAACTATGTCTAGCATCGTTTTATATCCAGCTTTCTACGAATATAGTTTTTTTTTGCCCGTGCCTTCGGCACCTCCGGGCTCAAAAAATTAGTTTTAATCTCATAATTGTACATTCTATATCCGCGGATAGCTATTTATAATACGATGCGAGAAATCTACTATGTCATTTATTACAAAATTCCAATGGCAATATTTTGACTTTAGTAATTAGTTCATAGTAATGTGTATGCTAGCAGGCCTTATTAGAATACGTTCTTGTCAATAAAAAACAAGGTTGACATTATTCATTAAAGTAAATCTCGAAAATTAGACGGAATGACAAACGAACATAAACACTTGTAGAGTGCCATGCCAATACTTATAAGCAAATAGCTTAAATACAGGAAATGTTTAAAGATATAATATTTTTTTTCAGACTTGATCATGGAGATGCTTTGCTAAAAGTTGTACCTTGTTGTCCTAGAATTCATAAAAAAATAATGTCAAAATATTCGGTAGCGATTTTATTTAGATTTGTTATGCTTATGCTAGGAAAATTCTATCATGCTTTTGTTAATGATAATAGCTAAGCTAATCATACTGATGGTCTTAACCTCATTCTAGAAAAGCTTCGCTTTAAAAATTAATGAAGTGCAGTTAATTAAATATGATAAGCCCTTTTTGAAATCCTTATATAAAAGTAAAAAGATCTGTCTGTCTGTACCGAAGGATATCTCTAACCGCTGAATTGATATGGTTCTTATTTACAGGATAGCTTTTTAAAGGTCCTGAATGGGGTTGAATTTGACCCCCCCCCCCATATTTTATCTTCCTTTTAAAAAGAAAAGGTAAATCAAATATTTGTGGGGGACATTTTTTTTGGGATAGGGAAGTCACCACTTATTTTTGATTTAATTTTTAAGGTTTTTTTGTGGGGGGATGGCTCGTTTTTTTCTTGGGGCAATTTGTCTTTGTGCAAATAAATAGTTATAAACCTTTCTAGGTCCCGCGAGAAGCTACATCGGTTAGTGAGATCCTTCGGTACAGACAAACAGACAGATACACACAAAAGGATTTTTATAGGAGGATAACTATTACTATTATATAATTTTTTTATTGATATACTTGAATTATGTAAATAATCTTACGAGCTAAAAATTGGATTGAAAAAGCTCTTCTTTACAGAGAAGCTTCTCAAAGGTATTTAAAAAGCTTTTTAGGCAATTTTAGGGACGATACCTCCTTCCTCTCAAAACTATAAAAATGCAAAAATAAAACCTTTGAAACTAATAATACACCCTTAAAAATAATTTTTAACAGAACCTTTTAAAATTAAAGCTTTCTTATCGTTAAATTAGGGATGTTAGGGAGTTGTCTTAACGATTTCGAACTTGTCATGAGATTCCTGTAGTATTTTAGTTATGATTTAGATAGCGTAGCAACTCTATAATTGTTACCAGAATATCCATACAACAAAATTGCGTATTATTTTTGGAATTTTAATTCCTAGGACAACAACGTACAATGTTATATGCGAAGCATATCTATAACCAAGTCCTAATAATGTAAGTATATCTTTAAAAGCAGTTTTGTAACAAAAAAAACCCAATGCCACCCCCCCCCTCTTTTTTTTTGTTAAAGAAACATTTAAGGGGGTTTGGGAACCCTCACCGCACTATTGAGCGAAGCCCGTGTGAAGAATCCCCCCCCCCCCCCACTCAATTTATTCCTTTTTTGGGGGAAATTCCGAGGCGTTATCCTTTCAGAATTTTTTTTTCGATTTTGAAAATTTGAGTACCTCCCCCCCCCCCCCCCACGACAGAGAACAACTATTTTAGGTTAGGTTATAGGCAAGGGGGCCGATCGCTGCGGCTAGGCAGGCTAGGAACTAGTTCATAGTTCTGTCGGAGGGGAGGGGGGGAATACTAAAATTTTCAAAATTGAAAAAAAAATTCTAAGAGGATATTACCAAAATTCTGTTTTCAAAACTACTCTTTGGCAAAATTAAAACCAGCACACTCAACTTTCTTATTTCGGAATCGGTAATGTCTTTTTAGAATAGAAAATGACACTTTAATTCTAACTAAATAACTAATAGGTATTATGTTTATTTCTAACAAATTTTCATTTATTTTTCTCACGTTTTCAATGTTTCTTTAGTAAGTAAAGTGTGTTTATTTTGTTCAGTCTGCTTTAGTCAATATGTCTCATTTTAAAAACTTGATTATGATCTATACATACAATATATGTGTAAAGTCGTATTATTTTAGATTGATTTGGATTGAAACAAGGTTGACAACATCCATAAGTAGCAAAGCACAAAAAAATCATGGAGAAGAATAAGGACAAGAGCATTTGTTAATATCATGAATACATAAATCACGAAACCTTTCTCACGTATCTTTATATTTATATTTTATATGATGACTGACAGTCAAAGTAAATTACATACTTGATACTCAGAACAAAAGGAAATTTAATTTTGATTCTATTAACAAAAAATATTAAAGTGTCAGCTGAATTTTTATTTGGAATTATGACAAGAAGTTTCAGCCGTGTATTTTGTATAGGAGCCGAGAAAATCACAATTCCCGCAAAACAGACAGACGGACATTTAGCACATCCGTAAGTTGTAAAGCACAAAAAAATGAATGGGTAAATACGCATAAAGTGACCTAGAGAGCAGATGTTAAGTGAACATAAATAAAGAATAAATTTATTATATCAAGAAAGTATCATAACATTTTTTACAAGTGGTTAATAATTTTTTTTTGTGATTTAAAAATCTGTCCTTATTCGTGAATAGCAGCTGATAAAATCTCATTTCTCCAATAGCGTTACGGACTGACCGACAATGTGAATTATAGAGTAACTTAACTACTTACAATATTGGCAACATTTATAACAAGTAGCGAAAAAAAGGAAACATTAAAAAAAAGTAAATGATCTAGCTAGACAAGAAAAATTACTGAACCTCTAATCAAATATAACCATCAAACTTTTCTCCATGCGTGACTTAAAAATTATAACAGACATATGAACGGACTAAACGCGTTGTAGAGTAGATGCTAATGAGCCAGGAGAATCTTCAATAAGGGACACCTCTTGATTAAACGTTTAATTAACATGCAACGCTGGTAGCCCAGTTTCCCTAATAGTTTTGGCAAAAAATTATACCTTTATATGATTTTTGACACAATTTGTGAATTAGACCAGGACAGTTTTTTAGGCTAATTGACGGTGGGCTACATCAAGCATTTTAGGTATAGTCCTTTTCATGGCACCGCCTCTTAAGGGGCGTTTCGTTATATTTTTACATTAGTTTTTATATGTTAGGTGATTGCCTAACAGGGTTAACCATTTGGCACCGCAGGGTTAGAGCCCCCCGCATGGGCTAGAAATATGGGAAAAGTTACTTTGAAAATACGACAAAGGTGTAGGTACACGTAAAGGACTTTTAGCCAACATTTCTCCTTAAGATAGAGCATTGAAAAAAATACCATAAAATAAATATACACACTATTAGAAAACTTGAGCCCTTTTAAATAAAAAAAGATTATTGTCTAGGACGTTCTTCTAACACTAAAAGGTACACGAAATTGGAAATCCAAATTAAAATATCGCAATCGTCCTTATTTCTTTTGTGCGATAATAATCTAGAAAAACTAAAACATGACCAATTTCAAAAGTCCTATAACGGCCATGGAAAAAAAGAAGAACGACACGAAAGGCTATAAGTTTAAAGAGGAGGCGATTAGAAACGAAAATAACAAATAAAATTACTGGTGCAAAAGTTTATTTACAATTCATAATAAAAGTTTACACATCATAAATTTTGTATAATTAAAAATAGTACCCTTATCATCTTAACAAAAGTATTTTTAGAATAATTTAATTTCATAACTTATAATCAAACTGTAACTTTAAGGGTACTTTTTACTGATGACATTAGTTCTTTGGGTATAAAAATGCAAATGTAATTTGATTGAAATATAATATTCAGCTTTTCAAAAAAATATCTTATATAAAAAACTGTTAATTATGGTTATAGCACATTAAAATTGCACAAAATTAATTAAAAGATTTTTTTATACAAATCTAAATTGTAAAACCTAAAAATTTATTGAGTATTTATAATTCTAAAAAGTGCAAAAACTATGTTAAACATAGCATTTAAAAATTTATAAGTATCATACCTAATCAAAAATGGGTTTTAAATAAAAAAAGGGCTTTCACAAAATAGGAAAATAGGAGTTGTAGGGGGAAAGGTCTTGTTTGTTTGTTTGTATATTACTTAAGGATAGGTTAAATTTGTTACTGGGTAGCCCCGCAGGGCTAGGGCACTGAAGATAAGAGGGATTATTTGAGCTCAACAGGTAATTTGTGTGAAAGCAATATAAAGACTTTTCATGGGTCCTTCCTTTTTTATTTACCGGGTCAATTTCATGTACGATGAATGCACTTATGGTTTTAAGACTATACATAAATTTTCTGACTATATGCTGAACCTTTGTACTTTAATTTTTATTTTTAACATGGAAGAAATATTAATAGTTGTCAAGGAGCTAATTTTACACTGAGATATAAGAAGGAATCTCTGCACAATGATGTTAAAATTTTCAACAAAAAAAATAAGGGAATCTACCACAGTTCGATTTAAATATTTCTATGAAAAATCATGTTTTAATTTTTTTATCCTTGGTTTGACTATGATGAATATCTTTTCTCGTATTCATTCGAATCCGGTGGATAGGAACCGGTTCTCATCCATACGAAAAAACTATGTCTAGCATCGTATTATATCCAGCTTTCTACGAATATAAAAATGTGCAATCATAAGATTAAAACCAGTTTTTTTGCCGGTGCCTTTGGCACTTCGAGGCTAAAAACTAGTTTTAATCTTATAATTGTACATTCTATATCCGCGGAAAGCCGTTTATAATACGATGCGAGAAATAACTATTACACGTTTTATTTCTTCTTAAAAGTGCCGTTCTATAAAAGGAAATAAATTTAGGTTATGATTAAACAAAAGATTGTTTATAAAACGATCCTTTATACATATTTCCAAATTTTCACCGGTTAAAAATAACATTAAAATAATATAATGATATACAATTTAAAACAAATAATAATGAAACAAGGATGACAATATTCATAAGAAGCAAAGCAAAGAAATATTCCTTGTGTAAAATTCTGCATTCAGTTAAAAAATCTTGATGGAAAAATTGTTATATAATTATTAAAGCCCTTTAGATTAAATCCTATCTTTGGTACCTGGTAATTAGTTAATGGTATCTTAAAGAGGACTATCCACGAACATGAGCAAGTGATTTAAGCACCTTCTAACATTGATCCATAGTATTTTTTTTTAGTGAATATACTAGGTTTATGTTAAATATTTGGTTTATCGACTAAAAAGTTATGCTTTACCATGGTTTTATATGAAAAAAACTTTAAAATGTAAAGCAATTTTAGATATCATATAGATAGATATAATATCAACTGCTATGTTGAGTTCAAAGGACAAAATAAAACGAAAACATCAAATGCTGTAAATTGCAAAAGTATATTAATTAAACTGTTTAAAATATTACAAGCTACCAACTCTTTTCTAAACATACATTTTTATTCAAAATGATATACTTTTGTGTCAAAGCTTTTCAACAACAGTTTGAAATCATCAAAAATTTGATGAATGTGCACCAAACTATGCTTAACATTTCAAAGTTTTTTTTCATATTAAACCATGGTGAAACCTAACTTTTTAGTCGATAAACCAAATAATAAACATAAACCTAATATATTCACTAAAAAAAATCCAAGGATCAATGCTGGAAGGTGCTTAGAATCACTTGCTCTTGTTCGTGGATAGTCCTCTTTGTTCAAAATCTTTTTTTTCTCTATTTCTAAGGACTTACGGACAAAGAAAATTATAGAATGGAAAGCTTATTCGATGTGACAATTTAAAAAGGCAAAATAATTACTTCACTAGATTCAATTAAATTTGTACAGTAGTTCTAAATTGTGTAAATATAAATATAAAATTGTGAAAATTTACATGGCATTCAACAACTAAATATATTAAAGCTAAAATTTTATATATTAATTTACAATACATAGCAAAGTTTCTTTTAAAACATCAAATATAAAAATGTTGTAAAAATTCCTCTTAAAAAATTAGACAACAATGAAAGGGGGTTGCGAAGCTTTATAGAGATTTCGAAATTTTAAAAAGCATCTTAGTAAATTACCCCTTTTTTTATATATACTAGCGGCTTCGCCCCTAGCCTCTAGGGGCTTGGGCCCCAAGAGGTTTGATCAAACCAAATTTTTGTATTTTAGATTTAAAATAAGAATGTAAAAAAATTCTTTTTTGGGGGGGAGGGGGGGGGGGGGGGTTAGTTCACCCCACTATTTGAATTTTAGTTTTAAAACAAAATTTTTTTTTTGGGGGGGTATTTTTCATTTTTTAGGGAGGTTTGGGGTGTCCCACCCCCCAAGAAAATAGTAATAAATCTTCCCGGGACCTTTGAGAAGCTACCCTGTAAAGGAGAACCCGATAGGTTCAGCGGTTAGCGAGATCCTTCGCTACAAACAAACAGACAGACATCGTTCTACTTTGTATTATAGATATATAATTACAAGGTCTCTATAAGATTTCCTATCCCTTCCCCCACCAGACCCCTCCCATTAACATTGATTTCTATACATATGTGATTATTCCCTTGTAAATTAGTAGATTTCTTTTTCATTCTTTTTGGTTGATTTTCGTTTTTGTCAGACATCACTTTTTATTTATTCTATTGGTTCATCTTTAACCATAAAAGAACTTTCATGGCCGTTAACAGAAAAATCATCGTTGTTTTCTAGGCCGCCATTTCTATCCAATGGTAAGTGTATATCGCCGTTTGTACTGCCGCCGTTTGGTACATTTTTGGAGAGAAGATTTCGAAACAGTCCTATTCGGTTGATTTCCATTTTCATCCTAAATAAAAAGATAATTAAAATCAAATGAAATATTCTAAGCCTATCTATCTCAGTAGTTTGTCAATCTAATCTTAAGAGATAAGACAATGGAGATAAATTGATGTACATTGTGTACATACCAAATAATGAGAAACAGAATTACCTCTTTTAAATATTACTAACGTACGACCCAAGAGGTTTGATCAACCTAATTTTTCGTATTTTAGATTATAAAAGATAAAATAGGTATATTATCTGAAGAGTAGAGCCTAATCGGTTAAGTGGTTACTGAGATCTTAAATTTCATACACACAGACATCGTTCTGCATCGTATTATAGATAATTATTTGTTGAAAACTTTGAACAAAGCTTTTTTGAACTAATCAATCAAGATTAAGTTTTTAAAAGTTTTTAAGCCAACGAATTAGAGAACGTTTTATTTAAAGTCCAATGCCCCTAAACTCTTTTCATAGACAACCAGTTAAGCAAATTGACACGATCCCGTAAAAGCATTTAGTATGTTTAGTACATTTTAAAACATCCTTGACATATATACTTAATATAAATAACTAGCGACTGAGCATATAGCATCTAGGGATTTTGTAATTAAAAGCAAAAAAAAATTTAAAAAAAAAAATTTCTTTGGGGGGGAGGAATTTTTTTTCATGGGTGGGGGGGGGGGGGTGGGGTAGTCGACCCCACTGTTTTAATTTTAGTTTTAAGAAAAAAAAATATTTTTTTTTGAGGGGGTTGGGGGTGTCCCCCTCCCCCTCAAGAAAATAGTTATAAACCTTCCCGGGACCTATGAGAAGCTACACTGTAAAGGAGAACCATATCGGTTCAGCGGTTAGCGAGATCAAACATACTGTTACTATATTTTAATAATTAGGATAGTATGCTCAATCCCTTACCTTTCTATTTCAATCTTTTGTTTATTGATAATTTTATTTGTAAGATCTGCATGTTTCTCCATAGCTGCAACTTGTTTCTCTAAACTATCAACCTGAAAAGAAGACCTTCCATTAATAAATTATTAAAATTATAAAATTAATATAATAAAATTATAAAATTAATATATAATTAATTATAATATAATAAAAATTTTAAAATTATTAGCGACTAAGTCTAATTTTAAGTTTAGGTATGATAGAATATTCTTATCGACTTAAAATAGGCGTGCCAATCCGCCGAATTTTTGGGTCGGATTAGGATTCTTAGAAAAGCCCGCCAAAAAAGCGGATTAATCCGCGAATTGAGGATTCTTGATTTTTTTTGCGGATTGCAGGGAGGCGGGCTGACATGATTACCAACCCAACCATTTAGAATTACATCCCAAATATTTTTCTTTTCTTTTGAGGGGGGGGGGGAGGGGGTTAAATTTCAAACCTGTGTGTCTTTGTACTCAACTCTGTTCTTAAGATCTCGGTTCTTTTCTCTTTCATATTTCAACTGTTCTCTATAAAAAAAAAACACATTAAAATCTTTAGGTATTCAATTTTGATAAAATAAATCTATAGGCTTTCCTTTTTATCAAAAAGACATAAAAATATGCCAATAAATAGCGTAGCAAGATAACAAACTTTAATGAGAAATAAAGTATAGAAAATTGCAATACAATAAAAAAAAATCTTATTTTATAATTAGTAATAAGAAGAAAAGTTGTAAAAGCGTTAATACTTTAATATAGGTCGAAATCTAAAGGGATAAGAAAATGGCCGATAAAGGGGGGGGGGGGAAGTTTTGACACATTTGCGTAAACCTGGCACCCTGGCTTTATCTTTGGACTGAGAGGGTAGGTTATTAGGGATAAAATCATTCTTATATGATGAATTTCACGAAGTTTTAAGATTTTTTGGATAGGCCTCCAGGTTCCGGAGCTCCAGGCCTCCAGGTGGTCTCTGGACAGGTAAAAAAATAAAAAATTTCTTATTTGGACAGTTAGAGGTAAGTTTATAAAACAACATAACCTTCTTTTAATATATTATTTACATATTTGAAGAAAAAATTACAATCGGCCTCCAGGTTCAGGTGCTGGAGGCCTCCAGGTGGCCTCTGGACAGGTAAAAAATTAAAATTTCTTATTTGAACAGTTAGAGGTCAACTTATAAAACAACATAACCTTCTTTTAATATATTATTTAAATATTTTAACAAAAAATTACAATTGGCCTCCAGGTTCAGGTGCTGGAGGCCTCCAGGTGGCCTCTGGACAGGTAAAAATCAAAATTTCTTATTTATACAGTTAGAGGTATGTTTATAAAACAACATAAGCTTCTTTTACTATATTATTTACATATTTGAAGAAAAAATTAGGATCGGCCTCCAGGTTCAGGTGCTGCAGGCCTCCAGGTGGCCTCTGGACAGGTAAAAAATCAAAATTTCTAATTTGAACAGTTAGAGGTAAGTTTATAAAACAACATTAACTTTTTTTAATATATTATTTAAATATTTGAAGAAAAAATTACAATCGGCCTCCAGGTTCAGGTGCTGCAGGCCTCCAGATGGCCTATGGACAGGTAAAAAATCTAAATTTCTTATTAAAACAGTTAGAGGTAAGTTTACAAAACAACATGACCTTCTTTTAATATATTATTTACATATTTGAAGAAAAAATTACAATCGGCCTCCAGGTTCAGGTGCTGGAGGCCTCCAGGTGGCCTCTGGACAGGTAAAAAATCAAAATTTCTTATTTGAACAGTTAGAGGTAAGTTTATAAAACAACATAAGCTTCTTTTAATATATTATTTAAATATTTGAAGAAAAAATTACAATTGGCCTCCAGGTTCAGGTGCTGCAGGCCTCCAGATGGCCTCTAGACAGGTAAAAAATCTAAATTTCTTATTAAAACAGTTAGAGGTAAGTTTACAAAACAACATAACCTTCTTTTAATATATTATTTACATATTTGAAGAAAAAATTACAATCGGCCTCCAGGTTCAGGTGCTGGAGGCCTCCAGGTGGCCTCTGGACAGGTAAAAAATCAAAATTTCTTATTTGAACAATTAGAGGTAAGTTTATAAAACAACATAACCTTCTTTTAATATATTATTTAAATATTTCAAGAAAAAATTACAATTGGCCTCCAAGTTCAGGTGCTGGAGGCCTCCAGGTGGCCTCTGGACAGGTAAAAAATCAAAATTTCTTATTTGAACAGTTAGAGGTAAGTTTATAAAACAACATAACCTTTTTTTAATATATTACTTACATATTTGGAGAAAAAAATACAATCGGCCTCCAGGTTCAGGTGCTGGAGGCCTCCAGGTGGCCTCTGGACAGGTAAAAAATAAAAATTTCTTATTTGAACAGTTAGAGGTAAGTTTACAAAACAACATAACCTTCTTTTAATATATTATTTAAATATTTCAAGAAAAAAATTACAATTGGCCTCCAGGTTCAGGTGCTGGAGGCCTCCAGGTGGCCTCTGGACAGGTAAAAAATCAAAATTTCTTATTTGAACAGTTAGAGGTAAGTTTATAAAACAACATAACATTTTTTTAATATATTACTTACATATTTGGAGAAAAAATTACAATCGGCCTCCAGGTTCAGGTGCTGGAGGCCTCCAGGTGGCCTCTGGACAGGTAAAAAATCAAAATTTCTTATTTGAACAGTCAGAGGTCAACTTATACAACAACATAACCTTCTTTTAATATGTTACTTAAATATTTGAAGACAAAATTACTATTGGCCTCCAGGTTCAGGTGGTGCAGGCCTCCAGGTGGCCTCATACGTTTACCACCATCTGTTTAGAAGAAAGCTTGATTTTTACCTGTCCAGAGACCACCTGGAGGCCTGCAGCACCTGAACCTGAAGGCTGACTGTAATTTATTCTTCAAATATCTTTAAAAGATCTAAAAATAAGCTCATTTTGTATTATAAGTTGACCTCTAACTGTTCAAATAAGAAATTTTGATTTTTTACCTGTCCAGAGGCCACCTGGAGGCCTCCAGCACCTGAACCTGGAGGCCAATTGTAATTTTTTCTTCAAATATTTAAAAAATATATTAAATGAAGGTTATGTTGTTTTATAAGTTGACCTCTAACTGTTCAAATAAGAAATTTTGATTTTTTACCTGTCCAGAGGCCACCTGGAGGCCTCCAGCACCTAAACCTGGAGGCCAATTGTAATTTTTTCTTCAAATATGTAAATAATATATTAAAAGAAGGTTATGTTGTTTTATAAACTTACCTCTAAGTGTTTAAATAAGAAATTTTGATTTTTTACCTCTCTAGAGGCCACCTGGAGGCCTCCAGCACCTGAACCTGGAGGCCAATTGTAATTTTTCTTGAAATATTTAAATAATATATTGAAAGAAGGTTATGTTGTTTTATAAACTTACCTCTAACTGTTCAAATTAGAAATTTTGATTTTTTACCTGTCCAGAGGCCACCTGGAGGCCTCCAGCACCTGAACCTGGAGGCCAATTGTAATTTTTTCTTGAAATATTTAAATAATATATTAAAAGAAGGTTATGTTGTTTTGTAAACTTACCTCTAACTGTTCAAATAAGAAATTTTGATTTTTTACCTGTCCAGAGGCCATCTGGAGGCCTGCAGCACCTGAACCTGGAGGCCAATTGTAATTTTTTCTTCAAATATGTAAATAATATATTAAAAGAAGGTTATGTTGTTTTATAAGTTGACCTCTAACTGTTCAAATAAGAAATTTTAATTTTTTACCTGTCAAGAGGCCACCTGGAGGCCTCCAGCACCTGAACCTGGAGGCCGATTGTAATTTTTTCTTCAAATATGTAAATGATATATTAAAAGAAGGTTATGTTGTTTTATAAACTTACCTCTAACTGTCCAAATAAGAATTTTTTTATTTTTTTACCTGTCCAGAGACCACCTGGAGGCCTGGAGCTCCGGAACCTGGAGGCTTATCCAAAAAATCTTAAAACTTCGTGAAATTTATCATATAAGAATGATTTTATCCCTAATAACCTACCCTCTCAGTCCAAAGATAAAGCCAGGGTGCCAGGTTTACGCAAATGTGTCAAAACTTCCCCCCCCCTTGATTTAAATCCCCGATAAAGATACACAAAAATTACTCTTTCATTAGATTACAATTAGTGTTGAAACTTTCGGACGCTCAACTAACTTACCAACTTATGATGCAACTCTCATACATGGAAGGTCAAAGAACGTATGACACAGTCTTATTATAAAGTAGCTACTCTACTAAAAATATGAATACCTCAGCATGGCTATAACAATATCACTTTGTTCTCTAGTGAGATGTGAGAGTTCTCTGTGTTCCTCTGCATGGCTTTGTCCTTGTCTTCCGCCAGAATTACCGTGCAACAGCCCACTAAAACGTGAGGGGTTATTATCCTTATATTAAAAGTAACATGATGTCTGTCTCTATGTAGCTTAAGATCTCTCTAAAAGCTGAACCGATATAGTTCTTCTTTACAGTAAAGCTTCTCATAGGTCAAGGGAAGGTTTATAAATCGTTTGAGGAAGAGATTTAATTCAGCAGAAAAGTAAGCAATTAATATTAAAATTTATATATCAACCAAAGAATGACAGAACGAGTATATCTTTGCTTGCAGACAGTTGATAGTATCCTCCTTCCCTGTGTTGCCAAATATTAGTTTTAGGTGTAAAAATAAACATTTGAAATTAAAGAGTATGTGGGTAAACAAAAAAAAGTTATAATAGGTTATTATGTGTACCTGAAAGCTTTTGAAACATGATCACCAACATTATTAGCCACACCATTGCTTGGAGAATGATTACCAGCTGTTGTTTCACATTTAGTTGGCTTTTTATTGGCTACACTGTTGCTAGTTATGGATTCTTTTAATGGAGCTTTCAACATGCTGGCTAATATGCTACCTAAAATATCAGAATAATCAAGTCTCTTCAAGGATATTAAATACCACACTCATGATATTTTGTACGTACAAAAGTAGGAAATCTTTTGTGATATTTTAAATTATTTATTTAACAAAGACAATATTGTCTATACACAATCACAAACTAATAAACACACGGAGACAAGGAGTATAACAAACAAAAGTTAATTTAATATTCCTCAAGGTTGGTTGTTTTGTCAGGTTTGTATTAGAAATTCTTTGTTATATTATTTTCTATTAGTTCTATTAGATACTTGGAATTGAGATTTTAAAACTTACCTGAATCGTTACTTCTGGAAAGAAGGCTGCTAAGAACACTATTTTGTTGATATCCTTCGCTTTCAGCGTTCCTTGTTGAGGGGGAAGACTGAAATAGATAGTAATTGTAATAAGAAAGATATAATGAAGATGCTATGTAATATTATATTAAGATATTTAGATGTTATTCATTATATCGTTAATTTTTCTCGATGTGCCTTATATTTTCTTATTAAAGGGTTCAAATATGGCTTGCAGTGTATGAACATAACTTTTAACCATTGTCTTATCTTAAAATCTCTGAACTTACCCTAGAACTGGAAGTGGTAGATTTGGAAGCTGTGGCCGTTGTAACGGAATCAGCGTTTAGCCGTACAACTGAAGCCGTTGGCTGAGCACCTAGATAAATATAACCATGAAAGATCTATAATTTTCAGATAATGGGTAGGTTTAAGGCTGGTTTGAAGGGAGGGAAGTCCAATCCCAACTAAAAAAATTATCCCAAAAAAGTAGTACAATATTACTTAATTTTTTAGATAAAAATTGTAAAAATGATGAAAGACTATTTCGTTATTTTTATTGGATAAAGGGAGGTTACATTTAACTGTAAAATATACTGGTACTCAAAGTCTCATATCATACATATCCTCTGAATCGTCTTTTTAAAAACTCTGGGTAATTTTATAAAATTTCATAAGCTGGTATAAACAAGCAGTGTCAAAGGTTTTCAAGAAATATTTTTTATCTGCAGAAGGGGTACTTTTGTAAATACAATTAAGAATGTACATCAATTTGTCAGCTATTGTCTTATCACTTAAGACCCGTGGGTACATACGGACATATCCTTGTAAACTAAGTAGCTCCGCTGTACAGAATTACAAACAAACCTGATAACGGATCTAACGCCGAGGCGGCGGTAGAATTTGGCGGGAAGAGGGCGTCCAACAGGGCGGAATGGTTGGTCAACCGTTGTTTCTTGGTCGGAGTATTGGTGGGAGAATTATTCTGGGAAGCTTCTTGTTGTTGCTGCATGTCTTTGAATACAGACCTCTTGATTTTTCGCCTAGATAGGAAGAGAAGTTGTACTTAATGTTCTCATGCAAGGAATGAAATACACCAGTTCACAAGAAAAGTGTCCATTAAATTTGATTTCTATTGACCCGCTATATAAGATGCATGACAATAATATTAAGTATTAAAACAATGACCCAAAATAGGTGCAACTCATGAGGACTTCAGGACAAAGGTCCTGCAGTAAAAGGGTTTATTGTCTTTCAATAGTTTAGATGTTAGTGCCTCGTATCAACTATAAAGGTCTGGCTCTACAATTAATCGAAATTGCATAAAAAAACAAAAAGTTTGACCATAAAACTATTCATAGGGGAGCTGCCAACGCTATGAACAAAAGTAGGAAAAAAACTTACGAAGATCTGTTGTAGCCATATCCCAGATAGACCATACCATTGTTGAGACACGCTTGTAATCTACATGCTTGACATCTCGAACCTTTTCTAGACCTAGGTAGATAGACAGATGGATGAAATGATAGATAGATAGACAGATGGATGGATAGATAGATAGATAGACCATACCATTGTTTAGACAGTAGACACGCCTGCAATCTAAAGACTTGACATCTGGAACCTTTTCTAGACCTAGATAGACAGATGGATGGAATGATAGATAGATAGACAGATGGATGGATAGATAGATAGACCATACCATTGTGCAGACATGCTTGTAATCTACAGGCTTGACATCTCGAACCCTTTCTAGACCTAGGTAGATAGACAGATGGATGGAATGATAGATAGATAGACAGATGTATGGATAGAAAGATAGACCATACCATTGTTGAGACACGCTTGTAGTCTACATGCTCGACATCTGGAACCTTTTCTAGACCTAATTAGATAGACATATGGATGGAATGATTGATAGATAGACAGATGGATGGATAGATTTATAGACCATACCATTGTTTAGACAGTAGACACGCCTGCAATCTAAAGACTTGACATCTGGAACCTTTTCTAGACCTAGATAGACAGATGGATGGAATGATAGATAGATAGATAGACAGATAAATACATAGAAAGACCATACCATTGTTTTGACATGTTTTCATAAGATAGATAGACGAAAGGTAGGTTACACCAGCTTTAAATAAATATAAAAACGTGAGATTTACATATGGAAAGCTTTAATCAATTTAGACATGTAACAATCGTCCTAGATTTACTTGGTGATTCATGTAACAATAAGAAACATTTTAGACATCGTAGCAACTCTGTAATCATCACAAGAAATAAATTGCCTGTGTCTATACTCTATAATACCTAATCATATTGATTTCTAGCTTTTTAAATACAACATTTTTACAAGGAACAAGATTCAATTATCTTCATATTCAAAAGAGTGATTATGTATAATATTAAAATCAAAACATTTCTGACTGTTACCACTCTAAAATTGTTATTGTTCGTTTGTCTTTCTGTCTTAAATAATCAATGATTGTAACTTACTGTTTGACCCCAAAGTCGTCAATGATAATTTTGACATCACAGTTTCCTGAGCCGTAACAGGTATAAAATTTATTTGTTGTCACACTGCGCTTGAAGAAATTTTTGCACCTAAAAAATAATTTAATTAAGTACGAAACTTCTTATTACCTTACAATAAAGTAACGGGATGTTTGTCTTTCAATCTGTTTGTACCAAAGGATCTCGCTAACCGATGTACCGATATGGTTCTCCTTTACAGTGTAGCTTCTCATAGGTCCTGGGAAGGTTTATAACTATTTGGGTTAAGGGTACCACCACCCTCCCAAGAGAAGTCGCCCCTTGAAAAAATATCCCACCCCATTTTTTTTATCATATTTAATTTTTTTAACTAATATTAAAAATAGAGGGGGGGGGGCCCTCCCCATAAGAACAAATTTCCACCCCCCCCCCCCCACAAAACAATTATTTTTACTTTTTCTTTTTCAATCTACAATAAAAAATTGGGTTATTGAATAATCCCACCCTCCACAAGTGCTCCTGAAGGCATCTAGGGAACGTATCCGCTAGTCCTAAATAAACTGTTTAAATATTTTGGGCTAATTCCCCCCCCCCCCCCCCAGCTCATTTATTATTTGGATGATCAGCAGTGTTAAGTCAATGAACGATAAATTAATGTACAACACAAATGATAATAAGCAAAATAGTTATTGGTTTAAAAATTATACTATTTTGAACAACCCAATCAAGAATAAATCTTACCCCCCCCCCCTTCCTCCAAAGGAAGAAGCCATAAACTAATATCAAATCAGTTTGTAAAATTTTAGGTCAATATAATTTACAAATGATTGTCCCCTCCCTACCTGGGTTATAAACGAGAACACTACAAGCAATATTAACGATGAAAATAAGAGTGAAATACATACCCTTCACAAGAGTAGATACCATAATGAAATACATACCCTTCACAAGAGTAGATACCATAATGAAATACTTTCCCTTCACAAGAGTAGATACCATAATGAAATACATACCCTTCACAAGAGTAGATACCATAATGAAATACATACCCTTCACAAGAGTAGATACCATAATGAAATACTTTCCCTTCACAAGAGTAGATACCATAATGAAATACTTTCCCTTCACAAGAGTAGATACCATAATGAAATACTTTCCCTTCACAAGAGTAGATACCATAATGAAATACACACCCTTCACAAGAGTAGATACCATAATGAAATACTTTCCCTTCACAAGAGTAGATACCATAATGAAATACATACCCTTCACAAGAGTAGATACCATAATGAAATACACACCCTTCACAAGAGTAGATACCATAATGAAATACTTTCCCTTCACAAGAGTAGATACCATAATGAAATACTTTCCCTTCACAAGAGTAGATACCATAATGAAATACTTACCCTTCACAAGAGTAGATACCATAATGAAATACATACCCTTCACAAGAGTAGATACCATAATGAAATACTTTCCCTTCACAAGAGTAGATACCATAATGAAATACATACCCTTCACAAGAGTAGATACTATAATGAAATACTTTCCCTTCACAAGAGTAGATACCATAATGAAATACTTACCCTTCACAAGAGTAGATACCATAATGAAATACTTTCCCTTCACAAGAGTAGATACCATAATGAAATACTTAGCCTTCACAAAAGTAGATACCATAATGAAATACTTACCCTTCACAAGAGTAGATACCATAATGAATGCCGTTTACTTTATCGCCACAAATAGGACAGTCCAATCGTGGCTCACTATTTTCTTCTCGTGCTGAAAATAAATACATTTATTGGCAGCAAAGCATTAACAAGCTTTTAATGATAAAAAGAAAAGCAAAATATGAAATTGAATTACCTAATAAAAGATAACTTTTTTTTGTTGTAAGTAGATAAAAAACTTAAAACACTGAATTCGCCATTTTCCTTATTGAGATGATAAATTCTAGTGTTGTTGTTTTTTAAACAAGATAGGTAGGTATAGAGATTTGTTATTGAAAAACAAGTAGTACCGGACATATTGGTTAATATTTTACTCAGTATCCAAGGGAACGCCTCTAAATGCAATACTATGTTAGGGAAAAGTCCAAATCAGGACATAAATATTTTAGAAGTTAACTGTATCTACTTAGTTCAATATAGATGTAAATCAAAATCTTTAAGTGATGCTCAAAGGCCAAAATGTTAAGACAGCGTAGAGACTCTAAAAAAAACCTTACCCTACGAACGAAAAAAGCATAGTTATTAAGTTAAGCTTAATAAAAATTATTACCTTTTTTTCTTAGTTTAGCGACCTCCGGTGGAACGTCGGTGTAACAGTTTTTCTGGTAGTTTACTTCAGGAGTGTAACCGGTCTAATATAGAGGAGTAAAGCTTTATTGAACTATTAGAAGGGAGGCCAATTTAAGGACTGATTTCAAACATTTCATTTACCTTTTTGATTTAGATATACCTATAAAATAAATAAATATCTAAGAACTTTTTTTTTACAAAATGTTTAAAACGAAGAGATACTTTTGAAATTAAGTACCTAGGTATCAATTCAACTCTATCAAAAACAGTATTTTTTACATAAATTCGTAAACCATATAAAATTGTTTAAATAAATTTATGTCATACCCCACTCTCTTATACTTAAAAACAAAACTTATACCCATCTGAAACTAAATAATCGGCCAATTTCCTAATTACAAACGTAGCAACTCCAAATTTAATAAATCTGTTTATAAGTCATTCCTTACCTCTATTGTGCCCGCTTCTTCTTTGATTCCAACAATAGGTTCTGCTGGTCCCTGTAAACAAAAAGGAAGTTATTGAAATATTTTAATGTATTAATTTGTTATTGGTGACTCCATTTCTCCATGGGGATGAAAAAAGAGCATATTTCCAGAAAGTGCCTCTGTTTATTAATTTATCGGGTAGACCAGGTTAGGTCACTGGGTAGAATAGTATAAATATATGAAAATGAAACTTCTTACTCGTTATTTTCAATTTATTTCAAAAATATAGGGGGAAGCCGAAGGGGGTGTCTTCATTTTGACCTAACCTGGCAGGTATCGTATATTATAAATAAATGAAAACTAATGGTAACTCTATAGGGGTATTCATTTATATGTAAAACAGAGCTATATGTCAAAGTAGAAAGGAGTAAGGACGAAAAAGGGCTCTAAATTAAATAAACTTGGCTTTTCTTGCATAAAATATTTACCTCTATTGGTGAACCGTAGACCTCTATATGATCAGCCTCACCTGTAAATACAAAATTTATAGAATTGTTATATCAAATCAAATAAGAGTAAGATTCTGCCTTGAGCAGCTGAAACCAAATCAGCTTAACAGGTCTAAGGTCCCTCTTTGGTTTAACCCATTGTTTACATTTACCAGTAATCATGCAATTAAAAGGGTTTGAATCTAGTTACAATAAAATTAGATCCATACTTGACTGATTCAAAAATAGTATTGGCTCTTGCTAAATTGCTATACATACATGCCCATTTTTAGAAACATTGCAAAATAAACTTTTACCTCCATTAGTTTCATCATGTAACTCATCTGAATATTCTTCAAACTCGTTCTCATTGTCTAAAAATGTTAAAATATGCAAATAAAAAAATTACTACTAAATTGGTTGCTTCCTTAAGTATGTTACCTAAACAAGCTTTCTATACCTTGAATTTTTCTAAATGATCTATTTACCTAGTCTATTTTTTTTTATAAGGAAGCCACTTATTAATCGTGCATTGCATGTTATTAGTTTCTGGAATGAAAGGATAGAAAAATTTACGACTTATACCCCCTTGATCCCCAACTTTAAGCGGAAGCTTCTCCCTTATATACCTAGATCATAAATATGAGATAAAAAATACTTTAATTTCAGCCTGCAATTTAAGAAGGTCTAACCTACAATATTAAGAAAAACCTATTGTGTTTATTTTGTCTGCAGCTAAAGACCTCGAAAACTCAAAAGAAATGCACTTTTCAGGGAAGCTTAATTAATGTCTTTTGGGTGATTTCAGGGCATTTTCCTGACTCCTTCGCCCTTATCGAGAGGCTAGGGCGAAGACACTAGTTTGACATAATCTAAGTTCACCTGAATTCATTTCAGTTTTGACCACGGAGATATCCTCCAGGATATTTCCAGATATTTGGCATTCCATGGCGCGCTAGCTAAATTTGTCTTATTCCTATTGTCTTCATAAGTATTTCTATTTCATTGGGCCTGAAAAAACATATGATATATGAATAATTGAAACAAATTTGTTGATTTCTGTTTACTGAAATAAAAATATTAAACTCAAATAAACTATTAATTCGCAAATGTTCACACCACGAAATTGTATAATTTAAGACTCTTGTATAAAAATATTACATAATAATAAATCATAAAAGAAAAGTACATATTAAGGAATATAAATAACATCGATCATAAAATTAAAAACAAAACAATAACAATCTTTTAAAAAAAAACAAATAAACTAATACTATATATAACCTACCCTAAAAATAACTATTCTTTGTTTATTAACCTTTCACTTTAATAAGGCCACAAAACTGCGCTAGAGTTGAGAATAACAACAAATATGGCGATGACCTTTTGCATGACCTTTCCCCCTTCCCGAGTCGAAGGTCATTCACCTTGTTGACATTAGTTTGAGGAGGAGAGAGAGAGAACATTTTCTTGTCTGCTTCTTGGATTTTAGTAAATATGTTGTTATGATGCAACCTAAGTTCATTTTGAATAAAAAAACAAACATATTTTTATGGTAATAAAAAAAGAATTTGAGAAACGTTTTTTCCTTATAACATATCTCAAATATTTTTGGAATAATTTTAAAATTTTGATATTAAAAAAATAAAGATTTGCCATATTACTATAAGCCTTTAAAAAATATCCGGCGACCAAAGACTACTTTTGAGTTTCTTTTCTCTTTTTACTGTATTTCAAGCCCTTTTTAGGGATAGAGTGTTATGTAAATTTATGCCTTACACATATAAATATATTTTTTATTTAACAATTGAATGAACTTTTATTATAATATTCATTTAATATTTTGATTTATAAGTCATCAATTATGGAAAAGTTTATAATAATTGTCAGCGGCATTTGTCCTCAGCTTCACAGCGTTGCCAAATTTCAAATGTTCGAGAAAAGCATTTTTATATAATAGAGTACAAATACACACAACTTCAACTTAGAGGTTTATCTTTATAGTTTGTATACATCAATATTATAGTTTGAGATTTTCTACACTATAGTTCTAAGCGAAAAAAGTCAGTCCTCCCACTTTAGAAGAATCAACTTTTTTTTTAAATATAGAATTGCCTATTTTACAAACTTTTAATTGTTTTGCTAGGTTCTTAACATCCTTATACTAAAGTAACAGGATGTCTGTGTGTATCTGTGTGTCTGTACCGAAGGATCTCGCTAACCGCTGAACCGATCGGGTTCTCCTTAAACTGTTTTTAACCTATTTTTAAAACATATATCAAAAATATACTATGACACCAGTAGAATTAAACTACAGAGCCTAAATTTGAATTAAGTCCCCAATAAACTTTTTTGAGGGGATTTAAAGATTAATTTTACTGTTGCTGTGGTCTTTTTTGATCAGAGCAAAAGGTCTTTTTTTATTTGGGTAAAATTCGTAGCTTTTAGAGTGTTTTGCTTCATATATATAGTATTCTGGTATAGAGTAAAATTAGGCCTTTTGATTTCATCTAAATTAATTCATTAAAAACTTAATTCTTTACAATATATCAATGAATTAACTTTATCGTGCTTGTTTTCCATCACTTATTTAAAACACAAAAAAATTGGCTGTAAAGGGTTAAATAGTGAAAGATGACAACAAACGTTTATGCAATACAACAAATTTTTTTTTGTCACATATACAAATATGATAAAATATAAGATTATTCAAACTTATTTTTTTTAATATTTTTAAAAAGCATGTATCTTTTATGTGTATAGTTTTCATTCTTTTAATTTTAATTAAATAAAAATTATTTAACTACATTGGAAATAAGTCACTTTGTGAAAACACTCTTTTTTGAATTGTAAAAAACTGAAATGAAACAAGGCTTCTAATTGGTTCAGACTTCAGAATAATATGTATTATTTTAATGTTAAATTTCTTCTATATAAATTATTGTTTTAGAAAAAAATTATTTGCAACGAACAGAGTAGAGTTTTTATTATTGTATTGATATAATCTGAATCACATCAAATTGTTCTGTAAGAAACAATTTAACCCCAAACTAAAAAATGCTTTTGCTTCCATCAAAATGATCACAGCAACATATAAAATTGATTTTTAAATCCCCCAAAAAAAGTTTATTGGTGACTTAATTCAAATTTGGGCTCTGCAGTCTGATTCTACTGGTGTCATAGTATATTTTTGATATATGATAAAAAAATAGGTTAAAAACAGTTTAACAGGGTAACTTCTCATAAGTCCCGGGAAGGTTTATAACTATTTTGGGGGAGGGTACCACCACCCTCCCAAGAGAAATGACAAAAAAAATCGAAATTTTTAAAAATTTAGGGGAGACTTCAACGTCAGATAAGGTGGTATCGTACATAAAAAATTAACTTTAACGAACAAAAACATTTAAAGTGCCACTAGAGGCCTCTAGGGGTGTAGCCGCTAGTATGATATAAAGCAGTAAATTTTAGTGTTTAACTTTTAAGATCCTGCCAACCACTAATAGTTAAAGAACCTTAAATAACTATGGAACAGTTTAGGATTATTTTAAATATAAGGTTTTAAATGGTTTTTGGCTATTTTTTACCTTCACCATACATTATAGATCCCTTACGTGCTAGGGGCTCATCCGCAAAATCTAGCTCATCTTGACCCGTGTTATTTCTCCTAACAAATAAATAAGTAAAGTTTATATTTTACGGCAACTATGATCATCATAATTGTATGAGGGATCAATCAATCAATTACATTTCAGTTCTTCAGTTTGAGTTTATTTCTGTGAGTGAAATATGGCCGTGAACATTATTTTGTTCTAGTGAATAAAAGTAAGTATTTTTAGAAACAAATCTATTCTTTAATTATTTTTGTTTGTGCGTTCATCCTTAACGCTTTAATGGGGGAAATGTGATTTTCTCGGCTGATATTTATGATAGACGGCTGAAAGCGTTAGGCCTGTTGATTACCTTGGTACGATATCAATTAACGTATCTAGTATTTAATTCACATGGTCTGTAGGTCATATAAAAAAATACTAACGAACAATACTTATGTTAAAATAAGTTTCGTTATTCACTACTTCATATATCATGACCACTGAATTTCTGCGCTAAAATCACTTAATCCGTTTCTTGTGCGCTTTTGATGATATCTTCCTTGTTTAACCATTGTTAACGTACATTAAATTTAAAAGTTATGATTTTCTCATTTCCTTAAAGTGTGAAATTAATTGTGAAGATGCCCTTAATGATTAAACTGCACTTTTAGATACAAAAGAATTTCTTGGTATTTATTATTAATTTTATTTAATATTTTCAAGTGGCGCTAATTATAGATTGTTTAATAGTTTCATACTTAAAAAAACAGTTCACATGCTTTATACCCCCTGTAGCTTTAAATACATTAAATTCCTTTTTTTTCTCATAATTTTTATTAAAATGCAAGTTTGTAAGTTTGTTTACTTTTTTAAATTTAAGTAGTTATGAGTAAATATTACACTCAACTATCTGTCTATCTATTTTGAAGTTATTATATTTTCAGGTCTTTTGATAATTTTTTTTTGGGACTGATTTTCAAAATGCTATATAAGGCGATTGACGGAAAAATATATTTTGAAGCTTGTTGTATTTCTACGCTACTTTGGATAAAAATGTATTTGTTTTTAAAATGTCTAATGTATGTCTATAGCGAAACTGCTGACTGCTAGACCTATATGGCCTTCATTTACAGTGAAGCTTCTAAAAGTTTCCAGGAAAGTGTTATAAAACAATTTTGAGGAAGATATTTCAACCCTTCCAAGAGAAATAACTATCCCCCCCATCCCATATTCGTTTATCTTTTCTTTTTAAGATAAATAAATTTCAATTTAATAATTTTCATAACCCCCCTTATTAGAGTGCCTCTATCTATAGGCTTGTAATACACAGCCATCAATATCATATGGGTATTAATCTATCTAACTCTTTTGCTGTCCAGATATTTGATTTTCTATGTTTGTTATTTAGAATGCCATGTGATGCAGTAAGTGAATGGTATAGAGTTGACCAAATTAAAGATCTGCTCTACAAACGTGTGAGTGTCATAGTTGGTGAGAAGGAGTCAGCAACGGCCAAGAATTGTGTTTCTGGTATTCTGATTGCAGCTGATCCAATTTCTCACAGGTAGGATTAGTCTTATTATTGTATTGCTATTTGTACTGACCGTAAATGTCGATATAAAAAGGCGTCAGGACACTCAAGGCTTCACAAATTTCAAGGGTGGGGGTAAAAGGGATGTTTACCCCCTCTCAAACTTTGAAGGTCCCCATTTTACCCCCCTCAAAATATTAAAAATACATTAGATCACCCCCCCCCCCCAAAAAAAAACAACATTTGAACCCCTCATTTTACCCTCATTAAAATATGAAATAATACATTAGATTACCCCCCTCTCTAATATCTTTGTAACCCCTCATTTTACCCTCCATTTAAAATTAAGAAAAATACATTAGATTGACTACCTAGTGTTTTCATGTTTGAAACTTTTCATGTAATAAAGAAAATTTAACAAATTAACTTATGATTTGGTTTGACCGAATTCAATAATGAAACTTTGTCTTACAGAAGTAAAAGTTTTTGAATTATTTGGAGCGATCTTAAAAGTTTTAACACACAATACGACGTTTTTACAATGTGTATTATTTTTTTATAACAATAGTTACTCAAGGACTTCCAAGGGGGGGGGGGGTAAAGTGGTGATTACCCCCCCCCCCCCAAGCAAATTTGACCCCTGGGGTAAAATTATTTTTTTTGGGAGGAGGGGAGATTTCATTTACCCCCCCCCCTCAAAAAAAAAAATTACCCCCCTTAAAAAAATTTTGCCCTCGTCAAATAAAAAGCTTGGACGCCCCTGTAGTTACCTATTAATATTAATATGAAATTTAGCACAACTTGTAAGCATTTTTATTTATGCATAATTATAGAAAATTAAAGTCCAGAAAACACAAATATTCGGTGAATTTGCTAACAACTACGATCGAATTTTGCTGTTTTGATGTATTTATAAATCCACACACAAACAAAGAGAGAGGTTTTAAATAAATAATGGAATTAGATGCATTTGTTCAGTATTTCAAAAATAGCAAAAATGTAAATTTATGAAGAAAGCATGTACATTAAACAAATTGAAGCAAAATAGCCTAAATCCATAGACATTTTTAGATAAAGAACTCAAACTCAATCCCCCTAATCTCTTGGGAGATTTTTTAAAGTTTAATTTCTCAGAGAATGAAAGAATTATGATAATTTAGATAATCTACAACCCTTCTCCTCCCCATAATTACAAACTACCCAAGGCAAAATTTGAGTAAATGTTTTTTGGGAAAGATTAGATTTACATTACGCGGATTTTTTAAAGTTAAATTTTTGTATGAACAGGATCTTATACAGATGTTTACCTACAACTTTTATATATTTAATTTTCTCTCTCTTTTAAAGCAAAGGTTTCTTTTATATAGAATTTTGTTGCCTGTCCATAACGGATAGTTTTTATGGTAATAATTAAGCGGTTAGTGAGATCTTAAGCAACAGAGACACACATACAGGCAGAATAACAGCTCTGAATGCCCTTGCTTTTCGTCGCATTTGTAGAATTCAAGATTTAATCTAAATGACGTACGTACAAATACTCAGTTATGTAGCAGCTGCAATTCTAGCAACGTAACAATGAAATGAATAGGAGAGGGTTGTCCTACTTTTAATTATCATATTATATAAATTATAATAACATATAATCAATACAAACACACACATACACACTTCCTTTTTAGGTTGCAAAGCTACTCTATAACTATATATGTCTATTAATCGCCCTAAACATCTAGTCTGCGACTTATACACCATGGAAGTTGTAAAGCTCTAAATAATACAAGGACAAACATAACCATGAGATGCGCAGCTAGGGTACAAAAATACTTTAATGAAAATCGCGAAACCTTTTCTTAAAACGAAGTCAATTGAACTATATTCACTAATTTAATAGCTCAATTTTACCTAGGTGTCTTTCTAAGGGGGGAGGCGGATGTGCCACTTTTTGAAACCAAAACCAAAAGTCAACAAAGGAACTCATCTAAAAAAAGAGTTACAGGTCTGAGATTTTGCATGGCAGTTGCTTTATAGGGGTACAATATGGAACTGTGAAGAAACGGCGGCGCAACCGCCGAAAACCGGCGTTTCCCGCCGAATATTTTTTTTGCCTTTTCTCGGCGGTTTTCGGCGGTTGCGCCGCCGTTTCTTTACAGTTCCATATTGTACCTCTATTAAGCAACTGCCATGCAAAATCTCAGACCTGTAACTCTTTTTTAAGTTGAGTTCCATTGACTTTTAGTTTTGGTTTCAAAAAGTGGCACATCCGCCTCCCCCCTTTATTCAGAATTTTATATTACTGTTTATTTAGTTAATGTTTATTGATTGACTTTTCTTTTTTGGATATACCATACTTAGAGTAGGTTCTCAAGGATGTCAGTTTCAACAAAAATGTAGCACAAAAAATTAAACAATAGGTAGAAAAAAACAAATATGAACTGTTATAGAGTAGAAGCGCATTGTTATTAAGTCTGAACTGCATATTGTAAAAATGTTTAATGTTTCATAATGTAAATTTTTTTATTAATGCTACATTTCCAAAATGGTACCTCAATGCTACAGGAATTCTCAAGCATTTTATAGCTATTTTTTCAACTTTAACAATCAGAGCAATACTTGAAGGACCAACCTAAGGACAGTTGGCCGGACATAATAAATATTGAAAGCTTTGCTTTAAAAACTATTAAGTTGCATCTTTATCTATGAGAAGTATTAAACGTGTCAACAGAGAGAAGATTAATTTTCAATTTTCTTATCAAACTAGAAAATTCTAAGGCACAAGAGGCAAGAACGGTGAAATCCAAAGGCACGCAGGTTTTGTGTCTAAAACGTCCAAAACTGCTGCGACACATTACAATCTTTGAGAATATTTCATTATCTGTTAGAATGTATGTAAATGAGTATGCCCTACTGACTCACCTACAAACCTACTCAAAGCTTGCCATGCTTTTTAAGTATCAGTAAGTTTTTAAAAAGATTTCACTGTTAAAATAGTGAGATTATTATGATAACTTCAGTACCTCTTTAGATGTTATTTTTAAAATCCATTCTCAGTATCTACTTATTAATTTGCCAATCCTTTTTATTCTTTATATATACACCAGTTACAGAGTACCTTTGCTGCTTAAAAAGATTATCGCAGAATTTTGCACATAACTAAAGCCATAAAAATGCTTCAAGTATAAAGAAAATGAATTTTTGTCTCAAAATTACATCAGCTTCAATGTAGAAAAAATCGAATATTTAATCTAATTTCAGTCATGTAATTTTTGGGTTTGTTTACTTTTTTGTAGCTTTAGCTTTTTTATAGGTAAGCAATTTTTGTGTTTAAAGAAGGACAACTTAAGGGTAAAGAAGGAATTTGTCATTATCAGGCTTACGATCAGAAAAGTTGGTAAAGCGTAGGTAGGAGAAATATGTTAAGCAAGTGTTAATTTTGATCACAATCCTCTGCAAAAGAATTTTTTATTTGTGTATAAGAAGCGATTAAATTTGCCTCAAATAATCAGTTAGGTCAGAACGCCAACTTACTACAATATGAAAATAAGAACTTATTAGGAAGACAGGAGATATTGGACCGTAAATTATTCTGTTACTAAAGCCATAATACTTTAAGTACTTTAATCAGTTGGTTCCAAACTGGTGGTGTCCAAACTGTGCAACAAATGATTTTATCAACAGTGGGGGTAATTGCGGGTGTACATCTAGTTATCATAGATTTTCTTATATTAGGGTTGGCAATCCGAATCCAAATCTGGAATCCGCCCAATTTTTGGCCAATTTTGGAATCAGAATCCGATACCGTATCTGTTTTTTTAATAGAGGATCTGGATTCATAATTGATAGGCTAAAATTAGCATCTTGAGTTTTTTCTTTAAACTCCGCCTTTTTGAAGGCAAAGATTATCATCATTATATACATATAATATCTTTCAAAATCTGGTTCGATTCTTGGAAGTGAATTATAGAGAACACCAAGAACATTAATTTTTAGGACATATGTAGTACTTAGATTTTTTAATTTAAAAAAAAGCCTTTTAAAATATTGCTAGAATCCGTAATCCGAATCTGGAATCTGCTTTTTTTGGACAGATTCTTGTATGAATCTGAATCTGAATCCGGTACAAAAATTTGACAGATTGCCATCACTATCTTATACATTAAGAGAACTTGACTTTATTCACATTTTGTTCTCATTCTATGAACTAGCACAAAAAACATGCTAGCCAAACAACTTTGCGGAGGGGAAAATTTACATAAAACGACAGTTATTTATTAGATCTTAGGGAATAAATAGACAAATGATAAAGTGATTACTTGCTCTAATTTTATAAAAAAGGAAACATATAACCCCTTAAAAAAGATATAAATACAAATATACTTGATTTTCCACACTATGTAATTAGAATGTTGTAAATTATTTATCTTTACATCATTTACTGCAAATCATTAACTGTCTTTCCACATCCCGGATTCTAATTATGTGTGTTAAAAGAATAAGAAAATATATTTATGAAAAGAGAATTCTGATTTTGTCATATTTTCTAAAGATTAAATTAAATCTTTTGATTAGAGTCTTATGAAAAGAGTTTGGTAACTTAATTGTACTCTATGTTGTTTAAATAAAATAAGAGCTATGATTACTTGACATTGAAAATCCTTAAATATAGATAAATTCCCAGTAGGATAATAGTTTTTTTCTCACATTGTATTAAAAACAGCTTTCCACGGATATAAAATGTACTATTATAAGATTAAAACCTTTTTTTTACCCCTAAGATGCATGGGCTGAAAAACTCACCGGTTATGAATGAATACGAGAAAATAATATTTAGAGTTTCTATGGAGGAAGATGGGGGGGGGGGGGAACTACTTTACTTAAGGCAAGAAAATACATAAAGTTTCTAAATCATCTAATACAAACTCCTCTGTGGTATAGTCATTTGAAAAATATTAGCAGACAAAAAGATAGATATTATATAGGAGGATAGTTTATGCTGTATTGTCTTGTTTATTTAAGTGAAGGAAATGGATCGGATTATACACTGACAGCTAATAAGATTGAAAAGTGACCCAAATATCCGAGTAACTACTTATTTTTAATTCTTTCGGTCACCCCCTCCCCCCACACCGTCCTTTTTCTACATCCCTTCCTTTCTCATTTGATTTATTTGAAAAATCTAATTGTTTCTCTTCTTCAAATGTATAGTTTTATGCAAATTTTTTTAAGCGAAGCTCTTCTTTGCATGACGGTTTCTACGCAAGTTACGCAGCTTCTTTACAACTATATAAGCTTATTTGTTGAGGATGTGATCATATTTCTATATTAGAACAGCTTAATTGCCTTAACGGATTTATTATTACTTGGATTTTACATCAGATTATCATATACTCTGAAACATGTAGTTGGCTAAAAAAACGATCCCACCATCCACCCTCTTTACCCCACCCCTCTCCACCTACTTGATGAACGTACTTACGAATAAATGATGTCCATGTTAGCAACCTAATTTTCCCCGTATATTCCACATCCATTCTTGCCTTTTTATTACATTAACTTTGAAGCTTATGACATATTGATCTTGTTGACATGAAAAGAAAAGAAATATAGATTGTCCTTTTATTTTGTTATCTTTACTTGCATTTAAAGTATGTAGGTATTAGCTCTTGTAAACTAGGTAATTAAACAACTTAGTATCTATAATGTTTATTTTTCTATCTAGATAGCGTTATATATTTAGTCTATCCATCTATCTGTTTCAGTTTATCCTAGTATCCATCGGTTTGTCTATCTGTTTGGTAATCTCTTAATTCATATGAAAATCTATTCATTCTTGTACTTTGGGGTATGGAACTTTTGTTATGATATCGTATATTGTATGTGGAAGATCACTGAGATTTTTTACAAAACACATACCCTTACGGTATAAAAAGCAATGCGCCTCCCCCTCCCCCCCCCCTTTACATTAATGGTCCGAATTGACACAAATAAATAAAATGATCCATAAACTCACTGTATTTATCAATCTATGTTTGTTTATCTCATTATCTATAAATATACTATTTGTTGACAAATATAAACCAAATTATTAACAGTCAGGACAAACAGCCGCAAAAGAACCCATTTTTTATTCTATTGTATTTATGTAAATGAATCTGAAATGACATGAAAACTTGATTTATCGTCCATTGATGACACTAGTTTTGTTGTGTCGGGAGATAACCTAAATGATATTATTATTAAACTAAATAATGAACTTAAAAAAATCAACAATTGGTTTAGGGCAAATAAATTATCTTTAAATGCAGAGAAAACAAAAATCATGATTTTCAACAAAAGAGAAGACACAATAGACTGGGAAGATATCAATGTATTCATTGATTCTAATAATGATAATGAAAACAATCCTGAGCTGATAGATAAGATTGGTGTTGTTAATTGCAGAAGTAAAATACCTGCAATAAAATTCCTAGGTGTATTTATTGATTCTAATCTCAGTTTCAAGTATCATATAGATTTTATTAGAAAAAAAGTTTCTAGTTCTTTGTATATGATAAATAGAGCTAAAAACTTTCTTTGCAAAAAATCATTAACCACTCTTTATCATTCATTCATTCATTCTCATTTATTGTATTGTTTACCAATTTGGTCATCCTGTCCTAAATCTTACCTTGAGCCATTGATTAAATTACAGAAAAAAGCAATAAGATTAATTACTGGTACTAAATATAACTCACATACAGCAGAAAAGTTTAATAAATTAAATATTATGCCTCTCCCCCAATTAGTAGATTATTCCAAACTTCTTTTCATGTATGATTATATAAATGACAAGCTTCCACTCTCTTTCCAGGAGACATGGAAAAGAAAAAACGAGGTTTATAATAACATAAGAAACAACAGGAGATTGGATGGTGATCATTTTTATATCCCTATTATTAGATACAAAAGCAATGAGAATCTCCCATACTATTGTTTACCTAACCTTTGGAATAAAAATTGCTTTAATGACCTTCTTAATTCTTATCAACCACGTAAAATGTTTATTAAAAACCTTACAGCTTATTTAATGATTCAAGTTGAAACAGTATGTAATAAGGCTGTCTGCAACGAATGCTTTCCTAACAATCTTATTTAATCTTTGCATAGCCATGGTTTTGATTATTTTACACCTACAATTCGGATTTTCTTTATTTTTTAAAATATTATTTAGCAAAAAATTTGAGCCATTTTATATGATGCTGCTTGTGAGAGAGCTTAGATTAAGATTAAAAAACAATTTATTTATTTTTTTTCAATTACATCATTTCAATCTTTAAAATAATTTTTAAAATATGTAAATACTTAAATTATTTTGAACACTGAAGGCCCCATTTAATACACCTCTGGTTTATGGAATGCCTCATAATCGTAGATAACACATTAGTTAAAGTTTATTAATGATGTGATTTATAATATCTAAAAATGCTATGTAATATGTTTATCATAACTAAACCGATTTGAAAATAAATCTTATTCTTATTCTTATTCTTATTCATTGTCCTATCGTTGAATCATTGTCTTTACCTTCTCTCACCATTCTAAACTGGGTCCTAGAGAAAGGGGGGGGGGGGGCGGTGGAGTCGACCCCGAACCTAAATCTTAGTGTTGAAAAATGAAAGAAATTAGGAGGAATAGGGGAGAGGGAGTTAGTACTTTTCTCCTTTGAAAACTACCCTGGACCTATAAGAAGCTTTATCGTTTCGACGGTTGGTGTTGGTGTTATCCTTCGCACAGACAGAAAAAGAGACATAGTGTTACATTCATAATAGGAAAGAAATATGTGGCTTTTACTGAACTTCAATTATTTTACTTAAGTCAATATAACCTATTTCACACGAATTTCAAGCTTGATTACAATTATTATTTGATTTAACTTTATTTAAAAAGCCAAGTAAATACGACTAAAACAAGTGGGAGTTGAGTTGCAGACGAGCTATGCTCTTTTTGGTAATATTGCTATTTGTTTTTTTTATCACATCGTATTATAGACAGTGAGCTGTCTGCGGATTTAAAAATGAAAAATAAGATTAAAACCTACGGACCTCTGGGCTAACAAAACTGGTTTTAATTTCATTATTTTTATTTTTACACATTTAAGAAATCTTATTTTCTTCTGACTTACGGACAAACGCACATTTAACTACTAGTTTAAGTATATGATGTTATTAAACAAAGTTCTATAAAAAGTAGACGTGAAAATTGTTAAGGAAAATGCCAAAAATTCTTTATTTTTCCTCTGAAAGAATTGGTGGGCTTTTACTTTCGTAAATTATTTCAACAGTACAAATGGGTACATGGCAGATTTACCACTAGCAAAAATACAGTGATATTACTGTCATAAACACAGTGATTTGCTGTCATAAACACAGTTTTACTGTCAAAATCTCACCTGCGTTTTTAGGGGGTATGACAAAAATACAGTTATTGCACTGGCATATTCACAGCTTTGCTGTTAATTATACACCTACATATTGACAAAAATACATCTATTAAATTTGTGTTTATGACAGCGGAAAGGTGTAATTTTGACAGTGGATAAAAAAATATTGCCAAAAATACAGCTAAAAACGAAATTGACAAAAACACACCCAATATTTGTCAAAAACACAGTGGCTGTACTTTTGCTAGTGGTAAAAGTGGCAGCACCCCGTACAAATTGCTCCTTGCAATTTACCTAGGGGGGATGGGGAAATTGGACCGTAAAATACACTTGTACCCAAAGTTTTGTGACCACATTGTCTTATTAGTTGGCTAATAATTTTCAGAACTTTAACCTATTGAAATTTGATTGTTTTGTTAAAATCTAGACGTGTCAAAAACTTTTTAAACAATAATTTTAATCTAAAAGAAAATGTCATTTAGTTTATCATTATCTGGAATATATGAATTAATCGTCCATTGTCTCATCCCTTTAGATCTTTTCCTTCACCTAACTCTCATGCTTATTCATTAACAAATTCCTTTAACTTAGATATTTAGATATTGTCTTATGTGTATACTAGCGGCTGCGCTTTTAACACTCAGGAGCTTCGAAGGGGAAGGGAAGGAAATAGCATGAAGCTATCCCAAAGATTTAAAAATAAAAAATATTGCATAAAACCATCCCGGGACCAATGTGAAGCTTCATTTAACTAAAGAACTGGTTTATTAGATTTCAAAATCTTAAGATACAGACAAAAGACCTTACTTTACATTACAGGATGATACACACAGATTTATTGGTTTACGGAAATGAATTCATGCCGAAAGAATCCTAGACTTGGAATGAATGATTTATTTGATGTATTTTCGCGGGGTTTTTACAGTTTATAAAACCATTATATGACAGTAAAATTATTGCCTTGGTTAGTCTGCAAATATACTGTTAATAACGACACAGAGAGACTTTGGTATATCTTTATACTACCTATATTATATAAGTCAGGTTTTCTTAAAGATAGATATATATGCCTTTGAAACTGCAATAGCATTAATTTATCCTATTTATTGTCTGTCCCGAAGGATCTCGCTAACCGCTAAACCGATATTGTTCTCCTTTACAGTGAAGCTTCTTATAGGTCCCGGGGAGGTTTTAAACTATTTTTTGGGAGGATGTCTTCACCCCCTCCCCCCAAAAAAATATTTTTCTACTCTTTTGTCAACTTTGATATAATATGCAGTCTATCTGCTTGCCTTGAGGCAAGAGTTGGAGCCACTCATGTGTATTAAAAAATTAAATATGTAGAATTAAGTTTTAATCCTTTACTTAGGATAATATACAGCTTAAATAAATATTTATTTTTAATTGAATAACAATTTGAATACACTTAAGGGTTAGATATATTTAATATTTATAAACATATTTATTAAATTTCCAAATCACAAGTATCTAAATATGAAGTTTAATTTGCTTAACAAATTGTTTTATGTACCTACAGATATTTGCATTCCTCATATGATATGATTTTTTTAAAAATCTAAACTTAACATTTTATCTTATACTAGCGGCTTCGCCCTTTAGCCTCTAGGGGCTTTGCCCCAAGAGGTTTAATCAAACCAATTTTTCGTATTTTAGATTTAAAAGAAAAATTTAAAAAATTTTTTTTGGGGGGGGGGTAGTCGACCCCACTATTTTAATTTTAGCTTTGAAATTTTTTTTTTTTTTTTTGTGGGGTAATTTTTCATTTTTTGGGGGGGTTGGGGGTGATATGAGAAGCTACCCTGTAAAGGAGAACCCGATCGGTTAGCAAGATCCTTCGCTACAAACAGACAGACAGACAAACAGACATCGTTCTACTTTGTATTATAGATGTGAGCATCTACTATTATTAAAGTCTTGGTCTTTAGGACCAAGAAAAAACAAGCATTTTGGGATTAAAATCCAAATATAAAAGAACTTAATTCATGAAGGAACCTAGGTATACTTTTAGCTGAAATAAAACCTTGCTGTTTAATATAATATTTAGGATATTAGTTTATTTTTGTGCTTTTTTTCATCCTTGTTGAAATAATATATTAACCTATATATTCATCTAATTAACAATATATTTTTATCTTTAAAACTTTCTATTTAAATGTTAATAACTATTTGTATTATAATTATCCGTCTATTTATATATCTATCTATCTATCCAAAGGAAAGGGAATCTTTTCATGTGACAGACTTCTGTTTTGTCTTAACTTTTGCGTGTGATTGTGTGTGTGTGTGATTCGTGTGTGTGTGGTCATGTGTGTTTGTGTGTGTGGTTATGTGTGTCTGTTTGTGTGTGTGGTTATGTGTGTTTGTTTGTGTGTTTATGAATGTATTTCCATGCCCTTTTACCTACCCCTTTTATTCTATATACTTTCCAGTTACCCTTTACCCCCTTCCCTTTTAAAAATTCACATTACCCCTTTCCCTTTTTTCGCTACAAAATGTCCTCTTATTGCCTTCTCTTTCCCTCTCATCTAGTCCTCCCCATTTTATCCCCCCTGCTGAGTAAGTGTACAAGACGCTTTAATAGAAATAAGATAAAATAAAAAAAGACAATTTGGTCCATATGTAGCACAGCAATTATATTAAAAGAACAGTAATAATCATGTATGTTTTGATATTGTAATAACATCACATTCTTCGCTTGGCTAAAAATATATTTTTATTTATGTTACCTGGACTTAAATAAAACATTTGACTAATAAGATTATTTTTTGCTTTCTCTAATAATTATTCTTTATTTTAGGTAAGAATTCAGTTTTTAGAAGCAGGTATTATCAATAAATCGTAATAGGTTTATATATATTTTTAATTTTTTTGATACGGAAGAGATGTATTGTGATGTTGAGGCCGTATTTTCATGTTTGGCCCCCCATTACTATTTCACCCCCTTCCTCCTTTACCATCCCTCTCTCTCACTTTCTCTCTCTTTCTCATGCATGCCTTTTCTCCTGTTTCCGATTCATTTCTCTCCCTTTTTCTTCGCCGCTACACTCTTTCTCCCCCCCTCCCCCTGATTGTTCAACTTTTAGTTACTAAAGGGCTACCCCTCCCATAGGAAGCTACAAAATATTTCAAATATTTTTCACTAAATAAATATATACTTACTTACAGTGACTTCTTAATTATTTATTCTAAAATTAAAACAAATACCTAGTTTTCTGAAATGGCCTTTAGAAGGCAAAAAATTACGTATATAAAATCAGTGAAATGAATAAATGTTGACAAAATGTAAAAAAAGATCATTATAATATATTATTGTAAAAATACATTTACAAATAACCATTAAATATTCTGATCAATATTTATGATAATAATAAAGTGAAATAAAGATAGCTAGTACCTAGCTATCCTTTCTTTTGTGGATATAAATAAAGATAGCAAATAATATCAATTCTCGTGAAATTCAATAATGTTCTAGATTCTGAATAGAATAAAGTGAAAAATAATAAATAGATGGATAAATTAGTTTTATTGTCAAGTTTTTGACTAAAAAGGAAATGAGCAAAAGAGAAAGATAGATAAGGTAAATTTAATTCATTAGATATTTTTAAATCGACTTTATTACTTGGATGTTGCATCAGTGTTTTATGTACTCTGATAAAGTTATACTCACAGCTGGCTAAAATAACGATACCACCTACCTATTTACAAACACTTATTAAATCGATTTACCACTAAAATCGACATCATAGTATATTCACATGAATTTAGAAATATTGACTGTCTTTAGTCAGGAGTTGAACTTTATGGGGATGTTGTCATCCTTGTTCGTTTTTATGTATATTGTATAGCTAAATGAATGTTTATTATGCAGAATAAATGGAAAAGAAAATTAATAAAGGGTTATTATTACATAAACCATTGAGCATTGTAGGAAAAAAGTAAATATAAACTAGAACAACTTTGGTCATAAATAGCGGAGCAATCATTAAGGAAGCGTGATTTTAATTTTTTTATTTATATTCTTTAAAATATTCTTAGTATTGTCATTAAGACATTTTGATGCATAATCAATTAAAGTTTATGTAGGTATTTTAAACACTACGAAAACATGAAATTTCCTTGACATTTTTATTATCTGAGACATTGACTAGCTGTGCTATTAACAACAACCATTTTTGAAAGTAGATTTTCTTAAAAAAATATCGCAGTAATAATCCTTTTTTAATATTAACAGAATGTTTGTTTGTGTGTCTGTGTATCTTTATCCTGTGAACCGAGTGTAGCTTCTCATAGGTCCTGGGAAGGTCTAAATCACTTTTGAAGGATTGGTACCACCACCCTCCATAGAGAAACCTTCCCTATAAAACACAAATAGTCCTTACACTTATTTATCTTTAGCTTTAGTTTTATCCTTCTTGCGAGCTTCAGGAAGATCAGAAAAATATAATATAATGTTACTTTAAAAGTTTTAATAATAAAGGGCAATTTTACTTGTACTTTAAAAGACTAAAAACAAACTTAGTTTTTTTTGGGTGAAGTAAGGTCATGAAATTTTCAAGATTATCTACCAATTCAATTATTAATAGATTAAAATATAGTATTTGGTGGTTTACTGTATAGTACTAGGACTGAACATTGCTTAAAACGGTTACTTTAGAATAGCTGCGTTCCCAATTATCAATATCTATTATAAATGAAATATCGGTTAGGCAAAATAACATTCTCTTGACATTTATTTTCCTATATTACAAATTCATAAAAGTCAATATATTAGCTACCTATTCTTTAACTTGGAATGTCAGTCTGTCTGACCGATTAATCAAACTAATCTTCTATATAATATCAACGTTTGGAAAATTTTATCAACTTGATATTGCTGCGCTACTTATGGCTATAATTGCCCTAATAATACCAATAATATGGTTAGTTAGTAAGTACGGGTTACTCTTTAATGCTAATAATCTTTCTTCAAAGAGCTACATCAATTACTTTTTCTTTATTTTGTGTGTGTTTGTGTTCGTGTATGTGTGTGTGTGTATTGTAAGTAATAAATGCAGTGTAAGATATTATTGAGAGTATGTAGCTCCTATAATGTAGCCATTATTAGAGATAGCAAAGCTTTTTGAATACTATGAACTTAACTGTCCTTGCTAAAAATTCCTTAACCTACAATCAATTCAAATTGTGCCTTTCCTAAATAAGCAAGAAGAATTTTGTTTTAATAAGTTTAGTGTTAAAAGTTTAAGAACCGGTTCTCAGTTATACTGTTAGTCCTGGTCTACGGCCCCTTGGAGCTAACAAATCTGGTTTTAATCTTACAAATTTTTATTTCAATATCCGCGGAATATGACGCTCAATAAATTACGGGTGGACGAACTGACGGACATGCTACTAATTGTGGACCAGCGGTGCTACTAAAAATTTTGGTTAGTTTGTGAGTTGACTAATATTGAGTACAATATACAACACCACTACTTAAGCTACATTGGGAGGGATAATTCAACTTTAAAACAAAAACCTTATTTTCTCTAACATTCTGGATAGAACCAATTAAAATATACTAGCTTTATAGAACACTTCCCTAAAATACAGAACCCAATAGGTCCAGTGGTTGCTTTTGCCTTAGACAGATACTGTTCCACTTAATATTTTGATAGAAATACAAAAATCAAATATTTGTCTAATGATCTTTTTTTGACTGGAAGAAAATAGTTATTCTTCAGATTAGGAATTCCTGTTTGGCTATACATCACATGGGCAAGTATATTTACATACACTAGGATGGGGCGAGTTTTACAAGGGGGGGGGGGGTTTTTAATGCAACCATCTCGTAATCAATGTATAAATGGCACTTAGAATTAAAATTTCGATCTGAAATTTTACATGAGTAATCCTTGGTAGGTCTATTTTCCCTAAATCGAACAAAAAGTTGGAAAAGTAACGGCTGGCAGCTGGCGGCTCAGCCGTTTAGCCGTTTTTTGCCTATTTTCAGGGCAAATTCATCATTAATTACGTAGGAATCAACTTTTTAAAACACATTTTTGGTTTAATTCATGTTAAATGATAGCTATAACCATTTTTAAAATTTCTAGTACCAGCTGCTAAACGGCTAGAACCGGCTGAAAACGGCTGGGAGCTGCCAAGAGTATGAAGAGTTGATAGGGCATGTGACATGTCTAGGGGTAGGTTTTTATGATTGCTGAGCTCAAAAATGCTACCAAAAATAGTGGCAGCCCATCCATATGGCAGCTGGGTAACAGATGCAGCTCAGCTGGTAGCGGCCAAGAGTAGAATGGGTAGATAGGGCTTGTGACATGTCTAGGGGTAGGTTTTTATGGGTGCTGAGCTCAAAAATACTATCAAAAATAGTGGCAGCTCATCCATATGGCAGCTGGGTAACGGCCGCTGCTCAGCTGGGAGCAGCCAAGAGTAGAATGAGTAGATAGGGCTTGTGACGTGTCTAGGGGTAGGTTTTTATGGGTGCTGAGCTCAAAAATACTACCAAAAATAGTGGCCGCCTATCAATTTGGCAGCTGGGTAACAGCTTCATCTAAGCTGGGAGCGGCCAAGAGTAGAATGAGTTTATAGGGTTTGTGACGTGTTTAGGGGTAGGTTTTCATGGGTGCTGAGCTCAAAAATACTACCAAAAAAAGTGGCCGCCCAAATTGCAGCTGGGTAGCAGCTAAGCTTAGCAGTAAGCCGTTGTTTAAGACTAATTGACTATTGGGACTATGAAGAATAACCAAATATTGAATATTTCAGTATAAATACACTATTGTCATTTTATATTATTAAAAACAACACCTTATCAATGTATTGATTTAGTTGTTAAACGGCTGAAATTGGCTGAGAATAGTTACCAACAGATAAAAGTAAACGTTTAAGACATAGCTTGTGATGTGTCAAAGAGGTGTAAGTTTTTTATAGGTGCCAAGCTCATTTATACTCCCAAAAATAGAAAAGCCCATCCACATGGCAGCATGGTAAGGGCTGCTGCTCAGACAGGCCCGCACTTTTATTGGTAGTATTTTAGTCACAGGGTTGTGCAAAACCTGGGTTTTTCTAAAAAAGCCCCGGGGTCGTGGGTAATATGGGTTTTACCCGGGTTTTAGGTTTTTTTGGGAGGGTTTATGGTTTTTATAGTTTTTTTTACTGTAAAAGCAATCATTATCCCTTAACTAACCTAACCTAAAATAACCTATTAATAGCTACTACCTATAAAAATACAAAGAAGACCACCGTGCCATAAAACCAATTAGGTCCATTCTTTTAATATTTAGAAACAGGCTAGGACATAATAAAGCTGAAAACTTCCATTTACAGGACAAACAGAAAAAATGCAAAATCTAAAGATCCTAAAACTGTTTTCTTGCTGGTATATTCCATGACAATGGCAAAATCAAGCACAAGCAGTGATAGCACTGAAAGTTGTGGTACAGAGGGTTATGTTGAGGATGAAGGTCTTGAGGCAGAGGGTCAGGATTTACTGTTTGCCGATGATAATGAGTCTATTCCTTTTTTAAATACATGCAAGGGGTCAATGAAAATGAAAACCCAAAAACCCAAAACCCCTTGGTTTTTTTTAGGTGGGTTAAAGGGCAAAAAACCTGGATGGGTTTTGGGGTGGGCTTTTTGTCTGCCAACCCTGATTTTAGAGCTCAACACCCATAAAAACCTACCCATAGACACGTCACATGCTATATACTTTTGGCTATTGATAGCTGTTCTCAGCTGTTTTTGGTAGTTTTCAGTTCTTGAAACAGTGAAATCTAGTAATATATCCATGAAAAAAAAGGTATAATGTTAATTGGGAGAAGTTTAATTCCACTGAAATAATCAATTTTTTGATATCCCTATAAGCCTCAAAAAACAGCTGAGCTATGGCCATTACCCAGCTGCCATATAAAAGGGACGGCACTAATTTTTTTAGTATTTTTGTGCTCAGCGCCCATTAAAACCTACCCCTAGACACATCAGAAGCCTTATCTACTCATCTACTTTTGGCCGCTCACAGCTGAGCTGCAGCTGTTACCCAGCTGCCATATAGATGGGCGGCCACTATTTTTGGTAGTATTTTTGAGCTAAGCAACCATAAAAGCCTACCCCTAGACACGTCACAAGCCCAATCTACTCATTCTACTATTAGCCCCTCCTAGCTGACCTGTAGCTATTACCCAGCTGCCATGTGGATGGGCCGCCAGTATTTTTGATCTCAGCACTCTGAAAAACCTACCCCTAGACACGTCACAAGTCCTATCTACTTATTCTACTCTTAACCGCTCCAAGGTGAGCTGCGGCCGTTACCCAGCTGCCATATGGATGGGCGGCCACTATTTTTGATATCAGCACCCCTAAAAACCTACCCCTAGACACGTCAAAAGCCCTATATACTCATTCTACTCTTGGCCGCTCCCAGCTGAGCTGTGGCCATTATAGCTGCCATATGGTTAGGCGGCCACTATTTTTTGTAGCATTTTTGAGCTCAGCACCCCTAAAAACCTACCCCTAGAAATCTCACAAGCCCTATCTACTCATTCTACTCTTGGCCGCTCCAAGATGAGCTGCAGCTGTAACCCAGCTGCCATATGGATGGGCGGCCACTATTTTTGGTAGTATTTTTGAGCTTAGCACCCCTAAAAACCTACCCCTACACACGTCGCAAGCCATATCTACACATTCTACTCTTGGCCGCTCCCAGATGAGCAGCGGCCGTTAACCAGCTGCCATATGGATGAGCTGCCACTATTTTTGGTAGTATTTTTGAGCTCAGCACCCATAAAAACCTACCCCTAGACACGTTACAAGCCCTATCTACTCATTCTACTCTTGGCCGCTACCAGCTGAGCTGCAGCTGTTACCCAGCTGCCATATGGATGGGCTGCCACTATTTTTGGTAGTATTTTTAAACTCAGCAACCATAAAAACCTACCCCTAGACATGTCACATGCCCTATCTACTCTTGATACTCTTGGCAGCTCCCAGCCGTTTTCAGCCGGTTCTAGCCGTTTAGCAGCTGGTACTAGAAATTTAAAAAATGGTTATTGCTATCATTTAACATGAATTAAACCAAAAATATGTTTTAAAAAGTTGATTCCTACGTAATTAATGATGAATTTGCCCTGAAAATAGGCAAAAAACGGCTAAACGGCTCAGCCGTTACTTTTCCAACTTTTTGTTCGATTTAGGGAAAATAGACCTACCAAGGATTACTCATGCAAAATTTCAGATCGAAATTCGAATTCTAAGTGCCATTTATACATTGATTACGAGATGGTTGCATTAAAACCCCCCCCCCCCCTTTATGGATACTTCAACTTAGGCTGTAGAAATCGGACTCATAACATATGAAGTAAATAAATAGTGCAGCAATGACAAGGTTTTTTTTTAAAGACAAATGTATCTTATGATAGATGAATATTTACTGTACGATAGCATAATGAAGAACCTAAATAGTAAATACAGTAAAGTATCTGCGTTACTATTGTTAAAACAAAAATGTGTTGCTTATGAATTAAGACCACTTTTTATTCCTATTTGTATTTTAACTGGAATCTTATATAACTAGAAGCGCAGCCACTTTATAACTAGGGTTTTCCCAGGTTTTTGCAAGCTCTCATAAAAATCAATAATAACTGTATAAAAGTTTGCTGTTCTTTGTTTTATCAGTAACTATTGGACATAATTGTCCTTGTCAGAAAAATGGACCCATCCTATTACATATTGAAAATGTAATATTTGTATGCAGCTATTTATTTCTCTTCTATACATACAACAATTTTTAGATTTTTCTATTCTTTATGTACTTTTGGGCATAACTACAATTTTATAAGTTATTCTTCTGTTAAAATATAAAAATTTTAGACTCTTAGATCATAGGTTTAGGTTTTAAAAAGTCTTTATTAATTTTACTTCTTACTCACTTTTTTTCTTTTGTATTTTTTATGCCCTTTCTTTTTTCTCTATCTTTTCTATTGAAAATATATTATAATTTTTGCTAAACTTAATAACCATCTCTATTTATGATATATAAGATGACTTAAGTACATGAGTTCAATAGTATGCTATTACAATAACAGAATAACTGACATAATATAGTGTCGTAATATAGCATAAAACCGTCCTAGAACAATCTTTATTGGTCTTGTTAAGGTCAACAACAGTACAGTCATAAGAAATATACTATATAAACTTTTATAATGTAGCATAAAACCATACTGGTGTCAATCTTGTTATTTTTTTTTGCTTAGTTACAACAGTTAAACAAATACTCTATAGCATTAAACCACCCAAGAACCATTACTTTTTTGTTATACATGATTACTGAAGCCACTGTATACAGTGTTATAACAGATTAGTAGTAGGATATATAATATAGATATGAAAATGTCACAATATAGCATTAAACCATACTAGAACCATGATGTAGTGTCATGTGCCAGTAACAAGTGCATTTGATTCTATTAATCAACAGTTTTCTTTCTTTTGAAAACCAGTTTTGGTAGGTAACAAGGACAATTGTGTTTATTATTTGGACAAAAAATGTGTGGTAAGGAATTGTTTAGATAATTTCTTCTTCATCAGGAAATAAAATAGATAGAATATATATATGATAGCGTATTGTACAATAAAATTATCTTTCTTAATAAATACACTGGTTACTTTGCCTCTAGCCTCCAGGGTAGACAAAGGAAATCACTAAATATAAATAAATATATAACATTTTTGGTATATGGTTCTTTTGAATAAGGAATACACAGTACATATTTAGGGAATATTATCGTTCTACTACTGTTTTTAAGCCTTAAAACTCACACTTTTACGGAATTTTAGCTCAACCTCATTCCCTCTTTATAAAGTTTCCCTAAAAAGTACAACCCGGTTAAAGGGGGGGGGGGGGGGGGCGAAAGTGACACTTTTTGAAACCAAAACTAAAAGTCAACAAAGGAACTCAACTAAAAAAAGAGTTACAGGTCTGAGATTTTGCATGGCAGTTGCTTTATAGGGGTAAAATATGGAACTGTGAAGAAACGGCGGCGCAACCGCCGAAAACCGCCGTTTCCCGCCGAATTTTTTTTGCCTTTTCTCGGCGGTTTTCGGCGGTTGCGACGCCGTTTCTTCACAGTTCCATATTGTACCCCTATAAAGCAACTGCCATGCAAAATGTCAGACCTGTAACTCTTTTTTTTGAGTTCCTTTGACTTTTAGTTTTGGTTTCAAAAAGTGTCACTTTCGCCCCCCCCCCCCCCTTAGTAATTTACAAGATCCTTAGCTTCTGACAAGAAAACATTACTATTTTATGATATAGAAACTATGTTTAAAAAGTTTAGATATTTGCAAAAGATATTTTTCTCCTAAAATAGCTTAAAACCTTCTCTGGTCTTAATAAATTAATAGATTTCAGATAGATTTATAGATTCGAGGTAGATAAGGAATAAAAGTTGACAAATAAATCTTCTTCCCAATGTTATTAACCTATCCTTTTATCCCAGCTACAAACGGCATGTTGTAGACTCGAATACATTTGGTCATGTCACTCGAATCATTGGGTATATGATTTATTTATTTTAGCTGCGAAGCATGTTTGTAAGTGGCTGTTCTGTTTGTCTGTTCGTCTATTTTTTTCTATAAAGTAATAAACATTTTTTGCCATATTACTATCTACCATTTCCTATCCATCTCTATCTATTTTTTTCTATCTGTTTTTAATAATCTCTTTTTCTTGATTGACACAATTTTGCTACTATTGGTCGGACATTATCGTCCCGGGCCTTTTACTCAAGGATAGAAAGCGCTGCTACTCTATATCTTGGTTTGTCAGACTGGACGTTATATATACATGTATGAGATATGAATATAGGATATCTTTTATAAGAAATGTCATGCTTAGTGATTTAATGGCACTTCATGTTAAAAAAAAACAAACTTGATTTATAAATCTTAAAATTGGTGCGCTTTTTGTGGACTTGATATAGATATCAGAGGAAATTATGGCAGAAATTTTTTTTTTTCAATTTTGAAAATTTGTGTACACCCTCCCCCTCCCCCCCCTCCCCCTCCCCGACAACGAACAACTATTTTAGGTTAGGTTAGGTTATAGGCTAGGGAGCCGAGCGATGCGGCTAGGCAGGCATGGGGGCCGAGCGCTGCGGCCATACATGTTCGTTGTGGGGGGGGGGGGGGGGGATACTCAAATTTTCAAAATTGTAAAGAATTTTCTAAGAGGATATTACCGAAAATATTTAATATCTAAAATTTTAAAGAATTAAAATCGCTGAATATTTTTATGTGTTAATATTTTGAGTAGGTATTAAACTTCTTATTGTGGGAAGGGATATTGGACTATTTATTACAATAATCCCCAAAGTTTTATAATCCTTTCTTATTCGTTAGCCCAACAACTATGGAGACTTTTATTGAAGCTTGATTGGTTGGTTCATTGATTTTGTATCGTCATTGGTGATGAACATCAATTTATCGGCCATTGGTAATCCTTTTAGATCTCTGAAACTTCATCTTTAATTTTTCAAACAAACTTAAAACCAGTGCTAATATTATTCTTACCTGAAAATTGGAAATCGATTGGCCGAGCCGTTTGTGGGATCTTACTAAACTGAACAGTGAACATACATTCACACATACTTTACTGTATAGGATTGTTGCTTGTATAAGATATTAATATATACATTATATAAAACCATGCTGTCGTCATGCCAAAAAATTAAGTGTTTACTTAAAACAGCATTAGATAAAAAAGAAGCATTTTTGTAAAGAAATCTTTTATGTCTGACAAACATACTTTATATTCTACATGTTATTAGAATCACTACTTTAAAAGAATATCAACAAAATTATGAATAGGTTAACTTCGATTTTAATGAAAATTGTTTTTTTTTACATATTTGTTGTTATGATTAAACACCAGACATAAGACAGAGCACCAAATATGTTGCGCTCTTACTTCCGCTATTTGTAATATACATCAAGATTTTTGTAGATGCGAAAATTATTGGTTGAAAACTTTGAGCAATTTTTGTTTTAATTTCATAAAAGCAACCAATTTTTTAAGACAAATAATGGAAGTTTGCACTAAAACTTTGGGTATCAGTGTAATTTACAGTCCAATGTCCCCTCACTCAATATAATTTGATTATTATTAATTCGAATGTTATACATTAAGCGGGAGTAATGACACACCCCCGAAAGAAATCTACATAAACTAATTAATGGGATTACTAGTCAGAGCTGTCCCTACAGTGTTAATACTCAACCTCCAAAAAAAAACACGAGCAAGTAGTAACTATAGAGGAATCTTTGACCCTTACAGTAGAAACTAGTTTCTGCCTTTGGTAGCTCAAAGTTGATAAATAAAGGGTGTTCAACTACAAATAAACATTCTCCCAATAATTTGGAACTACTACAAAAGGAATTTTACTGGATTTTAGCACATAATTGCAATGGAGATTTATTATTTTCAATTGTCCTTTCCATGTCATTCACCACATTTCACACACTTAGCAGAAAGACTCTAAAATGTCAAATTTACTATTTATATACAAAAAAATATTTCTATTTTGCAGTTTATTTTACCTAAACTAAAGTTAGCTTGTTATTACTGCGCTATTTTTGGATATCATTGTCTTTGTAAGATTGTTAAAATACCAAATTTCCCTTTCTTCTGCAGTATATTATATTAATACAAGGATGATACTATCCAAAACTAATGAAGTATAGAAATAAAACATTTTATTTGTCGAGGTCAAGTTTATCTATAAGCGGCAATGATATTCATACGGACAAAGTGTTTCATATTATCATATATGTTGTAGAATTTCATTTGTAATGGTATCCTATTATATAAAGAAGTAAGCTTTTGTGTCTGTAACGAAGGATCTCGCTAAACCGATTGGTTTCTCCATTTTAGGGAACCTTCGAATAGGTCCAGGGATGGTTTTTAAACAGCTTTGTTTTTCGATTTAAATATTGGGATGGTTTTAGACTATTTTTCTGCTATTTTCTACCCTTTCTACTTCTAATACAAAGCCGCTAGGGGCGCATGCGCTAGTAATTTAAATAGCAGCAAAAAAATAGCGTCGATGGAAGACAGACAGACGGACGGACAAATTTAGTTTTTCCAATTTTTGTAAGAACACACCAAGTTAATGATATTGATACAATTACTATTAATATATGTATTTTAGAGGCGAAGCATCTCTATAAGGTAAGTTCGTGCATCCTACGATTTATCGAAAAATCTAGAAAACTAGTTCATTTACTGTTCCTTTGTAATTAAAAACATAGGTTTGAATATTTTTCCAGTATGGCCTTGAAACTGATTAATATCCGTTGGATTACCGGTTATCAGCTATGCTAAAAAAACGTGTATAGCATCGTATTACAGACAATTTTGCACAAATATTAAAATAAAGATCATAAAATTAATACAATATAGACGTTAACCTTATAATACTTCATGTTAATATCCGCGGAAAACTCTCTATAATACGATGAAATAATAACAAATATTGCTGCACTCCTTGTGGGTATAATTATCCTTGTATAATCAATAACAATATTATCTATTAGATCTTATTATCATGTGATCTCATTATTTTTATTTATATAGATATGATCAAGATTCCTATGGAATTAAGTATTAGAATGCCCTTTTGCACTAGTCAATTAAGATCCCGCATTATTCTTAGGGTTGTTATCTTTTGGTTGCGATATTTGTGCGTTATTTGGTGTCCTGTACATATGCTCTTAAATTAAAACACAAAAAAAAACAATTTGTATCAGTTTAAGGAGTTTAAAATCTTATGCTGTATGAGGATAGTAAGATATTTAAAATAAAACCATATTTGAATTGCCAATTTGTTAGCTTCGCTTTTACGGACGTTGTCACTCTAATTTAATAATTAAAGTTAGGTAGGTAATAAATATATTTCTATTTTTTCTGTTAACCACAAATAAAATGTTATTTGTTGTGGCTTTTTTTTCTTTATTTATATACACATTACATACATTGAATAATTTCATATTAATTCATTCTAGGTATCCTCCTAATATATAAAGTAGTAAGCTTTTTTTGTTTGTAGCGAAGGATCTCGCTAACCACTGACCCGATATGGTACTCCTTTACAGTGAAGCTACTTATAGAGGTCTCGGGATGGTTTTAGGCTATTTTCCACATTCCTTCAATAAAGAGCCCCTATATGCTAGGGGCGCAACCGCTAGTACATTATATTTTGGACAGTTTTTAACATTTAATGTCCGTTAATACTACTACGTATATATCAAGTAATCTTTTCATTTCAATTTTAAGTGTCATTTTACAGGGATATTAGGCTACAAGACATAAATTATCCTCCTGTAAATAAAATCATTGGTTGAAATGTTTGGATACCTAATCAATATTAAATAAAATGATATTACCCAAAGTTCCTGCCTTATTCAGATTATTTAAAGGCCTAATTTTCGAATATAACGATATAGGCATAACATGCAAATTTAGCTGTTTGGTATCTAGCAACCTCTAAAGTTTTTAAATTCGATTCTAGCAATATTTAACAGCGAACTGCGCCAGATTAAAAAAATTTATATCAGTTTTAGTCAACTGCAGTCAAAAATATGTTTTAATTAATGAGAATCGTGTTCATGTAAGAAGCTTTGATGAAAAACAATGGTTATTTGTTATTACAATTTACTAAAATCTGATTTTTCATTTAATTGTCTTTGAGGGACATACAGACATACTATAATATTGCATTAGCTTCGCTACTTTAAGTGCATAAAATAACATTTTTATTACTCGATTTATTGGGTTATTTTGATAACATTTTATGACAAGTTATATAAACAAATTTTAAGTTTATATAATTTATTTATTAAAAGCACAGCTTCTCTATGTCAAAGGTCTGTAAAAAAATAAATTGACTGTATCCTCCTTATTTATTGATTTATTTTAGACTTTTTTTAAAATTAAACTACTCTCTTTTTCATCTTAAATATTAGCTTGTTATTGCTGCGCTAATTTTGGACAGTTTTTCTACTGACATTTTCTTATGTAAGAAAATCTACTGCACATAATAAAACAAGGACGAAAATATCCATTAAAAGCGGTATAGACTAGTTTTACGGTGTTTCTATTGCTTAAAATATAGAATGACGAATATTTTATATTGTAAATCCTTATGTATTTGAATTTTACTGAACTGAGCTTTAAAAATCGCGCCATAATTTAAGGTTCATTATTAGAACAGTATCTACCAAATGTACGGACAGCGAATAGCTAAAGAAAAACTTTGATTTCAGCTTTTTATAAGTGGGTGCATCGTATATTAACACTGCAGTGTTAATTATTAACTTCATATATAAATTCATATTTTAACATTTAATTGGTGTGGTTTCACTTCCGCATAATGTGTTTTACTCAAACAAAGAAAAAATACTTACGCAAATATCCTATCCTACTGTATAAAGTATTTTTCAAAAATGTGTCTTTAGCTTAAGATTTTGATAACTAATATACCTTTTGAGTTCTCTATTTAAGGGAAGCGACGCACTGGTCCCGGGTTGCTTTTAGGCAAAGGTGCTGTTTCTATGTTTTTATTGATTTGATGATGTACGGAAGGGATTGCACAACATTAATTTCATAATATAATGCAGTTATTAGTTGAGTTGGTTGAAATTCTTATAATAGCACACGATATAGGCTGCAAACAGTGGCTCTGTATTCGAGTAAAAATAGCCTTAAACCTTCTCATTATAAAAGAAAAGTCTAAAAGCATCCCAAAACCTTTGATTCATTATCCTATTATATAAAGTAGTAAGCTTTTTTGTATGTTTGCTAACCTCTGAACCGATTATGGTTCTTCTTTACAATGAAGCTTCTCATAGGTCCAGGGAAGGTTTTTAACTATTTTGGTGCAGGGTATCTCCCACATTAATTGCCAGAGAGGCTTCTAGGGGCGTAGCCACTAGTTTTAGTATATTGTAGGTATTATTTTTCCAATTTTCATTGCTATGTATTTTTTTCAGGTAAGAAATTGCATCTTGTTTAACTTATATTAGAAATGGACAGGCAAGATTAGATGCAGTAGGTATGATTATTTTTCCTCGCTTTGATGTGTTAGTTAAGATCTCTAAAACGAAATAACTATTGATAAAGGTTCTTAGCCTTTCAACTTACTCATCTACTTAGCAAGTTTCAAAACACTACAATGTTTAAGACTAACTCTTTTTTGCCTTATTTCACAATCTATAATACAAAGTAGAACGATGTCTGTATGTCTGTTTGTTTGTCTGTCTGTCTGTCTGTCTGTCTGTTTGTTTGTAGCGAAGGATCTCGCTAACCGCTGAACCGATCGGGTTCTCCTTTACAGGTTAGCTTCTCATAGGTCCCGGGAAGGTTTATAACTATTTTCTTGGAGGGTAGGGCACCACAAACCCCCTCCCCCCCCCAAAAAAAAAAAAAAACCCATAAAATATATTTTTTTTTAAACTAAAATTAAAATAGTGGGGTCGACTACCCCCCCCCCCCCAATTTTTAAAAAATTTACTTTTAATCTAAAATACAAAAAAAATTGGTTTGATCAAACCTCTTGGAGCAAAGCCGCTAGTTTATAAAATAGAACTTTGATATTGATTGGTGAAAAAGTTGGAAGAGAAACAGTTTTCTAAATCTTCCTTAGGTGTGTATTTGATTCTGCACATGTATCACAACTTCACAAAATTAAATCATCAGAAACACATATTTTCATAACAGCATAAACTATCCCTTCTGTACTATTATATACTATATGAGTGTAGGCACACTCTTAACATTCATACAAAACAGTACTCTAAGGGATAAGACAATGGACGATAAATTGGTATACAATACCAATGATGATAAACAAAATTACCCCTCCTAAAGAGGACTATCCACGAACGAGAGCACATGATTCTAAGTACCTTCCAGCATTGATCCTAAGTATTTTCTTTCAGAATATAATAGGACACCATGTATTATTAATATATTGACGAGAAAATTTATGTTTCACCATGTTTTTTAGGTATTTTAATTGATTTTGAAAACTTTTATGAAGCGAATTCTTTTAATAAAATGGACATTTGATGTTACATATGCGAATACTCGTGTTATATAGATTGTAAATTAATCCATATTAGCATTAATTTAAACATACATATGAGATATAGTAAATGTGCTTTTGACTTTTTAAAATTTTTATCATTTGACAACATGGACAATTAAAGACACCCCGAACTCAACAAAACGTTTGATAGAATTTTAACGAAAAATGGTGGACATTTTTTTTCTTTTCTTCAACTTGAAGTGGTGAAACATAAATTTTCTCGTCAATATATTAATTATTGACAGTGACCTATTATATTCTGAAAGAAAATACTCAGGATCAATGCTGGAAGGTACTTAGAATCACGTGCTCTTGTTCGTGGATAGTCCTCTTTGGAACTAACCAATGAAAATTCGATTTAGTTTTGAGACAACAAATAAGATTACGTGGTTAGGGTACCAATGTTATTTAGTGTCCATTGTCCCCTCCCTGCCTGATACAAACGTTGTATTTAGCCAAAGTGAATTTTCTATTTGTCTACTTCCTCTTTTACTTCTTAGAATTTTAGTTTAAAGTTCATGGTTCATAGTTAATGAGATAGATTGATAAATAAACAAATAGATTAATTAATGGATATTAGATAAAACAGTTGTATTGTGTATAAAGCCTCGGATAGCCTTTAATGATGGGATACACCAAAGATCTTATTTTTAGTGTATCTATGAACTGAACCTTGCCTAATGATGTGCATGGTTTTGTAGTCAAACGTCCTTCAGAGAAACTAATCCTTTGATTGCGCCTGTTTTGGGTCAATAAATGTATTCTCCCTACTATTTATATCGTGCAACAGTAGCAACCATTTGTAATGTCTTTAGTTATGACATGGTGCCGGGCCAAGATTTGAGCCTATCATCTTCCCGACATCGAGCAGGTGCGCTAACATCAGGACACAGACGCGTGCGTGTGTGTGTGTGTGTTTATGGTCCGAAATATCTGATGAAGAGCTGGACCCATTGTTAACCACATTTAAAGGAAGTAATAGATTGCGTTATATTTAAGATTAGGTCTATTTGGCAATTCTTGTATGTGCTAATAATATTCTCCTTCAATTTATTTGTAGTAACACATAGTTTTTCAATTAGTTGTCTGTTATTTAAACAAGTGTAGCTACTCTATAAAGTTTAATTTTGTCTGCCTTTTTTTATAAATAATTTAAGACAGACTAAAATATTCAAATGATATTACTTATACTTACTATTTTATAAAATGGTAGGTAAGATTTTTTTTCTGATCAAAATAACTCTGAATTGACAGTGATGATTTATTCGTTCTTTCGGGGAAGCTTTACGTTTGTCTAATGTTTGTTTTGGTCCAATAAAATTGTCCTGTAGATTATTTCTCAAATACAACTTAATACAAGTGGCTGCTCCCCTAGCATCTAGGGGCGTCGTATTGGAAGTGGCAGGATGGGCAGAAAATTATCATAAAAAACATACCAATGCTTCAATATAAATATGAAATAGCCTTAAACCATCTCAGGACCTTTGTGAAGCTTCCCTAAAATGGATAATTCAATCACTTCAGTGGCTAATGATTTTTTAAGCTACAGACAAAAAATTCCTACTACTTTATATAATACAAAAGTTTGTACAAAGATGTGCCTTGTTCATCCTTGTTTAGTTTCCAAATGAGTTGTCAACCTCAACGATTTCAAAGAACTTGGAGCAGGGACGGATATTCTGAAAATAAAAATGGAACAGGGCACATTCTAACTTTTAGATTCATGGTCTTGTTAGAGTGGGTGTCAACGCCACCTAGGAATCAAAATAGGGCAAGAATGCCTTCCCCTTTTATAAAAAAAATATATCAAGGTTTACACTCACCGTCACGTGACAAAACCCTGTGCACACTACTAGAATGCCTCTACATTTTTCGCCAATAGAAATTAAGAATTTTACAAAAAATATTTATAATACTTTGAAAATTAAAAAGTTCATAGATTTGTAAAAGTAATACTTTACAAGCAAAAATACTCATTTGTAGGTATAAAAATTGATGATAAGGGAATTTAGAAGTATTTTTAGAGGACAAATAGTTTTTTTTAATTCGTTTTAAAAATGATAAAAAAATGGTCAAAATATATTTCTGTATCCTAGGACAAACGTCTATAAGAACATACATACTCTATTCAGGGTTCTTTTCCCGAAAAAAAATTTACTTTTTAACTTTTTTTGTGTGTTCATCTATTTTAATAATAAAAATAATTACAATAAAAAATGAACGCCCTTCATTCAGAGAAAAAAATATATGTATAGTTATACAGAAATTTAGGGATTTTTTGCTTTCTTTAAATCTTTCATGTCTGTTGGTAAATTCACATCAATTCATTGTTAATATGCATACTAGCGGATGCGCTTCATCCATCTAGGGGCTCCTTTTTCGAAAAGGTAGAGAAGAGCAGAAAAATGGCCAAAAAAACAAAGAATAAAATAGCCTAAAGACATCCCAGGACCTACCTATGTGAAGCTTCGATAAAATTAAGAACTCAATAGGTTCTGTAGTTATCGAAATCTTAGGCTTTGGACAAAATTTTATTACTTTTTATAATAGAATATTGTTTGTCCTGTTTTACTAGATATTAGTGATGGGAATCCGGATCCGGAATCCGAATCCGGAATCCGCCCAATTTTCGGCCAATTTTGGAATCCGAATCCGAATCCGGAATCCGTTTTTTATAGCGGATTCCGGATTCTAAATTGGTAGGCTAAATTTAATTTAAATAGGTTAGAAAATACCAAGCACATTTTTAGGACATACGTAGCACTTAAATTTTTAAATTTACTAATGTGATGTAAATGTTTTAGTTATGCTGGAAGTCAACACTTTAAACAAATCAAGGCTTCAACCAAGTAACATAGTGATAAATTAACGAAAAAAGCTATCCCTCTGTGCAGACGGACGGCCTTTTAAAATACTGCTAGAATCCGGAATCCGAATCCGGAATCCGCCAAAAATAAGAATCCGGAATCCGCAAGAATCCGTCACTTTTTTTGACGGATTCCTTCAGAATCCGGAATCCGAATCCGGCCCAAAAATTCGACGGATTCCCATCCCTACTAGATATATTTATCAAAGAAAACTACTGAATTCACTTAATTCGTGAGAAAAAAAAAATGCAACTTTTTAAAGTTCACAAAATTAAACTGTTCTTACATTTCAAACATAAAAAGGATTTCAATGTGTTTAAAATTATCTAGAATGACAAAAAAGATCTTATTTTTAGTAAAGCTTAGTCTTAATCCTGCAATTTGTATAATATCGATCTAGCTAGCGGCTGCACTTCTTGCACCAAGGGTGAATCTTTATGACACCGCTTTTATCAATTTATTTTATCTTGCATAAGCGGTTGGCCTACCCTACTTAAATAGCAAAAAAAATCTTCTAAATACCAGTATTCAACTTTCCTTCAAAGGAGAACCAAATCGATGAGATAGAGAATTTTATTAAAATACTATTTTGTATGTTAAAATTTACATTTTTTAACAAAACGTTTAAAAAAGTAAAATTATTTTGTATAGCTAGTTATTATCAGGTTTAGGTAAAGAAGCTACTCTATCATTCTAAATGCCTGTGTATGGGGTAACATGCAGTTTCTAGTGCTGTTAAAGACATCTGCTCTATAATCAACTCAGTCAGTCTGTCGGTCATTTTTTCCTAGGGGCGATTTCTCTTGGGAGGTTGATGGTACCTTCCCCAAAATTAGTTAAAATTTTCCCAGGACCTATGAAAAGTTACACTTTAAATGAGAACCATATTGGGGATCCTTCGGTACAGACAGCCTATTAGAGATCCTGTTACTTTGTTATCTAAAATTTCTTCTAATATTTCCCCCGATAAAAAAAACCATATACTTTTAATCATTTCTCATTATTTTTTAATTTGTTTTATATTTTTCAGCTTTGCTACTTAAAGATGATTTCATCCTTGTTTGAAAACAAACTAGACAAATCCAGTATAATAATTTTATTGAATTTACAAAAGTCTAGTCTGCAATTTATGATATTAACACCCTAAGCTTTTGTACTATTACATTTTATGAACAAGGATAAATATATCCATGATGTGCAGTATGAATATTTATTAACTCGGTGTAGTATATGAAAATTGAATTGTTGTGGTATTTAATTTGTACAAACTTATAACTTTAAATGTTTGAAGTATTATGGATATTTTGATAGATTAAATGCTTGTGTACATATGGTAATAGTGGCTACGCCCCCCTAGAGGCCTCTAGGGGCACTAAGGGTTTGAAATAAGAGATTTTCTACTTCATTGGCATTTATAAATGCATAATTCATTATATAGCTATCATTCAATCTATTAATCTTTCTATCTAAAGTCTGAAATAGGGCATATTCTACTTGGCAATATAGACAATATATCTATCTATCTATTTAAAGCTTAAATAGGGTATATTTTAATTGGCATTTGTAAGGCATATTTTATAAATCTATCCATCCGTCTTTATATCTATCTGTCTATCTAAAGTTTGATATAGGACTTATTCTACTTGTTATTTGTTCAGGCAAATTTCTTTATATTTCTATCCATCTATTTATACATACATCTATCTAAAGTTTGAAATAGGACTTATTCTACTTGGCATTTGTTCAGGCATATTTCTTTATATTTCTATCCATCTATTTATACATACATCTATCTAAAGTTTGATATAGGACATATTCTACTTGGCATTTGTTCAGGCATAATTCATTATATTTTTATACATCTATCTATCTAAAGTTTGATATAGGACATATTCTACTTGGCATTTGTTCAGGCATATTTCATTATATTTCTATCCATCTATTTATACATCTATCTATCTAAAGTTTGATATAGGACTTATTCTACTTGTTATTTGTTCAGGCATATTTCATTATATTTCTATCCATCTATTTATACATCTATCTATCTAAAGTTTGAAATAGGACTTATTCTACTTGTTATTTGTTCAGGCATATTTCATTATATTTCTATCCATCTCACAGTTGGTTTTTTAATAAATGAATAAGTTAGGGTACAGTGTTTGGCACTTTCGATATAAGTAAATGATAACAAAAAACCCATAGAATGCGATAATAACTTCAGAAAAATCGAAGAAAATAGTTTTCATACTTAACGTTTTTAAGTTTTTCTTCAAAAAGTTTAGATAAGATGCCTTTAAAAGTCGTCTATGATTTTGTCAGGGATAAAAATGTAACTTTAAAATAAGAATAACAACATATTTTTTCAATTAGTACAAAGTAAAATTTTGAACATTTTATTGATCAGTATATTTTTTAAAATGTGAAGTAGAAACCTGAATATTTTATCATGAAAATTGTGTTATGATTTGATTGTCTGCTAGATTACAAGAAAAAAGATACTGACAGTACTTGTTGGTTTTTTAAAAAAATTATGTAGATTACTTTCAGAACCCCTCTTTTTGCAACGTTATTTCAATAGAACAGAGCCGTAGTCTTAGTGTTCTCAATATCTAGACAGCCAACCATTGTTTTAGAATTGTTCAATTTTTTTAACTTCTGATAAAAAACAGAATTAATGGTATTTTTGTAAATATTATACCTCCAAGAAATGGCTATACTTCCCAATCATATGTTGTGTGATATTTAAGAGGAATTATTTTGATATAATGTCATTAAAATATTCGTTGAAAAAAGTGCTATTCTAGCTTATACTTTACATTTTAATGTGTATGATAATTCAAATAAAAGATAAGATTTATATTATATTTAATTGTTATAATTATAAAGAAAAACCTAGAAACAGTAAAAAACTGACTTTATTTTATTGACGTAGGGAAAATTTTGTCAAATATTTAAATAAAAAAACAACATAAAACAAAATAAATTATTTTTAATATAGTCACAAAAAGGCTTAATGAGTTTAGGAAATATTTCATTCACTAATCATGTCATTTAAACTCTATTACACAGAATACAGTGTAAAAAGATGTTCTCGTTTTAATTTTAAGTAATTTCAAATGCATTTTAATACCTTTTAATGATTTATTTTTTGAAACATCTTTTTATAAAATGTTATTGATTTTTGAAGTTATATGTTAAAATGTTTTTAAATTTTGTTAACATTTTGTTTTAAATGTAGAAAATTGGTAATTCTAAACATTCAAAAAATGATTTTATTAAATTTTCATCACTTAAATTGCATGTTTGATGAAATTTTCAACTGATAATTCAAGAAAAATCGTTTAAGTTTTATTATATTTTACCTTGAAATGTTAAAAAAATATAATTATTGTCAAAAATGTGGAAGTTATACTTTCCTCAAAAAAAGACCCAAAACATGCAAATTAACACGTGTAATGAGATTTTTTTTCTTTCAGGTTTAAGGGGGGGGGGGTGAAAGTGACACTTTTTGAAACCAAAACTAAAAGTCAATGGAACTCAACTAAAAAAAGAGTTACAGGTCTGACATTTTGCATGGCAGTTGCTTTATAGGGGTACAATATGGAACTGTGAAGAAACGGCGGCGAAACCGCCGAAAACCGCAGAGAAAAGGCAACAAAAATTACGGCGGGAAACGGCGGTTTTCGGCGGTTGCGCCGCCGTTTCTTCACAGTTCCATATTGTACCCCTATAAAGCAACTGCCATGCAAAATCTCAGACCTGTAACCCTTTTTTTAGTTGAGTTCCTTTGTTGACTCTTAGTTTTGGTTTCAAAAAGTGTCACTTTCGCCCCCCCCCCCCCCTTTTAAGTAATTATTGATATTTTTTGTAAAAAGGATTTTATATAAAAAGTTTTAAAACTCGAGTTATGTAGTGGTTCTAAAAAAGGTTGCGAATTTATGCAATTTTCTTGCAAAAAAAATTTTCTAGGATTTTAAAAATAGCAAAGGGTGTTATTAGACGTACTTACAGATACAATTGCTAAGTCATTTTGGCCAAACACTAAAATAAAGTTTTTACATCTGAGGGTCCAACCGTGATCTATTTATACATCTATCTATCTAAAGTTTGATATAGGATATATTCTACTTGGCATTTGTTCAGGCATATTTCATTATATTTATATCCATCTATTTATACATACATCTATCTAACTAAAGTTTGATATAGGACATATTCTACTTGGCATAAGTTCAGGTATATTCATTATATTTCTATCCATCTATCTAAAGTTTTAAATATCAAATTGGACATATTCTACTTGGCATTTATTTAGGTATAATTTATATAAGTATCTATCCATCTATCTATATATATCTATACATCTGTCTATCTAAAGTTTGAAATCGTATATATTCTACTTGGCATTTATTTAGGCATAATTTATATATGTATCTATCCATCTATCTATGCATCTATCTATCTAAAGTTTGAAATAGGACATATTCTACTTGGCATTTATGCAGGCATATTTCATTAGCGTTATGAAACTAGGATTAGGGACAAATATTCCGCTAAAGATGCTAGGGAGGACACACTTGACTGTAAGTTATACCTGTACCTAAAGTTTTAAACCTTATTATTTCATTGGTTGGCTTAAAAACTTTGGGTACTTGTTTAAAAGGGGGGGGGGCGAAAGTGACACTTTTTGAAACCAAAACTAAAAGTCAAAGGAACTCAACTAAAAAAAGTGTTACAGGTCTGACATTTTGCATGGCAGTTGCTTTATAGGGGTACAATATGGAACTGTGAAGAAACGGCGGCGCAACCGCCGAAAACCGCCGAGAAAAGTCAACAAAAATTACGGCGGGAAACGGCGGTTTTCGGCGGTTGCGCCGCCGTTTCTTCACAGTTCCATATTGTACCCCTATAAAGCAACTGCCATGCAAAATCTCAGACCTGTAACCCTTTTTTTTGTTCAGTTCCTTTGTTGACTCTTAGTTTTGGTTTCAAAAAGTGTCACTTTCGCCCCCCCCCCTTTTGTATGAGTTGGCTTAAAACTAGCATAAATCCAAACAAGGGCAAGGTGATCCTAAGTTTGAAGACTTTAATATCTAAGCCGTTTTCAAGATCAAACTTGGCAAACACTGAAAGATACTAATTTAATATTTTCTCAGATTATTTTCTCTTTTCTGAGGTGCATTTCAATACTCTAGATGTTATACATGAATTTAAAGTTATATAAGGACTTGCAATCTATCTATCCGTTTTATCTTTCTTTATATCTTAATCTTAAAATCTAGCATGTAAAAGTCGTCCTAACTACTTGAAACCTTGTATGAGGATACTTTCTATAGTAAGTTATTTTTTGAAGGTTTTTAAGTATAGAATATATTTTATATTTTTTTTTTTTTTAATATTTATACAACAATTAGGAATTAATACGACTTAAATATGACTTAAATGCATTGACAATCTATATTTTTTTTTGCTTTGTTTTTTATTTACTTGTTACAGTTCACTTTATTTGATGTTATGATCATTGTTTCCAAAAAAATAGCCCTTTTTTCACTGAACTCCTTTTCTAAAAGCAAATCTTTATTTCAGGTATGCAACTTATGGATGTTGTCAGCCGTATGCAACTTATTTTAATGTAGTTAAGCCATGCTACTCATGAATATTGTACTTCTTGTTATTTTCTTTAATGCTTATGGATGTTGGCATCCTTGTTTTTCAACATAGCTATCAACACAAAATGTTAGTTATTCATTTGTCAACACTTTCCTTAGAATTTAGACATCATATTTTTTAGTATATTTTCACTATCCAGTTACAAGTGAAAACCTTAAAAAACTGTGTTTTAAAAGCGATAGATAAATGGCTGGATTTAGAATAGAAAACCATAAAGGATAAACAGAAAGGCATTGAGAAAGATTGAATTATTGATAGATAATTCAAAACTATACTTAATAATTTTAAATAAGCAGACAATGAATTTCTTACTTTAGACATCAGACATCAAACAAGTTTTAAAAATGTTAGGACAGTTTTATCATGCCTATATCAACGCAAAGTTCTAACCGTTACGTATGGACGGACGTGAGCCATTAATTGTAGAAAAGCTTCGCTTTGTAAAATATTTAGCCGACGACGATTTTTGTATATATCCAGCCACATGTGTTTCACATTTATAATTCAAAATGTGTCCACTTTTTAACCAATATTGTGTACGGATTGTTCTGACACTATGTTCATATCGGTCCAAAGTCCCTTTTCTTATTTTTTATTGTAAAAACACTTTATACTTTTTGTTACTCCTATAAATCCATCAGTAAATTGTTTACAAAAATGAATACACATTTTTTAAAAGCGAAGCTTTTCTATAAATAGGGTCGGTCCGTCCGTACGTACGTCCGTCCGTCACAGAGAGTTAGCTTGTTCTCCATTACAGTAAAGTTTCTGGGCATGTTTTCATGTATATCTTATAATATAAAGTAGTAAGATATTTTTTCTAAAGCTTATGATCTAAAAAATAGCTGAACCGATGTAGTTATATATTAGTTCTGACACTTTACAATCGTCTGATTTTAGAGCTTCGTTTTATGGTTGTTGTTATCCTCGTCGTACTATCAAAGATAAAAATAACTCAAAAATAAAAATTCCTATTTTCAATAACATCCATGTGTTGTGTACGTCATTTACAGTCATTCTTTTCAAAAATAGTGTAATTTCTAATGATTTTTAAATAATGGTTAGCTGTTGAATATACAGGTTTGTCTGAATCCTCCCATTAATTAAACTTAGTTCGGTCCGTCCTTCCATTCGAGTTTTATATAGCTGTATGGCTATTAACTGTTTATCTTAGGAATTGTTAGCTAGTTATTGCTTTGCTACTAATTGTTTTCTTCTCATACAAATGAACGTAAGGTCACTCGGGTGAACAAAATCTAGTTAAAGAGTAGCATTGCTACTAAAAAAATTTAAACTTAAATTAACTTGCAAATTTTAAGTAAACTAGGTATTTAAGGGGGAAAATTCTTTCTTTTTAAGTAAAGTTTCGTCAGTCATTGATGGATAGTTAATAGAGGCGTATAGGGGCACTAATTGAAAGGAGGGGAGTGGTTGGGACCCCCACTTTCAATTGCAGGTTTTAAGAATAAAGATAAAAAATGTAAGGTTATTTTTTTCTAGGGGCAATTTGTCTTAGGGGGGTGGTGGAACCTTCCCTAAAATAGTTTCAACATTTTCCACGACTTATGAGAAGATGCACTTTAAAGGAGAATCATATCGGTTCAGCGGTTAGCGAGATCTTTCGATACACAAACAGATACAGATCCTGTTATTTTATTGGAAGGATTGTCTCACTCTCATATCTTGTTACTTATTCTTTATCTAAGCTTGATTCCACAATTTAAATTGGCTACATGTTCCTTTACCCATGTTATTTCTGCGGACTATTGTATAATTAGGGCAAATTTTAATGTTCACTTAGTGGAAGAAAGGACAGAAATAAATAATATGAAAAAATATAGGTAACATTCTTTCAACAGAAGATCAACAAATCAGAAATTCCTCTTGGTACACTCCCTCAAAATAGTTTAAAACCTTTCCAGGACCTAGATGGTACTCTGGAGAGGAGAACCATATCGGTTTAATGGTTAGCAAGATCCTTATAACTACACATAAAAAAAACAGACAGCCTATTACTGTAAAAGGATAAACTATTCATGAAATAGAATAACTAATCTTATGTATGAAACTATTTACAAACACACACGTTTCCACTTTTCCTTGTCACCTAAGTAATCTAGAAATTCGGAAAAACGGACTGACAGACATAGACAAACACATTAAACATTTACACTTTATCATTACAGAAACAACGAGACTAACAAATACATACAAACACACAGACAGACATACACAAACATACAGACAGACATACACAAACATACAGACAAATGTACACATTCACAAACATACAGACAGAAAATTCGGAAAAACGGACAGACAGACTTAGACAAACACATAAACACACTTACACTTTATCTTTACAGAACAACGAGACAGAAAAATACAGAAAATCAAATACATACAAACACACAGACAGACATACAGATACACATACATACAGACATACAGATACACAAACACACAGACAGACATACAGGTACACAAACATACAGACAGACATACAGATACACAAATATACAGACAGACATACAGATTACAGATACAGATAGACAAACATACAGACATACATACAGATACACAAACATACATACAGACATACAGACATACAGAATACATATACAGATACAGATACACAAACATACAGACAGACATACAGATACACAAACATACAGACAGACATACTGAATACAGATACACAAAAATACAGACATACATACAGATACACAAACATACAGACAGACATACAGAATACAGATACAGATACAGATACAGATACACAAACATACAGACAGACATACAGATACACAAACATACAGACAGACATACAGATACACAAACATACAGACAAATGTACACATACACAAACACACAGACAGACATACAGAATACAAATACACAAACATACAGACAGACATACAGAATACAAATACACAAACATACAGACAGACATACAGATACACAAACATACAGACAGACATACAGATACACAAACATACATACTGATACAATACACAAACATACATACAGATACACAAACATACAGACAGACATACAGATACACAAACATACAGACATACATACAGATACACAAACATACAGACAGACATACAGACAGACATACAGATACACAAACTGTGCCTATTCATACAATTACTTGTCACTTATGTGAGAGACAGAAATTGAATATTTTAAAACATTTTTACAAGCTTTGAAGTTTATTTTTAAGGTGATTCTTAAAAAACAGCAAATTTTTATTGTTGATAAGAGAGCGAATATGAGCTTTTGAATTGATTGTAGCAGTTCACAAATATACAGATAGATTAAATACAGTTTGTTTAAGAATTTATATACAATATTTTCAGAATTATAAGTAAATAATGATTGAATGGTTTTATGTCAAGTCTAGTGGTGTATGGTTGAATTAGATTGTGTGCTATATTAATTCAATTACATAACCTTTTAATAAAAAACTATGAGGATCAAGGGGGTGAGGGAGTAATACCGTAGGCTACCACAAACTTTTTGGAAATATATTAGTATGAACTCCCCATATGAAAAAAATCCCACCCCTTCAAAAAAAAAGGTTAAACATTCTTGGCTAAATGTGATAAACTGTAACTATTTATCTTGTTTGGACACCTATCTATGTTTGGGTCTAAATGTGGCCTATAATGGGCAAAGTTATGTCACTTTCAAACTCTAAATGAATATTTTTATATTTTTTAAGAAGTTTTCGTTTCGCACAGCAGAGATTAAAATTAAATTGTCTTTCAATATAAAGTAGAATGAATTTATTGCCTGTTAGTTGAGATCTCGCCACATGATAAAGTTCTTCAATAGAATGGTTTACGTCCATTGTTTTGCCCTTTTTATCCATCTTCGAATACAGGGCTGCTTTAAAAAGGTAAAATCTAATTTACTAACTTCCAAAAGTTGTGGGTATCCCAATTTTTTTTGGGTGGGGTTGGGGGCAACCCTCACCCCTCCTTGGACGTGTTAAAGTTTAAACTATGTAATAATAGAGTAGCTATGCTACAAATAAGTGACATGTGAATCTGAATGTGTGATTAGACACTTTATCTCAGGGATTTATGGATAGGACAATGGACGCTAAATGAATCATCCCCCAAACAATGTAGAGAAAGATTGTAAGAGAACCTCCGAAGACAAAATATTTTTTCCTTAACCTATATCCAGAGGTGGAATTTTGTTCTTTGGGTTGAGGGTGGGGGGAGATTAATTTACTGTTCCATGTCCTATTCCTATATTCCTGCCTTATCCAGTAAAAAATGTGATGAGTCTTGCACATTTTTTACTTCTCTAAACAATATTTTAACAAAATAACTAAAAAATTCATTTTTTTTCAAACATGTTAGGTATATTAAAAACAGTCAAAAATAGCACAGCTCTTATGCGTTTTAAGTCGTTTTTTTTATTAAATAAGGATGAAAACATCCATAAGAAGCGAGGCATAAAAAATCGTGGAGTGGACAATCGGACAAAGTTATCAGATGTTAAGTTGTCATAACAAAGAAAATCACGAAATATGTTTATCTTGAGTAGCAGCCGAGAAAATCACTTTTCTCTCATAGCGTTAAGGACTTAAAGTCAAACCACTTGAATTATAGTGTAGCTTCGCTGCTTATAAGAACATTAAACTAAAACAAATGTGTAAGAAAACCTTAAACCTTAAATATTTAAGAACTAGTGGCTTCGCCCCTAGCCTCTAGGGGCTTCGCCCCATGGGGTAATGGAAAGTCAACCCTCAAGAATAATTTTATAGTTATATTTTTTAAAAAGTTATTCTTTGCCGAATTACTCTTTGGTAAAATTAAACCCAGGTTGTGCGCCGTATGCACAAAATTTCAATTCGTAAAAATTAAACCCAGGATGTTCACCGTATATCTCGTACGGGGTGAGCATAAGCGAGTACCCTGTATGCGGCGCAAGCTCTGATAGTCCCACTGATTGGACCACATATACACAAAAATTGAAAACTCTCCTCTGTAAATTTTATTTAATACCTATAATTGCAAGAACTTTTTAAAGATGTCAATTTTTAAAAGTTACAAAAAGCCCAAAAAAATTTTTGGTGAAATTTTTTTTTTTTCGGGGGGTGTTCATGGGGGCTTCGCCCCATGGTGCAGTGGGATTCCCCCAACCCAATTACTGGTTTTTGTTTACAAAAACAAAAAAAAATAAAAAATTTGGAAATAGGGATTTTTTTATTTTTAGGGGGGTTGGGGTGTCCAACCCTCCTAGAAAATAGCCTAAAATCACCAGAGGACCAGTAGGTATATTCCCAGAAGAGTAGAGCCCAATTTGTTCAGTAGTTACTGAGATTTTACAAAAAATGTAAAAAAAAAATTTTGGGAGGGGTGGTTTTTTTAGTTTTTGGGGGGGTTGGGGGTGTCCCACCCCCTAGGAAAATAGCTTAAAACCATCACAGGACCAGTAGGTATAATCCCTGAAGAGTAGAGCCCAATCGTTTCAGCGGTTACTGAGATCATAAGCTTCAGACGGACAGACAGACGGACAGACATCAAGCTACTTTGTATTATAGATTACATATTAATATTGTCTATGTAAATGAAGTTTTTGTTTATTGGAATGCAAAATTAATATTGTCACTAATAATAAAAAAAAATTTTTTGAAGGGTAGCTACTCTATAAATAGGTAAGTCCGTACGTCCTCCATATATTATTGCTATTTACTAAGCTGATTTGTGTAAAAATATGTGTATGTAGATTCATCCAACACATTTGTTTAATAAGCTAATTTGTAAGTAAATGTGCATATGCTATTTATGTTTTAAAAAGATAATTTTGCAAGATATCCTTTTAAAGATGCTGAGCTCAATAATTTTGTCGCCGCGCCGGTTCATCATTCATTTTTTCAGGGTCAACTTGAAAGCATTTTAGACGCTGAAAGTCTACATTTTTACAACTTAAAGATTGAAGGTGTTTTTTGGTTGATGAAATCTTACTATTTTAATTTGCAACATGTTAATATTTAGGATCCTTGTGTACCGCCTTGAGATTTTTTTTTTGGAGATGTAAAATATTCACCTCTCCACCCCCTTATAAAAAAAACCTGCCTTCACTACTTTATATTATTCCGGATTTTTCTTACAAAATTGCTTGAAACAGTGTTCAAATATTTTTTCTTAGTGTACATAATATACAGCTAATGATAAAGTACCTATTCTCTTAATGATTCTATAATATTTTGTTTCTTGCTTATTTTCCTGCAACTGTTTAGTTGATGGACCTAAACGATCCCGTCGGCTAGTCTCAGAGAAGGAGGGAACATCCTAATATATAAAGCAGTTAACATTTTTGTCCTTAGCGAAGGATCTCCTACCAGGAAAGGTTTTTAAACTATTTTTGGGGATAGTACTACCACCTTTCAAAGAAGAATTACCCCAAGAAAAAAATACCCCCCAACAAAAAATTAAATTCTTTCCTTTTTAAATTGAAAATTGGTGTGGGGCGGGGTCGACTTCCTCCCTTTTCCCACCTCAAGTGCCCTTAGAGGCCTTTAGGGGATGAAGCCGCTTGTTTGAATATAAACTAAACTTTAAATAAACCGGTAATAAAAAGCTTAAAAAACTGGCCACCGCTGAACAAAATATGAAAATATAGGCGCTTTATTCACTGAGATTAAATATTAGATATTTAGCCATCATGTTATGTTAGCGGCTGTAGTTGCGGTTGTATTGATTACAGTTGCGGCTGCCGGGCTGTGATTTTCAAAGCTTCGCAAGTTCTTGGATGTATTATCGTTCTTGTTAAATATAGCGAGTGGGGACATGCGTTGTATATATTTTTTAAAATGGTAATGAGCCGTTTATTGTTTCCCTTGATTTGTATTTCAATTTATATATATATACACATATTAGAGGTAGAAGGATATAGACTGATTTTAAACAGGTTTTTAGATGTATTAATCATTTTTTATTTGTTAGATTTGGACAAATAGTTTTCTTAAGCAAATACTAGATTATAACTAGATTACATACCAATGGATTTGTTGTTCTACCCAAAGTTTTTTTTGAACAGGTTCTGAAATTCGTTGGCTTGGAAACTTTGTTTTTGGGTTCTTATATAAAATCCTTATTGGTTTGTTAAAACATTTTCCACCAATAATTTTTATCTACAGTAGGGCTAATTTTGGTTTTCATAATTAGGGTGTACTACATCAATGTATTGTCCGATCTCTAAAGAAATTTATATATCTACCATAATATTAATTTTAGTAGATTTATGTTTTAGAAGTATTTTAGTAATCCAATACGCTTTAGGTATATTTAAATTATTAAGTCATAATTTTACTAGAGAAGCTACTCTATGTACTGGGTATGTCTGTACGTCTATCAGATACCTCAAGAGCGTTAAAGCTACGTCTGCAAACGGTATTTAGAACTTTTATCATACTATTTTTTGTTATTTCTATCTAGAAAGCCCTAGCATCCAGGGGCAATATATTCGGAGGGAGATGGCTGGGTGAATTAGCCTAAAACCATCCCATAGCATTGAAAATATGTTTTTTTTTTATAGTTTAATATGAAAGATAGAAGTATTCACAGTTTATTTTTTAACAGTGGCGTAAGTTAGGGGGGAGTGTCCCTCCCCTTTTTTACCCATCTCCCCCTCCTTTCTAATGCTTTCACTCCTTTCTAATGCTTTTGTTCTTGTTAAGCTACGTTTTTTAGATGCAATCATCCTTGTTTGAAGACGATTATAAAAATTATGACCTTTTTTACCCCTTCTAGTGTAATAAAATATTCATGTGTGGTCGGGAATTAAATATTATAGGTCAATGCAGGGATCTTAAGGGATAGGACAATGAGCGTTAAATTTATATACATCTCCAGTGATTTTTTTGTAGAGAAAATAATTACTAACTACTAACTTGGAACCACCAATTATAATTCATATTAAGTACCCAACGTATTTTAGCCAACAAATAAGATAACATGTACTAGTCCAATATACCCTCCTTCCTCCAGGGATTAATGTCGTATTTTATTTTCTCTTACCCCCATTGATATTTAAATTTGATTTTTTTCTTTTATAACGCTATTGTTGTTATTTATATTTAAATATTCGTAGACAATTGCCTGTAATTTGATGTTGTACGGGATTTTTCAGTTGCTGAGAACCGGTTCTAATCCAGCGGATATTAATCGGTTTCGAAGCTATACTGGAAAACAAATTATTATTTTAGAAATAATTAAATTTTGTTAATTTTTTAGGTATGTGTTTTCAATGATATTATTGACAGAATCGCTCTATTGATTTAAAACTTTATTACATTTGTATTTAACATGTAGTTATTAGGTTTTAGAAAGATATAAAATCATATAATTGTCTGTATGTATTTTCTGTCAGTTCTCATAAACTGTCCGATGGTTCCAAAATTTTTAGCGAAGCTTAGTGTTGGTCCATGGCAGGTTTTAGGATATCCAGCGTTGAGTTCGCTCCCGCCTTAAAAGAGAAAATTAAAATAGTAAAATAAGACAGAAATTTAAAACATGCGTGAGGTTTAAAAACAACAAATCCTATGAAATATATTTGATATTCATTTTTAAAAGCACAGATTCTCTATGAATAGGTTGTGTTTGTCAGTCAAGCAAATCCGCTACTATTTCTAATAAAGTTCTCCTTTTTATGGAAGCTTCATGTATATCCTTGGATGGTTTTAGGCTATTTTAATTTCAACTTTTATCTATAGGAATGGTTTTAGTCTATTTCTGTCCCCTCCCTACCCTTGGTTGAAACATGCGCAGTTTTAGCTCTTATAAAACACTTGTTTGCCCTGGTAGTCTTATTAAATCCAAAAGATTCGCTTCCATCCTTGTTAAAAAACATTTCTATTGAAAACGTGGCTTTATAAATCACAATTTTCACCAACATATATTTTAGCCGAATTTTCAAATTCATAGAATTACAAAATATTTTAGCCAGCTTTCATTTTCTATTTTCTCTTTTGGGCGGTTTCCCTCAAAATGCCACCCTCTCCCCCTGATATAATTCTTGTTTTGAAATAGATCGAAAATAAGGGAGGAGTTTTTCGCGATAACTTACTTCAAGTACACGGTAACCCTGCAGGAGTTAGGAATAAGGAGGAAGTAAAATAGTCTTTCCCTTTATGTTCAATTTATTTAATTAAAAGGATTGGGGGGTCATATGCTCGTTAGGCACTCTGTGTGAGAGCAACCTCTTGTGACATGTTTTTTTACTCTTTTTATTTTCTCCGTTTGTTTCTTTTCCATTTTTCTCTTTCTCTCAAAAGATATAAGATTACAAAATAAAATTTATGTATTCACAAAAGCTTTTAGCTTATTCTAATGTTTTTCTTTGAATATAATTGTACTTTTTAATACTAAACATGTAGACTAAAGATAATATGGAATGGTCTCAATGTATTATGCATGAATAGATATAGAATACGGGTGCCGGGTGCACTCAAAATATCCGTTACTTTCATTTTGATTGATATACTACATTGTTTTCATATACTTAACACTTGTGCTAAAGATTTACCCTAAACCCGACCCCGTCCCCTAAATATTCTAATTACAATTTTTAAATTAGGGGAAAATTTTTAAAATACTGATTCAATAATGCGATTGTGACACCCTTGCTTTTATACATAATGGTCTTCTATTGGGAATACTAATAAATATTCTTTGTTTTATATTATCCATATTTACAGACACATATATCAATACATGTCCATGCATTTACGCGTAATTAGTTGAATGCCAGCTCTACCTATTGGCGTGCACAGGGTAAATGCCATGGGGTTTAAACATGGGGGGTTGAGAAGGGAGGGGAAGGGCAGGTCTTAACAATTTCAATCAAATCGAAAAAATATTTTTTAGGGGGTAAGCCTTAATAGCATCTTTTATAGATAAATGGTTTTATTTGATGTCAAACATTTTACTAAAGTCTAAAATTCACGTATTAACAAAGGGAGAGGTCATTTTCTAGTAAATCCCGTAAAGGTGTGTGTTATAAGGCCTAAAAATAGTAGTAGAACGATAAGGTGCTCTAGATATATGTATTCCCTATTGAATAGAACAATAGGGAAATTTTTTTTTTTTTTTTTGATAACCGTACCTGGATTATCTAAAAAAAATACGAAATTTCTATCAAACGCTTTGTTTGGCTCAAACTGACAAAAATTTTAAAAAAATATAATTATAATAATAATGTTTTCTATAGGTACAAGGTAAAGGTTAAGAACAATCTATACCATTAAACAAAGGAAGAAGTCATTCTTTACAGGTTGATTTATTATAATTATATTTTTTTTTTATTTGTGTCAGTTTGAGCCAAACAAAGCATTTGATAGAAATATCAGATATTCCAGGTACGGTTATCAAAAAAAAAAAAAAAAATTTCTTCCCTATTGTTCTATTCAATAGGAAATACAAATATATAGAGCACCTTATCGTTCTACTACTATTTATAGGCCTTATAACACACACCTTTACGGGATTTACTAGAAAATGACCTCTCCCTTGATGGAACTATCTGACATTGAAGGTTTTTATTCCATTTTCTTATCGCTTAAGGTCTTTGACTTTAATCAAAATTATAATGGGTAATGTTTATTTTATTTATTTTTATATAGGGTAGAAAACACTAGTCTAAAATTCATTAATAAATAGAACAACAATTCAACTATTGTAAAAATTTATGTATATATTATTGCTAAACCTTTAGTAAAATCTATTAATTTTTAGCTGTTCTGTGGATATTGATAAACATACATCCCTGTATTTGAAGTAATGTAGAATTATATTCAAAGATAGTATTTATAATTGACAACATAAATATGTATGCTTTATTTTGTCTGGAACCATATCCATTATTTATTATATTTGTTAGTTATTTTAGTATTATTTCTTATACTTTTGAGCAACTATAGGCTTCACCACTAGTCTTGATTAAGGGCTCTAAGTTATAAAGGGTGGGTTGATATTAAATAACTTGGTGGTGACGTAGGTTCATCTATATTTGAGAAGTTTTTCCGTTACTTTAAAACTATCAACCACAAATCCTGGTACTTACAAAATGATACTACATTTTCAAAAAAGATGATTGTCTCTTTTTAATTATCTTGTTATGAGAAAAATAGCAATTTTTTATTTTGCCTAATATTACTATAAAATATTTCTTTCATTTAATGTATACTACCTACATTTTGGAGTGAAAAAAAACCTATTTTTTTTATTTATGTTGTTTCTCTCTTTTTTCACTCGCTTCTTATTGTTCTAATGTTGTAAATAATTTCAGGGGGAAAAGAAATGTTATTTAAACCTAGAGCCTTTGTTTTGATAATAGGGCTCAACTCTTGACTTGCCTAGAACCTCCAGTCATAGGCGTCCAAGGGGGGAGGGGTAATGGGGCGATTACCCCCCCCCCCCCAAACGAATTTAGGGATGCCGTAGGCACTCCCAAAATTTTTTTCATTTTACCCCCCCCATTTAAAATTTACCCCTACCCTGGGGGTGCCGTAGGCACCCCCAACCATTTAGGAGGGGGTATTTACCCCCCCCCCCCAAACAATTTTGGGGGGATAAATACACAACCCAAAATAAAAAATCTCTAACAAAAAAATTTTTGCGCGCTTCGCGCGCATTTTTAATACTAAATTTTTGATAAAATTTAAATTACCCCCCCAAAAAATTTTACCCCGGGGGTAAATTTTGGGGGGGGTAGACAAATTTTACCCCTGCCAACAGATTTCAGGGGGGGTAATTACCCCCCCAAGCAAATTTTACCCCCGGGGTAAAAATTTTGGGGGGGGTAAAAAAATTTGCGGCGCGCTTCGCGCGCCATTTTACCCCCCCCCCCAAAATAAAAAGCTTGGACGCCCCTGCCTCCAGTTAAGACCTTTTAAACCCAAGAGTTTTTATCTAGAAGATAGAACGTGCTTGTTAATGTTTAGTGGCTGTCCGTCTGACTCTCGATCCGTAACGCAATGGAGAAATATTATTTCTCATGTCCTATTCAAGATGAATTCAAACTAAAATTGTTGAACACCCAGTTATCAATATGTAAAATTCCTTATTTGGAAATTATCCGTGTAAAGTTTCAATTAAACTTCTTGGTATTTTTCCTTATATCCCATATTCTCTCACCTAATATTTATCTATCTATCTCCACGTTTGTGTATCTATCTATCTCTGTAAATGTTCTCTGGAAAGAGAAGAGTAAATCTTGAATTATCTGGATAATTCCAAATGTACATACACATAGTACACTTACTCCTTAGATTACGATGGCTTTTTAACGTCTGCTGAAAAAAAGGTAAAAAATCGCTTTACTTGGTCAAACTTTGAGTTTTTGCAGATTTCTTTATTTGTGTCAAATGATGATACATATAATACATTACAAAGGAAATAATTTTCCAGCATGGTTTTGAAACCGATTGATATCCGATGAATTAGGACTTGTTCTCAGCCATACTATAAAAGCATCTATATAATCATATTGCAGAATTTTCTTAAATAATAAAATAAAAATCTTAGAAATTATACCAGTATTGTTAGCTTATTGACAGAATGCTTAATATGGAAATGTGGATTAAAAAGATGTTACGCTTTCTAAATTGTACCAACTGTTACAGGAATCTCTATGCCAAGTTTAAAATTGATAGGACAATTCAAACATATACTTAAAAATATCATATAAATGCTAAGTACCCAAATAATATTTTTCCTAAGAATTGATAAGTATTTCTCTATAAAAAGAATACATTTTCCAGGAAAAACTTCTTTCTCTCATCACTTAATATTTTATTGTTTTTTTTGGCAGCTTAGCTACTCTTTGAACCACATTTTCTTATTAAATACTTCTATATTAACAAGCGGCAACGCCTCAAGGTGCGATTTATCTTTGAAGGTAGAACCCACCCCAAAATTAGCTATAAACCTTCCTGGACCTAAAAGGATCTTCGCTGTAAAAGCAACATATATATATTCAGCGGTTAGTGAGTACAGGTATACAGAAAATCATGAAACCTTATTTAAATATAAATATATGTCTTTTGTAGCATGACTGCTGCACCGACGGACTAAGTAAATTATATACTGGATGCTCATTGGTACAGGAATCCTCACCAATATTTTCAGCTGTCTATCTTGAATACCACCCCGTTTCTGACGGACGGACAGTAGGACGTACATTTTAAAATTTCCGAAAATGATTCATATTTAGTAGGCTTGGCAATCCGTATCCGCAATCCGGAATCCGCCCAATTTTTGGCCAATTTTGTAATTCAAATCTAAAATCCGTTTTTTAATAGCGGATTCGGATTCTTAATTGGTAGGCTAAAATTAGCGTTTTGAGTTTTTTCTTTAAACTCCCCCTTTTTGAAGACAAAGATTATCATCATTATACATAATATCATTTAAAATCTGGTTTGATTCGCGGAAGTGAATTATAGAGAACACTGAGAACATTAATTTTTAGGACCTATGTAGCACTTAAATTTTTTAATTTTTTTTAAAAAGCCCGTTAAAATATTGCTAGATTCCGGAATCCGCAAGAATCCGCCATTTTTGGGACTGATTCTTGTTAGAATCCGAATACGGTCCAAAAATTTGACGAATTCCCATCCCTAATATTTAGTGAAGTCCACCTTTATCAGATATATTTATTTCTTGATAAAAAAATAATTCCGAGTGTGAAGACCTACTTATACTTTTCTTAAAAGGCCTCTTTCAATTATTTTTCGTCAAATTTGACCTTAAAAGGTTTTATCTAGATCTTAAAGGACTTACTTCTTAGGAATCTACTTCTCATTATTGCTAAAAAAATATTGAGCGGGGTGTAAGACCATTTTATAATCTCTAAGGGGGGTTAACTTACCATATCCCCTTTTAATTAGCTCAAAAAATAAAACAAATAGTTCAATTCCAGATTGGACTTTTTCCTAGTGGGGTAAGGGTTACACTTTCTCTGCCAATAAGAAACAAAAATTTAAATCTTACTACTTCATTGTATAAAATTTCTAAGTGTTTTCTTGACAACCATTGTAAACATATTTTTATCCAGCTTTTCCTTGAATTTTAAACCTGTCCTTAAATGGAAAACAAAATTAAAAATACTGGTTATACCTGTTTATGGCATGCATAACATGAGGAAAATTACCCACATTTTTTTATTTGTTATGCGAAGCTACTCAGTAACTGACTTTCATTCGTCCGTCAAACGTTACGGGGGACTGTTATTTTCTAGACTGCCATTGAATATAGATTTATTACATTTTTAGCTAAAGGTTTTCAAAAGGCATGTATAACTTTTTGTACACTAGTAATGCTATGGGGGAAATTGAACCTTGAAATTCATTTGAATGAATTCCCTATTTAATGAACATGAACATATACTCTGTTGTTCTTAAACTTTTCCGCCTTATTTTTATATTCTGTGCCGGTTTACTTATGGATGTTGTCATCCTTGTTTATGTGCAATTAAATTTTTTTAGCTTTATGTACAGTTTAATTGCTGTTTCATGCTTGTATGTAAAAATAAAAATGAAAAAATAATTTCATAAATTTTGTGTGAAAAAGCAGTAAACAATAGTCAATAGAAAAAAAAGAGGAAACTTGTTTTTAATTAAGCATAAATCATATAATGATTGGGTTGTACAAAATAACAGTTCTCAAATTTTAAACCATTAACTTTAATCTACACTAGATGTATAGGAAGGTCAATTTTGTTTATCTCCTTTCATCCTCAATGATTTTAAGCTTCCAAACTCAGTATTTTACACATGATTTCTGATTTTAGAATTTAAGGGGTAATTTTGTTAAAAGAAAAGTAAAAGCTAATATTTTCTGTTTTTCTGCCTTGTTATTTTTACTAGCGGCTACGCCCCTGGCATTTAGGGATATGAAAAATAGCTTTACTAAAATCTGAAATTGAAATAGCCTAAAACCATCACAGGACCGATGTGAAATTTACCTAAATCAGAGAACCCAATGGGTTCAGTTGTTAATGAGATCTTAAGCTTCAGACATATAAACCTTACTGCTTTATATAAAAGGATTACTACTGCTACAAATGTTTTGTTAATCCATATCCCTATTCTAAAAATGGGTGGTAACTGGTAGCTAAAATAAATCCACAATGATGTAACTTCTCATACAACATTACAAATCATAAAAAGGACAATTTTGAAAGCGAAGCTTACATATAATTAGGACCTGAACGTACATCCGTCAGTACGTTCGTGAATCGTAAGGGTAAGCTCTGTTTTAATTGAGGCATGTTAGAATTGTCCTACCAATTTTTATTTATTATGACTCCTGAAACAGTTAAGTGGGATTTAGGAATCCTAGCAACTCTATAATCGTTATCATTTCAATCTTGCTAATTTTTTAGTTAGAAGAATCTCTATAATTAAGTCCTATAACTGTAAGTATGTCCTTGTACACAAACCTGTATTTAAGCAATTTTGCGGTAAGTTATAATACAAGTTTGCTTATACCTTTAAATCAAAATAAAGAATATTATTAAGCATTGACATCCTACATGTGTTTGTTTGTTTGTCATACCGTTTGATTTTTGAGCTTCGCTTCTAATGATGTCGTCATCCTTGTTTTGGAAACCATTGAATAAAACCCGAAAAGTACAACGTTAAACAAGGATAAACCGACCGCATGAGCTTAAATGATAGCGTACCTGCTTGCCGTGGGGGCAGGTGTCAGGTTCGAGACTGTTTCAGGCCATACCTTGTCATATTAAAGACGTTGACAGTCGTATCTCTGCTACTATTACTGGCGCTCTACTACACTGATATGAGTAATACTAATTGAGTATGGGAAATGCATTTGCTTCTAATCACACACTTAGAAAAACAATTTTAAAATATTTATTTCTGCCCTGGAACAATAAAAATGAAAACTCAGTACTTAAAACTCTTGTTTAAAAATTGATGTACATCCCAAGTACCCTTTCCCAACATATTATTGAATGAAAATTTTAGACACTGATAGTTTGGACCAACCAATTAAGATTTAAAAGAAACTAATGAGAGAAACTTTCTATATATCTTTGGGTACCATTATAATTTGCAGCCCAATGTCCCCTTCAACCCTGGGTTTATCACATCTCAATCATAAAACAAGATAAATATCCATTGTGCATTCACGTCTGCTTTCTATCACATCCGTAAAAAGTTATATATTCAAAAGTGTTATTTTATAAAGCAACGCTTTTTAATTAATAATGGTTATAGGTGTTCATAAAGGAGAGCTGTTATACTTAATTTAGTTTTGGTATGGGAGGAAAGGGACCCTTGTACTGTGCCCCTAGCATCTAAGAGCATCATATTCAAAGGGGCAGGGAAGAGCTGAAAATAGCCTGGAACCATACGAATTTTGTATTTATTGATGTAATTGCTGTATTCAAATAATTTAATTTATATTTGTTAATGTTCGTTTCTCACATTGAAGATTCTGGGCAGTTCAGTTTATGCTGTTCAGTTTTCATCATGTGATAATTGAATTTGATGAATTTGCAGAATTGAATGCACACCAAATATGATTGGTATACTAAAACAAGTTGTGAAAATACTTTGATATAAAGCTAGTGGTTGTTGCGCCCATTTTGATGGGAGGGGAAGAGGAGAAGAAAAAAATTGGGGATAAATAAAATATTCTTGTGTCTAATCCTCTTGGCAGTGTTAGAATAGTTATTTCTCGCATCGTATTATAAACAGCCAGTGCCTTCGGCACCTCGGTGCTAAAAAACTTGTTTTAATCTTATGATTGTACATTTTTAAATTCGTAGAAAGCTGGATATAATACGATGCTAGACATAGTTTTTTCGTATGGATGAGAACCGGTTCCTATCCACCGGATTCGAATGAATACGAGAAAAGTTATTTCTCGTATCGTATTATAAACGGCTTTCCGCGGATATAGAATGTACAATTATAAGATTAAAACTAGTTTTTTTTAGCCCCGTGGTGCCAAAGGCACCGGCTAAAAAAACTGGTTTTAATCTTATGATTGTACATTTCTATATTCGTAGAAAACTGGATATAACACGATGCTAGACATAGTTTTTTCGTATGGATGAGAACCGATTCCTATCCACCGGATTCAAATGAATACGAGAAAAACTATTATTAAGTCTTCCTTGGACCTACAAGAAGCTTGACTTTAAAGGAGAGCTTTATCAGTACAGCAGGTAGCGAGATCTTTCGCCATATCTTTTCTAAAGTCAGTCCTAATTTTTTTTTTTACAGTTTTTGTGTAATTACAAAAACTAAAAAGTTTGCACAATCACACTGTAAATAGAAATGCAATTTATTTCGGTGTTAAAACAATAAACACATCCTTATATAAAAGTAACAGGATGTCTACACTTGTGTTTGCGTGTGCGAAGGATCTCGCAAACCGTCGAACCCATATGGTTCTTATTTGACGTGGAGCATCTTATTGGTCCAGATAAGCTATCCCACATTTTTTTACATTTCTCGTTTTAATTTAAAAACGAAAGTGGAGCGTCGACTTCAAATAGTACATAATAATAAAAAAAAAATAGCTTAAGTCAATTAAAAGAATTTGTTACATTGTAAGATAACTATTTGAAGTCCTTTTAATTGCTCAGAAAGAAAAAGGTATTAATATTATTTCATAGAAAAAAATGACGCACTTTTGAAAGTAATTTGATGCTCAGTTAATATAAGTGTAAAATGTTATTCAATTAAATTGTTTTTTTTTTATCTTTTAAATAACCAAATTGTGCTTTTTAGGTAAGTTTTGACTTTGCAAGTTTAAGATTTTGTGGATAGAAATACTCTTCGATTTAATAATTTAATTTATCTATAATACAAAGTAGCTTGATGTCTGTCCGTCCGTCTGTCTGTCCGTCTGAAGCTTCAGATCTCGGTAACCACTGCACCGATTGGATTCTACTCTTCAGGGTATATACCTATCGGTCATGTGGTGGTTTTAAGCCATTTTCTTGGGGGGTTGGACACCCCAAACCCCCCAAAAAATGAAAATTTCCCTCTAAAAAATTTTTTTCTTCTAATTTTAATGTTTTTTATATCTTTTTATATTTTTTTATACTTTTTTATACTTTTTTATATTTTTTTATATTTCTATTTTTTTCTTTTTAAATTTCTTTTCTTCTTTTAAACTTTGTTTTTTCAAATTCAAAAAGATTGTGAAACCTTCCTTCTCCTGTAGGGGCGAAGCCCCAAATAGGCTAATGTCAAAGAAATTTTTAAAAACATGAAAAAATTCGAAGGGTTTAGAAAATATAAATTAATATAAATAAATATAAACAGTTATAACAAGTTATAAAGAGTTATAAAATACAGAAAATATCTAAAAAATGTAAAAAAAAAAAATTTTTAATTCTCCCCTGAACCTTTAGGGAAAAAGCCCCTAGAGGCTAGGGGCGAAGCCGCTAGTATCATACAATTTAGTATGTATTATTACTATAAAAGATATTCATATTATGTTTTCAGTCTAGGTATTTATCGTATTGTATTAAAGACAGCTTTCTGCGGATAATAAAATTAAAGATTAAACCCTGATTGGTGTGGATTACCACCACCCTCCACAGAGAAATCGACAAAAATAAAAAACAACGACGCCCTGCGGACATTTTTTGCAATTAGCTAGAACATAACCAACACCATCTATCGGCGAAAAAATATTTTTGATAAATAGCTGGTTTAAAAATAGATTGAAAGTAAACAATTTTACGTGTCCCTAGAGGCCTCTTGGGGCGTAGCCGCTAATTTTTAATGTTATACTGAGAGATACATTAATGAAGTAGGTATTTTCCTTCAATTCTTAAAGGCGAATTTAAAGATTAGAAGATTAATTTAAGTTACATTGGCCTATCCATGTTTTCTTCATAACTTATATTTCTCAAATTATTTTTTTTACAACTTTAGCAAAATGATAAGTATTAGAAATATATTATGATTTTTTTATGGTTATTGAAAGAAAATACCTATAAATAATAGTCTTTTCTGAAAAAATCTTTTCTTTAAAGAATATAAAAAGTTATTCTCAATTTAGTGTCTGTAGAAAGAAAAGGAAATAAGAAAATGTTTCCTAAATCTTATTAAACTAATAGCGTCTGGAAGAAGTGGAAAATGGAGTTTATGCTATCCAATGTGTAACATTTAATCTTACTATATAAAGTAGTACGTTTTTTTTTGTCTTTAGCTTAAAATTTTAATACCTTTTAACTTAAAAGAAGCTTCACATAGGCCCTGGCATGGTTTTTGTCTTGAGATGGTTTTAGGCTATTTTTCCGCCTTTCCCTTCGAATATAGAGCCCCTAGATGATAGGGCCACAATTTATAACAGATTCTAAAAAGAAATGAGCATGACATACATGCACAGTTACAGACATGGTGAGTAAATTACATCTTTATAGAATCTTTATCTTTGTGTGTAAACATAGATCAAAAAGAGTTCTAAGAGGTCTAAAATTTATTTAGATGAATATTGAAACAGAAATTCAGATAAACAGATAAAAGATTCATTGGTCTGGGGAATCTTCTTGAAAAAATGAAATAACTGTAAAAGGGGAATTAATCCTTTAGATTTAAGAGTCAGACGGACAAAGTAAGTAATATTGAATATGCCTATCCATTGATTTGTTTTGATAATGTTGATTCGAAGGTTTCTGGTCATTATTTTGATTGCTGATAGCACACGTCTTCATTGGACCTGGTCATCATACAATACCGCGTATAGATACAGAGATTAGACAATGGACGCTAAATTATTTTCCACCACCAATACTACTATTTGTAGACGTTACAATAGTGTAAACATATTCTGAAGGAACCTTTGCTACCGACAATTTTAAGCCAACTAATAGCTGACTGGATTATTGAAGTTTTAGGAAAAAAATTTTAACATCAAAGGGGTAGTGCCATGGGTCAACAAATGAGGACTTGTATCAATTTTCAAATCTAAAGAACAAAATCATTACCAAAGTAAAAACTCCCTTTATTTGCTAAACTCTAATCATTAAACACGTTATTACATGCTATTTTTGCTAATATGTTAGAATGTTATTCCTTGGTATTGAAGGCATACCATATTATTTCCTCCCTTTATTTATTTGTCTGGGTCAACCTTTTACCTTATATATAAGGTTTTATTTTTCTTTACCTACAAAAAATATTTATTAAGAAAATTATTGTTCTATATATTGGTTTTTGGATTATAGAGGTGCAAACATACTCCAAATATTGGACCCATCTTGTGATACCATAAATTGTAGTAAAGCTTATTGCTAGATTTTATGCTAATTTTAGATTAAGTAACCAATTAGTTTCTTTAAAAACATACCATAGAATATGCCTCAGATAATAGGAAGGAGGGTAAACCGACTCTCAACTTTCGATTTTAGTTTGCAGAAAAAGAATTTTCTGGAGGTGTTATTTTTTCCAGGGGTTATATCATTTCTGAAAATAGTTATTAACCTTTTCTATGCATATCAGAAAATCACTGTAAAGGAGAACCATAACAGCCCAGAGGTTAGTAAGGTTTTAAGCTACAAACGACATTCTGTTACTTTAATTTAAGGACAATGACCTCTTTGCTAACACAAATTTTTCAGAATAACACAGATATGTCTATTCTATTTATAGTTAAAAATATGAATATTTCTCGACAGTTGTCAACTTCATAAATAATTAAGATCAATTTCTATGGAAAATATACAGAAATAGTTTTTATAAGTGCATGCAGCTACTCCTAAAATAAACAATTTCATGGTCCAAATGTCTTTTTTTGGGCTATTGGATTAATGTCGGTTAGTTGCGTCACTAGCTTCTAGGGGATCTTCATTCAAAGTGGTAGGAATAGAATAAAGTAATAAATAGCCTAAAACCATCCCAAGATCAAATCAAATAGGACCTCTAAAAGGCTTAAAGAAAATTGTGAACTAAATCGGATTAGCTGTTTGCGAATTCTTAAAGGACTAACGAATATAGCTTTGCAGCTTTATGTAATAGGATGATAATCAATTTAATTCTTCATAAAGCTTTGCTATAATTCTCTTTTCCGAAGAATGTCTAAAAATAGTAATTTTCTTACAACATTTATAAATAGATTTTTATATAGCAATGTTTAATTTCTATTAAAAACGTTTTTGCACTAGTTAGATTTAGACTGGTGAAAATTTCAGGGACGTTCATGGCGTGGGGAGGGGGGGGGGTTACCGCCCCCTCTTAACGAGTGCAAATATTACCCTGGGGTAAAATGTTTAACCCACCCACAAATGAAATTTACCCCCCCCCCCCCCCCCCATCAAGATTTTTACCCTTTCCCCACCACAAAAAAAAAGTAAAGAGCTTGGGCGTCCGTTAGAAATTATGTCGTTTTTTCTTGTAATGATAGTAATTATAGTATGTAAATAAATTCTTATAAATGGATGATCTAATTATCTATCTATGCACCCATCCTATCTAGATATCTGTCTATCTAAACAACTAGACAGAAGGTCGCGACGCTGAAAGTTGCAAAATTTAATTTGCACACTAAAAATTGCTAGTTTTGTCAATTAAGTTCAATATAAAGAATATGTGTCAACATCAGGGCTTGGCAGTCGCACATATAATATAAGGTGCGGCAGCGTTTTACAAAAAAAGTGTGGCCTGAATTCTGCACAAATATTACATTAGTAATCATCAGAACCCCATATCATTACATATAGCATAAACTGCCCTCCACCCCATTAATTTTGCTAGAGGTTGGTTTAATTGTGGCTGCGGCTTTTTAGAAACTGCTGATTTATTCAAAAGCAACTAGCCGCTATTTTTGAGCGGAAGTAAATTTAGATAGTAACCTCTATCCATTAGAACAAATTCAGAGTATGAAATTAAGTTATAGATACACAAACATAATATAAATTGATTAAAATCGCAAATTTCTACAACCGTTCTCGCCATTATGAACTTTTTGACATCGTTAATCTAAAACCTAGAAAGGGAGATTTTCAAAATAATGTTTTACGGTATTTAACACTACACTTGCTTGCCTAAGAATTTGGCAACTATTAGCTGTTTTCCACGATTTTTAAAAAGTTTTGATGGATATAGGTACTTAATATGTGTCGGTGTATATTCATCAAGTGAAGTGTCGTTTTTAAAACTCTTTTTCACTTCTAGTAGTGTCATACCATGATATTAAACGTTTGTGAACCCAAGTAATAGACAGATTTATGAATCTTTTATTGAACTCAATTGGCTCTCAAATTTCCAACCCGCATTTATAGATTTCTAGTAGCGTTCCTACACTAATATTTGGGTCTGTCTATCGAATTCACTTGCTTAAATTAACTGAAATTTTTTATTTGTTGTTGGATTTTAAAAAATTAAACCCAATGGTAAAAAGGTTAGGTAATTTACTTTCCATTTTGATTCGAAGCCGATCAATAGTTGCTGGTTTATGACCGGTTCTGGGCCATACTAAAAAATCATGTACAGCATCGAACTACAACCAATTTTCAACGAATAATAAAATTAAAAAAAATAAATACCAATTTTGTTACCTTGGGCCCTCGGGTCTGACAAAACTTGTTTTAATCTTGGAATTTTTCATTTTAATATCCGCGGAAAGCTGTCTGTAATACGATGCGAAAAATAGCTATTAAATACTTATTCTTATTTTCATATTCGTCCTTGTTTTAATGTATCTTTTCTATTTCAGTTGTGTTCTGCTGACTGGCAAAGTGAACAAGGACGACCCTATCAAAAGGTATGTGTAGATTAGAAGCTACTCTTTAACTATTTGCGCGTCCTATGGATGCTATTGAACATAAAAGCCTGATTTTTTGTTTGAAGATTTGCTGACCCAATAAGCAGTATCTAATCTCTTACTCGTTTGATTTAATGGTCTGTATTTTTTTTAATGCTTTGCTTTTTTGTGAATTTTTAGATTCAAAATTACTTAAAAGGTACGTATAAGAGTAGACAATAGCAACATTTATTAAAGATAATATCAAGACTTGTTCCTTACTCTTGATTAATAGTTGAACAAAAGCAAATATATTGTTAGAAACTGACGTATTGACGAACGGACAAATTTCAGATTACTTTGGTTTCTATGAAGCATTTGTACTCTGTTGACTTTGTGACGTATGAACGTGCACGGGTAAAATCCTAATTTTAAGTAGCTTCTCCACTGGAAAAAAATACAAATATGACACTTTACTGTTAAGATCAATGATGCCATTATATAAATATTTGAATTTTTTACATGCGTAGCACCTCTATAGTTTTTCTTTTCAACTTACATTTGATTTTACCAGTTAAGACATTTTATCCAACTTTTTCTCTTTTGTACTAGAGAGAAGGTTTTTGATCTGTTTATGGACTTTAAAAAATATTTTTCATCTGAGTTTTGGAATATTGAATCCTAGAACTACAAGGTACAATATTTTCAGCGAAGCATTTCCTTAATGAAAGTTTTAAAACAAAAGTATATCCTAAAACAGTATCCTGTATTTAACCAATATTTGATCATATCTTATACAGACTTTGAAATTAATATTTTTCTTATTAGTTTTGCCACTCGATAAGAGTTATTGTTCGTTTGTCCTTCCTTTTTATTTTAGAGCTTTGCTTTTATGGATGTTGTCATCCTTGTTTTTTATATTAAAAAACACATGGTTGCATTTAATATTTGGTATCTTGGCAATATGCACTTGTCAAATAAGTTGTATAAAAGTAGTCGCTTAAAATCTTACGTATAACAAAAAAGTTGATTTAATATGGGTTAAGGATTAACGCCTGAATAAAAACTGTTTTGTCTTCATCTTGCAGAATGAAAATTTGGTTGTACCAGGAAAATCAAGTTTTGTACTTAAAACTGCAAAGATTAGTTTATATCCCATTGTCCTATCATCTAAACAAACCGCTCTAAACTATTTTATCTTGTACTAGCGGATGCTCCCCTAGCATTTAGAGGCTTTATATTCAGAGAGGAAAATAGCCTAAAACAATCGCGAAATATAGGGAAATATTAATAGTAGATAGCCTAAAACCAACCCAGGACTTAAGTGAAGCTTCCTTGAAAGGGAGAACTCAATGGGTTCGTTAGTTCGTGAAATCTTAAGCTACAGAAAAAAAACCTTATTACCTTTATATAAGTAACTAGCGGTTTCGCCCCTAGCCTCTAGGGGCTTTGCCCCAAGAGGTTTGATCAAACCAATTTTCGTATTTTAGATTTAAATAAAAAAGCAAAAAAAAAAATTTGGGGGGGGTATTTTTCATTTTTGGGGGGTTGGGGGTGTCCCACCCCCCAAAGAAAATAGTTATAAACCTTCCCGGGAACTATGAGAAGCTACCCTGTAAAGGAGAACCCGATCGGTTCAGCGGTTAGCGAGATCCTTCGCTACAAACAAACACACAAACAGACAGACATCGTTCTACTTTGTATTATAGACTAGCGGCTTCGCCCCTAGCCTCTAGGGGCTTTGCCCCAAGAGGTGATAAAAAAAAATTAAGGTGAAATTCGTAAAAGGACCAAGGAAATCTTCTGCAAAAAAAAAATAAAGGACCTAGGAAATCTTCTGCAAAAAAAAATAAAGGACCTAGGAAATCTTCTGCAAAAAAAAAATAAAGGACCTAGGAAATCTTCTGCAAAAAAAAAAAAAAAATAGGGGGGGGATTTTTTTGTTTCTTGGGGGGGGGGGGGGTTGGGGGTGTCCCACCCCCAAAGAAAATAGCCTAAAACCATCACAGGACCAGTAGGTATATACCCTGAAGAGTAGAATCCAATCGGTTCAGTGGTTACCGAGATCTTAAGCTTCAGACGGACAGACATCATTCTACTTTGTATTATAGACTAGCAGCTTCGCCCCTAGCCTCTAGGGGCTTTGCCCCAAGAGGTTTGATTTTTGGTATTTTAGATTTAAAAAGAAAAAGTAAAAAAAAAAAATTTTGGGGGGGGGGAAGGTTTCATTTTTTTTGGGGGTTGGGGGTGTCCCACCTCCCAATAAAATAGCTTAAAACCATCACAGGACCAGTAGGTATATTCCCTGAAGAGTAGAGCCCAATCGGTTCAGTGGTTACTGAGATCTTAAGCTTCAGACGGACAGACAGATGGACAGACGGACAGACAGACAGACATCGTTCTACTTTGTATTATAGATTAAGGATACGTACGTAGGACAATGGAAGAAAAAAATCTTCCTTTTCCTGCGAGTTAAATTCAATAGTTTTCGTAATTTGTAAATTTTAGTGTTAGATTTACGTGAAGAAAAATTAGCCTGCAGCCGGGCTGCAGAAGTGTATTGCTGCCGAGCCTTGGTGTTTAAAAGTGTTGGAAGCAAAATTAAATATTTAATCAGCCAGAAAATTTTCCTCCTTTTTTTATGCAATGCTGAGCTTGCAAAATGTAGATGAACAAGGATGATAACATCTTCAAAATCTAAGCTGAGCATTAGAACCATCAAATGTCAATAAGCACTGAGTTACTGCGTTTTTATACACAAGCGGCTTCGCCCCTAGCCTCTAGGGGCTTTGCCCCAAGAGGAAATTTTAAAAAATGATGTGAGTATGGGAATTATTACATCTTCTTTTACCCACCCAGCCGAAAAAATTGCGAATGAATCGCCATTTTTCGTGAATAAATGATGAATTCGCTAAATATACCTATGCAAAAAAAAATTTTTAAAAAAGATGGGGTTTTTTTTTTTTTGTTTTTTTGGGGGGTCTGGGGTGTACCACCCCCCAGAGAATTTATTGAATTTTGATTGTTTGGTTATTAAGTTAAATGTCCAAACGTTTTCACTACTAATTAAATTTCAATCTACAGAAGGGGTACTTTTGTGTATCATAGTTGGAATTTATCTGTCATTGTCTTATACCTTTAGATACCTGGGTTATTAAGGTACTGCTTGCCTTATTAGAAAGGCGTTATTCTATTTGTGTTAGATTGTAAGTTACCAAAATTTGATGATTTTGAAAACCAGCTTTGATGTTATAAACTCTTAAGATTGGGTGTGCTTATTTTACCACGAAAATTCATTTTAGCATTTAGCGGGGAGGGGGGGTGGGATTTGCTTAAATGACCCATAAAACTAAATGACATTTTATGCATTTGCACGTGACTTACATTGCAGCAACAATAAATAATATTGTAAACTTTAAAGTAAGCCTGTTAATCTTATCTGTAAATTTGCTTAAAGATGCTTTCTTTAATTTTTGTTGTAAAATAAGAAATAGGTATTTAAAACTTAGTTAGACATACTAAAACTTCATTATTAGAAGTGTGTTCTACACTCACTATAGAAAAGTCAGACTCTTTAATACATAAATGGTTTTGGTCGATTATTAATTTCTCTTAGGTATTTGAAATTGTTTACATATTTATGATTGTTAGAATTCTTGTTTTTTTACAGCAAGGGCAAATATGTTCATAAATGAGGAAGCCCAATTAAAAAACCCGCACATTTACAAAAACTATGGAATCATATTTTGAAAAGGATGACAACATCTATAAGTAGATTGTAACAAAAAAGAATAAAAGAATGGGGACAGATTAAAATAGCTTTGCTACTAAAAAGTCGTAACAACTTATAACACGTTTTCAAAGCATTGACGTACTTTTTTTTTTACTTTTAATACCTCATAGTTGTAGGAATCTACCCTAAGAACCAGTCACTTATCTTTCAAAGCAACTAAAGAATCAATTTTTTTGTTAATATGCAAATAGATTATTTATCATACATGCCATAGTTATAGTATAGCAGCGCTACTAATAATTGCTTACTAAAATAAATATTTTTGTATTGTTAGCCTTATTTTTGATGATGAATAATTTTTCAAGATCCACTATTAAATAGGACAATTTCTTTCATAAGTAGCGCAGCAGTAGCAATCTTGTATTAACAAAAACTAGGATACAGTTCTAATAAAGAAAATTTTGTCTTTTAGTGACAATATTCATTTACATTTGTTTACAATTGTCTGTTGAATGCGTATGACGTGCTATTCAGAAATCCTTCAAAGTTGAACAAAATTATTCTAATATCAGAGTAGCTTTGTTACTACCTACTACTAGTATAATTCTGATTTTTTTGAGGTAAGCTTTATAAATGATTTCAAATTACATAAAGTAGAAAGTATTCTTTTCTGAACCGATTGAGTTCTTCATTTTAGGGATGCGTCATAGTTTTTGCTTTTTTTATCCTCTTCCTTACCTCTTGGATTACTCGAGCCCCTAGATAATAGGTATGCAGCCGTTTTTTTTATGTATTTGCTCAATTAAAGGACTATTAAAAGTAAAAAATATCTCTTAACATATTTTTACTGAAATGAATGTTGTCATCCTTTTTTTTATGGATTCATATTTTGTCTGAAAAAAACTTTTATGATTTCATTGACATTATGATGTCGTCTTTATAGAGACATTTGTAATAAGCAATTTGTTTGTGTGCATATAAAAAATGTATTTTGGGAGATTTTTCTCAATTTAATGAAGAAATTAGAAATAAAAAAGAAAATCTACCAATTTAAAATCGTGTAGGTTTTCGTTTGTTTCTTAATACTTTAGGTTTGGTTAGGTCAAGTATTTTGATAGCATACTGATGTACAGACCCTGTGCGATGAAATTCTTGCAAAAAAAATACAAAAAAGAAAATTTGTATAAAAAGAATTTTATTTCAATTATTTTGCTAGTTTTCCCTGTCTCACTATTTGCACATTTTATTACGCGAATTTCTTTATTTCGTTGCGAATCTACTATTTTAATAATATTTGTTTATCCGTCTGTTGTTAACGAACTGTTTTATGTAGTTGGGAATATGATTAGCAGTTGGTTCAAAAAAGACAGTTAACAATAAATTTATGTACCCAAATTATTACAAACATAATTACCCTCTTGATATTGGTGGAAAAAGTTGTCAACGAATGAGAGAACTTGTTTATTTTAAACTAGCGGCTACGCCCCTAGAGGCCTCTAGGGGCACTTGAGGAGGGGGTGAGTCGAATTTGATAACCCAATTTCTTATTTTAAATTTTAAAAGAAAAGTTAAAAAAATATTTTTGAAGGTGGAAATTTTTTGGGGGGAGGAAGGGTATTTTTCATTTTTGGGGGGGTTGGGGGTGTCCCCACCCACCAAGAAAATAGTTATAAACCTTCCCAGAACCTATGAGAAACTACCATGTTAAGGAGAACCCGATCGGTTCAGCGGTTAGCGAGATCCTTCGGTACACACAGATACACAAACAGACAAACATCCTGTTACTTTAGTATAAGGATGATATTTGACTTCGCTTCTTTTAGATGTTGTCATCCTTGCTTAATTTATATTTCATCTAATACTTTTTCTTTTATTTAAATTTCAAAGGTGAAATAAAATACCTGTGTTTAATTTGTTCTAAAATTAAAGAAACTAATTTCTTTTCTGTTAAAGAACAAGGATGGCAACATCCCTAATAGATAAGCTGAACAAAATTAGACAAAAGGACAAACGAACGTTAACACTATTATAGTTACATTTTGAGAAATAATTATAGAGAGCCTGCGTTAATGGCATTATGCCTTTTAATCCTAGAAATCTTCAAATTCAACATACGTATCATACGGAGTATCAAAACGATAGAACTATTCTAACACGTTGTGTTGATAGATTTTGACATTCTTGTTTTCAAAAAGTCAGAAATTTGCTCAAATCAATTTTATTAATGGCTGCTATAATTAGGGATGGGAATCCGTCGAATTTTTGGGCCGGATTTGGATTCCGGATTCTGAAGGAATCCGTCAAAAAAAATGACGGATTCTTGCGGATTCCGGATTCTTATTTTTGGCGGATTCCGGATTCGGATTCCGGATTCTAGCAGTATTTTAAAAGGCCGTCCGTCACAGAGGGATAGCTTTTTTCGTTAATTTATCACTATGTTACTTGGTTGAAGCCTTGATTTGTTAAAGTGTTGACTTCCAGCATAACTAAAACATTTACATCACATTAGTAAATTTAAAAATTTAAGTGCTACGTATGTCCTAAAAATGTGCTTGGTATTTTCTAACCTATTTAAATTAAATTTAGCCTACCAATTTAGAATCCGGAATCCGCTATAAAAAACGGATTCCGGATCCGGATTCGGATTCCAAAATTGGCCGAAAATTGAGCGGATTCCGGATTCGGATTCCGGATCCGGATTCCCATCACTAGCTATAATACAAAAATATTTTTTCAGTGAGTTGTATGTCATACCTGAAGTTGACTGGGCCAAGATAACCATCCTCCCAGATCAGCCATCCAGCTGCGAGTTAGAGCCGCTGAAAGCCGCCCTAACAGCCGCCACCAAAAGTGACAGCAGCCAGCCGATAACGCCCGAGTTGACGGAAAAATTGGGCCGGTTACAGACCTTCATACGCGGCTACAATTTGACGGCTGAAATTCAAGGTAATTTTTTTTTAAGTAGCTCCTAATACTATTTGATGCGCCCCTAGCATCTAGTAAGGTTATGTATTTGAAGGGTTAGGAAAGGATATAAAAAAATTAAAATCATCCATAAATCAAAGAATAAAATAGGCTAAAACCATACCGGTGAAGCTTCCCTAAAATAAAGAACTCAATCGGTTCATTAGTTTTTGAAATCTAACGACACAAATAAAACCTTACTACTTTATATAAAAGAGTATTTAGGTACATATTTAAGCAGGGTTTCGGATCCGGATCCGCAAGGATCCGCATATTTTCGAGTCCAAGGATCCGGATCCGCAAAAAAATGCGGATCCGGATCCTTGGACTCAAAAATATGCGGAAAAAATGGAAAAATCTACCTAAATTTATATACAATCTCAGACATTCTCTTGATGAGAGCCAATCTTTAAGGTTTAGGGTCAGACTTGAAGATTAAAAGTATTTTTGACTTCGAATTAAAGAATAAATATTTTTTGAAAGGTTTGATGATTTTATTTTTATTGTCAAGGATCCGGAACCGGATCCGGATCCGCACTGACCAAATTTTGAGGATCCGGATCCGCAAAAAATCAATGCGGATCCGAAACCCTGTATTTAAGTCTGTGTTTTTATTTTGTCAAACTTGTCCATATCTCTGAATTTTTCCAGCTTTTAAATATGAAAAATGTAGCACACCAAAAAACGGAAAATTGAATGCAACAAGGATGACAACATCCATAGTAACAAGGAAATAAATGTATAATCAGGAGAAGTGGACTTATCTAATTATACTTATAGCTAAGATGTTATTGTTTTTTTTTAAATTAGAGCCGGTTAGATTCCGCTGAATCGTGTACCTAGTGGATTTTATGGTATGGCTTAAAATTTTTTTTTTAAATCTATGTATGTTTAATCTCAAATAAGAATGTACACACGTGCCCAAATTGTAGCTTTGCTTTTAAAAATATTTAATAAAGTGTGACATTTTGAATTTATTGAATTCAAAATTGAATTTGATTAATATTTATACGAATGTTGAGTTGAGATTTTTATTCTAAAGAAATTAGAATTTTGTAACTACTGTTCTAATAACTTTTATCTATTTTTCTTTCTCTCTTTCTTGCTTTCTTCCTTTACTCTTTATTTTTTCTTTCCCTTTTTTATTCTATGTATTGCTTTCACCTCTCTATCATTCTATCTCTCTGTCTCTTTTACTTTCTTTATTTTAAAAATAGTATGTTTTTCAACCTATTTTTAAAAAAATACACTATTCTAAGACCTGAAGATATATTTCGATTTTAGCAATCATTTTCAATTCATTTTGTCTCCTGTAGAAGTGAATCAAGCAATATTAGCTTGGTCGTTTTACTTTCCTTTCTTTCTTTCTGCCAATTTACTTTCAATTTCGCCAAAATCTCCCCACTAATAGTTGAAAGGCAGAATTTTTCAGGAAGGGAGAGGACATTTATTGAAATTCCTATAGCCCTGCTTAATAATTCTTGTAATATTTGAATGAAAACCCCTTATTTTTTTATTCCGTGAAAATGAGACGAGGTTATGTTTTCCAAGGAAAAGATGAATCAAAATTTTGATACTTTACGTTTCCAAGATATTTTGAGTAATGTGTGTATAGGGATAGTTCTATGAAAGACATTAAAAAGTTTATTTAGTAAAATAAAGTTGATGATATATTTAAAGTTTTTCAAGTGTTGCAAAACAATTCATTTCTATCTCATTTAACATGAATATAACAACAGCCACTTATATTTTTAGGATTCATATACCAAATGACAGAGTAGAACGCCTAAATTATCATTATAAATCACTCAATTTGTTTTATTTATAGAAAATGGCAAGTAATATATTTCTATAATGTCTTTTAACTCACCTAACCTTTTTTAGGATCCAGTTTACGCGTGCAAAACTGCGTGACCATTTTGGCGCCATTTTCATCAGCTGATTGCAGGGCTACCAACGAAATTGTTCTTGACAGGGTTGCCAACCTGGTCAGACAATTTAATGCTCAGGTTTGGATTATCTTCAATTTTCTAACTTATCACAAATCTACCTACTTATGGAAAATATTCATTTTTTTTACCATTAGAACTTAATCAAAAATTGTTTTTCTACATTTTTTCAAAGACCATTAACAGGAAGTCATAATAAGCATGGTAATAAGTTTCTACTCTTAATAGTGATGTCACGCGCCTAAGATAGCAGCAAAGCAATAGTTACCATTTTCAAAGTATTTGTTCGAACGTAGGATCTTCGTACGAACGGACATACCCTAAATTATATAGAAGCAGCGCTATTAATATTGATTTTTTTCAGGAATAAATTGTGTAATAACAGCTTTAAAGAAACCAAGCTTTATATAAGCAAGTGATAGTTAAATACCAAAGTCAACTAAAATTGTAAAACCCAAACAAATAAAAAGATATCTAGTGAGAACAAAATTATTTTATATGTTAAAATATAGTGATTATATATCAAATTGTTGAGGTATCTAGTGAAATAAAAAAATAGATAATTTTAATAGGTACCTAGTGAAACTTATCTGTTTTTAAGTGTTTTTTGAAAAGCTGCGCATTGTGTTTGTTTTTTTGGTGTCTGTTTTCTGCATGTTCAAAGCTAGGTTAGGATGGTTGACTTTAGATAATTTTTAGTAGAGCAGCTTTCTTACAACTAAAATATTTATGTCAGGCAGCTCAAAAGGGGGGGGGGGGTAGAAAAATAGACTAAAACCAACAAATAGCTTTTGTTTGTAAAGTTGTAAACCCATCCTGGAATCCAATTAAAGCTTCCTTAAAAGTGAGAATTCAAAAAACAACTCTATATTTAGTAGGCATTATCAATGAATCCTTAAATATGATAATTTCACTATATTACTATTTAAAATGGAAAGACAGAGACTGACATTTTTAAAAATATGGCTAGAGGGGGTAAGAACAGAAACAATAATTGTAGAGCAGCGGGGCTATTAACAATTGTGAACCATCCTACCAACACTCTAGTGTAATATTGCACAAGGCTTCAACACGACAAATCTGAAAGAGACCTTGAAAAACATCATCCACCACCCATACAAAATTTTTCAAAGGCAGGAAATATTCAACACAAACTGATAACAAGGACTTCATTTTCTAGATGCTAAGCTTTTAATTTCATAAAAAAGTAGCTAAACTTTTTTTTTTAAAAACAGCTTATAAAGGGACAATAGTATACACCTCAAGTGTATATTTAAGTAGATTTTGGCCAAAAAAAATCTTGAATGGCAAAGTACGATTCCTACAGTTTCCAAATACTCTCAAAACGTACCTATTGAAGTGTAGAGTATCGTCGCTACAAAATAAGGGGAATACCATAAAATTGGTGCCTATTTAAGGGCGCCATACGCAGCAGTAAGGCCTTACATATAAAAGTTGTTCAAGAATGAGTTTGAAAATCGGTAGTTTTTGAGATCTGAAGCAACACATTTCCTCTCTTATTGCATGCTGTTCGATTTCGATTCTGGCATCAAATGCAATATTTTCACCGGGACACGGACAGATTTTCGGTGATTTTAATTAAGGGCTATATATTAAAACTAGCGGCTAGGCCCCTAGATGCTTTTATTGGCGCTCAATTTTTTTTTATTTCAAATATCTATGTCTATATTGCGTTATGTATACCTATGTTACGTTCAAGTCTCTACGTAAAATCAAAAATAATTTTAAAGATTAGTTTTTTTTGTGATTTTTCTTGGGAGGGTGGTGGTACTCTCCCTCCAAAACCAAATAGTTATAAACCTTCCCGGGACCTTTAAAAAGCTTGTCAAGTAGAACAGGATCAGTTCAGCGGTTAGCGAGATCCTTCGGTACAGACAAACATACAAACAAACATCCTGTTACTTTATTACAGGGATATCGTTATGTCATCGATAATTTAGACATGTGCAATTATTTAATGCCACATAGTCGAAATAAACAAACTTTTTGATTAACATCATATAAATAACTAGCGGCTTCGCCCATAGCCTCTAGGGGCTTTGCCCCAAGAGGTATAATTACATCGGGAATAGTCCCTTTCATAACATTGCCCCATAAGGGGCGATTCGTCGTATTTTTAAAATGGCTTTTTATAGGTTATTTTAGGTTAGGTTAGGTTATATTGGGTTAGGGGATTGCCCCACAGGGTTAGGTAATTGGCCCTGCAGGGTTAAAGCCCCCCGCAGGGGCTAGAAATAGGAGAAAAGCTACTGTGATAAATACGAAGAATCGCCCCATAAGGTGCGATGTTACGAAAGGGACTATACCCATTACATCTTTTATTACCCGGAGATCCCCCACTCTACCACTATTTTAAATATTTTTTTTTAAAATGGCTGGGGGATTTTTTGTTTTTTTGGGGGACGGGGGTGTCCCACCCCCCAAGAAAATAGCCTAATACCACCAAGGGACCAGTAGGTATATTCCCTGAAGAGTAAAATTCAATCGGTTCAGTGGTTACCGAGATCTTAAGGGACAGACGGACATCATTCTACTTTGTATTATAGATATATCTCATATATACTTAATGCTAGCGGTTGTGGCATCTAGGAGATCTATATTTTAATAACGTCTAAACCTATCCTAACTTTTAATTTAAGATATCTTGAGCTTGTTTTTTACTGCGCTACTTTTGTATATTATTGTTTAAGTTAAGATGTACGTACATACTCAATCATGAATCTAAATCCGAAATAATATTTCATAATTTTAATGGATTAAATTACAGAATGTTTATCCATTGAATTTTGATCTGTTTCAACTATTAGGATTTGAATTGCATTTTTTTTTATTATCGCAGCTACACTATAACTAGTGTCCCTAGCTTCTAGGGTCTCTTTGTTCCAAGTGGCAAGGTACAGTTGGAATGATTGAAACTATCCAAGTATCTAGGCTTAGTCTAAAATGGAGAACTCAAATGGTTTAGTGGTTGGTGAGATCTTTAAGAACAGACTCAAAATTACTTGTGTCCTTAAATAATATCGTATTCGCGCCTTTTAAACTGACAAAGATTCCAATTTATTATAGTCATGTGCCTCACATCATAGCAGTATTTAATATCATACAACATAATTCAGATTAAAATCTTCAAATTCTTCTTAAACATTTGGAATAACTTGTTTTAGTTTTGTTGAATATGAAATTGTTGTCATAGGATTCTTCCGGAACCATCATTTAAACACAAAAGTCAAGGTGAGTTATTTTATTTCTAGATATCTTTCTTGCTATCTCTATGTCTTACTTGCTGTCTATGGCTATCTATCTTGACTCTTTAATATTGGATATATACTTGTATTTAAATATAAAAGTTAAAGTGAGTATTTGCTATCTGGTTTTCCTTCTTGTTATCTATTATACATTGTTGTTTGTATTATTTACAAGTTATGATGGGCATTTGCTATCTTAGACATATTCTGGCTATCCATATGTCTTTCCATCCATTTATCTATCTGTTTCTATTTACCAATCTTATCTTTCTAACTTACCTGTTTAATTCCCTTAATTGAAATTCTATTAATCCATCCTGTTATTGCATATTATATACCTATCAATCTTTCACCTTTGCTATTTATCTAGCAATCTATTTATCCATCTATCTACCTATCTATTAAACTTCCTGAATTATATCAAATATTTAGTTTGCAGTCATAACTCGCAAAATTCAGTTTTGCAAATCATACAACAAAACAAGAACAATTTGTTTTCTTAGGCAGCGCAGTAATGCCATACCAAATGAATTACATCATTTCGGTTGATTCGGCTAAAGGCAGGGATCTAAAGGGCTAAGACAATGTCCGATAAATTGATGTATATCCCCAATGGTGATAAATAAAATTATCCTTTCTTTAGATTACAGAAACGACACTCAATGTTATGAACCAACCAATCAAAATTCAAGAAAAGTCCACAAAGTTGTTAAGGCAACGAATGATAAAACGCTGTTTTAAAACTTTGAGGGAGTATTTTAATAAACAGCTCAATGTCCCACTTCCCTTTAGCTAAATAAATAGACATACGCACAAACAGACATAGTGGTACTTTGTATTATAAATGCCCTTAGTATCTGAAAGCTCTGACAGATGGAAATTTAAATCAACCCACCCTGAAAAGCTCAATTAAATCGATTTATAAATCGTATGTTGAAAAGAGAAAAAAAAGTATTTTTTTTTTTACATATTATAGAATATAATTACATATTTAAATCTTATGTAGTACATGTATGGGAACGGTTTTATACTTCTAATCCAATATTTACTGATACACAATATCGATATTTGGTTTTGTAGGTTTTACTTTTTAACATAGAGGTAGGGGATAAAGGACTTTAAAATTTCTAACACGTTCTCTCATTTGTTGGCTTAAAAACTTGTGGTATTTTTATGAAATCTTTACTAAACTGAATGGTACAAGCTGTCAGCGTCTAAACTTTGTCACCAATACTTTTAATCTACAGATGCGGTAGTTTTGTTTATTTTAATTCATAAATTTGACGTCTTTTGTCTTTTCCCTTAAGAAAACTGTTTTGTCTGTCCTTTAGCCGGCTTTCGATATCTATTCGCTATTTAATTATCTACCTATCTATCACCTCTTGCTATCTAATTATCTATCACCTCTTGCCATCTAATTATCTATCTTTTTCAGCTGTTTCTGTCTGTTGATATGCAGAATCAAAGGGGAGGGGGAGGGGGAACAACGGACCCCAATCGTCAACGAGATTACAACAAAGAACAAGATAGAAGGTAAGATTCTTTAACATGCTGTCTTTAACAGACTGACGGACCATAAAGACGGACGGACGGGCGTCAGTGATATAACAACGAAAAATTAAGAGGCAAGAAGATTTCTGTCTTCTACAGACGGACGGACGTAAATTTTATTCAAACAGAACTTGTAAATAAAAATTAAAAGGCAAGATTTTTTTGCTGTCTTTCATTGACGAATGGACGGACAGACGGACGGTTTAGTAATAGACGTATGTCAATTAGAATGAAGTTTAAAATAGATTAAAAATCGCACCACGGCCCAGTAAAAGGGGAAAGATGTAATAATAGGAGTGGAGTATAGAGAACATTTGGTGTTACAGACTGACAGACCTGGATAACTTATAGAGTAGCTTTGACATTAACAATGTTTGATTTTTTAACATAGTTACTTCTTTCCCTAACTACACAAATCACTTAGATCCATTAAAGGACAAAAATATGGGTTTTTTAATAGAATTGTCCCCAAAGTTTCAAACCTTTAGATTAATTGTTGTTCACTCGTTTAAAAGAATTCTTTTTCTTCTACTTTAAACCATTTTTAAGGTGACTTTTTTTATCATATCACCATTATACCTAATTTTATTTTTCTTGTGTTTGATATTGCTATTTTGATTGACTTTATTTATTAAACTTGATATAAAGAATCAACTAATGACAACTTAAACTCCAATTTTAGTCCATAGTGTAGTACCATAGAGAATTATGTCATAATGACCTAATTTATATTTGGTAATTTGCAGCTTTTTAACTTGCTTTAAAACTTGGTAATTCAAGTAAGGAAATAGATTTATTATTACTTCCAACATACACAAGATTATCATGTACAGTAATCAAGTGAAACGTGTAGCTGGATAAAATAACGATCCCCATCCCCTTCCACCTAGTATATATATGAAGTTACCAATAAATGATGTCTATGTTAGCAACCTAAATTGGCGACAAATTTTCCCCTGTGTCATAATATCCACATATATTCTACTACATCCATTAGTAAGGAAAAGTATTTAAACAAGGATGTCAACATCAATAACAGCTAATCTTAATATTGAAACGGATTAACCTTCCTTAATGAATGTACTACACTACCTCATTGGTACAGGATTCACTATAAATGCTTAACATCGATTTGACAAAAGAGTAGATTATCTCTCAGAGATATCGTTACATACAGACGAATTGACATGTAGAAAATCTTAGCTAACCAATCAATTTTACTACCTATTACTTTTCTGCCAATCAATGCAACTTTTATTTTAATGCCCAAAAAAGCACACTGTCGAAAAATCGCGCAACTTTTACTTATTTGAAAATGCGCTAAAATCACGTTTGTATAGCATGTGGGTAAATAAACTAACAAGGATAATTATGTCCATTAATAGCGAAGATTTTACTTAAAGATCAATCTTAGAAAAATCACATTTTTATAAGTTAAAATCCTTTATTTCAATAAAAAAAAAGGAATTTCTTGTCTGAAGCCAAAGATTTCTATAGCTACAGAACAAATTAAGTTTTCATATGAGAAAGTTCCTTATTGGTCATGGGATGGTTTTATGCCCTATGATTTTTAGATTAAATTCTTAATATGGTTTTAGTACATTTTTCTGCCCCCCCTTTTCTCCTACTTTGAAAACGGAACCCTTAGATGTTAACTTGTTAAGGATGTCACCGCTAGGTCATATAAAAACGCTTTTAGTCAATTTCCTCAACTTTTTTGCACGTACAGACCTACCTTGTTGTAGAGTAGCTACGCTATTTATAAAACCTGACAGAACTAGTTTTAACCAACTCGTCCAATTGAACTGTCCCCCCAGACTAACAAGCAAAATAATAGAAAAGGATAATTAGATTGTCTGAAAATCGACATTTTTATTTAAGTAATATTTGTTTATCACATCGCATTATAGAAAGCTGTCCACAAATTTTAAATAAGAAAATTATAAGATTAACACCAATTTTGTTAGCACTAATGAGCGGAAGGCCCTGGCTAACAAAACTTTTTTTAACATTCGTGGAACTGTATTACGATGCTAAACATGATTTTTCAGTATGTATTTTTCTTATTTTTACCTGAATGATGTTATGTCTAATAGGAAAATAATTTGAATTGTTTTTAGCCTTACTTTTCATCCCTTTATCTCTGACGATAAACAAGTAAATTTCATGTTTTATTAAAAGTGGTGGGCCTTCATTTCCACATAGTATCATATTCACGAATATTTGGGATCTACTCTATGGGGATATGACAATGGCCGATAAATTGATGTACATCCCCAATGTTTATACACAAAATTAAACATTCTGTAGATTACAATTAGTGGTTGAAACGTTAGGACACCTTACTTAAAGAATCAACGAGTTAAAATTAAAAAAAAAAAACAAAGTTGTTTAGACAACTAAAAAAAATGTTATAATAAAACTTAAAGGATTGTGCAATAAACACTTTAAACAGTTCAATGTCCCCTCCTCTCTTTATTGGGGATGAGGGTTGACAAGAATAAGAATATAAAAAGGGAAAGTACAGTTTGTGCTGATATTTTGATTTGCGGTCCTGATAAATATGGGACCTGTGTGCGTGGAAGTGAATACACACTATTAAAAGTATGCTTTTTGTTTAATTTTGCCAAAAATAATTGTAATTAAGGACAAATATGTCACAAGCAGTAAGCTGGAGTAAGCTAACAGTAACATTTTTAGTAATAATTAAAAGGACATTGTAATAAATAATAGCAAATAGTATATATTTTTAATGGCTGGAACATAAGTTGGTTCTGTTCACTAACGAACGTACAGACAAATTTTCTAGTAGCTGCGCTTCTAAAAATAATTCGCATTCCTGTACATATATATCATAAATAATGTAAAACTTGTTTGTGTATGAACAAGGATTATTATGTCCACAAAAGTTTTAGCTTTATAGCTTTAATTTGAATGAAAAAGGTAATTCAAGTTTGTTTGTTTTTTTTTTTGGGGGGGGGGTTCCTTATATAAAAGTAACATGATGTCTGGCTGTTTACTGCACTGAAAGATATTTTGTATAAATATCTTCTTCTGTTCAAATCAAAATTCTTTATTCATATTTTTAATTTACAAACAATATGGAAATTGTCGTTTACATTGTCAAACTGACTTACAACAATACATACAGATATAAATGCTTCAATTATTGAGAGGTTTTGCTTCAATGAATTACAATTAAATAGCTTTATAATCATATTTTAAAAGAAAGCCCATTTTATACTTTATGTTTTTTTTATTTAAGTTTAGATGGTTTTAAGTTTATTTATATTGAGCTAATAGGGGGGGATCGTTATTTTAGATAATTACAAGTTTCACTTTATTAGAGTATAGGTATGATAATCTGGATTAAGATCCAAGAAATAATAAATCCATTGTCTAAGTGTTAATGTATTTTTGAATGATGAAAAAATGTAACCAAATTATCATCAAACCCACGCGTTTTAAAACCATATTTCACATACCCAGGAAAAGGGACATTTATTAAACAATGTTAATCTTCTTGGATTATTTGATGTTTTAGAGTATTTTTCTTGTATTTAAAATACTACACTTAAACAAACTCGCTTGCAGCAGAGATCATTTATATGCTGAGAATGTTCCAAAAAGTTTAGCTGAAGGTCGCTTAGAAATTAGAGGTAGTAAAAATTCTGTTTTACAGTTACCTATTTTTTTTTAAATGTGCTCTTAAAATTTTGTAGTTTTAATTTACTTGCCAAAGATTACAAGTTTAACACAAACAAAATATGATTAAAATGAATTAAAACCATTGAATATTTTTCCATGTTACCATATTCAATGTGGTTTATCAATTTAAGGGAACTACCAATGGGTGTAAAATTAATATTTTCCCCTTATATTTATGAGATAGAATTTAACACACTAAAGGATTGAATTTGTATTTTAACATAAACCAATCAAAGATATCCCAAATTACTTGACAGATTTTTGGAGGACTTTTTAATGATGTTGTGTTTTAATTTTTCCAATCTTATTTGTTTACCTAAATGTTTCAACACTTTTAACGCCACAGTTCAAATATCTTCATTGGATAGAGGGAGAGGACAATGTTTCATATTATTTTTTTTCTAGTCATTTCTTTAAAGCATTGTATGTATCTTCAAAGAAATATTTGACAAGAATATTAATTTGCCATTGTCATATCCCTGAAACCCTGAATATCCTCCTTTCTGTACTTTACCAACTTGGATAGAAAGATAGATAGATATCTCTTGCTACCAATTTATGGATTGATAGATAGATAGCTACACAGCTGATTTGATATCCGGGCCGGTACATTAGGTGTCCTTTTAAAGCAACATATAAAATATTTAAGCAATTTTATAATAATTAAATGAATATCAAATCCTGCCATTTTTGAGATCTTACAGTACATGCATTTAAACTTAATATAATGCAAGGTCAGACACGTCCATAATTAGAGCAGAACCAACAAGAAAACAATTAATTAATATGTTTGTACATTGTTGATATTTAATAAGGGACTCTAATTGGGGTTCACTCCTGTTTAGACGGTCTGTTTGACGGACGGATAGATATGTCCTAATTAAAGTGTAGCTGCGCTACTTATAAAATGTGTTTTATAAGGAAGTATTTTCTGATAAGAGCGTTAACTTGACAAACCTTAATAACAGGTATCAGAATTATTAAAAGCAATTACTCGATTCAGGGACGTCCAAGCTTTTTATCTTAAACGCGGTAAAGTAAGTGGTTTCAAAGGTTTTAGGGGTTAAAAATTTTGTGGGGGGTAAAATGAGTGGTTTCAAGGAAAATTTTAATAATCTTGATTTAAAAGTAACAGGATCTATGTTTATCGATGGATCTCGTTAACCGCTAAACCGACATGGTTCTCATAGGTCCTGAATATAAATATTTTGGGGGAGGGTACAACTACTCTTTCAAGAGAAATAGCTTCTAAAAAATATCCCCCAAGTTTTTTTTTTATTTTTCTTACTGGCTAGAGGGAGAAAATAGCCTAAAACTGTCCAGGACCTATGAGGCATTCTTTAAAAGGAGATCTCAATCGGTCCAAATATGTTTTTCAGAAAACAAATCTTTTTCCCTAATTGTATGACATATGAATCAAGAAATATTTTCTGTAGAAACGCAGGTATTAAAGACCACTCATTGGGATTTTTATAAACTCATATTTATAAATTCTTAAAAGTTGCGAAAATTAGTCATGTTTAGGGGATTTTTAAGGACTTTTTCTTAGCCTTTTTGGTGCTCCCAAAGTGCTTAGTTACCTAGAATAATAATATGTGGTTGAATAAAATTGATGAATAAAAGCATTTTTACTCACTGCGCAAGTGTCAAAAAATCTCCCTCTCAGTGTGTTTGGGCTCTAAAAAGTTATTCTGAGTAAATTACGGTAAAATTACAGTTACAAATACTCGTAAAAGGGTTGTGATATTGAAAATTTACAGCCATGGAACCGTCTTTAGTCTCTGAACTAACCCACCTCCCCCCTTTCTCTGTGCTTCTATCTATCTACTACTCTATCCCCCGCCCTCTCACTCACTCTGCTTCTGTCCAGGAGGGAAGGGAGGGGACAATGGATTGTAAATTATACTGGTACCTAAAGGTTTTCATATAAAATGCTATTTTGTGTGTTTGCCTAAAAGATTCATGTTTGGGTATATACATAAATTTAACCATCATTGTCTTATCCCTTGAGATCCCTGATTTCTATCTATCTATCTGCTCCCTCTCTCTCTTTCTCTCTGAATGGCCTATCATCTGCTTCTAATATACAGCGAGAGAGAGAGAGAGAAATAAAGGGAGAGTTAGGGTTGGGGAGTAATAGGGGGTGACACCCGGCAAAAGTAGTTTTGTAGATTTATAGTTCTGTTTATAAAATCAGGTTTTTAAAAATTAAGGAAAATTGTTCTTTCATCGTATTTGTAATAATTTATGTGCTTGATTAGTAGTCTTAACAGCAAATAGAATAGAGAGGGACTTATTTCTATAAGAAAAGTCTACTTTTTCAGATTAAGTAACTAGAATTTCTAACAATATTTATATATAAATGTGTTAAGAACATTTAGTTGTAAAAAGTAATGCATAAATAATTTCATGTCTACTGTTTTTAAAAAGTAAAATTATTAATAAAAAGTTGAATGATACTTCCTACCATTTTAAAAGGTACCTATATAACTTTTAAAATAGTTTCATAATTATTATGCCATTTTTAAAGGAAAAAAACACAGAAAGAAATCAATATTTTAGGCTAACTTAGCTGGACATCTAAGCTTTTTATTTTGGGGCAGTAAAATGATGTTTTCATAAGTTTGATTGGGGTAATCTAATGTATTGTTTTTTTTTTATTTTGAGGGGTTAAAATTAAGGGTTTTATGTTTGATGAGGGGTAAACATAACTTTGCCCCCACCCTTTTTTCGTTAGCATGAAAAAGGTTTGGATCATGTTACTTGTCGATGCAGCGCTTATCACATGTTACTTGTAGATGCAGCAAACTCATACATGTTACTTGTAGATGCAGCAATATCCCCCCTCCATTCCCTATAGAGATACTAATAAAAAAGTGTAGAGATAATAAAAAAGTGGGACGAGTTTTTCTGGTTTAATTTGGTTGGAATAGAAGGGAGGGAGAGGGTTGTACATGAAATTGCCCTGAGTTATGTTTTTTAGAGGGTGGAGATTTTTTAAATCAAAGGTTTAATTTAGAAATTGGTGGAAATTTCTCAGGAGAAAAAGAGTGGGAGGAGTTTTCCTTGTATAATTTGGTTCAAGATGAAGGAAGTTGTTTGGGGTTTTGAAGTTCTTTAGAAATGACTAAAAAGCTTATTTTTGATAAAAAATATAACTAACATTGTCTGCCTATCCCCTTTTTTTATCTCCCTTTAACATGTTACTTGTAAGTGCAGCAAAGTTAAACATGTTACTTGTAAGTGCAGCGCTGCATCGACAAGTAACATGATCCAAAGGTTTTTGTGTGTTCTACTATCCTTTCGGAAGAAAACGGCAAATTTTAAATATTTTTTTATAAATATCATTTACATTTAGACTTTTTGACCTTTTCAACTACCTACAAAGGGAGGAGTAGGTTGCGCAAAAAAATCCGTAAAGGTGGGAGTTTTTAAGGCTAAAATAAGAGTAGAAATCTAAAAGTATGTATGGCAATTGCTCTAATATAGCACATATCTATCCATGTTATACCCCATTAAAGCAACAGCCATGCCAAATTTTAGAGTTCTACTTCTATTTTAAATTCTTAAAACTCATACATTTAAGGAATCTTAGCACAACCTATCAACCTCTTTGTCGTTTTAAAACCATTGATTACCACTCTGATTTAATTTTTAAAACAATGTTGATTTTATCAGAAACTTGATTTCTATCTGGTATGTGCTAGTATTATTTATTCGCGAAAATTCAGGGATTGTAAGGGATAAGACAATGATTTTAAACTGATTTAAACCCTCTATGACGATAAACAAAATTAACCCTTCTGTTTATAAAGCATTTAGTTTCCAAAGTACAAATCCAGCTAGTTTATATAAAAAAATAAGATTTTATGAAATACTCAAAGTTTTTGAACCAGCAAATGAGAGGCCGTGGTTACAAATTGGATTCCATTGCAATTTTAGTCAAGTGTCTCCTACCTCCCTGACAAAAATGTCAGGAAAATAAATCTACAGAACTATTCCCACCCCATCGCCAAACCCAATGGCTAGGAAAGGAACTTTATTATATTACTGAGTCAATGAATAAGGAAAGAAAAAATTTACTAAGGATTAATTTGTGAAAAATTGATAGTTTTAAAAACTTGTTAGCGGTTATTTTTCTATATTTTGGTGAAATATGTGACAATGATTTGATAGGTAAGTATTTTTAGTACATTTTAAATGTTTCTGATGCTTATTAGCTGATTTTTCCGACCCTTAGTGAATTTAGCTTTAATGCATTCTTTAGAAATGTATTTAATACCGTAATTAGCCGATTTTCATATTAATAATCTTTAAAAGTAATAAGGTTTTTTTGTTTGTCCTTTAAGATCTCGCCAACCATTGAACCAATTGGCTTTTACATTTGAGCCAAGTATCAATTTAGTACCGAGGAGGTTTTAGGCTAATATATGTTTAGATATGGCTTGTGGGATGGATTTAGGCTATTTATTTCCCTTCCCTGTATGCTGAAACGCAGCCGCTAGTGTTAATTATCCTATTAAATAAAGTAGTAAGCTTTTTTTGTCTGTAGCAAAGGATCTCGCTAACCGCTGGACCGACATGCTTATCCTTTACAGTGAAGCTTCTTATAGGTTCAGGGAAGGTTTTTAACTATTTTGGGGTTGGTTATCTCCACCCTCCCAAGACATATTACCCCTTACACAAAATCCACCCCCCCCCCCCCAATCTTTTAACTTTTTAAAAAACCTTTAATTGAAACCTATGGGGTGAGAGTCGACTTCTCCACCTTAAGCTCCCTTAGAGGCTTCTAGGAGCGTAGCCGCTAGTGTTGATTAAATTAAGGAAAGACTGATATAGTGTTTTTATACAATAGAAACTGGTTTAAATAAAGAAATACTGCTCTTTCCTTTTAGAGAACCAGATTCCTACAGGGATCTTAAGGGATAAGACAATTGGATGATAAATTGATGGAATTCCTCAATGATGATAAACAAAAAATCCTTTCTGTAAATTGAAATTATTTGTTGAAAAGTTTGGACATGCTTTAATTTGAAACCAACCATTGAAGGTTTTTATAAAGTATTACTAAGGTATACTTATCCACAAACATTTAAATTAACAATGTTTTATATGAATATTTGGTAACTTAGGTTTTTACCTTGTTTTACCTTATATATTTAACCAATTAACTTGGATATAAAGTGTACTGTAAAATTTTAGCTTTAGTGGCTTATTGTTAAAGCAAAGAAAAATGTGTTGATTAATTTTTTTAGCAAATATGCCCTTTCTATAACAATAATACATTTATATTGTAATAAGATTTAAATAATAAAACATTTTGATATAACTTTTCTATTTGTGCAACAAAAAGAAAGAGATATGTTTACGGAAAACTATTAATATTTTAAAATATTGAAAACTACTTAACCTATGCTTTAGGGTCATTTGTATTCTAATCAGCAGAACTAGATGAATAAGTACCCTTTATGAAACTACCCCTTTGACTTATTCAAGCCTCCGTTATTTCAAACAATTTGTGTTTGGCCCTTTCCACACCACAGTTTTTATGTTTATTTGTATATTAAATGTTATCTTTTAATTACTTTTAAGAATGAGTTTTTATTTTTATTATATTTATTTTCTTTTATAACTTATAAAGGTTGTTAAAAATGAGTGTACACTGTACAGTTATGCATAATATTAAACAACAAGGTCAATAAAATCCATTAGTTTTGTTAAAAAGCGGTAAAAGGCAGCTAAGAAGAAGTCTTACGTCTAAAAAGGACTAAATAACTAAAAAAGTGGTTCTATAAAGGCCTAAAAATATTATAACGTTGTTTAATGTCTTAATTCTTTTCATATGCAAATTTTACACTAAAAATTGTAAAACTCTTTATTAAAGCAACGAAGTAAATTGATTTTAAAAGTAGGTAGCTTCACTAGGTACTTGCAAAAAAAGTGTGAAATTTAAATCTGATAAGAAAATTTGACACCTTTAATTTTTGTCCTTAAATTAGTACCCATGTAGGTTAAGGGCAGATAAAATAATCTTCCATTTTTTTTTCATTTCAAATAGTTCAAAATTTCGCTTATATGTAGGACAGGTAACCTAGTCAAGGTGCATTATAAAAAGAATGATCAAAACAAATACCTTTTAACTTTTAACATCTAGTTTTAAAATATTAAAAACTTGTAAAATTCTTTGATTGTGATTATTAAAGTTTTAAGTATATAAAGTGAATCGAAGCAAAACTACCTAGGTGTGTTAAAATATAAAAAGTTATTAAAAAATTTTCATGCTCATAAAAAATGATTCTTTCGTACAACAAGATACAGTAAAAACCAGTTTTAGCTGTTGCCTGTTAAATCTATAAGTACAAAATTCTATTTATTTTGTAAAAGTTCAAAAAAGTAATGTAAAGAGTTAATTTCACATCGTATTATAGACAGCCTTCCGCTAATAGGTAAATGTAACATTATGAGATAAATTCCAGTTTTGTATGTCCCAAAGGGGCCGTGTGCTCGGGCCAACAAAACTGTTATTACTTTCATTTCATTATTCTTGAAAAATTGTCTATAATATGATACTAGTTCTAATCCAGCGTATATTAATCGGTATCAAAGCCATACTGGAAAAAATAGTATTACTATTTTCCCCTCCCCTCCCCCATCTTCCTACTTAATTTTAATAAATTTCACCTATTTTAGAATAAGTCAGACCAGCAGTCGGAACAGAACCAGTATGGCGGGTTCCAGAGCGGGCACAAACCCTTCCTCTTCGGTCCTTATGGTCGGACCAAACTTCAGGTATGTACATTAGGATATATAAGTTGGAAGGAATTTTAACGTTAGAGGGAGATTTAATATCTGCATCAAATTTTAAGGATTTTTTATCAAATTCATTTTTTGTTTAATTCTTTATCTAAATGCGGAAATTCAATTTAAGTTAATTAATTTTTACATCTGTAATTGGTGGATTTCAATCTGATTGGAGACGCTTAAGTGTCGTCCATAATTCAATCAATTAGAGCGCACGTAGTTTCCAATCCACCTCTCCTGTTGGTCAAAATTAATAAACTTAAATTAAATTTCTGCTTTTAGATAAAGAATTATACAAAAAACGAACTTTATAAAAAAAATCCTTAAAATTTGATGCAGATTTCAAATCTCCCTCTAACATTAAATTTCCTTCCAGCTTATATATCTTAATGTACATGTTATAGGACATGTAGATAAGTTAGACGTAGGTACAAAAGACTTAATATGACATAAGACCTAATGTTTACAATAAGAATTATTTTGAGAAAAAAATCGTTGAATTTAGTAAGAATTCCTTAAATTTGTTTTCAATCCATTGAATCGAGAGGTAATGCAATTGCAGAAACGGCTTTGAGTCAAGCCCTTTTCTCTACGTCTAATAATGAAAGCAGCATACACGGGGATGAACAACACTCGAGGTATTTTTAACTTTTAGGTAAGAGTTACAAAGGAATTTGAAAAGTTTTAAAACCAAATGGGAATAAATCATCCCTTTGTAAGAGATCTTTATAAACTCAAATTGTACTGTTTTTTTTAAGGGTTGGAAAGAAAATCGGCTGTGGTAACTTTGGTGAGCTGAGACTGGGTAAAAACTTGTACAACAATGAACATGTAGCCATCAAACTTGAGGCTATGAAGTCAAAAGCTCCACAGTTACACCTTGAGTACAGGTACAGACAGATAGATAGCATTAGCCAGTTATAAAGATATCTAGATAGAAAGATAGACAGCTACTAGATAGGTATTAGATACTTAGATAGATTTTTTATCGGCTTATACATTGTAAACCAATTTAGAATAATCTTTTTAGCGTAACTGTCGCTGAAAACCATCATCACCCTCCATTTTTCTCTTGCCGAAAGAGACATTAAATATTAACACATGTTGAAATTTACAGTTGTATTGACACTTGAAATATTCCATATGAATACAAGAGGAAATTTTTCAAAATAATATGTTCTCGAAGGTTTGATTCGGCGAGAAAAAAATGTGTGTAGCATTTTCTATCTTTGACTATCCAAATTCTGAAATACCTAGTTAGATATCTGGATTCTATATACTACTAACAATTGTAATATTTTCTAGCTAATAAATTACATATCATATGGACCTGATTTTGTATCTGTGATTTCAGGTTCTCTTAAGAGCTATGGTAGGTTAGAAACATTTTCTATCTATCTGGGTACCTAATTCGATATCTTTGATTCTAGGTTCTACAAACAGTTGGGGACAGTGGGTGATGGGATACCAGAAATTTTTTACTTTGGACCATGCGGCAAATACAATGCTTTGGTAAGTTTCATTCATTACCTAACATTGATTACGAACGCCCCTGTGGGGAGTCTTAGCAAAGAATAGAAGAGACTTTTTATATCTCAAAAATAATTTAGATTTTGTTGTTTGATAACAATTTCAGCATTTTAGTGCACGATTTAATTGGAGAAAAATTAACTGTCCCAGTGTCCCTAAATTGTTTTGCGTAAAAAATTGCCTTGTAGATTTCGGAGGAAAGAGAGGGGTGTAGAATTATCTGAGAATTTACTGAGTTACCTAGTTAAAAAAAATAAAATATTTTGTAGGTACCTATTGTACTTACAACTAGAATAAATGACTATTGAGTAGCTTTCATTAAAAAAATAATAGTATTTGAAAAGGCTTCAGTAATAAATCCAATATCTTTTTTCTATGGATGTAGGTTATATTTAATTCCATAATAAACAAGGATGATATTGCACATAAGTAGCGCACCATTTACACAATATTTATAAAAGTTTAGCAAGAAAAAAAAGAACAGGAAAGTATAGTCAGTGTAGAAATATGTTAGAACCTTCTTGATTTTAAAATGTGAAGTTACAGTAATAGATTTGCTACCCAGATAGAAAACATTTTTAAATTCGTCTTAAGACATGCCAAGTTATTTACCTTTACTGATTCGGTTGTATTGACGTTGTTAATTACGGATTAACATACAGACATATTCTTATTATAGATTAGCGACGCTGTTGAAAAGTTTGTCATTTATTTCTCAACGTCATGGTGACGTCATTTCAACACCATAAATTATATATTCTTTATCATGAAAAAGAGACAAGCAGTCTTGAAATCAAATTTCTTTGGGTTAATTTTAGTCTTGATTAAAACACCGAATTATAGTTTAATGGTACGTAGTTATTGCAGATAATCATTTAATTGCACAACTTTTCTCTGAAAGTCTTTAAATGTTCATAACTTTTTTTGGTTAAATTACTCTTTGCGAACTTTTGTCACGAACCTGACTTAGCATAACATTTTCCATTATTTTCTAAAGTTTTGTACATATTCTTTTCTTTATGATAAGGGAAGTAATGTTTGGAACATTCACTAATTCTATAACCCTTTCTATTTACTAAATAATAACAGGAATATTGCATTTTAATGAAACACTTTGTCACTCCAAGTTTTCCTGTTTGTCAAGGGAAACCGTTCTTTCTACATTGCCAATTCCTATTTGGTAACATTTAAGACATGCTATTGTTGTCCCTAGTATAACATCAGTTTTGGCGCAAAGTAGTTATTCTTCAGGTACTCTATCTGTTTTCAAAGAGTATTGGCTTTATTGGTTATGCTTTTTTTTGTTTTGAACTTTATATTATTTGTATATTTATATAAAATATTAAATGTTATATTGAATTATATAAGTTAGCAAGGAACCAAGAAAAATATACAGCAATTTTATTTGACTTAAATTATAAATTTTTCGAACTAATGTCCATATGAATGAAAACTACCTAGGTATATAAGATCGCTACAACACAAAAAATACTGAATCTTTCATAATTATGAATGTATAAAATAATTTTTTAGAACAAAGTGTTAATTTGGCAATTATTGATGTAAATCTGATAAAGATTAACTTAACAGTCCTTTTTTAATTAAACATGATTTCCTAGAAGAATGTAGTTATTTACTTTTTTTTTAAATAATATAATTTAAAAATTCGAATTATTCAAAATAGTTAAATATATAATATATATTATGTATCAAATCCAACTATTTCTCATTGTTATTGTAATTTTTTCAATATAAAATATTGGATTCTTTGTTATGTTATTAATATACATGAAGTTATTTCTAACATATGAAGGCTTAATACTTAATAATGTCTTAAATAACTGATTTTCTTAGGACCATAACACTACCCTATTCATTTAGTCTATCGTAAATTCCTTTTTCTCAGAAATTTACATCCTGTTACAATCAAGATACATTTGTTGGTTAAGTTCTTATTTGCACGGTTGATCAAGCATCAGTGGTGGATACTCTTGACATTGTTAACAGGTCTTTTGTAATTAAATATAGCAGTCAGGAATATCCATTCAACTTATCCGCAAAATTAACAAAGTTGTCTTTTATCAAGTGAAAATACAATTCAGCAAAAGTTGTAAAACTTAAAAAATTATTGTAAACTTAAGTAACATTTGTTCTAAAAAATCCTTACAACCAGAGTTTAGATATCCATGTCAATAATTTATTACATGTTGACATTAATTTTGCAATTAGCCATCACCAAATTTGAATTGGAATTGCTTGTTCAGTTATCTTGTCAACTATACAGAATATTCTCCTCACATTTAAACTTATTTTTATGTTTCATACTAAAGGTTTACACTATGGAATGTTTTTGCTAAAAATTCGATTTAACTTACCAAAATTGTGTGAACAATAGCAAAGTTGTCTTGGATGTGACAAAGTTTTGGCCAAAGTCAATATTTGCCCCATCCCTTTATTTTTCCCACATCCTGCACAGTGGTTCAGATTTGGAGTTTCTTGCAAAATTTATTGAGTATGTAAAAATGCTCTGCTTTTTCTCATTAGGATGTGAAATGTTTTGTTGGTAATTCTCTCTTTGTTACGTTCTAATGATCATTTTATTTTTTTTGTTGCTGTACATTACTTTGCAATAAACATAAATTCAAGGTAATGTTTCCTTTATTTTGTTATTGTTATCACCCTCTTACCATCATTACATTTACACTAGATTGTCAGAAAATATCAGAACACTGACATTAAGTGTGCTAAACCTGTAAAATCCTTCAAATCTAATATAGTACCTCAGAATATTACCCCCTTACACATAAAGTATTTATTTATTATAATTTCTTTTCTTACTCTGCGGGGCTCTCCAAACATTTACTTCATCATAAACATTGTTTTCTCAAAAAGCTTTCTTTAGTTTAAAAGTTAATGCCACTAAACCTTTTTGCTTTTATAACATTACCCATCCATTATACTCTCCTTTGTTGTGGTATAATTCCTTTCTACATAATAGTGGTATAAGCACACTGCAACCCAGAATAACTGTAGAATTGTCAATAAGAGACCTCTTTTATTTCTCTGCTCTCCATTCATTCATTTCTTTGCATGTTTGTGTGTGGTTGCTGAGTTTTCCCTGCAAGTTCAAGGGTAGGATATTCAACATAGTTGATGAATTGTTTAGTTAATAATTTTGGAAAGATATCACCAAAAGTAAATGTTAATTTGATATTAAATATTCAATTATTCATCATCTTCAAAACTCCTATAACTTTGAGGAAGCTAAACTGCTGAATTCAAGCAAATTAAACTATTAAGATGCTGTATATGACACTTATGCAATCAAAGCTACACTATAATCGTTCCTATGGCTCTTAACATTCTCCTGGTCATCATTCTTTGACCAAGATAAAGGTATAATATTTCTCTGGATGAATGTACTTTACAGAGTTAATCCTCTCTTTTCTCTCTATTCAAAGTTCAAGGCCAAGTTTTCTCAACTTCAGGTCACTTAATCAAGTAATCAGAGAGAAATGTGCAACAGCACTTCTTCTACACAAAATTACAGGAAAAAGAGGATGTTGTACAGAATTGTAATTGGTCACAGAAGTTCTTCTACATACGCAACAAAATTAAAATGTCATTATTCTATGGACAAGTCATTTTGATTTACAACATTGGAAGTTTATTTATCATTAAGTATATTTCTAAAAATAGTTATATGTGTAATATGTATCATACTTTCACTAAATTACAAACCATTTCAATTTTAGTTACAGCGATGCTGTGATGTTATTGACCATTACTTTGGAAAAATTGCATCAATTTTCTATAAAAAAATGAAAAACAGCAAAGCATTTTGATTTGATTGGGCTGAGGTTCACTTTATACACTAGGGCAGTGTACTTTGTTTGCAATATTAAAATGTTACACAACCTTTAGACAAGCTGATAAATGAAAAAAGTGTTAAGAATACCATTTAAATGTTACCAGTGATGAGTATATTCTTAATTTTAAATATAAATGAAATACTATTTCTGAAAACTCATAAATTACTGATCATCTTCCAAGTCAACCTATATAACTAAATGAATAGATGTTGTGCAACAAATCAAGAAATGGATACAGGATATTGGTTGTTGTGTACAACTTCATCTATTAGCTATTCTGTGATGTTAGCCCATCTTACTCCATGCCACTCAGCCTGATGGGTGCAAGATTGGTGCACCATCAAAGCAGTTAAAAGAAACAAATTATTTTATCAATGAAGATGGATGCCATTTGATTCAAATTTTATTGTAATATTCATACAACTAATTACTGTAAACATAATGTTTAATTTTCTATTATCAACAAAATTTCTGTTTTGTTTAAGTGCATTATGCTAGTTAGTGTAAACTCTTCATAGAAATTTTGGAGAATTACAATTCCCTAGCTCAGCTCAGGTTTGGCCTCACAATAAAGACTCCTAAATAGAGAGTTAATGTCCATGTAGATGGTGTTGATCATCTTCATTTACTATGTTTACTTTGTGATATTGCAGAGTGAGGGAAGTCACTGAAAAATGATAGGGTTACAAATAATACAGGTTATGTGTGCATCTTCATACATTAATGTGCATGCTTATGTAATTACGGAGGTTCATACAAATAGCTTGAAACCATCTCAAGAATTAAACTTCAAATAAAAAGCAACCCTAGGACTTATGTGAAGCCTTCCTAAAATGGAGAAATCAATTGGTTTAGTCTTTAACAAGATTTTAACGGTCTGACAATGCATGTTTTTGGTACATGTGGGGAGCTCTTATCTTACATGGCATTAGAACCATCCCTCTATCTCATGTTACTTCAAAGGCATTTTCCAAACATTACACAAGCTTTGGGTTTAACCATTCTAATCAAATACAACCTAGAAGTTTTTTTTTAAATAGTTTGAAAACCTGTAAATAAAAGGACATGTTTCCACATTTCCCCTTAATTTACCCAGCAGATGAGGGATTGAAATTATGGGGCTATATCATCTGATGTAATACTATTTTGTTGTCAACATTACCTCTTTATAAATAATCACTATTTAAGCAAAATTAAGTGTTAGTGTAGTACCCATGCTTTAATTGTGTACAAAAAGGTGCAAATAGAAGTTTAAGAATCAATTTTGAAACAATTTTAGTAGGTTTATATTTTAGTAGGTATAAATTATTTTATTTGGAGAACTATTTGATTCAGTGGTAAGAAAGGTCTTTAAAGAAGAACAAACAAATAAAAAAACCTATTATCTTTAAAAATAGGTGAACATGAAGAAAAATCTTAATAATTTCTAATTCCAAAATTTGAGCAGTTTATTTCACTGTAAACACTAAAAACCCACTCTTTCTCCAAAATTATTCTATTCCAATTCCACTTCTATATCACAGTGTTTCCACGGTATGACCCAAATAGAAGACTTGCTTTTAGCGTATCTTCTCTATAGATAAAGAAAATGTTTGTTTGCATAAATTTTCTCTTAAAAAATTGCTCTATTTATTAGATTTTTCTATGCAATGTTTGTTTTTGAAATATTATCATAAAGAAAAAGTTAAAAGTTCTTTCAGGGAGAGAACAAAAACTGTTCATTTAATCAACAACTTTTCCTTTTACCAATATTTCCAGCTTCCAAAGGCAGTATTTAACACAATGGGAAGGGAAATTAATTATATTTTCTATTGGGAGGGAGGGTGGGGGGAGTACTGTTTTTGGGTAGTAAAATGAATCTATTTTTGCTATTTAATGTTTTTGGTGGTAATTTTAAAAGAAATATATAATCTCAAATTTTGTGCTGTTTTCTTAGAATTTAGTGCATTTTCTCATATCCTTAGGTGTTAAACTTTTCACTGATAGATAAATAAATGGATAAGTTCATAGATAAATAGATATAAAATTTAGATGGATATATGACTCGAATAAATACTTTCTTGCTTTTTTAAGTATTTAGTTACATATGTGCTACGCTCGTAACTTATTGCCGGATCGTAATAGGAATAACTAAAAGAATTTTGATTTGTCAAAAAACATATCTGAATATAGGAAAATTTGCACATGAATATTTGTTAGTTTTGTTTTACTTATTTGTTTTTAAGATTATTTGTCTTTTTTGTGTGTAAATATAAAAAAAATAGTACAAAAATAGATTTATTATGTTAAAGGTGTTTTGTTTCTCATGGTTGTTACAGGGACAGTTATTCTGACAATTTAATCATGTACTGATTGTATGAATTAATAGATAGTTAAATTGTCTACATCTTAATCAAACTACTAGCGGGTACGCCCCCTAGAAACCTCTAGGGGCACCTGAGGTGGGGGAGGGGGGATAGTCGTCGACACCCATCTTCAATATTAGTTTAAAAGAAAAAGTACGAAAAAAATAAGTTGGTTTTACTCTCACCAAAATAGATATTAATCATCACTGAACCTATGAAAAGCTCCATTGTAAAGTGTTTAACGAGATCCTTTGCTCCTATCACACACACGTACAAATTTATACTCTTTGCCTCTTACAAAATAAAAACATGAAATACTATTAAAATAACTCCATACTTACCTATATAACCCCATAAAAGTTGTTGAAACTCTGTCTCTTTCCCACGAATTTTTATCCGAAATGTTTGTGCAATTATAATTATTGTCTGCTACAACCTAATTAATGTTTCATCAACATGGTAGACCATGGCTAACAAAAGGACAAAAAAGCTTATGCTTTTCCATATACGCGTTTCTTATCTATTTTACTTTCAATATAACTCTACTAACTGCTTCACTCCTAGCATCTAGAGGAGAGTGGGGTCAGAAAAATACCCCAAAACCATCCCTAGACATTTATAAAGCTACCCTAAAAAGTTCTACCCCTTACTACCACCAGTAATTTCTAAGATCTTATGCTTTAGATAAAATCTTTTCTACTTTATATCACATTTCGATTTTAGCAATCATTTTCAATCCATTTTGTCTAAAAAAAATATAGGTATGAGACATAAGATATCAGCAAATATGATATAAGATAATAAACATACATTTGTTACTTAGTATGAATTATTGAGCACTAAATATTTGTTTTTTTTTTCAGGTTATGGAGTTGTTAGGACCCAGTCTTGAGGATTTATTTGATATATGCAACAGGTATAAAATTAGAAAGATGCCTAATTTGATAATATCAGTAGATATATAGTTGTATAGATATCATTCATATGTAAATAGGATAAATATATAATAGGATATCAAGCTAGACAGACAGATAGGTGACATAGTATTTTTGGTATGATAGATAGATTTATTCATATACTAGGAAGTAAGAAAGCAAGTTTATGAAAGTTTGTTAGAGAGATAGCTAAATAGAAAAAGAAAAGTTACAAGGTACCTAGATGAAAGTTATATAAAAAGTAAAATAGCTTGAACGCAAAACAAATAGATAATAGATAAATTATCATTTTCTTATGTATTTCAGCCCTGTAAAAAAAAATATTTTTAACAAAACTTTTTGTAGGATTAAAGTTTATCATATCATGTTATACATAAACTGATAAGACAAAATTTAAGGATTAAGTATTTGTTTATTTTATATTTCTAATAATATTAATGCCAACATTGATACGACAGTATTTAGGATGAACAAAATTAACTCTATTGTAGAAATAAATTATTGGTTGGTAAACTATGAACATTATTAGTTTGAAACCAGCCAATCAATAATAAATTGATGTACCCAAAGATTTTGATAACAACGTTGGGGTACCTTTGTAATTTAATCACTAATTTCCCCCTCTTTTCCTGCAAAAACTAGAACATAGACTTAAGGCTTTAGATTTTTATTACTAATGGATTTTACGAACATTAGATTTTAAGTTTAAAATTCTAAATAAAAAAATAAAAATGTATTGCCTTTTTGAAGTTCAATATCTTATCTTTTTTCGCATTAAACAGAATTCATATATGCGAAGCTTTTCTATATATCTTAATTGTTGGTAGGTTGTCTGTTTATAATATTTGTGTTACTTTCTCTTTTATCATATTAGTCACTTACCTCATCATATGTTAATATTAAAAACTTTTTTATATCTTACCTAACTTGTTTTTAAAAATATCTATGGTCTTTATCATTCTTGTTTCTTGAGTAATTTTATTATTACTTATCTTTTTACGTAATAACTTTTATAACTTAGTCTTTAAAATTAGCAAAAGTAATTTTCTTTTAAAAATGTGTATTGAATAAGTAAAATTTACAGACAAATAACCTAACTCTTTAATTTACGACTTGGTCCTAATTTTGCTTAGTAGTGACTTGTGCCTTTTTATGACACAAGGCATTACCTACTTCTCTTACACTTACTGTCAATCGTCTGACATAGCTGCCTATTTACCTTTTTTTAGTGATAAGGCAGACTCGAACCCGATACCTCCCCGAATAGATTCTAATTTTTTTTTTATTTCAGAAAATTCTCACTGAAGACGGTGCTGTCAGTCGCTATTCAACTTCTCACAAGAATAGAATTCATTCATAGCAAACATCTCATTTACAGGTAAAATAAATCCGGGGACATTTTGTCGCTTTTAGATACTTTGAGGATGAAACTATCATTAAGAATATTTCCTATCTGTGTTTTTATTGCATATGAGTATTATGACGCACAGAAGATCTTTAACAAACTACCCCTATCTTTATCTTGGGACAAAAGCTCTAACCATATATATAAGCCAATCCTCGTCATAGTTATTTTTTCTTCGAATCAACTATCCCTTTTTCTCTTACTCAAATAAATGCTGTTATGTTAATTTTTTAAAGATCACAACGAACACACTTCTTCTGTTTAGGGACGTGAAACCTGAGAATTTCTTGATTGGGCGGAGTAGTATGAAGAAAGACAAGACAATTTACATTGTCGACTTTGGTCTCGCCAAAGAGTACATCGACCATGACACCAACAAACATATTCCATACAGGTAAATAATACAAAGAGTATATAGACCATGACACTAACAAACATATTCCATACAGGTAAATAATACAAAGAGTATAATTAGTAATAATACGAAGAGTACATAGACCATGACACCAGCAAACATATTCCATACAGGTAAATAATACAAAGAGTATAATTAGTAATAATACAAAGAGTACATAGACCATGACTACAACAAAATTAAAGCAAAGAGTACATACACCATTACACTTTCTGTCTTCATATATATATTGAACTTTCTGGATTGTTAGGTATCTAATTATCTATTTACTAGGTACTAAAATATTAATCTTTTAGATATCAAAATATATGTATTTTTTTTCAGAGAACACAAAAGTTTGACTGGTACAGCCCGGTACATGTCTATAAACACACATCTGGGCAAGGAACAGAGCAGGAGGGATGACTTAGAGGTAAGCAACATGCAAAGCTTCCCTGTAGTAAAGGGGTGTCATTGATCGTACAGTAATGACACAACCTTAGGATGTGATGGAATATTATTGTTACTAGCCCGACATCTTGAAATCCTAACCAAGTGGGTGTCTTATTTTTATCCACCCAGTATCAAACACTAACATAAATTGGATATTTTTAAGCTCACACTGAACAGAAAATTACCTAGGTATTCTTAATTTTTTCAATAGTAATATTTTTTGGGATATTAAGTGACAAACTTAAATATTTTTGCTGCACTAATATTTTACTAGCTCAAATCTTTGTCTACCATATTGAACTAATCTATATTAATGCACAAACGCCGTGTTTTTTCCTCTAATATCTTCCCCAGTAATTTATCTTTTTTCTATCGTTCTAAATCTATGTCATTTGTTTTTTGGGATCAATTCTTGACTTGCAAGTTTTGGCAATTTCACTTCAACTAAAAGTGAACAAACAATTTAAAAAAAAAACACATTTTGATATGAGTATTAGGGAATTAACACCCATAAAATCTTTAAAATAAAGAGGAGGGGGGAGGGTGTAAAATCCTATGGTTTACTCAAGGAATTTCCAACACTCGTGAGTGAGAAAGTGGCACTGCTTCTTAAGAAAACTAATATGCCTTTAACTTCTATAAGATTTAACAACTCTTCATTGACGATTTAGATATCTAATTGTCTATCCTAGGCCCTGAGACACATGTTTAGGTATTTCCTGCGGGGCAACTCTTCTAACTATCTAGATATCTAATTATCTATCTATTTTAGGCCCTGGGACACATGTTTATGTATTTCCTGCGGGGCAACCCTTCTAGCAATCTTTCTATCTATCTTACTATCTACTTATCTATCTTTTTTAGGCCCTGGGACACATGTTCATGTATTTCCTGCGGGGCAACTCTTCTATCTATCTATCTTACTATCTAGAGACCTAATAATATGTTTATCCTAGGCCCTGGGACACATGTTCATGTATTTCCTGCGGGGCAACCTCCCCTGGCAAGGTCTCAAGGCGGACACACTCAAGGAACATTAACATCAAAATATTATTAAAATCGGCCAATAAAAATAACTAAATACGTTACAACGTTAGTACGCCCTAAATGAAATGAAATACCTTTTCCTCTAAAATAATTTTACAAGAATATGAATGAAAAAATTTCTTTTATGTATTTCTAGACTTTTTTTGTTTACGGACCCTTTTCCTATTCATGAAATTTTTTGTCGAATATGACAGAAAAAAATATAAATTTTTCACGATATTTCTAGTTTATTTTAGATTAAAAAAAAAACATATTTTGTCTAGAAAAGCCACTTATAATAAATGAAGCATATATGACAAAGTTTGTGTAGGTTTATTTTTCCAAACAGAAATCTTCAACATAATGACACAGAAAATTATTTCAATGGATATATTATTATTTGGATCTTACACCAGATTTTCATGTTCTGTAATAAAGTGAAACTTGTTGCGGGCTAAAATAACTATTTCCCCGTTCCACTCCCTCACTGAATGAACGAACTAACAAATAAATGAGTTCCGTATTAGCAAGAAAAATTGCAGAAAATTTTTCCCCTGTTAAAATATCTGCGAAAATTTTACATACATCCATTCTATTCTTATTTCTTAACATGTTTTCACGTGACATTATATTAACATAATTAAACAACTTAAAAAATAAAAGAATGAAACAGGTATTAACTGGTTTTATTTAAGAATTAAAAAAAGTAATTTAATTCCTACCTGTTTTTTTTTTTTAAATCATACCTATTTGTTTATTTTATTTTTCTCTAAAATCACTCATTAATTACTTTTTCACAATTGCTCTTTTTCTTGGAACTCGTTGAGACATTTTTTTTCTTCTCATTAATTTTCTTATAAACTGTTTATTTCCCTTTTTAACAGCAGTGAAACTATTCTACTATTCTATTTGTCTGCAGGGGGATGTGCGGGTAGATTGAAATTATCCACCTTGTAGTATTAGGACAACAGAACAGGATAGTCATAGAGCAGCTGCAGCAATAAAATGTACCTGTATATGTAGCTGGGTTAGATCAAAAATCCTTCTTAAGTCTCTTCTCTTCTAGGATAGGTTCTTCGCCAGTGGGGGGCAATTAGACATATATATGTAAAGTGTAAAGGGTAGAGTTCTGTAGAGGGATGAATCGTTGAGGGATACCTTAATATGATCAGATTAGATTCTAATAAAGTGACTGAAACCTAAACAGAATATATCTTAAGCTAGGCCCTATTCAACCCCCCCTATAAATGTACATACAGTATCAATACAGTATATAGCTTACAGTATATAATATAGAGATCGGCTGCCTATCTGCTATTTGGATGTGGCCAGCCTAGTTCTCTAGAGAGCCTGCAGACATTATAATTAAGCGGCCTAAAAAGTGAAAATCTTTTATTTGCTGTTGCACCGCGAAATTACAATAACTGCCGCAATGAGCTTCGGGCAACCCTCCTGTTCTTTTCTTGTGACCTGAAAGTGTACATGCATTAGTGTACATCACAGGTGAAACTTCACCTTCTTTGTCGTAGACACTTATCTCGTACTTCTTTCCTTGTTTTGAAAGATAAGAAGACCTTAATGGGGTAATATTTTATAGTTTTATTGTCATTGTCCCATCTCCCAGCATAATTGGTTGATTTTTAAAATGTTCCGCTTCTAATTGAAGTTGTTGTCCCAGTTTTTCAATTCTATTTAACCTTCAACAGAAATCTTATAATTGCTTTTCAATTTCCCAAGAAACCCATATTTAGTCGGGCTCTCAGTTTTTCGTTTTTAGTAGCGAAGCTACTCTATACTTCGAAATGTCCTTCCGTCTGTCCGCCAGTCACGAAATGGGGGAAACGTGATTTTCTCTGCTCCTATAAAAGATACAAGGCTGAAATTTTCAGGGATTTAATATGTTAATTTTTTCATAAAGATTCGTCAATTAATTGGGGTGCTAGATCTATTCCTACATATTTTAGTTTTCATAATTTTCTCAACTAATTTATTCATAATTTTTTAGCTTCGCTACTAATGGATGTTGTCATCATTGTTTTTCTTTCAAATCGTTAGTATGGTTTTATAAGAAGTAAAAATCGTTTTAATTATAAGGATTTATATGCAAGGAAAAGGCTTTATTTTGTAAGAAAATGATCAAGTCTTACGTATTTTACACATACAATAGATTCGCCTATTATTACTAATGATATTATCCTACATAGTCTTTTAAACCGACCGGTTGATTCTTTTATCATTTATTTACATTGTTGCAGAGTTGCTTTAACTTCCTAGAGTTTGCCTTATCGTGAAGGAAATCTTCATTTAAGTATTTCTAGTGCTTTCTCTATTTTAGGTTACGCCTAAACGCAGGGATATTGGGGGATACGACAATAAACGATCAATTGTTATGCATCCGAAATTAACCATCTTTGGAATAAAATAATTGGTTTAAAAGTTTGTATACTGATAGCTTGAACCAGTCAATTAAGTACCAAAGTAAGCAATAAATTAAACTTTGGTTACCATTCCATATCCCTTTATTGCCTGAATAAAAATATATTAAATAATGTGATGTCTATATCATTATCTATGGTGTTGAAAAAATATAGGAACACAGGGTTAAGACAATGGACGAGAAATTAATCTTCCACTAATTAATAAGTGTCAAATTGTGACTGGTACATATTGAGGGAATAAAGGTTTGTAGATTAATTTACAAGCAATGTCACATCCCCCCCCCCCCCCCCCCATTTCTTCCTGCAGTATATAAAGTTGGAACAAAATATATTAAAGTTAGAGAAGGTGATAAACTAGAGTCAATTCTTCTAGAATGATGAAAATAAACAAGTTGGGTGAAATGTATATGTACGTTAGTGTAAATATATAACAAGGACACAGCCTTTAGACAAAAAAATATGTATTTGTACAGAACATTGAATAGAAATATCGTTTAAACTGTTCAAAACTTCAGCAATAAAGGAATAATCGGCCAATTTAAATTTAGTTATATACCTAATAATATCGTTCTACGAAACTCTGTTAAAAGTATGAAAATGAAAATATTGCATGTTTGTGTGTGTGTGTGTGTGTGTGTGTGTGTGTGTGCGTGTACGGATGTAGTGTGATATCGCTGGGAGCGTTTTAAACTTCTAGATAACGTTTATAAATAGAAATTTTCTTGTATTTCAATTTTAAAGTAACAAAATGTGTTTAAGGACATGATATTAAATAGGACAAAATTTACATTTATTGAATATGCAAATATCAAATCTAATTTTATTTGCAATCAAACATCCCTCGGTAAATGAAACAAAACATAAGGTACAATTTTTGAAGGAATCTTTTTTTTTTATAAAATTACCCTTTCCTGGCTTAATAAATTATCTTAATTTCATGTTGTGTTTGATGACAGGAGAGGTACCAGAAAATTGGTGATACTAAGCGAGCTACTCCCATTGAGGTACAGATAACAGATAGATAGATAGATAGATAGATAGATAGATAGATAGATAGATAGATAGATAGATAGATAGATAGATAGATAGATAGATAGATAGATAGATAGATAGATAGATAGATAGATAGATAGATAGATAGATAGATAGATAGATAGATAGATAGATAGATAGATAGATAGATAGATAGATAGATAGATAGATAGATAGATAGATAGATAGATAGATAGATAGATAGATAGATAGATAGATAGATAGATAGATAGATAGATAGATAGATAGATAGATAGATAGATAGATAGATAGATAGATAGATAGATAGATAGATAGATAGATAGATAGATAGATAGATAGATAGATAGATAGATAGATAGATAGATAGATAGATAGATAGATAGATAGATAGATAGATAGATAGATAGATAGATAGATAGATAGATAGATAGATAGATAGATAGATAGATAGATAGATAGATAGATAGATAGATAGATAGATAGATAGATAGATAGATAGATAGATAGATAGATAGATAGATAGATAGATAGATAGATAGATAGATAGATAGATAGATAGATAGATAGATAGATAATTAATTGTATTGTTTAGATAGATAGATAAACTGCAGGAAAAAGAAAATTGACGATAATTTGGTGTACAAATACATCGGTAGATTTTTATATATTAATATTAGACACTTCTAGTTTAATGCTACAAAGCAATATAAACTAAAAAGTACTCAATAATGATTAAACTTTTGTTGGTCTATTCTCCCCCCCCCCCCTCCCCCACCCCTCCCTTGTGTATTAAGGAGTCATACATTCTGATATATAGATAAATAATATGTTCAGACAGACACTCATTTTTTCAATATCCTATTCCTTATTAAATAATTCCATTCTTCAAGTACCTCTTTAACGTACATCTACACTATCAGACAAACACACATACTCTATAATATCTCTTTAAAATTACAAATGTTAGAGAGAACGACAAACTTACAACCTATATATATTACTTGAAATTTCTCATTTCCATGTTTCAAGTATCTGTTATTAAATTCACCAGTTCCTGCGCCCCTAACCTCCATTCTTTTTTAAAAATACAGAAAAATATAGTAGTAGCTGAATTTTGCTTTGGAATTTATTTTCTTGGGACCATATCGATATAGGTGATTTTGAAGCCAAATAGATTAAAACCTGCAAAGGACAAATACTAAACTTGAATCTTTTTAGGTGCTATGTGACGGATATCCGGAGGAATTTTCTACCTATCTGCGCTACGTGAGACGGCTAGACTTCTTTGAAACACCAGACTATGACTATCTTAGAAAATTGTTCCTAGGTAATTATGGATAGAAAGATTGACAGGGGTGTACTGTATATTCTCCACAAGATTAATTTTTTTCCCTGCTACAATTTTTTTTTATTTTTTTCTCCACCTAGTTTTTTTTTACTAAGGATAGAGGGAAATGGAAAAATATTTAAAGAACTCTATATTTTATTCATTTTATCCCCCCTCTCACATATTTTCTTAGTTTTTTTTCACCAAGGAGGGGAAGGAAATGGAGATAATGTTTTCAGTTCTCTTAATTTTTACATTTTTTCCACCACCAAAATAATTTTTACCCCCACTTCAGCAGGGTCAATTTTGTAGAATATACACCCCTAGGATAGATGAAATGGACATAGACAAATAGATAGATAGATGGACACTGGACAGGCAGATAAACATCTTTGAAACACCAAACTATGACTTTCATTGAAAACTGTTCCTAGGTAATTGTGGATAGATATATAGATAGATGAACGGACAGATTAATAGATGGACAAGCTGTTTGTAATATCAGACTTAAAATCTTAGAAAATTGTTCCTAAGCAGGGTTGGAAAAAAAAATTCAAGTTGGGTTTTATTGGGTTTTTTAACTCAAAAAAAACCAAAAAACCCAGGTTTTTTAAAAATGTACCTTTTGTCGATAATGTTAACTCTATTTTGACTCATAAGGAGTACTATTTTCAAACATTTTAATTATTGTATAACTGCATTTTAACTGCTTATTTTTATATATAAGTAAAGGAATGTCTGTCCCTATGTACCAAAATAACTCGCTAACCACTGAACCGATATGGTTCTCAATTACAATTAGCTTCTCATGAGTCCGTTGAAGATTTTTAACTACTTGGGGGGGGGGGGGGGCAGATTTCCCATAGGAGATTTGTGATGCCCTCCCCCAAAATTGGAATAAACCTTCCCTGGACCTATGAAAAGCTACCCTGTACAGGAGATTCATACCGATTCAGCGGTTAGCGAGATCCTATGGTACAGACAAACATCCTGTTACTTTATAAAAATGATTTGACCTTATATCTTAAAATTCCTAGGTAATAATCTTTAGAAAACAATAAAACCAAAAAACCCGGATTTTATTAATAAAACCCAATGGGTTGGGTTATTTTTTAAAATAAAACCCGGGTTTTTACCAACCCTGTTCCTAAGTAATTAGGTATAGATAGATAGATGGACAGACAGACTGTAAAACCAGATTTTTACAATACCTCTGCTTTAAAAAATTTAAATAAAAGAAGAGAAACAACAAAATGAATATTTAATGGTAAAAAACGTCATACATACATGTTGTGAAATGTGAAAACAGGGGTTATGTCAGAAATCAAGGGAAATGTAAATGAAAGATGAAAACAATGCACATGTCATTGATAGTTGGTTGTCTGCTGGCTATCAATCGTTACCTTCAAGTAATAGAGATATGTTGCCATTAGTTAAAGACACGGGTCATTTGGAAAATATTTAAATTTATCTTCTATTTTCCTTTCCCTTTTACCATTGTTGTATTTAAAGTTTTGATATTATTTCAATTTTGAAAGTGGACTCATTCAACATTTATCTGGAGTCCATTAAATGCCGCAAATTTTATATATGCATAGTGTTTCTTAATCGCATAACTACTGAATAACAATTACATTATACAGGGTGTGGTAATAATGAAGCTGAAGCAAAAGGGAATAGACAGTTTTTTATTGCTGTATACAGATGCGGTTGTGAAATGGATATAGAAAACGTTGATATTTTTACATCGAATGTTTTTCGTCAATATAGGTTGCTAATATAGTCCTCAGATGTTTTGTAAAAAAAACTTGCTCTATGTTCTGGGGATGAGTTGGATAAAGTCCCAAAGGATGTGTTGGTGTATAAGATAGCTGGAAGAAACATTTATCAGGGTATGCGAGAAATTCTCACAGCATCCACGTATTAAATATAAATTGCTTGTTTTAATTTGAAAATATTGATTACTAATGTCAATGTGGAATTGTATGCAGCAAAGATAGGACAATAAACTATTATTTTATTCATATTTCATTTTATTTTCTGTTATCAGATTTGTTTGAGAGGAAATCCTTTGCAGAAGACAACGAGTTTGATTGGACTGGCCGTACTATGAACACGCCGGTATGTATCAATCACGTCTTTGTTAGCAATTTTTTTTTATTAGCGGCTACGCCCCCTAGAGGCCTCTAGGGGTATGAGTTGAATTTGTTAACCGACCTATGAGAAGCTACCCTGTTAAGGAGAACCTGATCGGTTCAGCGGTTAGCAAGATCTTTCGGTACAAACATACAGATATCCTGTTACTTTATCATTAGGATTTATTTGACCATCTGGGAATGGGATTCATTTCTGAGTTCAGACAGTGGACAATAATATGATTTATACCATAACATATGATCCAAAAAATTGGGAATCTGCAATTTTGTTCCAACTAATCAAGATTTCTTTTAAATCTCCGAAAATTTGTAAGCCAACGAATGGGGGAACAGGTTAACCTTAAAATAAATGTATGTTGAGCTCGTAAAGCCATTTTTATATTATTTTGACATTATTTCAGCCCTATAAAAATACATGATAATATATAGGTCAATAAAACAACACATTGTTGCAAAATTCTTAATAATTAAATGTGAAATATCAGATGGGGAGATTTACTTTCTGTTATTACTCCATCCCTGTCTTATAAATTGTAAATTACTCACTTACAATACAGACAAACAAACAAACTAACTAACATCAATGTTAATTTTAGCAAAGTCAAGACCCCCTGAGCCCTGCTAACCGAGAGCGGAAACGGAACGAGACTGGGCGGAACGAGGGGGGAAAGGGCACCCCAGCATGGTCAGAGTCTAAACCTTCAGGTATGTTATGTGGATAGATGTCCTTGCTATCTTGGACATCCTTCTGGATGTCTTTCTCTAGAAGATGTCTTCGGTATCTATCTATTTCTTGATGTCCTTCCTTTCTATATAAATATGAAGTCGACATATTTTATCTTTTTTTTAGTTATTCTTGCTATCTTTGTATCTATCTTATATCCTATTTCTGGATATCCTTGCTATCTACAAAGTTTTAAAAATAAGTTAAATAAGTTCTATCTTTCAAAATGTTCTTATTTTTCACCTATTTCATAGATTTCCTTTTCGTCTGCTAGCAAATTGCTTTCTGTTCTTATGTAGATACTTGGCTGTGTTAATATTTGCTACGCTATTGGCTGATTTTTAAAGTGGGGTATGCTATTATTTAACCCCTTCTCACTTTAATTTTTATACTATCGGTGTCTTGAAAAGTTCTTGTTTCAGTTTTAGATATAAAGTTTTTAGTTCGGGTTCAATAATTCTATGGTTTCTGTTTATTCATTTCAATTCTGATTAAGTTTACACAAAAAATATTTGATTTACGTCAATTTCTGATAAACATTGCATTTATCTTATTTCAATTGAAAAAGATTGGTACCTAGTTTTAAAACTTTGCAAACTCATCCGCTGGGAGAAGGGGGTGAATGTTCGAGTTCCTACCAATACAACGCATCAACTATATATCAAGCATGTGATAAATATAGTTTGAGTGGGGTTAATGTTTGGGCCGTTAACAGGCTTATTGCATTAACATAAGTTGTTGGGACGAATAGACTTTTTGATTCTATTGAATATTCTAACAGAAAAACTATATGAACCAAGATTCATAAGATATTGTCCACGGAAAATAAATAATTTTATATTTTAGGCATGGATATTCTTGGAGGCGGAAGATTGGGGGAGGCCAGACATCCGAGTGTACAGGTTGGTTTTCTTATAATTTCTAGTCATGGATAACCAGTTCAGAATCAGCTTTACTTTCCGTCAAGAGATAATTCAGACCAATAATAGGATATGATCCAAATTGTCTAGTTTTAAATCCTATTTCTTTGTCAATTCTCTTTGTCGTTTTCATTTAAGCCATAAATGACGTTTTGAGCACTTACACAACAATCCTTATATAAAAGTAACATGATCTGACTGTGTACAAGCATCTCCTTAAACGCTGAACCGATATGGTTCTCCTTTACGGAGTTGTTCACGTTCCCTAGTAAGGTTTATGACTACTTTGGTGGAGGGTACTGACACTTTTCTAAAGAAATTGCCCTTTATAAAAATTACCCCCCCCCCCCTTCCCCACAGGTCAAGTGCCCCTTGATTGATTGATTTATTGATAAATATTTGTAAAGGTTGTACGGGGTTCTACGAACTTGTCGCGTGATGACGAGGGGGCCACACAAGACAGAAGCAATGCTCCCATCACAAATACAAATGATCCAGAACAGGTTTGTTGTGTAATTTAGCACATAAACATAATTATAGAATTTCCGGAATTTTACATACTATCCAATTTCACAACTCAATTTGATTTTCAAAGGTTTCGTGATTTTTAAATCAGAAAATTATTCCAAATACATGCATGTTACTTCTTTTGAATAATTATTTGCTTCGCTTTTAGCCGCTAGGGGGAATTAAGAAAGAAAAATTAGGTACATAAAACATCTTTTTTATTTTAATGGAATAATTACTGAAATTTGATTGTTAACTGTTACAGGAGTCTGAGACGAAATGTTGTTGCTTTTTCAAACGGCGGATCAAAAAGAAGAGGGCGAACAGAAACAAGTGACGGGCTCACGCCGAAGAAAACCCCGCCAAAAACTCTGCCGCCGTGAAGAACGGTGGTTCTTATTCTGCCGTCGCAAATCCTTGCTCATCATCCACAGAAAACGGTTGCGGCAATGACAAATCGCCGCATTTGGCCAATTGCCGCCGCACTAAAAACGTTGGCGCTTCTGCTTCAACACACAGTGATGATAATGATAACGGCGTTTGTGACGGTACCACCGCCGCCGGCAGCAAAACTTGTCTGTTTTTACCGCCGGCCCGCAAAATGTTCCGCTCCTCCGCCACAAAGTGATATCTAGCAAAAATTGCGCGCAAATTTGCGCAGGTAAACGTGAATTTGCGCCTGTGCGCGCACAACGCGGCATTTTTAGTGGTGTAACGTGAAAATTGCGCGGGAAAATATGAACTCAAAAAAGCGCCCTAAGTATAATGTTTTTGGAGCAAAAAATAAAGCATAAATAAGTAACTCTAGATTTGTGATTTATAATATTTTATTTAAAATGAAAAGTGAAAAAGAATAATTAGGTACAACATTATTAATTCCAACCATATAGTACTGCGTCTATAACATATTATTGTGAACTTGAATATGAAAAATACGGACAAGAGCATTATTTATATCTGTTGGGCTATGATTCTCTTTCTCATCATTTTATCAGCATTGAAAATATATTTATTTTCCTATTTTATCTCAAGCTTAAATAAGAGAATGTAGTTCCATTATTGTCCGTCAGAGTGCTCCAAAACATAAAACGGCATAATTTTGCCGTAAAAATGCTTTAAGCTATTCCAGAAATTAACAAAATAAAGAACTTTTTAAAAAAAGACATTATCTAAAATATACTAGTGTTTGTTTTTGTGACAAAAATTTCTGTCGAAAAAATTTGACGGATAGAAATAATTAACGCCGAGAAAAGCCCGCCAAACCTTTTTTTGGCGGCAATATGATTGCGTACTAATGTTGCAGTACAGATAAACATACACCCCCTCCAGCAGTACGCACACACACACACATATTATAAACAATTAATATTACTTAACAACACGTATACACAATTATATTATCATTAAAAAATAACACAACGTTGTACTTTTAACAATTACAAAATAATAATAAACATATTTGAAGAAAAGTAAATAGCCTCTTTCATAATTACCTATTCTATTACTATTAGTTTAATATTTCATTCATATATCATTGGCTTCTGTTTTAACTTAGGACATAGGTAATGTTCAAATATTACGAGAGATTTTCTGCTTTTAATTTGGGATTAAACTTTAATTGTCTTTTTTTTTTAAATATTCCCGATTTTTCCCCAATTGTTTTTCCCTATTTCCATCCCACTTTCAAAATTTCCTCCCTGTCTTAACATATCTCTCTTATCCATTATCTTGCCATTAATTATTGTTAGGGTGGTGCATTTTTATCTTTTTTTTTAACTTTGGGATGTAATAATTGTACCATTAAATAGAAATTATTGCAATTTTTTTTATATATTTTCTTAATATTTTTTTATTGAAATGTACTGCCAATACGTTATAAGAAATTAGTCGTACAGTCATATTTTTGTTTTTATTTATCATTTTTATATTCTTTTTATTAGACTTGTCTGTTCTAAAGTTGATTATTTTAGGAGAATTCGGCACAAAATTGTTAATGAAAAAGGGGTTCACGTAAAATTCCTTTATCTAAAGCCCTTTTTTTTGTTGTCAATCAACGGGGCAGACAAGCCATAATTCGCCTTCATTTTGTATAAACTTTAATGATAATTTCATTCAGCTCATTTTTATGTTTATTTTTATATATTCTTCATACATTCATCAGATTGGGTCGCTAAACCATCATTTATGAGCTGGAATGTACCTATAGATAACCTTTTTTCACTTGAATTTTCAGAAGCTTTACTTCTGAAAATTCCTAATTTAGTTCTGTTTTTATAATATTCAATTCCTCATTAAATGGCCATTTTAAGATAAAATTAAGAATAGTTATTTCTCGCATCATACTATAAACAGCTTTCCGCGGATATAAAATGTGCAATTATAAGATTAAAACCAGTTTCAATCTTATAATTGTACATTTTTATATTCATAGAAAACTGAATATAATACGATGCTAGACATAATTTTTTCGTATGGATGAGAACCGGTTCTAATTTACCGGATATTAATCGGTATCGAATGAATACGAGAAAAAAAGTTAGAATTTCCTTTCCAATTTTAATCTTGAGCTATATTTCCAACATAAAGATGGTTTTGTGGTCCCGACTGTTCATTCACGCTTTAGTTTTAATTAGCCCATTTCGGCCGAAAAATTAATTTCTGTAAATTGTGAAATACCTAAGTAAAAATTACTACAGCCATATATGATAATAATATACATCCTACTTAATTAAATATTATGTGCTTATGAATTTAATTTTTACATTTTAGATATTATTAAAGAGAGGGTTTATTCTTAATTTAATTATTATTAATTAGTTTAATTATTGTAAAATGACAAAATGCTATGATAATTATTATGTATAGCTTCTTTATTTCCTAGATATTTTTATTTCGTAAAATTATGAAATTCCCGATTTTAATATTAAATTGTAGATACTATAAAGATGAAATCCCTATTACCTAAATTGCATAAATATTAAAGAAATACCATTCCTAAGATATTACCTTACTAGAAAAGACGTATTTTTTTCATAAAACCATTTTTGCCTTCCTTTGTTTTGTGCTTGAATAGTAAGAAATACTTAGGTAGCATTTTTAAAGTAAAGTAATTAAAATTGTTTAGTGTTATAAAACTGTTGTGCTGTTTATTTTTCTCTTAATATCTTGTATTTTTATTGAGTCAACCTGTTTTTATTTTTATATCAAGTTTTTTTTCTATGTAAATACGAAGGCAAAAATGGTGATTTTTATTTTTGTTATGATTAGGGTTTTGTCAGTAAAATTTAGTTTCTAGCGTGTCTCATTTTTTTAAAATTGATTTATTTACAAAAATCCGCGAGATAAAAAAATACAAAATGAGACATTCTAACTCAAAACAAAACAGAATCGCGGCATTTTAAGTAAAATTTTGCGCGCCATTTTTATCACTCCCTAGATCCTCCTCTTTTCTTTAGCATATTGTGCATAATATTTTGATGGGGACGGTCAGCTTTTTAAGACGTGAACAATAACATACATTTTTTATATTGAACAAATTTTGGAAAAGGATTATCTTGCAAAACTTAGAAAAATGTTTATCACGCAACCTTAAAATTAATAAAGGTTGCGCGGTTTTTTTTCTCTCGCAAAGTTAAGAAATACTTTTCGATAAATTGTTTGTACGTCTGTAGCGACAAGCTGTGCGTCCACATTTCTAATTTGTCCTGTGATGATTGAAGTAAAAATTTTAAACAAAATAATTCAGAGAAATAGATTTTGACTGTTTTTGTTGTCTTATTTATTTATGTTTTTAAGCCTTTTTGAAAAAAAGGCATCTAGTATTCGGTTCTTCCACCAATTCCAAAAAAATTTCAATGCTTTCTCGTCATTTCTAGGGACTTGTTTTAGAAGTGAGTTGAATTTTATTTCTATAAAACTAGTTTCCCTTACTCCGTATGTTTGTATGAAAGGCATGTTTTGTGTTTTATTTATTTTCTAACTTCAAACTACAATAACACATGTAGGTAAAAGCAAGCTTAATTATAATTAAAAATGCAAATAAATACATTATGTTAAATTTAAAATAGAAATGTAGCAATTTACTCCAAATCCAGGGAGGGAGGGGACAATGGACTTTTGAAAACTTTGGGTACTTTGATTGATTGGTCCAAACTTTTCAACTATTTATTTTAATCTACTTAAGGGGAAATTCTGTTTATTATCATTGGGGATGTGTACACAAATTTACCGTCCATTGTCTTATCCCTTAAGATCCCTGATTAAATTCCCTTTCCACAGTATCTAAGCACACAGTCGGGTGTCTCTTTCAGCTGATACACATAGAAATCTCCACAGTTCCTGATATTTGCTGTCGTCTTCCATGTACAGGTATTATAAGGGTTGTCATCTTCAAAGTCATCATAGCTGAAGCACACCTGAACAATATATTTTAATTGAATTTTGATAAAAATGGACGTAGTGTTGAATACACTTGGATATTATGACAGTGGGAAAATTGTTGATTAAGGTTTCTATTTCCCCCGTAATTTATTGGTCAGCTCGTTCATCCAGTAGGAGGGGGTGGGGGAGGGAAGTTTTATTATCCCCTTAATAACTAAGGGTTGTGTATTACAGACAACTAGGGTTGTTGACAAAGGATTGCCAAACTAACCCACGCGGTAGGGGCGTGATTTAAATATATATAGTGCACATTTATCTAAACTTAATTTAGGGGGTTACATATTATTACAACGTAGTTTTAAGACTTGGGTAGCAATAAAATGAGACGTTGGGTATCCCTCTAACTGAACCGATTTTTGATTAGTCAACGGATCTAAATTTGTCTCAGCCAGGATATAATTAAAAGCCTAAATCAGCCAAGGATTAGCTAAGTACAATAGTTTTAAACTAAAACAATTAAAAATAAAGAGCTAAATGAGTGATTGCGTCTTTCTCTTTTTATCGACAGACGCACTTGGATATATCATTTTCATAATGAATGATATGTATTTCGCATTTTAATGTCAGTTTATGTGTAAATTTGGTGAGCTACATTATTGAGTAGCGTTGTTAAGTTTGGATGGAAGAATTTTGTAATGAAAGCAAAAGTGGGGTAGAGGATAAGGGATGGGGTAGAAACCAGTTACAATAAATCCAAGAACTCTTGTCAGTGGATCAAATTCGACCACAACTAGAGGAGTAGTATTTTAGTATCAAAAGTCGAACAAGTATTCCTGAATTGGTAAATTGATTTTTTAACAACCCCTTTAGATTTGACACCCAATCTTTGCTGTATTAATCGGGCGAAGACCCTGGTCAAGGGGGTGGTAGGATGGTGACACCTAGGGGGGTGATACATCCCTCTTCCACAAGCCTCTTCACTCTTTTTCTATTTTTGTCTTAAAAGGCAAGAACATTTTGGGGGATTAATCCCTGTTGTGTTGACCTGGGCCTCCTGGAATTAATCATATCTTTTTATCTGCGGAAAACTGTCTAATAAGCAATTTAATAAATAATAATGATTAAATAAAGACATATTTCTTGCTAAACACCTTTTTTTTTACCTTTCTATTGACTATTCCCTCTTGTACAGTAGGATGATCGCCATCAATATAGCCAGAGGCTCCAGTTCCACAAACATATGGAGGCATGGGAGCGTCAGCCATTTGATTTCCTTGAAAATAGAAAAAAATGAATATCCAATTTATAAAGTAATAATAAGTTGTTTTTTTTGTCTAAAGCTTAAGGTTTCAATAACAACAGAACTGATTGACTTTTTATAGAAGCTTAGGATGGTTTTAGTCTATTTTATTTTTGACCTGCTCCTTTGGATGGATTTATGCAATTTAATTATGCCCAATAATGATGGAAATGTTGACTGAAAGATTTAGCCGTCTATCTTGAATAAGAACTGGGAAAATCTCCAAAAACGTGTCTTACGGACGTACAGACATTTCGAACTTCAGAGTAGCTACCAATAATGACTCACCAGCTTTGCCGGTAAAACGGTACCAGCCTTCTCCATACCAATCCTTACTGGTGTGCTTCTTAGAACTATCACAGTACCATCCTCCTTCATCTGACAACTCATATCTGTCACCCTGGTCAAACGTATAGTAGTTCTCACATTCTGATGGAACTAAAATATATTGAGGTGTGTTGATCCTGATGCATTTACACAAGTTCTTATCAGGGCTCGACAGCCGAGCCTTAGCCGCGTAAAAGCCTCAAATTTGAACCCGCTTGTATGCAAAAAAAATTCTGAAAAGATGAATTTTCTGTTTAGGAAAATGTTTAGACATCCAGCCGAAGGCCCGGGATAACAAATCTGGTGTTAATTTTATTGTTTTATTTGAATATTCGTGGAAAATGGTCTGTAATACACAGCTATACATGATTATTCAGTATGGCTCAGAACCGGTTTTAATATTTACCTTCTATCCCGCCTCCACAGTATCTAAGAACACAGGCAGGTGTTTCTTTCAGCTGATAAACATAGAAATCTCCACAGTTCCTAACATTTGCTGTCGTCTTCCATGTACAGGTATTATAGTCATAGTCATTATCTACATCAAGAGAGCTGAAGCACACCTGAAAATTCATTTTGCATCAAATAGTTTTAAAAAAAATATATATTTCTCCTTCCACTTACCTTTGACAGAAATAAGTAATTAATATTGTGGTATTCGGCAACCGTGAGCCATGCCTATGGCACCCCTGACCGGGGTTCGGTGGAGGGTCAATGGCCCTCCCCCGAGTCCTGGGGAAGGGGTCTGTCGACCCCCTCCCTATGCCTAAAATTAATGATTGAATCTGCCAAGTTTTATTATGGTTAACTGTATTGTTAATTCCCCCCACCCTTTCCAGGGATGGGGGATCATTATTGCCCAAACTGACTATTGTATATGTATTATAATGCTTTTATGTTATGATTATTTATTCCTATCTGTGTAGTTATTGTTTGTTGTATATAGCTTTAGTACCCTTTAGACCTGCAATAAAGTGACAACTGAAATAGATGTTGATTATTATTTAGTGAATGCTAGAGAAGCGTAGCTTCTCTATAGTAAGGTGTCCACGTCTGTCACACTGCCGTAATCTGATTGAACTCCGGTGTCTGCCATTTATCCTCGGCGGATACCACAACTTTTGGTGACAGCTGTGTGAGATTACGGCAAACCACAAGTGTAGAGCAGACGCGCAGCTGAGGCTAAGGTACTCCCAGCAGTGAAACTGGCAAAACTGACACAAGCAACCTGAATTACCCACCCTGGACAGCAAGGTCTAACTCTGCATCCGGCAGTTGTGGAAGTGAAACAGCGAAACTTGACGAAGAACCGCGAGAAGCGCCGACATCTAACGGAGAATCGAGCGCTCAAAGGGCTGAAACAGGCCTGCGGACTGGCTGAAACAAGCCAAATAAGTGTAAACGGCTGAAAATAGGCCAATTTTACTGCAAGAGATAGCAGGATCCGAACCAGTGGCGCTAGCAGGACGGGACATTCCCTGCCGCCATCATCCGGATTTGGATCAGCGGCGCTAGCAGGACGGGACATTCCCTGCCGCCGATAGGCTGAAACACGCCACATAGCTGCGAGTTGCGAGCCAACATACGAGTGTAGTACACCAAAGCAGAGAAAACTACGTCAACTCCAAGTATCCTGGGGGGCTACAACGCAGCCACCCATCTAGAAAAACAGATATTAAATCACATTGCAGGGATTACCACCCTGGTGTGATGGCTAAACAATAGATTTATGAGCAAAGATTGGCAAACAATTTGTTGTGTTGTGATAAAACTAAAAATAGAACAGGCTTGGATTTATTGTGTATTGTGATAACAACTAAAAATAGAACAGGGTTGGTAAACAAATCTGTTATGTAATTGTGATAAGGACAAAAATAGAAGCTAGATGTAATATAACAAATGCCCTGATACACAATCTAATCACCTCAAGCCTACAGCACAACAACAATACACCCCTTATCTCAGAGGAAAGGGAGGGGCCCACTCTCCACTGAAGGAAATACAATCAAGGTGACATAATAGATAAGCCTAGGATTAAGGAGAGAGGGCACCATTACTTCATCACACAGTTACCTCAAACCCACAGCACTCCCCCCTTCCTCACAGGGGGAACGGACGGATTTACCCCCGTCCCCTCACGCGCTTCCCCCCTCCTACCCACACTAGACTAAGTCCGCCCACGGTGTGGAGCTAGTGGCCGGGAACACAGAGCGCCATTTACGGGTAGCGCAACGGAGTGCGGAAATATCATAAAATTCAACGGACAAAGCGGACCAATGAGAGAGCGAGTTGAGGGATAAGTGCGCGTTCTACCTGTGTGCGCGGATTTGACGGTGCGTAAGCGCGTTGCAAGGACAGGAGATTTCACGCACACACACACACACCGGAGCGGAGCTACTCCATAGCATCTAACAGAGGTATTTTTAGAAGATAAAGAATTACAAGCTTCCCCCTCCTATCTGTAGTGTGATAAAGGAAAACCAAATCAGTTCCTGACAGCAGTTCAGACCCTCAACACCTATCTACCCCTACCCCTACCAGCCTACTCTACAACCTCAGAATCCAACTAGTGATAAGTACAGCTAAGTTATATCTTTGTAACTAAACTACCAACCTAGTGATAAAAACAGTGTTGGCTGTTAGGTAGGCTAGAAAGCCTCAAGTGACAAATCATTATCCTATCGCTTTATAACTTTGTGTCCCGCCGTTGAACCGTTGACCCGATGGAACAGCCGCAAGCGCCAGGAGGCGATCAAGCCCCAGGATGGCTCCAGGATGACCCTCAGCCGGCTCCAGCCGAGTACCGCAAGCTGATGCTGAGTAACCTGCCAGAGTATAGAGGACCGCCCAAGCAATCCTGGAGTTCACATATCCGCAGACTCGAGATGTCATGGGGTGGCACGCGGTAAGCCTCAACCGCCGCAATGCCCTCTTACTGTCACTAGTAGGGCAAGCGGCGGAAATGGCGTCCCATCTGTTTGGCGAGGCAGGCCAAGCCTTGACCTACGAACAGGTCAAGGCTGAGTGTGAAATGTTATTTCGTCCTGCTTTTGAATCCCAAACGCTTAAACAAGCGTTTAGGGATTACAAGCAACACTCGACAGAACCTATACAAGCGTACATATCAACCAAGTGTGCCTTGTATAGGGACGCCTACAGCCATGAGGATCTCGAGTTGTTAGTGGACGAATTAAATCGTGGCATTCGTAACGCTAATGTGAAACGCGTTATGATGGGTCATGAGATCACGAGTGTACCTGAGTACACTCGTAGAGCCATGTTCACCGTCACCATGATTACCAAGCAGCTGAAGGAGGGTGTGTGCCTAGTGGACTCTACCGACGGGCTGACCGGATCTGCCAGCATCCAGTTGCCCCAATATGACGAGTCGGAGCCAATGGAGATTGGCGCCTTGGCTCCGGGTCTCCACCAGATGGGGAAGGTCGCTCCAGATGACAAGGTTCCAGGTCGCTGCTTCCGCTGCCAGGGGAGAGGTCACCGAGCTCGAGACTGCCCGACGCCTATGGAAGTTAGCCTAGAGGAGAGACGCACCCAGCCACGCCATGACCGTTCTGCCAAGTGCGAGCGTTGCCACTATGACGGTCACACGGCGGCCGAGTGCAGAGCTGACTGGGCCCAGGTAGCCAGCCGCAGGCGCACCGCCGATAAGGGTGCCCCTCCAGGGAAGCCCAGCAGAGTGGCCCACATGGAAGGGAGCGCGCCCCCAGCACCACCGCAGCAAGCAGCCGCCCCCAAAGCCGCGGACCGAGCCGACGGGATGCCGCAGTTTGGGACCGTTCCAGCTAGGATCAACGTACTGGGCGGCACGGCTGAACCCAACCGGGTTGGCCTGGGCTTCAGTCTCAACCACCTGGGGCCGGAGTTGGTGCAACCTTACAACATCGCCGAGCCAGAAGTTCTGAGGCCCCAGCCGTTTAGCCTCAACATGATGGAGCCTGCTCGACCGAGCCTACCCAGCAAGAGTGGAGGGGCGCTACCCAGCGTCACTGAGACGGTGTACGGGGAGGCCCTGGCGGCCGCTGAACGAGAGAGGCAGGAGGCGCTAGCCAGCGCATCAACATCGATGTATGGGGCGCCACCCGGCGCCGCCACCTGTGATGACTGGGGGGTGCTATCCAGCGCCTCCCATCTGGAGCCTGGGGCGACAACCGTCGCCGCCACCGAGATACCTGGATCCTGGAACGAGCCAGCCTCCAACCTGGTGCCTGGGGCGACAACCGTCGCCGCCACCGAGAGACCTGGATCCTGGAACGAGCCAGCAGTCCCAGAGGAAGGGGTGACACCCGTCACCCCCAGCCAGCCAGCGCCACCAGCCTGCAGGGAGAGCCCAACTACATGCCATCCAGCGCCCCCTGCCATCCGAAGGAACCCAGCTGCCCAGCACTCCCAGCCGAGCCAGGATAAGTTAAATTTGACAAATGTGTTGTATCCAGACCATTGTAAGACCCCAGCCTTGCCTGTGCCCCCTGCACCAGAGGCTGGGGAGATTGAAATTTGGGGATATAAGGACTTGCCTGTGCCACATGCACCTGAGTTCCTAGGGCAGGGGAGGGACGTGAGTCAGGGCGAGCCTGTGCCACACGCACTTCAGCCCCATGCCACTGGGCATGCTATGGACAAGGGAAGGGACCACTTGGGGCTAGGGGAGCCGACACCCAGGCAAGCGCCAGTCGCCTGCCAGTCTGTCATTGGGGAGGGTATCGGGGTGCCCCGGCCACACAAAGATAACGCTCAATGGAAACTTGTATCTAGCCAGGAGCAGCCCAGCCGTGTCCAGCCCAGAGAAGCAGCCGTGACCCGAGCCGAAGATCCCCAGCCGCGTGTGCGAGGTAGATGGCTGCCTGGAAGCTTCTCACACTGGTGGATGGTCCTGTGGGGACTACTGCTGGCAGCCGTGTGGCCTACAACCAGCTACGTCCTGGTGGGATGGGACTGTGCCAACCCCACCCACGTCACAGCCTACAATAAAGAAAAGATGTGCAACACGGAACCTCTACACCAGGAGGTGCCCCTGGGCCATGAAGTACACGTCCTGCAGCAAGTCAAGGTGAGGGAAACAACAGGATACAGTTGTCAGCTCACTGTGTCCCAGTGGACATTCAGGTGTGGGGTATGGGGTCACCTCAAGGTGACCTCGGTCCCCACCCTCATGAGGCCAACCAAGATAGATCCAGAAACGTGCCGAGACCTGGCCAGGAACCGAGTCTACACACTGCCAGGCAAGACCCAGCCACTGACGTTCCAGCTGAACCATCCCCTGTTCTTCACCCTCGATATGGTGGGCGCCCTCGTCAACAGCCCCAAGGGGGTGGGTTGTGAAGGGGAGGACGTCCACTTCGAGGGCCAGCTGTACCGCAATGAATTAGTGCTCCAGGAGCGACGGCTACTGGTCAAGGAAGAGACCTACGTAGTAGAGGATGGACGGGTGGAGTCCCAATCTGACCACCTGACCTTGGAATGTCCCCATTCAGAGCTGTCTTGCATCACTGGGGAAGCAACCTACGTGTGGGACCACCTGGGAAGAGATTGCCCCTTGAGGCTGATCCGCAGCCTCCAGCCTAGCCTAGTGATGGATGCGTTCCTGGTTGACCATCAAGCCCAGTTTTTCATCAACATGACCAACCCCACCTCAATAGTGAACTGCGACTTTGAGGCCCATGCCACCAACCACCCAGCATTGTTCGTGGCAGCTGACCCAGCCGCGGCAGCGCTACCCAGAGTATCGGCCAGGGATGTTGATGTCCCCCTGCAGGCCCAGATACATGCAGGTTATATTGGATTTACTCTGGAGACACGCATGAAAAGCACAGCAGCAGAAGAAGTAGCGGCCAACTGCTGGAAGCTCCAGCAACTAGACCCAGCCCACCCGGTGCGTGTCCAGGGGAGCACGTTCTCGGTGCTGAGGGGAGATGTCCTGCTCCAGCTTACCTGCCAACGCAACAAATATGTTGTCCGCGAACACAAGGAGTGTTGGGACAAAGTGCCAGTAGAGCCCACAGGGTTTGTAGACGCCGTGACACGAGTGTATAGCGGCCACGCCACCAAGATTCCCTGCTCCTCCACATACCCCCTGACTGTGCACGCGGAGGAAGGCTGGATAGAGTTAACCCCCGCTCCTAAGAAGAGGCCACCCCCGCTGGATACGCCTAAGCAGCTGCTGACAGAACCCTTGGATGACTTCAGTTCAGGGGGCTTGTATTCGCAGGCTGAGTTGAACGACTGGCAGCAACTGCTGGCGTTCCCAGCATATAAAAGCGCCATGCTGACCGGCCTGTCCTATGGCTCATGCGTTCAGCAAGGTAGCTGTTCGGCCACAGGTGACCATGGGATAGTGTCCTACAACATCGACCGACTGGCGGAGGAAGGAGAGGCCGCCCTGGATGTCTGGGCTGGGTTCAGACAAGCTATTCACGAGTGGGGAGATGGCGCAGCCATACTGTGCTTGCTGTTGCTAATCCTCAAACTGCTGGGGGATCTGACCATCATTTCTCTGGCAGCAGCACAAGGAGGTGTACGGGCAGCCATGAATGCGATGTCACAAGTGTTCCTGTACCATCCAACTTTGTACAGGAAGGCCTTGGCCAGAGCCCGGCTCACCCATGCCAAGTCCCGGGACTTTTCAGTAGACTGGGATGCCATTCCCATCGGCCGGGAAGCAGCCGAGGAAATGGTGTCCATGCAATCAGCCGATAGCGGGCATGACCGCCCAGGCAGACCAGGACCGCCCTCTGGAAGACCCCGCGGCCCCTCGGGAGGTCAGGCTGCCGCCCAGACGGTCAACTTGGCAGCCAGTGCCCCAGCCGCTGCCAACAACAACCAGCATGCCCCACTGCTGACTGTCCCAGCAACAACTGTGCCACCCGCCAACCTGACACCTGCCGGCGCTGAACTACGTGTCCAACCAAAGCCAGCCTCTGCCTTCTATCCCACGTTGGGACCCCATCAACCCTGAGAAACACTCACCACTAGGATTCCATTGAATCATTATCGGTTGTATATATCTTAGCCCTAAGGAGCGGACCGAAGGCCTCAACCACTGTCGGAAGTCTGGTAGGGAAACCCTCTCCCAGCCTTCCGAGGGGAGAGTTGTGGTATTCGGCAACCGTGAGCCATGCCTATGGCACCCCTGACCGGGGTTCGGTGGAGGGTCAATGGCCCTCCCCCGAGTCCTGGGGAAGGGGTCTGTCGACCCCCTCCCTATGCCTAAAATTAATGATTGAATCTGCCAAGTTTTATTATGGTTAACTGTATTGTTAATTCCCCCCACCCTTTCCAGGGATGGGGGATCATTATTGCCCAAACTGACTATTGTATATGTATTATAATGCTTTTATGTTATGATTATTTATTCCTATCTGTGTAGTTATTGTTTGTTGTATATAGCTTTAGTACCCTTTAGACCTGCAATAAAGTGACAACTGAAATAGATGTTGATTATTATTTAGTGAATGCTAGAGAAGCGTAGCTTCTCTATAGTAAGGTGTCCACGTCTGTCACACTGCCGTAATCTGATTGAACTCCGGTGTCTGCCATTTATCCTCGGCGGATACCACAATATCTTTCACTGACTTGCAGATTTAAAAACATAGGGCAAATAACCAATTGTGTTATAAAAAGTTAATACTCATCTTTCTTATACAAATACTTATGTGAATTTGAGATAAAAAAATTCAAGTTCTGCAATATTTTACCTCTCTCTGAACTATTCCAGCCTGAATTGTAGGATGATCTCCATTGAGCCACCCAGATCCCTGGCCGTTAATTAATGGATATATAATACCTGGATATATTGACCAGGGAAGTTTGTCGTCAATTTAGGTTGCTAACACGGCCCTTGTTTATTGGACACTTCGTTCATCCATTAGAAGGGAAGTGGATGGGTAAAAGGGGGTAAATATCCCATCCATCGTTATTTTAGCCAGCTGCAAGTATTACTTTATTAGATTACTAGCAGCCTCGCCCCTAGCCTCTAAGGGCTTTGCCCCTAGAGGTAATTTTAAAAAAAATGTGGTACATGTGGTGCAGCACTAAATAGTTGGTGTTTCATCTTCATCATCCAAAGAGTATAATCCGATTGGTTTAGTGGTTACCGAGATCTTAAGGAAAAGACAGACAGACGGACGGACGGACAGACATCATTATTTGTATTATAGATATGAAAATGTGATGTAGAGTATATGAAAATGTGATGCAACAACCAAGTAAATATATATCTATTCCTGAGTTCCACAACAGAAAGGGCATAAGGGAGAGTCTGCCATTTGACTACCTTAACAAATTAAAATTTTTAGTAACAAAGCTACTCTATAACAGTTTGTGTTGTCTGTCATTTGTTAGTCCATTCAGTAATGGTAGGTTGGCCGTTCTTTTATTAGAAGTGCTAACGACTTTTTTTTCTTCACTTTTTCACTTAACTTTCCAATGCCTACCCCTTATATTGTTATATATATATTAGATCTTTTCATGAAAATACCCTTTTTCGAATTTCAATCTTCTGCTAACCTAAAAAGTTACTTTAGGGGCCTAGAAATATATGTACAAAATTTCAGCTCTCTATCTCTACTGGCGACCTAGCGCCAGGCATGTAAAATATCAACAGATAACGGTAGCACGGCGGTTTTAACAATATCTCAGTAATGTGCAGGTTTTCAGCTCTTCTGCATATTTCAATTTAAACACATAAGGCCAAAGATATTTCATCCAAAAAATCTTTTGTCAAAGTCTACTCTAGACCTAGCGCCAGTCAGTTTTCTAAAATCATGCATTTTATACCTGTGAAAAATGAAATCGCCAGCGCTAGGTGTAGAGTAGACTTTGACAAAAGATTTTTGGGATATCATATCTTAGGCCTTATGTGTTTAAGTTGAAATATGCAGAACACCTAAATTCACCTTCCAAGCTATTCTCTAAGCATTTTAATTTTTTTTTTGAAATAACGGGATTTCAAAACTGCCTTTTAAAAAGGCCTAAAAAATATCTTTTTTTGTCCCTTTTTTTACTGTATATAGTTACAACTTATTAAGATATTATTCTCAGTTAAAAAAAAATTGGCGCTTCCAGCACCAAAACCGGCAAAAACAGGCAGTTAAACTTCTGAACCCCTACTTAACCCCCTGAACAGACCCCCCTTCTATCTCGGCTCCTGTTACAGATAGAGACGTGAAACTTTTTTCTGGTTGTTCATGTGTATTTTTAGAGAATTGCTTTTTCTAGTCATAGCGGTCAGACCGCTCCTTATCCGCTTTTTAGCGTCCAGCTTCTAAATATTAAAACAGCTGTAGAGCGGCCAATTTAACCCTTAACAGTCGGGCCCCTTGCCGCACCTTAATCAGTCGGGGGGGGGGGGGTGGGCGTTCAACGCCCCCCCTTATTATCTCAGTTCCTATTAGAGCTAGAGGGCTAAAATTTTTTGTGCAAGTCCCCTGTGTTATGATAAATTTCCGCCCTTTTATAAGTCTAAGTCAATTTTCGCTTCCTTCACCCTTTTATTGAATAACCTTTGTTTTTAGGTCCTTTTTTACTTAAAAATTTCAAACGGCTGTAATTTTTTTATTTTTGAAGCTAGAAGAACAATTTTTTTGCAGAAAATGTTTATTTTTATGTAAATTTTATATTTGAAATATCAAAAAAAATTTCAGCGGCCGCAGCTGTACTTGGCAGCTGCCAGCCGCCGCACTCGGCGGTCGGCGGAAAAAAACGACGGCGGATCTTTATGAAATTTTACAACATTATCTAGACATGTAAGAAAAGCTTAAGTTTAAAATTTGAAGTCTCTAAGTCAAAAATTGCGGCCACAGGAGCCTTTTAAAGATTTCTGGAGACCTGGAGGATCAGGACCTGCAGGATCGTACCTGGAACCTGAAATTGACTTGAACACCTGTATTTAAGATAAGGATGTACTACTAAAGGATATTTTAGTAATTTGGTAAGATATAATGCTTTGTTTAAGTCAAAAAAATATTTTTGTTCTTTACCTGGATGACCCTGCCAGGTTTGCTGGCATCCTGTGCCCGCCAGGATAGAGATTTTCAAAAAATTCCAACTCTCAGTTATGTGTCATACCCATACTTAAAAAGTCAAGCAGTTTGGGCTCTTTATCTTTCACACACAGAAAATGAGATAGAAAAAAACCGGATGGGGGGGCGTTCAACGCCCCCTCCCCCCCCGACCGTTAAGGGTTAAAGCTAAGAAAATAAAATTTTATGACAAACTATTATTTTTTATAATAAAAAAATACCTTTTTTGACCATCGCCGAAAAACGACAAATAACGGAAACCGCCAATTTTGGCGGTAAAACGACCAATTTTAAAGCTAAGAAAACCAAATTTTATGACAAACTATTATTTTTTAACGGCCAATTTTAAAGCTAAGAAACTCAAATTTTATGACAAACTATTATTTTTTATAATAAAAAAATACCTTTTTTGACCATCGCCGAAAAATGACAAATAACGGAAACCGCCAATTTTGGCGGTAAAACGGCGGTTGGCGGCGCTAAATAATATTTTTATCTGTTTATAGTTACAACTTATTAAGATATTATTCTCAGTTAAAAAAAAATTGGCGCTTCCAGCACCCAAACCGGCAAAAACAGGCAGTTAAACTTCTGTATCCCTACTTAACCCCATAACAGTCCCCCCTCTATCTCGGCTCCTGTTACAGATAGAGACGTAAAACTTTTTTCTGTTGGTTAATGTGTATTTTTGGAGAAAATTACTTTTTCTAGTCTTAGCGGTCAGACTGCTCCTTATCCGCTTTTTAGCAGCCAGCTGCTAAATATAAAAAAAGCTGTAGAGCGGCCAATTTTAAAGCTAGGAAAACCAAATTTTATGAGGAGCAATTATTTTTCATAACAAAAAAATGCTTTTTCTGACCATCGCCAAAAAACGACAAATGACGGAAACCGCCAATTTTGGTGGTAAAATGGCGGTTGGCGGCGCCAATTAATATTTTTATCTGTTTATAATCACAATAAAAGACTACATACAAAAATTGGCTGGTTAAGGTCTGGAAAGGGTCAAGACAGTTAATTGTTTAAACTAATGTAATAGATTTTTATTTTAGTCAGATGCCAGACGCAGACAATTAAAAAAATATAACATTTAGAAATATTATCAATTTGTCTACAAAGGGTTAACAACAAAATCAAAATATACAAATTTAATTATTAAAAACATCAAGATGATCTTCTCTATAAATTTTATTTGTAAAGCATTGATGTTTTTATCAAATAATATGACAATGATGACAACATTAATAAGTGATTAAATACAGACAAAAAATAGGAAGACAACATCCATAAAGAAAAAGCTCTAAGATCAGAAGTAAGGACAACTCTCTTGTAATTACTTTTGTAATATTTAATCAACCTTAGTAAAAAATAAGATGAAAATTAGGTGTTCAGGTATGATCCAGCAGGATATAATCCTCCTAGTCTTCAAATTACTTTGAATGGCTCCAGTGTATTTATTTTTTACTCATAGACTTAAAATTGTAAAATTAAGCTTATCTTACATGCCTACATGACATATTAAATTTTTTTTTTTATATCAGCTGTTGTTTCCAGCTGACCGCAGCCAGTGGCGGCAGTCCATGTAAGCTTCAAATCAATTAAATTTTTTGATAAATATATATTAATTCTTGAGTAATAATAAACTTCCGTGAATAGTAAGGCCATGACCGTTTGGCCACTCCTTGACCGATTTTTAACTGATTTTTTATTTCCTACCTGTAGTTTTGCCGTATTTAAGCTGCCAGTAGCGGAATTCTAAAACAGGTCTAGACCAGCCAATTTTTGTATGTAGTCTTTATTGTGATCATAAACAGATAAAACTAGCGTCGCCAACCACCGTTTTACCGCCGAAATTGGCGGTTTCCGTTATTTGTCGTTTTTTGGCGATGGTAAGAAAAAGCATTTTTTTTTGTTATGAAAAATAATTGCTCGTCATAAAATTTGGTTTTCCTAGCTTTAAAATTGGCCACTCTACAGCTTTTTTAATATTTAGCGGCTGGCTGCTAAAAAGCGGATAAGGAGCAGTCTGACCGCTATGACTAGAAAAAGTAATTTTCTCTAAAAATACACATGAACCAACAGAAAAAAGTTTTACGTCTCTATCTGTAACAGGAGCCGAGATAGAGGGGGGTCTGTTATGGGGTTATGTAGGCATACAGAAGTTTAACTGCCTGTTTTTGCCGGTTTGGGTGCTGGAAGCGCCAATTTTTTTTTTAACTGAGAATAATATCTTAATAAGTTGTAACTATAAACAGATAAAAATATTATTTAGCGCTGCCAACCGCCGTTTTACCGCCAAAATTGGTGGTTTCCGTTATTTGTCGTTTTTCCACGATGGTCAAAAAGGGTATTTTTTTATTATAAAAAAAAATAGTTTGTCATAAAATTTGGGTTTCTTAGCTTTAAAATTGGCCGTTAAAAAATAATAGTTTGTCATAAAATTTGGTTTTCTTAGCTTTAAAATTGGCTGTTTTACCGCCAAAATTGGCGGTCCTTGTTATTTGTCGTTTTTCGGCGATGGTCAGAAAAGGTATTTTTTTATTATAAAAAATAATAGTTTGTCATAAAATTTGGTTTTCTTAGCTTTAAAATTGGCCGCTCTACAGCTGTTATAATATTTAGCGACTGGCCGCTAAAAAGCGGATAAGGAGCAGTCTGACCGCTATGACTAGAAAAAGCGATTCTCTAAAAATACACATGAACAACCAGAAAAAAGTTTTACGTCTCTATCTGTAACAGGAGCCGAGATAGAGGGGGGGTCTGTTCAGGGGGTTAAGTAGGGGTTCAGAAGTTTAACTGCCTGTTTTTGCCGGTTTTGGTGCTGGAAGCGCCAATTTTTTTTTAACTGAGAATAATATCTTAATAAGTTGTAACTATATACAGTGAAAAAAGGGACAAAAAAGATATTTTTTAGGCCTTTTCAAAAGGCAGTTTTGAAATCCCGTTATTTCAACAAAAAAAATTTAAATGCTTAGAGAATGGCTTGGAAGGTGAATTTAGGTGTTCTGCATATTTCAACTTAAACACATAAGGCCTAAGATATGATATCCCAAAAATCTTTTGTCAAAGTCTACTCTACACCTAGCGCTGGCGATTTCATTTTTCACAGGTATAAAATGCATGATTTTAGAAAACTGACTGGCGCTAGGTCTAGAGTAGACTTTGACAAAAGATTTTTTGGATAAAATATCTTTGGCCTTATGTGTTTAAATTGAAATATGCAGAAGAGCTGAAAACCTGCACATTACTGAGATATTGTTAAAACCGCCGTGCTACCGTTATCTGTTGATATTTTACATGCCTGGCGCTAGGTCGCCAGGAGAGATAGAGAGCTGAAATTTTGTACATATATTTCTAGGCCCCTAAAGTAACTTTTTAGGTTAGCAGAAGATTGAAATTCGAAAAAGGGTATTTTCATGAAAAGATTTACTGTACAACTATAAATAGTTTTATTTAAATTTCTGTAATTTACTGACGTAGAAAAAAATATTATTTATTTACTCTCTCACTGATAAAAAATAAAATATATATAGTTGTTTGTTTGTTTTAAATGGCGCCTTTAATCAGGGAACTAAAGGGATAAGCCAATGGCCGATAAATTGATAAACAACCCAAATGATGATACACAAAACTACCAACTTTATATGTTAGTAGTTGAAACGTTTGGAAAAACAAATTCTGCTATTCACGATATATAGCTGATATTTATTGGTTCCCCGAATCCCCATATCCATGAGCGTCCAGTATATAATTTCCTTTGTCCGTCAGTCTGTCAGTCATGATACAAAAATATGAATATTAAATCATAAAAAACGCATGTAAATGGTTTCGTGATTTTTTCCCAATAAATCTATTCTTGATTTATAACCACTTAACATCTGCTGTTTAGATCACTTTGCCCGCATGTCAAGTTATTTGTGCGTCGCTACTAATGGATGTTGTCATCCTTTTTACTTTTGCAATATGGATTAAAATAAATCCAGAATAATACGACATTTAGATTCTTCTCAATTCAGATTTAACACAAATATCATAATCAATTTTTTTTAAATGAGACATATATGGCCTTAAGCAAACTGAATAAAAACACACTTAATATACTACAGAAACATTGTAAAAGTGATTGAAAATTTGTTAAAAATAAACAAAATTTTAGTTATTTAGTTAAAAAAAACTTTAGTGTCATATTCCATTCTAAAAAGAGAACCAACCCATTTCAGTAAAATAAAGTTGTACAAAATTATTTTTAGGGGAGCATTTAGTTTATATGAGAGTTTTCTTCTGAGAGGGTGGAATAACTACCCTAAAATGGATAAGAGTTATTTATCGTATTGTTTTATAGACAACTTCCCGCAGATATCAAAGTGAAAATTTTAGGATTATAAACTGGTTTTAATTTCTATTTTAATATTCGTGGAAAATTGTCTGTAATAAGGTGGAGAACCGGTTCTTATCCAGTGGATATTAATCGGTTTCGAAGCCATACTAAAAAAAACGTTCTGAAACCTATGAGAAGCTTCTCTGAAAAGAAGAGCTTTAATAATCCAATTGTTAGCTCGAAAGATTATTTAGTACAAACATCATGTTGGTTGTACATACAAAATTGAAGTATATGAATTAATAGTTATCTATCAAAACGTATTATAATTTATAGACGGCTGTCCGCAGATATTAAAATAAGAAATTATAAGAATCAGAGTATGTATTTATTGTATGCATGATATACCGGCTTTAAATGTGATTTTCTTGACTGCTATATTATTTTCAGAACAGACATATCATAATCAAATGAACTATATTGTTTTCTAAAGCGAAGCTTTTCTATTATAAGGTTCTGTCCGTCATTACATAATAGTTAGCTCTTATTGTTAATTTAAGCATGTTAGAGTTATCCTATGGATTTTATACTTTGCATGATGATTTCTGTAACAGTTAGGTTCAACAAGCCTAGCAACACTATAATCGCTACCAGAAAGTCCGTACGTCTATAAAACAAGGATGACAACATCCATAAAAGCGAAGCACTGAAACGGTAGGACAAACGAACATTAACACTTGTATAGTGTCTGAACTGAATAATCAGAATATAAAAGTATCGAAAGAGTCGAAGCAAAATTAAAGTAATTTGTTGGAGAACTGCTTAATACAGGATAATGTTTAGGACTTGATTATAGAGTTGATTGGCTTATACTATTGTTCTTTGTTGTCCCAGGAATCAATTTACCAAAAGTCAGATCAAACGGATAATTAGATCACATAAAAATTTGTTGTTAAAAAAAGTAGAAAAATCAACATGTTTAAAATGGACGTACGGACATTCTGGTAATAATTATAGAGTTGCTACGGTTTTTAAATCGTACCTAACTACTACAGGAATCATCATGCAAAATTTGAAATCGATAGGACAATTCTAACATGCCTAAATTAACGAATAAAAGCTATCTATCTCGGACGGACGTACGTACGGACGGACTGACCCTCATTATAGAAAAGCTTCGCTTTTAAAAAACATGTTGATTTGTAACTTTTTGACATTATCTTTTTTAATTATATATCTAAATACAATACACTGTGGGCTACAATTAAATCAAGACAAAAGTAAGTGCCGAGCCCTGGGACCTATGTAGGGTGAAAATATACATTAATCCTTGATGATTCCAGGTGGAGACAAAATATTTTAGCGGGGTCTTTTGGTTTTTTTTCAATTTAAAGTTCTGAAAAAAAATTGAAAAAAATATGAAAATCTTTAATAAAAAACAAACAAAAAATAATTTTTAATATTTTTTTTTATTTAAAGATACAAACAACTTATATAAATACTATAAGCTTTAAAAAAATCACAATTTTCAAATTTAGACTTTCAATATAAAGATTTGTAGAAAAAACCTAACAACAAATTCTAACATATTTCTGATCAACATAGCAATAAAACGTCTTTTGCAAAATCTTTATCATAAAAAATAAATAGAACTTACTAAAGACTTTTTTTCATTTAAACTTATACTTTTCACATTAATTAACTTTAAAGATTGATTTTTTTAAAAAGAAAGGTTGCGTGATTTTTTTATTCATAATTAATTGCCTAATTTTGAGATTCAGATAAAAAACCTTACTGCTTTATATCATTGGATACTCTACTAGCAGCGGCTACGCCTCTAGAGGCATATAGGGACCCTTAGGTTGGGGGGGAAGACGAACCCCCCCTTACAATTTCAGTTTTTTTTAATGAATAAGTTAAAAACATTTATTTTGGAGAGTTGATTCTCTTGGGATAGTGATGGTACCCTTCCCCAAAATAGTAATAAACCTTACCAGGACATATAAGAAGCTACCATGTAAAGGAGAACCATATTGGTTCAGTGGTTAGTGAGATCCCTTGGTGCACAAAGACTCACATAGAACGTGTTACTTTATTATAAAGATACATATATACACAGAAACTCTACAATCAGAGTATGTCTGTTTGTTCATCCGTCTGTATAAAAACATTACAGAATATATTTATTTGGTACTAGCGGCTACGCCCCTAGAGGCCTTTAGGGGCACTTGAGAGGGGAAGTAGTGGTTGAATTCTACTATTAGATTTTTATTTTAGACTTAAAAAGAAAAAGTTATTTTTTGTGTGTGAAATGGGGTCCTTTTTTAGGGGTTGATTTCTCCTAGGATGGTGGAGGTACCCTCCCAAAATAAGTTATAAACCTTCCAAGAACCAATGAGAAGCTAAATAGAAAAAAAGAACCATTGATCATTGTTAATTACTATTCAGGGATCTAAAGGGATAAGACAATGACCGCTAAATTGATTTACATTCCCAAATATGATACATGGATAACCCTTCTGTATGTGTCAGTTAATGGTTGAAATGTTGGGCACTTAATTTAATAATCCAACCAAACAAAAATCGCAACAGGTCCCCTTAGTAGTTAAGCCAACGAATAACAAATTCCTATATTAAACTATGGGGACTAGTCTAATAAACAGCCCATTGTCCCATCTCGCTCTGATTAATATATTTTTGTATCTGTATGTTACACTTGCTATTTTCTTTATTTGTATTCTTTTAAACTTAAGAGCTTCACTAATTATGGATGTTGTCTTTTTCCCTTGTTAAATCCAATTACCTAATTCTGGATATTCTTTGAGGTTGATAATTACAATTATATTTTATTAAATGGAAAAAGAACAATTTTATCATAATAAAAGATAAAAATTATTTTATCACTAGCGGTTTTGCCCCTAGAGGCATCTAGGGGCCCTTGATAAGTGGGGGGAAGTTGACCCCTCCCCTACTTTCAGTTTTAGTATGTAAAAGAAAAAGTTTTTTTAAATGTTGGGTAGGAACTAATTTTTTCTAAACTCAAAACTTCTCAGGACCATGAAAAACTTGAACCAAGAAGAACTATATCAGTTAAGCGGTTACAAAGAATCTTCGGTACCGACAGACACCCTAACACACACACACACAAACAGACAGACACAGAAACTGTTACTTTTATATAAGGATTAACAGACACTAAACAACTCCTGAATATGTTGATCCTATTATCAGTCTAAAAAATAGGTCAATAAAGAAGAACCAAATTGGTCCAGCGGTTAGCAAGAACTTTAGGCACAGACAGAAAAAACACACGGACATCCTATCTTTTTTATACAGGGATATAACTTTTAAACGATAGGAAAATTTTTTTTATTTCAGATGATATTTCTCTCCCTGCTTTAAAGCACTATTTATGATACAAAATAGATTGATGTCTGTTTGTCCATCTTTCTGATGCTTAAGAACTGATATGGTTCTTTTTTTACTTTACTATGTAGCTTCTCATTGGTCCTTGGAAGGTTTATAACTTTTTTTGAGAAAGAGAAGAGAAATCGCCCCTTAAAAAAGGACCATAACACACAAAAAAAAATTTTTCTTTTTAAGCCTAAAATAAAAATATAGTTGTTGAATTGAATATAGCAAAATAAATATATTCTGTATTGTTTTTATACAGACAAATGAACAAACAGACATACTCTGATTGTAGAGTTTCTGTGTATATATGTATCTTTATAATAAAGTAACACGTTCTATGTGAGTCTTTGTGCACCAAGGGATCTCACTAACCACTGAACCAATATGGTTCTCCTTTACATGGTAGCTTCTTATATGTCCTGGTAAGGTTTATTACTATTTTGGGGAAGGGTACCATCACTATCCCAAGAGAATCAACTCTCCAAAATAAATGTTTTTAACTTATTCATTAAAAAAAACTGAAATTGTAAGGGGGGGTTCGTCTTCCCCCCCAACCTAAGGGTCCCTATATGCCTCTAGAGGCGTAGCCGCTGCTAGTAGAGTATCCAATGATATAAAGCAGTAAGGTTTTTTATCTGAATCTCAAAATTAGGCAATTAATTATGAATAAAAAAATCACGCAACCTTTCTTTTTAAAAAAATCAATCTTTAAAGTTAATTAATGTGAAAAGTATAAGTTTAAATGAAAAAAAGTCTTTAGTAAGTTCTATTTATTTTTTATGATAAAGATTTTGCAAAAGACGTTTTATTGCTATGTTGATCAGAAATATGTTAGAATTTGTTGTTAGGTTTTTTCTACAAATCTTTATATTGAAAGTCTAAATTTGAAAATTGTGATTTTTTTAAAGCTTATAGTATTTATATCAGTTGTTTGTATCTATAAATAAAAAAAAATATTAAAAATTATTTTTTGTTTGTTTTTTATTAAAGATTTTCATATTTTTTTTCAATTTTTTCCAGAACTTTAAATTGAAAAAAAACCAAAAGACCCCGCTAAAATATTTTGTCTCCACCTGGAATCATCAAAGATTTATGTATATTTTCACCCTACATAGGTCCCAGGGCTCGGCACTTACTTTTGTCTTGATTCAATTGTAGCCCACAGTGAATATTCATCTAAAGTGACAACACAATTATATAATTAATTAATATAAAAAATAAGCTGGATCATACCAAGAAGCCTATATATATACATGCTGATGGAACAAGGGATAGTCTGGTTACAGTCAACCCTTAAATTAACCGCTATAAGCAACCCCCCCTCCCCACCCCTTGAATCTGAAGACGACCTTGGACAAGAATATGGAATTATGAACAGCCAATAAAACAACATCTTTGAATCATTAGCAATTCTAAAGCAAAATATGTAATGAATTGTTACAATTTTTACTGTATTATAAAATATCAACAACAAAAAACAACTAAATAGAAAACAATATATGCCTAATTCAGATACAAATATAAAAAAAAGGTTTGTCCTTTTTGTCTTGTGCTAAACATTATTTTACTCTTATATTGCAAGTACTCTAAACAGAACCTATTCATTTCATAACTTTCAAAATAATTAAAATAATTTTACTCTAAAATCAAAAATTGATTTTCTTAAATTGTCTAGGTTACTTTCATTTAACTTAATTTTGTATCATAAATATCAACTAAGTTCTAAACCTTTTGTTTTGTGCTATTGATTTAATGCTTTCTAGAGTGAGCTTAAACTAAAATGAATTGATCTATTTGATTATGTAAATATTACATTTAACATTTGATTTAAACCTTGATTTTTACTTATCTTTGTTTTCACTTATTATCAAACTTTAGTATACAACATATATATTTGATTTGCAAATTTTACTAATTTTCTCTATTTTTAGAATATTTACAATGACTGAATATGTAGCTATTAATGACACTGTCCAAATAATCCAGTTTAAATGCATGGATATTGTGTATAAAAGGTAGGATTTTTCTCTCTTAAAATTGACTTATAATTCAGGGCAATTTTAAATATATAAAAAAACATTATTATATACTAGTCAATGCTATTTTAACTTTATGGACAAAAAATTTTCTTGAAATTACAACAAAAGTTTTTAATTTTTTTTACTTTTTATCAATCTATAACTAATCATTATTTTCTTCTATGTCTTTAGTTGATTCATGTATCTATCTTTCTACATTCAATTACTTTTTAAAAGCGAAGCTTTTCTATACTTAGGGTCGGTCTGTCCGTCCGTCTGTACGTCCAACCGCCTGTAACAGAAAGCTTTTTTAGTAGTTAGGCATTTTAGAATGTCCTATCGATTTCAAACTTTGCATGGTGATTCCTGCAGTAGTTAGGTACAATTTAGAAAGCGTAGCAACTATATAATCATTACCAGATGTCCGTACGTCCATTTCAAACATGTTGAATTTTAACTTTTTTAACAACAAATTATTATGTGATATGATATCCGATTTTTGGAATACTGATTCCTAGGACAACTAAGTACAATTTTATAAGCTAAGCATCGATATAATCTAGTACCAAACATGTAAGTATGTCCTTAAACAGTATCCTGTATTTAAGCAGTTTTCAACAAATTGACTCATAATTTTGTTTTGACTGTTATACATTTATATTCTGATTATTCAGTTATGACACTCTACAAGTGTTAATGTTCGTTTGTCCTACCACGTCAGAGCTTCGCTTTTTTGGATGTTGTCATCCTTGTTTTTTTACACATAAATGATTAGTGATTAAATATTTACCTAATTTATATTCATGTTTCTAGATGTTCTCTGCTTGCTGCATCTGGTAAATTTTATGTAAAAGGATTGTAAAAATAAAAACATGATAGTCTGGAGGGCACTGTCTATTAATAAGGTAGGCTAGACAACCTTAGACTTAGATTGAATCACTGTAAACTGTAGATTGTTTAAGAAAATATTCAATTCACACACATTATTTCAGCCGTATTTCTCTAAAAACAACTAAGAAAATAACTGACGGATTTACGGACCAAGTGAGTATATACTGGGTGCTTATTAGTTAGAGTGATCATCACATAAAAATCAGCTTTCTATCAGGGAGTAAGGGAGGGGACAATGGATCGAATATTCAATTTTTAGGAGTCTCAGACTTTGGGGACTGGCTTAAAGGGAACATGCAAGAATTTAGCAGTTTCTAACCAATCTTGGGGACCAATTATGAATGACGTCACGCAAAATCATGCATAATCCCGCGGCAAACTAGCGCGTCAACAAAAATATAAACAATAACAAGCAGACGAAAACAATAACAAGCAGACAGAATATTTGATTTTGAAAATTATTTTGTAAATTGAATCATTACATTTTTTATATCTAATTCTTGTTTAATGTTAATTCATTCCGATTAGTGCGTTGTAGAAAGAAATTATATTAAGATTATTAGTTATTATGAGCAAAGCCTTCCTATAATTAGGTCCCGCACATTTGTACGTCCGTAACGGTTAGCTCTTTTCGTTACTTTAGACATGTTAGATGTTTCTTATTGATTTAATGTAAAGGCAAAAGTTTTTTGTCTTTAGCTTAATATTTCTGTAATTAATGATCCGATTAATTTCAAAATTTTAGGGAAAATTCACGAAGTCCTGAGTTGTTCAAGGTTTGTTTATCATTAAAATCTCAAGATGGTGTTATTTTATTTTTCTGTCCTGGATGCTAGGAGCGCAGCTACCAGTTATCCTAAGATATGTTACTTAAACCTTAAGATCTTTAATATTCAGATGTACTTATGTTCTCAACTTTTTTATTTATGTAGTATGAAATTTTGACGCAAGGTATCTCATTTTTATTTCATTAAATGAAATAACTTGAGTTAAAAGTTCTGCAGGAAGGTAATTGTTTTAGTAAGTTTTGTAATATAATTATTTAAAGGCTTTTTCATGTCTAAGCTTTTTAATAAATACAATAAAAAAATTGGGTAAAAGATGTTGTAAAAGTAAAATGGTATGTTTCCTTAATTTTCCGAAGTTTAAATAATAACAACTATGGAAATGAATTGTAAACAAGGGTTTTGATCTCTAGAATCAAAGGCTTGTAGTAAAGCATCAGTTTAAGGATGGTGCATTTCGAATTAAAAACAATTCAAAAAGTCAAAAATTTCCACTAAAGGTTGCTATATTGCAAATACTTGTTTTATCTGGAAATATCTGGGTTTTCAACCTTAAAGGGTCACAACTATAAAATTGAATTAACTGCCCATTGTCCCCTCCCTTACTCCCTGGCTTTCTATCTTTAATAACTTTAGAATAGATAACATTTTCTCATTAGTATTATGGACATACAGACAGGTTTATGGATAGACTGAAAAAAAATGAGTTATCGATTAGATTCGCTACTCAAAACTAAAAGTACTTACAGTCAAGATCTCCAAAACTGTATTTATTATGTGTTTAGGAATGATGGACAGGACAATGATTTTTGATGTGCTTATATGGACCTGCAGGAAAACTTTTTGTCAGGGTAAACTTTTAATAATTCTGTTTTATGAAAATTCAAGCGTTTCTACACTTAGGACAAGTCAATGTGTCTGTTTGTCTGAATATTTGTAATAGATAGCTCAATTTATTCTTGGAGTATTGATTCCTAGGACAGTAAGGTACATTTTTTTAAGCTCAGCATCATTATAGAATTGGAATTAGGAATCTCCCACAAAAAAATTAAGCTCATTACAAGTTTACATTAAGTTACATTTAAGATTCACGATTCTATTACCTATAAAAATAGAAAATCAAAGAGAAGTTTTAAAACTAAAAAGTTAACCAATAATACTGAAACATCTAGGAGTTAATATATTGCAAGAAAAGGAATCTTTTTGTACCTTCACTTCCATCTTAGGCGGTTTTTTGAGATAACTCATTATTAGATGGGCGGCTAATGTTTGTTTGAATGTTGTTTTGTGACATTGTACGTACTTTGAATTGAGTTAATAACTTCACAAAAAATAAGAAGCACAATATTAAACATTTATTTCCAAAATTTACAATTGAAATTATATAACACTTTTTTAGGGATTAACTATTTGGATTCATCATTTTACAGAAAGTTATGGTTTTAATTTTCAGGTATTTAAATTTGATATGGTTTCATTAGAAAAATAGACATACATTGTACAGTAATACATTTATTTTACATTTTTATTGATTTTATAAAAAAAAGTTACTTGTAATTAGTAAATGTTAAAAGTGATACCTTTTTTTACTTTTTTTCTTACAATAGTATAATTTTAAACTCTTAAAACATTAAACATTATCAAGTAGACAACAAATAACATACTTATAACAAAATATAAATTATAGATTTTGGAAAATATTTATTTACAAAATAATAAGTATGAAACCTGAATGTTATACATAGATTTAAAGGATAAGCAAATGAGAAATACAAAAACAACATCAATAAAAACATCCATGTAGGCAAATTTTTAAGCACTTTAATGAGATAAAGTCATAAAAAATAACATTGAAATTTAAGGTAAAATTGCTTCTAAATTTGTGTTTGTTTAAAAGGCAAATTTAATATTTTTAAAAGTGAAGCTTTTCTATAATTAGGTTCGGTCCGTCCATACGTCCGTACGTCCGTCCAAAATAGATAGCTTTTATTAGTTAATTTAGGCATGTTAGAATTGTCCTATCGATTTCAAACTTTGCATGGTGATTCCTGTAGTAGTTAGGTACGATTTAGAAAGCGTAGCAACTCTATAATCATTACCAGAATGTCCGTACGTTTATTTTAAACATGTTGATTTTTCTACTTTTTTAAAAACAAATTTTTATAAGATCTAATTATCCGTTTGATCTGATGTTTGGTATATTGATTCCTGGGACAACAAAGTACAATATTATAAGCGAAGCAACTCTATAATCAAGTCCTAAAAATGTAAGTATGTCCATAAACATTATCCTGTATCAATTAGTTTTTCAACAAATTTACTTACAATTTTGCATCGACTCTTATACTTTTATATTCTGATTATTCAGTTCAGACACTTTACTAGTGTTAATGTCCTACCGTTTCAGTGCTTCGCTTTTATGGATGTTGTAATACTTGTTTTTTTTTATTTTTACACAGGTAATCTTTAATTTTTTTCACATTTAAAAAAAATATAATATTTTATAACAGTCAATTACAAATATTGTTTAATTTTGGCATATTACATTTCCATTTGATTTCACTTCAAATACAATAAACATCTAGGTAGTAAATGTATTACAAACATCATAAATTAAGATATATGATCTTTAATATAAGTATTTACTTTATGACTATTATTTACATTCATATATAAAAACCACCCAATATATATATCTATACTATTATTACTGAGATTGTTATATAGCATGAGAGTAGAAGAATAAACCGAAAATTCACTTGCATTCCATTTGAATTGAACCTCCTATAACCTTTGCTCTTAATTTCAGGAGAGCCCTGACAAGTCAAAAAAAATTATGTTCATTTATAAAAGGGATGTTGGTTTTAAGAGGTCCACAAGCAAATGAATAGAACTTGATCAAAGACATTTTAAACATTTAGTTTTAAATCCATGTAAAGTTTTAAGACCAATTTTTGTTTCTATGATATTTTATTAGGTTTTAAAAAATAATGTTTTGGTATCACAGAATACGTTATTTTATCCAATGAGAACATTCTAGAAAAATAAATTGATTTATAATTAAATATCTAATTTAAAAAGATTTTAAGATATAATTATGATGAAATATAAAATTTTACCACATCTACTTTTCCATCATAAATTATAAATCGGAAAAAACTATTTTATGGTATCTGTGGAGCAGAAGTAGCAAACCTGGAAAAAATTAAAACAAAAAAAAACCCAAAAAGTTGAGGGATTTGATATATAAATGAATTAGATAATCTTATGATGTATTAACATATTTTTAAATAATTTTAATTGATTCTTTTTTACTTGATTCTAACTGAAAAGATTTTCTTTGCAATTGGTAAACAGACAGACCAAAATACAGTAGCTCATAAAATAAAAAAATTTAATGTTTAAATCATTTTCAATAAGTACAGGTATAAAATAAAACAACACCATTTTCTATACATTGAACATACATTTTTTTCATACTCCAGATATGAAATAATAAAATATCTCAATTGAAAGACAGGTTTCAGTAATAAAATTAAGAAATAAAGCTTAAGATAGATACTTTCAAAGTTTTTTTTTCATACTTTAGATAAACACTTTTTTACTTTGTTTTGATTCAGTTTAGCAAATGTTTTTTTCTATCCTTATACTAAAGTAACAGGATGTGTGTCTGTGTGTTTGTGTGTTTGTATGTTTGTGTGTTTGTGTGTTTGTGTGTTAGTGTGTTTGTTTGTACCGAAGGATCTCGCTAACCGCTGAACCGATCGGGTTCTCCTTAACAGGGTAGCTTCTCATAGGTCCCGGGAAGGTTTATAACTATTTTCTTGGGTGGTGGGACATCCCCAACCGCCCCCAAAAAATGAAAAATCCCCCCCCCATAAAATTTTTTTTTATATTTTTTAAAATAAAATTAAAAATTAGGGGGTAGGACACCCCCCGCCCGAAAAAAATTTTTTTTTGCCCCCCCTAAAATTTTTTTTTTACTTTTTCTTTTAAAATCTAAAATAAGAAATTGGGTTATCAAATTCGACTCTCCCTTCCTCAAGTGCCCCTAGAGGCCTCTAGGGGCGTAGCCGCTAGTAAATTACATAAAGTAATTAAATTGAAAATGCAAAAAAGATATGAAAAATTTAAATGCCATAATTTTTAAGTAAACATATTACATCATAGAAATTATCACAATTTAACATACAATTTTTTAAAAATTGGGTTGACACATAAATAATAAAATTTTTCACCAGATCACTTTATGCTAACTTTTGTCTTACTATGAAATAATTTAATGTTCTTATTTTAAAAACAGGTTCTTCATCCTTTGTAGACCATATCAATATTATGCTTCATGAAAGAAATGTGGGCTCTGATCTCCAATGCTACTTCCACCCTCCCTGGCACGTGCTCTAGAATAGTCAGGGGGTGGCGTGAGGCCCTCCACTTCTTTATCAAAGACCGCTGTGTATGAGGGGGGTGGTGATAGTTTTTCCCCTTCACTGCTGGTTGATCCACGAGATCTAAATATTTTCAAAAAATTAATTCATAATTGTAGGATACATTACATAGCAGTTGATTATATAGCATTTATGAGTTCTCTATTTAAAAGGGACAGAAATAGCCTTACTTACAACTAAAAATAAGATAGCCTTAAACCATCCAAAGGCATATATGAACATTTCCTAAAAGGGAGATTTATATCAGTTCTGTGGTGATTGAGCTCTGAACAGAAAAACATAATACTTTATGTCATTTGATAAGTAATACAAAATATAATCAATAAAAGGATAAGACAAATCTTGTTGTTATTACCATCACTAATCTTTAATTGGTCACCAATTTTTTTTTATTTTAAAAGTTTTTATAATCAGACAAAATTACCTTCTATATTCTTCAGCCCTTTCCAGCAGGTGTCCCATTCTGGATGTGTGGGGGGTCAGTATAGGTGGGGATGATTCTGTGCTTGATACTCTGTAAGTAAATAATGAAAACACTTTAAAAATACTAAAGTAGCCGACTGTTTGTTTGTCTATATTTCTCTCTGCATTTCTCAATAAACTGTTTGTTTGTCTCTATGTATATATCTAGTCCTACCTAAGACAGGTTTAAGGCTATTTGATTTGCGTTATATTATTCCAATTACTATAAATATCTTTAAGTTTTAGGTTTCTGGCAGAACTCAAGTTTGACTGTACCTGTGCAGTGGTCTACTTTGTCTAAGATCCATTTGTCCAGTGATTATTTTTCCCAGGCTGTCTCGGGGTAGCAGAAACCGCTCTGATGGCAGCAGGATGGTGATCTAAATTAAAGATTTAATTAGTTATTCATTAGAAAAGACCAATCTGCATTTGAAAAACAAAACCCCATTGTAAAGGAATTATATTTTATTCTACTGACTTGTTAAAATGTCTTGATTGTAATGAAGGACAGGGTGAGGTAGACCTATACCCTTATCTAAAAACTAGGCAGAAAAATAAATCTTTTCTCTCCAATATAAAATTATGTTTCTTTATCCTTGGGCAAGAAGTTTGTGTAAACTTGTTGAAACTCTTCCAAATAGGATTAAGGTGGTTTCTGCAGATGGTTTACCACTAAATAATCACATCAAAGTTGTATCTGAAGCATAACTAAAATATTTCTATGATTATTCAGTGGTAAAACACTGACAAAATCCTCTTTAGACTCCTATAAGCTGGAAAAATATTAGTCCTAACTTTAATTTGATGTTTGTATAAAGCATCTTTGGAATGCATTAGATGGAGTTTTCCTTGTTTATGGGTATATAATTTTAATTCTGTGAATATGTATTTTTTGCATTTGTCAAAATGTTTATAATGTTAATGTTTTATTTTATAGATTGTTTTTAATATTTTGTCTAAACATCTTGTCTCTCTTCATATAAAATTATGAAGATTTGCGCTCCCACGCTTATTTTCCTTGTTAAATATTTTGTCAGATTTTGAAAAAATATTTTGATACATTAGATACACTCCATTAGGCTTAAAAAGTGTACAAGATTTTTACAAATTATGATAAATAGTTTCCAGTTTAATGGAATTTCTTCAAGAGAAATTTTAAAGATTTTTTTTCTTCAGAACGTTCTATGTTTTGGTTTCATCATTTCTTTTCAGATTTCAATTGTAACTTATTTGAAAAAAAACCTAAGAAACATATATTTACCTAGTTCACAACATTAGTTCCTTACTTGAATTTATAAACTAAACGTATAAAATAAGGCTTCTAATCTTGTTTAATTTCTAAGTTTTTCTATTTTCTAATGTACACTATATTCTTGACATTTTAGAGTTAATTTTATTGGGAGAGGTTTAATTTTGTTTCATTTTACATCAAAAAAGCAAACAATAAAAAACAATGTTACCTTCTGTGGTTCAGCAAAGTCAATGTATGGATCATCAGGTATAGACTTGTCAAACTGGTAAGGAGGATCTGTCTGGGGGACAAAGCTGTACTTGTGCACAATATCCAAGTTGTGTCTTTGCCATACATCCTAAAAGTTATTGTAGTATTAGCTTTTTGGAACTTTTCTTACATATCACACAATCCTTATAATAAAGTCTGTCTGTTTGTAACAAAGGATTTCGTTAACCGCTGAACCAATATGGTATCTTTTACAGGGTAGCTTTTCATATGTCCAGGGAAGGTTTATAACTATTTTGGGGGAGAGTACCACCACCCTCCTAAGAGATATCACCCCTAAAAAAATTACCCCCCCCCCAAATTTTTTAAAAATCTTATTTAAAAACTAAAATTTAAAATAGGGGGGGGGGGGCTAGGGTCGACGTTCTCCCTCCCCCCACCCAAATTTTGTTTTAATTTTACTTTTGAATCTAAAATAAAAATTTGGGTAGCGAATTCAACTCCCTCACTTCTCAAGTGCCCCTTGAGGCATCTAGAGGCATAGCCGCTAGTATGAAATATAACAACAAAAGTAAAATGTATTGTTCTATCTATTTAAAGTATTAAATTAAGTTTAGGCATGGTTTTAATTAAGAATGATAATTTTAATTAATTATATTTCCACAATTGTTTTCCATGAATGAAATATTTGAAATGTTGAGGATATCAAATGATGAATATTCATGAATGCTGATCTTTTATTTTATTAAATTTTCCTTAGAAGTTGTTCCCAATCTTAACTTTAATTTAAATATTAAGTTTTTGTTGTCAAATATAAATATTAGATGTTAAATAATTGTTAAATAAAATAAATCAGCTATTTATGATTTCTTAAAAGTAATCATTTGTTGTTGACAAAATAAAATTTTATTATTTTATTGTCAAGATGATAATCTTTCAAATTTTCCCTATAGCCATTTAATCCAAAAATTTATTTAGAATTATCCTATGGCCGTAGAAGGGGTCTTAATATTCCTAAAAGAAACTGTTGAAAGATTAGAAGAATTTAAAATGTGCATCTTGAGAATTCTTGATTAAACTATTTGTTCAGGCAAACTTTTTCCCGGATAACTTTGCAATCTCTCTTACAAAAGATCATCTAGAAAACTTTTACTAAGTTTACCCCCTTGAAAATATCTTGCTTTTTAAAATTGATCAGTAGACTTAGTCAGTTTAATTTAAGAAGTTCTATAATGAAAAAAAAACTCTTTCATTTATTTTTAATTAGAGAGAGATGTATTTTTGTTCATCCATATGTAATATAATGTTAATATCAAAAGTTTTGATACATTTATAAAATGAGATACTTTGTGATCCAGCAAAAAGTACATTTAACTCCTTTTTTCGTTTTTGATGAAGAAAAATAATTTAATAAGGAAATATTTAACCTCTTCCTAAAAGTAATTATTGGACAAGAAAAAAACTAGTTATAGAAAGATAATTGAAAAGCAGGATCTTATATCTGCAAATTAGAAAATAAATTGCTCTCAATTAATATCAAAACAACAGTTTGATCTTGTATACAAAATGTTAATGAAAACAAATTATGAAAATCAAATGTTTTTTTTTATTTAAGTGGACTATATCTTTGAAAGTGATCCTATTGACAATTCTCAAAAAAGATAGTACCTTGAATTGAAATCAATTTTAAAAATCTAATGAACAGCAGATTTAGGGTCATAATATTCTTTTTTTTTAATAATTCAGATATATAAAGTGTTGATAATTTATGATTATTATCATTTGTTTGTTTTATAAATGTTATCATTCTTGTTTTACATAAAAGATGTTTAAATTCTCAAAATCCCTTAGGTACTTTAGAAATTACATTCTAAATTGTTCCTTTCAAAATTATTTTGAATTGGTACATATAATGTACTTTTTCATTGCAAAGCTACTTTTTAAAGAGCGTTTTAACATAAAAGTTTAAAAAATAATTGAAAATGTTTTGGAAAATAAGTTTAATACTTAAAAAGAAAGCTAGTTGAAATTTTTTTATTTCTTAATTAATGATATCTGAGTTTTATAAAGTATACTTATATTCTGAATTAAATTCACTTTTGAAAGTGAAGCAATTTTTGTTAATTAAATAAAATAAAACATGAGGTTAAACAGATAATATAAATGCAGAAAGTAAGATAGACAGCTAAATATCCAAGAAATCAAAAATAGAACATAAGATATAAAGACTGGTTTGTATCTTACCTGTGACAAACCTGTAGAAAAATTCTTACTATTGACAGAATCATTGAATTCTTGAAAAGATATAGGGACAACTACATATCCTACCTCTAACAAATGTTGAAAGAAAAGTCCAACAATAGGTAGAACAGTTGAAACTCCCATCAAGAATGATCTGTACTTCCAAACAAAATACCTAAATAAATATCAATTATAGAATAAATTGGCTATGTGCAGTGATATACAGTAATGTAAAGCGATATACAGCAATGTACAGCGATATACTGCGATGTGCAGCAATAGAAGCAAAAACTCCATAATCCATCACTAAGGGAGCTTTAATAAAATGGCAGGAGGATCTAATTATTCGATCGGGAGGTCAATATTTTCAAAGGGCTTGGATCCTGATGCTGCAAATATAAAGTATGCCTAAAATTGAACAGGGAACATATGTTTTTTAAAAAGAATTATATGAATTTTTTGTTGCTGTGCTACTTACAAACACTTTCATCCTCTTGAAATTTACAATGAATGTAAAGTTATGACCATCTGCCTTATAACTTCTAAATATTTATAGAATAATTAAGAAAGTTTGAAAGTAAATTACATTTGTGTGTTTTGTTTGTGAGCTAGGTTTGCAGTAAGAAAGAGGAAAGAAGTTTACCCCAGCTTATACTAACAATGAAATAAATTCGGAAAAATCACGAAACCTTTTTCAGCTGTCGTTGGGGGGGGGGGGGGCAACACATATGTAGTCAAATTGACGACCTCTCAATTTGCCCCCTAAATATTATTTTATATATATTTCGCTTGTTGGATATGAATTATTCCTGAGTAAACCCAGTTAAACACAGTTAAACACAAATGAAAATTATGATAGTTTTATATGTAGCAAACAAAAGCTTTAGCCTTTTTTGTTAATTTTAACTTTAAGATTTTTAGAATTAAAAATTCCTATTATATAAAGTAGTAATTTTTTTTTGTCTATAGCTTAAGATTTTTTATAACTACTGAACCTATTGAGTTTTTCATTTTATAGAAGCCTTTCTTATAGATCCCTTGATGGTTTTAGGCTATTTGATTTCTATATGTAAGTCTGGTTTTAGGCTCTTTTTTTTACTTTCTTCACTCCTTCGAATACATAGCTCCTAGATGCTAGGAGCGCAGCCGCTAGTAAAAAATATATAATAAGACATTTGGTATGATATAAATAAAAACAATAAAGATATAAAGAAAAAATAATAAAGAACTATATATTGGTTTAGTACTCTGACATTAAGTTAATTTATTATCTCTTGAACTATTTAGTGCCCCCCCCCCCCCCCAACCAACCAACTCAACTTTTTCAAACATGATTTTTGCTATCTTTCATAACTCTAACTTAACATAACTCAATACACATGCATATTTTCACAAAGGTAATTTGATTTGAGGTCCACATTAAATTTTGGGGAACACAGTAATAGTGTCTGACTGATTATGACGTAACAAAAAAATAGCCAATGAGAGGCCGTTATTGACCAATGGTAAAATTTATAGTGGCCTCTCATTGGCTATTTTTTTTTTGTTACGTCATAATCAGTCAGACACTATTACTGTGTTCAATTTTGGGGATATTTCTAATATCTCTCGAAGGCAATATAAACTTTTATTATTCAATTATACTACACCGCTAAGTATATAAGAAATTTTTATTTTACAGGGAATGTTTGAGGCTATTCTTAAATTAAAAAAAATATATTAAAGTAAAAAAAGGAATATCATGTTTCTTTTCACACAAAAAATTGTAAATAATTATTGTTTAGATACAGCAGACCATTTGAAATATATTTTGATTATTTAATTTTTTTTTTGTCTATTTATGTGTTATCAATAAAATAACGTTTTGCTGTGAATTTTTTAACAATTCATAAAACATTATACTCAAAGGTTTAAGATGCGCCTCTTTCTGGCATAAATGTCCTTGTTTTAATAAGAACAGAACTTTTCTTCCAAGAAATTCTTGACAGACAATAAACATCCTTATTTTCAGATTTTCTAAAAAACATAATAAAAACAAGGACGATCCTACAATAACATCCATAGAAGCTAAGCTCAGCAAATTAAATTATTGGACAGAGATACAACCACCTCCAAAGGGGTTATGTATAAATAATATCGGCTTAATTGTCCCAAGAATTAACAACTAAAATATTTAATTTTATTCAAAAGTTGACGTTTATGGAAGTACTGATGACAATTATCAAAGAGTTGCCACGCTCTACCAAATTTTACTAAGGTTTAACACTTTTAGAATGATTCTAACAATAATTTATGTTTATGTCTACGAATCTACGAAAAAAAGCTTAAGTTTAGAAAATCTTTGTTTTTAATAAATAAAAAAGAAAGTATTTTCCATCTTTAGAATTCTAATTAGATTTTCTTCCATTATTTTCTTTATTCAAAAATTTTCTTTCTTTTCAGTTATAAGATCTTCTGTTGTTAAGCTGTAGAAATAGTGAAATTAGAACAATACTCTATAATACAAAGTAGAACGATGTGTGTCTCTGTCTGAAGCTTAAGATCTCGGTAACCAATGAACCGATTGGGTTCTTTTCTTTAGGGAATATACCTACTGGTCCTGTGGTGGTTTATGGATATTTTCTTGGAAGATGGGACACCCCTAACCCTCAATAAAGAAAAAATCTCCACTGCAACCTAGGGGTGAAGCCCCCGTGAAAAAATTGCCCACCAATTTTTTTAAGCCGCTACTATTGTTTAAATTAGTAGTAATCGTTTTTTGTCTGTAGCGAAGGATCTCACTAACTTCAGAACCGAAATAGTTCTCCTGTACAGTGAAGCTTCTTATAGTTCTAGGGAAGGTTTTCTAACTATTTTAAGGGAGGGTATCAATAGAAATCATCCATAGAAAAAATTAACCCACCCCCTCTCCTTCCAAAAAAAAAAATTTTTTTAATTTTCTTTGAAAACCTTAAATTAAGAATTAAGACAAGTAGCAGAAAAAGAAAGATTCAAAAGTAGGTCTAATAAAAGAGAAGGATTTATTTAAATTGTTCAAAAGAGGGAAAGAAAGAGAGAGAGGGAGAGAGAGAGAGAGAGTGAGAGTGAGAGAGAGAAAGGGAGAGAGAGAGAGAGAGAGAGAGAGAGAGAGAGAGAGAGACTTACAAAAATTTTAATTAATTGAAAAATATCTGAAATTTTAAAAAAGATTTATAATGTGGGTGACCCTCCTTATATCCACCTCCCTATCTTGAAAATTTTAATTCCGTAAAGGGAAAAAATATTGTTTAAGGACAAAGTGTAAAATCTCAAATGGGGGGTAATTCAAATTTGGCGAATTTTTTTTTTCTGCTACCCTTAAAATTTTTATCTAAAGGGGATAAATTTTAAATATAGGTTAGGGTAATTACACCCACTAATAGATGTATAGATAAGCTGATAAAATTAAGGAGGGGGAGGTTGAAGGGTCCAATCTTAATCAAATGGATTTTGCCTAAAAACTTGATATTTTGTTGAAAATGAAAAACGTGACTTTTTTAATAATCTCAAATAATAAAGTACTTCAAAATAATATGATATTAATATTTGTATTAGATATATTTTTTTAAGCGAATCTTTATTATTATTAGGGTTTTTGGGTGCGCAAAGAAAAGCTGTTTTCTTTAGGTTAGGCATGTTATAATTGTCCTTTCGACTTCAAACTAAAGATGATGATTATTGTACTAAATAAGTACCAGAAAAAAAACTAATTATGAACTGTTTTGATAATAGTTTAGGTATTGTAAAATGTATAATTATTAATTATCCTACACATTTATTTAAAAATAATTCTTGAACAAAAAGGTTTTAAGAGGAGCATTTATATTATCCTAAAAGTGTAAGTAGATCCTTAAAAACAATCCTATATTAACGCCATTTTACAAAAAGTTAAATCAATATTCTGCTAATTAATTGTTTATGTTAGTGTGTTATACCGTTTAATTTCAGAGCTTTGCTTTACAGTATTAATGTAATTTATGTCATGCGCCTGACCTAGCAACTTACCAGAAAGCGGGTAGGTCAAGTTCTCTGTGTATGATAGCGGTCAACCTTGGTCCGCGCATTTGCAGCTTCAGCCGCTGAAAAAAGAGGAAATCCATAAATAAGTAACTGCAAAGAATAAATCTTAAGAAGGGACGGGGACTCTAAATCACAATGGTACCCAAAGTTTTATAAACACCATCTCTCATTCGTTTACTTTTGATATAATCAGCACACATCTTCAGTGTCCATTCTTTTCTACCAATAACATTCATATTTTGATTTCGTAATTGGAGGGGAACATCAATTGCACCACCCCTTAATATGCAGGCTAAATTTACACTTTTTCAAATATTGTCAGTAAATCACACACAACAACCTGTACAGACTAATACATAATCACTTTACATATTTGTGTTCCCTGTTCTAGTAATGCATTCCATGTACTGTAAAGACTTTACCTTTATCTAAGGGTACTAAAATGGTTAGTAGCTGTAATTAATACACTCTTACATCAATTTGTACTTGGTTACCCAACAGACAACTAACCCTTTGATTGCAAAAAGATTGTATGAAAGTCCTAACTGAGTATGGAAATGAGTTGCGCCTGTTTTTGTACCAATGCATTACATACCCCATATTCTTACTATAAGTATCCCACTTCTGACATAGCAGCAGTATATTCTTTTTTTTTAACGTATCTAGTATAACGCGATGTGGTTCAGACTCGAACCCGCAACCTCTCGGATAGTATCGAACACATTACCTCCTCGTCCAGATTAATAGCGCCGTCCTTGACAGGGATCTTGGTCTCAACCTTGACATTTCCAACCTAAACAGGATTCAGATCATCGATATATTATGACTTGGATGTTGCACCAGATTTCCATGAACTCTGACAAAGTGATGCTCGTAGCTGGCTAAAATAATCCCATTTTTTCCATCCTGCAAAATAATTTCAAAGCATCTAAACGGGTTTAAATTTGAGAATTAGTCAAGGCTGCCGAGCCCTTTCCTTTTAAAAAGTATTTTCAAAAGTTTTTCCTTTCTACAGAAAATAAGGAAAATTAAGTGATATTATTTTCTTACTTTCACTGACGGATGAGGACAATTATATCCATACGTAGCACAGCAAAAGCAAGTAATATTCGAAGCAAAATTAGGTACTATGCAGTAAAGATATTGCTAAAACAATGAGTACATTCACAAATATTAAAGAAGATTCCAGTCACCACTTAGTAAAAACATATGGTAGTTGTACGGACAAACAGTATGTATATGTAGAGTAGCGTCTCTCTCCACTCAAAGATTATCTATAGAGTAGCATCTCTCTCCACTAGAAGATTATCTATAGAGTAGCGTCTCTTTCCACTAGAAGATTATCTATAGAGTAGAGCACAGACTATAAGATTATCTATAGAGTAGCATCTCTCTCCACTAGAAGATTATCTATAGAGTAGAATCTCTCTCCTCTAGAAGATTATCTATAGAGAAGCATACCTCTCCACTAGAAGATTATCTATAGAGTAGCATACCTCTCCTCTAGAAGATTATCTATAGAGTAGCATCTCTCCCCACTAGAAGATTATATATAGAGTAGCATACCTCTCCTCTAGAAGATTATCTATAGAGTAGCATCTCTCTCCACTAGAAGATTATCTATAGAGTAGCATACCTCTCCACTAGAAGATTATCTATAGAGTAGCATTCTTTCCACTAGAAGATTATCTATAGAGTAGCATCTCTTTCCACTAGAAGATTATCTATAGAGTAGCATCTCTTTCCTTGAGAAGATTATCTATAGAGTAGCATCTCTTTCCTTGAGAAGATTATCTATAGAGTAGCATCTCTCTCCTCTAGAAGATTATCTATAGAGTAGCATCTCTCTCCACTAGAAGATTATCTATAGAGTAGCATCTCTCTCCTCTAGAAGATTATCTATAGAGTAGCATCTCTCTCCACTAGAAGATTATCTATAGAGTAGCATCTCTCTCCTCTAGAAGATTATCTATAGAGTAGCATCTCTCTCCACTAGAAGATTATCTATAGAGTAGCATCTCTCTCCTCTAGAAGATTGGTGCAATTCTTTGGATTATATTAAATTTTTTCTCTGAATAGGTGCACGATTTATCCAATCTATCTATTTATCTATCTGTCTAATTTATCTATCTATCTATCCATCTATCTCTCAACTCACCAGCGCAGGAATTGTCACACAAAAGCTTGCTTTGTCCGTTGACTCAAAGAGGGTCGAAGCCGTTTCCAAGACCTTAATGAACAAAATATCATGAAAAATTTAAAGAAAAATAATTTATGCTTTTGGATGCATAATTTTAATTTGTTTTTCGATTCTAATGAGCTATAAATGTCAATTGGTATCAAATATGACATTTTCAGTTCTAACAAGTATAACAATCTTTAAAAGTGGCGCAATAAGAACAAACTACCAACAAAATTAAGAGACAAAAAAGAACAGTTTAGCAGTTAAAAATATTCCGATCAATTGATGTTTTAATGTTGGTAAGAAGTAAAATATGTGAGAAATTCTTTTTCTTTTGGCAGAGATTTTAAATAAATTATTGAATAAGACTTATTCTTTGCATAGATCATTTAAATAATTATATTTAAAGTTAATTTAAAGTTTAATTAACTTAAATTAGGCAAATCAGACAAAGGTGGTGCAATCAATGAGTTGGTTGTCTGATGGGTGTTACTTAATCTAATACCCCTGGTTTGGACGGAAAATGAGAGAGTTGGGTCCCCTTAGTTATCCTGGATTGTTGAACCTGGCGTTAGAGTGATAAGTAGGCATATCAGTGACTTAGTGACGTTTGAACAGACCATAGTTCTACAGAAGCTGTGCTAATACTAATTATTTATAAATTCTAGTAAAAGGTTCATACAAATTACTTTGCAATTTAATATGAAATTAAAAACTATCTAGCCCAATTTCATAAAACTATTTGTAACAGCATAGCAACTCTATAACACTGTTCTTCTGTGCTTAACTATTGACAACGTTATTCAAGTTCCTTTTTTACAAAGTACAAATAATCAAAAACACACCTGTATTCTTATATAAAAGTAACAGGATGTCTGTTTGTCACCCCCGAAAAAATGACCCTTCCCCCCCCCCCAAAAAAAAGTGGAGGGTCGAATTCCCCTCCCGCCTTTAATTCTTTCCCAATTTCCCTTGGGGGGGTTAACCTTTCTCTCCCATCTACCTACCCCATGATATCGTCGGTTTTTCCTAAAACAAATTTTTTTGAACGCTCACACAAAGGTTCTTTAGTATAAAATTTATATAAGATAGATTAATCTTTTCTTTAAATTGCTACCAATAAACTACCAAAGGCCTAATTGTGTAATATTTATAAAGTCTGATTAATCTGTTCCCGTTAACTGTGATTTAAAACAGTGTAAATTATTGAAATGATATACAATTTTGTACTTTTGTTAAATATCAAATGTTCTGCTAATGTCAAACATGCAATAATTAAACTATTTTTATATGCCTTTCTATTCTTAATTATATAATGTATATCGTTTATTTTAATTTATCTTTAAATCAAAAGCCTATTTTACAGAAAAAAAATATATTATAGGTCCTTTTTCTAATTTATTCCATAAATTTCTAAATATTTAGTCCACTAATAGTGTATCCATTTACATATTTAATAGTATTCTATTGATATGTCCATTAAGATATATAAGTTGGAAAGAATTTTATGTTAGAGGGAGATTTGAAATCTGCATCAAATTTTAAGAATTTTTATAAAATTCGTTTTTGTATAATTCTTTATCTAAAAGCGAAAATACAATTTAAGTTAATTAATTTTGACAACTGTGATTGGTGGATTGAAAATTATCTGCGCTCTGATTGGAGAAGCTTAAGTGTCGCACATCATTCAACCAATCAGAGCACAGGTAGTTTCTAATCCACCTATCCTATTGGTCAAAATTTATGAACTTAAATTGTATTTCCGCTTTTAGATAAAGAATTAAACAAAAAACGAATTTTATAAAAAAAATCCTTTAAAAATCCCTCTAACATTAAAATTCCTTCTAACTTATATATCCTAATGTCCATCCGTTTACAAACCTCAGAAACAAATTTGTTTGTATTTCTCAAGCTCTAAGTGTCCCTTTTTCATCTATGTGTTTTTTGGGTGTCTATCTATCTATCCATTAGATGTCGATACACTATCCATCCATCGACAAACCTTTGAAACAAATTTGTTTGTATTTCTCAAGCTCTGGGTGTCTTCTGGTTCCAAATCAATTCCCATGTCCAATAAAAATACTTTCTTTTCTGTCAAGAATTCCTAGATAGATTGATATGTTTAGATAGATAAATATGTAAACAGATAGATAGAAAGATTGATAGATTGATATAAAGGTTACATTGATACAAAGAAAGGCAAAAAATGTTAGATACCAATAGAATGTGGCCTAAACCCACCTCATGACAAATAAAAAGCTTCCCTGAAAAGTACTACTCATGTTAACCAGCAATTTTCGAGATCTTTAGCTTTAGACAATAGATAAATAGATTAGATATATTTAGATTGATAGTTGGTTAGATTATAGATAGAATTCCATAAATACTTAAAAAATAGATAGATAATTAAAAGAGAGATAAAAGATGGATTTGATAGTTGAATCGATGGGTATATAAAATAAATAAACATATATATAGATAGATAGATTTTCAGAAATATAAAAAATGAATATTAAAAGAGAAAAATTCATTAAATCCTTTTTCACTGGAGCACTATTACATATAAAAACAAAATAAATTTCTCCTATTCATAAATATTTAATAATTTTTGCAAATATTCATAATTCCAGAAATGAAGCTACTCTTACAGTCAAAATGTCTGTCCGGCTTTATGTAAATTACGTGATTTCTCGGTTGTTATTAAAGGTGGTTGCTATGAATGTTGGCATCCTTCCTATACAATTTTTTGTAATCTTTAATGCATATGTTTCAAATATTAAATTTGCAAAAAAATAACAAATATTTAAATATACTTAAAAAAATAAAATAAAATATAAAAAAGAAACAAATCATAGATAGATCATAATTTAGATGACCACAGATAGATAAACATATAGATAGATAGAAAGATAAATAGAAAGATAAACAGATAGATAAAATTATAGATAGGCAGATAGATAGACAGATAGATGGACAGATAGATAGACAGATAGAAAGACAGATAATTTGACAGATAGATAGACAGATAGATAGAAAGATAGATAGACAGATAGATAGACAGATAGATAGACAGATATATAGACAGATAAATAAAGAGACAGATAAATAGACAGATAGATAGACACATAGATAGACAGATAGATAAAAAGATAGATAAAAAGATATATAAAGAGATATATAGATAGATAGTTAAAAAGGTAGATAGATACCTCCAGTATATCAGAAAGTCCATAGGCTGATTCTATTCTATTAGGTCTCATTCCGCTAACATCTAAGAGAATAATGTATTCATTAATTTGCTGAGCGCTTTTATGATTGGATGTATTCTTGTTTTAAATAAATACTAAACCGATAAATTCTCCAATAAGAGGAGTTTTATATAGTTTCCAGGATTACTTTTGGAATATTTAATTTTCAAATTCAAGACTTGGGATGCTTTTGGTCTATTTTCTTCCATTTCTTATCCTGTTCGAATATAGATCACCTAGATGCTAGTGGCGAAGCCGCCAGTATAGATAAATAAAGTAATTGATGCGAGGCCAGGTTTTGGTGTTTGTTGTAAATGTAATGTAATCAAACTCTTCATTTTCCTTTAAGACTTTTTTAACCCCCATTTAAATCGCACCAAATTTTCATAAAATAAAGTGATGCTTACTAATATAACGACACCCTCTTTACACAGTACACACCCCCTCTTTGTTAATGGATGAACGAACTGGCTATTAAATGAGGTCCATATCAGCAAGCTAAATTGATGACAAATTTTCCACTGTCATTATGTCCACGTATTAAATTCTATATCTATTCCCATATACATATCCTTTCGTGCGTTTTGATGACAGATGCCAGTAGTCCTAGAGTGTAAAAGTTTGAAAAGCAAAAAGGGAAAAATCCAGCCATAGTAACAACAACTGAATTTATTTATAAACAAGGATGACAACATCAATAAAAGCGAAGCACGGTAGGACAAACGGACATTAAAACTTGTATAGTGTCAGAACTGCATAATCAGAATATAAATATATAAGAGTCAAAGCAAAATTGTAAGTAAATTTGTTGAAAAACTGCTTGATACAGGATAATGTTTATGGACATACTTACATTTTTAGGACTTGATTATAGAGTTGCTTCGCTTATTACATTATACTTTGTTGTCCCAGGAATCAATATACTAAAAATCAGATCAATCGGATGATTAGATCACATAAAAATTTGTTGTTAAAAAAGTAAAAAAATCAGCATGTTTAAATGGACGTACGGACATTTTGGTAATGATTATAGAGTTGCTACGCTTTCTAAATCGTACCTAACTACTAAAGGAATCACCATACAAAATTTGAAATCGATATGACAATTCTAACATGCCTAAAAAGCTATCCGTTACGGACGGACGTACGGATGTACGGATGAACCGACCCTAATTATAGAAAAGCTTCGCTTTTAAAAACGTGTAAAGGTTTCTTGATTTTGGGGGACAACAAATCGTAATAAAGACGACATTTTATCTGCACCAAATTATTATTTTAGATTTATTTCGCTTGTTGGCTATACCTTATTACTGCAAATAATGACTAATTTAAAAAAAATTAATATTTAGTTTAAAAAATCTTGTTTTTTTCCCATTTCAATAAAAAGAAAACCTATATAAAACCCTATATGTACAGAAAACGTACTGTATATAATTGGACCCTGGATTCGCCTGTCATTCAAGTTTTGTCATAATTTTAAGCATAAGCAATCACTAAATGTACATAAAAAAGAACAATGAACTTTGATTCAGTAAGAATAGAGAAACTTTTATTTTGTATTAACAAAAGTTAAATGCTATATAGTTAAAACCGGTTTTTCTTACAAAACTGCATTCATGGACGGCCGAACGTACGGACAAAGTGCATTGGAAAATGTGAAATTCTAGCTTTCAACGAAATTGAATTTCTCTTCTTCTCTCCCATTTATATCTTTCTTTATCTCTCTCTCTCTCTCTTTTTCTCCCTCTCCCTCTCTCTCTCTCCATCTCTCTCTCTTTCTCTTTGTTTACATTATCCAATTTAAAGTGAAAGTACAATGTGTTCACTGCAGGGATAAAAAGGATAGGACATTTAAAGAAAAATTATTCTTTGCTCAAATAAAAAAGTCTTGTTAAGATTAATTGTAAAGACGTCAAAGCTTTCAAAGGGGGCAATATATATTCCAATTAATTGTCCAGTATGGCATCGAAACCGAATAATTTCCGCTTTATTAGAACCTGTTCACAGCAATACCGCAAAATCCTGTATATCCTTGTATTACAGACAATTTTCCACGAAATTTAAAATATAAATCTTAAAACTAACTCTATCCTAACAAAACTGATTTAATCTTAAAATTTTTAATTTCTATATTCACGTAAAACAACATATCTCTTTTTCCCCATTCTAAGATGTTATGTGTTATTTATAATTTGATATCGTAAAATTTCAATAACAATCTATTTTGAAAAAAATAAACTAGATACCTATATCATATATTAATGAGTTAAGGAGATTGGACAAAAAGAATTAAATCAATTTTCTCGTATTCATTCGAATCCGGTGGATAGGAACCGGTTCTCATCCATACGAAAAAACTATGTCTAGCATCGTATTATATCCAGCTTTCTACGAATATAGAAATGTACAATCATAAGATTAAAACCAGTTTATTTTGGCCCGTGCCTTCAGCACCTCGGGGCTAAAAAAAACTGGTTTCAATCTTATAATTGTACATTCTATATCCGCGAAAAGCTGTTTATAATACGATGCGAGAAATCACTATTTCATTTGCGAGAAGAAAAATTTTATTTTTATAAAAATTAAAGATAACATGCAATCCTTAGAAAAAATATTCCAGTGAAAAAAAAACTAAATTTTAATAATAGAATATTTTAAAACTCGATATTTAATAGCCTTTTAACTTAACTTAGATATAGAATAATTATAAATGTAATTTTATATTGGTAAATTTTATTATAAAATTTTCCATTGTTATTTCTACCAAAAAAGAAACACAATAGAAAATCTAAACAGTTTTTTAATAAAAAAAACTTACAATAGAATTTATAAAATATAACTTCAAATATGGATTTGGTCATAGTTTTATATAGAAGAAAATAAAATATTTTATTTCTTATATTTATCCATAAGCTATCTTTTATCATAAAAATGAAAGTAAAGAAAAGCTATTTATACCTCTAACTGTCCCGATTTTGTCTTTAAAATGTGGCAATAGCGTCGGAAATATCAAAAACCAATATGCTAGGATACGAAAAGGGTCTTCATCAATTGAGCCAGGCAGTTGTCTGGATTATACATCTATGAATACTTATACGTTTAATTCAAAAACAATTTGATCTTAAAAGAACGTACTTTCAATAGGATCACAAAAGTGTAGCTATGCCAAATATGAAACTATACCATTAATATAATGCCCTACTAAGCTACAGACCTATGAAGAAGAAAAGCTTCGCTTTTCGCTACAAGAGCAAAATATATTTTTGACATCTTTATTAAAAATAAAATTCGAAGAATGACGTAATATGATTTAAAATTTTGATTTTTAAGAGAAGTTTTTTAATAATATAAGCTTAGAATCTTCGTCATAAACAGACAAAGAAAATTAGATAGACAGAGACAGTTAATCGCAGACAAATAGATATTCTTACCGATCAGCTCGCAAGTCTCTGTCCAAAGGTGTGGGGCAAAATCTTTTGACAATGTTTTTCTCCAAGGGGGGCACTGCTCCCGTCCGGAAACCTAAATAGATAGACATATATGTAGATGGATAGATAAATAGATATATAGATAGTTAAATAGATGAATAGCTAGTTACATTGATATATACTTTTTATTATACTTACGGCTCTGTCCCTAGAAGCCTCTAGGGGCACTAAAGGTAAGGGTAAAAATCAACCCCCCCCCTTAAAGGGGTTCAGAGGTTGGCAAGATCTTTAGCTCCAAACAAAAAAGGTACTGCTTTATATAATAAGATAAAGTAGTTATAAAGATTAAGATTATTTACTATAACGATTTACATTTTAGGATAGCTACACACGCTTGGTTTTTTATTAAATGAATAAGTTAGGGTACAATGTTTGGCACTTTTGATATAAGTAAATGATAATAAAAAACCCATAGAATGCGATAATAACTTCAGAAAAATCGAAGAAAATAGTTTTAATACTTAATTAACGTTTTTAAGTTTTTCTTCAAAAAGTTTAGATAAGATGCCTTTAAAAGTCGTCTATGATTTTGTCAGGGATAAAAATGTAACTTTAAAATAAGAATTACAACATATTTTTTCAATTAGTACAAAGTAAAATTTTGAACATTTTATTGATCAGTATATTTTTTAAAATGTGAAGTAGAAACCTGAATATTTTATCATGAAAATTGTGTTATGATTTGATTGTCTGCTAGATTACAAGAAAAAAGATACTGACAGTACTTGTTGGTTCTTTAAAAATAATTAGGTAGATTACTTTCAGAACCCCTCTTTTGCACTTAGTGTACTCAATATCTAGACAGCCAACCATTGTTTTAGAATTGTTCAATTTTTTTAACTTCTGATAAAAACAGAATTAATGGTATTTTTGTAAATATTATACCTCCAAGAAATGGCTATACTTCCCAATCATATGTTGTGTGATATTTAAGAGGAATTATTTTGATATAATGTCATTAAAATATTCGTTAAAAAAAGTGCTATTCTAGCTTATACTTTACATTTTAATGTGTATGATAATTCAAATAAAAGATAATGAAGATTTATATTATATTTAATTGTTATAATTATAAAGAAAAACCTGGAAACAGTAAAAAACTGACTTTATTTTATTGACGTAGGGAAAATTTTGTCAAATATTTGAATAAAAAAACACTATAAAACAAAATAAATTATTTTTAATATAGTCACAAAAAGGCTTAATGAGTTTAGGAAATATTTCATTCACTAATCATGTCATTTAAACTCTATTACACAGAATACATTGTAAAAAGATGTTCTCGTTTTAATTTTAAGTAATTTGAAATGCATTTTAATACCTTTTAATGATTTATTTTTTGAAACATCTTTTTATAAAATGTTATTGATTTTTGAAGTTATATGTTAAAATGTTTTTAAATTTTGTTAACATTTTGTTTTAAATGTAGAAAATTGGTAATTCTAAACATTCAAAAAATGATTTTATTAAATTTTCATCACTTAAATTGCATGTTTGATGAAATTTTCAACTGATAATTCAAGAAAAATCGTTTAAGTTTTATTATATATTACTTTGAAATGTTAAAAAAATATGATTATTGTCAAAAATGTGGAAGTTATACTTTCCTCAAAAAAAGACCTAAAACATGCAAATTAACACGTGTAATGAGATTTTTTTTCTTTCAGGTTTAATTTTAAGTAATTATTGATATTTTTTGTAAAAAGGATTTTATATAAAAAGTTTTAAAACTCGAGTTATGTAGTGGTTCTAAAAAAGGTTGCGAATTTATGCAATTTTCTTGCAAAAAAAATTTTCTAGGATTTTAAAAATAGCAAAGGGTGTTATTAGACGTACTTACAGATACAATTGCAAAGTCATTTTGGCCAAACACTAAAATAAAGTTTTGACATCTGAGGGTCCAACCGTGTACACTTTGATCATTGGATTGTTTTAGGCAATTTTATTATCTAGATTTAAGTCTTGAAGTCTTGAACTTACTGCTAAAATGTGAGTTTTGTGACATACCTTTATTCTGCACAACTTGTCTGATGTTTTGATTCTGTTCAGATAGGTTTTCAATTGGGAGGGAGAGAAACAGTTTGATGGATACCTAGATAGATATATAGTTAGATGGTTAGTTGGATACCTTTATGCATAAATAGCCAGGTTTATAGATATTTATCAAGAATAGAGCCGTATTGAGAGATAGTTACTTATAAAAAAGGTAAGCTATATCGATAGATACTTTGATACACAAAAGCAAAATATACATAATACATATATGTATGTATAAGTTGAAAGTTTTATAATCAAATTAGATAATAAGCAATTGTATATTTAGATATTAAAAACTAGAATAAATAATTTGTATGGATAGATAATTATTCAATATAAACATAGATGGATAAATAGTAAATAGATAGATAGTATGATAGCAATTAACTGTCTATTTATTAATGGATAGATAGTAAGATAGCTCGAAAGGATGCTGTGAGTATTGTTGCAAAAAATGGGGACATGATTCCAGTGACGTCATATTTTTCTTTCCCGAAAAAGGGAAGGGGGGAAGAAAATCTCTTCAAAAGAGATGGGGAAAACCCCCTTTTCTCCCATCTCTTTTTTTCTTCCCCCCTTCCCTTTTTTAGGAAAGAAAAATATGACGTCACTGGAATCATGTCCCCATTTTTTGCACCAATACTCACAGCATCGCTCGAAAGATGTGCTGCTAAACCACTAGAAGGCTTAATAAAAACTATAGATCTGTAAATGTATACTTAACAAGATAGCATATCAGAAGTTTGTAGATGGATAGATAGATAGTAAGATAGCTAAAAATATATAAAATGTATACCTTGTGCTGCTAAACCATTGGTAGGCATAATAAGAACTATAGATCAGGTACAATACACCAAGGCAGCACATCATATATCTTAACAGGTAATCATAGGTTTGTGGTTGTCGGGCAGACGGACGAATGGACAGATAGATAGAACGACAGATAGACTTCGTATTTAAGTTCTTCTGCTCAAAGAAAAAATTCCTAAACTTTGGTTTTGTTTCCAAAGAAATGTGTATGTGTGTGAGAGAGAGAGAGAGAGAGAGAGAGAGAGAGAGAGAGAGAGAGAAAGAGAAAAAGAGACAGAGAGCGAGCGGACATGGGTTCAAAAACTTTGGGAACTTTTATATAATTTTGATTCTTTTGGTTTTAAACCAACAGTGTCCAAACTTTTCAACCCCTAACTATAATCTACAGAAAGGGGTAACTTTGTTAATCATCATTTGGGATGAATACAAAATTATTGTTCGTTTTCTTATCCCTTAAGATCCCTGTCCTTGATCCCGTTCGACATAAGTCATAACAATTGCATTTCAATTTAATGGTTCAATGTTTGATTGGCATGGCTATTAGTTTTAATGGATGGAAGATTAATTTATCTTCCATCTACCAAAAAATGTTTCCCTGAGGTACAAAAAAAAACTTAAATTGGTTCTGCCAAAAAAATACTTTTCCGTATTTCTTTCATCTCTTCGCGAAAACTTTTTATTTTTAATTTTAACATAATGTACATGAGTTTTTTTTCTAGAGGCTAAGATACTCATTTGTGGGCGTCTGTCAGTATAACAGTAATAATTGTTACACCCCTAATCTTTAAGGGGGAGGGGAGGGGTAGGAAATAGCCTTAAACGACTCCAAGACATTTAAAAAGCGGCTTCCTTGAAAAGTCCAACTAACTTGAATTGAACCAGCAATTTTTGATAAGTTAAGCTTCGACTTTTTCTTATAGGTTCTTATTAAGTTTCTTTTGGTATTAATTAATTGATAGCTAGCTTGATATTTAGATATAAGGACAAAAAGTTAAATAAATGATTATCCAATTACAGACAGTATGAGAGAAATTTTATATTAAACACTATATATAGATTGATTGATAAATAGATAGTTAGATAAATGGATAAATTAATAAATAGATAGATAGATAAAAAGAAAGATAGATAAAAAGAAAGATAAATAACTAAATGAGTCAGTATGAAAGAATTGAATTAAAGGAGATTGTTAGACAGATAGATTGACAGACAGATAGATAGATTAATAAATAGATTGATAGATAGATAGATAAAAAGAAAGATAAATAACAAAATGAGTCAGTATATAAGAATTGAAGGAGAGGAGACTGTTATACAGATAAATTGACAGACAGATAGATAGATTGATAAATAGATTGATAGATAGATGGATAAATAGATAGATAAAAGGTCAGTATAAAAGAATTGAAGGAAAGAAGATTGTTATACAGATAGATTGATAGATAGATTGATAAGTAAATGGATAGATAGATAAATAAATAGAGGGATAAATACCTAAATAAGTCAGTATGAAAGAATTGAAGGAGAGGAGATTGTTCATCTTCTGAAAATTTTCCTTCCTTTGTACCAGTCACTTGTTTATCATCTAATAAGTTGTCCAATTCTTCATAAATTATCATTAAACTAATAGAGATATTCTAGAGACACACTCTAAATCAGCCAAAAGGAAAAAAAAATTGTTGTAGGTCAAATGGACCATATAGATATATTATATCAATCAATAAATCAGTCAATTTGGCATGTTATATGCTATATCATAGTTAGTTGATGTCAACATGAATTGACAAATACCTGGTATCAGGAATTGAAAGCTTTTTATTTTGATGTGGGTAAAATGATGGATTTCAAATGTTTGAGAGGGGTAATCTAACGTGTTTTAAAATTTTTTAGGGGGATAAATGAGGTATTTCAAAGTTTAGACGTTTATGATAACAGAAACCCATTACTATTAAAGGTTGAATTGATATTTAAATTATCTTTTAGTGTAAATAAGCTTATATAAATATTTAGACTGTACAAAATGGGATCTTTAATTAGCCTATCATAAAGAAATACACATAAAAATAATGAAAGACTTTCCTTTAAAAAAGTATAAAGTATCAACGCACTCTCGCTTTGTTCAGATTTTTTTTTGTTTTATTTTGTATAACAATATACTGTTTCATTTCCTTTACAACTGGGACCTTATATTGCTGCACTACGTATGAACATAATATGAGTTTAAATATTTATGAATGAACATTCCTGTATGGTGTTTCTGACCAGGAGACACTGTATTTACATCACTACTATATGTCATTCCACATGATAACCTGGATACATAGATAGATAGATAGATAGATATATAGATAGATAGATAGATAGAAAGATAGATAGATAGATAGATAGATAGATAGATATATAGATATATAGATAGATAGATAGATAGAAAGATAGATAGATAGATAGATAGATAGATAGATAGATATATAGATATATAGATATATAGATAGATTGATTGATAGATAGATAGATAGATAGATGGATAGATAGATAGATAGATAGATAGATAGATAGATAGATAGATAGATAGATAGATAGATAGATAGATAGATAGATAGATAGATAGATAGATGATAGATAGATGATAGATAGATAGATAGATAGAGAGATAGATAGATAGATAGATAGATGGATAGATAGATAGATAGATAGTTAGATGATAAATAGATAGATAGATAGAGAGATAGATAGATAGATAGATAGATAGATAGATAGATAGATAGATAGATAGATAGATAGATAGATAGATAGATAGATAGATAGATAGTTAGATAGATAGATAGATAAATAGATAGATAGATAGATAGATAGATAGATAAATAGATAAATAGATAGATAGATAGATAGATAGATAGATAGATAGATACATAAATAGATAGATATATAGGAAGATAGATAGATAGATAATAAGAAGAGAGGAATGCTACTAGAGTTGTATTTTTAAAATAAATAAAGCTTATATAAGTTGTTATAAAGTATTGAAAATATTTTTGCATAGTTCCCTTGAGAATTTTTAAAAATTTTATATTCATGAATAAATGTACATATCACTAACTTCTCTATCATATAAAATATTCCTCTTTATTACATTAATGATTATAAGTAAAACTATTGTGTTCTATATCAAAATTCACAAAACAGATGAAAATTCTACAAAAAATCTTATTCCTATCATTATTAAAGAAGATTTTGGTAAAAACAATAAAAATGAGAATTTAAACAAAGGTGATTGAAAAATTTTTTTTGCCCTATAACAGTACAGTAAATGATTTTCAGGATAGTTCAAATATGTTAGTAAAATAGATATACATAAAATAAAAGAAAATAGGTATACCAATATAGAGACATGGTTATACAGTATTAAAAGAAATTATCAAAAATACAGGGTGAATTAAAAAAAACTTAAAATAAAAAAAACTTTGGATCAAAATTAATTAGATTACAGGGTGAATCAATAAAAACTCACGTGAGTCCTATAACAGTATAGGAGATGATTTAAAGGATAGCTCACACAAATATCATTATGATAGAAACATAGTTATACTTTGTATTAAAATAAATTATATAAAATACAGGGTGAATCAATAAAAACTTACGTGAGTCCTATAACAGTATAGGAGATGATTTGAAGGATAGCTCTGACAAGTTTGCTGGTGAAAATTGCAAGAATTCTCTTGACAAAGTTCAATACGCCGCACCCACCTAAAATAAATATTTTTAAAAGAAAAATTCAAATTTCATACCCCCCTTCAATTAAAAGCTTTTACTGAACTTTTAATTTTAGTATAAGTTTAGGTTAAATTATTATGGATCTTATAATTTTTTTACTTCAGGTTTTGTATATATTTTTTTTACAGAAAACAGATAAATAGATTTTAAACTTAAATGGATGAAAAACTTGAAATTGAAACTAATTTAAGATCCAAAAGTTTTATTAAAATTGTATAATTCTAACATTTAATTTCTATTTAATTGAATGAAAGAGAGAGATAGAGACTGCTGAATAAGCTTAATTATTTTATTCTTTTCAACATATGTATAAAAACAAGGATGAAAATAATAGCTGAACAGACAGACAAACAATCCTTTAATATAAAGTAGTAAGGTTTTTTTTCTGTGTTAAACTTAAGAGCTCGAAAATTGCTGGTCTAAATCGTTTGTACTTTTCAGTGAAGCTTTATAAATGGCTTAGGATGGTTTTAGGTTATTCCCCTGACCCCATCTCATTAATTCCTAGAGGCTAGGGACGAAGCTACTAGTGTGTTTGGTTTAAAAAAGCTTATTGGCCAGAGAAAAAAAAATCAGAAGGTTATCTATTTTAAAGCTATATAAATAAACTCTCCCAAGAGAAAGCTTATTCTGATAATTGTAGATGGAAAATAAAAGGGTCTGGGGATCTTCAAAAAAATTTCAGAAGCTTATCTAGCATTACAGTATCACATCTTTTTACGTGGTCAGAAAGACATACTCATAAAACATTCAGTTTAAAAAATCATAAAATCTTTATAATAAAGTAACAGGATGTCTATATAGAGGCATATAGGGGCGTAGCCGCTTGCATTGCAATGCAAATCACACTTCCTTGACAAAATTAATTTCATACATACAAACAAACAGCCGTTTCAAATATCTAAACAACTAAGAATTAATATTTAAATTTTTAAGATACATAATTCCTATTTTTCAAGTTTTATAACCAGCGTTTTATGTTCTTGAGTTTTCAGAGTTTTTCTTTTATAATTCAAATTCAGGAAGAAATTTAAAATTTATATTTTTTTTTGAAGTAAAGCTACTGAATAAGTTTTAATATCTGTCTGTTTAACTGTGCGTTAATAAAAAAAAGTAGAATGATGTATGTCTGGCTTAAGATCTCTTGAATGCTCTGCTTTTCAGCATTTATATCTACTGATACTACCATGATTCTCAACTCGAGTTGATGAAAATTCCCTCAAGTAAGAAAAATTTTAAAACTTGGCAGATATTCTAAATTAAAAGCGCATTGACAACGATCTTTATTACATTCACGGAGACACTCTAAAACTAAGTTCTGTCCAAACGTCCATAAAAGAAACTTAAATTACACTCTAAACGAAAAAGCTTTCCATTTTAGTGAAACTTCTTATAGGTGTTTATGGCATTTTTTGCCCCTTCTATCGATCTTTCAAAGCCAATATATATATTTAAAATCTAATTAATTTGTTACAACTGAACTTATTTGTTCTTGTTTCTTATTAATCCTTACATAAGAATTAATTTTTTCCTCTCTAAGTTGAACACATTGAAATGTAATTTGGTTGAAAAGTTTTTGAATTACAATTGCTTACATAACCCTTATCTTATATATTTAGATGATATGATACAAAAAATACAAATTCTTTATAAGCAAAGCTTCTGTATAATCAAATCCTATAAATGAAAGTATGTCCTTTTACTATATCCTTTATTTTTGCAATTTTGCAAAAAAATCATGTACAATTTTGTTTACACTTGCATATTAATGTTATGCTTACTAAGTTCTGACAATCTACAAGAGTAATTGTTTGTCCATCTTTCTGATTTGAAAGCTTTGTTTTTTGGATGTTGTCATCCTTGTTTTTATAAATATTTAGCTGCACATACATACAAATATTAAAGTGGTAGGTTGTCTAATTGTCTGTCTGTGTTATAAATTCTTGCTTGCCAGATTCTCGTCTCCTTTAAAAAACAACAACTTTACGTAGCCCTTTTTTGTGTAGAATTATTAAAAATGCTTATTATTTATCATATCAGCTGTCAGACAAAAAAGTTCAACTTTTTCTTTTTAAATGTTTACTATTGAGTTTTTTTGAAGAAAAAGTTTGGTTCATGGAAAAAAACGAACTAGCGGGTTTCGTCAAATTTTCACAGTAGCTTTTGATGGGTTATGTAAGGTAAATGTTAATGATTGCCCTGCAGGGTTTGGGGCTAGACATAGGAGAAAAGCTATTGTGAAAATACGACAAAACCCGCTACTTCGTTTTCTTTTCGTGATCCAAAAACTCTTTTATAACAACACATTGATGTATATTGTTGTTTTATAATACAGAAATATAAAACATATACATGAGAGAGATACGTAATATGTATCTATTATAAAATGAAAATTAGTTTTCTCGTATTCATTCGAATCCGGTGGATAGGAACCGGTTCTCATCCATACGAAAAAACTATGTCTAGCATCGTATTATATCCAGCTTTCTACGAATATAGAAATGTACAATCATAAGATTAAAACCAGTTTTTTTAGTTGGTGACTTCGGCACTTCGGGGCTAAAAAAACTAGTTTTAATCTCATAATTGTACTTTCTATATCCGCGGAAAGCCGTTTATAATACGATGCGAGAAATAACTATTCCAGCATAACATAAACAAGGACAAGTTAGTGCCTAGGTAATGCATCAATACCAAGACATTTTAAGAAAAAACAACAGTAAATTGCCACAGAGAAAATGCATTAAATGAAATCACATTTGTGACAAGTTGCTAATATCGAATTAAAGTTGGACAAAAGAACGGTCAAACTATAGAGTACCTACGCTACCCAAAATATTACATATTTATATTTTTCTTTAATATAAATGCGTGTTGAAAAAAATCTATTATGTTTCTTCTTACAAAGAGTTTTTTTTCTATTTTTAAAAAAAAGGTGGATGAATCCTAGAAAAAAAAACAATGACAATCCCTATATAAAAGTAATAGGATCTGTGTCTGTCTGTGTGTGCATAACAAAGTATCTCGCAAACCACTCAACCGATTTGGTTCTTCTTTACTAAGTAGATTCTCATAAGTCCTGAGAAGGTTTATAACTATTTGGGGGAAGGCACCACCAACCTCCAAAGAGAAACAAAATTTAACCCAAAAAATCTTTTTAAAACCTTTTTCTTTTGAAAACTGAAATTGCAAGTGGGTTGGGGTGTGTTGACCCCCCCTTTCTCTCAAGTGTCACTGGAGGCCTGTAGGGGCGAAGGCGCTAGTTCAATCTTGAGTAGATATTCTTCCTGCAAAAAATGTTGGCACATAAAGAACCAGATCCAAAAATCTGGAAACTGATGGCAAAGGTAAACCTTCAATTCAATACAAGTCATAAAAATGGATATAGAATACATGGATTTATTGACAGGGGAAAATTTGTCGTACATTTAGGTTGCTAACATCAACCTCATTAGTAGTAAGTTTGTTTATCTAATAGAAGGGAAATTGATGGGGTAAAGGGGGTATCTCTTTATCATAGTACATGAAAATCTGATGCAACATCCAATTAATAATATATCACTAGTAGTGTTAAATTTTTTTTATCTACAGAAAGTGTATGTTTTAACATTATTGGGGATGTATGTTTTTCAATTTATATTTTTATAATTTCATTTTCAATATTTTTTCTATTATCTGTTTTTGCGAATATTATGATAAGCGGCAGGGATTACACACCTGTGGACAATTGGAATGATCAAATGTTTAAAACCTTTCAGTCTAGTGTTCACTCCCTCCCACTTAATCATAATTGGTTTTAGTTTCCAAGCTTGACAATAATGTTGTAGTGAGCTTAAATGCTTCGCTTTCGCGAGGCTCCAAAAAATGTTTACTTTTTAGGGCATAGCCGCTAGTATAATTTGATTAAATTATATAAAGTAACAGGATGTCTGTCTGTGTGTGTTGTACTGAGAAAGAGTAAACTTTACAGTCTGATTAAAATTTAAAGCATAACATAATGTTCCAAAATAATAATCTAAATATTTTATATTGAACTTTTTGTTTTATTCAAATTTGATGTTTAAGTTAAAAAATGATCCATATTTGTCTAAATTCATGTCACAAGTAGTAAAATCTTTAGAATAAGAATATAAATTTGAGACACCTAGCGGAGAAATATTTAACTACATATAATACAAATTTAGTTGAAAAAATATTTTATATCAACAAATGATCCAAATTGGATTGATAAGAGAAAAAAATTGGGATTAAGGTATAGTTATATGGAAGATATGTTTTGATTTTTAGTAGTACAGCTACTCTAACTCTACTAGGGTCTTTACAAACGACAGTATGTATGATTAATCCAAGGTATCTTATTTTTCTTGTACATTGACTTTAAACATTCAAAATAAAATAGAGCTTGCTTAGAAGTAGTTTAATTATTTAGGGAATGTTTATAATATCTGTATTACAGAAATTTTCTACCAATATTAAAATAAAAAAAAATATAAAATCATTACCATTTTTTTAGCCTTGGCATTCAGCCTCTCAGGGCTTACAAAGCTGGTTTTAATCTTACAATCTTTCATTTAAATATCCGCGGAAAGCTGTCTATAATGCGATACTATAAATGACTATTCTTCATTAAACTTAAAGGTAGATGCAATTTCAAATGAATCCTAGAATTTGTAATTTTCAAAAGTAAATATATTTTACATTCCATTTACCTATTCCTGTATTCATGGCAAATAGAAATGGCATTGTAGACATTGGTATAAGAATAATGTTTATAAGTAGCGTAGCGATAACAAGCTAACAACTAGGCAGGTGAAAAAATAACAGTAAAGTATAGTACCGAATAAATAGAGATATTATTACTTACACCAGATTTTCATGCACTCTGATGAAGTAATAATCGCAGCTGGATTAAAAAACGACCCCCCCCCCCTTTCACCTCTCTTTACCCATCCCCTCCCCTCCTACTGGATGAACGAACTGACAATAAATCAGGACCATGTCATCTGTCAATATATCAACGTTATTCCATAACAATTTGTGTTGGTGTAAAATAACACTAAAGTATAGTTAGTGCCGAATTCAATTATTAAAATCTGAGTAAGTTAACATTATAAGATTTAGTCTTGTACGGAGAGACGAAATAAAGTACGTACCTACATACAGCATACTCCAGTTATAGAGTATTTAAGCTAATAACTAATATGTAGATTTTAGAGAATCTTTGCTCTTGGAAGCTTGAGTGAGACTGACATATTGGAAATGAGAAAATATCTTATCTAAAATAATAAAAAAATAAATGTATATTTTTCTTATGTATTTGTACATTTTTGTACTATTAAAGTTTGCATAGTGTTTAGATTGAAATCATAAAGCGTACAAAAAAAGCTGGAAAAGCATAAAACCAAAAACGCTCTTAGAAAGTGCACGGTTAGAAAATACTATCTTAAAATTGATTGCTCTAAAATGTAGAATTAATGTTTAATGTTAAGGTTGAGCCGATTGACTGCTAAAGGCCAATTCTTATATTTTTGACCTATTTATAAGGTAATTTATTGACAATACCGGTCAGAAATTTTCTTTTCTTTTGGAAGCTTATCTTTTATAAGCCCTCAAGGACGTCCAAGACTTTTTTGACGGGGGTAAAAAGATGGTTTTCAAACGTTTAAACGGGTAATCTAATGTATTTTAAAAATTTTAGTGGGGTGAAATAGAGGGTTTCAAAGTTTGATTGTGGTAAAAATTACTTGGATGTCGTCTCTGACTGCGCTATTTATGAACATCCTCATTCTTTTTATGATGCATTTATCATCAGAAAGTTCAATATTGTAATATGAAGAAAAATCCTTTAATTCGCAGGTAGTACAACCCTATACGTAACTGCCCCCCCCCCCTAACAGAGTTATTATGTAACTCGACGTTTTTTGTTCATAACATGCACTTATCCAAGTAACATAATGTTTGTTTGTTTGAGTGTCAGTGCCAAAGAATATCGCCAACCACCAAATTATTATAGTTTTCTTTTACAATGTAGCTTCTCTTAGGTCCGGAAAAGGTTTGACTATTTTTAAGGAGGGTACCACCTACCTCTCAAAAGAAATCGTCTCTATAAAAAAAAAAATTGTTACTTTAAATTTTTTTTTTATAAAAAGTGAGTGGAGGTCGACTTTACCATCCCCCTCCCTAACCACTAGGGGCTTCACTGTAAAGAAGCTTCATTAAAGTCCCAGGATGGTTTTAGGCTATCTTATTACAAATTTAGCCTTGGAATGGTTTCAGGCAATTTCTGTTCCACTCGCGAATTTATCATACTTGGCAAAATGTGATAACATATTACTTCAATATGTCAGCATACAAAATGTCCTTTCTGTTAGTAGAGCGTAGCTACTCTAGTACTGATATCATTTACGTTTTTATTTCCACAATACGAAAATAAATTTAAGAGTATTTTTTGTAGCTTTACGCTATTTTCATTCTAGCATATATTTCCTCATTAAGGCCCTTAATAAAACTGTTATAAATTTTATAATTTAAATTTTGCATATTCTTGGAAAATTTCTGTAATACGATGCAATTTATGATTTTTCAGTAGGGCTGAAAACCGGTTCCAGGCCAGCGGATAATAATCGGTTTATAAGCCAAACTGGAAACTTCCATAGAGTATCTCTCTTTTTTCTCGAAGCATTTTCGATGTCACTACGACGTCTCTTAAGGATATTAGTTTTCTTGTTTATTCATATTTCTTTTTGCATATTCATGTATTTAATATGTCATATTATCTTTTTATTAAATTGCTGTACAAAACCTGTAATATTCAGTGAGTGAGGGGACATAGAGATGTTTATTACACTAGCCCCCAAAGTTTTATAATAACGTTTTCTTGGCTCAACAACTTTGGCGACTTTAATTGAATTTTGATTGGTTGGTTTATTTAGTTCAGTGTCCAAACGTTTCAACAACTAATTGTAATCTACAGAAGGATTAATTTTGTGTATCATCATTGGGAATGTACATTAATTTATCGTCCTTTATCTGAAAGTACTAAATATGCATGGTAATTGGTTGCGCCTGTTTTGGACCAACGCATACTCTAACTACTTATGTCGCACACCTGAATTAAGTAATATGACATATACTTTGAAAAGCTTTTTAGTTTTTTCAATCCATCAACAAACAAGGACAATAATCTATAATAGTAGAGTAGCTGTGCTAGTAAGAAAGGATAAAAATATCAGGGATCTAAAGAGGAAAGGCAATGACTAATAAATTGATGTACATCCCCAATAATAATACACAAAATTTCCCCCTTATTTAGATTAAAATTACTGGGTAAAACATTTAAACACTCAACGTAATAAAGCAGTCAATTCAAATTTTATGAAAGTCCCTAAAAATATTAATCTATCGAATAAGAAAACGTTATTATAAAACTTTGGGGACTAGTGTAATAAACAGCCCAATGTCCCCATCCTCCCTGTAAAGAAATACTTACTCATGAGACAGTAGAGGCCTATGAAGACAACATAGATAAGAATAATCAAGGTAAGAGCAACCACTGCAACAATATCAACTTTTCAATTGCATCCACAATCATGACTTATATTTCTAAAATGTGTAAATGTCTGTCTGTCCTCTGTCTATCCATCCTGTCTGTAATGCTAGATTTTCTCATTCCCTCTATCTCTATTCTTCTTTAGTTAACCCCTCCTTTTCTTCTATTCTCCTCCCCTTTGTTCCTTTCATTGTCTTTCTTCCCTTTTTCATTTTCTACTTTCCCAGGACCTCTGAGAAGCTTCACCCTAGGGGTCAAGCCTTTTGTCCAGGGGTTAATGAGTACATACAGACGACCAATATCTTAGTGTGTTTTTAGAATGGTTGTTTCACCCCTCTATGGGAGGGCAGGAGATGTCAGGAAAATGATCTAAAACCACCCCGAGACATTTATAAAGATTTCCTAAAAAGTTCAATATATTAGGGCCAGAAATTTTCAAGATAAAAAATCTTATTACTTCTTTAAAAACTTTGCATTCAAAGTGGTTAGAAAAGCAGAAAATAGCATAAAACTATCCAAAAACAAAAATCTAAATATTAAATAGCTTAACCCATTCCGGATAATATATGAAGCTTCCTTAAAAGAGAGAAGCCAATCGATTTAGTAATTTTTGAGATCTTAAGCTTTAGACAATTAACATTACTACTTTATATCTTTGACTTAACTCTGTGATTTGTTAGAGGGTGCAATTGAAAACCTAGAATAACACAATTGACGCTGTTAATGTACACGTCGGACATAATCCGGTTAGGTATGTGTGGATTAGTTCCCGCCATTCATACTATCTGAAATATATAATAGGTTAGGTATGTGTGGATTAGTTCCCGCCATTCATACTATCTGAAATATATATTATGTTAGGTATGTGTGGACTAGTTCCCGCCATTCATACTATCTGTAATATATAATAGGTTAGGTATGTGTGGATTAGTTCCCGCCATTCATACTATCTGTAATATATAATAGGTTAGGTATGTGTGTACTAGTTCCCGCCATTCATACTATCTGAAATATATAATAGGTTAGGTATGTGTGGATTAGTTCCCGCCATTCATACTATCTGTAATATATATTAAGTTAGGTATGTGTGTATTAGTTCCCGCCATTCATAATTATATTCTTTTTATATTGTGTCAATTTAAAACAAAAAAATACAAAAAGGTTAAAAAAAATCTTCTAAATTCTCAATACTTTTAAATGCAATACTTTACATGATCTATGTAAGAATAATAATTGTCAGGAAATGAAAAAAGGAGAAAAAGAGATTGAAAAATGAAAGGATAAAATATTGAAAATTTTCCTATTCTTCAAAATTGAAATCTCAATAGGTACATTTGAGGATTAAAACTAGATAAAGGATGACAGAATTTCAATTAAACTATCCAAAACTATTTCAAATATCGTAAAATTTATATTATGTAAAACCTTTATCTGAAAAATTCAGAGTTTCAACAAGGATTGCTATATTGTAAGCAGTGTTTTTTCTATTTAACTTTATCTATAACTAGCGGCTTTGCCCCTAGCCTCTAGGGGCTTTGCCCCAAGAGGTTTGATCAAACCAATTTTTCGTATTTTAGATTTAAAAGAAAAATAAAAAAATAAAAATTTTCTTTGGGGGTGGGGGGGAGTATTTTTTTTGTTGGGGGGGGGGGTATTTTTCCTTTTTTGGGGGGTTAAGGGTGTCCCACCCCCCAAGAAAATAGTTATAAACCTTCCCGGGACCTGTGAGAAGCTACCCTGTAAAGGAGAACCCGATCGGTTGAGCGGTTAGCGAGATCCTTCGCTACAAACAAACAGACAAACAGACAGAGAGACATCGTTCTACTTTGTATTATAGAAGTTTTTTTTCTGTAGCAAAGAATCTCGCTAACCCACTAAACCGATTAGGTTCTCCTTTACAGGGTAGCTTCTAAAATTTAAAATAAAAAAATCGGGTTATGGAGTTCAACTCCCCCTTTTAAAATTTTAAAATTTTTTCTTAATATATCTTAATATGAAGAGCTTTTAATTATCAAATAAAAACCAGTTTTGTTAGCCCTGAGTTGCCAAAGGAATGGGCTAAGCCATACTATAAGACAATTTACTTCTTTATAAAAAACATGACAGATATTTACATATATTTTTTTAATGAATACAAAAACATAGAAAGATTATATCCCTCAATATAAAGTAGTATGATTTTTTGTCTGAAGCATAAGATTTCAAGAACTACTGAACCGATTGAGCTCTTCATTTAAGGGAAGCTTAACATAAGTATTAGGATGGTTTTACACTATTTTACTATTAAGATATAGTCCTTGGGATAGTTTTATGCTACATTTCTTTTCATCCTTTCTCTCTTTGAATCAAAAAAGCCTCTAGATGCTAGGGCCGCAGCTGCTAGTGTCTCATAAGTGAGCAGGTACTTAAAATCTGTGTTAGTTGATTAGCCATATCAATTGAGCCTTAGAGTAAGAGAAACAAACACCTTAGAGAAGCTAATCACTTTTAAAAAAATTATAGAGTATCTTCGCTACTAGAAAATGAACTATATATACATTTTTCCCATACCCAATATTACTTAAAAGTTTTATGCATGTTATGATTTTTTAAAATAAATTCTTTTGAAAGAAAAAAAATATATTGATCCTTTAACATTGTAATACATAATTTGCCGCCATTTTAACTCTTTAGTGAAAAACTAATTAAAATAATGAAAATTACACACAAAAAGCCTCTAATAGCTGAATTAAGATGGCAAAGTTCAGGTTCTGCTGCTATTTGGGGGAAGTAGTTGTCTAGAATGTACATCTATACTTTTATCTATACTTTATTTTTGTTTGGCAATATACAGGGATCTAAAGGGATAAGACAATGGCCTATAAATTGATTCACATTCCCAAAATTATCCCTTCTGTAGATTAGAATAAGTGGATGAAACGTTTAAACACTCAACTTATTTAAACAAACAATCAAAAAGTCCCCGAAGTTGTTGAACTTACAATTAAGAAAATATTATTGTAAAACTTTGGGGACTAGTGTAATAAACAAACCATTGTCCCCTCTCTCTCTCTTTGTAAAATACTATACCTAAAAAACTTAAATGTAATAATATTTAAAATAGTACCAAAAATGGGGTCCCATACTGTGATATAGAATAATAGGATTATTCAAACAAATCCACATTTATCCAATATTATCTCAATCTATGAATATATTCTCCATAAGCGGATAAAAAATGCGGAATATTCAAACATAATATGGAATAACAATACAAAAAATATTCATGTTCAAATTGAAAGAAAACAAGGATGACAACATCCATAAAAGCGAAGCACTGAAACGGTAAGACAAACGGATATTAACACTTGTATAGTGTCTAAACTGAATAATCAGAATATAAAAGTATAAGAGTCAAAGCAAAATTGTAAGTAAATTTGTTGAAAAACTGCTTATTACAGGATAATGTTTATGGACATACTTACATTTTTAGAACTTGATTATAGAGTTGCTTCGCTTATAATATTGTTCTTTGTTGTCCTAGGAATCAATATACCAAAAATCAGATCAAACGGATACTTAGATCCATAAAATTTTTTTGGTAAAAAAGTAGAAAAATCAACATGTTTAAAATGAACGTACGGACATTCTGGTAATGATTATAGAGTTGCTACGCTTTCTAAACTAACTACTACAGGAATCATCATGCAAAGTTTGAAATCGATAGGACAATTCTAACATGCCTAAATTAACGAATAAAAGCTATCCATCTAGGACGGACCGACCCTAATTATAGAAAAGCTTCGCTTTTAAAAAACATACAAGTAGAAAATTAAGATGGGTGGATAGAAACATTTATAAGTAGTTTTTTTATGTCTCTAAGTAACACATACAAATATTTATACAGATGCTATTCAGTCTTGTTTATAAGACAACAAGGATGACAACATCAATAAAAGCGAAGCACTGAAACGGTAGGACAAACGGACATTAACACTTGTATAGTGTCAAAAATTGAATAATCATAATATAAATGTATAAGGGTCAAAGAAAAATTGTAAGTAAATTTGTTGAAAAAAACTGCTTGATTCGGGATAATGTTTATGGACATACTTACATTTTTAGGACTTCATTATAGAGTTGCTTCGCTTATTACATTATACTTTGTTGTTTCAGGAATCAATATACCAAAAATTAGATCAATCAGATGATTAGTTCACATAAAAATTTGTTTTTAAAAAAGTAAAAAAAATAACAAGTTTAAAATGACCGTACGGACATTTTGGTAATGATTATAGAGTTGCTACGCTTTCTAAATCGTACCTAACTACTAAAGGAATCACCATGCAAAATTTGAAATCGATAGGACAATTCTAACATGCCTAAATTAATGAAAAAAGCTATCCGTTACGTACGGACGGACGTACGGACGGACCGACCCTGATTATAGAAAAGCTTCGCTTTTAAAAACAAATGCCTACATTTGAAAAAAAATATGCATACCAAATTATAAAAGATTTTAAAGAGCGTCATTTTTTTCGAGTGATTCCTTAAAGTTGGGTGTTGGGTTGTAGTGAAATGCAATTATAGTGTTATAAAATGGTCCATAATTAAGAACAGGTTGACTTAGTAAGAGCATTTGACTACAATCCCAACACTCAACTTTACGGAATTACGCGAAAAAAATGACCCTCTTTGTGGTAACAAACAATATTTTAGATGGAGGGTACCACATCCCTCTAAAGAGATTTTGCCCCTCGGAAAAAATTACCAACCCCCCTAAAAAAAAGAAAATTAAAGAAAAAACTAAAAATAAATTTTTTTTTAATCTAAATTTTAAAAATACATTTTTTGGATTTAACTTCCCCCTCCTCAAGTGCCCCTAGTGGCCTCGAGGGGTTCAGCTGCTAGGAATCAAATAAATCTCAAGACTCGATAATAGGAGTAATATAAATCAACATCAAAGAAACGAATCTTACTAATGATAAATAATTATAGATCCCAGTTTAAGATTCTTACAATACAACCAATAATAATATAAAATATTTAGTAGCCATATTTTATGTAAGTTTGTCTGTTTGTCAGTAACGCAAACCCTAACTCTTGAATCAATATAAATTCGCTCTGTTATCAGTTTTTTCCCCACTACTTTGATGAAAATTTAAAATCTTCTCTGATTTCTCAGGATTTATTTGGCAATGATCAAAGAATTAACCTATTATATAATGTAGTTTTGTGTTTTTGTCTCAAGTTTAATATTTCAAAAACTACTGAACTGATTGAGTACTTCTTTTTAGGAAAGCTTCACATAAGTCCCATGATTGTTTCAGGCTATTTTTCTGCCCTCTTCTTATCCCTTTGAATGCAGAGCCCCTAGATTCTTGTACAAATTAATTTGGTATTTTTTAGACGTATTTTTATTCTAGCTAAATATAATTTTACTTTTCCACTTTGCATATGTTTTGTATTAAATGCTTAGCATATTATTTATAACTAGCGGCCACGCCCCTAGTGGCACTTTAAATGTTTTTTTTTGTATTTAAAATATGTCTGTGTTAGGTTGACGTTTATGTTGCGTTGGAATCTCTTTGTAAAATCGAGAAACGTAAAAACAATTTCGATTTTTTTTATTTCTCTTGGGAGAATGGTGGTACCCTCCTCCAAAATAGCTATAAACCTTCTCGGGACCTATAAGAAGCTACCCTGTTAAGGAGAACCCGATCGGTTCAGCGGTTAGAGAGATCCTTCGGTACAAACAAACACACAGACACACAAACAGACAGACATCCTGTTACTTTAGTATAAGGATAGCTTTGCTATGAATGAATGTTTTTTTTTGTATATTATATTATTCCCATAATTGGATGCACTCCCTCTAGACAGAAATAAGGAAAAGCCTATTAGATTAACAGATTAACAAGGACAACTATGTTCATAGGTAGCACTGCAATAAGAAGCTGCCAAAGTGGCTTTTAAAACAATAGTTCTTTAAAATGAATTTGATTGGTTTTGTGCTTTTTGCTAAATTAGTGTGGGTGTTATTTAACTTATATATAATACAAATATAAAGACATTTGCTAGTAATTTTTAAAAAATCAATAGATAAACTTTATTTTAAAAAATGTCTCCATTTTTCAATATTCTTGCTACTTTTCGATAAATTGTCCTCAATATGAAATATTCCAATGAAAGAATGTTTTATACATTAAGAGATCACAATGCTGCCAACTATTTAATTAATTTACATATAAAAGTATTCATTCCTGACTATCTGTCTATCTTTAATCCATTATTTATTTCTGTGTGCCTGATGTATAACGTATTTGTTTTGTTTCTGCTTTTTTTGCAACTATCTTAAATGTCTTAATAGTTATTCATCGCACCGTATTATAAACAGCTTTCAACTGAAAATTTAAATAAAAAATATAATAATAAAACCTGTCTTGTTTGCACAAAAAGGGCCGAAGTATGGCTGAGAACCGGTTTTAATCCAGCAGATATTAATCGGTTTTGAAGCCATACTGGAAATAATATTCTCATACTGTATAGCTTACTTTATACCTCCGTCCGTAAGCCTATTATGCTCCGGTTGAGTTGGATTTTTTTTAAAGAAACGTAATTACCATGGCAATAAGAAATAAACGTGCGATTCTTCTAATATTTATCAAAATTTGCAATGTTTCTCTACTCTACAACTCGCCTTGTCCGTCAATAGTTTTAAAATCAAAGAAAATACGTAAATAAATAAAAAACAATTTACATACAAGCAAGCTTTATTAGGTATAAATATATATTCTCTCTTTCTTTGTCTTTTACATGCTTATAAATAGAATTGTAAGAATATCTTTCTCACAAAAATGGATCATTCATCGCCCCCAACCCTCCCCGACCCCTCATTATTCATTAATTTAGCCCGCTGCAAGTTTCACTTTATTAGAGAACATGAAAATCTAGTATAAGATTCAATTAAGTAATGATATCTCCATTGTGTGAAGGATGAATTGAATCACTGTCTACAGAAAGGATAGTGCCAAATAATCTGAATGCCAAATGGATAATTAATTCATATGTCTCCGTCTGTCTGCTTTTACTTTAACTATCTTTCTTTTATATCTGTTATCTATCTATTTAGGTGTATTGTGTATGTCTGTCTGTCTGTAGGTTTGCCTGTCTGAACGTCATATTGTTAACAATTTATGTTATCTTTCTAATAGACAGACAGACAGACGGACACAATGAGTTATAAATAAATGCTCATTGGTAAAGAAAACTTAAAAATTTTACCTTCTCTTTCAAACAGCAACCGAGTAAATCCTATTTCCTTCATAGTGGACCGACTGACATACGGAAGGAAAGACAAACTTACAGAATAGCGTCGCTACTGCAAGCTGTTTTTTTCAAATAGTATATGGATCAAAGTAATAGGTTAGGTTAGGGATAGAAGAGCCCTGAAGGAAAGGGACACATAGGTAATAAGAATATTTCTTTTTAGAAACTATCTGCGCTCTAATTGGGTGAATGATGTACGACACTTAAGCTTCTCCAATCAGAGCGAAGATAGTTTTCAATCCACCAATCACAAATTTCAAAATTAATTAACTTAAATTGTATTTCCGCTTTTAGATAAAGAATTATACAAAAAACGAATTTATAAGAAATCCTTAAAATTTGATTCAGTTTTCAAATATCCCCCTAACATTAAAATTCCTTTCAACTTATATATCCTAAATTGTGCATAGTAAAAGCACCAGCTAAACAATATGTGTTAATTACTACATCAAATACTTTGATAAAGTCAAACTGTATAAAAATATTAGAAGCAACAAAGAATCTACCATAAATGATTTAGACTTAAGCAGTTTTAGAAAACTATTTTCAAAATAAATAATAATATATATGTGAAAATTATTAATTTTAACCTTCTTTTACTGTTTCCCTTTTTATGATAAGATTAATGAATACTTAAAATTGAATAAAATAATAAAATGACATATTTGTCACTCTGTTCAAATGTTCACTCGACAAAATTATTACTCTGTCGCTTTCTCTCTCTTTATATCGAGCATACACACATTTATTTCACTCTTAGGGTGATTTCCATAGTTTTTTAAACTTAATGATATCACAGCAAAGTAGCAGGCTAACCCATAAATAATAAGTATAGTAAAATAGTAGAAAAACGTTATGCATATCGTTAGAATTGTCATAAACTCTATTTTTTGGAAATATAAGTGCCATTTTTGTGCTATTTGTAGTTTAGGAGCTACGTTGAAAATTGTGAGAAAGGTTGAAAAGTTTTAAGTAAGTTGGAACATTTTATCACGTAGCTCCTAAACTACAAATAGCACAAAAATGGCACTTATATTTCCAAAAAATAGAGTTTATGACAATTCCAACGATATGCATAACGTTTTTCTACTATTAATACAAGCCGCGCAATTTGAATTTTAAAAATGTGAACATTTTTTCCACAATCTTTAAATCTGTAAATCTTCAAAAATAAGGTCTTTGGAAAAACCGGTTTTTAAGGCATAGTTTGTTGAAAAAATAATTTTTAAATTTTTGAAACATAAATGTCCCAGAATAGGTTTTCCAAATATATAAAGCATTTTATATAATGTTTTTACTTTCTATGCATAATTAAGATTAAAAAAAACAACGTTTTTATTGAAACACCCTGTATTATGGACAGCTTTCCGCGGATATTAAAATGAAAAATTATAACAAAACTGGTATTAATATTATGTTATATTATGTTTTTTTTTAAATTTAAATATTCGTAGAAAACTGGATATAATATGATACGATAAATGATTTTTCAGTATGGATTACAACCGGTTCCAATCCAGCCGATATTTGTCGGTTTCCAAGCTATACTGGAAAGTACTTTACGTCCAAGGATGAGGATAAGGGTAAAAAGAAACACCCACCAAAATAAAAAAAGCTTGGACGTCCCTATCGTAGCCGATCCTTAAAAATCAACAAATTTGATTTCACATGAACAATGTTTAAAAAGAAACCCCTAAAAAATAGCACAAAACCAATCAACTACATACACAACAGCTTTACTAAGAAGAGCTCTTTACTATTGACAGATTTTCATGATTAAAAAATTTCGCCATAAGATATGTATTTAATTACTAAAATTCTATAGCTTGTCATTAAAGGTTCGAACGCTTACAAAATACAAAAAAAATATTTTCATTGTTTGAGTAGCAATCCAATGGATATTGAATATACATGGTTATTATGACAGGGAGAACATAAAAATCTGGTGTAAGATCCAAGTGACAATACTTCCATTAGCAATTCTAAAGGTTATTTTTAGTTACTAATTGACAATCATGCACAGAAGTCATTGTGTTACACATTTATGGTTGGACAGACGGGGGAAAACTTGGCATACTGACATACAGAGTAGCTACGCTTTCAAATAAACTACCTATACAAACGTACATATATTTTAGAAAGATTAGCGATTAAAATAACGAGAAAAATAGAAAAAAGAGAGAAAGAGGGAGCTCCGAAAAGGGGAGGCGGAATAAATTTTCATGAATGCCGAAACAATTTCAACAAAAAACATAAACCACCAGTTTTTTGTTAACCAAAATGGCACTTTTTTCACTGTCAGTTAAAATTAACTGTATAGATTAAATTTTTAATGATACAAATTAACTTTTTATTTTTATAAAATGATGAAAAATATTAGAAACCATTATTGAAAAAAAAACATATATAATATGCACGTATGGATTAAAAAGCGATGATATTCGGCTAACCACTTGAGCCTAACTCACACTCAAATATTGTTCTCTATTTTTCTCTCTTCCTCAGTCAGTTTCTCTTCTCTATTTTCTCTTTTTTTCACGTCTGAGTCTGTCCTCTTCTTTGCTCCTTCTCTCTCTCTCTCTCTCTCTCTCTCTCTCTCTCTCTCCCTCTCTCTCTCACTCTCTCTCTCTCTCTCTCTCTCTCTCTCTCTCTCTCTCTCACTCTCTCTCTCTCTATATATATATCTATATATCTATCTATCTATCTTTACTAAAAGCTCTGTATTTCTCTGTTATATTGAAAGTGCTCCTCATGGAGGCCTCACAATGTATAATATATACTGTGTACATACAATTCTATACATACATATATGTAGGTATGTCTATGTACAATAATGCAGCTACATAGAAAATAACTAGCGGCTTCGCCTCCTATCATCTAAGGGGCTTTGCACTATAAGGATTGGGGATAAACTTCCATACTATCAAACTAAGTGTGAAAAACAACATTAGCTACAATCGGCAGAGTCCAATCTGTCAAGCGGTTATCTAAAACCTTAAATGGACATACAGACGGACAGACAATGTTTTACAGTATGTTAGATAAGATTTTTATTGTTTTCATATTATCCATTTATAATAGTAACAGGATATTTGTCTGTCTGTGTGTCCCGTAGGATCTCGCTAATCACTGAGTCGATATAGTTCTCCTTTACATTGAAGTTTCTCATAGATCTATTTTAAGGAAGGCTACATCCACCCTAACAAGAGAAATCTCCCCTAAAAAAAATTACCCCTCCCCAAAATTTGTTGAATTAAAAAAAATCATACCTATTAAACTAGGGGAACTAGTTTTATTATTTGAATATGTTAGGTACTTTTAGTCTGTCATTTAAGATCTCAGGATTTTCATTTAAGTTTTTATTTTATATTAGTCCTCAATAGCTCTAGAGATAGTTTTAAGAATTTATAGATGGATTCAATTCTTGAATTGGTATTAGTCCTTCTTTCCGAATTATAGTCATTAAATGGATGTTGGGCAATAACTCTAATAATCTTAAATTTACGTCATGTTGATATTCAAAAGACATGATTAAATGAGACGGTTAACTATTGCTGTGCGTCTTGACGATAATACTGTCAGTGTTTCAGTGACATCCAAGCTTTTTATATTAAGGGGGGTAAAATAATGCGTTTTGATGATTTAAGGGGGAATCAAATAAATTTTGTAAAGTTTTCAGGGGGGTGATATGAGGGATTTTAAACTTTGAGGGGAGTAAAAAACACCCCTTTACCCCTTCCTTTTTTTTGACTTGACTATGTCTTGTTAGTAGCGAAGCTTTTCTATAATCAGGTTCGGTCCGTCCATCCGTACGTCCGTAACGGATAGCTTTTTTCTTTAATTTAGGTATGTTAGAATTGTCCTATCGATTTCAAACTTTACAGGATTATTTTGTAGTAGTTAGGTACTATTTAGAGGCATAGCAACTCTATAATCGTTACAAGTTATGACACTCTACACAAGAGTTAATGTTGGTCTGTCATACCGTTTCAGAGCTTTGCTATTATAGATGTTGTCATTCTTATTTTAACATTATTTTGTTTTGTTATTCATTTTACCGATTTTTTCTTATCTTTCGACATTAAACATGATTTTTTTTGTGTGTAAAGTTTAAAAGACAGCTTTAACATTAAAATAACAAGGATGACAACAATCAAAAGTAGCAAAGCTCTTGAATATAGATTTAAGAAGAACAGCCATGCAGATGGAAGGAAAGGCTAGCCAAAGAGCAGATGAAATAATTACTTAAAATTACTTTTTAAAAGCGAAGCTTTTCTATAATTAGGGTCGGTCCGTCCGTCCGAGATAGATAGCTTTTATTCGTTAATTTAGGCATGTTAGAATTGTCCTATCGATTTCAAACTTTGTATGATGATTCCTCTAGTAGTTAGGTACGATTTAGAAAGCGTAGCAACTCTATAATCATTACCAGAACGTCCGTATGTTTGCTATAGTAACACACAGTGAAGACAAAATTATGTATATTGTATAGAAGATAATATATACAACTACCTGCCCCAAGAAGGCGAGACCCTTTTCGTCTGCTGTCAAGTGTTTATATTTCCGTCGCTATAAGCTGATTTAAAGGACCCAATACAAAATCGGGACAGGGTCCCTGCCTTGAGGTGAGAGTTACACAAAGATCATGTCCTTTGTATTCTTTTACTTTAATATAAGGACTGATCAATATTCCGTTCGTTAGAAGAGATCCAACGATAATTGAACGATTTTATTTACGGTCGGTATTCTTAAGATTATTAACATGCTTAAAATACTAATACGGATTGACCCAGATTGTAAAAAATGGCTTTTAAAACCTAGAGATATCTTTTTCCCGACAGTTTAACCAAAAAATTCAAGTTCGATGACTAAGTAATGCAAACATATACGTTCACATCAAGTTAATTCTAAAAAAACACCCGTTTTAATGATTTTGATGGGTAAAATCACATGAGATTTACTTTTTCATAAACCAATGTATTTTAAATTCTATTTTATAATTTGAGGAAAGATTTATTTAACTTCTATTGACCTATCTATACATCCCTTACAATAAATAAGAGATAAGACAATTTGATGTCCTTTCACCCACGCATATTGTCATATTGTCAATTAACCAATGGGTGGCCAGTATACACTGTACTTGACCAATGGTAAAATTTATAGTGGCCTCTCATTGGTTATTTTTTTGACGTCATAATTTGAGTCTTCCACTTTTACTAGCTTCTCGCATTGAACCCGCGACCATGGCTTGACACGTAACGCATTTGCTCGTGGTAGAGGAGGTTACGATTTCGAATCCCGGCGAAACACCGCGTCACAACTAAAAATGTTAAAAAGGGTTTCTGGTGCTGTTATGTCAGATGCATGACATTATTATAAAGTTAGGGCTTCCAGACAAAGGTCGTCCAATCAAAGAGTTGGTTTACTTTAGGTCAGGCTATTTTGCGTGTAGGGTAACCTCGTAGTTTTATGGCAATAGTCACCTACAGGGTTAGACATCAAGGAAAAAAGAAACTACCTCCACCCCCAAATTAAAACCTATTTAAAAAATAACGAGGTTGGAGGTTCTGTGCTAGCTAGGCACTTGCAAGGAAATACTGAGATGCTAAATGATGTATAGAGCAATTGTTAAGGACATTTTCTGTTGTTGCAATTATTTTTTTCTGATAATCGATACATCATCGCTGGATGTTGCACCAGATTTTCATGTACTCTGATAAAGGGAAGCTTGCAGCTGGCTAAAATAACGCTTTTCCTCGTCCATCCCCTTACCCTAATACCGGATGAACGAAATGACCATGAAAGAGGTGCATATTAGGAAGCTAAATTGACGACAATATTTCCCCTGTCAATATATCCACGTATATTCTATATCCATTGTTCATATTATTTGTATATGTGATAAACAAGTGGGAATGATTACACACCGAGTTATTTTTTATCGTTAAAGACAACAAAGATACTGACTAAGCTTTTTAGTCAGTTATTCATATATACTAGTTTTACTTATCTTTTTTAAAACATAAAGTTTAGTTGTTATTAAGAAGAACTGTTGTTAAATCAAAGTGGTGAAATAATATGAATTAAGATATCTAAACATTAAATAACAAACAAACAATTTTTTTATGAAAAAAAGAATAGTAATGTATTATATACTCGACCAAATGTCATATCTTTAGGATATGTGATTCATGTCAAAAAATCCCAGATTATGATATTTTGGTTTAGTTGATTTCCAACAAGTGGCCTTTCTTTAAAAAAAAGTGATAAGAATGGGTACGGTAGGGTTAGTTATTTCTGTATGCCTAACCCCTGCGAGACAACCCAGTACCCAATATAACCTAACCTAACCTGACCAAAAGTAATAAACAAACAAACAAAAAATTCTAAATAAGGGAGGAAGGGTTATCATTTCTCAAGAGGGTACTTTGTGTGATAGCACTTATTATATTTTAGAGTTCATCTACAGTCTACACGCATTTAAATATTAATAAGCATAAGCCATGCTATAGTAAATTCAAACATGTATTTTCAAATTCAAAATTTATTATTTTTTTAGATTTTGAACAAATGATATAAAAATGGATTGTTGTTCGAGCATAGTAAAAACTTTTCTCTTTATCACAAATTTCCTCATTTTTGTGAGTATTTATCTATCTATCTATCTTTATATCTCATCTAAAAATTATCTTTATTTCTATCTTTTTTCTATATATCAATATAAAGTAGTTTTTTGTTTTGTTTTAAGGTTAGGATCTCAATTGATACTGAACCGATTGGGTTCTCTATTTTAAGTAGGCATCATATACAGTATGACCCTCGAAAAAGTATTTTTTAGCATCTGCAGCCCTTATTTCTCAATGAATTATTAAAAAATGTATATGTCCTTGTTCTCTATAGATTTCCACATAAGTAGATATAAAAATATTTTTTTTACCTCCATTAACACCGGAGATTTTTAGAGCTAAAGTTTTAAAAAAGTGACTGAGGAAAAAGTAACTTTTAACATGAAATGACTTTTTTAGCAAAATTAAGGTAGAGTCCTTTTATTTTTGTTACTAGCAGAAACTTTATACAAAAATGAAATAAAAAATTTAGGCTTTGAATAAAAAGCATTTTTTTACACATATTTGTTGAGTCTTTTTAGTTTCATGATATTTTGAAAAACTTACTTATTAGGCCAATTTGTTTTAGATTAAAAAACCAAATGAATCTTTATGAATATAGCAGGAAAATTGTTTTTTTTTCATAATTCTAACTTTAATAACAAAAAAGTTATAAAGAAAATAAAATTAGAACATAATGTTTTTTTAGTATAAAAAACTTAATTAACCCCCTATTAAATGATTGAGATGTCAGAAAAGGGGGCGGAGCAACTGTCATAATTAATCCTTTTCATAAATAAGGGTAAATAAATAACCTAAAATTTGCAAATAATCAATTCATTCAGTAGTATTTTTTGCAATATAAAATTGATATTTTTTGGTGGAATAGAAAAGAAATAATTAGTTAACTTGTTTTTCTTTGTGTATTATTATTCAGTTGCCAGAAAAACATAATATAACCATCCAAAAATTATGAGAAACCAAAAAAATTATTTTTCTCAGTCACTTTTTCAAAACTTTAGCTCTAAAAATCTCCGGAGTTAATGGAGGTAAAATTAAAATTTTTATATCTACTTATGTGGAAATCTATAGAGAACAAGAACATATACATTTTTTAATAATTCATTGAGAAATAAGGGCTGCAGATGCTAAAAAATACTTTTTCGAGGGTCATAATGTAGGTCCTGTGGTGGCTTTAGGCTATTCTATTTCCAGATTTAAATCTTGGAATGGTTTAAAGCTTTTTTTCTATCCCCCCTTCCCTTGCCAGGTGCATGGCTGCTAGTATATCTATAATTCTTTATTCTATCTTAAAACATAAAGTATTAACCTTTTTTTTGTCTGTAGCGAAGGATCTTTTTAACTGCTGAACCGATATAGTTCTCCTTAACAGTGAAGCTTCTTATAGGTCCAGAGAAGGTTTTTAAATATGTTTGGGGGGGGGGGGGGGTATCTCCACACTTCCAATTAAAAATACCTTCTCTCACCTGTCCAAAGAATATTTTTTCTTTTTCTTTTTAAACTTAAGACCACCACATGTGCCCCTAGAGTTTTCTAGGGGCGTATCCGTTAGTCTATTTATATTAGAATGCAATATAAAATAGCAAAAATAAAGGCACTTTACTTAAGTGTTCTTTTGTTAGCAAAGATAAAATAATAAGTAAATAAGCTACAAAACTTATCATTATATTATTAGGTTGTATAATGTATATCTTTATGACCTGTAAGATCTTATACACGGCAAATCTAATAATTCCATAATTTTTAAAAAAGTTTTGCAATAATTTTAAACAAAGTACCCTTTCTGTAGATTTAAGTTGTAACTAGTTTGTAACCAACCAATCAATATTCAATAAAAGTACCCAAAGTTGTTGAGTCAACTAATAAGAGAACGTTGTTATAAAAGTTTAGGTACCAGTGTAATTACCAGTCCAATGTCCTCTTCCCTCCCCTCTAAAAGGAAAATACAGATTTTTTAAGGAAACAAGGCCCTTAGAAGTAAAAGCTACTATTGCATGAATTTAGTCCACGGAACCTAGCGATAATCTACAATCTACACGGCCTGCCATATCTATAGAGAAGCTACGCTTCTAGCATGCTATAGCGAATAATATTTATTCTCTTTTCTTTTGTCGTAAATTGTTAATGCATTATGTATTACGTCATATGTGTATATCTACAATATGGACCATTTTTGTTTGCTTTATACACAATGAATGCCTAACTTTATATTATCTATCTATCTATCTATCTATTTATATATCTATCTATCTATCTATCTATCTATCTATTTATCTATCTATCTATTTATCTATCTATCTATCTATCTATCTATCTATCTATCTATCTATCTATCTATCTATCTATCTATCTATCTATCTATCTATCTATCTATCTATCTATCTATCTATCTATCTATCTATCTATCTATCTATCTATCTATCTATCTATCTATCTATCTATCTATCTATCTATCTATCTATCTATCTATCTATCTATCTATCTATCTATCTATCTATCTATCTATCTATCTATCTATCTATCTATCTATGTATCTATCTATCTGTCCAACAATTTAACTTGGTATCTATCTATCTATCTACAATTTGAGACGCTAGCCTCTAGACTCAGAAGCTATGTAAAGCTTAAATAAAAAAGAGAACTCGATCAGTTCAGTAGTATTGAGATGTTAAGCTTCAGACAATAAAACCATACTACTTTACTATAATACGATATTAGTAGAAGCATTTTTGTAATGTTTATTATTATTATATCGAATAGTGTAACTTTAGAAGTAAGAACAAACAAAAAAAAGTTTGTATTCATTCACTCTCGCAGAGTGTTTCTTATTCGCGACAAGGATGACAACATTCATGACAAAAAAAAATACGCACGGACAAAGGGCAAAAGTGAGTTATATAGCAAATGTTCAGTGACATAAAAAATAGCATATGTAACTATTGAATAGTATTAATCCATGAAACCTTTTCAAAAATAAACATTTTGTCTTTTGTAGCCTGACTAATAAAATAAACTGTTAACTCAATGCTTTTTTGGAAGGGATATATTCCCCAAAAAATCAACAGTGGATCTTAGATATCAGCCCAAAAAAATTACGCTTTTCCTCGGCTGTGCAGACAGGCTAAGTGAATTATAGAGTAGTTTCGCTTCTAAAAAGACACAACAGTTTGTGATGCTGTTTTAATTGATAAATTGAAACATTTTACGGGAGTGAATGCATATCTAAAAAAACGTATTCATGAATGGCAAAATGGAATTAGGATATACTTGGATATTTTGACAGGGGAAAATTTTGTCGTCAATTTCGTTATTTTTTCCCAGCTGCGAGCATAACTTTATCAGAGTATATGAAAACCTAGTGCAACATCCAAGTAATTATATGTCCATTAATGTTAACGAAAATGAAGACATCCATGAAACAATAATCAGAAAACAAAACAAAAATTCGATAGAAATCGTCGAAAAATTTATTTAATATAGTTTAATTAAAATTGGTTATTTTCTTTTTATTGGTGAAGTTACTCTAGGAGATGGCCCTTCAGACTGCTTGAATTGAAAATACAACAATAAAAAAAGTCCTATTATGTGATTTATTGACAATAACTGATTTATTTGATAATAAACTTTAGTAGTTAAGGACATAGTTATCCTTGTTTTATAATAATGGATAAATTAGGTATTACATTTCAGTAATATAAGAGAGAAAGTATTTTTAGTATACCATCTGAATCAATCTCTTTATTCGTCTACTATCGTCTACGCCCCTAGAGGCCTCCAGGGACACTGGGGGTGGAGGGGTTTGGGGGTGATAGTCGACCCACTATTTTTTCAAGTTTATTTTAAAAAAAAAGTAATATGTTTTTTTAAGGGGGAAGGGGGTGATTTTATTCTGGGGGTTATTTCTCTAGGGAGGGCGGTGGTATCATCCTCAAAAATAAATATAAACTTTTCCAGAATTTTTAAGAGAAGCTACAGTGAAAAGAAGAATTATTTAGTTATCTATCTTTCTAATTAAATTACTATCTATCTATCTTTCTTTCTAATTAAACTACTAACTACTTTCTATCTATTTTTCTTTCTAAAAGTCTACTAGACTTATCTATCTATCAATTTTTCTAATAAAGCTATAATATTCCTTTCTTTCTTTCTAACTATCTAAGTATCTATCTATCTATCTAGTTGCTATCCTGTGCAGTGATAGTGTGGTATCCGCCGAGGATAAATGGCAGACACCGGAGTTCAATTAGATTACGGCAGTGCGACAGACGTGGACACCTTACTATAGAGAAGCTACGCTTCTCTAGCATTCACTAAATAATAATCAACATCTATTTCAGTTGTCACTTTATTGAAGGTCTAAAGAGTACTAAAGCTATATACAACAAACAATAATTACACAGATAGGAATAAATAATCATAACATAAAAGCATTATAATACATATACAATAGTCAGTTTGGGCAATAATGATCCCCCATCCCTGGAAAGGGTGGGGGGGAATTAACAATGCAGCTTAACCATAATAAAGCTTGTCAGATTCAATCATTAATTTAAGGCATAGGGAGGGGGTCGGCAGACCCCTTCCCCAGGACTCGGGGGAGGGCCTGTGGCCCTTTCCCGAACCCCGGTCAGGGGTGCCATAGGCATGGCTCACGGTTGCCGAATACCACAACTCTCCCCTCGGAAGGCTGGGAGAGGGTTTCCCTACCAGACTTCCGACAGTGGTTGAGGCCTTCGGTCCGCTCCTTAGGGCTAGATATATATATACAAATGATAATGATTCAATGGAATCCTAGTGGTGAGTGTTTCTCAGGGCTGATGGCCTCCCAACGTGGGATAGAAGGCAGAGGCTGGCTTTGGTTGGACACGTAGTTCAGCGCCGGCAGGTGTCAGGTTGGCGGGTGGCACAGTGGTTGCTGGGACGGTCAACAGCGGGGCATTCTGGTTGTTGTTGGCAGCGGCTGGGGCACTGGCTGCCAAGTTGACCGTCTGGGCGGCAGCCTGACCTCCCGAGGGGCCGCGGGGTCGTCCAGAGGGCGGTCCTGGCCTGCCTGGGCGGTCATGCCCGCTATCGGCTGATCGCATGGACACCATTTCCTCGGCTGCTTCCTGTCCGATGGGAATGGCATCCCAGTCTACTGAAAAGTCCCGGGACTTGGCATGGGTGAGCCGGGCTCTGGCCAAGGCCTTCCTGTACAAAGTTGGATGGTACAGGAACACTTGTGACATCGCATTCATGGCTGCCCGTACACCTCCTTGTGCTGCTGCCAGGGAAATGATGGTCAGGTCCCCCAGCAGTTTGAGGATTAACAACAGCAAGCACAGTATGGCTGCGCCATCTCCCCACTCGTGAATAGCTTGTCTGAACCCAGCCCAGACATCCAGGGCGGCCTCTCCTTCCTCCGCCAGTCGGTCGATGTTGTAGGACACTATCCCATGGTCCCCTGTGGCCGAACAGCTACCTTGCTGAACGCATGAGCCATAGGACAGGCCGGTCAGCATGGCGCTTTTATATGCTGGGAACGCCAGCAGTTGCTGCCAGTCGTTCAACTCAGCCTGCGAATACAAGCCCCCTGAACTGAAGTCATCCAATGGTTCTGTCAGCAGCTGCTTGGGCGTATCCAGCGGGGGTGGCCTCTTCTTAGGAGCGGGGGTTAACTCTATCCAGCCTTCCTCCGCGTGCACAGTCAGGGGGTATGTGGAGGAGCAGGGAATCTTGGTGGCGTGGCCGCTATACACTCGTGTCACGGCGTCTACAAATCCTGTGGGCTCCACCGGTACTTTGTCCCAACATTCCTTGTGTTCACGGACAACATATTTGTTGCGTTGGCAGGTAAGCTGGAGCAGGACATCTCCCCTCAGCACCGAGAACGTGCTCCCCTGGACACGCACCGGGTGGGCCGGGTCTAGTTGCTGGAGCTTCCAGCAGTTGGCCGCTACTTCTTCTGCTGCTGTGCTTTTCATGCGTGTCTCCAGAGTAAATCCAATATAACCTGCATGTATCTGGGCCTGCAAGGGGACATCAACATCCCTGGCCGATACTCTGGGCAGCGCTGCCGCGGCTGGGTCAGCTGCCACGAACAATGCCGGGTGGTTGGTGGCATGGGCCTCAAAGTCGCAGTTCACTATTGAGGTGGGGTTGGTCATGTTGATGAAAAACTGGGCTTGATGGTCAACCAGGAACGCATCCATCACTAGGCTAGGCTGGAGGCTGCGGATCAGCCTCAAGGGGCAATCTCTCCCCAGGTGGTCCCACACGTAGGTTGCTTCCCCAGTGATGCAAGACAGCTCAGAATGGGGACATTCTAAGGCCAGGTGGTCAGATTGGGACTCCACCCGTCCATCCTCTACTACGTAGGTCTCTTCCTTGACCAGCAGCCGTCGCTCCTGGAGCACTAATTCATTGCGGTACAGCTGGCCCTCGAAGTGGACGTCCTCCCCTTCACAACCCACCCCCTCGGGGCTGTTGACGAGGGCGCCCACCATATCGAGGGTGAAGAACAGGGGATGGTTCAGCTGGAACATCAGTGGCTGGGTCTTGCCTGGCAGCGTGTAGACTTGGTTCCTGGCCAGGTCTCGGCACGTTTCTGGATCTATCTTGGTTGGCCTCATGAGGGTGGGGACCAAGGTCACCTTGAGTTGACCCCATACCCCACACCTGAATGTCCACTGGGACACAGTAAGCTGGCAACTGTATCCTGTTGTTTCCCTAATCTTGACTTGCTGCAGGACGTGTACTTCATGGCCCAGGGGCACCTCCTGGTGTAGAGGTTCCGTGTTGCACATCTTTTCTTTATTGTAGGCTGTGACGTGGGTGGGGTTAGCACAGTCCCATCCCACCAGGACGTAGCTGGTTGTAGGCCACACGGCTGCCAGCAGTAGTCCCCACAGGACCATCCACCAGTGTGAGAAGCTACCAGACAGCCATCTACCTCGCGCACGCGGCTGGGGATCTTCGGCTCGGGTCACGGCTGCTTCTCGGGGCTGGACACGGCTGGGCTGCTCCTGGCTAGATACAAGTTTCCATTGAGCGTTATCTTTGTGTGGCCGGGGCACCCCGATACCCTCCCCAATGACAGACTGGCAGGCGACTGGCGCTTGCCTGGGTGTCGGCTCCCCTAGCCCCAAGGGGTCCCTTCCCTTGTCCATGGCATGCCCAGTGGCATGGGGCTGAAGTGCGTGTGGCACAGGCTCGCCCTGACTCACGTCCCTCCCCTGCCCTAGGAACTCAGGTGCATATGGCACAGGCAAGTCCTTATATCCCCAAATTTCAATCTCCCCAGCCTCTGGTGCAGGAGGCACAGGCAAGGCTGGGGTTTTACAATGGTTTGGATACAACACATTTGTTAAATTTAACTTATCCTGGCTCGACTGGAAGTGTTGGGCGGCTGGGTTCCTTCGGCTGGCAGGGGGCGCTGGATGGCGTGTAGTTGGGCTCTCCCTGCAGGCTGGTGGCGCTGGCTGGCTGGGGGTGACGGGTGTCACCCCTTCCTCTGGGACTGCTGGCTCGTTCCAGGATCCAGGTCTCTCGGTGGCGGCGACGGTTGTCGCCCCAGGCACCAGGTTGGAGGCTGGCTCGTTCCAGGATCCAGGTATCTCGGTGGCGGCGACAGTTGTCGCCCCAGGCACCAGATTGGAGGCGCTGGATAGCACCCCCCAGTCATCGCAGGTGGCGGCGCCGGGTGGCGCCCCATACATCGACTCTGATGCGCTGTCTAGCGCCTCCTGCCTCTCTCGTTCAGCAGCCGCCAGGGCCTCCCCGTACTCCGTCTCAGTGACGCTGGGTAGCGCCCCTCCACTCTTGCTGGGTAGGCTCAGTCGAGCAGGCTCCATCATGTTGAGGCTAAAAGGCTGGGGCCTCAGAACTTCTGGCTCGGCGATGTTGTTGGGTTGCACAAACTCCGGCCCCAGGTGGTTGAGACTGAAGCCCAGGCCAACCCGGTTGGGTTCAGCCGCGCCGCCCAGTACGTTGATCCTAGCTGGAACGGTCCCAAACTGCGGCATCCCGTCAGCTCGGCCCGCGGCGTTGGGGGCGGCTGCTTGCTGCGGTGGTGCTGGGGGCGCGCTCCCTTCCATATGGGCCACTCTGCTGGGCTTTCCTGGGGGAGCACCCTTGTCTGCGGTGCGCCTGCGGCCGGCTACCTGGCCCCAGTCAGCTCTGCACTCGGCAGCCGTGTGGCCGTCATAATGGCAACGCTCGCACTTGGCAGAACGGTCACGGCGTGGCTGGGTGCGTCTCTCCTCTAGGCTGACTTCCATAGGCGTCGGGCAGTCTCGAGCTCGGTGGCCTTTCCCTTGGCAGCGGAAACAGCGGCCTGGAACCTTGTCATCTGGAGCAACCTTCCCCATCTGGTGGAGACCCGGAGCCAAGGCGCCAATCTCCATTGGCTCCGACTCGTCATATTGGGGCAACTGGATGCTGGCTGATCCTGTGAGCCCATCGGTAGCGTCCACTAAGCACACACCCTCCTTCAGCTGCTTGGTAATCATGGTGACGGTGAACATGGCTCTCCGTGTGTACTCAGGTACACTGGTGATCTCATGACTCATCATTTCACGTTTCACATTAGCGTTACGAATGCCACGATTTAATTCGTCCACTAACAACTCGAGATCCTCATGGCTGTAGGCGTCCCTATACAAGGCACACTTTGTTGATATGTATGCTTGTATAGGTTCTGTCGAGTGTTGCCTGTAATCCCTAAACGCTTGTTTAAGCGTCTGGGATTCAAAGGCGGGACGAAATAACATTTCACACTCGGCCTTGACCTGTTCGTAGGTCAAGGCTTGGCCTGCCTCGCCAAACAGATGAGAAGCCATTTCCGCCGCTTGCCCTACCAGTGACAGTAAAAGGGCGTTGCGGCGGTTGAGGGAGTCATGGGGCGGCACGCGGTAAGCCGCCCATGACATCTCGAGTCTGCGGATGTGGGAGCTCCAAGATTGCTTGGGCGGTCCTCTATACTCCGGCAGGTTACTCAGCATCAGCTTGTGGTACTCGGCTGGAGCCGGCTGAGGGTCATCCTGAAGCCATCCTGGGACTTGGTCGCCTCCTGGCGCTTGCGGCTGTTCCATCGGGGCAACGGTTCAACGGCGGGACACAAGTTATAAGGCAATATTATAAATGGTTTGTCACTTGAGGCTTTCTAGCCTAACAGCCAACACTGTTTTATCACTAGGTTGGTAGTTTAGTTACAAAGATATAACTTAGCTGTACTTATCACGAGTTGGAGTCTGAGGTTGTAGAGTAGGCTGGTAGGGGTAGATAGATGTTGAGGGTCTGAACTGCTGTCAGGAACTGATTTGGTTTTCCTTTATCACACTATAGATAGGAGGGAGAAGTTGTAATTCTTTATTTTCTAAAAATACCTCTGCTAGATGCTATGGAGTAGCTCCGCTCCGGTGTGTGTGTGTGTGTGTGAAATCTCCTGTCCTTGCAACGCGCTTACGCACCGTCAAATCCGCGCACACAGGTAAAACGCGCACTTATCCCTCAACTCGCTCTCTCATTGGTCCGCTTTGTCCGTTGAATTTTATGATATTTCCGCACTCCATTGCGCTATCCGTAAATAGCGCTCTGTGTTCCCGGTCACTAGCTCCACACTGTGGGCGGACTTAGTCAAGTGTGGGTAGGAGGGGGGAAGCGCGTGAGGGGACGGGGTAAATCCGTCCGTTCCCCTGTGAGGAAGGGGGGAGTGCTGTGGGTTTGAGGTAACTGTGTGATGAGGTAATGGTGCCCTTTCTCCTTAATCCTAGGCTTATCTGTTATGTCACCTTGATTGTATTTCCTTCAATGGAGAGTGGGCCCCTCCCTTTCCTCTGAAATAAGGGTGTATTTTTGTTGTGCTGTAGGCTTGGGGTGGTTAGATTGTTTATCAGGGCATTTGTTATATTACATCTAGCTTCTATTTTTGTCCTTATCACAATACATAACAGATTTGTTTACCAAACCTGTTCTATTTTTAGTTGTTATCACAATACACAACAAATCCAAGCCTGTTCTATTTTTAGTTTTATCACAATACACAACAAATTGTTTGCCAATCTTTGCTCATAAATCTATTGTTTAACCATCACACCAGGGTGGTAATCCCTACAATGTGATATAATATCTGTTTTTCTAGATGGGTGGCTGCGTTGTAGCCTCTCAGGATACTTGGAGTTGACGTAGTTTTCTCTGCTTTGGTGCACTACACTCGTATGTTGGCTCGCAGCTCGCAGCTATGTGGCATGTTTCAGCCTATCGGCGGCAGGGAATGTCCCGTCCTGCTAGCGCCGCTGATCCAAATCCAGCTGATGGTGGCAGGGAATGTCCCGTCCTGCTAGCGCCGCTGGTTCGGATCCTGCTATCTCTTGCAGTAAGGTTGGCCTATTTTCAGCCGTTTTGCACTTATTTGGCTTGTTTCAGCCGGTCCGCAGGCCTGTTTCAGCCTTTTGAGCGCTCAATTCTCCGTTAGATGTCGGCGCTTCTCGCGGTTCTTCGTCAAGTTTCGCGGTTTCACTTCCACAACTGCCGGATGCAGAGTTAAACCTTGCTATCCAGGGTGGGTAATTCAGGTTGCTTGTGTCAGTTTTGCCAGTTTCACTGCTGGGAGTACCTTAGCCTCAGCTGCGCGTCTGCTCTACACTTGTGGTTTGCCGTAATCTCACAGCTGACACCAAAAGTTGTGGTATCCGCCGAGGATAAATGGCAGACACCGGAGTTCAATTAGATTACGGCAGTGCGACAGACATGGACACCTTACTATAGAGAAGCTACGCTTCTCTAGCATTCACTAAATAATAATCAACATCTATTTCAGTTGTCACTTTATTGAAGGTCTAAAGAGTACTAAAGCTATATACAACAAACAATAATTACACAGATAGGAATAAATAATCATAACATAAAAGCATTATAATACATATACAATAGTCAGTTTGGGCAATAATGATCCCCCATCCCTGGAAAGGGTGGGGGGGAATTAACAATGCAGCTTAACCATAATAAAGCTTGTCAGATTCAATCATTAATTTAAGGCATAGGGAGGGGGTCGGCAGACCCCTTCCCCAGGACTCGGGGGAGGGCCTGTGGCCCTTCCCCGAACCCCGGTCAGGGGTGCCATAGGCATGGCTCACGGTTGCCGAATACCACAATAGGACTAGGAATATGGATCCTGGTTGACAAACCATAGTATCTATCTATCTATCTATCTATCTATCTAACTATCTAACTATCTAACTATCTAACTATCTAACTATCTATCTAGTTGCTATCCTGTGCAGTGATAGGACTTGGAATATGGATCCTGGTTGACAAACCGTCCCTTATCAACATTCTAGACACGGTAACAATTGTATAGCAGCGAAGCTTCTATGAAAATTTAAAATTAATCGTCTTTGAAATTAGGAACAGGGTTTTAAAATGGCTTGTGATAGGTTATGAATTAAAGTAAAAGAATAGGGCCATGAGCTATATTTCCCTGTCTAGATTTGGGGTCTTTAAAATCAGCTAATAGCGTCGGAAATATAAAGAGAGCCAAGCCCCCACAAAAGAGCAGAAAGCAATTTGCTAGTAGACGCAAAGGTTCTCTAACATACATCTTTACTTTAGTTTAGAAACATATCAATTATATTTTATTTCGTAAAAGATCTTTTAAAATGTAGTACAACCATAAAAAATAGTATAACTTTGTGTTTTGCATCGTAATATAGACAGTTTTCCGGGAAAAATTCAATGACAAATTAAATTGATAGTTCTAATTCGTTGGCCTTGTTGGGCTAAATTCCCGGGCTATAATTTATGTTTCAGTGTTCGTGAGCAATTTTATTTAATACTATTCGATACATGATTTTTCAATACTGCTCAGAACTGGCTTAATCTAGTGGAAGTGAATCGGATTTAATGATATTAAAATCTTTTTCTCGTATTCATTCGAATCCGGTGGATAGGAACCGGTTCTCATCCATACGAAAAAACTATGTCTAGCATCATATTATATCCGGTTTTCTACGAATATAGAAATGTACAATCATAAGATTAAAACCAGTTTTTTTTATCCCGTGCCTTCGGCATCTCGGGGCTAATCTTATAATTGCACATTTTATTTCCGCGGAAAGCTGTTTATAATACGATGCGAGAAATAACTATACTCGTATTCATTCGAATCCGGTGGATAGGAACCGGTTCTCATCCATACGAAAAAATTATGTCTAGCATCGTATTATAACCAGCTTTCTACGAATATAAAAATGTACAATCATAAGATTAAAACCAGTTTTTTAGCCCCGAGGTGCCGAAGGCACGGGCTCTATATCAGCGGAAAGCGGTTTAAAATACGATGAAAGAAATAACTATTCTTTTTCAGACTGAAACATCGATACCAATTTATGATAGTGCTGTTATACTTCTTCTGATTGTAGCTGGCCTAGGTAACAATCCATAGATAGATAGAAAGATAGTTAGATAGATAGATTGGCAGATATATAGATATACCTCTTCTGATTCTAGCTTGTCTATTTGAGAAAAGATATATTGATAGATAGATAGATGGATATATTGGTAGTTATATAATTCTTCTGATAGTGGCAGCTCTAGGTAATAATGAATATATTGATAGATAAATAGGTAGATAGTTAGATAGATTGATAGTCAGATGTGTAGATTTATACTTCTTCTGATAGTGGCTGGTCTAGGTAACAATAGATAGATAAATAGTTTAATAGATGGATAAATAGATAGTTTGATAAATAGATAGATGGATAAATAGATAGTTTGATAAATAGATAGATGGATAGATTGATAGGAAGATAGAATCTTATATTCATTATATTTAATTAAATCAATCTTTAGAGGGCAATATCATAAAATTAATTTTAATCAATCTTTATCTTTAAAATACAAAAAATAATTGTTTCATAAAGAAAATAATCAAAAAATTTTCATTAAAATAAATTCTTCCAATTTTAATTTTCATCACTATTGAAATATTGCTTTTCAATAAATTGCTGTTTTAATTTCTATAATTCTATTTGTCCGTAAGTGCATAAATGTATTAAGAACACGTGGATATATGGTCAGTTGCTTAAGTTTCTAATTTAGACCGCATTTATAGGTTAGTTCGTTCATTAAGTAGGAGGGAAGGGGGTGGGGTAAAGGCGTTGATTGGGGGTATCGTTATTTTAGCCAAATAAGCATATTACTTTCTTAGAGTACATGGAAATCTGAGGTTAATTCTTAAAAAACATTTTTGGCTCACTGCCTCTCTAAAATAGTGAGGCAAAATTATCCCCTCTAAATTTTTAGAGAGCCTCACTGATTTTAGTGAGGCAAAGTTTTTTTTTATTACACCTTGGTGCAACATCCAAGTAATAATATATCAATTAGTGCATACTCCGTTGATATACTTTAAAAGGCAAAATTATCAACTGCTATTAAAGATGGATGATTGATTTGATATTTAGTTTAAATTGTAGTAGAGATAGAAAGTAATTAGGAGAAATGTGATTGATTTATATAAAGATTAAGATCCACTGTATAACTTAGTTTGTCCTTCCGTTTGAGTGTTTTATTTTTGTTATTAGAGCTATGCAATTCTAGAAGTTATCATCCTTGTTATGTATAAATTCTACATAATGTTTATTATTATGTTTAAAATTGAGCATAATTAATTCTTTTATCCAATTATGGAAAAATTCTTTTGTTTGAAACGATAAATTTCAGGGGAAAAAACATCCTTTTTTTCCTCATCCCACCGAGTGGTCTGAAACATATACATACAACCTGCTAGTTAAGACATACAGCCAGACTGACATACAGAGTATAATTTTTATTATTTTTGGAAATCTTTTGAGATGACTTTCTCAGCCTAGTAAAGTATATAGAAGCAGCTTTTAGTGTCTAATAAAAATGACGTCATACAATACAAATGACCAGTATACATTTTTGTCATTGGTAAATATAAAAATTTACTGGCCTATCATTGGTCATTTGTATTGAATTACGTTGTTTTTTGTTCAAGTCTATATCCAAATATATAAAAATATTATTTATTCTTTTGGCTTAATTGTCAAACGGACTGAAAAAATGGGCTATATAGTAGATGCTCTTTTGTTAAGTGAATCTTAATAATTTGTCGTCTATCTTCAATTATAGATGAGCAAATCCAGTTTTCTCAACACATGTCTATCGTACATATAGTCTAGTGGGTATTTTAAACTTTACGGTAGCTTCGCTTCGTTATGGTTGTTTTCCCTTAAAGTACCTTGCGATCACCCCCCCCCCCCGGCCGCTTACTTTTAAAGAAATTGAAAAAAGGGAGGGTGGGGTAGTTTGTTCTTTATGTCTAACCTTTTCGAAGAGCCCTAACCCTGTGGATCCTAAAATGACCTATCCTAACCTAGCCACAGGTAACAATAAAAACCAGAAAAAAGCACTTTCCCCCTTCTTATCATATTTTTTTCTCTCAAAATAACATAGGAGTTATGTGCTCGACTTGGCACTTAAAAAGAAACCACCGAGATATGATATCTAAAGAAATCCTGATAAAACCAATTATTTTTATGAAAATAATCCTCTCTATACAAAAAAGAAAATAAGTACAATATGTTTTTTTTGAAGCAACAATATTCTACAAATCTCTTTGTCTATCTGTCTATCATCTTTGTTAGGTTTTAGTAGCGAAGCTACTCTGTAATTAACTTTGTCTGTTTGTTCATGTTTGTTCAACGCTATGAGGGAAATGAGATTTACTCACCTACTACTAAAGCTAACCCTTGTCAACATTTTAAAACATCCAGGGCAGTCGGACTGCTTTCAGGCAGGTTTTTTGCTACTTTTTTATTTTTCACATATTTACCCATACATGTTTTGGTTTGATTGGTGACAATATCAAAATTAAATTTCCAGTTGTTACAAAGGGTTTTTATGTTCAAAGATGAAAGGACAGGTGGTTTTTTTACGTGTTTCCCCATATCTTCGGGTATTTTTAGTTCAATTTTCAAAGTTTTTGTGGAAAATTGTATCAAAATTGAATTTTATGTTGTTCTGAGCATCTATTAAGTAATTTACTCTCACCACCAGTCTGTCAGTCATCATACAAAAAAAGGGAAAGGTTTCGTGATTTTTCTCCCAATAAATAGATTCTTGATTCTAATGCTGTTTAGATCTCCTTTTTTGTATTCTTACCCTTTTTGTGCTTTGCTACTTATTGATGTTGTCATCCTTAATTTCATTCTATTCTAAAGAATTCACACAGTGGGATCTTTTGCCAAAAAACGGGACATTTAGAGTAGACAAAAGTAAACTTCAATAAATAAGCTTGTATTTGAAGAAATGATGTAATTTCTTTTGCTTTAACTCGGAAATAACTTAAATTTTGCCTCTGTTAACTTCTAATGTGAATTTGCTAAGTACGTCTTGCTGTTTTGGAGGAGCGAAGCTACCCTATTTTTAAAAAATCTATAAAACTTCATAACTTTAGTTAAGATTAACAAAATCAACGTCTATGTAAACATTTCTTCAATGCAAACAATGTTTGTGAACAAGAATATAGCGTCAGGTGCACCCATTTCGAGTCCCGGCAATTTTAGGTAGGTCCAGTATAAGTAAAATAGGACACTTATAAGACATGTTTTCAAATATTTTTTTTACAGATATAAACAACAATAACATAATTTTCAAAACACTTTTGATTTTGTGTTAATACCTTTATTCTAGGTCTAGCTATCTTCATTTAAAGTTTGTATAAGAATATAAGCATAATTACTTAAATTATATTCTTTCTCAAACGTATATTTCTCTCTCTCTCTCTCTGATGCGTATATAATGTTTTTGCAAAATTATTATTAATCTCCAAATTTGAATTTCTGCTGGACCAAAACCAGTTAGAACTACAAATTTTTTTAGAACACATGAAATTTAGCAAATTTAATTGCTATAATATTTAACAACTCCTTTATCCCTTAAATGTCCATTAAAACCGCGAGAACGGCAAAAATCGTTAAAAATCACGCCAACGGCGGCAAATAACGGCGAAACGGTTCGCCAGAGGCAAATGATGCATAAGTCAAGAAAGATCCGCCTTAATAAGTTTAAAAATATTGCAGAGATGACTTTGGGCTCTAAAATGACTCCTTCCCCCTCTAACGGGGGAAAATTTAAAATTAACAAGAACGAAATTGTTCAAACCATGCAATGTAAAATGCTCAATTACTCAAAAACGGACAAGAGGCCCCAGGTTGTGAAAACTGTTTTATACACAATACATGTTGTATATTAATATTATTATTGCAAAACCCGGGGCCTCCTGTCCGTTTTTGGGTAAAATAGAGAAAACTGATTTTTTGGGGTTAAAAATCTTAATATTTTTGGTGAAATGTTCTCACAAAATGTCAATTTACACCACAAAAAAAATATTTTTTTTACATTTTTTCTTTAATTAGACATTGGTACAGGTATCTGAAAAGTACCTCAATAAATTTTTTTTTCATAAGATGAACATAAATGTATTTTTTGTTGCCTTGAAAAAATTGTGTAAAAAAATCTGGAAAATCATCAAAACTGAAAAGAAATTTTTCACTACCTTTTTTAAAAATGGCATAAACCCGCCAAAAATTAATATTTTTTAAAAATTTCTTTTCTAGCTGTCTACTTACAGCCATTATTAGGTCCTAGGATAGATAAAAGTCGATTTTAGATTTTTTGGATGTCCTGATTTTTTTCAAAATATCCCACTGTGATTCAAGTACTTTTCAAGAGACTCAGCTAATTCAAAATTAAGTACTATTCTATTACATAAAGTAGTAAAATGTTTTGTTTGCCATTAAGATCTTGCTAATCACTGAAACGTTTAAATTTCTTTTTACGGGAAGCTTGACACAGGTCCTGGATTGGTTTTAGTATTTTAGTTTTCAAATTAAAGTCTTGGTAGGGTGATACTCTAGTTTACTGCTCTTCCTTAGGGACTAGTGGCACAAGCGTTAGGTTATTCATAAGCAAACTTAGTCTTCAAATTTCAATATTTTTATTTGTCCGCCCGTCTGCATGTAATTTAAAAAAATGGAAATAGTGATTTTTACGGCTGCAGTAGTGTAGTCTATAAATATCTAACTTTCAATTAATGGGCATCTACTCTATAAATCTATTTGTCTCCTATGTTTTATATCATTATGTCAGAGTTAGTTTTTAGAGATTTTTTGTTATAAAGCATCTAAGGTAAGCATTTCACAAGATCTTAACACGCAGACAGACAATCTGTTGGACAAGTAGTCAAGAAATACAAATAGACAGATAGATGAACAAATTTAAGGAGAATAAAAGATTTTAGTTTCATTTTTCACCGCCAGATGTCTATTTTAGCTTTGATCATCACTTTCCTGGGCTGCTGTGGTGCTTGGAAAGAGAGCAGATGTATGCTAGGCACAGTAAGTTTTTTTAACTACTTTTTTTCTATTTAGCTTTGGTCAATATGCCCTTTGATTATTATGACAAACGTTTTTAACTATAGCTAATTGTCTGTATAAATCTAGAAGACTTAGGGGTGAATATTATGCTGGTATCCAAAGTTTTATGATTAAATAGCATTTAAATCTTGAAGACTTTTAATCGATCTTGATTGGTTGGTATAACCTAGATGTGTCAAAATCTTTCTAGTCAAAGAGTAATAGAATAATATTTTTTTTAAATTACTCAGATTTCTTAATGGTATAAAAGCTTCATTAATTACAATTTTAATATCCTAAGACCCATATATAACTATTTTTTTCGCCGATAGATGGTGTTAGTTATGTTTTTAGCTAATTACAAATTTGTCCGCAGGGCGGCGTTTTTTTTTGTTATTTTTGTCGATTTTTCTGGGGAGAGTGGATGTACCCTCCCCCAAAGTAGTTATAAAACTTCCTGGGACCTATGAGAAGCTTTCCTGTTAAGGAGAACCCGATCAGTTCAGCGATTAGCGAGATCCTTCGATACAAACAAATAAACAGACATGCACACATCCTGTTACTTTATAATAAGGATACTTCTTCTGATAATTAAAATAAATACCTTAAGTAACAAATAAGCTGGCTATTATGAATTTTATATTTGCTTATTCAGTTTTAAAAGTATCCTGTTTTTGGTCTTACTAATTATTGCTCAACAGTGATTAAAAGTAAAGAATGGATTACTAATTCTAAATCCTTTTTAATCATCTTTTTTTATCTTTTAGCAATAGAAATCCTTTTTTTAATTAAACAAAAAAATCTTATCCATTTAACTGTATTTAAGCTTAAGATAAAAAACTTATAATAAAATGAATATATGTTATATAAGTAGAAAAAGTAAACAAGGAAGAAAATATGCATAAATCAACACTAAAATAGAAGCAGCACTGACATGAAAATTATTATGCATCTACTTTTTTCATAATCTATAGAATCTTGACTAAAATTTTTTTGAAATCCTCTAAAACTAAATAAACTTTCATGTGAAGCACATAAAACTGATACAAAATGTTATTTTGTTTACTTATTTGATTACACCTGTTAATGGACTAAGGCTTTCCCCCTACTCTCACTATTAGTTTCACATACCAGACATAGAAGCAGTAGGAACCTTTTTTAGCATCTCTAGTTTATTTGTTTAGTATTTTGTTGCTGTCTTGGGTTTACTGATTCTAATAGTTGTTGGAACTGTTATTGGAATGTCTCAAGGAGTTGAACACATTGCTGAGCCATTGAAAGGTAATCATCCATCTATTTATAAATCTAGTAATCCTTATATAAAAGTAACAGGAGTTTTGAATTTTTCTGGGTATCTCTTTGTACCAAAGGATCTCTCTAACGGCAGATCGTAAATGATTCTCCTTTACAATGTATCAGCACCCTCAAAAGAGAAATCGTCCCTTGCTCCTAGAGGCCTCTATTAATAAATCAATAATTGATCATTTTCTTGAACAATCGATTGTTCAATTTGTTAAACAATCAGTGTATCAATTTATCAACCAAGCTTTCTATAAATCATACATTAAAAAATCTAGCAATAAATTTAATTGATTTATCTATAAATCAATTAAAAATCTATTTATCAAGACACAATGTATCTGTATGATGAAACAAGTCAGAGGGGAGATATCCAGGAAATTACAAAGCTGTGGGATGATGTCCAAGTTCAGGTGAGGATAGATACTCTAGATTATAGACAACATTCTGTAAAATTTCTTAGGATAGGCATGGAGTTAGGGTTTCCTAATAATTACTTATCAGGGATCTAAAGGGACATATATAGACAATGACAGAAAAATTGGTGTATATCTCCACTAATTATATACAAAATTACCCCTTTTGTAGTTTAAAATTGGAGGATGAAACGTTTGGACTCTCAACTTTATGAACCAACAAATAAAAATTAAATAATAGTCCCCAAAGATTTCGAATCTACGAATAAAAAACATGATCATAAAACCTTGGGGACTTTTGTAATAAACAGCCTATTGTCCCCTCCCTCCCTGTTTACTTATTCATTTAAATCTATGTACTGCTTAGGGAATCAAAAACTATTAGACTAGCCTAAGAAAAAGTATTTGGCCTGAAATTTGTAGATAAAATTTATAAACTGAATTGATGTAATAAAATGAAATTGATCATCTGAAAACAACAGATATTTACAAAGAACACCAGGTTTACAGACTGTGTGAGAGAACCTAAGATTCATATTATACACTTTGTGAGTTAGAAAATAATTTAATTTTAATTATTCTTTTAGTACCAATGCTGTGGAGTTTTCAGTGCTGAGGATTGGTTAAAAACCCCTAGGTATTTTCAGTAGCGAAGTTACTCAATAATTTACTTTTACTATATCAGTCACTTTGTCAATTCGTAAGGTCATTCTTAGCGATTTTTTTGTATATATAGATTATAGGATAAGCAGCTTTTTATTTCTTAAATATTTTTTTTTCTCTATTTTTTTAAGCTAGACTGATGACCTAGTCACTTATGATACCTAGTCCCAAAAAGCATCCAGAGCTGGATCTTGAAATCATTTTAGTTGTGAGCCAGATCGGGGTGAGCCAACTTTCCACCAATGAGAGCACAGCTCTTTATGAAATGCCGCCCTGTGATTGGCTGAAATTCGGCTCACCCCGATCTGGCTCTCCACTAAAATGATTAAAAGATCCAGCTCAGTATACATCTTACATTGTATGCCAGTCTGTCAGTCAAGCAATAAAAATATAAAATAAATTCTTTAAGGTTTCAAGATTTTAATCATTCATAATATCTATATTTCTCATTTTTTTCTTTTTCCTTCTTTTTCTTCTTGTGGCTAAATATTTGAATGATTAGTCTCTTTGTGTCAATCCATCATTTTTTGTGCTTTGCTACTTATGGATGTTGTCATCCTTGTTTTCATAATTTTTCTGTACAATAGTTATAGTGCATATGTAAAGCATTTTGATGTAAAAGTATAAAAAAAAGAAAATCTTTAGCCAAATTCAACAAATGTAACAATTAAGGCAAAAAGGTCAAATTTTGGTAAAGTTTACAAAGAGAAAAAGGTTGGGGGATATTTTCCTTCTAAAAGGAAAAAAGTAAATGAATAAATTTTGTTTAGGTTCAATGGTGAAGGGTATATTGAGGATGGAGCTGCTATCATCATGGGTGTTAGAGTACCTAGATCCTGTTGTAATGCTGCTGCTAATAAGGTAGACAGTAGATCTATCAATTCATTTATCCATCTATTATTCCATTTGTTATTGCATCTATTGAATCAACTATTAATTTATATATCAATCCATTCATATAAATCTATCTACCTAATACTACATCTATTGATCTATCTATCAATCCATCTGTCAATCAATCCAATAAATATATATAAATCTATCAATCCATCTAATGATATATATTAATGATCCATCTATCAACCCAACTATTAAATTCAACTACCAGTCCATCTACTGATTGATATATAAATCTATTTCTCATCTATTCAGATATTGATCCTTCTAACCTTGTATAAAAATAACAGGATCTGTGTCTGTGTGTGTGTCTGTCTGTCTGTACCGAAGGAACTCGCTAACCGCTTAACAGATATGGTTCTTCTTTACAGTATAGGTTCTTGGAAGGTACCAAAACCATACAGAGATAAATCGCTCCCAAGAAAAAATCTCCCCCCCCCCCAATTTTTTTACACAATTTTTCTTTCTGAAATTAAAAGTCGACTTCCCCACCTCAACCAATTGTTTTACTTTTTATTCTTTTAACATCTAAAATCTAGAGCCTGTTAAGGCATAGTACTATTATTATGCTGTTATGCAATATTTATCCCTGAAATACCGGTTTTTAAGTTTTGGTTATGTTTTGTATGATTTGTTTGATATTTTCAGTTTGCGTCTTTTATTCATAGCTTTGGACTAATATCTGATTGTTGTTTTATTTTGGCATAGATATTGTATAACACATGTTATTTAGACTTGGATAAATAAAATAAAATTAATTTTTGATTCCTAGATTTTTAAAGTTTTCATGATTTTCTTTACTCATATTCGAGATAGACTGCTGATATTTTTAGGTATTAAATAAGTTTACAATTTACATATCCCTACAAAGTTTCATTAAGATTTGCTCATAGGTTCCGAGTTTCATAGATTTTCACGTAGAAATCTTACAAGGTTTCGTGATTTTTTAGTTTTATGTTTTTTTTAAAAGAAATTGCTCATTTTTTCAGGATATCCATCCATAATTTTTGAGCTTCGCTACTTATGGATGTGTCATCTTTGTTTTACTTTTCTTTTCTTTTTACATATAAAATCTAGAGCCTCTTGGGGCATAGTGCTATTATATTTCAATTGATTTATTAATGTCCAGGCTAAATGTATGACCAGACCTACAAACAAGAATGGCGCCTATGTGGTGGGATGTTTTGAATTATTGTATGATGATATCAGGTCATTATTGACAGGATGTATAGTATAGAAGCTACGTGGTAAATTGTTCAAATTTTCTTAAAACTTTTCAACCTTTCTCACATTTTTCAACGTAGCTCCTAAACTTCAAATAGCACAAAAATAGTAATTATATTTTCAAAAACTAGAGTTTATGACAATACTAGCAGTATTCATAACGTTTTTCTACCATTAATACATGCCGAGCAATATGAATTTTAAAAATGTGCTTATTTTTTCACAATCTTTAAAGCAGAAAATATTAAAAATAAGGCCTTTGGAAAGCCGGTTCTTACGGGCCACGGCATAATTTTTTGTTAAAATCATCTTTAAATATTTGAAACATATATGTCCCAGAATAGGTTTTCCACATATATAACGCATTTTATATAATTGTTTTATTTTCTATGCATAATAAGGATTTAAAAAAAACGTTTCTATTAAAACACCCTGTATAAGTATAGATGTATAAACCAGACAACTATCTGGCCTAAGTGGTAGGGACCTTTTTCGTCTACTAGCAAATTGCTTTCTGCTCTTTTGTAACAACTTAGATATGTTATTAATTCCAACGCTATTGGCTGATTTTAAAAGCCCCAATTAAAAGTCGGCACAGGGTCCCATCCCGTGGATAAAGTTAGACCGTCACCACTTTATTATTTTACTTTAATAATAACAGGACCTAAATTTTATCTTTGACATGCGCGTGTAATGCGTCCACCAGTTGGAGACAAATAGAAAATTTTACCCCATTAGATAAGGAATAAGGTTTCAATTTTATTTCAGTAGATTTTCATAGGAACAAGGATGACAACATCCATAAAAGCGAAGCACTGAAACGGTATGACTAACGGACATTAACACTTATAAAGTGTCAGAACTAAATAATCAGAATATAAATGTATAAGAGTCGAAGCAAATTGTAAGTAAATTTGTTGAAAAACTGCTTGATACAGGATAATGTTTATGGACATACTTACATTTTTAGGGCTAGATAATAGAGTTCCTTTGCTTATAACATTATACTTTGTTGTCCCAGGAATCAACATTTCAAAAATCAGATCAATCGGATGATAAGATCACATAAAAATTTGTTGTTAAAAAAGTAAAAAAATCAACATGGACGTACAGACATTCTTGTTATGATTAGAGTTGCTACGCTTTCTAAATCGTACTTAACTACTAAAGGAATCACCATGCAAAGTTTGAAATCGATAGGACAATTCTAACATGCATAAATTAACGAAAAAATCTATCCGTTTGTGACGAACCGACGGACCGACCCTAATTATAGAAGAGCTTCGCTACATATAATATCAATTTTACTTCAATGTACAAAAAAGATCAATAATGTTGAGAGCAAGTTGGATTTTTTTGCTGACGTCTGGATTAAAGAGAGATATAAAAATTTGTTAGGAGCAAATTTGAAATAAATTTATGAAAAGAAGATTAAAAAATACTTGTTTATCGCATCGTATTATAAAGCTTTCCGCGGATATTAAAATTAGAAATTTGAAGATTAAAACTTATATTAGTATTACGATTTTGATGTTAATATTCGTAAAAATAGTCTGTAATGCGATGCTATAAATAATTTTTCAATATGTTTTCAATATGGCTGAAAACCAGTTCTAATCCTACGGATATTAATCGGTTTTGAAGCCTCACTGAAAAAATCAATTTATATTTATTTTTAGTGATCACATCAATATTGTGGGTGGAATAGCTATAGCAATCATTGTGATCATGGTAATATTTTTTTAATAGTGAAGCTACTATACAAGTTGTTTTGTCTGTCCTTCTAACCTGCTACATGTGTACATGATTATAGGTACTTGATATGTTGATAGCCTGCTACATGTGTACATGATTATAGGTACTTGATATGTTGATAGCCTGCTACATGTGTACATGATTATAGGTACTTGATATGTTGATAGTCTGCTACATGTATACATGATTATAGGTACTTGATATGTTGATAGCCTGCTACATGTGTACATGATTATAGGTGCTTGATATGTTGATAGCCTGCTACATGTGTACATGATTATAGGTTCTTGATATGTTGATAGCCTGCTACATGTATACATGATTATAGGTACTTGATATGTTGATAGCCTGCTACATATGTACATGATTATAGGTACTTGATATGTTGATAGTCTGCTACATGTGTACATGATTATAGGTGCTTGATATGTTGATAGCCTGCTACATGTGTACATGCACACTGTCTGAGGATACTGACGTTATTGGACGGCCAAGGAAACGAAATTATAACAAGTAAGACATTGTACATTGGGGCGTAACTTGACCTGTGAGAAGCTTCAATAAAAAGGAAAACCATATTGGTTCAGAGGTAAGAGGAATACTTCGACCTTATGTTACTTTTATATAAGAATACATTAATATAAAACGCAATATTTATAAGTAATGAATCCTTTCATATTAAGATTCATAATTATAAGTCTTTACTGTTTAACATTTTTTCTTTTTAGACTTTTAGAAGGATTCCTTTATGAATCAAAAGTTTTTCTTGTACATTAAATTAAGAAATTTATAAAGGATATATTAACTTCAATAAAATAAGAGTAAATGTAATTTCTTACTAAGTAAGTCAAAACTATTAATGTGTGAGTCTTAATATAGAACAAACGGACAATTTTATCTACAATTTTCAGGAAAGCATTGTATTGTTCTTGATATGGTTTTTATGCTATATCGGGGTTTTAATTCCCATTCCCATATTTTTAGAATTAAAAATTGTTTCAGCTTTCTTAAAAATGCCCAACTACTCTTTTTTCTTTAGTATGGTTTCTTTTTTAAAGAGTCTAGACTTTTTGCAAAATAAATATTAAATATTTTCTAAGTAGTATGGCTTCCCTACTCTGTATTCCAGTCCGTTGGTATGTAACATTTAAGAGAAACGTGAGTTTTATAATAAGGTTTTCACTAAAAATACCTTTTCTATTCATGTGGTTATTCCTTGTAGAGGGCTCTATAACCCCACGGTGCCTATGGGTACCCAGTACCCAAATAACATTACCTTACCTTAACTAAAGTATTAAGCAAGCAAACAAAAATCTACCCTCACCCCCTATTTTGATTAATTTAAAAAGATAAGGAAGGGGGGGGGGTTAGGATTATCGGTGCTTAACAAGGTTCTTTAGATAAAATCGTACTTTTTGGATCGTTTGTCTGTTTGTCACGAAAGCAACGTGAAAATAATATTTTCATTGTGATTTATTTAAAATAAACGAACGGATATTTAGTGAAGATTCCTCAGAGTCAGACCATTGGGCACCTACTCCATAACTTAGATTATCAGTCTGGCTGTAACTTTGGATGTTTTATGAAATCTACTTCTATAATTCTATAAAAGATTCTTCCTCTCTCCTAAAACAAACTGTGACTGTTCCTTTTTTACTCATGTACTTTGGTACTTATGGTTGTTGTCATCCTTGTTTAATACTTAAATAGGATTCTCTGAAAATAAATTTAATCAAAAAATAATGTTTTAATTTATAATATTTAAAATTTTGGAAAAAATATTTGAGAGTTAGCTTTAAAAGTAAATTCTATTAATTTTAAATTTTACTTATAATAATTTAATCCTCATAATAAAGTTACAGGATCTATGTTTGCGGCGAATAATTTTAGGTAAACAGCTTATCTTAACATAGATCGAAAAGAAAAATATCTTACGTGCCCCTAGAGGCCCCTAGGTGATCTCCCCTTACATCATTCTTGACAAGAGTTTAAATCCACACGATAAACCCCTCTAAAATAGCTTAAAAGTTACACACCCCTTAATTTTTGGAGGCGTGTACTGTGTATCCATCCCCCTGACAAAATATAACAACCCCCTTCTTGTTGTAACACCCATTAGACGTTCAAATGGTGGGGGTAAAAGGAGTTTACCACCCCCCAAACATTGTAACATCTCATTTTAACCTTAAAATTAGAAAAAAATATTGGATTACCCCCCTCAAACCGTTGAAACCTCTTATTTTACCCCCTACAAATGTAAAGCTTGGACGTCCATTCTTACAGGGTGTATTTCGTACTATTAAAAAGAAAATGATATAATCTATGAAAATTAAAATATACAAATGTTTCAGACCCCCGGGAAACTATCCATAAATGGAGAATGGAAGAAAAAAGAAGATAAAAGGATCAAATGATATTAAAAATAAAATTATTTTGTATTTTGTTATCGCATGTTTAAATTAATAGAATGAGTTTTTGTTCGTCGTAAGTACTTCACTTTTGCTTTTACATAAGCTTGTGCATTGCATGCTTTTTTGACGTTTTTGAATTTATAGTAGTGCAGCTACTCTTAAATTCACTTTGTCTGTCCCTCCTTAGTCTGTAACGCTATAGGGGAAATGTAATTTTCTCTGCTGCTATTCATGAGGTCTGTCAGTCATCCAGGGGCGTCCAAGCTTTTTTATTTTGGGGGGGGGGGGGTAATCTTTATTTCATAGAGGCATTTTTTTTTTTGGGGGGGGGGGGGGGGTAAAAATTGAAAATCCAAAATTTTGGTGGTGCCCCCAAATTCATTTGTGGGGAGGGGGGTAATCACCCCTTTACCCCCCCCCCCCTTGGACGTCTATGCAGTCATCATACAAAAATGAATATTAAGAATATAAAAACTCAAGATATCTGTTTTCGTGACTTTTCTCCCTATTTTTTTAAATTTTAACAGATGCAGCTCTTTAAATCTTCTTGTCCATATTCTCAGTCATGATTTTTTGTGCTTCGCTACTTATGGATGTTGTCATCCTTGTTTATATTTATATTTATTCGTGGTAATGAAAAACTTTAATAAATTAACAAATATGAAGTATATATTATAAATCCTTTAATTGTACTAATAGGTACACAGTGTAGAAACAATCTGACCCGATTATTGGTTAGTAACTGTACACATATTTGTACGAAATGGCAGGTGATTTTAATTTAATACATATAAAAAAAACCGTGCTGTGAATCTTAAAGGTCACACTTCAATCACTACTACTTTACTACAAAAAGGGTAATATTTTTATTTCATCCCACAAAAAAACATTTTTTGAGTGTTTAAATATTTATTGCAGTAATATTTAATCAAAATCATTTAACAATAGAATTAGTAAATACTGGGAACAAAAATATTAATATTTAAAATTTGATAATTAAATAATTTTCTTAAAATTAGCGCAGCTACTCTATGAATGAGGCACTGACTTATTTGAAAGGCCGGTGGGTTTTTGAAAATCAAGTTAATTTTTGACGTTTCATACACCAAAATGTAGGTTTTAAACTCCCTCTCCCCTTTTAGGGGGGTAATGTTTGTAAATTTCACCTCGAAGGTAATTTTTTGGGGAGGGGGGTAAATTTACGACTTCCAAACACGAAATATCCCCTTCTTTTTTTGATATTACTTCTTTCTCCAAAAAAGTAAAAAGTAAAAAGCTTGATAGCATATAATATTTCTAAAAATGGCTGAAGAATCTATCAGTATTATTACTGTACAACGATTTATTGTTCTTTTTATTAGAAACTTTCGTTATTGTTGCGCTACTCCTGGACTTAATTAAGCTTGTTGATATTTTTATTCCACCAACAGTAGTTCTTTCTCAGATCTGAAAATAGTAAAGAATGAATTTTACAGAACGGCTTTAAAGTCCGATTTATATCAGGTGGATTAGAACCAGTTCTCAGTCCAACTTAAAAATCATGTATAGCATCGTATTACAGACAATTTTCCACGAATATTGAAATAAAAATCATATAATTAATACCAGTTTTGTTAACCCAGGCCTTCTGTCCCTCGGGGGTAAAAAAATCAGTTTTAATCTTTTAATTCTTCCTTTTATTATCCACGGAAAGCTGTCTAAGATATGATGCGATAAATAACTATGAAAGCAAAGATATTTTAGAATTAGGGTCGGCCCGTCCGAACGAACACAGTAAAAGTGTCGGACTGATTATGACGTAAAAAAAATTAGCCAATGAGAGGTCACTATAAATTTTACCATTGGTCAATAATGGCCTCTCATTGGCGTCATAATCAGTCCGACACTTTAACTGTGTTCCGTCCGAACCTGCGTTTATTTCGTGGATTTCTGTTACACTTAGGTACAAATTAGAAAGTGTAGCAACTCTAATATCATTAAAAGATTTTTACTCTACTATCTTTCTTACCATCTATCTATCTATCTATCTACTAAGGCATTTATGTGTTATCATAATTATCAATCCATTTATTTACCTGTTAACGGATTCATTTTGTCTTCTTAATCTGGTTGTCTCCAAAACTTTCATTGTAGGTCTGCTTCTCACAGGGCTAGGAGTTTCACTACTAAAAAAAATGTTGGTTATAAAGAAAAATCAAATGCTACATAATTATTTTGTGCTTAAAAGATCTTTCTCATTTAGAATCATGACACTTGATTTAGCAGGGATCTAAAGGGATAAGACAATGGCCGAAAAATTGATCTACATCCCCAATAAGAATATAGAACAAGGATGACAACATCCATAAGTAGCGAAGCTCAAAATTTATTGATAGACATCAGGAAAAATAATCTTTTGGGTATGTTAAAAGACACAAATGAAATAAATCACGAAACCTTTTAAAAATGTATAATATCTTTTGAAGCATTAAGCAAAGAAGAAAAACGTGAAATCTATGAATCGATCTAGCACCCCAACCAATAGCAAGTCTTTAATAAATAAAATGTTGACTTAATCCCTAAAAATTTCAGCTGTTTATCTTGAACAGGAGTCGAAAAAAAATCGCGAAAACTTGAAAAACTAGGAATCGATCTAGCACCCCAACCAATTATCATATATTAAAAAAAACTTTATTAAAATGTGTAGAATGTTGACTTAATTAATCCCTAAAAATTCCAGCCGTTTATCTTGAACAGGAGTTGAGATAATCATGAAAACTTGAAAAACTAGGAATTGATCTAGCACCCCAATCAATAAACAAATCTTAATGAAACTAAGTAAAAATATGTAGGATTCAAATTTACTTAATCCCTGAAAATCCCTGAAAAATCGCGAAAACTTGAAAAACTAGGAATCGATCTAGCACCCCAACCAATTATCATATATTAAAAAAACTTTATTAAAATGTGTAGAATGTTGACTTGATTAATCCCTAAAAATTCCAGCCGTTTATCTTGAAAAGGAGTCGAGAAAATTATAAAAACAAAAAAATCTAGGAATCGATCTAGCACCCTAATTAACATACAGATGGACAAAACAATGTATATATTGGATGCGCACATGTCATGGGAATCTTCACTAAAATTTTCAGCTGTCTATCTTAAATAGGAGCTGAGAAAATCACGTTTCCCCCACTTTGTCTCAGACAGACGGACAGACGGACGGAGGGACATTTCGAATTATAGAGTAGCTTCGCAATTTAAAAAAACCTTCCTTTGATTACAATTAGATTACATCGTTTGGACACTTAACATAATGAACCAATTAATCGAAATTTAATGAAATTCCTCAAAGTTGATGAGCAAACAAATGATAAAATGTTTCTATAAAACTTTGGGGACTAGTGTATCAAAAAAAATGTCTTCTCCCTCCTTGTGAATTACCTAGCTCTTACAAGAAGGTATCTCTAAAAATAGCTATTGGTTAGTTTTAATAGCGAAGCTACTATAAACGTCTCTTTCTGTCCGTCTGTTTTTGATTTTCTGTAATGCTATGGTTGGTGTATCCCTCCCTCCACTTCCCTAACTTTCCTTTCCATTTATTTCCCTTCCCCCCCTGTTAGTTCCCTTCCCTTTCCCCCTTTTCTTAATCATGAAGAAACAAGGATGACAACATCCATAAAATCGAAGCTCTAAAACGGTAGGACAAACGGACATTATCACTTGTATAGTGTCAGAACTGAATAATCAGAATATAAATGAATACGAGTCAAAGCAAAATTGTGAGTAAATTTGTTGAAAATCTTTTGATACAGGATAATGTTTACGGACATACTTACATTTTTAGGACTTGAGTATAGAGTTGCTTTGCTTATAGTATACTTTGTTGTCCCAGGAATCAATATACCAAAAATCAGAACAATCGGATAATGAGATCACTTAAAAAGTTGTTGTTAAAAAAGTAAAAAATCAACATGTTTTAAATGGACATACGGACATTCTAGTAATGATTATAGAGTTGCTACGCTTTCTAAATCGTACCTAACTAGCAAATTTGTCAATCAATGGGACAATTTTAACAGGCCTAAATTAACGGAAAAAGCTATCAGTCTCGGACGCACGGACGAACGGACCGACCCTAATTATAGAAAAGCTTCGCTTTGAAAATAACCTTAAATTATTATTTGTATTGTTATACTCCTTCATTTTTGCAAAATTCTGAGTGAAAGGTGTATCCAGGGGAGTTTTGATTGGGTCATGAAGCTTACTATCCTAGAAAAATGTATTTTGAAAAAAAATTTAAAAAAAATTTAAGTAGAAGATTTGTCCAGTTGAGTTTTGTGAATCATTATCTTACTATCTTAGATTAAAAGGATTGTTTGATCTAATATTTAAAAAATGTTATAAAAAAAAGTGTATCTAAGGACAATAAAGGTACTAAGAAAGAGAGGGAATGTCTGGTTGAGCCAATAGGAGAATCGCATCGGAATTTACATTGGACCTCATTGGTTGAAATTATGTACACATTTTCCTACGAAGGCATGTTTTTTTTCATTTCATACATACATAAAAGTCAGCTGTTAACAGTATATTTTCTTAGTAGAAAGCTTTGCGGAATCAGAATTAATTGCCCAAAAATTTCGTTTACAATTTGAAAGCTTGAAGCAAAGTTGGATTCTTAAAAAAAAGTTAGGCTGGCAACTCGCTGGTGAGGCAAAATTATTTTTATGAAAAATCCTCCAAAATCGAATAAAAAAATTTACAAAAATGAAATAAAATCTTAAGCGGGATATTAACATATGATTTTGTTTAATTTTTGTAGATTTTTAATGTGCTTTTGGATGATTTTTCACAAAAATAATTTTGCCTCACTATCGAATAGCGAGTCTTATCATTTTTTAAGAATCCACATCAGCTTGAGTCGAAAGTAAACAATACTTTTGTCTGCTAGGAATGTTCTCTCTTAGATTTGACGAAAAAAGGGTTCAGAATATTCTTCTACTCTTCTATTTCTATTCTAAGGACTTATATGGGGGTCGTATAAAATTTTAATCTGTGTTGTCCAAATGAAAATCTAATAACGCAGTATTTCATTTTTAAAAAATCAGAAGTTAAGACAATTTCAAGACAATTTGTATTCACGGTAGTAAGGTTTTTTGTCTGAAGCTTTAAATTTCTATAGCTACCGAAGCTATTAAGTTCTTAATTGTCCATGGATGATTTTAGGATGTTTGATTTTTACATTTGAATCTGCGGATTGTTTTAGGCTGTTTTTGTGCTTTCCCTACCCCCCACCCACCCCTTTAAATATAGAGATCTTAGATGGAAGGAGTGCAACCGCTAGTAGAATAAACTTACGCTAGTATGGGGCTCTCTTGAAAGATAGACAGATGAACCATTATCAATAGTTCTGGGAGTTGAAGCTTCTTTTGACTCGGTGCGACTCAGTGCCTGCCCACCTTTGTTATTGCTCTGTCCTAGTTCACAGTGCGTTTAAAGGTGCTTTAACTTTTGTGTCAGAACCTAAATTGGGACATAGTGCATTTCATTACCCTAGGTTAGGTAACTTCATTTCACTTTTCAACAAAATCTAAAATGCAACCGTTTTTGAGAAAATTAGATTTGAAAATTTCAAGTTCAATTTTCATCCACTAGGAGTTACTGCATAATCATGACAAGAAAAGCAAAGATTATTTATTTAAAATTTTGAACAAGTTTGATTTTATAAAGTTCTTCATAAAACCACTCCTTAAGTGAGTTGATTCATGGCCATTTTTATCAGCTGCTTTGCTAAGGTCACGGAAATTCAGCCTTACATAAATCATATATAGAGAGGTTTTATGACAGACTTTATAAAAGCAAAGTTGTTCAAAATTTAAAATAGATAATTATTGCTTTTCTTGTCATGGTTATGAGTTAACTCCTAGTGGATGAAAATTGAACTTGAAATTTTCAAATCTAATTTTCTCAAAAACGGCTGCATTTTAGATTTTGTTGAAAAGTGAAATGAAGTTACCTAACCTAGGGTAATGAAATGCACTATGTCCCAATTTAGGTTCTGACACAAAAGTCAAAGCACCTCCATACGCACTGTGAGTTATAACAAGAATGATAACATACATTAAATATACCATAAATTAATAAATCAGACATTAGGACGAACTCCAACTATTAAATAAAGATTAAATTTATGTTAGTACTAGTGATGGCAATCCGTCGAATTTTTGGGCCGGATTCGGATTCCGGATTCTTAAAAGAATCCGTCAAAAAAGTGGCGGATTCCTTGCGGATTCCGGATTCTTAATTTTTGCGGATTCCGGATTCGGATTCCGGATTCTAGCAGTATTTTAAAAGGCATTTAAAAAAAAATAAATGAAGCATGAAAAGCTGTGAAATGAAAATAAATACTTACAAAAAAAAGCAACTTTGGATGCTAGCTACCATTATACCTGTAGTTAAGAAGAAACAATACAATACTTTTTAGGTATATGTCTGCCACATTTTAAATAAGTTTTGTCTGAAAAAAAACTGTTATTTGTATTTGTAATTTTAGCCTACCAATTAAGAATCCAGAATCCGCTATTAAAAAACGGATTCCGGATTCGGATTCCAAAATTTGCCCAAAAATTGGGCGGATTCCGGATCCGGATTGCCATCCCTAGTTAGTACTAAGACTCATAAAAATCAAATTATTATTACCTAAAAAGGGGAATTCAAATATATGACATACTAATATAATTCATAAAAACTAGTTTATACCTGTCAGATAGTAATTGTCCAAAGGAGTTAGGTTGCTTGTAGGGTCTGTTCTTATAGCATACAGTGACTTACATAGCCTTAACATAGGTAGATAGATAGATGGATAGATACATAGATATATTATAAAATTACTAGTAGGGTCTGTTCTTATAGCATAGAGTGACTTACATAGTCTTTACATAGGTAGATAGTAGGGTAGATGGATAAATAGATAGATAATAAGGTTGCTTGTAGGGTCTGTTCTTATAGCATAGAGTGACTTACATAGTCTTTACATAGGTAGATAGTTGGATAGATAGGTTGATTTAGACATTTATAAAAATTACCTTTCAGGATGATTTAAAACAGCCTTCATAATTGCGCGGCTGCTTGTTAATAACTGATCCTAAATACAAATTTAGTTACTGATGATAATAAATGAAACCAGAGACCTCGTCAGATCACCTGTAGCCGCCCACAGAAAAATATAACCCCCCCCCCCCCTCCAATAGAACTTTTTACTTATATTTGAAGCAAAGTTAAAAATCTAATCCCCTCCAAATTCCAAGTGCCCCAAGAGGCCGCTATGGGCGTAGCCGCTAGTTTAACATATGATATTCGCATGATTGTTTAAGTAAGAAAAATATTTGTTATTTGGCTCTTTGATATTTTTTTAATGCTTTTAATTTAAAGGAAGCCTGCAAGAAATACCACGCTTAAACTGCTGAAAGACTGCCACAAGTAAACCAAATACCCTAAATTTGAAGCCTTCCGCTTCTATAACAAAAAAGGGCTCAATACCAGCTTAGTATCCACATGGATATTCAGCTACTATTGGGGTCATTTTTGGATACTCAGCTACCATTGGGAAAATGTGTGGATATTCAACTACCATTGGGGGGGAAAAGTTTTCAAACAATTATTATGGTTAGCTTTTTTGTTAATTTATACATGTTGGAATTTAATGTTGGAATCAATTTAATACAAAAGGTACGATTGAGGAAGCGTAGCAACTCTATAATAGAAAGTCCGTAGGTCAATTTTAAACATGTTGCTTTTCAACCTTTTTAACAATTTTTTTTCATATAGTGTAATAAATGAAAGCAATAAAACAAATGATAAGGTACAATGTTATAAGCGAAGCATCTCAATATTCAAGTCCTAAAAATTTCAAAATGTCCTAAGCAGTTTTGCAACAAATTTACTATAATTACATTAATTTTATATAGACTTATGTATTATTATCCTGTTAATGTTAGTTTGTCCTTTCATTTTAGAGCTTCGCTTTTATGGATTTTCAATATTTGGTTCCTAAATGTGTATTAATTAAAATGATAGGTGTTAATTGCTTGCATTAATGTGCTTTATTGTCATGGGAATCTGCATTATGAAAGGATATAATAAAAATAGTAATACCAATAGGAAACTATTGTGGATATTCAACTACCATAGGGGAAAAGTGTGGATATTCAACTACTCTTTGGAAATATGCGTGGATATTCAGCTACTATTGGGGAATTTGTGGATACTCAGCTGGTATTGAGCCCAAAAAATTTCTAGGCATTTTAAAATGACATTTTATGTACAACAAAAATTTTGAAAGAATTGCAATGCTCATGTTGAAAACTTTGAAATTAAACTACGTAGCCTAGAAACAAAATTATAAGCTTATTTTTGTCATAAATTTAGGTTTTCAGTAACTAATTATATTTTTACAATAAAAATACCCATTTTTATAGTCAAAATCATTTTAAAAAATTAAGTTTAAGTTGCATTGTACCGAGTGTACTGTAGCCAATCAGAAGGCTGAATCAGCTTAACAACCAATCACAGCTGAGTTGTATTAGTTTACCCCTTTGTTTCCACTATGATTTTTGTTTAAAAATGCAATTTAAATCGAATTTTTTTCATAGATTTTGACTATAAAATGTGGTGTTTTTATTGTAGAAATGTATTCAGTTACCGGCAATCTAAGTTTCTGACAAAGATAAGGTTATAATTTTGTGTCTAGGCGACGTAATTTAATGTTGTTTTTTTCTTTTATAAGCATTAGAAATCTTTCAAAAATTTCATTGTACATAAAATGCTATTTTGAAATGACTAGAACTTTTTTGTTATTGAAGCTGAAAGCTTTAAATTTGGGGTATTGGGTCTACTTGTGGCAGTCTTTCAGCAGTTAAAGCGCGGTATTTCTTGCAGGCGTCCTTTAACAATAATTTCTTTAAAAAACTTCGACTTTTATGAGTTATTTTTTCTCTAACTATTCCGTCTTATGGAAAATTACCAAAATTTATTTTATTTTCTATTGTAACCTTTTTTAATTTTCTTTTACAACAGAACTATGGAAATTTACTTTTTAATAATTCTCAAACAAACACAAATAAAGATAAAGACATCAAGAATTTTTTTTATTAAATCGTATTACAGACAACAATCCACATATATTAAAATGAAAAATAAGTGTCCAAAGGCCCGGACTAACAAAACTGATACAAATTTTAGGATTTTTATTTACGGATAAACGAACTAAGGAAAAGCGTACTGGGACAAACCCTTTAGGGGGACCAACCTTCATGGTGAAAAAACGATCTAGGGACAACCCCTCAGGAGACAAACATACAGGGTCAAAATATCTAGGAGGACAAACAAACTAGAGGAATATCTCCTGTACGTTGGGTTAAAGAGTAGCTTTGCACCTATAAGCAAAACAGACAGCCAACAAAGGAACAAGGACGAGAAAGGCTAGCTCTAAGAGATAGCCATTATAAGCTGTTGTTTGCAAATAAATATTATGCAAAGGTTGGGGTTTGGAAGTCAGTTGGATATAGAATTTGGCATAACTAAGTTCGTCCCAGTAGCTGTAGGTTACACCGAGGTTACATTACATATCCATTAAAGTAAATACCAAAGTATTTTACTATCATTTTATAGTTGTCTGCAGATGAACTCCTATTTAGTTTCCGAAAGTGTACCTAGCGTCCGCGTTAAAGGGGGTAATGGTTTAATTTAAAGAATTCACAAAAATCCCAACATATGTTATTAAATATGGTTATCAGCTGTAACCAACAATTGAATTAATTCAGAAAATATTTGGAAATTTCAGCTGTTTTTCGTTATTGTAGTGAAGACGACCTTTTTATCTGCCCCCAAAATATTGTTTTAGATTCATTTCGCTTGTTGGCTATAACTTATTCCTGGTTTCTCTTTATTGGAGACTGCCAAGAATACAAATATTTAACAATAGTTCAAAAGATATAAATTGTCAATGTGATGTATAGTCCCTTTCTTCCTGACTTAAGAGCAATGCATGTATTTTATAGTTTAGCTTTTAGTTCTTGTGTCAACCGTTTCGGAGCAAGACATTGCTCTGCAACACGACACGAACATAAAAGTGAATAGTTGCCTTAAAGTTTAATATTATTATTGTATGTTTATCTTGTCTTGAATTAATACACTTTATAAGAATATTTAGCTGTTTGTTCTTGCTATTACTACACGTCATTTTGGCGCAGTAGTGTAGTACGAATCTATAGCTCAGATTTTCTTTTAATTGTATTCTTTCTTTTCTTTTTAGTTTGTTCAGGTATTTTTTGTGTTGGAACGATGGGATTGACCATTGAAGAGTGGAGGAAGTTGTCTCAGGATGAGAAGGATTTGCATTTGATTAATGAGATCCATGCTCTTGGGACTAGAATTGATAATGTGGCGGCGGAGCTGGGTGGGCGTATAGCGCCACTGGAGACGAAAATTCAAGAGTTGACGGATAATGTTGATACTAATGTTGCTGCGGTTACTGGACTGGCTACTCGGATGGACGATTTAGAAGATCGTCTTAATAAGGTGGTGGAGCCTAGTGTTGATAGTGATATCAAGACTGAGAATGTGACCGTTGTGGATGAGTTTATGACTGGCCAGCAGCGAATTCTTGAAAAGATTGCCCAGCAGAATAGTTTGAATGACCAGCAGGATGGTTCGAATACCCAGCAGAATGGGTCGAATAACCAGCAGAATACCCAGCAGAATGGGTCGAATAACCAGCAGAATGGTTTGAATAACTCTATGCCGTGGCAGAGGACGGCTGGTGGATCTGGAGGATTTGGAGGATCAGAAGAGAAGCCTAAACTTTTTGCTGGTGGTTCTCGGCCTATTTTTGGTGGTATGCAGGGAAATGAAGATAAGATCATAAAACTTTGGGAATTGTCTAGGGTTGATGCTGTGGATAATATCTACAATGGAGTTCTCATGTGGTGGCCAGCCCTTTCTGAGGTTGATGCGGAGGATTTTAATACGCTCAATTTTTTTGAAGCTGGACTGAGTGAATCGCAGGTTAGTTGGTGTAAATCTCTTGTTTATGTACCAGATAGATCTCTGTATGTTTCGCAGGGGGAGGAGAATGTGCATAGGTACAATGAAACGTGTGCTAAACTTGATGATCAGTTCAGAAAAAATGCGCCTGAATTTGCGGTTGACGATGATGTGATTTTCTTTGATGATTATTTGGAGAGATTTTGGATGACTACTAGACGTTATCATATGACTAATCATCAAGTGTGTAAGGAAATTTTGTTTGATAAATGTGTGGGTGTAAGAACCGCTTGTGGTTATACACTAAAACCTGCTGATATGGAGAATAGACAATTAACATTAAAGGGGTACTTGTGTAAGATGCGAGAGACATTTTTACCACCCGACATGAAAAATGTGTGTAAAGATGCGTATTTGAGTGTTAAGCAACATGAGAATGATAAGATTGATGCATTTTTTGATAAGATACTATCTTTCTGGAAACGTGCGTATCCGAAACCAACTGATGATATGTTCATGGATTTCTATTCTCAAGTGTGTAATGTGGTTTTATCTCCACTTTTGGCTAATCAGATGCGTCAATTTGCGTTGGATTTGGAGCGTGACGGACAAGTGCGAATGATAACGAAGTTTCGGACAGAGTTAATAGTTAAAGCACAATTGATTGTTAAAGGGCTACAATTTAATCAAATTTCAGGGTCAATGGCTAGAGGATGTACAACAAACCAGATGGCTTTGGCTAAAACGATGGTTGGTGGCGTTGGTTCCAAGTCAAATCCTGTAACTATTGATCAGGTTAGTGATGAAGATAATTTGTCATATGAAATAAATCAATGTGAAATTGATTTAGCTGATGAATTTGGTGGACCAGCTGAACTTATTCCTTTAATTGGCGCAATTCAAGGTGGTTTTATTTGTTATTATTGCAACAGAAAAGGTCACATGATGAGGGATTGTTTTGATATTAGAGATAAAAAGTTGCCTAATCCTAAAGGAAAATACTTTTTGCGGTGGGGAAACAAGCCTTTTGTTCCTTATAAGACGGGGCAAAAGAGTTTTAAAAAGAATGAAAATAGTAATGATAAACAGAAATTGGTTGGTGAAATTGAAGGAGAGGTGAAAGAAGGGGAGGATACAAAGGAAGTGGCGCATGTCGATGGTTTAGGGGCAAGTGATTATGAAGACAATCTTGTAGCGGAAGTCGAGGCATGGAATAATGCTATTATAGATGACATTTTATGGTTTTAATGTTTTGTATGTATTATAATCATAAAACCTTATTCCATTTTCTACTTGTTACGCGGCATTGTTTTGATTTATGCGCATTGTAAATAAACAACAACAAAACAAAATTAATGATAAAGAGTGAACGAAGCAACTCTAATTTTGTGATAATTTATTTTGATGGTTTATTTTGAATTATGAAAAGATAACATATTGTTTATAAGCGTATATGAAATTATGAGATTATGTTATAATGGAAATCAAAATAATTAATTTAGTTTTTGATTATGTTTTGTTGAAATTAGGAAAATATTCATTTTTGTTTCAGACTGTTGTGAAGTCTAACAGAGATAAGAATAATAAAAAGTGAAAATGAAAAACGAATTAGGAATACAATTTTGTAAAATTGCTATTGAAAAATATTAAGTTGAATTTTAAATTGAATTAAATTTGATAAAAATGTGAAATTAGATATTTGAGAAGTATTAAATTTTGATGAATTGTGGAAAATTGTTTTAAAAGTTGAGTCAGTTTAAAAGTATTCGATTTTAAAACAATTATATTGCGATTTAGTAATGTTGATTCAGCAAAATTTTTTATGAAGTTTAGAATTTCATGAAGCAAAATTGTTATAATGCATTAGATATAATCGTGGAGTAATCTCTTTCTATGAAGGAAGGGAGGGGTTGTCTCTCGGAGTTGGTATGCACAAATATGGTGGAGCTGTCTCTTTTGTTGGAGGAGAAAGGGGGAGTGAACATATTTGCAAAGAAGATTGCACTACCTCTCAGAGTTGGTATGTGCATATATGGGGGAGCTGTCTCTTTTGTTTGAGAAAAAGGGGGAGTGAACATATTTGCAAAGAAATTTGCACTATCTCTCAGAGCTGGTATGCGCAAGATGGGGTGGTGTAGAGAGGTAGCTGCAATGATTATCGGGCGTGGAGCGCGCCATGTGCAGAAAGTTGAGCGGCGCAGAGAAGCAGAGCTGTGCAAGAAGGTGCTCTCAGGTATTGAGATATATAGTTAGTTGAATTTCGACTTTTAAACCTTTTATACATCTCAGTTTTAATCTGACAATAATAGTTTTGTTAGGTAATATTTTATTGAATTATAAAAGAATTGAACTTATGATATTTGGAAAGATTAATTTGCTTGGTGATTGATAATATTTGATCATGTCATGTTAATACAACTTCTTTTATTGTGTTGCAAGTTTATTTGTTCAGTAAAAACATTTATTTATGGCATCTAAAATAATTGTATTTTATTTTAGATTGGCTGAGAAGAGTGTTTGTGGTGATTGAGAGATACTGTCATCATTATTTATTTGATGGTGAGTTGTTAAGATTTTGTTTCATGTTGTTAATATTTGATTACCATTATATATATATTGCTGTTCGAAAAATAGTCTTGTAAAAATTTGTTATATATATATATATTAATATCGATATTAATTCTTATGTACAGTGATTTATCCATCAATTGGCATCTAAAAGTTTGTAATATTTTAGATTGGCCGGAGAGAAGTTTTACTGATTGTGGATTAAGAGATATTTTGAGATGTTTCTGTTGGCCGGAGAGAAGTTTTGTTGATTGTGGATTAAGAGATATTTTGGACGTTTCTGTTGGTGGATGAAATATTGTCGGTGAGTGATTTATTTTATTCCGTTATTTTGTTATTTGTTGTAGACAGATAGATAGTTCTTTGATAGACAATTGGATAGTTACAACCTCATAACTGCTGGTGTTAGTTAGATAGCTGTTTATAAGTTTCATGAAGATTCTGAGATGGCGGCTGGAGCGGCTGAAGTCTACGTTCCAACGAAGATTGGTGGCATGGAAATCCTGACCTTAATTGATAGCGGCAATGCAAGAGGCTGCCTGATATCTCAAGTGTTGGCTAGAAAGCTTGATTGTATGATTGAAGAAACGGATTCGAAAGCAACAGGCGTGCAGGGTTCCAGCATCAAGATTGATGGTATTGTTCGGAATGTTGAATTTCAGATTGGAGGCCACAGTTTTCAAGAAGATTGCTTTGTTATTTCTGGCATGACTGTACCTATGAATCTAGGCAGTCATTGGCTGAACAAAAATAACGTGAAGACGATATTTGCCAAAGACGGCAACAGGATTGAGATGCATGGAATCAGTGTGAATTTAGTAGCTAAACGGAAAATTGTAGTGAAGAATTTGGTTCATACGGTTTTGGAGAAAATGGAGAAAGCAAGAACTAAGAAACCTGAGATTAATGTAGCTGAGTTACAAGACCAAAAATGGATTTGTTCATTGAAAAATCGAATAGAAATTCCTGCATTAAGTACAGTGGTGGTAGAAGTTTCAACTAAGGGAAATATGCCTGAAGGACAGTTGTGTTATATAGCTCCTAGACAAGGTTACTGTAGCCGAAACAACTTGTTGATAAATGAAGGAATTACTGAGGTGGGAAAGAACGGTAAACTTATGACTAAAATCACGAATTTTGAAACTGTTAAGAAATCTGTTCCTGCTGGTACTTTGGTTGGAAATTTGTTTTTGGCGGAGAAGATAGCGATGTTGCAAGAGAACAGAGTTAAAGAAGATGTGTCAACAACATTAAAGAAGATTCGTTTTATTAAAGATAAATTGAAGTTGGATTAAGTTCCGTTTTTAAAAGATAATGTTTCTTTGAAAGGAAGAATAGTTGGTTTGTTTTTAAAGAATTTCAAGGCGTTATCGATTGACCCTACGGATATTGGATCTTGTACTTTGGAGGAGTATGATATTCAGTTGGTTCCTGGAGCTCAACCTTTCAAAAATAGGATGATTAGACTCAATCCTCATCATGCAGAGAAACTAAAAGAACAGATTGATTTATGGTTGGAGACAGATGTGATAGAAGAATGTAATTCACCGTTTAATTCTGGAATTTTTGCTGTTAAGAAGAAGGTTGGAAATACTAACGAGGTGAAAGTCCGGTTTGTCCTGGACTACCGCTCGTTAAATGAGATAACTGAGAAGATCTGTTACCCTTTGCCTAATATTGGTGAGCTGTTTGACAAACTTGGAGGAAAGAAGATTTTTACGTCTATTGACCTTACTTCAGCGTATAATTCAATGCACTTGAAGGAATCTGTCAGGAAATATACAGCATTTTGTTCTAATGGACGGCAATATTGTTTCAAGAGGCTTCCGTTCGGATTGACCAATGCTCCAAGTGCATTTGTAAAGTTGATGGATAGAGTAATGGATTTGAGTCCTGAATTAAGGGCATTTTGCCTAGTTTATTTGGACGATGTTCTTGTATATAGTATGAATGTGGAGGAACATCTGGAGCATTTGAATACTCTACTACGAACATTTTGTGAAGCAGGCCTCAAGATTAATCTTGGAAAATGTACATTGTTTGCAGAGGAAGTGAAATTTCTGGGCCATATTATAAATGCAGAAGGCATATTTATGGACCAAGCATATATTGAAAAGATTAAGAATTGGCCAGTACCTGAAACAGGTAAAGATATTCAAAGATTTACTGGTTTCATAAATTATTATGGTTCATATTTCAAGAATTTTTCTGATATTACGGCACCATTGAACAAATTCAGAAACAGTAGTAAAATAGAATGGGATGAAAAAAGTATGGAAGCCTTTACAAAGACTAGAGAATTGTTCTGTGAAGAAATAAGTAAATCGTTCCCGGATTGGAGGATGGAGGCTGAACCATTTGTGTTGGATACAGATTGGTCATCTACAGCTATGTCTGCGGTGTTAAGTCAAAAACAAAATGGACAAGAGAAGATGATATCGTGTTGGTCACGTGTTTGTTCAACTCATGAAGCCAATTATGCAGCGCATAAAGGAGAATTATGTGCATTAGTAAATGCTGTTGAAAGATTTGAATGTTATTTGAGACACAAGAAGTTTATCGTGAGAACTGATTCAGCTGCACTGAAACATCTATCTACTTGGAGGCAGAACGGATATTTTGTTGGTCTCACCATAAGGTGGATAAACTTTTTATCCACCTTCAGTTATGAGGTTGTACATAGGCAGGGCAAGATGCATACTAATGTTGATATATTGTCACGTACTGCATTAAAGGATAGTAAAGATAGGATATCTAAATTATCGACAGACGAACAAGGAGAGTTAATATTGGATACTGTATATCAATTGGAAGATCCTAAATTATGTCTTATTGCAGGAATTGGAGCAGAGACGGCCAGTCAAATAGCATCCAGATTGAAGGCGAGAGAATTTAGTCGTAGCCTGGAGAAGGATCCTGTTTTAGTTGAGGTGAGGAAATTTATTGTAAATAATGTCAAACCTACGTCCAGAGAATTGTCTCAAATGCCTTATCGTGGTAAACAAATATTAAGATTTTTTGAACATTTGAGTTATAAAGATGGTTTAATTATCCTGACTTCACCTATGCGGCTCCAGAAAGAATTTCAATTTATTGAACGGGTAGTGGTACCTATTGGAATGTACAATAAAGTTTTCTTGTTAGCTCATGCAGATGTTACAGCGGGGCATAGGGGTTATTTGGAAACTTTGAGCAGGATTAATCGTCACTTCATTTTTCCCTATGTGTCTAAATATGTAGCGGCGGCAGTTGCAAATTGTGTCATTTGTTTGAATAGACGTAAAAAACCAAAACATAATCATAATATAGAATTTTCTCCTTTGGCTGGGGAAGCTATGGCAGAGTTGGCCATAGATGCTTTAGGTCCTTTGAATGAGTGTGAATATAATGGAGTCATTTGTAAACATATTTTAATAGTAGTTGACAGTTGTACTAGATATGTGTGGTTGTTTGCTATTGAGGATGTTAAAGCTGAAACAATTATTGAATGTTTGAAGTTTAATTTATTTTCTGTTTGGGGACTATGCGAGAGAATCAGGACTGACAATGCACAAAGTTTCAAATCAAAAGTTTTTAGGGAAGTTTGTTTAAGGTTGGGAATTGAACAAATTTTTATCCCTCCAAGATCAGCAAATTCGAATTACAGTGAAAGATACAACCAATCGGTGTATTCGTTTCTTAAGACTGATTTACGTTTTCAAGATGGAGATTGGGCTTATAAACTTAAAGCTACACAATTTTGTATGAACACTTCTTTCAATCGGAGGTTAGGATGTTCCCCGTATTTTAAGATGTTTCTAAGAAACCCTAAGCTTCCGCTTGACTCATTTGATCCGTTAACCCGCTCGAAAATTAAACATATGAATTTTTCAGAGTTATTGGAGTGCCTTGACAAAAATTGGAGAACTGGACAAGAGAGAACTGAGAAGTATTTACAGGTAGAAAATACAGAAAGGATAGGTCGGCCGATAGCTATAAATTCCTATTGTTATATCTTTTATGACGTCACAACGATTGGTGTAGCTCGTAAACTCTGCTCGCTATGGGTGGGTCCGTGTCTAGTGACAAAAGTAATTTCTGATAGTTTATTCGAGGTTCAACCCCTAGAAAAGTGTAGATTGAAAGACAAAGGGGTAAGAATTGTACCAAGGGATAAAATATATGTTATTGAGAGTACTTTAGACTTGACTCCAGATGAAAAGATTGACTTAGTGATTACAGATGAGTTTTTCTCTGTGGATAATACCTTGAGAGTAAACTATGACTTTCCCAATACTTTAAGAAATTTAACTTGTTCAGGCGTTTCTGAAGAGGAGAATAGTTGTGGCGCTAGTCCAGAGGTGGTTGGAAGGCGGAAGGATGGACAGGTAACACCAGATTTTTTGGAGAAATCTTTTTTGGGTGTTGGGTTGTCACAGCAAAGGTCAAATGTATCTCAGGATAATGAAAATTTAGATGATTTAGTTGAGGATCTTAGTGATACTTTGGAAAGTACTCATATTTCTGACAGTGTAGATACGAATGATACGACTGACAAAACTAAGTTAGACTCTACATATTCTACTATTAGTAAGGATAGTGTTTTTCATGGAGATTATACCTCTGATAATAGTTTAGTAGACAACAGTTTGGGTGTAGAGGATGTTAACATGGAATCTGCTAGAGAGTTAGAATCTCGGATGAGTATTTTAGAGGACACTTTTCCAAAACTGCAAAGTAAAATTGTAAACTTGGAACAACGAAGGGGAAGTGTTAAACGAGGTAGAGATGTTGAGGAGGATGAATTAGATAGATCGTTAGATAATGCAAAACTGCAAAAAATGTCTGAGACTATTCCTGTTAAAGGTCGTCCTAAAGGTTCTACAAATGAAGTACAATTACAAAAATTGGAAGAGGATAGACAAAACAGAGAAAAAGACAGATTAGAACGTTATTCAGTAGCAGATGTAGTAACTAGGAACCTCGCAAAATTGATTAAAAAATAATATTTGTAATAATTTGTATAATATTTGCAGGAGAAGAGATTACCACGAAAACCGTCGGGAGCGTGATGACAAGAGAGGAAGCGGCGGTGGTGATAGACATGACCGGAATAGACGAGATGGAGATCGTGGTATGCGCAAGAGGTCGCCTGACGCTTGTAGTTCAAAGAGTGGACGTGCTGGACCAGTACCTGTGAAGAAATCCAAGGATGATAGAGGAGTCAGGTACTTGGATATTTTGTTATTTGTTGTTGTGATGCAGACTTATTGTTTGATTATTGTTGGTGGTATGTATACGTCACAGGATCCACGGTTAGCAGCTTATGATTGTTCCCAAATAAGTAATGTTGAACTTAGATCAGCTGCCTGTTTGCATGATAGGATGGAACCGGTCAGATCTGTGGAATTATTGGGGTTAGCAGAAACCGATTTTATACTGTCGGAAGCCATTAGTTGTGAGGTTAGACTAAAATTGGAGCGCTGGTTTTGCGGTACCGCGAGTCATGTGCACGTACTAGACGTGCCACATGAAAAACAGGTAGAGTTGAGTATGGACGAATGTAGAAGGATTTTTCATTCTGGCAAGTATCAGCATGATGGTATTAGTTTTAAAGTAAACATAGACTTGCCAACTGTTCACAGTTTCACGGTTAATGGAACATTGTCACCTTTCTGGGATGTTGGTGGTGAAAATATTCAATGCAAGACACTGGGAATATACGCGCACAATATGTGGTTCAATTTAGGTTTTGCTATTGGGACTTTGCATATTTTAGTAAAAAATACACCCGTTTTGATCAAGGGAAATGTTGTTATGGATTATGATAAAAAGACGATTGTGGCGAATTTTGAAGAAAATCATTTGTGGGCAACATCAACTTCTCCTTATTTTCCGTATGTAGTGCGAAAACCGGCCAGTAATTTTAAGGTAGTTTTTCAAGATACATTTAATTTAACTACGTGGAATGAACAACTTTTTGTTTCTAACTTGGAAAGGAATATTTTAGTTAAAATTATGGGAACAGAGAAACTTACTTTGCAGCATCTGGATTTCAACATTTTTGTAACAGAATTGGAGGGTATCAAGTTTTTAGAGGAACCGAAGGCGGCTGTTAGAAGTTATTTTGGGGATTTGTTAAAACAGGAAGCTAGATTTGATTTGAATGCTATGTTTTTGGCTAGTAGAGAAAGGAATGAGAGGATGATGGAACTTTTTAGTATTTCTAGATGTGCTCAAACAGAAGTTAGATCAAATGTACAGATGCATCATGGGTTCAGAATTATAATAAAGGTACTAAGAAAGAGAGGGAATGTCTGATTGAGCCAATAGGAGAATCGCATCGGAATTTACATTGGATCTCATTGGTTGAAATTGTGTACACATTTTGCTACGAAGGCATGTTTTTTTTCATTTCATACATACATAAAAGTCAGCTGTAAACAGTATATTTTCTTAGTAGAAAGCTTTGCGGAATCAGAATTAATTGCCCAGAAATTTCGTTTAAATTTGAAAGCTTAGTAACGAGGTGGATTCTTAAAAAAAAAGTTAGGCTGGCTACTCGCTGGTGAGGCAAAATTATCTTTGTGAAAAATCCTCCAAAATCGATTAAAAAAATTTACAAAAATTAAATAAAATCTTAAGGGTTATTAACATTATGATTTTGTTTAATTTTGTAGATTTTTAATGTGCTTTTGGATGATTTTTCACAAAAATAATTTTGCCTCACTATCGAGTAGCGAGTCTATAATTTCTTAAGAATCCACATCAGCTTGAGTCGAAAGTAAACAATACTTTTGTCTGCTAGAAATGTTCCTTCTTAGATCTGACGAAAAAAGGGTTCAGAATATGCTTCTATTCTTCTATTTCTATTAGAATTATATACCTGGGAGAAATTGCTAAGCATGAAAAGTGTACAGCGGTTGAAATTCCAGTAAAGTTAGGTGTGGATTATGGATGTGCAGTAGGACATTTGCTGGTGGATTATAAAGGTGAGACAGTTGGAATACAAGAATATAGTAGAATGATTGTTGCAGTAGAGGACATAAAATTGTTAAATTGCTCGCAAAGTCTGGTGTTTTTGAAGTTGACAGCCAACTTGTTCCTTGGGAATCAGGGGCAGGGACTCGAACTTCTGCACATTGCCAATGAAAAATCTGAACATGTGGGACAAAAGATTTTTCTGAACGATGAAAAGGTGTTTATTGCTGATTTTAATAAGACTATTAAATATCAGGGGTTAGAGGATTTTGAGGATTTTAATGGACAAGCTTCTAAGTTGGATTTTGTTGATCATAAGTTGTCATTTTTCGAACAGGTTACAGGTCCTTGGTTTGGTTTAGAACATTTGTTCAAAGATATACTACCATTGTTTGCTAAGTTTGTTTTGATTGTGTTAATGTTGTTGTTAGGTATAATTCCTATGTTGGCATTGTTGTATTGTTGTTGTTCATGGTGTCATAAAAAAAGATTTACTGAGGAAGAATTTAATGCTAGATCTTAAATTCTGATGCTGAAATTTAATTATATTGTATTTTTTGCAGGTTGGTTACGGCGGCAACAATGAATCAAAAGTTATTGAGCAACGAAGAAGATGGCCGCCACAAACAATCTGTCAATGAAGGAAATCAAGTCAAACCTGGTCTACCGGTGTCTGCATTGGTCAGCAACTCTGCATCTCGGCTGGTGTTGGTAATGTCGCGCGTTGAGCTGCCCACGTTGAGTGTGGGCAGGGCGACGAGAAACATATTTTTAAGCAGTGAAGACATGCCACTGGCAGATTTAGCTCGTCTTATTGATAATGAACCAAGGTTTAAGTTGAATTTAGTAAACATGCTTTCGGTGCAGTTAGAGATGGGGAGATGCATCAACTCCATAGACTGGCCTGTGGACAGGATCCCTATCTTTACCAGCCAGAATTCAAGACACCTCAACCTGATGGCGGCTGGTGAGCATTCTAAAGCTATAAACAGAAAGTTGTCATGGAACGAGACAACTAGTTTGAATAAGTTGAGTGCAACCATATTTCTCTCTAAGCTTGTTTGCGAAATTTTACCAAGTTTGGTGTTGCTTGCTAAGATTGAATACCTGGATGGAGATGAGAGAAAAAGCTGTCAAACGTTGGGCGAATTGTTACCCATAATCAAACATATGGGGGAACTTGAGGATTGGCATCAACTTTCAAAAATTGACGTCATACCTGCAGATGGTAAAATGAGCCTTCAGACGGTGTTGAGAACGGTGGGTAATAGCGTTGATCTGAGGTTGAAGACGCAGGTTGTGTCAGCTATCCGGCTCCTGGCACATTGGAAAGACGTCGTGAATAAAGTAAGCTTTATTCTGAAGCAAATGCCATCCACAACTTTGTTTGAGTTACAGAAAGATTGGCTTGATGGAAAGTCTGAACAGGATTTGAGTGCTAAGGTGTTTATTGACTCTATTCAAGTGAATGAATACATGAACTTATCAGTCTACATTCCACGCATTGTAAATGTGAATTCGGTGAGTTTAATCACCAGTGGAGAGATGCCAGCTGAGATACGTTATGTTAGATTGGATGGACAAAGAGAAATAATTGATAACCTGGTGAGTGCCACATACGCAGGTAGTCTGGTGAATGATAAAGTAGACGCAAGAGTTTTGACCTGGGAAATGCAGATGCGCTGCAAGCGTCTCCGTCCGACTCTAGCCAAGCAGATATTGTTATGTGATCCAGATACCACTTTAGAGAATGTAGTAAAGGAACTTAGATTGGAGTTGGATGGAAAAGTCTATACAAGTTTGTTGACAACCAATATTGAGTGGAAGTTTAATCCTGAACACAAAGTAAATGAGTGGTTCGAAGGTGATTTCAAATTGGTTACTCGGTTTGGGGATCCTGTTTGTGTTCAGATGGATCAGCCCTTAAATCCGAACATTCCTGTTTGTCTGGACCTTGAATTGTCAGGTCAGCAATGGCGTGTTGATGAACAAGTGAGGGAGGAAATGAGGATGGAACACACGCCTGGAATATTGATGATGCTTGATAAATTTGGAGAGGAGGTTAGTCGTAAGCATCAAAAGATTTTGGATAATCAGGAGGAGGTTGATAACGTTGCAACCTCGATTTCGGTTGCGGTTACTAGTGGATTTGAAAGATGTTTTCATATGCTTGGTGATACTGAGGCAAGGATGTCTCAAGACGGCTTGTGTGATGAGACCGCAAAACTTGGAGTGAATGATGATGAAGCTATCATGCCTATGGATATTGAAGAATCTGGCAAGAAGAGCAGAACGTCTGGAAAAAGAAAGTAATAATTATAGTTTATGTGTATTAATTCATATTTTATTTTATGTATTTAATATTTGTTGAGGCAGTAGTAGTCTCGAAAAGGTTTAAAATTAATGTTTCATATTAATGCTCTATAATACCATGCTTAAATCTGATGGTTATATGTTAACCAGTGTTATTTTTATATCATGCATTTATGATAACTATGTAATTAATGCATTAGGTGTTAATCAATGCATTTTTCAATGATTATATGTTAATCAATGTTTTTTTCTTAAAAAAATATTAAAAAGAGAAAAAAAAACACAAAAAGAAAAAAGGAATATAAAAAAAAAACACAAAAGAGTTCTAAGGAACCAAAATAATAAAAAAAAAAAAATGTATACGAAGTGTTTAAAGATCTGGAAATAAAATATATATATAAAAAAAAAAAAGAAATATGGCAGGTGTCATACCAGATCAATTATTATCTATTTAATAAGCGTTCAACGCTACTCATAATATATATATGATAATTAACATGTAAAACCTATTGTTATATTTAATCTGAAATATTACAGTTTGAAATCCAGGTTCATGTTAAAGCCAGGGAGAAATGTGATGTATAGTCCCTTTCTTCCTGACTTAAGAGCAATGCATGTATTTTATAGTTTAGCTTTTAGTTCTTGTGTCAACCGTTTCGGAGCAAGACATTGCTCTGCAACACGACACGAACATAAAAGTGAATAGTTGCCTTAAAGTTTAATATTATTATTGTATGTTTATCTTGTCTTGAATTAATACACTTTATAAGAATATTTAGCTGTTTGTTCTTGCTATTACTACACGTCATCAACATGGTCATGTACTTTCATAACTTTCAGGTGACTTTCACCACGAGTAGAAGTATAAAGTCAAAATTATTTACTTAAAAAAATGGTTTTAATTTGATGCTTATTTACCATTCTAGTTATAGAAAATTTTGTTCAAAATGATAATCTTAATATGATATTTAGTCCAAAAAATTTTTTAAGATGATTCTTAAGGATTTAAAGCGAAGCTTGTCTTTATACCATTAGTCTGTAAGTTTATTACATGCGTTTTAGCTTATGTCTATTTATATTTTAGAGAGGGATCATTGGGATGTTTATTACACTAGTCCCCAATTTTCATCTGCTAACCCTTCCCCCCCCCCCCTTCTATTACAATAAATAATTCAGTTGTACATAAACTCTCAAACAATTAGGTACACCATATTTCAAAGTAAAAAGATTTGGATTTTATTTTGCTTTTAAAAATTCTTTTTTTCAAAGTTCTTAATATTTTTAACTTGTTTTTTGTTAAACTTATATTAATTTTAACTAGTATGAAGCTTGTTGTTTTCTTAAGAATTTTTGCAAATATGGTTATTATTTTATAGAATTGAGAAGGCTTGAATAAAGCGAAATATATTTTCTACAAAGAAGTGTGTTCTTCCATGTGTAGTTAGCTCTAGCCGCGCGTTTTTTGAGATTTACCATCCATCCATAGAGCTCAAGAAGGTTGTCACAGCCTCCTACACAAGAAGAAGCAGAAGTTAGCGATGCTGTCCACCAGATGCTACGCCCATCTGTTTGAGATGAACATCTACATATCAACATACCCAGCGTCCTTGTGAAGTTATCTTGTGACTCCTTCAGCCATGCAGACTTCTGGTAATGATTATATTTCAAAATTCTTAACGATTCCTGGCTTCAGACTGTTGTATAACCAACACTACAAAATTGTCAAGAAATCCAATAATAAATTTGCTACTTTTGAGTTTTTGCGAAATTGCCTTAACAGTGATGTAATCCCAAACACTTTCAAAATACGAAATAAACCGGCAAATTTTGGCTCAAATGAATTCAAACAATTATGGTATGAAGAATCTAAAGAACAATCAAAACGTTGGATACAAAATTCAATTGATGACATGAATGACTGTTGCTTAAAATTGTACAGGGAACAAGATAAATTGAGAGATAAAATGTTATGTTTAGTGACAACTATTGACAAGCTGAATCTACAAGAATTTTTAGTGAAACAAAACCGAAAACTTTTGTGTCAAGCATTAAAAACCAAAAACAATAAGTTAAAACACATAATATCTCTCTCAGAAACTACAGATACGAGCCAACAAAACGTGGACAACACTAGAGTGGGGACCAACAATGTTAGAGTGACAAAAAAGAAGAATAGACCAGGGGCGAGACAAAGAAAATATAAATCAACAATACTTAAAAGATTACAGAAAAAAACACCAGTCAACATTGTGTTTAATTACTCCAGCATTGATTTAAGTGATGCAGCTATTCGAGCTCTGAACAAAGGTCTAAATTTTTGTATCAAACCTCCAAATATAGATATGACAGAAATTTTATCAGATCATTTAAAATTCAGTCGACGAATGCAATGGGCAGAACAATTCTACACTGATGATGTTGAACCTGAGGACAGTAATTTTATTCCATCAATATTTAAACAGGAGAAGACAAATTTTCCAAATCGTGGTAATGTAGCTAAACCATTACAAACTTTCCTTAATACTGTAGAATCTAATTTACAAAACAGAACTCTGTGGAACAAAAAACACCTCAATCCAAAAATTAGAAATCTACCAGAGGACGAATTTGAGGCCCTCCAGAACCTAGTCAAGCTGCAGAAAGAACGCCAGATCATAGTTAAGCCTGCGGACAAGGGCAGTGGTATAGTTGTGGTTAACTATGATGATTATGTAAACAGCTGCAATCAACACCTTCTTTCTTCTCAACAGCAACCAACTGGGCCACCGCTACCTTACTACAAACCATCATCTGAAAAGGATTTGGATACAATGAAACACCAAATTGTTTCTGTATTAAAAGATGGGCTAAACAACAAATGGATAACAAAATCCGAATTTAATGCCATGAATCCTAGTGACAAAGGCCCAGGCAGGTTCTACCAGATTTTTAAGGTTCATAAGGAACATGAACCTGGCACTATCCCCCCAGGCCGTCCTATTGTTTCTGGTAATGGATCAATTACTGAAAACATATCAAGATTCGTTGATTTTCATGCAAAAAAAGTCATTCATCAAATTCCTGCCTTTATTGAAGATACTCCAGATTTCCTCAGAACACTGAAAGATTTCAATGACTCTGGAAACATTGAAGACACGGACATTCTGGTGACCATGGATGTCTCTGCATTGTATACAAATATTCGCCATGATGATGGAATATCTTGTATGAAATCTGCTCTAGAAAACAGACCAGACAAAACTGTACCAACACTCTTTCTAATTCAACTTCTGCAACTAGTCCTCACAAGTAATATATTTGAATTTGACAAATCTCTGTTCCTGCAAGCTTGTGGCACAGCCATGGGCACGGCTTGTGCTCCAAACTATGCAACAATAATGATGCATAGTATAGATGTCAAGATAAAAAATTTAGCAAGGCAAGTGGCAGCTGGCAGAAATCCCCTAATTTTACTGAAAAGATTCTTGGATGACCTGTTTATGATCTGGAGAGGCAGTGTGGAGAATCTACAAATGTTTTTAGAATTGGTCAATACACTCCACCCCACAATTAAATTTACAAGTTCGTTCACCTGTCCTTTCCCTTGTACCTATCCTGCTGGATTTGAACATGACTGCTTCTGCCACTCAAGCCGATCCATACCTTTCCTGGACACATTAGTTACCATCAAAAACAAAACCTTGGTCACAGATATCTATAAAAAACCTACAGACCGTTGCCAGTACCTGTTGCCAACATCAGCACATCCTGCACACATTACCAAAAATATTCCCTTCAGCTTATGTTACAGACTAGTAAGAATATGTTCTGAAAAAAACACACTAATCCAACGACTAGATGAACTTAAACAACTGCTTCTTTCTAGAAACTACAACCTACAGATAATCAATGGTGCTATTGCCAAGGCTCTAAATATTGATAGAAATGCGGCCCTGGAAAAGAAAGTTAAAGTATCAACCAAGAGAATACCATTTGTTATTACTTTCCATCCAGCTCTACCTTCAATCAGCACAATCCTAAAACAAGGTTGGAAAATAATGGTAAAGGATGAGAGACTGAAAAAGATATTTCCAGAACCACCTTTAGTTGCATATCGTCAGCCTAAACACAGCTCTCTCCGGGAAATATTGGTGAAATCAAAGCTACCTGAACGTGAAAAAAGAAGTGTCAAAGGTATGAAGAGATGTAACCTACCTAACTGTCCCTCCTGCCCTCATGTCCGTGAAGCCAAAGTTGTCTACAGCTCAGCAAATAATTTTAAGGTACCTATTTCTACACCAGTCAGCTGCTCTACAAAAAATCTCATCTATGTTATAACATGTGATAAGAGAGAATGCAAATACAAACAGTATGTAGGAGAAACGGGGAAACAGCTTAAAGAAAGATTCAAACAACATTTAGATTGTGTCAGATCTCTAAATGAAAACTTGAATAAAACTGCAGTTGGGGAACATTTTAATCTTCCTGGACACAGTGTTGCCAACATGAAAGTATCTGTTATAGAAAATTGCAGGCAGGAGTCAGCCATGTACAGAAAATGTCGAGAATCCTTCTTCATCAATAAATTTGAAACAAAGCACCTGGGGCTGAACAGAAAAATTTAAAATTATTGTTATTGTTATATATTTTTGTTAATGAAAGTAAATTTTGCTAATACATGTTGTTTTTTCTTGTAACATAATTTATACCTATTTGACTTGCAAATTGCAATATTTTTTTAAAAAATGCTAACCCAACCAAAATTTTGAATATTTTCTTCCTTGTTGTTGTATAAATTCTTACCACTGTTGAAAAGTTTGACCGCCAATTTTCATCTGCTAACCCTTCCCCCCCCCCCCCCCCCTTCTATTACAATAAATAATTCAGTTGTACATAAACTCTCAAACAATTAGGTACACCATATTTCAAAGTAAAAAGATTTGGATTTTATTTTGCTTTTAAAAATTCTTTTTTTCAAAGTTCTTAATATTTTTAACTTGTTTTTTGTTAAACTTATATTAATTTTAACTAGTATGAAGCTTGTTGTTTTCTTAAGAATTTTTGCAAATATGGTTATTATTTTATAGAATTGAGAAGGCTTGAATAAAGCGAAATATATTTTCTACAAAGAAGTGTGTTCTTCCATGTGTAGTTAGCTCTAGCCGCGCGTTTTTTCAAAGTTTTATCATAACGTTACATTATTCGTTGGCTTAACAACCCTGGGGACTTCTATTTACTTTTAATTGGTTGGTTCATTTAGTTGAGTGTCCAAACGTTTCAATCACTAATTGTAATCTACAGAAGAGATAATTTTGTGTATCATAATTATGTATATACATCAATTTATCGCTCATTGTCTTATCCCTTTAGACCCCTGAAGAAGATCTTGTAAATAACTTGAACAATTGGTCTATAGAATGTTCAAAAAAGGTTAATAAGTGGTTCCTCATTTATTCATTAAAAATAAGAAAATGCGCCCATCAAAAAGCTCTTTATTGTAAGGTGGCCAGGGCAGAAAAATATCCCATAAATCGTATATTTAAAAATAGGATAGTCTTAACTAATCTCAGAATTTACATGAAGCTTCCATAAATGGAGAACTCAATTAGATTCGTCGTTAGCAAGATCTTAACGGGGACGCAAAAATGGATATATTGATAGGGGAAATTTGTCGTCAAATTAAATAGGTTGCAAATATGGACCTCATTTATCCAGTAGAAGGGGAGAGAAGGGTGCAAAGAGGGTTATTCGGGAGTGTCTTTATTCTAGCCAGCTGCGGGTATCCCTTTATTAGAGTACATGAAAATCTATGAAGAGATTCACGTTTAGCTTGGATATTTTCATCCTTGTTTCATTTTATCTATTAAATAGGATTCGTTAGAAACAGAATTTAATATAAAAAATTAAACGTGATTTTTTTGAAATTTCTTTGATATTTAGTTTAAAGAGAAATAAATACTATTTAAATATTTAATGTAGATAGTAGATTGATAGATAGATCTAAGTTTATATTGGTAAATATGGAGATAGTTTAAAAGATTTAGATTAAAAGAGCTCTGACTACAGGGCGGGGACCCTGTCCCGACTTTGTATTGGGTCTTTGAAATCAGCAAATAGCGTCGAGTCCCTACAAAAGAATAGAAAGCAAGCAAAAAGGGTCTCCACCACTTGAGAATGGATTATACATCTATTCATTTTTTGGTAAATCAATAGATAGATTGATAGGTAAATAGATGTACAGATAGATAGACAGACAGATGGGTAGACAGATGGGTAAACAGAAAGATAGACATATACATATATAAACAGATGGATAGAAATATGGATAGATAGATTGATATCTAACCTGATTTAAAAGACCAGAATCCATTATGAAATTAATAAAATCTTTTTGACTCATCTCGCCCCAAGGAACTGAAAATATAGAAACAATAGTTTATTCGAGTTTCCCATAAAATGCCTAGCAACCTCCCTCCAACCTATCATTGAGAAATAAATTGAAAATAAGAAGGAAGGGGGGGGGGAGTTTTTTTTTGTTAAGTAATCGTATCAGTCTTTTTTTTACCTTAGGTTGGGTTATATATGATAAATGGTAGACACACACTTTGAGGGCCCTACTATAGGTGATAATCGCAGGAGTCTAAAGGGATCTAAGACAATGACTGATAAATTGGTGTACAATATACATCCCAAATGATGATGCACAAAATTACTCATACTGAAGATTAAAATTATTATTATTTCAATCTTTTCAATACTCAACTTAATGAACTAACCAATTAAAAGTGAATAAAAGTCCCCAAAGTAGTTAAGCCAACAAATGAGAAAAGGTTATTATGATTGTATCACTAAATAGACTAGAAATAATTTATAATATGGCTTCAACACCAATTAATATCCACTCGATAAGAACTTGTTCTCATACATATTGAAAAATCATGTATTATAGCATCGTTTTACAGACAATTTTCCACGAATAATAAAATAAAAATCATAAAATTAATACAGACCATTCGGCCTCTCGGGGCTAACAAAAGTATTTTTAATACTATATTTTTTTTTATTTTAATATTCGCGGAAAGGTGTCTATAATGCGATGCAACAATAAACAACTATACCTAAATCCAGAACTCTATCCAAATATTTTTGTATATCGTCAGCTGTATATTCCTAAAAAATATATAGGTAGTTACAATATAGAAATATCCATAAGTAGCGCAACAAAAATAAAAAAAAATTAAAATTAATTCAATTACAAGAAACAGTTTTATATTGTTTATTTGCCCTTGTACTTTTAAATTTGCGTACATTCTCGAAGTATTTAGTATCTGACTCTAATTTTCAAAGCGTTCCTATTTCATCTTAAGTTGGGACTATGTTCTGACTCAATTGGTTCTTTTAATATTAGCCAATAGCGTCGGAAATATAAACACAGCCAAGCCGCTAGAAATGAGCAAAATGCAATTTACTAGCAGACGTTGTCCCCACCACTTGGGCCAGGTATTTGTCTGAGTTATTCATCTATAGTTATACATCTATTGTTAGATTTTTGTGGTTATATTATGAATTACTTCTATATAAATGTTTACTGTTCTTTTGCTGTGCTAATTACTGAAAATTAACAGTCTTTATGTTTACCAAAATTGTGTAAAAATCCTAATTTACCTTTACTCTCCCTTCTTTAATTTCTTTTATCATTCTGAAAAGAAAAATAATGATTTTAGATGGAATTCAAGACATAGATATAGATAGAAACACAGGTTGATATTTAGATTGATAGAAAGATGGGTATATAAAAAGGGGGGGGGGGGGAAGGGGACATTGAGCTGTTTTTTACACTAGTCTCCAAAGTATCATTACATTTTCTTATTCGTTGGCTAATCATGGGCACTTTAATTGAATTTCAATTACTTATTTCAATAGGAATCCAAACATTACAATAACTTATTGTAATCTACAAAAGGGGTAAAAGGGGATATACAATATACATCAATTTATAGGACATTGTCCTATCCCTTTATATCCCTGATAGATAGATATATGGATGAAGATAATAGATAATAGATAAATATATAGATAGATTGATAGAGCATATAACAACAATAGATAGATAGGTATACCTTAATCTGGCCTCATTTGGTGTATTTGCATGTAAGGTCCTTCTTGTTATAAGAGAAAAGATATAGATGGATCGTTAATAAATTAATAAATATATAATAAGATAAATAGACAGATAACAATATAGATAGATTGATAGATATATATACCTTAATCTGGCCTCAACTGGTATATTTGCATCTTTTTGCCCTTCAACCTCCTCACAAATTGTTCGGTCTGTCACATTTTTTACAAGTATTTATAAAAAAGAATTGACGTATACAAATTCTAGTTTAACAAGGATGACAACGTCTATAAGTTGCATGGGTGGTCAAAGTGAAAAATAGTTTATGTTCAGTGGTAACAGACAGGGAAATAAAGGGATAAGACAATGGCCAATAAATTGATATGTGTCTCTAGTATATACATAAAATTACTGTAGATTACAACAAGTGGTTGAAACGTTTGGACACTCAACTTAATGATCCAACCAATCTAATTTCAATAGAAGTCCCCAAAGTTGCTAAGCTTAACGAATTAGATATTATAAAACTTTGGGGACTAGTGTGAGAAACAGCCCATTGTCCCCTCCCTTCCTGGGTAAAGGATCTTAAATATTTAGGTATGTAATAGCATAAAACGAATCTTTTCAATTATCTAAATATTTGTTATTTTGTGGCATTACTAACAGACTAACAGATTAAATAAATTATATGTTAAATATCTTAAATAAAAGCTGAGAAAATTACGTTTACTTTTCAGACAGTTAGACATTCAGACGGACATTTTAACTTAAAGAATAATCTTTCACTTTTATCATTACCATTGCCATTTTAACTAAACCTATATATACATATTAGATAAATCTGTAAATTGTCTTAAAGAAGATTCATTTAGATAGCTTTTTAAAAGCGAAGCTTTTTTAAAAGCGAAGCTTTTCTATAATTAGGGTCGGTCCGTCCGTCCGTCCGTCACGGATAGCTTTTTTCGTTAATTTAGACATGTTAGAATTGTCCTATCGATTTCAAATTTTGCATGGTGATTCCTTTAGGAGTTAGGTACGATTTAGAATGCGTAGCAACTCTAAAATCTTTACCAAAATGACCGTACGTCCATTTTAAAAATGTTGATTTTTTACTTTTTTAAATAGCCTTTTTCGTTAATTTAGGCATGTTAGAATTGTCCTATCGATTTCAAATTTTGCATGGTGATTCCTGTAATAGTTAGGTACGAGTTAGAAAGCGTAGCAACTCTATAATCATTACCAGAATGTCCGTACGTCCATTTTAAACATGTTGATTTTTTTACATTTTTAACAACAAATTTGTATGTGACCTAATTATCCGATTGGTCTGATTTTTGGTATACTGATTCCTGGGACAACAAAGTACAGTATTATAAGCGAAGCAACTCTAAATCAAGTCCTAAAAATGTAAGTATGTCCATAATCATTATCCTGTATCAAGCAGTTTTTCAACAAATTTACTTACAATTTTGCTTTGACTCTTATACATTCGCATTCTGATTATTCAGTTCTGACATTATACAAGTGTTAATGTCCGTTTGTCCTACCGTTTCAGAGCTTCGCTTTTATGGATGTTGTCATACTTGTTAAATCACAATTAGGTATAGCAAATCTTTGCAACTCTTTATCATTACTTGAATGTTCGTACTTTATTACCTTCTTTAATTGTATGAAATAATTGTTTTTTTTATGGATGTTGGCATCCTTGTCTATTGTTTATTTGTATCCGTTATTTAAAATTTATTTTAAATAATAAAACTTTCATAAAACTGTTCGATCTAATAAAATTTCATAAGTGAATTTTTGTATAATTCAGAGAGAGGAATCTTTATTCCAATATGGCTTCGAAACCAATTTATATCCGCTGGATTAGAACCTGTTCTGGGCCATACAGAAAAGCATGTATCGTATCGTATTATAGACAATTTTCTACAAATAATTCATAAAATTGTAAAATTAACATATGTTTTGTAGACGCGGGCATGACAAAATTATCTTAGAATTTTTAATTTTACTCTCCGCGGAGATCTGTCTATAATCCGATGCGATAAACAACTATTCCTAAAAGTATAGAAAAACAGTTGATTGCCTGTCATTTATGTGTAAGTCCTTCACTTTAAATTTTTTAGTACCCTCCCCCCCCCCCCTCAACAAAAAAAATTATATTAGGGGGGGTAATGCAAATTTTAACCCCTAGGCTAAAACGTTTTTGCTGGTAAAAAAGGTTGAATTACCACTCCTAAATCCCCCCCTACCCAAAAAAAAGCTTTGACGTCCTTGTCAATATTGATAGTACGCCTCCCATTTAATTATCCATCAATTTGTCTGTCCTATTTAATATTTTCAAAATAAAAATTTGAAATACTTTATCATATCCCAGAAGTTTGGTCAAATTTAACACGAAATTTTTTTTTTCTTCAGTAAATTCAGTAAAGTCTCTATAACCATCGAGTGGACCATTTCTCCCATTTTTTTAAATGGGAGAAATGGGAAAGGGACGGGTTCCAACCCCGTTGGGTGCTATCCTTGAAGGGATTTTAACCATATTTGATTTAACCTAACTAAAAAAAAGCAATACATATACCAATAGTTCGTAAGATAAAATAAAGGATGGGGAAAGTTTGAATTCAACTGCCGAACCAAATATTTTACCAAAATTTCTAAAGAATCAATGTAATAAATTCTACACAAAGAATTTGAGAGAGAAAAAACTGAAACACAGATAAATATTTAGAAAAAAACAAAGGTTTACAGCCAGGGAGGTAGGGTATATTAAGTTGCTTAATACACTAGTCCCCAAAGTATTATAATAACAGTTTTGTTGGTTCAACAATTTTGGGGAATTTTGAATTGTTAGTTCTTCATTAAGTTGAGTGTCCAAAAATTTCAACCATAAATAGTAACCTACCGAAGGGGTAATTTTGTGCATCATCATGTGCATTAATATGTTAGCTATTGATCCTGTGTTCAATCTATATGGGAAGGGGGAGGTAAGGACTGGGGATAATGTTGTTAATTCAGCTTCTATGTAAGATAGTATTCTAAATTTTTTTGTATGTCTAAAGGGTAAAACTTTGGGGTTGGAAATAATAATATAAGCTTACCTTTCCAAAGACATTTTCAATATAAATTTACCAAAACCATAAATTGCTAAATAAAAGTCCCTGTTTATAGATTAAACTGTTTTTAACCTATTTTTTTATCATATATCAAAAATATACTATGACACCAGTAGAATCAGACTACAGAGCCCAAATTTGAATTAAGTCCCCAATAAACTTTTTTGGGGGGATTTAAAAATCAATTTTATATGTTGCTGTGATCATTTTGATGGAAGCAAAAGCATTTTTTAGTTTGGGGTTAAATTGTTTCTTACAGAACAATTTGATGTGATTCAGATTATATCAATACAATAATAAAAACTCTACTCTGTTCGATGCAAATAATTTTTTTCTAAAACAATAATTTATATAGAAGAAATTTAACATTAAAATAAAACATATTATTCTGAAGTCTGAACCAATTAAAAGTCTCGTTTCATTTCAGTTTTTTACAATTCAAAAAAGAGTGTTTTCACAAAGTGACTTATTTCCAATGTAGTTAAATAATTTTTATTTAATTAAAATTAAAAGAATGAAAACTATACACATAAAAGATACATGTTTTTTAAAAATATTTAAAAAGATATGTTTGAATAATCTTATATTTTATCATATTTGTATATGTGACAAAAAAAAATTTGTTGTATTGCGTAAACGTTTGTTGTCATCTTTCACTATTTAACCCTTTACAGCCAATTTTTTTGTGTTTTAAATAAGTGATGGAAAACAAGCATGTTAAAGTTAATTCATTGATATATTGTAAAGAATTAAGTTTTTAATGAATTAATTTAGATGAAATCAAAAGGCCTAATTTTACTCTATACCAGAATACTATATATATGAAGCAAAACACTCTAAAAGCTACGAATTTTACCCAAATAAAAAAAGACCTTTTGCTCTGACCAAAAAAGACCACAGCAACAGTAAAATTAATTTTTAAATCCCCTCAAAAAAGTTTATTGGGGACTTAATTCAAATTTAGGCTCTGCAGTTTAATTCTACTGGTGTCATAGTATATTTTTGATATATGTTTTAAAAATAGGTTAAAAACAGTTTAAACGGTATAGCACAATTTCTACAAAATTGAGAAATTTATGGATTTTAAATTATAAGAAAAAAATCATACGTAATAAAAAGTTTAAGTACAACCACATCCATAAAAAAAGTTGTTAGATACGGTTTAAACAGTAAATTCAAATAATAACAATTTTAATAGTAAGGCCTTGGCTAACAATATTGGTATACGTTTTATGAAATTTATTTTATCATTCACAGAGAATTGTTTGTAATACGATGATATACGCGATTTTCAGTAGAGAACCGGTTCTATTCCAGTGAATATTAATCGGTTTCGAAGCAATTCCCAAAATAAAATTCTTGTATTCCTAGTTGATACAGAGCCCTGAAAAAAAAATAAATAAATTATCAGGTTTAAGTGTATTTGAATATCCTTGATTTTTTCAAGTGTATTTGAATATCCTTGATTTTTTCAAGTGTATTTGAATATCCTTGATTGTATCAAGTGTATTTGAATATCCTTGAATGTTTCAAGTGTATTTGAATATCCTTGATTGTTTCAAGTGTATTTGAATATCCTTGATTGTATCAAGTGTATTTGAATATCCTTGATTTTATCAAGTGTATTTGAATATCCTTGATTGTATCAAGTGTATTTGAATATCCTTGATTGTATCAAGTGTATTTGAATATCCTTGATTGTATCAAGTGTATTTGAATATCCTTGATTGTATCAAGTGTATTTGAATATCCTTGATTGTTTCAAGTGTTTTTGAGTATCCTTGATTGTATCAAGTGTATTTGAATATCCTTGATTGTATCAAGTGGATTAAAATATCCTTGATTGTATCAAGTGTATTTGAATATCCTTGATTGTATCAAGTGGATTTGAATATCCTTGATTGTATCAAGTGCATTTGAATATCCTTGATTGTATCAAGTGTATTTGAATATCCTTGATTGTATCAAGTGTATTTGAATATCCTTGATTGTTTCAAGTGTAGTTGAGTATCCACAGATATTTTTCTATTTTATGTATTTTATTATCCACAACTGTTTCTATAGTTTTCTTTCAATATCTATAATTTTTGTTTAAATACATTTTATAATCCACAATAATACCTATCTATACATTTGTCAGTATCATAGCTACTCTACAAGTAGGTCAGTTCCGTGAATCCATATGGTATGCGCTTTCGGAGCTGGAACTTACATTTGGACAGCCGCTTGACCGCTGGCCAATGAAGTCCAGTGAGGGGATTTGGATAAAGGTTTTTTTATTCCCCCATAACAATAGGCACCTCAAAATTTTGGAAATACATTAGATTACGCCCAAATAAACCTTTAAAAAAAAGCTAATTTAATATTCCCCCCCCTTCATTAGAAAAAAAGCTTGGACATTGTATTGGTATTTGAATAGTATGTTTCCCGGCGTGGATTCGAACCCATATTCTTTCTTTTCCTTATCCCAATAGGGCACCGAAGGGACGCTAACTTCATAATAGTGCGCGGCATTTCAAACAATAATATGCGCGTTATGTAAACAAACTATCCTATTGCTTTGTTCCCCCCACGAGACACGGAGCTTGTGTGTATGAAAAATCATGTTTTGACAGAAAATGTGTTATGCTCCGTGCTAAATATACCTCGAATGCTTCCCTGCTTGTTATGTTCAATGATTTGGTAAATATTTAATTCTTCTTTAAGCCTTAAAATTAGAATGGAATGATATTTTCAAAGGAAGCAAATTAATTTTTTTATTTTTATTAAAATAGACCAAGTAATTGATTTATTTTTGCAACAGAACATTTTTATAGTTATTTAAAATGATTCTATCTAAAAATTATCAATTCGTATTATGTTTTTGATTTGATTTTTGAAGATTTAAGTTTAATCTTTTATTCGCTTTTTAAAAATTTATTGCAAATCACGAAACCTCGTTCGTTTTTTAGACAATAAGATTTTTTAAAAGTTTTGATAACATTTTAATATATCTGTATCAATTTTGTTATTTTTATTTCAGTGCCCACCGTTTTATGGTGGTATTGTCAATAAATACACCATTTGTAACTGCACTTGCGTTTGTTCATGCGGGAAGTAGTGAGGAAATTGTGCTTCTGCACTTTAAGATCTCGTATACGGCCACGTCAGCCCGTGTACCAAAACAGACATCCTTGCCAATAGCAGCCTTTAAAGTTTGGATTTCTTTTAGAAATGATTATTTCCCGCTATATTTTCCATAAATGGCAATAAATCCAAAATATAATTTCTAATAATCAAAAATTCCTTTAATTCCCAAAAATAAATTTTGTTCAAAATTTATTTATGTTTGTTATTCCCTATATGATTTGCTTATATGACTTAACCAGTTTTCATTTAAACATTAAAATATTAATATTCAACACGATTGTATTTGATTGTTATTGCTGCGCTGTTTATAGGGGATTCAACTTTTTTTGCTCTCGAATAATTGTCTGCTATTTCTGTAAAAATTACTACAAATTTAAAAAAATGAATATTTTGATTAGTGCAGCTACTCTATATGTCAAGGATGTGTACATACGTCTATCCGTCACGTAATGATTGTATTGTATCCAGTCTATTTTACGGTATCTACGCATAATCAATGTCATAAGATTAGCTATTTTATTTCTGACCTAATAGTTTTATTTTCAACTGTAAAACTGTCTACTGTCTTATATTTAGAAGCAAAGCTACCCTTTGATTCCAAATTTCCATCCTCCTGTCCGTCGGTCTGTTGATTTTTTGGCTACTATTAAAGATAGACAGCTCAATTTTTGGTTATCTGCCTCTTATGCTACAAAGACCAACATATATATTTTATTCAAAAAGGCTTTGTGATTTTTTACTTTACAGGTAAATATTTTTTAGTGACAATGAATATCTGCTCTAAAACTTAAGTTGTAAATTGGTCCATTAAAAGTTTTTGTTCTTTGCAATACTACTTTTTCTACTTGTTTTTAATATAGCTAAATTAGGTTTTATAACTAATTTGACGTAAAACCTCTTTGTTATATAAATGTTTCATATTCATTTATGTAGGAATTTTCTAATTACTTACATAGAATAGATTAATTTATTAAATATAGTTAAAATATCACAATATCGACTCAAAATCAGGGCTCGGCAGCTGCGTGTTAGCCGCGACAAAGCCTAAAATTTAAACCCGTTTGCATGATTTTAATTTTTTTCTGAAAAGAGGGATTGCCACATTTGGGTCAGGTTCAGACTTCCAGTTGATTTTTAAATTTGTAAACGGTTGATTTCACTGAGGCTTGATGGAGGCTTACGCGCAGCTGCCGAGCTCTTTTTAAAATTGCCGAAAGTTTTTAAGCAGTTTAAAAATCGGCCCATAAACAAAATATTTATAGTTTTAACCAGCGTTGCGGAGCCGTTTTATTTTGATGCGGCTCCGGATCCGGCTCCGACCTAAAAATTTAAGAAAAAACTCGACATATTTTTTCCCACGTCTATTTTTGACTTTTGAAGGTTTTAAAAGTTCAATTTTTGATAGAAATGGACTTAAAAACTTAATTGGGGCATATGCACATGACAAAACAGAGTTACCAAATTATAATTTATAAAAAATCTCTTTATTTATCTAGTCCGGAGCCGGATCCGTTTTTTAACGAAAATTACGGCTCCGGCTCCAGCAAAATATGGCAGCTCCACGGCTTCCGGCCTTGGCTCCGCAACACTGGTTTTAACTATAATAGACGATCTTAAATTTCTAGTTTTAGAGAGGTTGGGATACTAAAAACTTCAACTTACCATCTCAAAACATTGTTGACAACGATTATAGGCTCACTACAACCCTCAAATCTTGTTTTCAAAAGTTCCCTAAAAATATATTTCAATTCAGAATAGATAGATAGATTGACAATTAAAGCTCAAGCAACTTTTCAGTAAACAAGGGAGAGGGCGTTTTTTTACCTCTACCCCTTTCTTTAGCTAGATGGGTGGATGAAATAATGAATTTACTTGTTCGCAGCTAGACGTTGGAATATATAGATATTTAAAAAAAATTTAATGGATAGATAAATGTATAAATTGATTGCTGGATAGTTTGGTGGATAAATAGATTATAGATAAATAAACGGATAGATAAATTGATAGATAGATAAATTTAAAGATAGATAGATAAATAAATAGATATATAAATGGATACATAGATAAATGAATAGATAGATGAATACATATTTATGAATGGATAGATTATTAGATAGATTGATGGATAGATTACTAAATATATTAATGAATAAATATATAGAGAGATAGGTGGATTGACAGATTAATGATGATAGATAGAGGGATTGATAAATGAATATTTAAATAGAAATATGATGTACAGATGAATTGATTGCGATTTTTTAGATATAATATAACCAATAATATTATATGGATTATAACAATGTAAGTTTTTGTTTCTTATGTAATTGTTTTGTAATCTAATTTCATCTTCTCCTAAACAATTGAATAAATAAAAGTTACACAAGTCTTAATTAAATTAATTTTAATTGTTCCTTAACAAATAAAAATCAAATTAGTACTTTTTAAACTTTTGAAAACTAAATCTGAATTTCAATCCACTATATAATAGTAATACGATATTTGTCTGGCTATATCTCTTACATAAACTCACCCTAACCGCTGGACCGATATGGCTTCCCTATTCATAGTAGTAAAATTTCAATAAAAGCACCCAAAGATGTGAAGCCAACGAATAAGAAAACGTTATTATACAACTTTGGTGGACTAATGTTCGGAGTTAAAATACAAAGCTAGCGATAGCTACAAATAACAAAAAAAAGTCAAATGTTTTACTAAAGTCAAACCAACACAAATTATATTTTACAATAAATATTGATTAAAAAGTTAAAATTTTACAAACTCATTTATAAATGTATAAATATAGCTTATTTTCATAATTATATTACTGATGTTTTTAAAAGCGAAGCTTTTCTTTAATTAGGGTAGGTCCGTACGTACGTAACGGATAGCTTTTTTTTTATTAATTTAGGCATGTTAAAATTGTCCTATCGATTTCAAACTTTGCTGGTTGATTCCTGTAGTAGTTAGGTACGATTTAGAAAGCGTAGCAACTCTATCATTGTTACGTCCATTTAAAACAGGTCGATTTCTAACTTTTTTAACAAGGTTTTTTTTATGTTTTTTAAAAAGAAGTTTTGCATTAAATTTACGTATAGTTTTGTCAAAACTTGAATATTTATAATATGTACACGGTGTTTCAGAAAAAACTGCGTTTTCCGTTTTTCTGACACAACAAGAAGGAATACAGAAAAAACGATTATATGCCCTTATTCTCTGTAAAAAAGTACATCAAATTTATAACAGGTGTTTTTCATTATCTCTAAAAATACGGCCTCTATGATAGGTACATAGTTTCCAAAAATGCTTTATGTGAAAAATATTGTGCAAGAAAAATTAAAATAACTCTTCTATTATGCATAAAAAAATCGTAGAATTTCAATATTAATTTAGAAAAAGGTATAAGAAAAGTACCTTCATAAGTTTTAAAGGTGAAATGCTTTTTAGCTCCTCACGAAAGCATTTTTAAGAAACTGCAATTTGTCATTTTTTCACATTTCTTGATTGTGATGCATTTGCAGTAAAAGAATCTTCTTTAATAGCGTAGGTTATAGTAAAAAGAAAAAAACTTCTTTTTATTTGACAAAAAAGTCTCTAAAGACAAAAAAGTTATTGAAGTTTGAATTTTTTTTATTAAAGCATTTAATTACAAATTATGGATAAATTATGATTTTATATCTTAACCTGTCAATCAAATTAAATTATAGGAATAAATGAGGGGTGTGAATTTACGAACATGAGCAATTTTTAAGGTCATGTTTCTTAAGTATACAAAAAGAAAAACTGAATATTTGTTTTCAGTGAGGGAATTTTAAATGAAATTTTTAGTGTAATTGGTAGAAAATTGTACCAGAAAAGAGCATCATACGCATCTTTTGAAATATTTATGCTTTAAAATGCGCCGTTATTTACAGAGATATTAAAAAACACCTGTAACAATTTTGATGCATATTTTTATAGAGAATATTGAAATATAATTATTTTTTTTTGTACTCCTAATGGTTGTTTCCCAAATTTGGAAAACGCAGTTTTTTTTTAAACGCCCTGTGTATTCAGTTTTGAAACTCTACAAGAATACTTATTTGAAGAGATGGCACACTTGAAATATATAATAATTGATGAATTTATATTTAAATATATAATTTGATAAGACATATTCATAAATTAAAAGAGATAGATAAAGTAGTAAGTTATTTTTGTCTGGGGTGGTTTTAATATGTTTTTTTTTAAATTTAGGCGTAGGATGGTTTTGGTCTATTTTTCTTCACTATCCTGTACACCCTTCAAAAACAACCCCCTAGATGTAGGGGCGATACCGCTAGTATTGTATAATTGGGTTGACAATAAGTAGTTACGGATATCCGGTTCTGCCATATATCCGGCAATTTTCAATATCCGGCCGGATACCGGATATTGAAACCTTCCGGCTGATTTCTAATGCCGGATATCCGGTAATTTGTCTAATATCGAACGTTGGCCAGATATCCGGCCTAACCCTAATACAAAAATAAAGATATATATACCTAACAGCAGAAGATTCCAGCCAAACCAAGTTAGGGTGTTCATAAAGGCAGTTTCCTAGGCTCTCTATTTTGGCGGCTACCCTGAAAATATGAATTTACATGGTTCATTAAGATCTCTATAACTTTAGAGAGACAAAAGTTTGCATAAAAGTTTTTGGGTGCTTTCAATGAATTATGATTTGATGGTTGAACTCTAGTAGTGTCTAAACTCTTGAACCAATGATTTTAATTGGCAGAAGGGTAACAAATAGATTGTTTAGTATATAGACTGAAAATCTAGACATACCTCTTCTTAATAGGCTCAGTCCCATATTCTTCATAAACCAAGCTGTAATTTAAATCCCAGAAAACCGTTTCTTCACACATTGTACCTTCAAGCGCCTGAAAACAACCCGGGTTATATTAGAATAGGTTTTAGCGGTCCAACAACAAGACTTGCAGTTTTACTGAGTTAACCGACATAACAGACAACCGCCAGTTTTGGGGCAAGGCCTAGCTATTAATGTCGAGCATCTGACATTCCAGCAGAAGGATCCTAATTTATCGTGTTTAGTTTTGATGCGATTTTAAGCCGAAATTCAAACCCATCACCTTCCAATCCATGTGCGGATGTGCTTAGGGATAGCTATTCTACCCAACGAAGCAAGTAATAGTGGCTGACTTAGATTTTGACGTTAAAAAAATAACCAGTGAGAGGCCAGTTTACACTGTAATTGACAAATGGTAAAATTTGTAGTGGCCTATTATTGGTTTATTTTTTGACGTCATAATCTAAGTCAGCCACTTTTACTAGCTTTCTAAACAACAATTCTAAAAAAATCACAAAATCTTATAAAGTATCTGGTGGTATATTTTGTTTTTGTCTTGTATCTGAAGAAACGAAGGGGAGGAAAAGGGGAAGGGGGTTGTGGGGAATATTTCCTTCAGAGTTGTTTGTCAGAAAATCATTCCCTTGTCTCTAGGATGTGCTACGTGTTGATTAATGAACATAAACAATTATAAATGGCGGTCGGACTGCTTTTTAGCAGGGTGGTTTGGTTTTTTTTTATATTTTTCAAATTTTGTTTTTTACCTCGCTACAGAGTTGGAAAAGATGTCTGATCCTGAAGAGTTTAGCTGCGTGCCATAATCTCCACAGTAAGTTTCTACTATAACCGTTCTCATAGTCAGATTTATCAAATCTAAACAGAATGATAGTTTGATAAATAGGTAGATACATTGATAGATAGGTCATTTGTGGAAATATCAATAAAAATATAGATTGAAAGATGGATTGGTGGTAAGTTTGAATAATTAATTATGCCATTATATCATAGACAGCTTTTCACTGATACAAAAATTAAAAAAATGTTTGAAATACGATGATATACATGATTTTTCAGCATGCCTGAGAACCTATCTAATCCAGCGGATATTAATCGGTTATAAAGTTAAGTTATACTGGAAAGATAGATTAATAGATATATAGATTACAAAGATAGACAATTTGATATGATTCAATTGTAGAGTACACATATGTGGGTTATTGAAGCATTCAAAAATGGATAACATTGGTTTTTTTCTTTCTTTTTTGTTATAAAACATAAATTAAATGTGATAATATTCATTACCTTACACTTCTAAGCCCCTGAAGGCTATAAATGAATGCACTTTGTACTCACCTATCTTTGTAGCAGTATTCCATTAAGGCTTCAATAGCAATGGGGGGTACTCCTTCTATCTCTATTTTTGTTACTGCGCTATTAGAACTTCTAAAAGGTAAAAAAAAATAGAGTAATATATAATAATAATTAGGTCAATACGAAAAATTATTTTTTAAAACGAAGATACTCTGTAACTCACTTTGTACGTAAGTGCGTCTGTACTTAATTTTTCAAATATTGACTTCATTTAAAATTTCTTGAAAATTTTTCTCTTTTCAATTAGTATGCGATTCGTTTAATGACAATTGTTTTCATCTTTTTAATTTACTTTATCTATATGCTTAAAAAAAGCTTAATTTTGTTAAGAGGGTTCTGTTGCAAATATATTTGCATCATTGCAAAAATGTACAACCAACTCCACGTATAGTGAAGCGCACATTGGTATTCAAGGCTTTGCTTTAAAGCAGTCATTATGTAGTTATCATGTATTAAACATCATGCAATAAGTTAAGAAAATAAAGGTATAATATTGAGTTATCTTTTGTATATAGTAAAATGTATTTTGGTATTTTGGTTATACAAAGTGTTAAAGAGAACAAAAAATGTTACAATGGAGGCACTGAGAGTTAATTTATAAAGGGTAATATATTTTTCTAATAAATATATTTTGCTTTAACATCTTTTTTAAAAAAGGTGGGGTATTCCACTAGCGTCACTTATAATTAATTAAAGGTAGATTATTCACTAGCGTCATTTATTAATATGTATACAAATTTGTATAAACATAGTACTATAAATACACTCATATCAACATTTCCATATTTATATGTATATATTAATTTTTATATTATTGATTATCTCATACAATGTTAATCAATATTATCAAAAAAAGGTAATTCTGAAGGTTGTGTAACATTCTTTTTATAACTTGGTTTATACAAAGTTACATCACAAATTTTAAAATTGAAACATAACTAAATGTTAAATCATTTTAACATTAGTATAATAATTTTTGCTTAAGTTAGTTAATTCTTTCTATATTAACATAACTTTCTCAAAATTATAAAAATAAAAGGTATTTCTAAAAATCTAATACTAAAGGTTAAATCATATCAATATTCATATAATAACTTTTGCTAAGTTGGTTAATTCTTACTATATTGACTAAACTTTCTCAAGAATGCAAAACAAGGAGTATAAATTTTGAAATATAACTAAAGGTTAATTTTATTTTAAATCATTTTAACATTTGTATAATAACTTTTGCAAGTTAGTTAATTCTTTCTATATTAACATAGCTTACTCAAGATTTTATATAAATAATAGGTATTTCTAAAACTCTAAAGCTAAAAGGTTGAACGTATTAGTTAAATAATTTATCAAAATATCAGGTTGAAAAACAAATTAAATACTCAAGTGATTTGTAACTTCCCTTGGTAGATTTATATAAAACTGGCTAAAGACAGTCAAAGAAATAAAATTGATGCTAACAAATATTTAACAAAAGTTAATATCATTCATATTTTATATAAAATATTTTTGTTTATATAATCAAACATGTCTCAGTCCGACGATGAGACATCTATTGGAATGCCTCGTTTATTTAACCATACATGGGGGCGTTTTACTAACCAAAAACGTTATAAGGGTCAAAATCAACAAAATTCGTATTCTTATAGTAATAATCAACAGATAACAACTTTGCAACAAAACATGGCCAAAATGTATAAAAAGATGCAAACTATGCAAAGGACACTACATAATCTAAGTGTTCAAGGTTCAGATACACAAAGTCTTAGGGCACCAGGTCCTATCGCACAAAACTTTTTAAATTCTAATAACGATGGAAATTATAGGTTTATGTCAAATGATGTTCAGATTAATACTAGAGGGATGTCTAGGATTCATCAAACAGAATATGTCAATAAAAATGATTCAGATTGTTTTTTAGAAAAAGTCAAAACATCCAAAATATACAAATGAAAACAACTAAATCATGTCAGAGTAACAAATCTGATGTTTTAAAGATTGTAAATAATAAAACCCAAAACATTGTAGATTGTAAAAATTGCGTTTTTTCCCGTGTTTCAAAAAGTGTTAATAAACCACAAAGTACTTATGTAAGTAGTCATAACATTATGGATTTCACAGAAAGCCAAATTACTTCTGACAATAAGTCTATTGGTGACAATTACATATCAAGTAATATTTCATGTCCTCCCATTCTTTCTAATAATGATAATATAAGTCAGCGTAATGAGGTTAATCAGGTGCAAAACAATTTTGTAAGTATGCAAACTCCCATTCCTTCTAATAATGAGAATATAAATAATCATAATGAGGTTAATCAGGTGCAAAACAATTTTGTAAGTATGCAAACTCCCATTCCTTCTAATAATGAGAATATAAATAATCATAATGAGGTTAATCAGGTGCAAAATAATTTTGTAAGTATGCAAACTCCCATTCTTTCTAATATCGTTGAAATACTAAAATTAGATACAAGACTATCTCTTTTAGTTTTAAATGTTAAATATTTAGTACAGTTTTTTTCACCCTTGCTGCTCAAAACACTAATGCTCGTATATTTTATAAACTATAATCCTAAATTACATCTCTGTGTCCTTGGTTTACTTGTTTATTTACTTTGTGTTAATATACTAGTAAAAAGATTACACCCTAAAAGATTAAAATACTTAATAGCAAACAAATGTAAAAAGTCTTATCTCGGTAAGCCATTCAAATCATCAAAGGTTAAATTTAAATTTTCTAACATAGGTAGATTTTACAAAAATCTGAAATGTAAAGTCCTGTTAAGCACATTGATTAGATATGAGTGGATTATTTGTAAAAACATGTTATCAATTGCTTATTAGCTTATCTATTACCTAACTATAGTTTAAAGGGAACAAATACACTAGAAATCGTATAAATATTACCAAGTATCCATTATAATGTTAAATTGGCAAGAACTACAAAAAAAAGCCATATAAAACTACAGCTCTCTATTAAAGATAACTCTATTTTTGTGTTTATTTTTCATTGTTGTTGTTGTAACTCAGAACAAGGCCCGCACTTGCGGGCTGTCAAGGCTGAGTAGGTTGAAAACACACCCGGATATAGCTAGGCTAACAACCAACCAAGCCTAAAAAACAAACTTGCAAAATCGCCTTCTGATTTTTAAATCCAATGCGCGACTATCTGCCATACAAAACATAAAAAAATTGTGTATTGAATGTTAAGATATCTAATCTAATTTGATTACAGTTTTAATCAGACTGATAAACTATTTAATTCAAAACCTGCTTAGTAATTCAAAGAAATCAATATGATTAGGAAGTAAATCTTAGAATAAATTCAAAATATTAACTTAAATCTTTTCTGATAATTTTGTTTGCAAAATAAAAACGTTTTTTCCAACCAGACACAATAATTTTGTGGTTACGACTTGCGATATTTAAAAGAGAGCATTTAAAATTGCAAAAATTTTATATAGCTTAAAATTCTCTACAAAATTTCATGTAACATAATTAAGGATTACCAATATCATAGGATACATTCTGTTTGCGTATTGATGTTTTATTTATATATATATGTTTGATTAATATATATTATATCTTTTAAATAATTTCACCACAAGTTATAATTTATAATCTAGTTGATTCTTTGCTTAAATGATTAAGCATCTATGCAAACCAGACAAGTTTTGCAATGAGCGCGCGCGCAAGTATTAACCATGGTTTAAAGCCCTTTTCTCCTAGCAACCATTCAACTACACAAAAAGTACAATGCAAATTTATAAACTTCGACAAAAAGCCTAAAAGTTATGATAAGTTATTCTTATTTAAAAAAGTTTAAAACTATAAATAAAAAGAAAAACAAAAAATCAGGTGTTTAAAAGAAGACAAACAAAATAGCTTACTTAGTTCAGTTGCTATGAAAAACACACGAAATATACCCTTAGTAGTGGTGTACAAGTGTACATATATTTTTCATGGACGGGCGTATCCCTTAGTCCCGGACTTCTTAGTATGAAAAAAAAGAAGAAAAACGGCCGTCACTTATTAGTAAAAGTCAAAAGCATGAAAATATATTTAAATGGATATTTGTAATAATCGTTGCACTTTTTAAAATTAAAATAACTTACTGTAATACAAGCCAAAGTTAAAAGTTAACTTGAAAATAGTTGTAATCCAAAACATAATAGAGATAACATTGGTAGAGCTACTAAATATACAAACATCCCAATAATAAATGTCTCCGTTCATTCTAACTGTAGAGGTATTAGTTTAAAAAGGTTATCAATGCCGTGTAAACTTAAAGAAACCTTTTTTCTCTCAGACAATAAAGTGACTAGTTGTATTAGTAACTTCTTAAATAAATAACCTATTATTTCTGACAATAGCGTCTTGTGTATCTGTTAAAAAACGTTTATTCATAATGATTCTGATAAATAAGAGATTAAATTTTATAATGTTCAGAAAAGTATGGATGATCAATCTAATGCCAAGTCCTCTATCATTTCTATAAGTAACATATTACAAAATGGCTCCATAAAAAGGGGGAAGCTACAAAGAAAAGAGAAGGTGTATAGTATTTGCAAAATAATCACACAAGCATGATATAATCAACCAACCATACAGAAATATTATCAATATTAAACTTTGTTTTTATATTAAAACATAACAAACTAATTGGTTTAGAAATGTTATTAAAGTATCTTTTATTCTAATTTCAATTAGTTTAATTGATTTCTGTATTCAAAATATTATTAATGGATATATAATTTTAAAACAAAACAAACAAACTGGCTTCAAAATGTAATTGATTGTAATTCCAAAAGGTTTTTAAAGTTTCTAAATATTAAAATAGTTTTAAAATTTGTCTTTTTATCTTTCTAATTCCAAGACTAAAATAGATTCAAGTTTTTACAATAAGTTTACAAACAGCAACCGGCGCATTTATTCTTTTCAAGATTTCCCAAATTTTACATAAAATAGCACCTTTACGCACAACAACGACCTTTTTTAAAATTAAAGTATAAATGAAAATGCATATTAATGTATATTAATAATATTTTTAAACTAAGAAATCCAAAAAATGCAGAATTTTAGCCCCCTTATTTTCCGTTTTTTATATATGCATTATGCTAAATGGATCACCTGAAAATCAAGGTTCACAAAAGTTAATTGTTTTATTTCTATTTTACAACAAATTCGACACCTGAATAAACTTTAAATATAAAGAGCTATCTTTCTAGCAAAATGATATAAATGATGCAATGATATGCCATCTTTCTAGACATAAAGTCAATGTAAAAGTTTGATTGTATAGTATTAACTTGCTAACATTCTATCAACATTTGAATAAACCTTGTTTTTGCATCATTTAAGATTGCCGTCTATTTAGAATTTAAAAAGGTTACCATTCTCAATTATAGCTTATGTTGAAGCTATAAAGTAGTTATGCTATTTTTTGTACTCTACATGAGCAAATATCTTAAACTATCTTTACTCATGTGTAGCGCATTCCTTCTACATTAAAAGGTTTTTCTAACAGAGCACATTTTAATCAATAACGTAGCTGCGCTACCTTTTTTAGTCTTCAAAGAAAGATATATTACACCAAATTATAGGGTAATTCTGCTCCTGTAATAGAAGGTTACAACATAATAATAAACAAAGTAAAGTATTTTTACTCCTTTTGCACAACATATTGTAGTCATAGAATAGCTATGCTAATATAAAATAAATTTTATATCTGCAAATTATATGGTTACATATATCCAACCATTTTGGCATCTAATGTTAATGTTTTTATTCAAATCTCCTTAAAACAGTGTTTGAATTACTAATCTACCTTAAAATCGATACCATATTGAAGCTTTCAAGTTTTTATGCTTTTTAATTATCAATCTAAATTACTAAACCAACGAAAATATCTTATTGTTTTTTTTTGAGTATGGGTTCGAATATGATTTTATCTTTCTTGCAAATATTTGGTAATATTTGCTAATTTCCTTGCTTATTATATTATACTAGCGGCTGCGCCCCTAGCATCTAGTGGTTTCTGTCTTTAAATGGATAAGGGAGTGTCAGAAAAATAGCCTAAAACCATCCCAAGTCTGAAATCTAAGAATAAAATAGCCTAAAACCATCCCGGGTTCTATAAGAAGATTCCATATAAAGGAGGATCTGTTTGGTTCAGTGGTTAGAGAGATACTTCGCTACAGACAAAAAAAGCTTTCTACTTTATATAATAGGATTATAAAACAATGGTGATTGCGCCTCTAGCATGTACACAAAACCAAAGGTTGTGCTGTTTTTCTTGCCCTTTTGCGGGGGAAGATTTCTCCAGTATAATATAAAGGTCCATAAAAACCATATTTGTACTCAATTTTATCATACTTAATTAAGGTTCACTTCACCCTTTTTACGAGGTATAAAGTAATTGCCTTTTTGAGGAGGGGGAGAAATTTCTCCACATCAATTAGTGTATCAATAATCAAAAATAGTGTATCTTTTAATGCAAATAATCGAAATTATATTTGAAGTACGAGGTTTCGTGATTATAACATACATATCTATACATATTAACTCAAATATATTGTATAGGTTTCTTATAGTATACCATTATTGATCATTTTGTTTAATAGCTAACATAATAATGGTCAAAGTATTACTTACAGGATCAGCACAACACAAGTCATTAGTTCTGTGTAACTTTGCTTTTGAAATCTATTCTAACAATACTTTCCGAAAATAACACTGAACATTTTAAATAATGTACAACTATATATATTTCCTTATGTATAACAATCATTATGTGAATTAATGTAAACTACGACACACTGATGTTCTATTTTAATGGAAGGATATTAAAAGGTTCGATTCCCTTACTGTTGAATCAAACAAACATTTGTAAGTATATTACATTATTGTTCTCTTTCATAGAACAATGATAGTATATGATTATATAGTAATAGTATAGCTTCCTTACTGTAGGCTAAACTAAATAATTGTTGTTCTCTTTCATAGAACGATGATAGTATATGATAATATAGTAAAGGTATAGCCTTCTTACTATAGGCTAATCTAAGTTATTGTAAAAGGTTTAGCTTACCTACTGTTAGGCTAAACTAAAAATTAATGTATAATACATTGTTGTTCTCTTTCATAGAACAATGATAGTATATGATAATATAGTAAAGGTATATCTTTCTTACTATAGACTAATCTAAGTTATTGTTGTTCTTATTCAAAGATAGAACGATAATGATATAGTAAAAGGTTTAGCTTACCTACTGTTAGGCTAAACAAAAAATTAATGTATAATACATTATTGTTCTCTTTCATAGAACAATGATAGTATATGATTATATAGTAATGGTATAGCTTCCTTACTGTAGGCTAAACTAAATAATTGTTGTTCTCTTTCATAGAACGATGATAGTATATGATAATATAGTAAAGGTATAGCCTTCTTACTATAGGCTAATCTAAGTTATTGTAAAAGGTTTAGCTTACCTACTATTAGGCTAAACTAAAAATTAATGTATAATACATTGTTGTTCTCTTTCATAGAACAATGATAGTATATGATTATATAGTAATGGTATAGCTTTCTTACTGTAGGCTAAACTAAATAATTGTTGTTCTCTTTCATAGAACAATGATAGTATATGATTATATAGTAATGGTATAGCTTTCTTACTATAGGCTAATCTAAGTTATTGTTGTTCTTATTCAAAGATAGAACGATAATGATATAGTAAAAGGTTTAGCTTATCTACTGTTAGGCTAAACTAAAAATTAATGTATAATACATTATTGTTCTCTTTCATAGAACAATGATAGTATATGATTATATAGTAATGGTATAGCTTTCTTACTGTAGGCTAAACTAAATAATTGTTGTTCTCTTTCATAGAACGATGATAGTATATGATAATATAATAAAAGTATAGCCTTCTTACTATAGGCTAATCTAAGTTATTGTAAAAGGTTTAGCTTACCTACTGTTAGGCTAAACTAAAAATTAATGTATAATACATTGTTGTTCTCTTTCATAGAACAATGATAGTATATGATAATATAGTAAAGGTATAGCTTTCTTACTATAGGCTAATCAAAGTTATTGTTGTTCTCATTCAAAGGACAATAATGATAGTTTAACATTGTACACTAGGTATAGCTTTCTTACTATAGGCTAGCTTAAATTATTGTTGTTCTCATTCAAAGGACAATAATGATAGTTTAACATTGTACAGGTATAGCCTTTTTACTATAGGCAAACCTAAAAATATATAGTTCTCTTTCATAGAACGATGATAGTATATGATAATATAGTAAAGGTATAGCTTTCTTACTATAGGCTAATCTAAGTTATCGTTGTTCTTATTCAAAATAGAATGATAATGATATAGTAAAAGGTTTAGCTTACCTACTGTTAGGCTAAACAAAAAATTAATGTATAATACATTGTTGTTCTCTTTCATGGAACAAAGATAGTATATGATTATATATTAATGGTATAGCTTCCTTACTGTAGGCTAACATAAATAATTGTTGTTCTCTTTCATAGAACGACGATAGTATATGATATTATAGTAAAGGTATAGCTTTCTTACTATAGGCTAATCTAAGTTATTGTTGTTCTCATTCAAAGGACAATAATGATAGTTTAACATTGTACACTAAGTATAGCTTTCTTACTATAGGCTAGCTTAAATTACTGTTGTTCTCATTCAAAGGACAATAATGATAGTTTAACATTGTACAGGTATAGCTTTCTTACTACAGGCTAACCTAAAAATATATAGTTCTCACCTTATTTGATATTTTTGTATGTAACTAATTTTTAATTAACAACAGTTTTTCAAAATCATTTTTCTTCCCCTTTTTACTAGTAATTAGCAAAAGTATATTTTATTTTTTCTTCATTTTTAACAAGCCCTGTAAAATTTATGAATTGTTTTTATAAAGGCAAATTTAATTGTTTCTATAAAATTTACTTTGATTATATGTAAATTCTCATCAATTGATTAATTACTTGTAATTTAAAACATTTCTACTTATGTAATTTTAAATAATATTAATTGTAAATGTTAAATTTATTTTTTATGATGATTTATTGTTTGATATTAAAATGTGATTGTAAAAATAACATCTTATGCATAAACTACTTTTATAAAGATATTTTTCAGTATCCTTACACCTGACGAACTGCGGAACAATTGAAGCTAATCCAGCAGTTGAAAAAAACATCCTCCTTATCCGAAATACAACATCATAGTAATCGCAGTATTACTCATCAAATAACATATTTATGTTCTAATATCTAAATTATTATTAATATGTTAATAGCGATCCCTTGATTACCTAATCATCCCTGGAGGGGGTAGTATGTTGCAAATATATTTGCATCATTGCAAAAATGTACAACCAACTCCACGTATAGTGAAGCGCACATTGGTATTCAAGGCTTTGCTTTAAAGCAGTCATTATGTAGTTATCATGTATTAAACATCATGCAATAAGTTAAGAAAATAAAGGTATAATATTGAGTTATCTTTTGTATATAGTAAAATGTATTTTGGTATTTTGGTTATACAAAGTGTTAAAGAGAACAAAAATGTTACAGTTCTCCTACACCTAATTATCTTTACTAATTTTTTTCGCCTGTCTGTTCTTAATAATAATAGCGGCACTTCGGGGGGGTGGGGGGTGGAACCCACTCTAAATTTTCCAATTAAAAAATATTTTGGAGGTCTTTTTTCTAGGAGCGATTGCCTTTTGGATGTTGATGATACTCTTCCTAAAATAGTTAAGACATTCTCTAGACCTATAAGTAACTTCATTGAAAAGTTTACCCATAATATCTATTCAGCAGTTAGCGAGATCCTTCGCTACAGACGGAAAAAACAAATTATTTATGGGCTATTACCAATATATTTCGTTTAAAACATTAACTTCTTCCAGAGGTAAATTCTTAAAAAACTTTTGCCTCACTAAAATTTTAGTGAGGCAAACTGATTTTAGTGAGACAAAAGTTTTTTTTAAGAATTCACCTCAGGTATGGTTAAAATTTATGTAAAGTTTTGAACAAAAAATATTAAGGTTTTGCATGTATGTGCTTAGATACTTTTATTGTCATCCTTGTTATTCAACTGAATAGCTAATGATTAATCATTATAAAGATTTTTTGCTTTAACACATAACTATAAATGAACAACCAAAATCTCTCTCCTTATTTTTAATTTGAAAATCATATTCTAGAATCTGCAGAGTTCTCTTAACACTTATATAACCTAAAGTAAAATAAAATCAACATTATTTTAAAAAAAGGTTTATTTGTTGTCCATATGCGATATTAGGGAAACCGCTATTTATTCTAAAGAAATTAGGACACTCGTGTTCCATTTTATAATTTATATAATAACTTTTTGATAGCGAATCTATTCTAAATGTCAAAATAAATATAACCATCTTCAAATAAAATACATTTACTTAGCTGCTAAATAAGATAACAAATGATCTTGAATGCCATTGAAAAGATATTACTGACAAAGGAGCTAACTTTGTCCATCCGGACATGTTGGAAATCTGTATCAATTTAATCTTATAGCCTTTCTTGCATACTCGCAACAAATGAATGATTTCATTCCTGTTTATAAAAGACACCTGGCTATATTGGTAGGGAAGGTATTGTTGGATTGTCTTAAAATCTTTAAGTACTTTTACTAAAAATTGATTGCTAATTTTCAAATTGTTTCAATTTAAGATGATTGTTTTACTCTTTAAAATTACATTTGGGACCATAAGTTTGATATTAATTTACTGTATAATACTTAACTCTAACATTTTCTATAACATTTCTTAATAATGCTTCGTGTATTTTTGTTGTTCTTGTTAATAACTGATTAGTGTATTCATGTTTATGAATATAGTAATCAAATAGTTTTACAGAAAGGTTTTATAGAAATATTCAAAATATCGGATTCAGGGATACAAGATTAAAAATAGATAGAAAATAAAGAAAAAAATACCTCAAAGTTTTAGGGGGGAGGATGTATTATTCCATACCCCCCTCCCCCCAACCCAAAATTAATATCGTCCTAGGTGTTCTGGTTGAAAAGCCATATTTTAAGTGAAAGACAATAGCCTATAAATTGTTGTACATCCCCAATGATGAACCACAAAATTACTTCTTATTTAGATTACAATAAGTGGTTGAACACTCAATTTAATGGCCAACCAATCAAAATTCCCCCAAAGTTGTAAAACTAACAAATAAGAAAACGTGTTTTTTAAAACTTTTGGGTCTAGCGTAATAAACAGACCTTCCTGGAAAAAATGGTGTTTAAAAATCCACAAGAATTTTCGAGTTATTTGTACCTGTCCTAAATTTATGAATTATTATCATAGTTATATACTTTTTGAAACCATTATACATTTATTTGAATTGGTATTTTTAAACTTTTAAAATCAGGGCTTTTCTACAGAAAGGATGTGTACGACTTTACTTATACTAAATACTAAAATATTTATTACATGAGATCAAATTGACAATAATAATATGTTTACAAATAAAATATTTTTATTAATTATTACTTTTGTTGTATATTGTAAATCATAATGATTATGGTCAGGTTCATGTGATGTATAGTCCCTTTCTTCCTGACTTGAGAGCAATGTATGTATTTTGTATATTAGCTTTTAGTTCTTGTGTCAACGGTTTCGGAGCAAGACATTGCTCTGCAACACGACACGAACATAAAAGTGAACAGTTGTCTTAATATTAATGTTATTATTGTATGTTAACCTTGTATTGAATTAATACACTTTATAAGAATATTTAGCTGTTTGTTCTTGCTATTACTACACGTCATTTTGGCGCAGTAGTGTAGTACGAATCTATAGCTCAGATTTTCTTTTAATTGTATTATTTCTTTGCTTTTGGTTTTTGTTCAGGATGTTTGCAGTGACCAGGATGGACATTGCTGAGTGGAGGAAGATGTCTCAGGAGGAGAAGGATGTGTATATGGTTGTGTATAAGGATGTGTATATGGTTCATGCGATTAATGCTCTTAGGACTAAAATTGATAATGTGGCGGTGGAGCTGGGTGGGCGTATAGCGCCACTGGAGACGAAAATTCAAGAGTTGACGGATAATGTTGATACTAATGTTGCTGCGGTTACTGGACTGGCTACTCGGATGGACGATTTAGAAGATCGTCTTAATAAGGTGGTGGAGCCTAGTGTTGATAATGATATCAAGACTGAGAATGTGACCGTTGTGGATGAGTTTATGACTGGCCAGCAGCGAATTCTTGAAAAGATTGTCCAGCAGAATAGTTTGAATAACCAGCAGAATGGTTTAAATAACTCTATGCCTTGGCAGAGGACGGCTGGAGGATCTGTACCAGAGGAGAAGCCTAAATTGTTTGCTAGTGGTTCTCGAACTATTTTTGGTGGAATGCAAGATCATGAAGATAAGATCGAAGCTCGAACTGCTAATGAAAAATTTTGTTTCCTTGAACAAGAAAGTTTGGTAGTGTTGCCAACACTTTCTATGGACAATTTCAAAGCTCCAATTGCTAATGAAAAATTTTGTTTCCTTGAACAAGAAAGTTTGGTGGTGTTGCCAAACAGGTTAGGGGGGGGAGAGTGTATAGGTGGAGAGGACCAGGTAACAGTCAAGGAGATGGTGAACCAGGTCGAACCTCTGGAGGAGGAGAGACATGTGATGCTGGACCAGGTCGAACCTCTGGAGGAGGAGAGACATGTGATGCTGGACCAGGTCGAATTCCTGGACCAGTTATGCTTAAAGAATGGAGAGAGGGTGAACCAGGTCGAACCCCTGGTGAAAGAGAGATATGTGATGGTTAAGAACACCATGTCACCATTCTGTCCATTGAAGGACACCACGACACCATCCTGTCTAGTGAAGGACAACATGTGGGTGGAGGACACCAACATAATGTCCAGGGAAAGATATGTGCCGCCCTGGACATGTACTATGTTGGTGGAGGACACCATGAAAGGGGAAAAGGTGCCGCCCTGGACATTGCAGGACAACATGTGGGTGGAGGACACCAACATAATGTCCAGGGAAAGATATGTGCCGTCCTGGACATGTACTATGTTGGTGGAGGACACCATGAAAGGGGAAAAGGTGCCGCCCTGGACATGTATCAGCAGGGAGAGAAGGATAGACATGTGTTGTTAAAAAATTATCCTTTTATAGTTTGTTTCTACAGGGAGACAGTTGAGTATTGTTAAAAATTGTTAAAAATGTATTCTCTCTATCCTTTTATAGTTTGTTTCTACAGGGAGACAGTTGAGTATTGTTAAAAATTGTTAAAAATGTATTCTCTCTATCCTTTTATAGTTTGTTTCTACAGGGAGACAGTTGAGTATTGTTAAAAATTGTTAATAATGTATTCTCTCTACAGTTTATTCCTTTCTACAATTTGCAGGGAAGCAAGGATTACATGTATTTCTTTCTATAGCTTATTCAGGACAGACGTGTATTGATTAAACGAGTATTTCTTTCTACAATTTGCAGGGAAGAAGGATTTTCTCTACAGTTTTGGATTGTATCAACAGGATATACATGTACTACGGCCTACGGCGATTTGACGGCGGTGTGGCGGCGATCGATTTTTGTAGTTTTGCAATTAAGATATCTATAATTGAATAAGTATTGTATCTGATAGATTTGACGGCTTATAAAAATGTATAGAAGTTGTGCTTCTGGAAGTATTTCTATTTAGGAAATAAAACTCGCAGATGTTATGTTGACATACAAATCATAGATTATTTGTGGAGCAATTTTTTCTAGAATGAACGAAAATTTATCTGCTATTGTTATATCCCTGTATATTACTGATCTTACTCGATTTTTTGGGAATGAACGTCAATTTATTTTCCATTGTTGTATCCATCGCTAATAAATGTAGATCTCTGATATTATTCGAATTAGTGGGATAAATGTTAATTTATCTGCCATTGTGGTGTCCATGCATAAGGTTAGAATGTATAACATATAATTTGGAAAGCGCTGACATTGTTTAAATAATAAGAAGAGAAACGAAGCAACTCTATAAAGTTTGTGATGGAAAATAATTTGATTTATGGTAATTATTTGAATTCTGGAAATATAACATTTTGTTAACTATTGAATACGAGTTTATGAGATTATGTTATTATGAAAATCAAAATATATGCATTTATTTTTTTTGTGTTTTGTTACACTGGAATTGGATATTTGGATATATTTATTTTTGTTTCAGACTATTGTGGTGTCTAACAGAGATAAGAATAAAAAAAAATGGAAGATGGATTAATTTCAACGAAAATAGGAATACAATTTTGTAAAATTGTTAATGGAAGAAAATTGATTTTATTAAATGTTAATATCGTGATTTTATGAAAATTGGATAAAAATTTGAAATTAGATACTTTAAAAAGTATTAGAATTTTGATGAAAGGCTGTAAATTGTTTTAAAAGTTGAGTCAGTTATTATGGTTCTAAGTATTTAATTTTAAAACAATTATATTGCGGTTTATGTATAAATAAGAGTAAAGCTACTCTTAAGCTTATATGAATGGAAACAAAATATTTTGAATATGGTTAAAATGTGCTATGAATAATAACGATTGTACTTGCGTGAAGATAGATATGTGATCTTTGATCTGTGATATATTATTCATAGTACGAAATTTCTATTATAGATAGAACAGAAATTTTGTTTGTTTTGTTTTTGAATTTACGTTGATTTGGATTGATACATACTTGTCATCATGATCAGTAGAATGTGATATTTGATATTTGATTAATGGGCGGAATTTTTGTGGATTTAGCTAGATTTATTTTAAACAATTAAATGGCGATTTAAGATTGGAATGCATAACTCAGCAAAAAATTTTTAATGAAGCAAAAATTGTTATTCAGTATTTGATTATGATGTGAGATAGAGAGAGAGAGAGAGAGAGAGAGAGAGAGAGAGAGAAAGAGAGAGAGAGAGTGAGAGAGAGATATGTGTGTGGAATTGGATTGTACAATGGACATATTATATGTGGATTAATTATGATATGTGTGCAAAATTGAAATGTATAATGGACATATTATATATATATGAATGAATTATCGGAAATATTTGTATAGTAGGAAATGAATGATTATTGGAAATATTTGTATGGAGAGAAGAGAAAACTTGTTGATGTGTGTACAATGGATATATTATTTATGGATGTTTGTTGAAAATAAATCGGAAATATTTGTATAGTAGGAAATGAATGTTATTGGAAATATTTGTATGGAGAGAAGAGAACACTTGTTGATGTGTGTACAATGGATATATTATTTATGGATGTTTGTTGAAAATAAAACTTTGTGCAAGTTTTGACAATAGATCTAGTATATAGGATTGTGTAGGGAAGAGATGTCTATTGTGTATATCTATATCCAATGATGGGTGATGCAATATAGATTAATACTAAATGTGTTGTTTAGACTTGGTGGTTAAATGTTGCAAGTTTAGTTTGACCTATATATGACTTCTATTGAAACGTTTTCGAATATGATGTATAAACCAAGGATATTAATATTCATAAAAATGGAGCATTAACACTCGTATAGTAAATGTTGATATATGATTTATATGATATATGATTTTTATTGTAATGAGGATATGATGTATAAAAACAAAGATGACAGCATCCGTAAAAACGAAGCAATGGAATGGCAGGACAAACGGACATCAACACTTGTATAGTGTCAAAATTAAATAATCAGAATATACATATAAGATTCAATGCAAAAATTGTAAGCAAATTTGTTTGTAATAAACAAGGAAGACAACATTAATAAAAGCGAAGTATTGAATGGTAGGACAAACGAACATCAACACTTGCATAGTGTCAGAACTGAATAATCTTTGTAAAAACAAGGAAGACAACATTAGCAAAAGCGAAGCATTGAATGGTAGGACAAACGAACATCAACACTTGTATAGTGTCAAAACTGAAAAAATAAGTGCATAAGAGTCGATGTAAAATTGTAAGTAAATGTGTTAAAAAAGAACTGATTGAAACAGATTGATGTTTTACTTACATTTTATGAACTTGTTTATAGAGTGGCTTCGCTTATAAACCGCTTAACACGTAGCACATCTACTTGTTGTTGGGTAGGTGATAGGTTTGAATCTCGGTCTGACACTGAGTCATAACTAACAAAGTTAAAAATGGTTCCTACTGCTACTATGTGAGATGTGTGACGTTAAAGTTAGAGTGGGGAAATGTTTTCTTGAAAAAGGTTGTGCATCTCAGAGTGTTGGTTGTCTGAAGGGTGATTGGATGCTTGACACTGTAATCATAAAGTATTGTACTTTGTTGTCCCAGGAATCAATATACATCAAATCAATCGGATAATTAGATCATATGAAATTATTGACATCGCAATCATAAAGTATTGTGCTTTATTGTCCCAGGAATCAATATACATCGAATCAATCGGATAATTAGATCATATAAAATTATTGGATAATTAGATATTTTAACTGCTTCGATTATAATGTTGAATTTTGTTGTTCCCGGAATTAGTATACAATCGGATAATTAGATCATATAGAAATTTGTGGTCAAATCAACATGTTTACAAATGGAAGTACGGACGTCATAGAAATGATTATAGTGTTGCTACGTTTTTTAAATTGTACCTACCTGCTGCAGAAATCACCATGAAAAGTTCGAAATACAAAAAGTAGATAGATGTAAAGTATGGATGGGCGGACCGAATCTAATTATAGAAAAAACAAATATATCAATAACACAGGGTGGTGAATCAAAATGGTCGTATGGATGGGCGGACCAAACCTAATTATAGGAGAAGAATTATATAAATAACACAGGGTGGTGAATCAAATTGCACTCAAACTTGAAATTGAAACATTATGTGTTGCTCAATTTTGGATGAATCAAATTAACGTGAATAGATGTGGGCGGATTTCAATCTATTTAAAAACTTGGAATATAATGGACGTATTGCGAAAGTTTTGGTGGATCAGAATAAAATGGAAAATATTGAGGGGTGGATTGAAATCTACTAAAACTTGGAATTATAATGTAGATGTGTTAAGTTTTTGTTTAAGCTTAAATTTTATTAAGGACACTCGATATAGAATAGTATATATTGCGATTTAGTGATGTTGATTCAGCAAAATTATTTATGAAGCTTAGAATTTCATGAAGCAAGATTGTTATAATGCATTAGATATTTGAGTGGAGCTGTCTCTCTTCATGGAGAAGGGGGGTGGGCAATAATTTGGCAAGGAAAGTTTGCACTGTCTCTCGAAGTTGGTATGCGCAAGGTGGGGTGGTGCAGAGAGGTAGCAGCAATGATGAGCAGGAGTTGGGCGTTGTATGCGCAAAAGTTGAGCTGCGCAAGAAAGTGCTCTCAGGTATAGAGAAAAATAGTTAGTTGTGCTTCAACTTTCAAGATTCTAATACATAAAAATAGTTGTGGATGATATAAGTTATTATTCAGATATTTCATTGAATAATTAGGTAAATTTTTTACTGTATTAGACTAATATATTGTATTAAGAATTATTTTTATGTTGCTCGATTATTGACAAACATTTGATTAATATTATATTTCTTAATACATTTTTAAAAAAACATTGATTAACATATAATCATTGAAAAATGCATTGATTAACATATAATGCATTGATTAACACATAAACATTGGAAATGCATTGATTAACATAGTTATTATAAATGCATGATAAATAAAAACACTGATTAACATATAACCATCAGAATGCATTGATTTAAAAACATGTCATTAGAGATGCATTGTTATAAAAGCATTAATATTAAACCTTTCGAGACTACTACTGCCTCAACAAATACTTAAACATTAATACATAAAAATAAAATAAAATATGAATTAATACACAGTAAAACTATAATTATTCTTGATCATAATATTCATTTTCTTTTGCCAGATTTTTCTTGATAATAGTAGTATCATTCATATCCATCAATCCATCATTATCCATCAATCCATCAACATCTCACAAATGATATAACCATACCAACCATAGTAGTATCATTCATATCCATCAATCCATCATTATCCATCAATCCATCAACATCTCACAAATGACATAACCATACCAATGCTACAACACCACAGACGATATAACTATACCAGTTGACCTTAGCTTAGTTATAAACTTAGTTATAAACTGGTTTCCACTTAGCAACTGTGATTTTCTCAAACAACACAACAGCCATTCATGAAAAAATTATGGCAGGTGTCATACCAGATTAATTATCATATATATTATAAGTAGTGACGTGTAGTAATAGCAAGAACAAACAGCTAAATATTCTTATAAAGTGTATTAATTCAATACAAGGTTAACATACAATAATAACATTAATATTAAGACAACTGTTCACTTTTATGTTCGTGTCGTGTTGCAGAGCAATGTCTTGCTCCGAAACCGTTGACACAAGAACTAAAAGCTAATATACAAAATACATACATTGCTCTCAAGTCAGGAAGAAAGGGACTATACATCACATTTCTCCCTGGCTTTAACAGGAACATGGATTTCAAAACTGTAATATTTCAGATTGAATATAACAATATGTTTATTACATGTTAATTATCATATATATTATAAGTAGCATTGAATGCTTATTAAATAGATAATAATTGATCTGGTATGACACCTGCCATAATTTTTTTTTTTTTTTTTTTATTTTATTTCCAGATCTTTAAACATTTCATATACATTTTTTTTTCTTTTTGTTTTGGTTCCTTAGAACTCTTTTATGTTTTTTATATGTTCCTTTTTTTTATGTGTTTTTTTTTCCTCTTTTTTTTTTTTATTTTTTTAAAAAAACATTGATTAACATATAATCATTGAAAAATGCATTGATTAACATATAATGCATTGATTAACACATAAACATTGGAAATGCATTGATTAACATAGTTATTATAAATGCATGATAAATAAAAACACTGATTAACATATAACCATCAGAATGCATTGATTTAAAAACATGTCATTAGAGATGCATTGTTATAAAAGCATTAATATTAAACCTTTCGAGACTACTTAAGATCCATGTGATACAGATTCCAAGAAGGCATGCAAGCTATCCACTGTTACAAGGAAAGCTTGCCTGTAAAGCTGGTTCCGGAATAGAGTAATTAACATTAATAGTAAAATGGTGATGTTGTTGTCAGGAGTGGTGGCTCGGTGGTGGCCAGGGCAGGACAAGATGGGTTGGTTCAGGTATAGAAGTATTAAACCATAGTATGATGTAAATATTAATATTTGTGGGTAAAAAATTTAGTATGGTGTTCTCTATCTTTTTTCAAGTTTAGAATTCTTTTAGTTTCAAGATTCTTAAAATCATTAGGTAACTCGTTATAAATGTGGTAGTCGGACAGACAGACTGTCACTTCCTAGAGCACGCTTTGCTCCGGGACTGCCGATAACACCCAGATGTTTAATCCCCTCCTTATCACATTTTTGGCCAACCCATTCTTCCATTGTTTGACCGTCAGAGAAAGCGGTCAAAGTTATTCCCCGCCAATATGGGGAGGGAGTTGCCCCTCCCCCCTGCATGTTCCAGTAACCTACCCTTTTCCGGGGGACGTCTACCTTACCCCCTACCGGGGCCTGCCCCTCTGCTATTCACCTGGCTGCAGACCCCCATCTTCTCCACACCCATTCTCTACCTAACCCACTATTGTAATCTGTTTGTATATAAAGCCATTAATTTGTTGTGTATATTCAGTTCAAATAAAACATTCAAACTGTAACTACTTGTAGTACTTTATTGATAGAATCCTTAAGGCTAGGGGCTTTTTTGACCGGACTCGCTCAGTAGGGTTGAACCGCTTCACCCTACCACAATAAACACAAGGAAAATTAAACAAAGGGTGTTTAAAAAATGAAATACATCGAACATTGGGGATATAGAAATCATCTGCATTGCGCAGAGCATAGGCTCCACGTTGACTGTTTTGTCAGCTTCAACATAAATTTAGAAACAAAAATTAGTGATTCTTGTGACAATAAGGTTAAATCTGGAAAGCAACTCATTCAGATTCGTATAAAACTTTTGAAATTTTATCTTTTTATATAAATTTTTATTTAAATATTTTGATATTTAACTTTTTAATATAAATTTTTATGTGATATAATCATCCGATTGATCTGATTTTTGGAGTACTGATTCTTATTATATTAAGGTACAATATTATAAGCGAAGCATCTCTATAATCAAGTTCTAAAAATGTCATCATGTAATTAAACAGTATTCTGTACTTAAGAAGTTTTGCAACAAATTTACGCATAATTTTGTCAAAACTAATATATTTATGTTTTGTATATTGAGTTCTGACACTCTACTAGAGTTAATGTACGTCTGTCATACCGTTTCAGAGCTTCGCTTTTATGGTTGCTGTCATCCTTGTTTTGTTTAGTCTTCCGAAAAATAAAGTGGTTCTTGATTATTATAAGCGTGATAACTCTAATCTCTGTTTGTCTAATGTCTTTATCCCATATATAAACTTATTTCCATGTAAACTGATATCCTTGTTTTCTTATAAAATTGACATTCGTCATTATCAAAATATATAAATTCAAAAATAGAATTCTTTTGATTAAAATATTTACGAAAACGGACTTTTGAATACAAATATTCAATAGTGCTAAAAATACAAACTATATTTTAAAACTCTTTTCATTGTCATAACAATGAGAAACCTATGACAATTAATTAACAGAGCAATTATTAAATATTTTTGATAAAAAAGGATGACAATATGAATAATTCGCGCACAAAAATATTAAAAGATACCATGAAAGAAACCTAAAAACTGAATGTTATGATGGAAATGTTGACAAGAAATTCTAGCATTGATAATCTTGAATAGGAGAGGAAAGGCGCATTTCCCATCAAGACAGAAATTATGGAGCATCTTTAGGTCGGACAGACGAAGGAACATTTTGAATAATAAAGAAGCTTCGATGCTAGAATTATACTTACTGGGCTACAGAAACACACGAAGGAACCTCTGGACCGTTTTCTGACGGGTAGAAAAGTTGGTGGAAAACAGGACTCGAAGCGCAAAGGACCAATCTAAATAGATAGATAGCAAATAGTAAATAGATAACTTACTAATAGACATAGAAAGTTATTAAAATAGAATTAGGAACGATAGAAAATACATAACTAAAAATTCATAAACGCCTTTACAAGAATTATATTGAAACAATAACACTTGCGAAAAAAAGGTAGGTACATAAAAGCTCTTTATAATGCTTATATAAAAAGGGTATGAATTTGAAAATTTGATTTTTCCTTTTTTACAGGCCCTATAAAGCGCTTTAGCTGTCCTTGGATAGAAAATAAAATTACTGAATTTTATGAATTTTATTTTATTATTTGTGGAAAATTGTTCATGATATGATGCAGTACTTGATTCTTCATTATGGCAAAGGACTAGTTATAACACAGCGGATATTAATCGGTTTTAAAGCCATACGGAAAAAACTTACTTATGGGCAGTGAAATCCTTTACAGTCTGACCCCACCACCAGGTCTCATCCACGGCTAGGATCTGCAGGTCTGCCATGTCTGTGTTGTTGTACAGATGGTCCATCCTGTCCCTCACTGAGGTAGAGGTCACCTAGATATATACATGCAGGTCAGCTTAGTCTGTGTTGTTGTACAGATGGTCCATCCTGTCCCGCACTGAGGTAGAGGTCACCTAGATATATACATGCAGGTCAGCCTAGTCTGTGTGTTTGTACAGATGGTCCATCCTGTCCCGCACTGAGGTAGAGGTCACCTAGATATATACATGCAGGTCAGCTTAGTCTGTGTTGTTGTACAGATGGTCCATCCTGTCCCGCACTGAGGTAGAGGTCACCTAGATATATACATGCAGGTCAGCCTAGTCTGTGTGTTTGTACAGATGGTCCATCCTGTCCCGCACTGAGGTAGAGGTCACCTAGATATATACATGCAGGTCAGCTTAGTCTGTGTTGTTGTACAGATGGTCCATCCTGTCCCGCACTGAGATAGAGGTCACCTAGATATATACATGCAGGTCAGCCTAGTCTGTGTTGTTGTACAAGTGGTCCATCCTGTCCTGAACTGAGGTAGAGGTCACCTAGATATATACATGCAGGTCAGTCTAGTCTGTGTTGTTGTTTAGGTGGTCCATCCTGTCCTACACTGAGGTAGAGGTCACCTAGATATATACATGCAGGTCAGTCTAGTCTGTGTTGTTGTTTAGGTGGTCCATCCTATCCCTCACTAAGGTAGAGGTCACCTAGATCATACAATCGAAGGGTTGGTTGGAAGGGTCATAAAGCAATATTGTTGCCAGAGATACACCGAAATAAGATAACATGATATATACCGTCCTTTGTAAATGGCTATCCAAGTATATTACCAAAGATTACCAAACCTATTGATTTATTGATTAATTGAAAGATTAAAAAGCGTAGATTAATTGATTGATACATTGATAGATTAAATTTATTTATTGATTGATAGATAGTGTGATTAATAGATAAATTATAAGGTTGATTGATAGGTAGATAGATTATTAGGTTGATTGAGATATTTATCTATAAATAAAATTTTCTTTTTAAAGACAAAACAGCGCAATAAAAACTAATCAATATTACATATTTTCATCAGAAATGAAAAATTAAAATTAATATGAAAAATGAAAAGGAGAGTATTGCGTGTTTTCTTTTTTTGTGTAGGTTTGAATTCAACAAAGCATTTAATTATTTTAAATTGCTATCAAATTATCTATCAGAGGCCTCTTGGGGTACTTGAAGAAAAAAGGTTGTGGAGGGGGTCTTCACTTTTAATTTAGAAATCTAGAAAGAAAATTTTGGGGGGGATCGATTGGGGAATATTTTCTCTTTTGAGGTGGGTGGTAACCTTCTTTATACTATTTACAAAACTACTCTGAATCTATGAGTATCTTTAGACAGACAGACACACATCCTGTTACTTTTATATAAAGATGAATTTTTATCTATTTCTATTTTTATCACAATTAATGGATTTTGAAAGTATATTATATTATTAAAACTTGCAAAGAATAATACTAAAATTTAATTAACAAAATTACCCCTTAAATAAATTTAAATTAATAGTTGAAATTTTTGAAACTTTTTGTCAAACAATCTATCTATTTGTCTATCTATTTCTGTATTTATCTGTCTATATATCTATTTTTTTATCTTTCTATCTATCTACTTGTATATCTAACTATTTATCTATCTTTCCTTATATCTGCCTATCTATCAATATGTATAATTTCTAGTTTTCTCCCTATTCAAAGAGGCAGACAGAGGGCAAACACCATCCAAAGACGTAACTTTAAAAATAAAAAAGTTAAATTCTTCCCGAGACCTGTGAAGCTGTAAAGCTTACCTAAAATGAAGAACTTAATCGGTTGAGATGTTGGCAAGATCTTAATTCACGAACATACAAAACTCTTACTACTTTATATGACAGAGGATGTGTTTTGACTTACCAACTACTTGATATAACTGATGCTGTAAGTATTGGTGCAAATAACTCACCTGCCAATCTTTGCCTCTATACTCTCCCATCTTTATATTTTTATTAAATCTGCTAAAAAAAACTTTTCTATACCTTAAGTGCTCTCTCATAGTTTTCAAGCTTTTTTTAAGTTCGCGAAATAAATCAATTACTTAAGAAGATAAGTCCTCTTGTAACATCGATGAAGAATTTTTCCAGTATGACTTCGAAACTGATTAATACCCGCTGGATTAGAACCGGTTCTCAGTCAAACTCGAAAACCATGTATAGCATCGTATTATAGGCAATTTTCTATGAATAATGAATACAAATCATATTATTTATACCAGTTTCGTTAGTCCGGGCCTTCGACCTCTCGAGCCAACAAATTTAAATTAATCTCATAATTTTTCATTTTGATGAGAGATGTCTATAATACGATGCGATAAATAACTATTCTCTAGTCTATTTTATTTCAAAGAAAGCTTATATTCATTTATCATTTAATTGGAAAAAATGATACAATTTACTTATACAAGATTATCTCCTTAATATAAGGTATATTACATCTTCAATTAAGCATACTTAGTAAGTTTACATTATACTTATAAAGAATATTTGTTTATTTTCGATTTTGTGACATTGGCTCTTAAGGGGCGTTTCTTCGTATTGTCATAATAGCTTTTCTCCTATTTCTAGCCCCATGGGAAGCTCTAACCCTGCAGGATTTATTGCCTAACACCTGCGGAGGCACTAACCTTGCAGGGCCTACACCTGCGTTGTCCTACCCACTATCATTAATTTTTGTTTGAAAAGCTACCTTCTGACTCCTTATTTCAATTTATTTTAAAAACTTTTTAAAATTATGATGAATATAAAATACATTCACTTGAACCACCTATCTATCTATTCTATATATACTATTTAGTAAGTCACAAAAACTTTTTGTTTTATATTAAATTTATATTAAAGGGAAAATTCACCTTGATATTTTGTTTTCAAACTAAAGGCTTCAAAATATAGGCCTTTGCTTTGTGTAGAACTTCCCAGAAACTTCTTAGTTCCTGTGTTACAGGAGAATTTCAGCTTAAGCAAGACTGTAACTTTGCTGATATACTCTGATAACTTGTTAACTTTAGAAACTTCTGTACAATTTTCTCTCTCTTACTTTAACTTGACCCTCAAACTGTTATACTACCAAAATATTATTATCTCTCTTTCTATTCTTCTCTTCCTCTCTCTTTCCTTCTTTTTAATTCACCCCTTTGTTGTACTATTTTAAAATAACCAAAAACTTTCAAAATCAATGTTAATACAAAACAAAAAGATTTTGGATTTATTTATATAGCAAAATTATTTCTTTCTTCTTAATTTCTTTTCTTTATGCTTTATTCGTAATTATAGTCCTTCTATTAAATAAAGTAGTAAGGAATTTCTGTCTGAAGCTTAAGATTTCAATAACTACTGGAATAATTCAGTTTTCCATTTTAGGAGAGCTTAACATTGGTCTTGGGATGGTTTTAGGCTATACGTCGATCTTCGATTACAGATCCTCTAGATCAGCAACTAGTATTGTTTAAAGTAGTAAGCTTTTTTGTCTTTAGCGATGGATCTCACTAACTACTGAACCTATATAGTTTTTCTTTACATTAAAGCTTCTTATAAATCAAGAGAAATCATGCATAGAAATAACTACCAACATTTTTTTTTATTATTTCTTTCACTTTGTCTCTCCGTCAGTCAGTCCGTAATGTTATGGGGAAAATGTGATTTTCTTGGCTGCATCTAATAAGCATCTGATTTTTTTAGTCAAGATTACTATGAAATACGCGCATTTAATATATACATTGTTTTGTCCGTCTGTCTGTCAGTTATCCTTTAAAAGTGTAAATTTTTAAAAAGGTTTTGTGATCTTTTACATATTCTCAATTTTTTCTTTGTTTTGAGAGCTAAACAGGTGCTCTATAACTTACTTTGTCTGTTTGTCAATTGCATGATTTTTTTTGTTCTTAGCTATGTTTCTTGGTATTTATTTGGTATTTTTGTATGAAATATCACAAACTGACAAAATCCTGCATTTACAAATACCATAAAAAAGTTACTGGAAATCATTTATAGATGGCCAGTATACTATCAATATAGAATATATTTTAAGAACTAAGAAGGCTTTCAACACAAAACTAGAAGGAAAAAGTTAATGAACAACAAAAGTATTTTAAAAGTAAAATTAATTCTAACTCAATGTTCAATCAATAGTTTATTTTTTCAATAACTTTATTATGTTTCAGGGTTAAGTTTTTTTTATTTAAATAAAAAATTATCTATTATTTAGCATTAATTTAGTAAAAATTAAAAATGTTTAAATTTTCTTAACTAAGATTTTTTTCTATTTAGCCCTGTTATAATATTCTAGGACAAGTTCAAATAATGGCTGGGTATCCGTTGCTTCAAACAAACAAACAAAATTATAATAGAAAATACTGATAACATTTTGGCGTTATACAGTTGGGGAGTTGAATTCATTTTTAAAGAAGCAGAAATATAATCTATGATTACGGTTTTGACCCTCTAAGAAACGTAATCTACCATTCCACTTTCCCCCCTCTTAGGGATGATATCATCAACGCCGATACGATTTTTGAAATGTACCATTCCACTTTCAATAGAGGCGAAACTGGAATGGTACATTTATGTTTACATATCAGCGTATTCATAAACATTAATTTCCTAATTTAAATTTACATAATAGTAATGGTATATTCTAGTTATTATTTTTATTTTACATAAAATGTTTTTAATTATAAATAGTATTTTATACATTCCTACGATTAACATAATTCAAAAATAGTATGTATGATTTTAATATGTTGATGTTAAAAGTGTAAACCACCATTTCAGTTTCGCCTCTCTTGAAAGTGGAATGGTACATTTCAAAAATGGTATCAGCATTGATGTATCATCGCCAAGAGAGGCAAAATTGGAATGGTAGATTACAAAAATCATATCGGCGTTGATAATATCATCACTAACAGAGGGGAAAGTGGAATGGTAGATTACGTTTTTTAGAGGGTCAAAACCGTAATAATAGATTATATTTCTGCTTCTATAAAAATGGATTCAACTCCCCAACTAAAACTTTTATATATTTCATAGCTTTTTTCAAAATCCTTTCTTAAATATCACTGTTTAAACCTTTAATTTTTCAAGGTTAAGGGATGGGGAAGCCCCCCCTTTTTTTGGCTGGTTTTGATACAGATTTTTATGAGCTTTTCAACTTTATTTAAATTGACAGTTAAAAGAGAGAAGGAAAGTATTTATTAATGATTTTCTACGAATTATGTAAAACTTCATTTAACTAATGAAAAATTAGTCTTTAAAATATGAAATTCCTATACTCAAAGACCTCAAATAGAGTTTTAATATGTAAAGTAGGTTTTGTGGTAAGAGGAGTTTAAAAGATTTTTACTTTTATTACACTATATAAAAATGTAATAAAAGTAAAAATCTTTTAAATTCACAGTAGCAATCTACAGAATCTCATTTCCAGCTTTCAAACCAATTAATATTATAACGAATACTAAGACATACTGAAAAAAACAACCTATTTTTCGCGAATATTAAAAAATTATAAATTAATCTCAGTTTTTTTAGCCCAGGTCTGTAAATAATCCTTATACCCATGTATATGATTATTTTTTGATAATGATTAAGTTTCAATTGTTACCAAGCCAAATATATCAAAAAATTTACTTGGTCAAAATAGCAGGAATTATTAAATAAGGGCGTAATCTTAATATTTCTTGCGAAGTAAGGGGGGGATTATAGTTGGTTTGACAAATTAGACGAATTCAGAAGTTTTGTCAAAAACATTCAAATATTAGATTAACACATTTTTAGTTATCATCATTAAAATCATCAATCAATCAATTTAAAGCAATATATTTTTCTGTGTGCTTTTAAGAAATTTTGCTGGCAGTAAGGTTGTTCAAACAAAAATTATAAAGCAGCTGTGCTACTTTAAATCCCTAAACTTATAACAAACAGAAGACTTAACAGTCTAACATTGAATTTTTCATAACTTTCATTTTATTTCATTTCACCCTCCATTAAAACTAGTGTTCATACAAGCTTACCGCAATATTTGTAATAAATAGCACATCAAAAACAATCTATAATATTAATATTTATAAGTTTAGTTTATTTACAATTATATAATATAATAATTATGACATATACAGTAAACATAATGTTTAAAAGACACATAATTAATGATAAGGAAAAATATCCGGTGTTTTCCCTCAAAGTGCTTGCGAGCACTGAACCACACCTCTTGCTTTCAAATAAATTAGAAATAAAGTTGGAAGCTAGTTTATCTTTTGAATGCCTAACCTCAGAGAGGGATCTAACCGTGCTCCTGCGGTGACTATACCTACAGTGACCTAACCCAGCAGGGCTATCCTGTACCAATTTAACCTAACCTAACCTGATGATAAAATTAAAACCATTAACTGTAAGCATCATTTATAGATGGATGGTTAACAAACTATGTTTTGAGAATTTGTGCTATTCAATATTTATACTACATTGAAGAAACACTCGGCCTAGAATACTTTAACCCCTTACGTTCCCCCTTTTGCAAACCTTTCGCCCTTTAAATGCTTAGTACTTTATAGTGGGGAGATAAAATAATATACGTAGGATAAAGCATTATCTATTCCAGTAATTCTCTATGCGGCTTAGTTGAGTCAAAATAATAAGTTTCAATAATTTTCACAGATGGATTTTTCCCAATACAAATTTTAAGGCTTATCTTAAGCGCATGTATTAAAAAATACCAGCCTTTAAATGTAAAATAGATAAATGAGAGTCGTCCTAAAAGTTCTAAAACTTGCTTGATCATTTCTATATCAATGATGAAATCCTGTTATTGACTTTCTTATACATTCTCCAGTACGGCTTCAAAACCAAATATTCACTTATGGCATCGTATTACAGACAATTTTCTACGAATATTAAAATAAAACTGGTTTCAATCTTTTATTTTTTATTTTAACATCTGCGGAAAGCTGTCTATAATACGATGCGATAAATAACTATATTAATATCCGCTGGATCAGAACTGTTTCCAAGCCATACTGAGAAATCATGTATAGCATCGTATAACATAACTTTTTCTACGAATAATAAGCTAAACATTATAAAATTAATATCATTTTTGTTAGCCCTGGCCTTTGGCTATCAAAACTGGTTTTAATCTTTCATTTTAATATCCGCAGAAAGATGTCTATAATACGATGCAATAAAGAACTATTGCGGGATTAATATCACACCATTAAACTATCTATTACCTACATTTTAAACTTAGGGATCTTATAACTCAGGGATCTTAAGGGATAAGACAATGGACGATAAATTGATGTATATCCCCAATGGTAAGAAACAATGTTATCCTTCTGATGACTTGATTATTGGTTGATAAGATTTGATAGTTTGAACCAACTAATAAGAATTTAATTAAAATATTTGAAGCCAGCGAATATAAAACTTTGGGTGCAAGTATAATAACAGTCTAATGTCCCCCCCCCCCTCTCTCCCTGAATATAACTAGAAAAAGGAAGATTATGTTCACTAGAAGCGCAGCAATAACAAGCAAACAACATCTTCAGGGAGATAGATATTTGGCTAGTGTAGTCAATAAATAAAGTCTTAATGCTAACCCGGAAAAAAAATTTGGGTACTATCCTATTCTATAAAGTAGTAAGCGTTTTTGTCTGTCCCGAAGGATCTCGCTAACCGCTGAACCGATATTGTTCTCCTTTACAGTAAAGCTTCTTATAGGACCTGGGAATGTTTAAACTATTTTTGGGGAGGGTGTCTTATCCCCCCTCCCCCCCAAAAAATATTTTTTTTTGTTTTTTGAAACTTAAATTTTAAATAGTAAGAGGTCGACTTTTCCCCCTCATACCTTAAGTGCCCCTAGAGGCTTCTAGGGGGGGAGGGTCTAGCCGCTAGTTATTAAAAAGCAATCAACAATTTCATCCTATAAAATAAATTATTGGGGTAATTTTGTTTATTATCAATGAGGATGTACAACAATTTATCGCCAATTGTGTTTTTACTTACTAACCTAAATAATATCCTGGGGTTATAAAGAATACCACCTACGCAACATAAAGTAATGTAATTTAATTTAAAAATTTATAAACTTTTAATATAGATAACTGATATTTAATCATAACGAGGATGACAACATCCATAAAGGCGAAGCACTGAAACGGTAGGACAAACGGACATTAACACTTATATAATCCCAGAACTGAATAATCAGAATATAAATGTATAAGAGTCGCAGTAAAATTGTAAGTAAATTTGTTTAAAAACTGCTTGATACAGGATAATGTTTATGGACATACATAATTTTTTTAGGACTTGATTATAGAGTTGCTTCGCTTATAATATTGTTCTTTGTTGTCTCAGAAATCCTTATACCAAAAATTAGATCAATCGTATAATTCGATCATATAAAAATTTGTTTTTAAAAAAGTTAAAAATCAACATATTTAAAGTGGACGTACGGACATTCTTGTAATGATTATATAGTTGCTTCGCTTTCTAACCCGTACCTAACTCCTATAGGAATCATCATGCTAAGTTTGAAATTGATAGGACAATTCTAACCTGTTAAAATTAACGAAAAGAGCTTACTGTAACGGACGGACGGACCGACCCTAATTATAGAAAAGCTTCGCTTTTAAAAAGCTCTCACGAATAAAATAAAAACTTAAATTAATTTTCCACAATTCTCCTAAATCTTGAAAACTAATTAAGTTTTATCTTTTTGATTGTCATTCAATTTAACTAATTTTTGTTTTGTTTAAATGTAAATAAATCCTGTCTGTCACTTAAAATCTCAACGAAAAGGTTCTGGTTTACAGGAAAGATTTATTTTAGTCCGAATAGGCATAGCAGAATGTATGATAAACTATTATCTTAAGAGAAAAATTATTGGTTGTATGGTTTGAACACTGCTTGTTTATACCAAGCAATCAAGTCCCCCTTTGTATAGCCAAATAATATTCGGAGGTACTTTTAGAACTTTTAATCTACCATCTTCCTGACTTTTTATTTACACAGTGCTTTTTTCTTAACTTTTTTACAGTAACACCCCACCTTTCTATTTAATATCTGACTTTCAGAGAAAAGTTATTAAATTTTCTTAATGATTTCTCTTGCTGTAATAAATTACACAAAAACTACTAAATTTGTTAAAAGCGCAGCTTCATTATGATCAGGTCCGTCCGTCTATCCGCCTTCCTTGATTTTTCTTAAATCTAGTCTTGCTTAAGTAATCCATTCAAAGCGAAGAGCATTTAACAATTTAACATTCATCCTTCTAACAAACTTTTTATTATTCAACATTTATCTAGAAGTTATAACCAAAAACTTACTTTCTTGTGCTTCCCTAGATGTGGCTGTGCTTGTTTTTTTAGTTTATTAGCTAGGTTAATGTAACTATTTTTGCCTTAAACAAATAATTTATAAATTTTAGTAGGTAATTACTTGAAATTTTTTTCAAAGGAATGTTTAGCATTAATAATTATGCGCTGTTTTACATGCAGATTTAGATAGAAAGATAGATACATACTTTACAGATAGATAGATATATAAATATTGTAGATAGATAGATAGATAAGTAGATAGATAGATAGATGCAAAAGAAAATATTTTAATATATAAAATCTCAAATTTGTTTTCTTTGACCTGCATTAATAGAAAGCTCTATCCTTTATCTTTATCATCTAACCTATTAATTTCTTAGGTGATAACGGTCAAGTGCAAAGCGAATATAAACATTATTTGTTATTGTAGTAAAGCTTCTAAATAATCCATATATGCTTCTAGAAAAAGAGCTCGTCAGCCGCCTAAAAGCCTCAGGGAAATAAACTTTTTACAATTTTAAAAAATAGCTGGATTTTAAACATGACCCAATTATGGCAATACCTCTTTTTTTTTAAGAAAAAATATTTCCATTCAAACGTTGTAATAGAATTTAAAAAAAAGAACAAGCCTAAAAGACAGACAAGGATGGTAAAGTTGCGCCATTGTTATGATAATGATTTCATTTCCCTAAGATCTTGTTAACCGAAATGCTTTTACTTTTCAGGGGATCTTCATGATTCTTGCGCATGTTTTATGCATATTCACAGAGATTAGGTCAACTACATAAAGGAAATTACCCTATAAAAACTTGACATGTGAAAAATATTCTAATTGCTTGTCGAATTAAGTCTTAAAAATACTCGGCTTACATTTCAACAGACGCACAAAAAGAACAAAAAATAACAATGAATTTTCAGTAAAAAATTAAGTGTTCATTCAAAAATAACTATTTTTTAAATTAGCAAAACTTTTCATTTTGATAGCCTTGAGTATTTTCAATTGTCATTATTTTGGAACTACTAATATCTGAATATCTGTTTGTGAAATATTCTTATTTTAAATTTTGGAGAAAAAATATCTTTATGCCCTAAAAGCAGTATAATCTTATCAACCTTTCACTAAACTATTCATGTTTAAGACTATAATGTCCATATAATCTGGGAAAATAAAATAAATAGCGAATATATATTACATATTATTTATATTGAATAAATAATTTGTTGGATTTTTAGGACGCAAGTTTTATTTTCATAGATGCAAATTCCAATAAAATTCCTCATATATTAAATTCCTTCTACTGTTTTTGTGTGTTATTTGTGTGTGTGTGAATGAGTGTGCTTGTGGTTGCGTAAAGAATATTCATGAACTTACATAAAAAAATAGGTTCTCTCTGGAGTAGATTTTATAAGCTAACCCATTTTATTACAAATGCTATTATTTATTGCTTACAGCTATTTTGCTTGTTAGTTACTGTTTCGTAAATGACAGATTGAATTAAAATGTAATGTTATCCATTTTCAGTACAATCTTGGTTGAACTTTTAAAATAACCTATAAAACAAATTTTTCTTATTTACTAAGTATATTTGCGATTAATTTTATTTAATGAAATCTTCCAATTTTAAACATTTACAAAACGGCCTGCTATATTGCATCAAGATCCATGACAGATCTATATAGGAAATAAACGTCTATAAATGAGCTCGAGTCTTCCAATGGTAAAGTGTTTAAAACTCATAGTACTCCAATAATCCTCATTAAACTCTCATTGACCAAAGGGATAGGACCTTTATTCTAATTGTTTATGGAATGAATTAAGTTTTTCACTTCATGTAGATATTTGAATTACATTGAAGTATTTAATCCTTATTTCATAAATAAAAAAATATTCGTTCATAATAGAGTAAATCTAAGAAAACTGTATTTTAAAAGAATTCGATTGTGGCAACACTTCCTTTGTGTTAAAATATTAAAACTAAAATTTAATCATATTAACCCTTTAGTGATGGTCATGTAAAAAAATATAATTGAAAAAATGTTTTTAAAATCATTTAAATAAATAAATATTTACTTCTTTCTTTTAGATAGTAATGGTGGGGAAGGAAAATAGATTTATTGAGAAATAGATAATAGATTTGTACTTATAGAAAACTAGCCAATAGCGATATAGTTATATTGAGCTAACTCTAGTACAACAATATAAGCTGTTACTTGTAATAAATATTTAAGTGTAGATAAATAGTTTCATCAAAATTTTGAATTTTATTAATTTGTAAAAAACTATAAATAAAAGATATAAAGGCAATGAATAAATTAAAGTAATAACATTTTTGATACATACTTTAATACACTTTTTAGAGAATCTAAAACAAAAGGTAATCTTTGTAAATATTTGACCCAATTAAGATTATGAGAACTGAATCTTTGTGCGTAAGAAATTTTATTTAAAAAGAATAATAGAATTCATTTATTTAATAAAAAAATCAGATTTTTTAAATTGAAAAATTAAAAGTGTTTTTTTTATGATATTTCTATGCTTAAACGTTCATGCAATTAGGGATGGCTTATAACCATATATTTTCCTATGATACCTTGCATCTCAAGGATGTTAATTTTTTGAAGGGGGTGTTTCAAGTTTTCTTGGGGTAATGTATTTTTTGAAAGATTGAGGGGGTATACTGAGGTATTTTAAAGTTTGAGGTTATGTTGCAGGAACAAATCTCTATTTGACTATCCAAAAATACATAGTGATCTTTTTTTGGAAGATTCAATTTCAAAAAAAGAGAGAATGGTAAGAATTTCAATAATTCACAATAGAAATTTTTAAATTAATTTGTTTCACTGTCACTCTGATGTTGCAGGTGAGTAATCTCTATTTGACTAAATAATAATTCAGATTGGTTAACATCTATTAAATTTATGGGGAATTCTAGGGTAAAACAAAGCTTGCATGAAAATAGCATTAATGTATTTATTAATATTTATATTCCTTTTATTTACAGTCACTCTAAATATGCAGTTGAGGAATCTCTATTTGACTAACTAATAATACATAATGATAAATAACTATTAAATTTAGGTGGAATCCTAATGTAAAGTGAAGCTGGTGTGAGAATAGCACTCATTTATAATATACATATTTATATTTATTTTTTTATGGTCACTCTAATTTTGCAGTTGAGTAATCTCTATTTGACTAAATATTAATACATCATGATAAATATCTATTAGATTTAGGCATATTTCTAAGGCAAAATGAATCTGGTGTGAGACAAGCACTCATTTATAATATACATATTTATATTTATTTGTTTTTATGGTCACTCTAATTTTGCTGTTGAGGAATCTCTATTTGACTAACTAATAATACATAATAAACAGGAGTGCCTGCAAGCGGTCCACCTGCACAGCTTATTGAGGAACCAGAAGGCTACGTTGTAAAGGTCCTACCATAACAAACAGGCTCCTGGGGAAATAACCGACTGACTGCTCCTCCTGGCCCTCCAAGTTCGGGGGTTTGGCGAAGGACCAACTATCCTTCCCAGTGAAAACAACAACAGTTAATGAAACTTTGACAAGAAACAATGACAACAACGAACAAGCAGGATCCCAGGCAGGCTTTGGTCTTCAAGCTGATGACCGTATGACCATCCCTGATGAAAGCCTTTATGAGGAAGTCAGGAATGCGAGGAGAAGTCTACTTGGTCCTAAATCTACCATCATGATAAGTACATGGAATGTTCGCACCATGTGCGATTGCTTCAAAACTAACCAAATATTGAAAGAGATGTATAGCTTCAAACTCGATATCCTTGGATTGTGTGAAAGCAGACTTGTAGGTAGTGGAAGAGAAAGACTAGAGGATGGATCTATACTTTTATATTCTGGTCATGAAAAACACTCTATTAGAGGTGTTGGCATGATAATTAGCAAGAAATATGCTAATTGTATCTTGGAATGGAAACCAATCAATGATAGACTATTAAAAGTCAGATTTAACTCCAAATACTCTAAGTTAACTGTAATCCAGTGTTATGCACCAACCAATCAAGCAGAAGAGGAGGAAAAAGATAACTTCTATGAAGCCCTTCAATGTGAAGTTGACTTAGTCCCAAGACATGATGTACTCATGGTAAATGGTGACCTTAATGCAAAAGTTGGAGAAGATAATACTGGCAAAGAAGGGATTATGGGCAAACATGGACTTGGCGTTATAAATGACAATGGTCAGAGGTTTGTGGATCTTTGTTCAACCAATGACTTGGTTATAGGTGGCACAATATTTCCCCATAAGAAAATCCACAAACAAACCTGGATTTCCCCAGACTCAAACACCAAGAACCAGATAGATCACATAACTATTAACAGAAAGTGGAGAAGTTCACTACAAGATGTTAGAGTGTACAGAGGAGCTGATGTTAATAGCGACCACTATTTACTAACTGCTAAACTTAAATTAAAACTCAAAAATCCAGATAGAACTGATAAAAAACTAATTAGAAAGTATGATGTATCTAGGTTAAAAGATACTGAAGTTCTTAATCAGTTCAGAATAGCCCTACAAAATCGTTTTTCTGCTTTAGAAGAAGAAAACCTAGACAATGAAAATACTCCTGACGAAGGAGATGTTGTAGAATCCAAATGGAAACGGTTTAAATCTGCCTACCAGCAAACTGCGGAAGAAATCATTGGCTACAAGAAAAACAAAACAAAACCATGGCTATCAAAAGAAACTTGGGATAAAATTGAAGATAGAAAAAAGATCAAATCTAAAATATTAACAGCAAATTCACATGAAACTGAGCAAGTTTTAAGACAAGAATACAAAGTTAGAGATAAACTTGTCAAAAGAAGTGCTAGAAAGGATAAACGTGACTATGTAGAAGACCTGGCTAACCAAGCAGAAGTAGCTGCTAGGAAAGGTAACTCAAGAGAACTCTACAAAATCACTAAATTGTTATCTGGTAAAAATTCTTCAAGATCAAGCACTCTCAAAAATAAACAGGGCGAGATGCTTACAACAGAGATTGAAAAAGCTAACAGATGGGTTGAACATTTTAAAGAGGTATTGAATAGACCTCTTCCAAATAATATTGCTAACCCAGAACCTGCCCAAAACGATCTAAATATTAGAGTTGATGTTCCAAGCCAATCTGAGGTAAGAAAAGCTATTGAAACCATGAAACCTAACAAGGCACCTGGTATTGATCAAATACAAGCAGAGATCCTCAAAGCTGACCTTGAAACCTCAACCAAGTATCTCACAGAAATGTTTGTAGCTATATGGGATAAAGAAGTGATCCCAGATGATTGGTGCAAGGGTGTAATCACTAAGTTGCCCAAAAAAGGAGACCTTAGCATCTGTGATAATTGGAGAGGGATAACTTTGCTACCACAGCCAAGCAAGGTCTTTTGTAAAGTTCTGCTTTCCAGAATAGATGAAGAAATTGACGAGATATTGAGAGAAGAACAGGCCGGTTTCAGAAAATTTAGGGGCTGTGCAGACCAAATTTTTGCATTAAGAAATATAATAGAACAAGCTACTGAATACCAGAAACCACTTTTCATAAATTTTGTGGACTTTAAGAAAGCATTTGACTCTATATGTCGAGATGCCATCTGGAACATACTAAGAAGCTATGGAATCCCTGAGAAAATAGTTAGATTAATCAAACTATTTTACACAAAATTTGAATGCTGTATAGATTTAAATACTGAACTTTCTGACTGGTTTGAAGTTAACACTGGTGTTAGACAAGGTTGTATAATTTCACCTATTTTATTCCTTATAACAATAGATTGGGTGATGAGACAAGCAAACAGAAATACTCAAGGAATAAAATGGATTGGAAACGATGACCTCCATGATCTTGACTTTGCTGACGACCTTGCCCTACTTGCTGAAAGTATTTTACAACTACAAGTAAAAACTGACAATCTTGCCTTGTTTGCAGAGAAAACTGGACTTCAAATTAACGTTGATAAGACAAAAACAATGTATATAGCTTCAGACAACATTGACCAAATTACCATTGACGACACTCCTGTGGAAAAAGTACAAAAATTTACATACTTAGGAAGTCTTATTCACCAAACAGAAGGAGCAAGTGCAGATATTAAAACGAGAATTGACAAGGCAAATGTGTCCTTTGCTATGCTAAAAACAATTTGGAAATCCAACAAATATAGTGAAAGAACAAAGTTAAGGATATATAATAGTAATGTCAAATCTGTCCTTTTATATGGTGCTGAATGCTGGAAGAACAACGTTGCTGATATGAAAAAGTTAGATGTTTTTCATAATAAGAGTCTTAGAAGAATATGCAAAATTTACTGGCCAGAGGTTATATCTAACAAAAATCTTTATAAAAGAACAAACAGTCAACCAGTTTCCACAGATATTAAACATAAGCGTTTGAGCTGGCTGGGACATGTGCTCAGAATGAATGGTAGTAGGATCCCAAAACAAACCCTTAGCTGGATGCCTGGAGGCAGCAGGAGGCGGGGAAGACCCAAGGGAACCTGGAAAAGGACCATGGAGAAGGAGCTGGAGGACGCCAACCTAGCCTGGGAGGATGTGGAGGAGACAGCCCAGTATCGGAGAGAATGGAAAAATCTTGTCAAAGCCTTATGTTCCCCAGAGGAATGAAGAGATGGTACAGGGTACAGGTACAAAATATAGGCGAAATTCTAAGGCACATTAAAGCTGGCATGAGAATAGCACTCATATATAATAAACCTATTAATATTTGTTTTTATAGTCACTCTAATTTTGCAGTTGAGAAATCTCTATTTGACTAACAAATAATGCATAATGATAAATATCCATTAAATTAAGTCATAAATTAAGATAAAAAAGCTTGCATGAAAATAGCATTAATGTATTAATTAATATTCATATTCTTTTTATTAACAGTCACTCTAATTATGCAGTTGAGAAATCTCTATTTGACGAACTAATAATACATAATGATAAAAATCTATTAGATTTAGCCGAAATTCTAAGGCAAAACAAAGCTGGTGTGAGAATAGCACTCATTTTTAATATACATATATATATTTATTTTTTATGGTTACTCTAATTTTGCAGTTGAGAAATCTCTATTTGACATCATGATAAATATCTTTTTGATTTAGGCGGAATTCTAATGTAAAGTGAAGCTGGCGTGAGAATAGCACTCATATATAATATACATATTTATATTTATTTGTTTCACGGTCACAATGTGATGTAGAAGGCGAGCAATCTTAGCTCAACTGACCGATAATACAGTATGCAGTTAAGAATCAGGGAGAGAGAGAGAGAGAGAGAGAGAGAGAGAGGCAAATATATTTGATTTAGATAGATACATAGAGGGAGAGAGAAAGAGAGAGAGAGAGAAAGAAAGAAAGAGAGGGAAAGTGAAAGAGGGGTTTGAGATAAAGCAAAGAAAAATATGAGATGTAAGGTTATTTAGGTAAAAAAATGAACTAAAAAATATATGGAATATTTTTAAAAAGTTACTAAAATCTCTATAGAATTTAATTTGATAAAAGAATAATATAGCGAAGGAGTAAGAGGTAAAGATATACAATTTTGATAGACATATATATTTAGAAATATATAGATGAAGTTAAAGATATAAGGAGGGGGGGGGGGAGGGTATGGTAAGGAGAAATTAAAATATAAAGATAGAGAGAGAAAATAGTAAATTAAAAAAATATGAAACATATTAAAAATCCTTACTTTCATTGCATTTGATGCAAGATTAATTAGATTGTACTCAAACTTCAAATGCAAAAATTTTGAGCGAAAAGATAGACATTTGTGGGGGGCCAGTAGTAATCTTCTCTTAACAACATATTAATATGAAAAACACCCATTTTCTAGTGTCAGACAAAACATGTTTTGTATATTTTGTCTACAAAACGTACTGAACTGTCAGAAAAAAGAGTTTATGGAGTTTCATGGAAAATGTCAGACTTATATCTTTTTTATCATCCATTTCAGTGGCGTTCATTCAGAAGGGAGGTGTAGGATGTGTATGCACGTACCCCTCTAGCAAAATTATTAAGGATAGATTAGATACAACCCACCCTGGAGAAATTAATTAGAGTAGATACCACCCCCTGGCAAAATTGAGGGATGTATACACCCCCCTAGGTGTCCACCACCCTAACCATGGTCTGTCAAATTAAATTTGAGGGGAATGGGGGTGAAAATAATTTACCAATCAAAGAGGTTTGTTTTACTTTTGGGTAGGTAGATTATTTAGGAGGTTGGAAACCTAGGGAGGTGCATCCCCCCTGACTTTAAAATTACGCCCCCCTTGTGGTCTGTATTAAACATTAAAAGATCACACCCCATTACACCCCCTTTAGATTTTGTAGAAGTTGAAAAAAAACCTGTGCATGCCCTACAAATGGACACTGCGAATTTTAAAAGAAAAAAAGTTGACCCTCAAAATTTCACCTTAAAGTGATACTTTTCTAATAGTTTATAGTCCACTGAGTCGTAAGCAGTAAGAATTAAAATCTGTTAAGTCCCTTCTAACGAGATATTGGCAACTTTTTGCACACATTTTCGCAAACGGCAATTATTTCCTTTATTTGAAGTTTTTGTTAATAACATTTTCATAAAAGTTTTCAGTAATAATCATTTAAGATCCATTGTTGAGAAGAAATAACTGAAAAAAATGTGTTTCCATGCAAAATATGCTTAAAATCTAATGATTTTAAATATTTGCGATTTAATGGTAAAAAAGAATATTTTTTGCTTTTTGATAGCCTGAATATGTTTAATTTCGTTTTTTATTTAATCTATTCTTTAAAAGGACATGCATATTCTTTCAGATTTGAAAAAAATTAAAAAAATTAAAAATCGGAATTAATCAAAATTAATCTATAGCCTTTAAAAAATACTTTTAATATTTTGAACCTATATAATCAATAAAATCAATGGAAAATAAAATAGTTTTATAAAATAAACTTTTGGAAAAGGTTTAAGATAACTTTATAAAAGTAGCATTAAAGTAGGATATTTTACTTGTCTTTTTTAAAAATGCAAATTAAACATAGTTAACGACTATTTAATTATCAAGAATGGTAATAAAATATTTCAATAACCACTTAAACCTTTTTGTGGCTATGTTATTTACTTAAACAGAAATTCTATTTTGTCAGAATTATAAAAATAATGAAGTATTTTCCAAAAAGCTTGCAAAAAAAACGTAATTTTATAAAACTTACTCACAGTTTATAGCAGATATTGTTGTAAAATATTAATTATCAAAATAAAATCTTCAATTTACAACGTTTAAAACACCTGAAAGTAAATTCTAAGCAAAATTAGATTTATCCCCTAGATTTAGAGTAGCTGCGCTACTTAAAAAAACATCTAGTATTCAAACCAATCAGCTGATCAAATTGCTATAGACATAATTTGTTGGGTTGTTATTATCTGAAACATTTATTTTCTTTTTAATTTTAAAATGATGCTTGACATACTAAAAACAAGCGGCTACGCCCCCAGCGCTCATTGGGGGCACTAGAATTTGATCCCCTCCATTTTTAAATTTAAGTTTTACAAAAAAAAACCAAGGACTATATCTGTTCTGTGGATAGCGAGTTACTTTGTTACAGACAGATATACAGGGCGTTTAAAAAAAAACTGCGTTTTCCAAATTTGGGAAACAACCATTAAGAGTACAAAAAAAATAATTATATGTCAATATTCACTATAAAAATATGCATCAAAATTGTTACAGGTGTTTTTTAATATCTCTGAAAATAACGGCGCATTTTAAAGCATAAATATTTCAAAAGATGCGTATGATGCTTTTTTCTGGTAGAATTTTGTGCCTTAAGGTTGGTTTTCAAAAATTTATTCACTTGAAAACAACATCTTAATACGGCCAATACAATTTTCTACCAATTACACTAAAAATTGCATTTAGAATTCCCTCACTGAAAACAAATTTTCAGTTTTTCTTTTTGTATACTTAAGAAACATGACCTTAAAAATTGCTCATGTTCGTAAATCCCCGCCCCTCATTTATTCCTATAATCCTTTAATTTGATTGACAGGTTAAGATATAAACTCATAATTTATCCATAATTTGTAATAAAATGCTTTAATAAAAAAAATTCAAACTTCAATAACTTTTTTGTCTTTAGAGATTTTTTGTCAAATAAAAAGGAGTTTTTTTTCTTTTTAATATAACCTACGTTATTAAAGAAGATTCTTTTACTGCAAATGCATCACAATCAAGAAATGTGAAAAAATGACAAATTGCAGTTTCTTAAAAATGCTTTTGTGAGGAGCTAAAAAGCATTTTACCTTTAAAACTCATTAAGGTACTTTTCTTATACCTTTTTCTAAATTAATATTGAAATTCTACGATTTTTTATACATAATAGAAGAGTTATTTTAATTTTTCTTGCACAACATTTTTCACATAAAGCATTTTTGGAAACTATATACCTATCATAGAGGCCGTATTTTTAGAGATAATGAAAAACACCTGTTATAAATTTGATGTACTTTTTTACAGAGAATAAGGACATATAATCGTTTTTTCTGTATTCCTTCTGGTTGTGTCAGAAAAACGGAAAACGCAGTTTTTTCTGAAACACCGTGTACATACATCTCATTATTTCCATATAAGGACTATCGGCTACGTACCCTTAAAGTCTCTAGGGGCACTTGGGGATAGGGAGGGGAGGGGGGGGGGGTGGAGAGTCCTAACTATACTTAAGATGATTGTTTTTCAAAATTTTTAGAGGGTTATTTTTTGTTCAGGAGCAATTTTTATATGGTGGAGGCACTCTTCCCAAAATAGTTAAAAACATTGCCAGGACATATAAAAAGCTTTAATGTAAAGAAAAACCATATCTGTCTAGCAGTTAGCGAGATTCTTTGAGACAAATAGATAAATAGTTATCATGATACTTTTATATAAGGATAAAAAAATCAAAGACGTTCAAGCTTTATTTAGGGATTCAAATTAAAAAAAAAGAGTTATGCAACAGGTTTTTGGGTAAAATGATACTCGGAGTGTCAAAATGCTGTTTCAAACTAACTTGAAATTTTTACATTGTGGGATCAGAACTGTGGTGCAATTTCACCCATTTTGTAACAACTACAAGGACGTCCAAGGGGAGGGGGTAAAGGGGTGATTATTCCCCCCCCCCTTCATATTAAATTTACCCCCCCAAACAGTTTTTTTAATTGGGGGGGTGAATATCCCCCCCCCCAAAAAATAATCCTAAAAAAAATTTAGAGAGCTTCATTATATAAGGTGGGTTGATATTGGAATTGGTGATTTTATAAATATGGCGAGAATAATATGGCCCAAAATAACCTAGAAAATTGCATTTTTAATTGAAAATATGCCTTTATAAGAATCGCAGATAAAAAAATATAAATTTAATTTTTGATAAAACTGACGCCATTTTGTTTGTAAGGTTTCGTGATTTTTTTTCTTCTTAGATACCAAATGGTTGAATCTACATAAAAAATGAACCCATTTTTGAATTAGTCGACCCTAAAAACCCCCAATCACGTATATAATACATTCATTTAACACAAAAATTAACGGAAATATTAGAAATTTACCCATACAGGGACTATTAAGATATTAAGTTAAGAAAGGGCAATTTATATATAATACATGATGGATTCGAGCATGCACTAATAAAATGTGTCTTCAAGCTGGTTAATATAACAATAAACCCCCATCCATCCCCTTTACCCCATTCCCTCCTCTCCTACTGTAGGAACAACATGACCAATAAATTATATTGATATTAGCAACCTAAATTGACGAACATCTTTCCACTGTGATAAAATCTTTTCTATCTATCTATCTATTCTATATCTATTAATTGTTTTCAGCGAAGCTACTCTATAATTCCCCCATACACCAACTTTACCCCATTCCCTCCCCTCCTACTGTAGGGACAACCTGGCCAATAAATTATATTGATACTAGCAACCTAAATTGACGAACAACTTTCCACTCTGATAAAATATATTCTATCTATCTATTCTATATCTATTAAAGGACGCCTGCAAGAAATAACACGCTTTAACTGCTGAAAGACTGCCACAAGAAGACCCAATACCCCAAATTATAAGCCTTCAGCTTCAATAACAAAAAAGTTCTAGGCATTTCAAAATAGCATTTTATGTACAATGGAATTTTTGAAAGATTTCCAATGCTCATAAAAGAAAAAACAATATTAAATTACGTTGCCTAGACATAAAATTATAACCTTATCTTTGTCAGAAACTTAGATTGCCTGTAACTGATTACATTTTTACAATAAAAAACACCACATTTCATAGTCAAAATCTATGAAAAAAATTCGATTTAAATTGCATTTTTGAACGAAAATCATAGCGGAAACAAAGGGGTAAACTAATACAAGCTTAGCTGTGATTGGTTGTTAAGCTGATTCAGCCTTCTGATTGGCTACAGTACATTCGGTACAATGCAAGTAAAACTTAATTTTTTTTAATGATTTTGACTATAAAAATGGGTATTTTTATTGTGAAAATATAATTAGTTACTGGAAACCTAAATTTATGACAAAAATAAGCTTATAATTTTGTTTCTAGGCCACGTAGTTTAATTTTAAAGTTTTCAACATGAGCATTGCAATTCTTTCAAAATTTCCATTGTACATAAAATATCATTTTAAAATGCCTAGAACTTTTTTGTTATAGAAGCTGAAGGCTTCAAATTTGGGGTATTTGGTCTACTTGTGGCAGTCTTTCAGCAGTTAAAGCGTGGTATTTCTTGCAGGCTTCCTTTAATTGTTTTCAGCGAAGCTACTCTATAATTCACTTTGTATGTCCGTCGGCGTCAGTCAGTCAGACTTCAAGTGCTTTTATTGTATTTAGTTAACAAATAATATTTGTTTTTCAAATTATCATTCATTGTCTTATCTCTTAAGAGAGCTGGTTTGTTGAAACTTGTTCCTTATGTTGATGGTTTCATGATTTTTGGTTCTTTATGCATCCAAAGTTATATAATCATTTTATTTTATTTAAAATTATGGGATATATGTAATTGTATCGTACATTGTCTTATCTCTCATACATGAGAGCTTGTTCCTTTTGTTACAGCTTTTAATGGTTTTTATTATTTTTGGTTCATTACAGGTACCTAAAGTTTTATAACCACGTTGGCTCTGAAATTTTTATTAGTTTTTTTTAAAGTTTACAAACTAGTTAACAAATAATTTATATATACATTAGGGGTAATTTTGTTTATAATCATTGGAATGTATAACATTTTATTGTCCATTGTCATTTCCCTTAAGATCCCTTTTTATTGTAGCTTTAAATATTTTTTCTCTTTAATAATTATGACAGGTATTTACAGGGATGGAGGGGACATTGGAATATAATTTATGCTGGTCCCCAATATTTCATAAAATAATATCATTTGTTGGCTTTTTAATCAATCTACAATGTTTAACTTTTCCAATAATGATTTGAACTTACATTGGGCGATTTAAATTAATTAATCATCCATTGTCTTATCCCTTATGTTAAACTTTTGGTAAACTAATTATTTTAATAACCTATGTCTCTCAGGGATAAAAGGGGATTAAGACTATGGATGATAAACTGATTACATTATACATTCCCAATGATGATAAATGAAATTATTGGCTAAAAAGTTTGAACACTACTATTCTGGAAACAATGTATTCTGGAAACAATGAATCAAAATGTACTAAAAATACTTAAAATAATTCTTAAGCTGAATCTATCATGATACACAATTGCATCCATGAAAATAAGTGGAATAGAATATTTAGCAGTTCCCACCTCCCTAAAAATCATAGTAAGGGGGAATGGAGGGGTGTTAAAACTTGATGCAAGACAAAAATAAAAGGAAAAAACATGACTTTATTATTATAATTAAATAAAATACAGCCATCTTTAAAAAAATGAAAATATTATGATATTTGATAAAAAAAAAATGTGTTGTATCTTTTTAGATATGCTTTCCGGCTAGTTTATTTTCAGGTTATCGTTTTAGTGGTTAAATTTACGTGCATTTTGATAGGTTTACCATTATTGTGGCTTAAAAAATAAGAAAGTTAGGATTTTGAGCTTCTACACCAAAACAGCGAATTTTGGAGTAGCTGCGAAAATTGTTATTTGAGTTTAAATGATTTTTTAAGTTTCAGGGCCTTTGAAATACATATTTACAGCTTGGCCAACTTGAAAAAATGTGAAAATCAAAAAAAAGGGGGAAATCAACCCGCCTTAAGCTTCATGTGCATTTATATGTCCACTAACAAGATTTTTTACCACAGCATAAATTCAAAATACTTTATGGTTCCGCTAATAAATTTTGAGATTTCTAATATAAAATAATAATAAAGATAAACATCTTCTGAAAAAATTGTTTTTCTAACTTTAAAGATAAAAAAAGGCAGCTGTTTGAAATATTTAAATAAAAAGGACCTAAAAACAAAGGTTGTTAAATAAAAGGGTTAAGTAAATTATACGATACTAGCGGCTACGCCCCTAGAGGCCTCTAGGGGCACTTGACGAGAGAGTTGAATTTAATAATTCAATTTCTTATTTTAGATTTTAAAAGAAAAAGTAAAAATAAATTTTTTTGGGGGGGGCAAAAAATATTATTTTGGGGAGGGGGTGCCCCCCCCCCTCATTTTTCATTTTAGTTTAAAAAAATTTAAAAAAAAAAAAAATTGGGGGGGGGGGGATTTTTCATTTTTGGGGGGGTTGGGGGTGTCCCACCCCCCAAGAAAATAGTTATAAACCTTCCCGGGACCTATGAGAAGCTACACTGTTAAGGAGAACCCGATCGGTTCTGCGGTTAGCGAGATCCTTCGGTACAAACATACAAACACACAAACACACAAACACACAGACACACAAACATCCTGTTACTTTATTATAAGGATGATATTTAGTCAAATTTCAAACAAATATTTTTTCATTAATTCATTTATAAAAATCAATATTATAAATATGAACTCACAAAGAGACGTTGTATATTATCATAATATATTTAGTCTGCTTTGTAAAACAAAACACACATTTTTCTTTCTTTAAAGGGACTGTGAACGTAAATTTTTCTCATCTTAATATCAAATCTTAACATTACCTCATTCATAATATCTCACAGATAGAGCAAAACGCGCTTTTGTTTGCTTAAAAAACGGCTTTTTCCGACGATTTTTATAAGGTACGGGGAAAGGAAGAAATTTTCCGTATTATATAAAATGTGCATTAAATTGCTTTTTTCTCCCATTATAGCTAAAATTAAACTTTTTCACGTAGTTCTAGATTTTTCCTAACAGTTAAGCTGACTTTGAACATAATCCTTGCTTTAATCCAATGTATAGTTACTTAGAAATTGATAAAATAAGCAATATTTTTTTATTGAAAACCAAATACAATAACAAAGCCAGAAACAGGTTTTTTATTAGTATCCAATTAACTTTAAATGGACCATCTCTCGCCCACCTTTAATTACAAATTTGTAAATAATAAAGACGCAATATTTCTTTATAAACAGTCTGATAAAAGTGTAAACTAATTCTCCAAAGTGGGCTATTTATTGTTCAACACAATAAAAAAGGATATTATTATTTTATATAACCTATGAGATTCAACCCTTTGTAGACAGTGAGGTATTTTTTTGGCAATAATACGAATTTAAAATATGTCTTTATTACCTAATTACTACGTTATAAAAAAACGAATTGGCAATTTTATAGCATAAAATAAATCCTTAACAGTAAGTAAATTGTTTCAACTATATATGACAAGTTAAATATCCCTACAAACATTATAAGAAACAAAAACGTTCAGATTTTCCCTGTTTTTTCCTTTTTCCCTCTCAAAATACCATAAAATCAAGGCATTATTTCTGGATATTTTTGTGAATAGGACATTTTTGGTTGATCAGTGTAGTGAAATGTGCTTAGTAAATGTTAAGATTTGATAATCAGATGAGAAATTTTTACGTTCACACTCCCTTTAATGCAGGGATGATTTTGGAACAAAAAAAACATAAAAAATAAATTATTTTTAATTTAATTTGATATTATCATACAATATTTTTTTATGTACATAATTTAAGAAATATATTCATAATATAATAACCTGTCATAAAGACGACATATAAAAACATCATCCTGATAAGGAAATTAAAATATATCTTCAAAATTTTCAAATTCATTTTATATTCAAGAAGGAACGAGAAGGATTTGAATTTCAACATTAACTTGTTATTTTAGTTGTATATTTATCATATCTCTTTACAGTTTATTGGTAAAGTTTGGTAATACTTTATTTCGAGTCTATGCCATTGTGTGGAGCATTTGGATTTCAATAGTATCATCACTGTCTAATTAACACAGAATAAAATCTTCAAAAAAATTATTTAATACTTATATTTGCGGGAACTTTTGTTTAATGAAATCTTCCAATTTTTAACATTTACAAAACAGCCTGCTTTATTGCATCAAGATCCATGACAGACCTATATAGGAAATAAATGTCTATATATGAGCTCAAATTTTCCAAGCAATAAATGTTTAAAACTCATAGTGCTCCAATAATCCGTAATAAACTCTCATTGACCAGAACAATAAGACCCATTATTTTACTGTATGAAGAATAAATTTATTTTTTTATTTCATGTTGCTATTTGAATTATATTGAAGTATTAAATTTCTATCTACAAAACAGAAAATTTAAATTAATAATATAGTAAATAAAAGAAAACTTAGTTTTAAAATAATTTGATACTAGCGATACGTGCGTAATGTGGTCAGATATTGAACTAAAATTTAACAGTTTACTAAGATAGCCTGATATCTAGTTGCCGAATGTGTACGCAGTTTCCTGAGTGTTTCCTCATCCTAGCTCAATATTTACTACTAGCTAAAAATCTTCAAACTTCCCTCAAAAAATCTAAATTTGAATGTATAAACGATTTATACATTATAAATTTGAATTTTTCAAATTTTGATATTTTTTTTAAAGTTTGAAGCTTTTTTAGCTAGTAGTAAATATTGAGCTAGGATGGGGAAACACTCAGGAAACTGCGTACACATTCGGCAACTAGATATCAGGCTATCTTTACTAAACATTTTAACCCTTTCAGGACGATAATTTGAAATAAAGAATATTAAGATCCTAAAATAGTTTAAAGAAATAAATCGTCAGGGAGAAGATAATGGAAGAATAGGGTTAATAGTCAGAATTCAGATAACCAAAAGAAAGTAAATAAAACATTGAATAAACCAAGCCAATAGCGAGATAATTATATCGAGCCAAACTCTAGTACAGAATATACCAAGGAACTATAATTAATTCATGAATAGTTTTAATTTAAACAAAGTTCAGAAAATCCAAACATCAAGGATGTAAACATCAGGGCTCGGCAACCATGCGTCAGCCACGACCAAGAATATTTTAGAGAATAGGACCTCTCTGAGTTTAAAAAGCAGCTGAGAAAACAAAGTTCTTTTACCAAGCCTATAATTTTAATAGGCCTACAAACATACGGACTAACAAAATAAATTGAAAGAGAGCATTTATAAATCTATATCCGCTTTGTTTTTCCACGAAATAATATTAATTCTATTTCTAAAAACTTTTTCATTATTTTTAATGAATGGTTTTAAAAAAAATATACTTTCAGATCCGTTTATAATTTATAGTTTTCATAAAAACTTTGAATAAAGATTCCTGTATCCTTATACTAAAGTAACAGGATGTTTGTCTGTGTGTCTGTACCTAAGGATCTCGCTAACCGCTGAACTGATCGGGTTCTCCTTAACAGGTTAGATTCTCATAGGTCCTGGGAAGGTTTATAACTATTTAGGGGGAGGGTACCACCACCCTCCCAAGAGAAATCACAATAAAATTGAAAAAAAATTTAAATATTCCCGCCGCATAGTGTCGCTAGCGTAGTGGCGCTGCGTAGAGACATGAATATAACAGCTGATTGACCATAGACAAATTATTTCTTAAATTAGATATTTAGAATTTTAAAAAATTCAAATGCCACTAGAGGCCTCTATATAGGGGGTAGCCGCTAGTGTATTGATAAAGTATTATTATCCAGAGAGTATAGCAACTCTATACTCATTAGAAGATGGTAAGTTAATATGCCATTTTTCACACTTAATTTTACAATTATATTTGAAAGGGCGATTCCCGTGACAATTGTTTGTTACTCTTTAAACTTTATTATGACAGTCGAATAGGTATAATTTTGATATTTAAAATACTCTCAATTATCACGGGTGGGGGATGCATTGGACTGTTTATTGCACTAGTTCCCAAAGTTTTATAATGATGTTTTCTTATTCGTTAGATTAACTACTGTGGGGACTTTTATTGAATTTTGATTAGTTGGTTCATTACATTGAGTGTCTAAACGTTTAAACCACTGATTGTAATATACAGAAGGGACAATTTTGTACATCGTTATTGAGGATGTACAATGTACATCAATTTATCGGCCATTGTCTTATCCCTTTTGATCCCCTAGATTCACCTAACAATGAAATTGACAAAAATACACCTGTCAAAAACTACGTTGAATATACTTTTGCTAGAAATAATTGTAAATGTTCGTTTGTTACTCCAGCTTTGACTTTGAGGATGTTTGTCATCATTACATGCTTAAATAAGAGATAAAGATGATTCGACATTATCCTAGTTTTACACTTGCGACCTCTCTTATAAAATTATCAAAACGAAGAGCTTTTTGTAGTAAATGATTTATTTGCTAATAAACTCGTTAGCAATTGGTTGGCATAAAAACTTAAAAGATTAGGGTTTTTCTAAATCTTCAAACGGGATAATTTTGTTTATAATAAGTTGAGAGGAGGGGAGTTAGTTTAATGAAAAGTGGATTTTCCTACAACCTTTAGTTATTTCTCTATCTACGGGGTCCAAACAAACTATTAAAGATATTTCAATTGAGAGATTTGTTTTGTTTAAATAATTTAATCTGTAAAATACTTTTTTCAACTACTGGATGGATTATGCTTTCCTCCCCCCCCCCCTTTATACAGGGTCATTCAAGAGAAATGAATTTTTTTTAAACTTTATTATGCATAGAAAATAAAACAATTATGTAAAATCCTTTATATATTTGGAAAACATATTATAGGACATTTATGTTTCAAATATTTAAAAATGATTATTTCAACAAATTATGCCCTAAAAACCGGTTTTTCTAAAGGCCTTTTTTTCGAAGATTTATTGATTTAAAGGTTGTAAAAAAATGCGCACCTTTTTGAAATTCAAATTGCGCAGCTTGTGTTAATAGTAGAAAAATGTTATACATATCGTTAGAATCGTCATAGGCTCTAGTTTTTTAATATGTAAGAACCATTCCTGTGCTACGTATAGTATAGGAGCTACGTGGTAAAATGTTCCAATTACTTAAAACTTTTCATCCTTTTTCTCACATTTTTCAACGTAGCTCCTAAACTACAAATAGCACAAAAACGGGTCTTATATTTTCAAAAAACGAGCTTATGACGATTCTAACGATATGCATAACATTTTTCTACTATTAACACAAGCCACGAAATTTGAATTTTAAAAATGTGTGTATTTTTTTAACACCCCTTAAATCCATAAATCTTCGAAAAAAAGGCCTAGACATTCTTCCTACTCTAACTATTAATGTCGCGCCCTTGAAATTGTAGCAGTATAACCATTTTTAACATCTTTGTTAAGCTGAGATTCGTACCTATCACCTCCCCAAAGACGAGCCACGATCGCGGGTCAATAATACAATAGCAACACATTAGATTTACAATGGGTTAATCAATGCTCTACTCGCGAATGAAGGATTTTGCCAAATAATCTTTATCTTGTCATTTAACCTTAAGTACTTTTTTCAAATTCATAGTTTTATCTAATATTTCTTTTAAGGATAGCATTGATCAAACATTGAAAAAGTTTATGTGAAAACAAGGATGATCATGTTCTTAAGCAACGAAACGAGCTAGTTATCAAGTGTATTATTTATAACATCTGTAAAACAGATATTTATCGCCTCATATCACAGACAGTTTTCCATGGTTAGAGAAATTAAGAAATTAAAGATTTAAGGTATTAATTACTATTGATTATAATTTTTATTTTAATATTCGTAGAATATTCTGTAATACAATGATATACATTGTTTTTTTTTTTCAGTATACCAAGGAACCTGTTCTAATCCAGTGGATATTAAATAGTTACGAAGCCACACTTTAAGTAAATGTTGATTGGTTGGTTTATTAAGTTGATTGTTTAAACGTTCCAACCACTAATTTTAATCTACATAAGGGGTTATTCTGTGTGTCATCATTGGTTATGCACATCATTTTATGGGCCCCTGTCTTATTCCCTGATTGGTAGGACGTAAATAATGCTTCTAGCAATAAATTATTTTGGGGTAAAAGGTTTTATCAAGATTATTAATTTTGTTTATCATACCTATGGATGAAGAATGACTTATCGTCCTTTGTCCTATCCCTTGATATACCAGATTTGCATAGATAAAATGGGCCATGGAGAGGAGGAGCACTTTGCCAGAGTTTTTGTCACTCATAAACCAAGCTTTAGTCTATGTTTAGGTAAAATGTCAAATTTTGTGTAGTTCTTATCCTATCCTTTACAGGATCTGTCTCTGTCTTTCTGTCTGTACCAAAGGATCTCACTAATCGCTCAAACAATATGGTTCTCCATTATAATGTAGCTTATCATAGGTCCTGGAGAGGATACCGACACACTGCCAAGAGAAATAGCTCATAGAAAAAAAATTCTTCCCAAAATATGACCCTCCTCCCTAAAAATTGGGAGGAGGGGTGTTAATTAGGGTGGGTTCATATTTTGTGCAGTAGTTATATAAAAGTAAAAGGATCTCACTAATCGCTCAAACAATATGGTTCTCCATTATAATGTAGCTTATCATAGGTCCTTGAGAGGTTTATAGCCATTTTGGGGGAGGATACCGACACACTGACAAGAGAAATAGCTCCTAGAAAAAAAATTTCTTCCCAAAATATGACCCTCCTCCCTAAAAAACAGGGGGAGGGGTGTTAATTCGAGTCTTGGCCTAAAACATTTTAAAAATGGGACCTTAAACAAGAGCATTTCAATGAAAGGATTGGTTTTTCTGCACGATGTTAAATAAAAAATTAAATTGTGTTTCCATTATTATATAAAAAGGGGATGGGGGAGGTTACCCCTTGAACCCCCAACCACCACATCTTGACCATCTTTTAAATATTCGTTTTTGTTAGATGAAGGAACAGAGAATGAGAGGTGCATCCCCTCAGATACTGTGTGGACCATTGTGTTTGGACTGGTCTGTATAGTGTCGGGTCTTATTGTGTCAGGTAAAAGATGTTCTTTTTACTCAGGGCTCAGCAGCCGTAATCTGTAACAGCTGCGCGGATTTAAAGAACTGTAGCAGCCAAATATAAATATGCAGCTTAGAAAAAGACACCAACAGCTCTAGCCATTAAGTAATTGCAGCTTTGAGGATGCAGCAGCCGTGCAGCTTTAGGAGCAACTTTCGAGTCCTTGCGACAGTCCGAAAAAAAGCCGAGTAATAGCTCATACGCTCTCGCAAACCAGACAAACAAAAACATCATAAGATTTTTTAAAATACTGTTCTATTTACTGTTTTCTTTACAAAATGTATTACAGTTTCTAGTTCTTTTTTTCTATTTTTTAAAACAGTTTTTAATTTTAATTGTTGCTAGGCTATTATAATTGTCCTTGTTAATTTAAATTATATTTTTAGGAATTTTACAACTGCTTGACAATCGAGTAAATGCCAAAAAAGGAAATTTTTATTATCTTAAATGTCGTCATAGTTTTATATTTATTTTTAAATTGGAAAGAGGATTTTTTCTTTCATTTTTTTAAAAATAAAATAAAAAAAAATGGAAGAAATAAAATTCAAGCCCCATAATAAAGTAAGCCTAGAGGCCTTTAGGGGCGTATCAGCTAGTTTTGTAGTATAAAAGTATCAAGAGAAGATTAGTTTATCTTCCATAGTCCTTTATTTCCTAGGCGGGATGGGGCATTAGACCGTGAATTTACTTTGATAAACACGTTCTGGACGAAGGCCAAACTGCATTACTTTTGTTTGACTTTTGACGCCATAAAATGAGGAAGATAAGATGAGAAGTGGGAGAGAAAACCCACAAAAAAGAGATGGAGAATATGACGTCAAAAGTGGTGCAAAAGTAATGCAGTTTGGTCTTCGTCCACGTTCTGTCATTCTTTAGTTTAATCCTTGGGAATTTGTTTGGTCTTAATTGGGTTGTACAATACAAACTAGTAGAAGCTAAACTTTTACACTAATAATTTTGATACAATGTTTAGTATCAATTCATCTATCATACATTTCTTTAATTGGACGAGAAAAGCTTCGCTTCTCTTGACCTAATCAGGTAAATAAGCTAATAGAATAATGACGTACAGACAAGGCAAATGCTGAGGAAGGAGCGAAGATTACTGTTCTTTCCGAGGATTTAAAAGAGGTAATACAAGCTATAAATGACTGTTTTAAACCCTTTCTTTAGGCTTTAGTTTTTTTACTGCCTATTTTTCTTTAAATAACCTGATTAGACAGAAACCTGGAATTTTTGGACGACAAATGAGGGGAAATTGGATTGGCCCCAAATTCTAAATGAGTCATTCGTTGGCTTAATATTGGGTCTTTCGTAGTTGATTCTTTGGTCTTACAAAAATGATCAAAGTTAAGACATAAAAAAAATCTTAAGCAGGTTTTTTTTATCATTTTTTAAGGGGTACAATAAATTATCGTCCATTATCCCATCCCTTGAAATTAGTGTGTTATTTGAAGGAACACCCGTCCAACAATTATTTTTTGTGTTGCACGACCTTTTTTTAGAATTCCTACAGTTCATGATTGCCCGTCTATATTTATCTGATAAGCACAATATTAAAGTACACTTAAGTTAAGTTTTAAACCCATTAAAAAATTATGGGTATAAAGAAATGACACATCTCAATAGGACGATTCTATTAACAATACTAAATTCAAATTTTTAGGCCGGGAATAATTTTGAACGAGAAAGTTATGCCCGCTCTTCGGTAAATTCAGTTTCAAGTAAGTTTGATTTAATTGGCTTTAAGCAGCGAAGCTACTCTATAATTCACTTTGTCCGTCAGTAGGAATACGGTAAAGCCAGCAAGCAAAATAAATCTGAAATAATATTTGGGAGCAGATAAAAAGTAGTCAATTTTACTAAATGTTGCCCCTCAAACTAAAGCTGAAAATCTCGTTAAGGTTTGGTGATTTTTTCCGAATTAATTTCGTTGTTGGTATAAGCTCATCATTCAGTCATTCTGTGACACTATGGGGGAGATATTCTCAGCTGCTATTCAAAATAGACGTCTGATTTTTTTTGTGAAGATTCCGTAATTTTGTTATCAGAAAGTAATCATTTATTTAATTTTGCATAGGTGCAAGGAAGCGTGCTATTGGTGGACTTGTCAATGGAAATAAAAGGTATTTTTTATTTGACCTTCTGAATACTTTTTTGACTTAAAGCTCCTACTGTTTATTTATATATTTCTAGTGTCCCTGAGAGTTATATAAAGAGACTAGTGAGTGTAGAAACTGACCATATCTCCTCTCTGTTTATTCATATATTTCTAGTGTCCCTGAGAGTTATATAGAGAGACTAGTGAGTGTATCTCCTGACCATATCTCCTCTCTGTTTATTTATATATTTCTAGTGTCACTGAGAATTTTATAGAGAGACTAGTGAGTGTAGAAACTGACCATATCTCCTCTCTGTTTATTTATATATTTCTAGTGTCCCTGAGAGTTATATAGAGAGACTAGTGAGTGTAGAAATTGACCATATCTCCTCTCTGTTTATTTATATATTTCTAGTGTCCCTGAGAGTTATATAGAGAGACTAGTGAGTGTAGAAACTGACCATATCTCCTCTCTGTTTATTTATATATTTCTAGTGTCCCTGAGAGTTTTATAGAGAGACTAGTGAGTGTAGAAACTGACCATATCTCCTCTCTGTTTATCTATATATTTCTAGTGTCCCTGAGAATTTTATAGAGAGACTAGTGAGTGTATCTCCTGACCATATCTCCTCTCTGTTTATTTATATATTTCTAGTGTCCCTGAGAGTTATATAGAGAGACTAGTGAGTGTAGAAACTGACCATATCTCCTCTCTGTTTATTCATATATTTCTAGTGTCCCTGAGAGTTATATAGAGAGACTAGTAAGTGTAGAAACTGACCATATCTCCTCTCTGTTTATTTATATATTTCTAGTGTCCCTGAGAATTTTATAGAGAGACTAGTGAGTGTAGAAACTGACCATATCTCCTCTCTGTTTATTTATATATTTCTAGTGTCCCTGAGAATTTTATAGAGAGACTAGTGAGTGTAGAAACTTACCATATCTCCTCTCTGTTTATTTATATATTTCTAGTGTCCCTGAGAGTTATATAGAGAGACTAGTGAGTGTAGAAACTGACCATATCTCCTCCCTGTTTATTCATATATTTCTAGTGTCCCTGAGAGTTATATAGAGAGACTAGTGAGTGTAGAAACTGACCATATCTCCTCTCTGTTTATTTATATATTTCTAGTGTCCCTGAGAATTTTATAGAGAGACTAGTGAGTGTAGAAACTGACCGTATCTCCTCTCTGTTTATTTATATATTTCTAGTGTCCCTGAGAGTTATATAGAGAGACTAGTGAGTGTAGAAACTGACCATATCTCCTCTCTGTTTATTTATATATTTCTAGTGTCCCTGAGAGTTATATAGAGAGACTAGTGAGTGTATCTCCTGACCATATCTCCTCTCTGTTTATTTATATATTTCTAGTGTCCCTGAGAATTTTATAGAGAGACTAGTGAGTGTATCTCCTGACCATATCTCCTCTCTGTTTATTCATATATTTCTAGTGTCCCTGAGAGTTATATAGAGAGACTAGTGAGTGTAGAAACTGACCATATCTCCTCTCTGTTTATTTATATATTTCTAGTGTCCCTGAGAGTTATATAGAGAGACTAGTGAGTGTAACTCCTGACCATATCTCCTCTCTGTTTATTTATATATTTCTAGTGTCCCTGAGAATTTTATAGAGAGACTAGTGAGTGTATCTCCTGACCATATCTCCTCTCTGTTTATTCATATATTTCTAGTGTCCCTGAGAGTTATATAGAGAGACTAGTGAGTGTAGAAACTGACCATATCTCCTCTCTGTTTATTAATATATTTCTAGTGTCCCTGAGAGTTATATAGAGAGACTAGTGAGTGTAGAAACTGACCATATCTCCTCTCTGTTTATTTATATATTTCTAGTGTCACTGAGAGTTATATAGAGAGACTAGTGAGTGTAGAAACTGACCATATGCATATATTTCTAGTGTCCCTGAGAGTTATATAGAGAGACTAGTGAGTGTAGAAACTGACCATATCTCCTCTCTGTTTATTTATATATTTCTAGTGTCCCTGAGAATTTTATAGAGAGACTAGTGAGTGTATCTCCTGACCATATCTCCTCTCTGTTTATTCATATATGACCATATCTCCTCTCTGTTTATTCATATATTTCTAGTGTCCCTGAGAGTTATATAGAGAGACTAGTGAGTGTAGAAACTGACCATATCTCCTCTCTGTTTATTTATATATTTCTAGTGTCCCTGAGAATTTTATAGAGAGACTGGTGAGTGTATCTCCTGACCATATCTCCTCTCTGTTTATTTATATATTTCTAGTGTCCCTGAGAATTTTATAGAGAGACTAGTGAGTGTATCTCCTGACCATATCTCCTCTCTGTTTATTTATATATTTCTAGTGTCCCTGAGAATTTTATAGAGAGACTAGTGAGTGTAGAAACTGACCATATCTCCTCTCTGTTTATTTATATATTTCTAGTGTCCCTGAGAGTTATATAGAGAGACTAGTGAGTGTAGAAATTGACCATATCTCCTCTCTGTTTATTTATATATTTCTAGTGTCCCTGAGAGTTATATAGAGAGACTAGTGAGTGTAGAAACTGACCATATCTCCTCTCTGTTTATTCATATATGACCATATCTCCTCTCTGTTTATTCATATATTTCTAGTGTCCCTGAGAGTTATATAGAGAGACTAGTGAGTGTAGAAACTGACCATATCTCCTCTCTGCTTATTTATATATTTCTAGTGTCCCTGAGAATTTTATAGAGAGACTGGTGAGTGTATCTCCTGACCATATCTCCTCTCTGTTTATTTATATATTTCTAGTGTTCCTGAGAATTATATAGAGAGACTAGTGAGTGTAGAAACTGACCATATCTCCTCTCTGTTTATCTATATATTTCTAGTGTCCCTGAGAATTTTATAGAGAGACTAGTGAGTGTATCTCCTGACCATATCTCCTCTCTGTTTATTTATATATTTCTAGTGTCCCTGAGAGTTATATAGAGAGACTAGTGAGTGTATCTCCTGACCATATCTCCTCTCTGTTTATTTATATATTTCTAGTGTCCCTGAGAATTTTATAGAGAGACTAGTGAGTGTATCTCCTGACCATATCTCCTCTCTGTTTATTCATATATTTCTAGTGTCCCTGAGAGTTATATAGAGAGACTAGTGAGTGTAGAAACTGACCATATCTCCTCTCTGTTTATTTATATATTTCTAGTGTCCCTGAGAATTTTATAGAGAGACCACAAGGACTCTGGCAGGAAATTGACAACTTATTCATACGTACTGTACTAAATCAATCTTTACGTGGACTAATTTAACCAAATTAGGGTTTTTTTTAGGTTTTTTATAATTCATACAACCCCCTTAAGTTATTCATTACAATAGAATACAATTTTAAAATTTATTTACTGTGTAAATATGCATAAATATGACGTTTTTACTGACAATTAGGTTGATTTTTACTCAAAGCATTTTTCTTGTAGACAATAAAATGATTATAACTTTTGTTCTATTTAAGATAAATTGATGAAATAAAAAGTATTTTCAATTTTATTATGCTGAGAAGTCACTTATTGGTTTTAAGAAATAATAAACCCCTTTGAGTTGGGGAGGGGGGGGGGGCGTTGAGTATCGAAATAATGAAACTAATGTAAATTTCTTTTTATGGTGGGTTTTAATGATTCATATAGCAGCCAAACTGTTTTTAGGCAATACCCCTTTGTCTGTCTGTCCCTCTGTCTGTCTGTTTTTTTGTCTGTCTGTCACTCCACTTGTCAGTCTATCTGTCTTACTGCCTCTTTTTCGGATTTCAATGAATCAGCTAGCATAGCCTAATTCTAATTTGTTAATGCCTCAATAACTGTCTGTCTGTCCGTCTGTCTGTCTATCCCTCCATCTGTCTGATCATTCACAGGTTCTCTATTGGATTTTATTTAATGAATTGTCTATTATGGTCAAACTGTAATTTGATCATTCTTCTTGCCTGTCTGTCTGTCTCGTCTATCTGCTGAGTTTCTACCATTGGTCTAACAGACTGATTCACTTAATTAACCCCTTACGGTCGGGCCCCTTACCGCACCTTAATCAGTCGGGGGGGGGGGGGGGGGGGTCACCCCCCTGCAACCAACCCCTTGCCCTCCGGGGCTTAAAAAAATCCTATAAATGAACCTAACCTTATTTTTCTCAGACACCATTTGACCAATGAGCCCCAGGGGGCTAGGTAATGGGGGTAGGGGGTTGACTTTGAAACCATAAGATGTTCATACCCCTAAAAGCTTAAGTCCAAATAATTTGCGTGGTTCATCAAGTGGTTCCGGAGAACCCCCCCCCCCCCCCCCAGCATCAAAAAAGCTTCAGTTACATCCCCCTTTTAAACGTAAGCTTTTCTTATATGTCAACATAACATATCTAAATTTCATAGAAATCCGCAGCTGTTTTCCCTGCTGACCGCCTGCTGCGGCCGCTGAAATTTATATTTGATATTTCTAATATAAAATTTACTTAAAGATAAACATTTTCTGTAAAAAAATTGTTCTTCTAGCTTCAAAAATAAGAAAATTACAGCCGTTTAAAATTTTTAAGTAAAAAAGGTTGTTAAATAAAAAGGTGAACTAAGCAAAAATTGACTTTGACTTATAAAAGGTCGGAAATTTATTATCAAACAGGGGACTTGCACAAAAAAGATTTAGCCCTCTAGGTCTAATAGGAACTGAGATAATAGGGGGGGAGCATTGAACGCCCACCGTACCCCATCACCAACCGATTAAGGTGCGGCAAGGGGCCCGACTGTTAAGGGTTAATAATACATATTTAATAATTCATATTAAAATGGATAATACTGTAAAAATGGTTGAATGCTTGTTTCAATAGAAAATTAGATTTAACTAATAATAATGTTGAATCTTGTACCAGGAGATAAACAAATAACCTTGTGTTGCAATAAATAATAAAAAAAATTATCCAATTTACTTATGAAAAAAAGTGTAATACTGTATCTATAATCTTTTTGTACATAAATGATAATAATATCAGGTTATATTCCATTAATTTATAACCACCTAAATTTTTTGACACTTACAACTTTTAACAGCTCCCTTTAACCAAAATTTTATTTTATTTTATTTTATTTAAGTATGTCACCAAAACTTCATTACATAAGTAATACATTTTTACAAACTTTAAAAAGAGGATTGGGAAATATCTCCCTCCCCAACATTAACTTTAATCACTATTGTAAACAATATTAAAAGTTATAAATATATATCAATCAAGATCTTTAGAGGTATTAACTGTGGTTTAATTTCATATGTATGAGAGCTCCTTCTTGTGTCAATCACTTTTATTTACTGATTAAAATTTGTACAGTACAGTTGTACAGAATATTGCAAGATTTTTTTTAGTTAAGTCTGGAAATTAATGATTAATTTATCTAAAAATAGATAGCATAGAATTATCTTAATCAGTGGCTTAATTTTATACACCCGCCTTAAACACCTCCCCCCCCCCCCACTTTTTATTTTAAGGGGTGTAAATTTATTTCCTTTACACCCCCTTGGAATTTATAGAGGGGTGTATCTGAGGGTGTAGGCTCTTGTCAAGAGGGTGGACATGGGTGGACACCTAGGGAGGTGTATCCATCCCCCTTAATTTTACAAGGGTGGTGTAAACAACCCCTACACCAACCTTTTGCACGCCTTTGATCTTAACTATACTTTTAGTGTACATAAAGTTGTAAATTCAGTAACTATTCTACAAAAATTACCTTCCTAAATTGATATATGATTTTCAGGGTAATCTCCGGTGGACTAAACATTAAAATTTTATGGAAAAAAAGATATCTTTGGAACATGCATGACTTGAAATTATCCCCCCTTTGTACTCAATACGCATTTTTTATTCTAAGTGCGTCAATTTTGCGTTTAAAGATACCCTTAGTTTAAGCATTAATTTCTCCAAAAAATGATGAAAAAAGATAAATTTTTTTTTGATAAAATGATAAAAGTATATGTAAAATGAAATAACCAGCAAAAAAAATTACAAAATTACGTTAAATAGAACGAAAATTAGAGCGTTTTGTATGCCTTATAAAATGCGTATTTCTCATGAAAATTGTAAGGATTTAGTGTGTTGAGTAAAATATTTACAAACTTCCCGCTTTTATAAGAAGCTAGAGCCTATGTGAGACTAGTGAGTGTAGAAACTGACCATATCTCCTCTCTGTTTATTCATATATTTCTAGTGTCCCTGAGAGTTATATAGAGAGACTAGTGAGTGTAGAAACTGACCATATCTCCTCTCTGTTTATTCATATATGACCATATCTCCTCTCTGTTTATTTATATATTTCTAGTGTCACTGAGAGTTATATAGAGAGACTAGTGAGTGTATCTCCTGACCATATCTCCTCTCTGTTTATTCATATATTTCTACATAGTGTCCCTGAGAGTTATATAGAGAGACTAGTGAGTGTAGAAACTGACCATATCTCCTCTCTGTTTATTCATATATTTCTAGTGTCCCTGAGAATTTTATAGAGAGACTAGTGAGTGTATCTCCTGACCATATCTCCTCTCTGTTTATTTATATATTTCTAGTGTCCCTGAGAGTTATATAGAGAGACTAGTGAGTGTAGAAACTGACCATATCTCCTCTCTGTTTATTTATATATTTCTAGTGTCCCTGAGAATTATATAGAGAGACTAGTGAGTGTAGAAACTGACCATATCTCCTCTCTGTTTATTTATATATTTCTAGTGTCCCTGAGAATTTTATAGAGAGACTAGTGAGTGTAGAAACTGACCGTATCTCCTCCCTGCATCAGACAATCCACGGAGGAGGGATAGAAAACAGGGGTTTTGTTATTTAATTTCTAATGCTTAAATAAATGTTTGATAATTTTGCTAAATAAATACTATTCAATTTATAAGTTTTTCTTATTTAATGTAGTTTTAAAAATTTATTATTTCTTCCTTATTAGCTGAGGTACTTTATGAGTGAATAAGTATGTCTTTATGTACTTCTGTAGTGTTCTGAATGTATCACCCTAAGCTTTCTGCCTCTCTCCTTTTCTTTATAATTCTTATATTGAGTATAATAACTTTTTCATAAATCCTTATATTTTTTTTTACATATTTACATATACAAAAACAATCATAACAATACAATAGTTATATTATAATTAAGTACAATTAATTTAAATTGCTTAAAAAATGCTTTATCTTTGAATGTAATTAGTAGAAATAGCGTATAGTATCCAATAAAAAATTACGTCATACAATATAAATGACCAATGATAGGCCAGTTCACAATTTATAATTGGCCAATTACAATGTATACTGGTCTATCTTTGGTTATTTATATTGTGTGACGTCGTTATTTAATGGAAACTATACGCTGTTTTTAAGCTTAGTCTATACATCACATTGTATTACCGTTTCTACAATTCTTCATAAATCATAAAAAGCAAAGGGGTAGTTTCACGAAATGCATTTGAACTTAATTTAGTAAACCGCATATTTTTTGCTAGTTAATGGGTTTAACTATATATATATGGCATATATTTGAAAGAATTTAAATTTTCTACCACTTAGTTTCTAAAATATCAAGACTTGAAAATCGTCTTTTTGTGATATATGCAATTTAAAAAGACGATTTTCAAGTCTTGATATTTTAAAAATTAAAACCCATTAACCAGGAAAAAATATGCGGTTCACTAAATTAAGTTCAAATGCATTTCGTGGAACTACCCCTTTAATAATGTATAATTTTTTCAATGATGATAATTTTCAAAAATAGAATCGGCTAAAACTTTTTTTGTTCTAAATGTTTTATACATTACTCTTCCTTTTGAAATAATTTTCTTTGCTTATGATTGCTCTGCTACATATTAACATAGTTGTCCTTGTTATTCATTTTATATACAGTTCACCAGATTTAAATTGAGCTAAGGTTAATTTAAATAGTTTAAATGATTATTCCATAGAGAAAAAAATAAAAGAGAGGAATCGAAGCAACTAGAAGACGAAAATAGGCAGTGGGCCTAGAGGCCTACTTAGCGCTGTTGCCGCGCTAAAATTTATTGCTATTCCACTACTTTTCAAATGGGAGGATTAAAAATTATTTTAAAAAATATTTTTTTACTTTATACTATTTCCATATTTAGGGCAAGAATATTAGATTAGATATTTTCGTTTTAATGTTTTAATTAAAAATTACATAGAATTTTATTTTTATTTAAAAAAATTTGTTCATGAAAGATGAATCCTTCTATTTCTAAAAAGGGGGAAATTTTTTTCATAATGAACATTCAGCTGATTCTGACCGCCCACGGCTGTTTGCTAAATATCGCTTTTCTTTTTATTCACATTATTATTTATGATTGACTTACAAAAAGCCCTGGGCGGTTTTTGATTTTCGTCTGCTTCTAAATTTAGGGATGAGGAAGTAGTATTTTACCATGAAAAAGGGGTGAGTATTCATCCTCTTATCTTTTTTCCTTATGGATTATTCAAAGATTGAATTTCAAATTAAAAGATATGTATATTTCCTAAATGAATATTAATAAATGCATATTTTTTTGTTGTATATGAGGTATTTTCAATTTTGGAATGTCTACTTTAGACAAGTCAGTGGCACACAAGTCATAAAAGCTACTACAATGACTATTAAAATCTAAAATAGCTATTGTAAAATGTGAGGCAGAAAAAATGCATAAATACTAAAACTATAATCAACTAAAAATTGGATGAAACATAAGCATTTCTTCAGGTGACAAATTCCTGTAATTTATATAGAAGCGCAGCCACTCAATAACTATAATTTGATGGTATGTACTTTCACTCATACCTGTAACTGGACCACAAAACCCCAACCCAGTACCTTTTGCGTTTTTAAAGACCCCCAAAAAATGGTTCTAGCCTATTCGAGAAGCTTTAGCCCTAAGGTACTCTTAACCTATGGTGTATTAACCCTGCAAAACACTTAAAACCCTTACATAACTGAACCTAACGTAAATTAAACATCAATAACAAGTTTATTTCTTCAAAAAGGTTGTTTGTAGTTCATTTCCCTAATAAATAAACAGCCAATTATCACTTTTTAGAAATAATTCTAACTTTAATACTTAGGCAGTTTTTATCAGACAAATTGCCATTCATTCCTTTTAAAGTAAATATAAGATTTTCACCATATTATTGCTGCGCCTTTTATAGACAGATTTTGATTTTATAAATATAAATTTTAATCATTTATGTGTTCGTGTTCTTCTTCTATTTCTGGGGATAAAACTTGACGCATGTCTTGAGGTTGTTCAGCATCCCCTTCTCTTGAGTAATCTATTGGTTCGGCTTCAACTTGTCCTGTAAACAATACTAGTAAATCTACATAATAATTTCAAATGTACCTTTTATGTCTTTTTTTCTCACAATATAATAGAAAGCCTTTTTCTTCTTTACTATTACAAAGATTAGAGTAAAACACTAGAGGGAGAAAGGGTTAAATATGTATTTTCCAATCGCAATGGACTTATGCCGACTCTTAATTGGGTCTTTGAATACAGACCAATGGTGTCGGGAATATAAAAACAGCTAAGTAGAAGAAAACAATTTGCTAGCAGACGAAAAAGGTCATAAAAAAAGTGGGTGGGGCTAGTTACCTGTATATACATCTATACTATATATTTGTTACTACACCTGATGATGGCCATTAAAAAGCTGTTATTATACCTGAAGAGGAACATTAAAAAGCTGTTTTTTTTTACCTGAAGGTTACCATTAAAAACTGTTATTTACCAGAAGATGTACATTATAAGCTGTTGTAATTCTGTTGTAATTCTGTTGTATACTATAGATTTGTTATTATACCTTGGCCATTATTAAGCTATTATTAAACCTGAAGATTACTGCTAAAAAAGCTGTTATTATACCTGAAGATAACCATCAAAAAAGCTGTTATTATACCTAAAGATGAGCATTAAATAGCTGTTATTATACCTGAAGAAGACCATAAAAAAAGCTTTTGTTTGCTGGAAGATGACCTGTAAGAAGCTGCTTTTATACCTGAAGATGACCTTAAAAAGCTTGTCTTATATCTGAAAATAAGAATAAAAATCTATTTTTACTACCTGCAGATAAACTAGCAAAGCTGTTATAATACCTAAAGATGACCATTGGCACTGTCATTATACCTGATGATGTTCCTGGCAACGCTGCAGGTGGCTCTTGCATACCTCTTGCTGGTGATCCTTGGACAATAGATACAATCAGAAAAAAGATGGGTCATTGATTTTTAAATGTTCTTGAAGGTTCTTTTTAAATGCAACATAATCTCAACTAGTTTTACAGTACAAAAAAAATATTTTTACCTAAACCTGATCCTGAGTAACTTGGTTCTGAGACAGCAGGATCGGGTCCAACTTCTGGTGTGTTTGGTACACTGGCGCCACCGCGCGGCAGAGTATAAGATGCTGGTCTGGTTGACTACAAGAGTAAATCCGTATATAAAAGTAAGAGGATGTGTGTCTCTGTGCGTGTGTGTGTGTACCAAAGAATCTTGCTAACCACTGAACCGATAAGGTTTTCCTTTACAGTGCAGTGTATCTTCTCATGGGTCCTGGGAAGGTTTATTACTATTTCAAAGGGAGGGTACCAATAATCGCCTCGAGAAAATATGACCCGTTCCACCCCCCCCCCCCGCCCCCCCCCCCAAAAAAAATATAGTACTTTCTTTTTAAAATTAGTATTAAAAGTTGGAGTCAACTCCCTCATCTCAAGTGTCCCTGAGGCCTCTAGGGGCATGCCACTTACAGAGTGATAGCAAAATAGAGCTATAACTAAATACTCTAAAACATATGATCATCTCATTATTTAGGTATACCACAACCAGGCAAGTTTGTTTTTATATATTCCTTTCAGGGTTTAACAAATTGCTAAGTACGGATGCGAAAAAAATGGATTGATTTAAATTTTTTTATATTTAAAGGTGTAAAACCTTTGAATTTTATTCACATTATTGGTTATTTCAATCACTTTAGAATTGGTTTGTGACCTGTGGAAATTAATTGAAAAATAAATTACCTGCTGAGTTTGATTCCCGTCAGAGTCGTCACTAAAATAATAAAGGTATTAATTTAATAGTTTTCTGGGGAAAAAAAAGGGGACACAAGCTGTAGGAAACTCTACCCACGGGTTAAGGAACATGTGTCTACTTTCAGATGGGCCTTTGAATATCAGCCAATAGCGTCGGATATATAAACATAGAAAAGTTGCTACAAAAGAGCAGAAAACAATAAAAGGATAAAATGAAAATCAATAAATCAATACCAAAAATAGGTTTTAATCTTATAATTTTCATTTTAATATCCGCGGAAAGCTGTCTATAATCCTATGAATAACTAATATACCTCTTTTGACTTTGACTACTGCTACTCTCCATCCTTAATCTTCTATCTCTTTCCAATTGTGATTCTAGATTAAGTAAGAAAGAATTGCACCTTACATTTCTAAATATATGTATAATTTAAGGGCCTAAGCTTTTAAAATAGGCATCCATTAACTTTCACAAATTTAACAAATCAAAAGCAAGGATGCAGAAAAAACATTAAATATCAATATTCAACTACCTCCCCAACAAGAATGATATATAAAATATTCCCTTTATTAGAAAAATACCTTTTCTGGAAAATTTAAATATTGTTACCTTGTAAAAACCAACCATGATCCAACATTACCTCCCAAAAGATTTAAGCCAACTAATGGCAGAATTGTATCCTTGACATGGTTTCTAATTTTTCTTAGAGAAGGGGGGGGGGGGCAAAAAAATCATCAAATCTCTGAAGCATAAAAATGTAATGCATTGCATACCAACGTCGTCTTTGTTAGGCACATTGTTAAAGTCCAAATCTGGCCCACTTTCAACTAAAAAATAAGATAAACTTACATGGATTACAAAGGTTAAAAATAAACGATTAAAGATATGTTAAAATTGGTTGTATAATGTATAAGACAAAAGTGACTTAAGGGCAGTCCGACTGCTAAGTAAGTTTAATTATGGCCAATATTAATGAAAATGTCAACATGGACTTTTATCTTTAATAGGAGCTGAGCAAATTATGTTTCAATCAAAACTTTTTAGATGGACGAACAAACAGACAGATTGACAAATATTGAGTAGCCTTGCAATGGTAGCTGTTGATAAATGAATACAAAATAAAAATTTCAAATAACTATTATATTTCTATACCAGGTATTAATGACAGGCAACAGTACAAAAGTTGGAATTGTAAACTATAAAACCCAATAATTTTTATTTAGCATTGTTAAGACAAGAGTAGTCTGAGACATCAAAAATGCCTTAAATTACACATGTATAAGTTCCAATTAAAATCCATTTTTGTGCTTTAAAAAATTAATATTAAACATCTCATCGAGCAGATAACAGTAACTGACGCCCATCTGCTGATCTCTAATTTTATACACATCAAAGATTCTAAAAGAAGTGATTTTATGACAATACCTGTGTGATCAGTATCTACTGTATCAACTGTATCTACAGATTCTTCCCGGATTATTTCTCTGAACCCTGGTTCACTTGACACTTGTCTAGGTGTAGTCATCATTCCTAGATAGATAGATATATACCCCTGGTTCACTTGACACATGTCTAGGTGTAGTCATCATTCCTAGATAGATAGATGTATACCCCTGGTTCACTTGACACATGTCTAGGTGTAGTCATCATTCCTAGATAGATAGATAGATACACCTGGTTCACTTGACACATGTCTAGGTGTAGTCATCATTTCTAGATAGATAGATATATACCCCTGGTTCACTTGACACTTGTCTAGGTGTAGTCATCATTCCAAGATAGATAGATAGATACACCTGGTTCACTTGACATATGTCTAGGTGTAGTCATCATTCCTAGATAGAAAGAAACACCTGGTTCACTTGACACTTGTATAGGTTTAGTCATCATTCCTAGATAAATAGATAGATACCCATGGTTCACTTGAAACTTGTCTAGGCATAGTCATCATTCCTAGATAGATAGATATATACCCCTGGTTCACTTAACACTTGTCTAGGTGTAGTCATCATTCCTAGATAGATAGATAGATACACCTGGTTCACTTGACACTTGTCTGATATGTTTTCTCCCAATTCTAATAAAACGTGCCAAGTTTCAGAACAAGAAGAGAATACCAACCAAGTTGAAGCCAATCTCCAACTCATATGACAAAGCATAAACTTAGCTACCAAACCGAATAAGTTAAACGCAATATTGTCAAAGTTTACAACATTTAGCTGGTTAGACTAAATTGATTCAAGTGATAGATGTGATAAACAATTCAACTTTGCCAAAGAAAAACAGTTCAATTCAATACTTTAAACTTAGATTAAAATTATGCTATGAAGTACTTATAAGCTATAATTTGTGAGAATATTAAATAAAGCTAGATTTTCCAAGAATAAATAAATAAAGATTTATCCAATGCTTAATTAAACTCTAGCAAGCTACCAGATGTATTTTGCTTTTCTTATAACAATAGAAACTCAGAGTAAACTGCATAGCCGACTTATACAAGTACAACTTGATGCGCTACCGTACCCTTACTCCTAGAATCCAAGCTATTAAGCTACAGAGCTGTACTAATCAGTGTCCCAAAATCTAATTCAGCATGTATTATACAACTTAATATTTCTTATCAAGCATCCTTAAAGAGAGGTACAACTATAGAGGTTCCCATGTTCCGGTGTGCTCTAGGGCCTCTAGAGTGTCAACCGGTGCGAGTGTCCCCCTAGGGCCGCGACCAATGGCCACAAATATACTAGCATTCTCTAGGGCCTCTAGAGTGTCATCTAGTTGCAATTGCTTGTACACAAGGTTCTCAATTGCATTTGTGTCGTGCGTTTCAGTCCCTAAAGCTCCAAACGCCTACAGATAGCTGTCCTTTAATCTCTAGTAATTTTGCAAAACTTAAAATATTTGTATCTACTATATATGTAATTGCTAACCACGTTGATTCCTAACCCTCAACTAAGAATGATTCTATTTTTGCACGTGAATAATTCCTAATCAAGTTGGAGGAAAGAACTCCACTCTTTACTAACGTTTTCCAAAGGTACTAGGGCTTTCTAACAAGCTTTGATATTAGCAACTACTTTGAATTTCTAAATAAAAGGAATCATCAAAGTATTTTTGAAGTTACTTTATATTTAGACAATATAATAGCAAAGGTCCTTTAATAAGTTGTACATGTAGACTATCATAACCTAATGAATATCAACTATATACATAATCACTAATCACGCTATTCCCTCCGCAGGAATAACTCCGCTCTTTACTAATCGCTTCCAAAGGTACTAGGACTTTCTAACAAGCTTTAAATTAGTAATTATTTTGCTTTCTAAGAAAAAGTCTATTAGATAAAGAATATTTAAATAATAAACATTTACAAAGATAATATAGAGGCAAAGGTCCTTTAGTAAGTTATGATATGCTTATAAGTTAAGTTTTTAAATTAGTTTTACTTTTACTCTTAAACTGCTCAAGTAATGGCAAAATTAATACAAAGACCTAAGTGTTGTAAACACTTCCACGCGAGGATCTCCTATTATTTATTAACTTTTGTGCAATAAAGAACTGTTGTCTCACAACTTCAAGTTCAAATTATTCAATATATACCAAAGTGAAAAATGTACTAAGTGTTTATTGTTTATACTTTATTGTTGATTAAATGTGAGTATCATAGTTTAGTATTGTATTCTAACATAAGTATAATAATGTTTTTTAAGTTATTTTCAATTATTTTATATAAGGTTAAATATGTTTTATGACAGTTAAAACATATCTTTGGATTTGCAAAGTGTAAACCATAAGTTCTTAATAAGAAAGTAAACTTTAAACTTATAATATTTGATTCTTTAAGATTTTCTTTACACTTGACATGTAATTGTTTGTTATCCAAATACTTTGAATAATAATCATCAAACTTCATTATGTTTTGTAAATTTACAAGTCCAAAGATATAATAGTTAAACTTAGATAAATTTGCTAAAGATAGATTTTTTTTAAGCAGCATAAGTATATGATTTTTCAGAACTTAGACTATTTCTCTAGTTTTGAGCTTCATTTGATTTTTACAAGTCCCAACAGGGAACTTGTAAAATTTCTATAAATCTCAATAAGAGTAAAACAGAAATTAAGATAAATGAAAAATTGATACACATAAAAATAAACACCATTCTTATAAAAACTAACAGAATGGTTAAGAAAAGAGAGAGTATACAGATAAACACATTAGATAGGTTAAACATTTAAGAGATACAGAGGTTAAATAAAAGGTTACGAGTGAGTGGGTGTGCAAAGTCCACTGAAAACCAGACACCTTGCTGCTCTATTTATACTAAGATCTTAGAATGTTCCAGAATTTGGTTAATGGCATAATATGATGCAATCCTAGCTTTTTTTGTGCATTAAAAAGTATAACAAAAACTTCTACATTAGTTTTTGTCATATAATAAAGAAGTTTCTGGAAATTTACATATGATGCAATACTAGCTTTTTATGTATTAAAAAGTATAATAAAAACTTCTACATTAGTTTTTTGTCATATAATAAAGAAGTTTCTGGAAATTTACATATGATGCAATACTAGCTTTTTATGTATTAAAAAGTATAATAAAAACTTCTACATTAGTTTTTTGTCATATAATAAAGAAGTTTCTGGAAATTTACACATGATGCAATATTAGCTTTTTATGTATTAAAAGTATGACAAAAACTTCTACATTAGTTTTTTGTCATATAATAAAGAAGTTTCTGGAAATTTACACATGATGCAATAATAGCTTTTTATGTATTAAAAGTATGACAAAAACTTCTACATTAGTTTTTGCTTGTATGATTAAAGTGTTTCTTAGAACATTCTAGTATCTATATACAATTATATAACACAAAATAATGATGAAATTATTGAATCACAATAAATAACTATACTTTTTGTTTCCTACAAAAAGTCTAGAATATTCTAGATATAACTGTGAACTATTGTGCAATCTTTTAAACATAGTTTTTGCTCTTGTAAAATTGTAGCAAAAACTGCACTTTCTGTGGGAAACTCAAAATATACTAATACTTGTTTTTTTATTTATTTTAAAATTACAATTCTTTTTATGTTTTTTTTTGTTAATTTTTTTTTTTAGACAACTTATTTTCTATCTAAATTTACTGGACTTTAGTCAAATTGATTTTGGTGTATTTTTTAATAAAAGCAAATCATCTTTCCCTCTCTCCATAAAAACAAAAAAAATTTTCAATTGACGAGGGTGAATATCTATGCTTCAAAACAAGGGTAAAAATTAGAGCAGGGGTCAGTCTCAGGATACTTCCACTTGGAAGAGAGACAAAAAGTAAGTTGAATCCTGAGTCACTGAATAAATTTCTGATATTGACCAGAGACAAATCCAGAAACCTGTCAACGTTCATTTTTCCCTCCCCTGAGAATTTAGCTCTAATCTTTGAGCGAATCTCGTCCCTTGTATGGGGCATCCAAAAAATGTCCTCAGGGAAATACCCATACAATTTGAGACACTGGGCACTCATGTACCCAGAGTCCACGAGATATAACTCTTCCCCTTGACTTAGAAGCACATTCAAGTCTCTAGGATTGTCCACTGGTACAATCCCATAGACCTTATCCACGAAGGTGCATGAGTCAAGAATTTCCTGATCTTGTGCTCCAAGGCAAATATATTGGGAGCTAGGTATGGTTGTAGGACAACCATACACTTGGATCAGGTTTGTCTTAGTCTCATACAACTTCTGGTAATAACTGCTTCTATAGCGCTGTCTAATTATTAATTGATTACTTTCACTATCTTTAGCATTAAAGAAACAATAATGGGGTGGGGGTGGTTGAGCAAAGAGATGGATATACTTCTTAGTCATGCTTTGTAATGCTGGCCTAAACCCCCCACTACTTATGCTTGCCTGTTGAACTCTATGGATTCCCCAAGTTTCCCTAAACCTACTGAGAAGATTGAGTTCAACATTATTTTCGTCAATTCTGAGCATGCAAGGAAGTATAGCTGTTCTTTTTTCAACTGCCCCTGTGAGTACAGCAATTTTATCGAAGTAGAGATTGTGTTTAAACAATGTTTCACTATCTATGTCTGTCAACTTATAATTGAACTTTTGTGTACAAGCTAAATAAGGAGTTAGAGAATAGCTTGCTTTAAAAATCAATGACGTGTTTGTAATTTCTGAGTGTGTTGATTTCTCAGAAAAGGGGAGTGAGAAGTAAAAAGGTGAATAAAGAGCCCGCCTATTCTGAATCTTTCTTTCAAGAAGATTTTTCTCAGCTGGGGTGGAAAAAGACGTATTACAATTATCGCTGATGAGGACAGGGAATGTTTTTCTATTCAATCTTGGACTATCAAACTCCTCTAGAATTTCGAAGTCGTCAAAATCATCAGCTACCTCATACGAATTTTCACTAACCTCCTTCTTCTCTGATTCTCCCTGACCATTCTCCTTGTTGACAACATGATGACCATTTGTTGCTGCAGGTGTACAGACCTCCATGTCTAAATAAAATACTTTTTGGTCACCCTGTTGTTAGATAATATGTTCCTTTAGTCTTAAAACAACTTCATTATAGTAAAGTGTTTTTAGGGTGTTTTCTCCATGATGCCACTTTTAAGAAATTGGCTTATTGACTTCAGTTATGAAAATGATATGCATGATGAGAAAGTGATGCTTTACACTACACAACCCAATCTATCTGTTAAAGATGCGTTGAATATTAGTGATTCCTCCTATGTTGATTTTTCCTCTGACTACTTTACTACTTTTCCATCTGCCCCTGACATTCCTTTCTTGGAATCTACTTTAGAAAAACCGGTTCTATTGCAAGAAACTCTAAACCAGCTTGCTACACATCTATCTACTGATAACTCAAAGTTACCTTCAGTCACATCTGAGGCTTCAACAACTGCTCCATCCTCTGTATTCTCATCAACCTCATCAGCTTCTTTGCTTTCAGTAGGGTCACCCTTATCCTCAGCAACCACTTTAGAATCTGATGTAGCAACGCTGTCTTCTCCGTTGCCAACGTCCACAACTTCGCCTCCATCATCAAGAATGGTCTCATCTCCGTCCACCACGATGATTACTTCAGGTTCCGGTCTCTCAATTATCTCTATGTCTACCTCTACCTCCTCCTCTCTCCGGGTCTTGGAGGCAGATTCTGAGGAACTTTCTGAGCCTGAAATTCGAAAAAATTTTAGGACCCAAGAAATGGTTTCAACTCCTTTTAAAGAAGTGAAATTGGATCCTCTAACCACTTATCTACCAAAAGTTCCTACCACTAAACTACCTTCTCTTAAACACTAGTCGCCGGAAGGAAAAAGCAGTTTTTTGAAACAGGCTCTCTGAGATTATTACAGATTCTGATATATACATATATAGACTTATGAAAAATGCAAAAAACGAAATCAAAAGCGTTCCTTCTTGGGAGAAAATCCGGGAAAAAGATTTTAGCTATTTTTAACCTAAAATTCACATTGGCAAGCCTGCATATAAATATATAGACATTTTAAACATGTTATTGCTCAGCACCTAGAAATGGTAGAAAAATGCACCGCATACCATTGGAAAGCTTATAACCTCTAGATTCCATATTGGTATATAACGTTTTTGTACTATTATTATTTTTTGAGCTATCCTCTGAAGTATACACAAGTTTAATAAATGCAGTTTTTTCTTGAATTTTAAGTTTGACACTTGTTACACAAACCTTTTAAAAATTATATTGCTTACCACCTAGGAGTTATATAATTATGTTATATAGGTATATTTGTATATTTTGGGTGCATTTAATTTTAGCTTAATTAAAAATAGTCTTTAAAATGTGTGTGGTTTGACATTGTAGTAAGAGCCAAGGAGGGAGGGGGGGGGGGGGTTTATACACTTATAGGCAATGAAATTAGGTATAAAATTTTGCTCTGGATGTTTTTGGGTTTGTTGTTATAGTTATTTACCTGATTTTCTTTGTAAGATCTCTTATATGATTAAATCTACCAGTAAAAATATTTGAAATTGAATTTTGGCACTATCTTTAGCTCCAAAACACTAACATCTGAAGGTCTGAACTTATTTTTAGAAATATCAAGCTAATTTTTTTAACGTAATTTTTTTTTCATATTTGAGCTAAGTAGCCACTAAAGATTTCATTTTGGCACTTTCCTTCTTGGGGCTAGCAGTTTATAACAGCCCCCAAAACACTAAAATTATAAGTTATGAGCCTATTTTTAAAGATATCAAGATGATTCTTTTAATTTAAAATTTATTCACATAATTGAGATACATAGCCACTAATCTTTCTAGGGGCTAGTGTGGTGAAACTGCCCCCAAAACTACTAAAACATTAAGTTCTGGGCTTTTATAAAAAATATTGGGCTGATTTTGTTAAATAACTGAACTAAATAATCATTCATTAAAGTTCAACATGATATCTTTGAAAATAAGCTCAGAACTCATAATATATGTATTTGGGGGATGTTTTACCCCACTTGACTCTAGAAGAAAAGTGCCAAATTGAAATCTGTAGTAGCTACTTAGTTCAATTATGTGAAAAATGTTTACATTAGAAATATTAGCTGGATATCTTTTAAAATAATCTCATAGCTTATAATTTTAGTGTTTTATTGGCTTTTTACCCCACAAGCCCCAAGGAGGAAAGTGCAAAAAATAAAATTTGTAAAGTTTTACAGGTAGATCCAATCATATAAGAAAATTTTTAAAAAAGAATCATTTGATAACTATAACAACAAGTCCAAACAGCCAGGGCAAAATCTTTAGTGGCTATGTATCTCAATTATAAGAATAAATTTTAAATTTAAAAAATAATCTTGATAGGCTCATAACTTATAATATTTGTTTTTTTGGGGGGTGTTAAAACCCACTAGTACCAAGAAGGAAAGTGGCAAAATGAAATCTTTAGTAACTACTTAGCTTAATTATGCAAAACAAAGTTTACAAAAAATTTGTTTGATATCTCTAAAAATAAGTTCAGACCTTAGATGTTAGTGTTTTGGAGCTGTTTTGCCCCACTAGCCCCTAGAAGAATAGTGCCAAAATTCAATTTTCAATATTTATTCTTGTAGATTTAATCATATAAGAGATCTTACAAAAAGAATCGTGTTAATATCTATAACAACAAGCCCAAAAACATCCAGAGCAAAATTTTATACTGAATTTCATTGCCAAAAAGTGTATAAACTCCCCCCCCCCTCCCTCTATGGTTCTTACTACAAACTATACACATTTCAGAGACTATTTTTAATTAAGATAAAATTGAATGCACCCAAAATATATAAATATACCTATATAAAATAATTATATAACTCCTAGGTGCTAAGCAATACAATTTTAAAAAGGTTTGTGTAACAAGTGTCAAACTTAAAATTCATGAAAAAACTGCATTTTTAAAACTTGTGTATACTTCAGAGGATAGCTCAAAAAATAATAATAGTACAAAAACGTTATATACCAATATAAAAACTAGAGGTTATAAGCTTTCCAATGGTATGCGTAACATTTTTCTACCACTTCTAGGTGCTGAGCAATGATATTTTTAAAATGTCTGTATATTTCTTTGCAAGCTTGACAATGTGAATTTTAGGTTAAAAATAGCTAAAATCTTTTTCCCGGATTTTCTCCCAAGAAGGAACGCTTTTGATTTCGTTTTTTGCATTTTTCATAAGTCTATATATGTATATATCAGAATCTGTAATAATCTCAGAGAGCCTGTTTCAAAAAACTGCTTTTCTCTTCCGGCGACCAGTGTAAACTCAGTGGTAAAGTTACAAATAAGCGAAAACTTAAATCTGGTCCTCAAACCCAGGTTGGAAACTTTACTACAAAAACTTATAGTTTACCAAATATTCCCAGTTTTACCCCAAAACCGAGTCCTGCCTATAACAAATCTATCCACCGTGATTATGGTTTGGCTGCCAAGAATTCCTATCAGTCAATTTATGAAATAATCAGCAGGTAAATTTTAAAAGAAAAAAAATTGTTTTACCTATCATTTTTAATAAAATATATTTTTTTTATTTATTATTTCTCCATTTTGGTTATTGGTGGTACAATTCTAGTGGCCCTATTTCTTATCCTAATATTACTTGCTTTGCTTGCATTGGGTAAGATTTTATTTTATGCTATTTTATGAAATTAATTTGCAGACTTTTTTATTGGGTGCGAACGATTTTATAGTCTGTTAGTCTATATAGATTATATATATATATGATACTATTATCAAAAAGATCAAATTTCAATTTTTAAAATGGCCAATATTGATCGCGTGTGTCCAAAAAATTGTAAGAATAAGATGGAAAAAATAAAATTAAACCAATAGATATTATTTTTAGACTTTAATTTGGTTTATTTTGCTTTTGTTATATTTTCTTTTACTTTAATTAAATTTCCTTATTCATAATGTCGTCTTCGTGTATAGGTTTCGCGATTTTCATTTTTCAAACTTCATAATTATCAGCGGCATTCTTAATTTCTATTGCGTATTTACTAGAACGGTTAAATTTAAAAGAAAACTTATTATTTTTGTTGTTAATTGATTTTTTATTCGTAGGTCAAAAGTGTACTAAAAAGATTAAACGGCGTTCCCAGCAGAGTCAAACGGCTAGCTCAAGAGTTCATCGTGCTACCCAGAAAAACCTTGATCCTACCAAATATTTTAATACTACTAATTTTGGCCCCAATTTGTCTACTATCCCTCCTGACTCTGTTGTGAATAATCTGCAAAAATCTTTTTCAATCTAAAGTTTACTTAGTGTTTCCTATTGTTCTTGAGATAAACTAAATTCATACTTTCTATTACAGTTTAGAATTTTCATCTCTTGTGTAACTGAAAAGTACCAACTGCTAATAAGTTTTTTTTACAGTAGTGTCAACAAAACAATTAAGCCCTGTAAGAACTATAAAAAAATTGCCAACCTATGTTTTAACAAGGCGAATCCCCCTATTATACAGTTGTATATTATCCCAAAAAAAAAATGTTCTTTAAACACTATTATCTCTCTACTAATATTATCAATGCTTAAACTAATAAACACAAACATTAGTATAGATTATGCTTACCTATATCTTTACTAATAATATCAATAGATAAATTAATACCTATAATTATTGAGTTTAGATTTACTTACCTATTACTGTAAAAATTTATAATTTCAGATTTTTTCAACAATGAGTATTCCGGATGGAAGTTCCCAGATGATTTTAAATAAGATTAAAACAATTCTTAATACTCTTCTGCAAGAAGAACGCAATGAGGCTACGACCGATAAGTTATTCCTTGCTGCTGTTGCCCTTGGACTTTTGGCTCTCGGGTAAGTTTATTATTTTATTCTCCCCCTCTATTTCATTACTAGAACCAAATCCCTTAGCTCCCCTTTCCTCTCTTAAATATTTTAATTCTGACATTTGCTTATTTGCATTCTCTGCCCCAAAACTGCGTATGGTTAATATTTTTGGATAACAGCTTTTTAGAAATATCATTTGACCTATTTTTTCACCCTTTTGGATGACATATGTTTTCCCTGATAAGTTATGAAGTATGAAATAAACATTACCCAAATAATCAGGATCTATGATCCCACCAGTGCATATTATATTTTTTAAACTTAAACTTGATCGCTCCCTAAGCATAGTAAAATGACTTTCGGGTGCTTTAATTTGGAAACGCAGGTCTATTTTGACGCAATTTCTTGGTAAAATCTTTATTAATCCAGGACTATAAAAGTCCAGACCTACAGATAGCTTTGTAGCCCGGGTAGGTTTTTTGATACTAGCATCTGAAGTAATTACAGCTGTCATTTTTTTTAGAACGGCGGCGGTATTGAGACTATGTTTTAAGAAGAGAAGGCAAAATATTTCCCAACCAGGTAAAGTTTTTTTTATCTCCTTTCTAATATGTTAATGACAATTATAAAAAATATGAGTATAGTAGTATAGATTATAATTAGATTTTTATTTAGTTTATGGTATTCACATCTGTTTAAAACCCAATATTCGCTATAAGTGATGTTACAGGGATGTAAATATTCTTTAATAATCATTTAATATAATTTAGTTAATAGTCTTTTTATATTTTAGATCCCGAACGAGACGAGAACCTTCAAGATAGTCAAGAACTAGAGTTGCGTCACCATCACCAACAACCCCCTCGGACAAATCAGGCGATAGAAATGATGCCCCAACCCCCTGAGATAAATCTAGAGGTATATCAAATAAGGCTTTTATATCTTCTGAAAGAAATTATTATTTTTACTTTTATAAAAGTCATTCTAAACTTAAATAAACTTTGATAGACAGTAGGCTATTTTTATTTGATTGCATAGAATCCCTGCTAATTATTTATAGGTGTATTAAACTAATTATTAGCTACCTAATTCATTAAGTTTTACTTTGCTTCTGTAACTTTAATATACTAAAATTTTATACTAGGTTTTTGGTAATTAAATTTCTTTAATTCAAATGATTTAATTTACTTCCTTCTAATTTACTTTAAACTCATCAAATCTTAAGTACCCTTTCTATAATATATACTGACTTTTTTCTGATCATGTATACTTTCAGATATTAAAAACATAAATTCCTACCTAATAAAAATTTTTTATTTATAGACTCGTCTAGCTGCGGAACTGGAACAGTCAAGAAACCCTTTCTTGCTGCCCGTGAATAGAGTAAGAAAAGTTTTCCTTATAAAACAAATCTTAACTACAGTACCTAGCTTACTATATGTGTAATTACAAATTTTATAAAAGTTTTACAGTATTTTAAAATTAAACTTTTCACCTATTATTTTTCTAACAAATTATTTGGTAAAGCTAGTATTGTTTTTAAGTTTTTAAAGTTTTTCATTAAAGTTTTAACTACGTTAAGAAGCATTGCCCTCTGTACTTGCTTAGCTAAACGCATATTAACTTCAATGTATTCAAAAAATGTTGATGACTTATTTAAATCATCAGTTTGCTTATTCTTTCTAATGCAATGTTTACTTTTTTCCTTATTCTTTAAGTTACTAATTTTCTGCATTAATATTAATCGGGTTTGTTGAATAAGCCATAATAAAATTTCTTCCATGAGTCGTAAATCTATATTGGAAGCTCTAACTATAATTTCATCCCTGCCCCTTAAATTAGAGGAGTTATTTCTAACTATAAGTTTATAGTTCTTTAGTTTGCACATCTTAAAGTTTTTTTTACTAAAAATTATTTCCTTATTACAATAAATGAATGTTAACCCATTAGTGACAATTCTACTTCCCGTAATCCGATTTTTGTGAAATTTTCAGGGTTTCTTAGTTTTTATCAAACTTAAACAAGTCTAGAAATAAGTTTTTTGATAATATGTAAGACAAAAAAGTTTTTTTTTTCGTTCAGTACTGCACGATTCGGATCGAACACTACTGCACGACACTAAAAATTGAAACACAATTGCACAAATAAACCATAATTATTGAGGGGATGGGGGAGGTGGGGGAAGGGGAATATTATGCTAAGATAAGTTGGCTTATATATATCTCCAGAGGCATCTTGATCACACATTGGGGGGGGGGGGGGGGGGGGGTATGTATAAAGTAGAACAAAAAATAAGCTGCTTCATTTCTAATCAATTTTCATTTAAGGATAACATCATCCATAAAAGCGAAACCTTGAAATAGTAAGGCAAACAAAAATTAACACTTGTAGAGTGTCAGAACTGAATAAGCAGAAAATTAATATATAAGTCTAAACAAAATTGGAAGCAAATTTGTTCAAACTTCTTAAATACAGGATACTGTATAAGGACATACTTACATTTTCAGGACTTGAATATAGAGATGCTTTGCTAATAACATTATTCCTTGTGGTAATAGGAATCAGTATTCAATTCTAACCTGTTTAAATTAAAGAAAAGAGTTAACTGTCCCAGACGGATGGACAGACCAACCCTAATTATAGCAAAATTTTAAAGCTTAACCTTTACAGATTGGTGGGGGGGAGGGCTTAATATGCCCCCAAAAGGATATTAAATATTTTTAGGGTACGTAAAAATTGGTTAAATTCGCCATGAATTTTGGACATTCTCTATATGCGCAGCGACTCTATAACTAACAGGGAGGGAGGGGACATGGGCTGTAAATTACACAGGTACCCAAAAGTGTATACCTGTGGGTATTTTTATTGCATTTTGGTTTGTTGTTTCCAAAAGAGTTGTGTCTAAACTTTTAAACCATTATTTTTAAATTACCGAATCAGTAATACTGTTTATCATCATTGGAGATATAATTGTATATCAATGTATCGTCCCAATGCATTATTCCTTTAGAATAGTTTTAAAATCTATTAATCCATCTTAACCCAAGACTACCTTATCAAACTAACATCTTTGTACAGGCCAAATATATATTTCAAAAACAAAAGTTTTCATTCTCAATCGTCCTGTAAAGGAAAAAAGTATATTTTTGAAAAATCTTAATCAGATATTTAATATTTCTATTTTTCTTTGATTTAATGAATCGTAGAGATGCATCGCATCATTATAAAATGTTGGGTAGGTAAAACTGCTGATTAAAATTAAATCTTTATAATTTATAATAGTAAAAACACATACCTATACAATTTTTTGACATTTTAAACATATTTACACTTGCGCTACATTTTTAATAGTGGTCTAACCAATACAAAACAAACAAAAAATCAGCTGAAATAAAGGGTTGAATCCATTTTTATAGAAGCAGAAATATAATCTATGATTACGGTTTTGACCCTCTAAAAAACGTAATATACCATTCAACTTTCCCCTCTCTTGGTGATGATATCATCAACGCCGATATGAATTTTGTAATCTACCAATCCAATTTTGCCTCTCTTGGTGATGATATCATCAATGCCGGTACGATTTTTGAAATGTCCCATTCCACTTTCAAGAGAGGCAAAACTGGAATGGTGGTTTACACTTTTAACATCGACATAATTGAAATCATACTAACTATTTTCAAATTATGTTAATTGTAGGAATGTTTAAAATACTATTTATAATTAAAATTTTTTTCAGTTGTACATAAACTCTCAAACAATTAGAATTGAGAAGGCTTGAATTAAGCGAAATATATTTTCTACAAAGAAGTGTGTTCTTACATGTGTAGTTAGCTCTAGCCGCGCGTTTTTTAAAAAAATTTTATGTAAAATAAAAATAATAAATAGAATATACCATTACTATTATGTCGATTTAAATAAGGAAATCAATGTTTATGAATATGCTGATATGTAAACATAAATGTACTATTCCAGTTTCGCCTCTATTGAAAGTGGAATGGTACATTTTAAAAATCGTATCGGCGTTGATGATATCATCACCAAGAGAGGGGAAAGGGGATTGGTAGATTACGTTTTTTAGAGGGTCAAAACCGTAATCATAGATTATATTTCTGCTTCTATAAAAATGGATTCAACTCCCTGTTGGATTCAACTGTTGAAGATTTTGAATATGCGTAGCAAGAGGGGATTGTGGTGTGGTTGTTGTTTTCATTATTTATTTTCTATTAGAATAATAATGACAAATAGTTATTTGTATATTTTAGAAACTTTAGCGTTGAGAGTACCTATCACATTCGAAAGACGTGAAACAATACTTTCTACTTTAGAATTTTGATGTAAAGAAAGAAGTTGATTATTTGTAGGATATTTCTATAAGGGAACTAGACTTAAAAAAACTCAACTTTCATAAACTTAACAATTAAAAATGTCTTCAATAATTGTATAATTTTAATACAACCCTTTTACCCTCCAAAAAACTTATTACCCTATTATTGCGGCGCTACTTTTAAATATGTTTATCCTTGTTTATTTGCTGTGAGAGGGCTAAAAATTTGTATCAATTAAATTTAGTAGCGAAGCTACTTTATAGTTCTAAATGTGGCTATGTCTAAAAAGTTTTTTTGTATTATACGTCAGCTTATTCTGATAGAAGAAAAATCTTAAATATGAAGATTTCTAAAAGCAATAAGCATCGAGTTTTACTTTGTCAGTCGGTTTTAGGCTATTTAGAGGTGTATTTATTTAAGAATACTTATTGCATATATGAAAAAATTATATGGATATAGATAGATTTAAATGCTTTTTGATAGAAATGAATTTTAGAAAACACATGGAAAGATAGATAGACATACAGACATCCATTACATATTGATATATTGAAAGAAAAAATTTATTTCTATAGATTTTGATCTATCCATCCTATTATAGAAAGCTTTTAGTTTTTTTTATGTTTGTCTGTCAATATCTTGCCAACCACTGAACCGATTGAGTTCTCCATTTTAGGAAGCTTCACGGGATTGTTTAAGGCTATAACATATGTCATATATATGTAAGTCTTTGGTTAGTTTTAGGCTATTTTACTTCTCCCTCCATTAGATAACAATGGCCCAGCCGATAGCAGAGAAAACTTTAGAGAAAGGAAATGACATAGAGAGAGAGATACATTGAAAAAGAAAGAGAACAGGAGAAAATTTGAGAAATTGTCTTTTTTGCTACTAGACAAGATAAGGACGTTTTATAGTTGTTGTTAAGGTATAGCAAGTGTTTTTAAACATAGATAGATAGATAATGTCAATACGAAAATTAACAGAATATCTATAGTCTGTCTGTCTGTGTATACCAAAGGATCTCGCTAAATGCTGAATCTGTTCGGTTATCCTTTACAGTGAAGCTTCTCATAGGTCCTGGGAAGATTTTCATCTATGAAACATTGCTAAAAGTTGATTTTTTGGAACATTAAATGTATTTAAAAATTATCGTTCTATAGTGTACGATCCCAATCGATCTATATTACACGAATTTATAGATCGTTCAATAGTGCACGTTCCGAATCGTTCATTATTGTACGACAATTAAATGTGAAAAAAAGCGCATTAAAAAAACACCTATGTCTAAAATTCTTTTTTTGTTGTAAAATATATAAAAAATACTAGATGATAAGTCTACCTTTTTAAAAATATTTAAATCAAATGAGTATTTTTTACCTTCTTAAAAATATTTTTTTCGAATTTGATGGTGAAGCCATAACAAATGGTTTTGTACTAATTTATGGTTGACCAATACCAAACTTATATAATAGAATGTTTTGCCCATATCCTGACTCTATAATATTCATTAAGCCGAAAAAGACCTAAACCTTCAAATTTCATGTGTTTTTTATGGTTTTTTAAATCGTGCATTATTGCACGAATTGTCACGAATGGGTTAATCAATTTTAATTTTGTTTCAGATGGTTCCAAACCCCAATATACATAACTGGTAAAAAACTCTGCTTTCGGACTTTTTTTTTCGGACTTTCAACTTTTGGACTTAAACTGTGATAAAAATTGTGATAAAATATACAAATTCAAAATTCTTTAAATTTCAATATACATAACTGGTAAAAAAAACTCTGCTTTCGGACTTTTTTCGGACTTTCAACTTTTGGACTTAAACTGTGATAAAAATTGTGATAAAATATACAAATTCAAAATTCTCTAAATTTCACCACCAAAAATCTCATAAAATTAGTGAAAAAAAATTTTTTAAATCAAAAGAAATTCTTCATAAATTGTAACAAAACATTTCAGTTTAAAGTTTCTGGCTTAAGTGATAAATATTACTTTTTTTAACTACCTCAATAATTCAAACATAATAAACTACCTCGTGTCTTTTCGTGATAGTAAGCAAACTAAGATCTCAAAGCTTAAATACTTATTATTCTATTTTCTTATATAATTTGGCATGTATAATAAAGATTTCAAAATTTCAAAATTCCTCCATCAAATTCTTATAAAAACAGTGATAAAATTATAAACTAATTCAACTACTATGTAATTTATGAATAATGTTTTGTTTTAAAGTTTTTGGCCTAAATAATAACTATATTTTTTTTAACTACCTCAGAAAATTCAATTTTGATAAGCTACCTTATATATTTTTTACTCAAATTTATACTTTAAAAATTGTAAATAACCTTTTGTTTTAAACTTAAACTAAATCTTTCAAAAATTGTAAATAATATTCAAACTTAACTTAAGTACAGTGTTGTTTTTAAAACGTGATTCTTCTTAACAAATATTTGACCTCCTCAGTGGTAAAAACTTATTATTTTTTTTAATTAGCGCAAAACTTATAACTAAATGTTTCGGTTCAATCTTTCGATATAAATTTTAAGTTCCTTTTAGATTTAAACTTCCAATCATACAAATAATGTTAATTATGTAATAATCTTTTAATATACATCTTGTTTATAGGAGAAGTCTTAGTCTAGATAATTAAAGAATTAAGTTAAGCCTGTTAATTGGATAAATATGTTTATAAAATCTTGCTTCTTGATAAAATTTTCCCGCTATAATTATTCAAAATCTTTTTTCTGTACTTCAATTCTATTTTAATTACCCTTTTATATCCTAATATATCTTAACCTAATCTTAATCTAACAAACTCAATATATAAAGTCTTATTTCAATAAACTTAATTAAACTTTCTTTTGGGGAGGCATTTAAGTTCAAACTAATATTTCTCTTACACTAGAATTTAGTTTTTAAAGTATTGTCCTCTCTCTTTCTTGTAGCATTTGTTAAGATCTTTACAACCTAGGTGTATTCAATCTTAAGTAGGTGTAGATATTCTACTACAGCTAATCAATTTAATGATTATTATATAGTTGATTTTCATTTTCGAGATATGTGAACAATTTTATTTAACTAAAGGTCTTTACAACCTGGTGTATTTAACCTATAGATAATATCATTCTTTTTGTTAGGTATTCTTTTTGCCATTTTTAGAGGAAATATACTTGGGTTCCAAAATTGTACTGCTTAAAGAAACACTAGAATTTATACTTTCATTGCCTCAACATATAAGAGTTTAATTAAGATGCTTAAAGGTCCTCTATATATATCTATTTATTTAAAGTTTAAATTTTACTTTAATAATTACTTAGATAATTTTTTTTTATGTTTTCAACTAAAACTCAACAGTTATTATATTTGGAAAGAAAAACTGGCTTTGTTAAATTTAAATGAAATAAACTTTCCTATATTACTCTTTAATTTGTTGAAGATCATAGGGAATATTACATTAAAATATTTTTCTAATTTTACTTAGGAATCTACAATTTCAAACGTAAATCTAAAATCTTTTAATTAGAAAAAAAAATTAAAGGAATTTTAATAATCTTTCAAAAAATTTCACTATGTAAAAATTATGATAAAACTTAAGGCAATAGTTCTACACTTTTGTATTACATATATCTAGTTCTAGACTCCTTCCTAAAACATAAAATCCTATCTAATGTAAGCTATATACTCTATCTTATAAAATTTGTTGAAAATTCAAATGATATTATAAAATAAAGCCTACCAGAAAATCTCTTCATTCTTTAATCACTTAAAGTTTTATGTTTCACCGACAAAAGTTAGTTCTAAACATAACTGCTTAAATAATTTTTCCGCCTTATATATTAAAACCAAAATATGATTGAAACAAAGAAAAGTTTTTATTTGTAGTTTCTCTTTAATCGAGCCCGATCTTTAAAATTCTATTACAATGTTGAAAACACATATGATATTAGTCTTAAAGTTACTCAATATTTTCTGAAAGAAAACTTTTTATCAAAAACCCGAAAACGCTTAAAACTAGTTAATAATAACAGTTTTTTCCATGTATAGGGATGAGATACACTTTACTTTGAATATTTTAAATGCATTGGAATGAGATACACTTTACTTTGGATATTTTAAATACATAAGGATGAGATATTTTCACCTTGTTAGATTACCTATTTTGATTCAACTGGTTTTTTTTTTAATTATATTTTATATTTCCGAATAGATAATTTGCTTTTTAGGTTATCGACTGGAAGAAGAATTCTACTGGAAGGAGAATAACAAATGGTTAAAACATTGTTTTAACTAAAAGTTGTCAACCCCCCCCCAAAAAAATATTGTAAAATTTACTTTTAAAACTGATACTTAGAACTACTGTTCAACTATAACATTGCTTAAATTTTAACGTCTACTTCTAGATCTCAAAGGTATTGTTTCCAATCTGTTTATTATAAGTTTTTTAGAGCTATTTCGAGGTTTGTAATGTGCTTTAATTTTTTCATATAATTCCTTGGATCCAACTCCCAAAAACGCTATTGAGGTAAACACAAAAATATTAATGAATATCTGATAATATGAATTTTTGAAGTAGTTACTTATATGTTTAATAATTGTAGCTTGTTCCAGATTACTTCTGGTATCATTAACTTTTAATTCCAATAGATGTCTTTGATCAGATGTTAACGAGGAAGAAATTACTTTAAAATTAGATTGTCTTACTATTACCACATCTCCTTTGTGAGGTAGATTAAATTCCAATTTCCCATTAAACATAATATGTACCGGGTAATTTGAACTATTTAAATCCTTTTGAAGCCCTATCACAAATGCTTTACCTATTTTATCATCATGTTTAAAAAGCAAAATTCCCTCGTTTGTAATTTGAAATAATTTTGTATTGCTAATAAAAGGACAATATTGAATAATAAGGTCAAATTTCTTATCATTTATATGTTTTAAACAAAAAGTTATAGCTTCATTTAGTCCCAATTGTTTTTCATCCTCAGTGATAAATTTAGCAATCTTTTGGTTTTCTGTATTGTAGTAATAATAAGAATCTAAAGAAATTCCCGAGTATGGTACCGCAATCAAAGAATTATATTTAATTTTGTTTGATAAAATATTCAATTCTAAATAGAATGTTGGTTTACTATCAACCAGACCTGATCCTATAGAATTGATATTTACTAAATCAGAGTGTTTATTTTCAGGAGTCAATTTTCTTCTAAGATCATTTTTTACAACCCCTTGGAAACAATATTTGAAAGTTACTATCCAGTTTTCCAGAAAACTTATTAAAATTCTTGCAGGAATATAGAGATTATTAAATGTAAGGTCTACCCCTCTAATAAAAGTATTATCTTTTTTCATTGCTTCAGCTATTGAAGGTATAGGTTCAAAAGCTTCTTTTAAATATTTTTGAAGCATCTTAAAATTGTCTAAATGGAAAGATTGTTTATTTTCATTTATTATATAATTTACTTTGAAATCTGCATTAATTTGTTGATCTAGAGCTGTCATATGAGAAATCATAGTATCAATTTCCTTTGATAATTGATCATATCTATTTGCAAGTGTAAAAAATTTACTTAAACTAATAGCTATATTTGAACCTTTTGCTTCAATTTGAGCTTTATCATTATTTAGTTCAGTTTTTAATTCAGTAAAAGATGTTTGGAAGAGTGTATTTACATCCTTCATATTCTGGCTATAGTCAAAAATAATTTTAACAACTAATTTAGTTGAATCTAAATATTTATCTCGGTTATTTTTTTCATGATAGAAAAATTCTATCACATCTTCCGAACATGAAAAAGTTATAAAAGTAGCTAAAAATACAAGATTCTTAATGATTGAGTTTTTAAAATTTATTTTGAGTCAAAAATATTAGTTGCTATTATGTTGCTCGTATGGTTAAAATAATTATATTTAAAGCATGACGCAATCTTAAAGGAAGTTTAAAACAAGAAATTGACACTTGTCATTTCCATTTCTGGTTTGTGTCTACTAGAGATATCACAAATAGAATGAGCAACAAAAATTTTAATTTTATCCTATTTTAATGGAACTAAATATTTTAGATATCATATAGTGTATTTTTATTTACTTACTGCATAAATTAAAACCTTTATCATTACTTAAAATTATAAAACTAAAGAACTTTAGACAAAAATTTGATTAAATAAGACTTTAAAGTAATGAATCTAATCTATACTTTTGCTCGTCTGTTTGTATGTCAAATGTTATTTGTTTTGGTGTTTCTTCAGTCTTTACAGAAGAAAGTAAATTTTGAATTAATTAGAAAGAGGTATATTTTTTAATGATTAAATGGCCTGATAATAGTTAATTAATCTATAATTCTAGATATCCAGGCTGAGACTGGATTTAATTTTACAATAACAATAATATATGATGATAATATGTTTTAAGTGCTACATAATATTTTATTCATATCCTCAAAAAAATTACATCTCCTGCTTGAAACGCTCTAGTGATTTTATTTCTATTGGCCTTTGTTCTATAATAAATTTTCTCGTAGTTTACAAACTTTTTGTCAAGCTTAATTGTTGTTTCAAAGAATTATACACTGCGAGAAATTATAGGATGAAATTTTGGTACTAAAGGTTAATATAAATATCATTTACTAAAATATGACTCAATACCAAAACTAATTGATTAGGTGTAAAACCTGTCTTTGCTATACGATTATAGTAATGTAATTGAGCGCCTATAGATGGTAAAAAAAATGTCCAATTTAAATTAGGTTGATTAGATAATATCTTTTTCATTATTTATTTAACTAGCCCCACATAGCTCTCTGCTGTTTAATTAGACATTTTAAAGAAATTTGATAAATAAATAAATTAACAACCCAAAAGAGCTAATAATTTGATTGTTTTATTTGAGCTAAATAAACCAGCGTTATTTGCTGTTCCTAAACCTTTAGTAAAATCCATGTGTATCTATTTCAGAACTCTAGCTGTTTGTGGGAAAACCATTAACTTTTTTGCCTTTATAAAAATATACATGCTACACATATACTTGCATATTTATGACGCAATTTCTGTAAGTTTGAATTACAGTAATTTATTAAATTGTCAATCATTTTCTTAGGACCGCCATGGTTTACAGATGTATAAACCATAGCTAGATATTTATCCAAAATACTATCAGGCATATCAATTCTGGAATTAAATACTGTTCTAGCATTATGTTCAGCTAAATTCTTTAAGAAATGCTAACCCAAAAATTTAAGAATCTAATTCATTTCTTATTATATTTTCCATCTATGTAGAAAGTAGAACGATGTCTGTCTGCCTGTCTAAAAATTAAGATCTCAGTAATTACTGAACCGATTGGGCTCTTTTCTTCAGGGAATAAACCTAATGGTCCTGTGATGGTTTTAAGCTATTTTCTTTTAAACTAGAAATAAAGAAAAGGTTGAAACCCCCTCCGAAATTCTAAAATACAAAGAATTATGTCTATCAAACTTCTTAGGGCAAGGCCCCTAGAGGCTAGTGCCGAAGCCGCGAGTTGCTTTTAAACTACTAATTTTATAATTAACTAGAAAATTGTAAAATTTCATTTTATTCCCTTTTCTCTTATTTACTACATTACTTTCTATTGTTTTTCATTATTTACGATTTTACTTGGAACTGTTTTTCTGTCAATTTTGATCTGTCAATCTCAATAAATGGCAAATTATTTTCTACCCATACACGCCACTCTTTTACAGTCATTATTGTTTGTTTGGACATGTAGGTATTTAAAGAGTCTTTTACAATATATGGTGATTTAATTTGAGCAATGTCAGGTTTACTATCTTGAAAAACGCGACTTAAAAATTCGTTGGATTATTTTCAAATTTTATGAAAACTAAACCTAAATTTGGCTAGTCATATTCTATCTTAACCCCCCCTAATTACTAATTTTAGTATGACTGTCTTAAACATCTTAATTATACAGATAATAAAGACATTTATTGTTACAGGTTAAAACAGTTCATTAGCAGTTACTATTTTTCTAGTGGCTTGTAATAACCCTAAAGTTGCATATAAAATAAAACCACAATTAGAAACTTTTTATAGTAATTATGAAAATTGCTTCATACTGCCCTATCATTGGTCAATTGATATGTATACTGACCTACCATTGGTAATAAAGATAATAACCTTAGAAACCTTTTACAGTCATTATAAAATTACTTCATACTGGCCTATCATTGGTCAATTGATATGTATACTGGCCTACCATTGGTAATAATAATAATAACTCCAGAAACCTTTTACAGTCATTATAAAATTACTTCATACTGGCCTATCATTGGTCAATTGATATGTATACTGGCCTGTCATTGGTAATAATAATAATCTTGTATTATACTTATTGTCATTATGCTCAGTATCTAAGATATGTTTGTACATAATATGTTCTCTAATAGTTCAATACAAATATTCTCAAATATTGCTCCAAACATATAAATAGTAAAGTTTTAGACTATTCTTGATACCCTATTATTATTGAGTAAATTCTAGGTTATTTTGTATCGTTTTTTCAATAAATTTGTAGTAAAGAACTTATTATCATGTGCTTTATTAGAAAATGAATTTTCATAAAGCACACTCTCTCTATTTCGTTTTATTAATAATACTTTATTGGGCTTTAAAATAATTGTCATTTGAGTTTTTTGAAAAGATTTGAATAGTAAAGAAGATTTTTCAATATGACTTTGATAAGCACTGGTAGTAACCCACGAAGGAATTGAATTTTCATTAAAATTAAAAATATATTCTCTATCTTCAAATTCAGGATAGATACCATTAAGTCTCATTGCTATATTTAAGGTATCTCTAAAATATTGGGCCTGTTGCCTTGGTAGTTTTTTCCTTTGTAAAATAAGGTCAGTCAAATAGTTACATATAGTTTCAATTTCCATTTTAAGGTGATACATTTCCATGTTTAGTTTTTTTTGTGATATACTATGTATGTGAGAGTATTTATGAATACTTCCAAGCTTAGAAATGTATACTTTTTTTTTATATATTACAGTATTAATTGTTTATTTTCAAAGACTAGAGAATGATCAAAAAGCTACTATAAATATGGCAAGGACTTGGCCAATGGTTCCAAAAATCGTTAAATTTCAATTTAATTGATGATGGGATATCATAATATGATTCCAATTAATTTAGAATCCAAATTGAACTGAATGTTCAACATCATAATAATTTTTGTTAAGTTCATAGTTTGGTATTACTTTTTATTTAATGTTTATCTGTTAAACTGACCTTTGGATCATTTACATTAATATTTATTGCTGTATAATCTAATAGATCTGGCGAATGATTTGAAAAGCTAATATCAACCTTATAACATTTTGATTTTATCTTTGACTTTTCTTTGAAAAACTAGAGGTTCATTTATGACAATATTTTTAAGTGAAACCTCTTTTTAACATTGGGTAATTTACTTTGTGATATAATAGATACTTTATCTGTTTTAAGCCTTTTCATTTATCGTTTAATATGTTTTGAATTATCTTTAATAGGATACAATGTGTATTGCTTATTAAATAAATCAATTATTGCTTTAATTACCCAAGAAAAAGTTTTATTACTTAAATTTTCAACTAAGGCATTTACTACATACTGATATTGTTATAAATTTTTACTACAGTTGCTATTATTTTTAGTCTATCCATTTTATCATATAGAACTTTATATTGTAAAACTAATAATTTGATTTCGATTACATATTTAGATGATTTTGAAAATACAGAAGCATTTAAATTACTAAAATATCTGTAGAATATGGACTGTTTATTATCCTATTCCCATATTTATTACGTTGAATTACTTTAATAGTATTTTCTAGACTACTAGGCATTAGTATTGACCAAATAATGTTTGCATTCTTGATGCAATAATAAAGGTGAATCAGTTAGAAATTGATCAAATAAATCAACTATCAAAATTCTATACTAAGTACTGGCCCTCTCGTAAAAAAAACATGGACATATAAACTGAGCCAATAACATCAATAGTTCTATTTGTTATACCAGATACTTCATAATTACTTTCTTTTTATTTAAGACAAGATATTTTGTTTACTTTATTCAGAACAAAGTCTTAAAAATATAAGAATTTCATTATACAGGTGTCAGCTCCTGTATCATACATGCCTGTGGTTTGTTTAGATTTTGAATCTTTAAATGAAAATTTACATGGTATATATATTTTTCGTCCTATATCTACAGAAATATTTACGCTTTTCAGCTCCCCAGAGGGTGGGTTTTGAAAAGATTTGTTTTTTAAATTTAGATATTTTTTTATGCTAAATTAACTCCTAATTGCTTACTAAGTTGCCACCTCTCTTCAGCATTAGGATATTTCCATCTACCCTGCATTTTAAGTTGTTTTGCAACTGGCCTTATAAAACACCTGTAAGATGGATGAAATAAAGTTTTACCAATCTCATTTTTACAGACAAGACAAGGTTTAGAAGTTGAGACCGTATATTTTATAATTCTTTCATCATTTTTCATTTCTCAACAAAATTTGTCGCTAGTGTGGGTGCCTTTACCACATAAATTACATTTTAATTTACCATTTACTTTAACATGGTTTCCATAATCTTTACTGTTAGTATTTTTATCATTATTTCTGCTATTTTTTTTAGAGCTATCTCTTAAAGGAATATGCTTAGGATTTTGTTTTATGTTATCTCTATAATAATAATCTTTATATCTTTGCTGACTATCATTATTATATATAGTGCCTGCAGGGCTTATATTGTTAAAAGATTGAGAATTAAAGTTGCGATAATTTCCATTCCCTAAAAATTCTACTTGTGATTGATCTTAGATATTTTTTGCATGCATATTGTTTCTTGCAGAAAATATAGGTGCAGGGATATCACTCACTTTTGACTTCTCAACCCTATTATACCTTTTTCTATTGTTATCTCTTTTGTAGTTTAAATCAATAGCACCAGCCTACTTTCTAAGTGCTTGTACTAATTCAGAAAATGATGGGAGTCTACCTAACTCTGAACCTAAATCAGCTCTAATCTTTACCCCGTCATTTATTGATCCATCAGGTAAATTTTTTAATAAGTATCCAATAGCAGTTAAATTATAAATTTGAGTCCTAGCAGGCTCTTCATGTTCTAAACAAGCTCTTTGACATAGAGCCAAAATTTTACTAACAACTTTATTAAATGTAGGATCCTTAGGCAAAATAAAATTCTCAAGTTCTAATTGGGCATGCTCAGGCCTTAATCTTGTATCATATTTAGTTAATAACGCGTTATATATTTCAAAAAGTGGTATATTTCCATCTACCATTGTAGCTACACTATCATATACTTCTCCTGTTTTGCATCTTAGGAGTGTTTCTTTAAATGTATGCTCAGATAATTTACATTGAGCTTGTGCCGCATTCATATTTCTCAAAAATTCTACAACGGAAGGAGTGCCAAAACCGCTAAATTTATGTCTAGTAGGAAAAGTGTGATTGATTAGACCTAACTTTTCATCAGAAATAACTGAAATAGAACTACAATCAAAACTTGGGGGGAAAATTGTTTCAGCATGATTGATATAGTTACTAAAAGCTTTTTCTCTAACATGTTTCTGTAAGGCCTCATTAACACGTTGTTCTACTAAGTCTTCAATCTTACCCACTCTCCTATTGACATTATCATTAATACTAGTTTTTAAGTCCTTTAAATGTTCATTAAAATCATTAACAGTTTCATCTACTGATTTACCTTTAGGTAGATTTGTTTTCTTATTCAAATCATTTATTTGAGCAGTTAATTCAAGCAATATACGGCCTAAGTTATTATCAATAGTATTATTAAACTTAATATCTTGTTTTAGTATCTCAACAGTATCATTCATATTATTTACTAAGTCTAAGTCTTCTGCATTTCTAGACATAACTCTTTCAGTAATATTAAACTCAGGACTAGTTTCATCTTCTACTAAATCCTGAGACGAGATTGGTAAACTTTCTAAGTCCCCTTGTCCGTCGGACTTAATAAGATTTGACATATTTCTCAAATAGTCAATATATTTTTCCCTACTTTTACTACGTTTTCTTAGTAATTTCATTTTAAATAAGTATTAAAAGATCCTTAATAGATGTTAAAATATGACTGACTAAAACCACTTTTGGTTTAAAAAATTGTGGGATCAAAAATTGATAAAGTAATGAAAAATATAGATGTTAATGAAATTATTAAACTTGAGATACAAATATAAAAATTAATTTTGCTGGCTAAAATTTCTTTTAATTAAAACTTGAGATACTAAATTTTAAAACTTGAGATACAATTATAGAAGTTAGTCTAACTGATATAAAACTTCTTATTAAAGCTTATTAAAGAAGCTAGTCTAGTTGATATAAAACTTCTTAAAGGATTCCTCCCAATTTTCTTTGGTACAATAATGCAAAAAGAACCCTTTACTTAAAACTCACCGCGGATTTAATATACAAATGTAAAATTACTCTAACTGATATCAGAACTTTCTATAAGATTCCTCCCAAATTTTTTTTTGGTACAGTAATGCAAAAAGAATCTATCTCAAAACTTGCGGACTTAAAAAATGGAAATATAAAATTATTGTAATTGATATAAAACTTATTAGAAGATTCCTCCCAAAAATTCCTTTTGGTACAGTAATGCAAAAAGAATCTATCTCAAAACTTGCGGACTTAAAAATGGAAATATAAAATTATTCTAATTGATATAAAACTTATTAGAAGATTCCTCCCAAAAATTTCTTTTGGTACAGTAATGCAAAAAGAATCTATCTACACTCCTTTTTTAAATTATTCTTACCAACTGTCTGGTACAATAATGGAAAAAAAATATATATGAAAATTGTACTTTAGAAATATTCTTACCAATTTTCTAGTACAATAATGCAAAAATAATATACCTGGAAAAATTGTACTTTAGAAATATTCTTACCAATTTTCTAGTACAATAATGCAAAAAGAATATACCTGAAAAAATTGTACTTTAAAAATATTCTTACCAATTTTCTAGTACAATAATGCAAAAATGATATACCTGGAAAAATTGTACTTTAGAAATATTCTTACCAATTTTCTAGTACAATAATACAAAAAGAATATACCTTAAAAATTTGCACTTAAAATATTCTTACCAATTTTCTTGTAAACTATTGAAAAAAAAATATATATATAAACTTCACTTTAAGATATTCTCACCAATTTTCTAATACACTATTCACTATTGAAAAAAAATATATATGTAAGAATTTGCACTTCACTTTTTAGTTATATTACTTTGCACTTCACTTTTTAGTTATATTACTTTGCACTTGCACTTTAACCTTTCTGAATCTCCCTATAATGTAAAACCTGTTCAGCTTTAGTTTTTTTTTGATGTAAAAACAAACTAATATGCACCCCCCTTTACACCAAAAAAAAATATTGAACAACCCGATGTTGCACCAAATGATATGTTTTCTCCCAATTCTAATAAAACGTGCCAAGTTTCAGAACAAGAAGAGAATACCAACCAAGTTGAAGCCAATCTCCAACTCATATGACAAAGCATAAACTTAGCTACCAAACCGAATAAGTTAAACGCAATATTGTCAAAGTTTACAACATTTAGCTGGTTAGACTAAATTGATTCAAGTGATAGATGTGATAAACAATTCAACTTTGCCAAAGAAAAACAGTTCAATTCAATACTTTAAACTTAGATTAAAATTATGCTATGAAGTACTTATAAGCTATAATTTGTGAGAATATTAAATAAAGCTAGATTTTCCAAGAATAAATAAATAAAGATTTATCCAATGCTTAATTAAACTCTAGCAAGCTACCAGATGTATTTTGCTTTTCTTATAACAATAGAAACTCAGAGTAAACTGCATAGCCGACTTATACAAGTACAACTTGATGCGCTACCGTACCCTTACTCCTAGAATCCAAGCTATTAAGCTACAGAGCTGTACTAATCAGTGTCCCAAAATCTAATTCAGCATGTATTATACAACTTAATATTTCTTATCAAGCATCCTTAAAGAGAGGTACAACTATAGAGGTTCCCATGTTCCGGTGTGCTCTAGGGCCTCTAGAGTGTCAACCGGTGCGAGTGTCCCCCTAGGGCCGCGACCAATGGCCACAAATATACTAGCATTCTCTAGGGCCTCTAGAGTGTCATCTAGTTGCAATTGCTTGTACACAAGGTTCTCAATTGCATTTGTGTCGTGCGTTTCAGTCCCTAAAGCTCCAAACGCCTACAGATAGCTGTCCTTTAATCTCTAGTAATTTTGCAAAACTTAAAATATTTGTATCTACTATATATGTAATTGCTAACCACGTTGATTCCTAACCCTCAACTAAGAATGATTCTATTTTTGCACGTGAATAATTCCTAATCAAGTTGGAGGAAAGAACTCCACTCTTTACTAACGTTTTCCAAAGGTACTAGGGCTTTCTAACAAGCTTTGATATTAGCAACTACTTTGAATTTCTAAATAAAAGGAATCATCAAAGTATTTTTGAAGTTACTTTATATTTAGACAATATAATAGCAAAGGTCCTTTAATAAGTTGTACATGTAGACTATCATAACCTAATGAATATCAACTATATACATAATCACTAATCACGCTATTCCCTCCGCAGGAATAACTCCGCTCTTTACTAATCGCTTCCAAAGGTACTAGGACTTTCTAACAAGCTTTAAATTAGTAATTATTTTGCTTTCTAAGAAAAAGTCTATTAGATAAAGAATATTTAAATAATAAACATTTACAAAGATAATATAGAGGCAAAGGTCCTTTAGTAAGTTATGATATGCTTATAAGTTAAGTTTTTAAATTAGTTTTACTTTTACTCTTAAACTGCTCAAGTAATGGCAAAATTAATACAAAGACCTAAGTGTTGTAAACACTTCCACGCGAGGATCTCCTATTATTTATTAACTTTTGTGCAATAAAGAACTGTTGTCTCACAACTTCAAGTTCAAATTATTCAATATATACCAAAGTGAAAAATGTACTAAGTGTTTATTGTTTATACTTTATTGTTGATTAAATGTGAGTATCATAGTTTAGTATTGTATTCTAACATAAGTATAATAATGTTTTTTAAGTTATTTTCAATTATTTTATATAAGGTTAAATATGTTTTATGACAGTTAAAACATATCTTTGGATTTGCAAAGTGTAAACCATAAGTTCTTAATAAGAAAGTAAACTTTAAACTTATAATATTTGATTCTTTAAGATTTTCTTTACACTTGACATGTAATTGTTTGTTATCCAAATACTTTGAATAATAATCATCAAACTTCATTATGTTTTGTAAATTTACAAGTCCAAAGATATAATAGTTAAACTTAGATAAATTTGCTAAAGATAGATTTTTTTAAGCAGCATAAGTATATGATTTTTCAGAACTTAGACTATTTCTCTAGTTTTGAGCTTCATTTGATTTTTACAAGTCCCAACAGGGAACTTGTAAAATTTCTATAAATCTCAATAAGAGTAAAACAGAAATTAAGATAAATGAAAAATTGATACACATAAAAATAAACACCATTCTTATAAAAACTAACAGAATGGTTAAGAAAAGAGAGAGTATACAGATAAACACATTAGATAGGTTAAACATTTAAGAGATACAGAGGTTAAATAAAAGGTTACGAGTGAGTGGGTGTGCAAAGTCCACTGAAAACCAGACACCTTGCTGCTCTATTTATACTAAGATCTTAGAATGTTCCAGAATTTGGTTAATGGCATAATATGATGCAATCCTAGCTTTTTTTGTGCATTAAAAAGTATAACAAAAACTTCTACATTAGTTTTTGTCATATAATAAAGAAGTTTCTGGAAATTTACATATGATGCAATACTAGCTTTTTATGTATTAAAAAGTATAATAAAAACTTCTACATTAGTTTTTTGTCATATAATAAAGAAGTTTCTGGAAATTTACATATGATGCAATACTAGCTTTTTATGTATTAAAAAGTATAATAAAAACTTCTACATTAGTTTTTTGTCATATAATAAAGAAGTTTCTGGAAATTTACACATGATGCAATATTAGCTTTTTATGTATTAAAAGTATGACAAAAACTTCTACATTAGTTTTTTGTCATATAATAAAGAAGTTTCTGGAAATTTACACATGATGCAATAATAACTTTTTATGTATTAAAAGTATGACAAAAACTTCTACATTAGTTTTTGCTTGTATGATTAAAGTGTTTCTTAGAACATTCTAGTATCTATATACAATTATATAACACAAAATAATGATGAAATTATTGAATCACAATAAATAACTATACTTTTTGTTTCCTACAAAAAGTCTAGAATATTCTAGATATAACTGTGAACTATTGTGCAATCTTTTAAACATAGTTTTTGCTCTTGTAAAATTGTAGCAAAAACTGCACTTTCTGTGGGAAACTCAAAATATACTAATACTTGTTTTTTTATTTATTTTAAAATTACAATTCTTTTTATGTTTTTTTTTGTTAATTTTTTTTTTTAGACAACTTATTTTCTATCTAAATTTACTGGACTTTAGTCAAATTGATTTTGGTGTATTTTTTAATAAAAGCAAATCATGTCTAGGTGTAGTCATCATTTCTAGATAGATAGATAGATACACCTGGTTTACTTGACACTTGTCTAGGCATAGTCATCATTCCTAGATAGATAGATATATACCTCTGGTTTACTTGACACTTGTCTAGGTGTAGTCATCATTTCTAGATAGATAGATATATACCTCTGGTTCACTTGAAGCTTGTCTAGGCATAATAATTATTCCTATATAGATAGATAGATACACATGGTTCACTTGACACCTGTCTAGGTGTAGTCATCATTTCTAGATAGATAGATATATACCCCTGGTTCACTTGACACATGTCTAGGTGTAGTCATGATTCCTAGATATAAAGATAGATAGATATAAAGATGAATAAATAGATAGATAGTAAACCTGGTCTGCAAGCAGGACTTGGAGTAGCTGAGTCTTCACTAACTTCTGGCAAGGTTTCTAGTAAAAAAAAACAAATCTAATAATTACTACCAATAAAAAAAAAAATTTTAAATTATAGAAGCAACTTATAAAGAATATATTCGTTGCATTAACAACTGTAAGGACTTTTCTTGAATTTAGATTGGTTGGTTCAGTAAGTCGTCCAAACGATTGTAATATAGAGAAGGGGTACATTTGTATAAGTTCATTGGGGATGTACATCAATTTATCGGCTTTATTGTCTTATTCCTTTAGATAACTGATAAATAAGCAGAAAGAAAGACATCAGGAAGAAGGGGGGGGGTACAATGTTACACTGTCTCTTACACCACTAATTGAAATCTACATAAGGAGTAATTTTTTTATCCCCATTGCACACTGGTCCGGAGGGGTCAACAATTCAATTTTTCCTACCCATCAATTTAGACAAAAGTTGACCTGCCAGCCTTCAAAGACATCCTGGGCCACCTATATTTTAAATATCAACCCATGTTGATAATATGTTTTTTGAAATAATTTGGGGCCAAAGCTGCAGAACTCTAAAATCTAAGAACGTATTATTGACATTGTTAAATTGGCTATACTTGCTTAAATCTGATAAAATCAAATATCCGCATGTTGGAAATTGTCCAACTAAAATAAGTCCTATATAAGTTCAAAAATTATTTATAACACAAAAAATGGTACAAAATGCAAAAATGTGGTTTTTTTTCTCAGTTTTTAAGATAAGGGTAAGGTTGGCAAAATTTTCTTATTGAGTACTCTCTGAGCTTTTCGCATGTTTATTAAAGAGAATTTGTTGATATTGTAAATAACTTCATATTTCACGATATATATGGCATCCGGTTTTGTTCGTTTTGTGCAATATCTTAAAAACTATTAGATCGATTAAATTTCATCGATGTTGTAATTTAAAATTATTCCGAACGCGTAGAGGGGGGAAGGATCTATTTTTGCGGAGTAATATCTGAGAAACAAAATGAAAACATACGAAATAGCTAAATAGTATAAAAATCTGTTATATTTCATGTAGATTAGTTAAAATAAATTTCTAAATGTCAATTTTATTGTTTTATATTCATATAATTGATATTATTCTTTCAGCCTACTCTTTATAAGTCTTCGTAAATCTGACTACTACGTACGCCTATTGAGTACTTAGACTGAGGTTATACAATACATATTAATAACCGAGAATACATACACAAATATTATAAAAATCTGTTATATTTCATATAGATTAGTTAAAATAAATTTTTAAATGTCAATTTAATTGTTTTATATTCATATAATTGATATTATTCTTTCAGCCTACTCTTTATGTGTATTCGTAAGTCTGACTACTACGTACGCCTAGCGAGTACTTAGACTGAGGTTATACAATACATATTAATAACCGAGAATACATTCACAAATTCAAAACATAAACAATTAACAAACGCATTCATTGCAGGCGCGCTATAGCCTTTAATGAAGGAATAACAATTGATTAAAATGATTTTTAAATGGATTAAAGACAATATAGTTAAAATGATCAAGATATTAAAAAATTAAAATCGCGCAATTATTTAAATTCAGCTGGTGAAAAAACAGTTAGACGTACAAAATTTTTTACTTCACATGAAATTTAGCCAATACGATTGTCTTTAAAAAAGTATTTCATAGTCCTCTTGATTGGACAGCTCCTTCCCACCCTAAATGTCGAATAAAACCTCGGGAACAGCGAAAAGCAGACTTTAAAGGTCATTTTAAAGGTCTTTGACCTTCGAGGTCATATATTTTTTTTCTCATAAATGGACTCCCTGACCCCTAAAACCCCCAATTTGCCGTATTGGGCATTAAAATCGGCCTAAAAACGGCTAAAAACGAATTGTTGACCCAAAACTGCGTTTTCAGACCAGTGTGCATTGGGGATAAACATCAATTCATTGACCATTGTCTTATCCCTGTAAAACCCTAACGAAACAAACACTTTTAAAGTATCTTTCTTTATCTACAAAAGAAGTAATATCTTTTTAAAAGTAATTCTAATTTTTTAAATGAATTACATGAAACAAAATACTTTTAAAGGCCATAATTGGTATTTTTTGTTCAGGGATAATAAGATTATTTTCCTAGAGGTAAAAGTCCACTGCATACTGAACGTCTTCTATTGTACATCTCCTAAAATATTATTTTTTAAAAGAAGGTGTCCTAACTTTTGTGATTTTCCTTTAAAAATAGCTAGTCAGTGTTTTTAGTAAGTAGTAGATGTAAAATGATCCATAGAATTTAGATATGCTATCGTTTTTTTGTATGCCTCTTATTTTTAAAGTAATGTAAGTTTTTAAAAAAATTAAGTTATTTTAAGGTATTAAAACGCATCAAAATAAAAGAAGAAAATTGCCATTATGCACAAAAATAGTAAGATCTTTAATTTGACACTCTCTGTTGAGTAATTATTGAAAAAAATCTATTTTGTTGAAGCCCGGTGAATCAAAACTTTTAACTTTGGGAGCTCGTCACGAATGGGTTAAACCAAAACTAAAAATCACAAAAGTTAGAACACGTTCTTTAGTATTTTTGTAAAATAAGACGACAATCTGTTTTTCATCTATATCATCCATTGAATAAAAAAAGTTGAGATTATAAACTATAAAACAGGGTTCGGAAGCCGCAGCCGCAGCCTCAGCCTCAGCCACCATCAGCCGCGCGGCTTCCTCAGCCACCCAATAAGCCTCAGCCCTAGTCGCAGCCGCGCGGCTTAAAGAAAACATAAGCCACTGTAAGCCTCAGCCGCATTCAGCCACTGTAAGCCTCAGCCACTGTAAGCCTCAGCCACAAAACTCCAATTCAGCCACATTAAGCCTCAGCCGCACTAAGCCTCATTCAGCCAACGCCCCTCTAAGCCTCAGCCACAATCAGCCGCGCGGCTTATAGTTGGGGAAGCCTCAGCCACACTCAGCCGCGCGGCTGTTAAAAATTTGAAGACGCAGCCGCACTCAGCCGTTCGGCTTCAAGAAAGCCTCAGCCGCAGCTGCAAAGTTATGATTATGCCGCAGCCGCAGCCGCAGCCGCGCGGCTTGATATTTGTAAGCCGCAGCCTCAGCCGCAGCTTAATTTTTTAAATTCAGCCGCAGCTTTGACACAGCCGCGCGGCTGAGATATTGTAAGCCCCAGCCGCAGCCGCAGGTGCTAAATTAGTACAAGCCTCAGCCGTCAATTCAGCCGCGGGGCTTAATTTTCATTTAATTTAGTCTGTCTGAAGCTTAAGATCTCAGCAACCACTGAACTGACAATGTTGTCCTTCTCAGGAATCCTTTTACTAAAGTAACAGGATGTCTGTGTGTCTGTGTATCTGTGTGTCTGTACCGAAGGATCTCGCTAACCGCTGAACCGATTGGGTTCTCCTTAACAGGGTAGCTTCTCATAGGTCCTGGGAAGGTTTATAACTATTTTTTTGGGGGTGGGACACCCCCAACCCCCCCCCCCAAAAGAAAAAAAAAATTTAAATTTTTTAAACTAAAATTAAAAATGAGGGGGGAGGCACCCCCCCAAAAAAAAAAAAAAATTCCCCCCCCCAAAAAAAATTTTTTTTTTTACTTTTCTTTAAAAATTTAAAATAAGAAATTGGGTTATTAAATTTGACTCTCTCTCTTCCTCAAGTGCCCCCTAGAGGCCTCTAGGGGCGTAACCGCTAGTTATATATATATTGACATTGGATGGTTTTGAGCTAATTTTGGGGTGGGGGTCAGACATTTCCATCGCCCAAAAATATTTTTTTAAAATGTATTTTTTTTAAATGTTATACTTTTAAATTTTTTTATATTCTTTTATAAAAATTTTATCTTAATTTTTTTAAAAATTACAACATAGAAACTACCATCTCGAACAACTACAAAAAGTTTGAACCTGTAATGTAAGAGCTCCAGTGGCGCAATCAGTTAGCGCACGGTTCTTCTACACTGTTATGCCGGGGTTATAAGTTCGAATTTCACCAGGAGCAATACGTTTTTGAACGTTGATACTTATGAATATTATTGAATACTATTTATAGGGTAACTGCCCTACTGACGTTTGCCTAATTTTATTGTTTTTAAAAGATACAAATTTTTCAGAATTTACTTAATATTCACTATGAATTTGTATTATCTTAAATTTTTTTTCTTGAACAAGTGGCCTATTTAGCTCAAAGGTAGAGCACTTGTCTTGTAAACTAGGGACCAAGAGTTCAAACCTCACAGGGGGCAATCAATTTTTGTGATACTCAAGTTATATAGTAGCTTCTCTATTATTTTTCCGTTTAGGTACGCAATACTTGTTCTATATATTTCTTCAATTTTAAATGTATTTAATACTTTGTGGTTGATGAGAGACACTGAAAAAGTTATGCAAAAAAAAGATTTATACATATTTCATTTTTCATAGTATTTTTAAATTAATGAAAATAATTAAATTAAGATTTGGGGAGGGGGGAGGGTGTGTGTGTGTGTTTATTTTGAACACAAATTATCCTAATATGTTTTCTAACAAAAAAATTTAAACAGCGATGTATTTTACTTTTTAAAGTTGGTTAAAAAAAAGGTCTGTAAAATGCAATAAATTGTCCTGTATAATATGCAAAAAAATCTACATAATCTTTATGTACTCGATAGATTGAAATAGTTAAATGATTATCATATATCATCCGAATTTGTTTATTTTACAAAGATGCTTACTAAAATTGATTTTATTTTCGAAACTGCAATTATTATAAAAAAAATGTTTCTTTATCTTTATCATTATGTTATACAATTTCTGAATTTATAAGCAATACATGAATCGATATATTATTACTTTGATGTTGCCATATTTTCATGTACTCTGATAAAGAAATAATCTCAGCTGGCTAAAATAACAATAACCCCCATACACCCCCTTTAATCCATCTCTCCCCTCTTATGGGATATATAAATGAACTGGCCAATAAATGAGGTCCATAATTTTATTAACAAATTTTCTTTTTTTTTTAATATATCCACATATTCTATTATATAAAGTGGTAATGTGAAGCTGTGGTATCCGCCTAGGGTAAATGGCAGACACCAGAGTTCGAATAAAGACTACGGCAGTGTGAACAGACGTGGACACCTTACTATAGAGAAGCTACGCTTCTCTAGCATTCACTAGACAAGAATCAACATCTATTTCAGTTGTCACTTTATTGGAGGTTTAAAGGATACTAAAGCTATATACAACAAACAATAACTACATGGATAGGAATAAATGATCATAACATAAAAGCATTATAATACATATACAATAGTCAGTTTGGGCAATCATGATTCCCCATCCCTGGAAAGGGTGGGGGGGAATTAGAATACAGTTAACCATAATATAAATGCATATGGATTAGGAATAAAGATAGTTAAAGATAAATCATACAGTAAAACATCGATAATTGCAATGGTTAGGTAGATGGCTATCCCTGTCTGGGGCAGGCAGGATAGCCCATGGAGCAGCACAATAGGTAGATAAGCCTAGAGGGGTTGAGTGGTAGGTTTGGGTACTAAAGAGGGAAGGTTTGATGATTCTTTATCCTCAGGGTTGAGGTGGTGCTGATAACTTGGTGGTTGAAGGGGAAGGTTCCGGTGCTTAAGATGGGAGAGGGAGGGGTAACACCCCTCCCTCCATTTGCAGGACAACTGAGAGATGAAACCAGTACCGTTATCTGACATATTTTCAGGTGGCTTTATAATTGTAGAATAACAGGATTTAGCTAGGTGCGTAGCATCACTATAATGTCTTGGTTTCTGCATGGTCCAGAGCTGCCGCATACCACAACTCTCCCCTCGGAAGGCTGGAGGGGTTGTCTGCACCGCCAGACTTCCGACAGTGGTTGCGGCCTTCAGTTTGTTGTCCTTGTGGAATGGGTCCGCCAGGATACCAGTTGCTGGACGGTGGTGGACTCCAGCCCTCCCCAGGTCTAACGGAATCGGCTATATCTGCTGGAGTAGCTGGTCCTGTTGGATATTCTGGCCGTTGGATGTGTACCTCTGAGGCCACCCTGGCAACCTCCAGGGGTGGCACAGCACATGAGGGGGCTTGGACCAACAGCCGCCTGGTATACACCTCTTCAGGTTTCTCCACTGGGCTGGTGGTCTCCATCGTGTTGGTCACCTTGCTGCTGGCAGGCTGGCTACTGGAGGCAGGCGCAGTTTCTTCGCCCTCGGGGCTGGTCAGGTTCATTCGGCTTCCAGGGTCTCTGTCAACGCGGGCAGGTGGTGGTTGCCATACTGTAGGAGCGTTGCCTCCTTCAGGCTCATTCTGGACATTGGCAGGGTGGTGCATGGCAGTCCGACCTGCGGGGTAGGGAAAGGTAACAGTCCATCCTTTATGCCGGAGGCTGTCTTGGATCTGCAAGGGTGGCTCCGCTCTAGTTGGCTGGGAGACAGGCCCATCCACGGACACTGCTGCTGGTGGACTGGAGGCACAAGGCTCCGGATTTCCTCCCCTAGCCTGAAGGGGTCCAGGCACATTGTCTCCATCTTGGGTAGACATAATTGTTGGGGATCCTCTACTTCTATGGTTAGGCTCGGCACTTGGCGCATCTAGTTGTGTTACTCCCCAGGCAGCGGTCAAAGCTTCTTCAGTTTGGCTGGTAATGGCTGATACCCTGGCTCCTGGGGCAGATGCAGGGGGCGCAGGCAAGTTTGGCCCAGCCCAAACTTCCTGGTACACCAGTGCAATACAATTACCCTGGCTTGGTTGAGGGAGGTAGACAGCTGGATGCAGTTGAGGGTGAGGGACAGCTGGACTCTCCCTGCTGGCTGGGGGCTCTGGCTGGCTGGGGGTGACGGGTGTCACCCCTTCCTCTGGGGCTGTGGGCTCATTCCGGGGTCCAGGTATCTCGGTGGCGGCGACGGTTGTCGCCCCAGGCACCAGTGTGGGGGCGCTGGATAGCACCCCCCAGTCTTCACAGGGGTCCAGGTCTCTCGGTGGCGGCGACGGTTGTCGCCCCAGGCACCAGCGTGGGGCGCTGGATAGCACCCCCCAGTCTTCACAGGTGGCGGCGACGGTTGTCGCCCCAGACATCAGCTTGGTGGTGCAGGGAAGCACCTCTCGTTCCTTCCAGGTGGCGACGCCGGTTGGCGTCCCATACATCGACTCAGACTCGCTGGCTAGCGCCTCTTGCCTCTCCCACTCGGCGGCCGCCAGGGCCTCCTCGTACACCGTCCCGGTGGCGCTGGGTAGCGCCCCTCGGCTCTTGCTGGGGGTGACAGGGGTTACGGACACCGGTCCCCTGTAGTTGCGGCTGAGGTCCAGGCCAACCCGGTTGGGTTCAGCCGCTCCTCCCAGCACGTTGATCCTGGCCACCATGGTCCCAATCTGAGACACAGACTCCTGGGTAGCCGCGGCCCCAGCGGCGGCAGCTAGTTGGGGTGACGGCTGGGCATCTCCCTCCAGGTGGACCTGGGTGGCAGACTGGTTGCATGCAGGTTGTTGGGCGGCCTGGTGTTTCTTCATTGCCCGGTCCCCACCGGTTCTACACTTGGCGGCTGTGTGGCCGTTGAAGCGGCAGCGCCCCTTCGTCCAGCTGGGCCCCATCAGGCCGGCTTCCCCAGGGTGTATCAACCTGCCAGGTCTCTCCTCCTCCAGTTGGGGCACCAGCTGACAAACAGGGTCTCCCCTACTAGGGGTCAGGCGGTGCTGGGCTGCTTGTGGTGGCTCCCTGGTTACATTCAGCCTCCTCCCCATACACACAGGTTCCTTCCATCCAACAGCGGCTCTCCTCCCCTGGGTGGCGAGGCCAGCCTCGGCCTTAGCTTCTGCAGGTGCTTCTCCACATGAGGGATCCTGCCTCTGGGTAGGCCAGGTGGTTGGTAGCAAAGGCCGTTGATGGTGCCAGTCGGAAAGGGGGCTATGATCTCTGGGGGGTACCTGTGGCCAGTGTGTGGACAGGTACCCACAGGTGGACCAGCAAGGCCCAGAAGATGCCATACTGATGGTAGCCTGAACTGTATTCCGGACTGTCAGCAGACTGTTGGTAGCCACCTGAGTTGGGCCAGAGTTGCCAGCTGGTATTGCGTCCCTGCCAGGCTCCGTCAGCTGCTGGTGGGGAGCCCCTGCGGTGGTTCTGGTTTTGGCAAGGGGTGGCCTTCTTATTGACTCCCCTGGTTGGAGCTCTGCATCCTGGTGGGCCTCCATCTTCAGCAGCATGGGGGAACTTGGCTGGGACATGTGCAGTGGTTCAACAGAGTAGCGGCATCTGGTCTTGGAGTGTGGGGGAACAGCCTCACTGCTGCTGGTCAACCCTGCTCCCTCTGTGCTGGGTAAAGTCTTCCACTGCAGCAGGTCACCAGTCCCCATCCTTAGGCCGGTCCCCAGTCGTTCCATGCCTGGGGGCTCCCAGGGAGGCTTGGGTGGCGGCTCCCCCACCCCCAGGTACGCGTCGGGCATCTGGGTGAAGAGCCTATTCCCCTGGGACAGCTCCCCATCCTCCAGCTTGGTGAGGCCAGCGCCAGGGAGGACCTTTCCACCCCAGAAACAGGTGGTACTGGCCCTAGGGCTGGGCCCCGTTGGAGTCTCAGTTCTGGTGGTAGTGTCCATCTTGGGGCTGGCCACTAAGTCTCTGAAGCTTGTCGCCTTCTCATTAGGCTCAGTTGCATCGTTCAACACCCCCAGGAGGACACCTACAGGTTCAGCAATCCCCAGTCCAGTATTGCTATTTCTCTTGCGTTGAGCACCAACTGAACAGGAGCTGTGCAGCGGACATTCAGTCACCCTTCCAGACAAGGGCATCTCAGGGACCAGGGGTCTGTGACCTGGCATGTGTTTGATGTTCACAGTAGGCCAAAGTAATAACAGAAGTAGTATCTTGTAGATATAGAAGCAGAGTAGAGTAGCCGCGCCGCAAGGGGGTTCGAGCCGGCTCACCCCTAGTATAAATACTATAGCTGTGTAATTAGGGTGGTAGTCCATGTAGCCGTAGGCTCGGTCCTCCTGGCTCAAGAGTTTCTGTGGCTGGCGCGCCCCCATGATAAGTAGCAGGGGGTTGGTCTGTGGGTGCCAGCGTCTTGTTTAACTGTTGAGCCTGAGTTGTTCTCCTTTCCAGTATAGCTCTTGATTTCTGTGGTAACCAGCGGATCTTAGCTTAAAGGTAACAGGGAATATGTTAGGCATCCACAGATGTCTCTAGGAGCATATCCGCTAGTAGATATATGGATAGGTAGGCTATCTATATATATACATGGCTACACGCCCATATATATATATACGTGTATAGGAATATCCCCGGAGCTAGCTAGCTTTTCCTCCTTGCTCCAAAAAAAATCACGCTTCCTCTGTATATAGTTCACAACTATGAGGGTCGATGGTCCAGGTACACACCACCACTGCCCCATGTGGGGCAGCAAGTCAGGCTATGTCCACAGGGTGGGCGTACTTTCGTTCAGTTACCATATCAGTTTCCAGTGTTGTTTGGTGAGGTTAGTATTCACTTGCTTGTACCCATGATACAAAAAAAACAACATTATTTATCACTTGGGTATTTATATATACATACATTTGTTTCACTAACCACTCAGCTTTGAAGTAGGGTTGGCAGGGCTAGGAGATGTTGAGGGTCTGAGCGGGTTTAAGGAACTGGTTTAGTTTTTCTTATCACACTGTAGACAGGGAGGGAGGAGCTTGCAAGTTTTTCTCCTAAAAAAATATCTCTGATGTATGCTATAGAGTGGCCCCTCTCCTGTGTGGGTGTGTGTGTGAAATCTCCTGTCCTTGCAACGCGCGTCCGCACCGTCAAATCCGCGCACACGGGGAAAACGCGCTCTCACCCCTCAACTCGCTCTCTCATTGGTCCGCTTCGTCCGTTGGATTTATGATATTTTCCGCACTCTGTGGCGCTACCCGTGAATGACGCTCTGTGTGTCCGATCGCTAGCCCCACACTACAGACGGACTTAGTCTAGTGTGGGTAGGAAGGGGGAAGCGCGTGAGGGGACGGGGGTAACTCCGTCCGTTTCCCCTGTGAGGGAGGGAGGTAACTGTGTGCTGGTGTAATAGTGCCTTTTCTTCTTAATCCTAGGCTTATCTATTATATCACCCTGATTGTATTTGCCTTCAATGGAGAGGGGCTCCTCCCTTTCCCTTGGAATAAGGGGTGTATTGTTGTTGTGCTATAGGCTTGAGGTGATTTGATTGTATATCAGGGTCTTTATTATATTACATCTAGCTTCTATTTTTGTCCTTATCACAATTGCATAACAGATTTGTTTACCAACTCTGTTCTATTTTTAGCTGTTATCACAATACACAATAAATCCAAGCCTGTTCTATTCTTAGATTTATCACAACACAACAATTTGTTTGCCAAGCTTTGCTCATAAATCTATTGTTTAGCCATCACATCCAGGGTGGTAATCCCTGCAATGTAACATAATATCTGTTTTTCTAGATGGGTGGCTGCGTTGTAGCCTCTCAGGATACTTGGAGTTGACGTAGTTTTTCTCTGTTCTGGTGCACTACACTCGTATGTTGGCTCGCAGCTTGCAGCTATGTGGCGTGTTTCAGCCTATCGGCGGCAGGGAATGTCCCGTCCTGCTAGCGCCGCTTGCAGCTATGTGGCGTGTTTCAGCCTATCGGCGGCAGGGAATGTCCCGTCCTGCTAGCGCCGCTTATCCAAATCCAGCTGATGGCGGCAGGGAATGTCCCGTCCTGCTAGCGCCACTGGTTCGGATCCTGCTATCTCTTGCAGTAAAATTGGCCTATTTTCAGCCGTTTACACTTATTTGGCTTGTTTCAGCCGGTCCGCAGGCCTTTTTCAGCCCTTTTGGCGCTCAATTCTCCGTTAGATATCAGCGCTGCTCGCGGTTATTCGTCAAATTTCGCTGTCTCGCTTCCACAACTGCCGGATGCAGAGTTAAACTTTGCTGTCCAGGGTGGGTAATTCAGGTTGCTTGCGTCAGTTTTGCCAGATTCACTGCTGGGAGTACCTTAGCCTCAGATGCGCGTCTGCTCTACACTTGTGGTTCGCCGTAATCTCACACAGCTGTCACCAAAGTTGTGGTATCCGCCTAGGGTAAATGGCAGACACCAGAGTTCGAATAAAGACTACGGCAGTGTGAACAGACGTGGACACCTTACTATAGAGAAGCTACGCTTCTCTAGCATTCACTAGACAAGAATCAACATCTATTTCAGTTGTCACTTTATTGGAGGTTTAAAGGATACTAAAGCTATATACAACAAACAATAACTACATGGATAGGAATAAATGATCATAACATAAAAGCATTATAATACATATACAATAGTCAGTTTGGGCAATCATGATTCCCCATCCCTGGAAAGGGTGGGGGGGAATTAGAATACAGTTAACCATAATATAAATGCATATGGATTAGGAATAAAGATAGTTAAAGATAAATCATACAGTAAAACATCGATAATTGCAATGGTTAGGTAGATGGCTATCCCTGTCTGGGGCAGGCAGGATAGCCCATGGAGCATCACAATAGGTAGATAAGCCTAGAGGGGTTGAGTGGTAGGTTTGGGTACTAAAGAGGGAAGGTTTGATGATTCTTTATCCTCAGGGTTGAGGTGGTGCTGATAACTTGGTGGTTGAAGGGGAAGGTTCCGGTGCTTAAGATGGGAGAGGGAGGGGTAACACCCCTCCCTCCATTTGCAGGACAACTGAGAGATGAAACCAGTACCGTTATCTGACATATTTTCAGGTGGCTTTATAATTGTAGAATAACAGGATTTAGCTAGGTGCGTAGCATCACTATAATGTCTTGGTTTCTGCATGGTCCAGAGCTGCCGCATACCACAAAGCTTCTTATTGATCCAGGGAAGGTTTATAATTTTTTTGGGGAAATGTATCTTTTCTCTCCCAAAAAAAGATGACCCTCAAAATAAATTATTTTTGCTTCCCTTAAGTATTCCTAGAGGTTTTAGGGGCGCAGCCACTAGTATCCTTTAACCATTAACTCATTACATATTAAAACAGGTTTTAAAAGTATGTACATAAGAGTTATACCTATGAAATTTAGCACCCAATAATTTATTATAATTGTGATATTTAGACCTAAATTTTTCTTCAAAATTTCTGTCACCTTTGGTCTAGGGGTTAGTGTGGCAGTCGTGTGTTGGAAAGGTTCTTGGTTCAATTCCACCAAGAATTGAATGTGATTAAAGTTTTTATTCTGCTATGGACAATGGACAATAATTTTTGTTTCCTCTCATTTATATTTAGTTATTTTCCTCTCAAGTTGAAAAAAAATATAAAAGGAGGGTGAATGTAATGTGTAAAAAAAGATTAGAGGAGATTTGTTCTAGGTATACTTACTTTATTTGTAATATTATTAACTAAATTTTAATATAAAATTGCTTTACACCTATGTTCTAAGGGTTAGTGCACAGGGAGTAAGGGAGGGGACAATGGATCAAATATTCAATTTTTAGGAGTCTCAGACTTTGGGGACTGGCTTAAAGGGAATGTGCAAGAATTTAGCAGTTTCTGACTGAGTTTGGGGACTTGCGCATGAAATGCCGCTACTCGTTATGTATGTTTTGAATATTGCAGACGGGGAGAAGGGATAAGGGAAGTGGGGGCAAGGGAAATAAACACTCGTTGTGTTAGTTTGGAATGTAGCAGACGGGGAGAAGGGAGAAGGGAGGTGGGGGCAAGGGAAATAAACAGAATAAAAAGGGGCAGTCATATTCTTGCTAGCAGCTGGCCGGGTCCAATAATCTTTTAAGTTATTTTGTCTGTAGATTAAGAATTTGATAACTACTGAACTAATGAAAACTTTTTAAATTGCCTTTTCCAAGTTTTTGAATTTTTTTTTTAAAAATCAACCAAACTCCCCCCTATTTTCCCATAAAAAATTAATAAAAGTCACCCTTCATCCCCCCCAATTTTTTTTTCTTCTGGGATTCGAACCCGGATGATAGATGGTTCAAAGCTGTTACCATACCAAAAAGCTATCAGAGCTCCAATATTTCAAAATGAAAATTTGTCTTATTTTTAGATCATTAAGTATTATGATGTCTGTTTGTTTGTCTGTCTGTTTGTTTGTCTGTCTATCTGTTTGTACTACAGGATCTACTAAACCTATATGGTGCTCCTATTCAGGGTAGTTTCTTATAGGTACTGGGAAGGTTTACAACTATTGTGGGGGAGGGTACCATCACACTACCAGAAAAAAATTGCCTTAGAAAAAAAATTAAACATCACCCCAAAATTAAAAATGGGATTTACTCGCCCCGGCCCTCCCCACCCAATAAAAATCACCCTACCCCCCAAAACATTATTTTAATTCAGTTCTTCTTTTTCCAGTACCTATTGTTTAGTATTTTTTGTAATAACTTCATAATTACATTTGTCATTAAGATTATGTGACATAAAAAGTTTGTCATAAAAATTATACCCATGAATAATTGTAATAAAAAGCACTTTTGTAAAAAAAAACATTTTTCATAAGAGGTAAGTTAGTAATACATTTATTGCAAGTGTACATATGATAAGCATTTTAAAGACGATTATTTTTAAGACAAATGTAACCTGCGTACCATGGCTCAACATGTAGCGCATCTGCTTGTCATCATGGAGGTAATAGGTTCGAATCTTGGCCAGACACTGCGTGAAAACTGAAGACGTTAAATGGTTCCTACTGCAGCTATGCCAGGTATGCAACATGTAAAGTTAGAGTATGAGGATTTCCTTGGCTCGTAAACAGGCATAACTCATTACCATAGGACTTTCTGGCAGGTAGTTGGTTGCTTAATTATCCAAGGTTCAACAAGAAGCGCATCTGCTTGTCATCAGGGAGGTAATAGATTCGAATCTCGGCCAGACACTGCGTTATAACTGAAGACATTAAATGGTTCCTACTGCTGCTATGGCAGGTGTGCAACATGTAAAGTTGGAGTAGGAGGATTTCCTTGGCTTATAAACAGGCGTAGCTCATTACCATAAAACTTTCAGGCAGGTAGTTCAATAAAAAAAAGTTGGTTGCTGGATAGATGTTACTTAAACTAATACAGAAAAGGAAAGAATTGGTTCCCCAAGGTTCAACAAGTAGCGCATCATGTAATAGGTTCGAATCTCGCCCATACACTGCGTTATAACAGAAGACATTAAATGGATCCTAGGTGCTAGGTGTGCAGTATGAAAAGTTCCTCGGCTCATAAACAGGCGCAAAGGAAAGATATAATTCCCCTTAGTTATCGAGGGTTGTTGGACCTTGAGTTAATGTCATAGAAACCCTCGACCGTGGCTCAACATGTAGCGCATTGGCTTGTCGTCTGGGAGTTGATAGGCTTTGTACTGCATCATAACTAAAGATGTTGAAATAAATTCCTACTGCTAAAAAACTTGTATAAAACTTTGGGTACCAGTATAAAACTTTGGGTACCAGTATAAAATTTGGGTAACTGTATAAAACTTTGGGTACCAGTATAAATTTTTAGTACCAGTATAAAACTTTGGTAACCAGTTTAAAACTTTGGGTACCAGTATAAAACTTTGGGTACCAGTATAAAACTTTGGGTTCTAGTATAAAACTTTGGGTACCAGTAAAAAACTTTGGGTACCAGTATAAATTTTTAGTACCAGTATAAAACTTTGGGTACCAGTTTAAAACTTTGAGTACCAGTATAAAACTTTGGGTACCAGTATAAATTTTTAGTACCAGTATAAAACTTTGGGTACCAGACTAAAACTTTGGATACCAGGATAAAACTTTGAGTACTAGTATAAAACTTTGGGTACTAGAATAAAACTTTGGATACCAGAATAAAATTTGAGTACTAGTATATAATTTTGGGTACCAGTATAAAACTTTGGGTACCAGTATAAAACTTTGGGTACCAGTATAAAATTTTGGGTACCAGTATAAAACTTTGGGTACCAGTATAAAACTTTGGGTACCAGAATAAAACTTTGGGTACCAGTATAAAATTTTGGATACCAGTATAAAACTTTGGGTACCAGTATAAAACTTTGTGTACCAGTATAAAACTTTGGTTACCAGTAAAATTTGGGTACCAGTATAAAACTTTGGGTTCTAGTATAAAACTTTTGGTACCAGTATAAAACTTTGGGTACCAGAATAAAATTTGAGTACTAGTCTAAAACTTTGGGTACCAGACTAAAACTTTGGGTACCAGTATAAAACTTTGAGTACCAGTATAAAACTTTGGGTACTAGAATAAAACTTTGGGTACCAGAATAAAATTTGAGTACTAGTATATAATTTTGGGTACCAGTATAAAACTTTGGGTACTAGAATAAAACTTTGGGTACCAGAATAAACTTTGTGTACCAGTATAAAACTTTGGGTACCAGTATAAAATTTGGGTACTAATTCTGAATCAAACATTTGAAAAAATCCTGCTGTCCTCCCCCCTCTTCCCTCCACTCCTAATCTCACAACCCCTAACCACCCTCAACTCTCCAAAAAATGTCCTAGAATGCATTTAAAAAATCCAATTTAGCCGAAGCCTCAGCTGCAAAGCTTATTTTGTAATCAGCCATAAGATCAGCCGCAAGGCTTAATATTGTATTCAGCCGCAGCCGCATTCAGCTGCGCGGCTGAATTTAATTCAGCCACAGCCTCAGCCGCACAGCTTTCAGTAAGCCGCAGCCTCAGAATCAGCCGCGAGGCTTAATTATGTTATCAGCCACTCTCAGCCTCAGCCTCACTCAGCCGCGCGGCTTAATTTTCCAATCAGCCACTGTAAGCCGCAGCCGCTATGAGCCGCGCGGCTTTCAGTAAGCCGCAGCCTCAGCCACAAATCCTTCAGCCACTGTAAGCCTCAGCCACCCTCAGCCACTGTAAGCCTCAGCCGCTCGAAGCCTCAGCCACAAAATTCCAATTCAGCCACTGTAAGCCTCAGCCACCCCAATTCTTATTAAGCCTCAGCCGCATTCAGCCGCAGCCACTCTCAGCCGCACTAAGCCTCAGCCACTCTCAGCCACTTCCATAACTATAAGCCTCAGCCACATCAGCCGCAGCCGCAGCCGCAAATTAGGATTCAGCCGCAGCCGCAGCCGCAAATTAGGATTCAGCCGCAGCCGCGCGGCTGATAGCGCGGCTTCCGAACCCTGCTATAAAAAAAATTATCAAATTAAATTATAAGTTATAACTTTTAACACACAAAGAGTGTTTAACCTATGTAACTTAGGTACTTGAAGAAAGTCGCTCAAAAAATCAGCATGTGACGTCATAAAAATGAGAGAGATGTGAGGAGAAGAGGGAAAGAAATCTCTCATTTTTATGACGGCACTTGCTGATTTTTGAGCAACTATCACGTACTAACTTTGTTTTTAATTCATATATTAAATTGATATAAATGAGTAATAATTGAGTATTAGGTTTTTCATATTAGATATACATACTAGAGTCAGCAACTACAAATTGGTTTTACCTTTACTTCAAAGATTCGAAAATATGTAAAAAAAATACTAGTTTTACCCAAACGAAGACTCTAATAAAGTGATAATCCCAGTTGGCTAAAATAATGACAACTTTCATCTACCCCCCCCCCTACCTAATGGATGAACAAACTGACCAATAAGTGGGTCCATATTGGCAACCTAATCGACTTTTTATTATAATTTTAATTCTAATATTCGAGGAAAATTTTCTATAACATGATAGTATACATGATTTTCCAGTATGGCTGAGAATTGGTTCTAATCCGGCGGAAACTAATCATTTTCGACTGGAATACTGGAAAGTGACCTAACCTGATCTTGTTGTTCTTGCTGGAGCGACAGGAAAACAGCCAGTGACATAGATTCTGCTAATTTCATTTCTTCGTCTTAATAATAAATGTATAAGCATAAATGTAAAATCCAGTCAACTACCTGGCACAAGTAATTAAAACCCTTTTCGCCTGCTAGCAATTTGCTTTCTTTTCGTTTGTAGGGACTCGGCTGTATTTATACATATTTTCGGCGCTATCAGCTGGTTCGGGACAAGGTCCCCTGCCCTGTGGGCAGAGGTAAATACAGCTCATGGCCATTCTATCTTTTTACTTTAAAAATGAGTCTGCAAAGTTATCATATCAATTAATACCTCTACTTGTCCTGTATTTATAAATCTTGATAAGCCTTCATTTTTATTTTTAGTTGCGCAGATTCTCTATATCTAACTGTGTATATCTATTAACTAATTTCAAATTTCAAACCCAGACAAATACCTGGTTCCAGAGGTGGAATCTTTTTCGTCTGCTAACAAACTACTTTCAACTCTTTTGTAGCGACTTGGCTGTGTTAGTATTTTCGACGCTATTGGCTGATCTTTGAACTTTAATGAACGTCTACTACACCAGTAAGGGAAAGGACAATATGAAAACAATATCTTATTTTTTAACTTAGAATCTTTGGGACTTTTATTTTACGCCTTTAATTTTAATCTATAGCAGGGTAATTTTTTCATAATAATTTGGGTTTTATATTGATTTATCGTCCATTGTCATATCCTTTAAGCTTCCTGATACATACCATAATAATGTTGAGTAAGTAAGCTTGTATCTGAATTATCATCATAGCCTTCACCGTCATATCTAAACAGACATACAGGACTCATTTGAGAAGTTGCTACGCACGTACTTTTATGGTAAAATTTTATTCAAAATAAAAACTTAAACAAGGATGGTAACATCTATAATTAGCAAAAAAAATCATATCAGAGATTTTTTTAGATTTGGGGGTTGAGGTTATTTTTTTCTAGGGACAAACAAATTATAAAAGGGCGTGGTACCCTTCCACAAAATAGTTATGAACCTTCCCAGGACCCATGAGAAGCTAAATTGTAAAGAAAACCCATATCGGCTCAGCGGTTAGCGAGATCCTTCGGTACAGAAACATAGACGTTAACTTTTAAATAAGGGTGGTTATAATCCATCGATGTTTTATTACATACTAGCTTTTTTTTTGGGGGGGGGGGGTGTTCAACCCCCTAAGAAAATAGCTTGAAACCACCTCAAGACCAATAGGAATATACCCTGAAGGGTAGAATCCAATAGGTTCAGTGGTTACCGAGATCTTAAGGGACAGACAGACGGACGGATAGACATCATTCTACTTTGTATTATAGATTTTAATTCAATAGGACTATTCTATTAAATAATATACCTTACAATAATATCTAAATCTTCCATTTCTACATTCATTGTTCCACCTTCAATAAAAAATTAAAAAATAAAACTTTGTGCAATTATTTATGACTAGCGGCTACGACCCTAGGGGCCTCTAGGGGCACTTGAGTACCTCCCCCACCCCATTTTTAATTTCATTTAAAAAAAATTTGGGGGGGATAATTTTTTTTCTATGGGCGATTTTCTCTTGGTACCCTCCCCCAAAATAGTCATAAACCTTCCCGGGACCTATGAGAAGCTACCCTGTTAAGGAGAACCCGATTGGTTCAGCGGTTAGCAAGATCCTTCGGCACAAACATACAGACAAAGATCTTATTACTTTTATATAAAGATTATTTTTTAAAATTTGGGGTTACTTGGTGAAGGTATTCAGTACAAATTAATTTAATGCAATACAGACAAACATCCTTTTACTTTATTATAAGGAATAGCAAAAAATTATATTTAACACAATATTTCTTTTTGATAGTTAAGCTACTATTTACGTGTTCTTTTGTTTGTCTCTTAGTTATAGGGGGTTTTGTCAATTTTTGTTATTAGAGGTTATAATTCATTTCCTTATTGGCCCATTTCTTGACATCCCTTAACTTACCCTTCCCTGACAAAATTCCTTCTCTTCCCCATCCCGGTCCCGTAGTTCATGCCTTAAAATGCCAGTTTTATTTCTTACCCTTTTTTGCCACTATATATATTGTAATTTTTCGCCCTTTGAATGCCTTAACCCTCCTTCAAAACGGCTAACCATACTGACTCAAAACAGTTTTAAATTAGCTGCACAATCAAAAATGTCGGATGTAGTGCAGTTCTCGGTAAATAGTTGCTGTTAACACTAACGAATATATCCAAAATATCCATAAACTTTAAAATCTACCAGCTGATAAACGGCTGTACTAGATCCAGAAAGTGTAACCTGTATCCATGGCTTTGTTTCCTTTTTGATTATCTTTTCCATCTTTCTTCACTTTTTTAGACACGGGTTTCTCCTTTTTATCTCCTTTCTTCTTTTCTCTCAGGGCCTTTTTGGATGGAAGTTCTTTTTCCTTGCTTTGGTGCTCTTTTCGCATTCCTAAGTATATTAAGGATGAAACATCTATACAAGCGAAGCTCAAAAAACTATAAAACATACTAACGCTTTTGACATTTAAGAAATTTGTTCTGATCCTTTAAAAATCAGAACATCCAGCATTTCTTTTTTAATTAAATAACATATATTTATCTTTTATATCTTATTTTTTGATTTACTTAGAAGAAAGTTTCAAAATTTCAAGGACTGCCACAAATTATGTTTGAGTCAGTCAATGAGAGAAGTGAGGGAGGGGATTGGACTGTTTATTACACTAGTCCCCAAAGTTTTATTATATCGTTTTCTTTTTCGTTGACTCAACAACTTTAACAACGTTAATTGGTTGGTACATTAAGTCTAATTGTAGTCTAAACAAGGTGTTATTTTGTTTATCATGATTGGAAATATACACCAATTTATCGGCTATTGTCTTATCCCTTTAGATCCCTGTTACAAAAAGCTTTACCTTGAGATTTTTCGTTGTCCTGGTCCTTTTTCTGTTTAACATTCAATTCTCTGAAAATTTTTATCATAATTGAAAAAGGGACAACGAACAAAGTGTGTCAAAAATCAGCATGTGACGTCATAAAAATGATGAATTATCCATCTCGTTTTTAGGGGTTTTCTTTCCGAATTCTCCTCTCATCTCCTCTCATGGTTTTGATTAAATAGGTGGTTTCCAGGGACGCCCAAGCTTTTCATTTTGGGAGGTAAAATTAGGGTTTTTAACGGTTTGGGGGGAATAATCTAACATATTTTTTAAATTGTGTAAGGGCGTTTTCCCTTTCATTACATCTGGACCACAGACGAACTTTTTAAAAACGTGGTTTAGGTTAGGTTAGAGGTAGGGTTGGGCCGGATACTGTTTTGGCCGGATACCGGATACCGGATATCCGGCTGATTTCAAATGCCGGATATCCGGTAACCGGCCGGATATCCGGCAAATATCCGGTTATCCGGCCAAATTACCGGATATCCGGCCGGATAACCGGCAAAATTACCAGATATTAAAGTAGTAAAAAAAAATTTCTTCAGAAATCTTATATAAATTTACATAAAGTTAAACTTATTCAGAAAAAATGTTCTTCTAGCTTCAATAATAAGAAAATTATAGCCATTTAAGATTTAAAAAAGCAGAGATTTTTGGTGTAAAGTATAAAAAATTAAAGAGCCGGATATCCGGCCGGATAGTTTCAATATCCGGTATCCGGCCGGACATTGAAAATGGCCGGATATCCGGACACACCGGATATCCGGCCCAACCCTAGTTAGAGGTAAATCCACCCACAGGGTCTAGTAATAAGTTTTTCATAAATGGGGGTTCCTGAAGTTGAGAAATAGAGTTCAGTGAAAGCCCTATCAAATAATTAAGAAGTTTTTTCATAACTTACTTTGTTCATCAGTCTATCAGTAAAGATTTTTTATGAAAAATGAATTACTCAACTGCTATAATTGTTAGACTTCTTGTGACAATTCCCCTTAACAATTAACTCACGTTAACCTAACTCCAATATATTTACTCAAACGCTATTTGTAGTAGAAATCTTAAATGTCCTATTATTTAAATGGCTTACTTATGACAGGAAAAAAATTTCATCAATTTAGGTTGCTAACATGGACATTACTTATAAGTCAGTATATTCATCAAGTAGGTAGAGAGGGGATGGGTTGAAGGGTATGGATAAGGAGATCGTTATTTTAGCCAGTAACAAGTTTCCAGAGAGAGAGGGAAGAGAGAGAGAGAGAGAGAGAGAGAGAGAGAGAGAGAGAGAGAGAGAGAGAGAGAGAGTGAGAGAGAGAGAGAGAGAGAGAGAGAGAGAGAGAGAGAGAGAGAGAATGAGACAATAGGCTTTTTATTACATTAATCCCCAAAGTTTTATAATAACGTTTTCTTATTCGTTGGCTTAACAACTTTAAGGACTTTAGTGAATTTTGATTGGTTGTTTCATTAAGTTGAGTCTTCAAACGTTTCAGTCACTAATTCTAATCTACAGAAGGGTTAATTTGTGTATTATCATAGGGGAAGTAAAATTGTCTTAAGATCCCTTGCCTATGTACTAACCTGTGTTCAATTATATTGGGTAGCTGCTCATGATCTCTGTTACGGCTTTCACTGCGACTTTTTCCTCTAGTAAAAACTATGGGTTTTGATAGGTTATTTTAGGTTATATTAGGTTAGGTGATTGCCCTGCAGGGTTAGGCAATTAGCCTCGCAGGATTAGAGCCCCCCGCAGGGGCTAGAAATAGGAGAAAAGCTACTGTGAAAATACGAAAAAAGGAAAGGGACTATACCCAAAATTATTTTTAAGGGATAATAGAGCAGCTAAAAATAAGATTGACGGACAAAGTAAAAAAAAGAAAGAGACGAATAGAATGTAATAAAAATCACAAAACCTTTGTAGATTAATTAATATAAATGCTATTTCAAGCATGACTGCCAGACCTACGGTCCAAGTAAGTTGAATACTGGATCCTCATTGGGAGGAGGTTTCTTTAACAACAAAAATCAACATTCTACCTTAAGTATAAGCCGAGAAAATAATACTCCCCCCTAGGACTTACGGATGGAAAGACACGGTAAATTATAGAGTAGCTCCGCTAATAAAAAATTAAATTTTGTATAATTTTTTTAAACAATAGAAACGAATTGTGATTTTTTCTAATACGCGAAGTGGTGTATACAAATATGGAAGATGGTAAAAATCAATACATAGATTATGACGTCATACGATAGAATAGCCAATGAGAGGCCAGTATTAACCAATGGTAAAATTTATGCTGGCCTCTCATTGGTTATTCTATCGAATGGCGTCATAATCTGTGGAGGGACTTTTACAATCTTCCAATTATGTAATGAAAAGGTTTCATTAAGTTTATAAAAAAACATATTTGAAATAAAATGCAGGGCTTGCAATTTTGGGACATAATATTTTAAACATATACAGTTGTTTATCAACTTGAGTGTTTGAAATATACAAGACTATTCTATCTATATAAGTTTACCTCGGAGTGGGTGTCACATCTTTACCATCAACATTTCCTTTTCCAATCAACATTCTTTCCACGCGTCCTTCTACCTAATCAATTAAATCTTAAAAGTAACAGGATGTTTTTCTGTTTCTCAGTCTCTTTGTCTGTTTCATAAGATCTTGTAAACTTTTGGACCTTTACGATTAAGCTTCTTATAGGTTTTTTTTGTCTATTTAGAGGTAGGGTATCTTTGCCCCCCCCCCCCCCGCAACATAGATTACCCTTGAAAAAATTAATATGCTAAAGGCAAGTATGATAAAATAATAGAAGCATATTTTGACTACTATTTAGTTAATGAATTTCATATTTCCCCCTTCAAAGTTTAATACATTATTATACAGCTGTTATAAAAAAAGGTATAAACAAGAATAATAAAAGAATAGTTATTTATCGCATCGTATTATAAACAGCTTTCCGCAGATATAGAATGTACAATTATAAGATTAAACCCAGTTTTTTTTAGCCCCGAGGTTCCGGTTGCACGGGATAAAAATCTGGTTTTAATCTTATGATTGTACATATTTATATTCGTAGAAAGCTGGATATAATACGATGCTAGACATAGTATTTTCGTATGGATGAGAACCGGTTCCTATCCCCCGGATTCGAATGGATACGAGAAAAAAATTAAAAATCTAACATTATGATGCCTATTTTATATATTTAAGTTTAGTTTATTTGATAGCTAAACAATTTTTCTAAAATATTCTTTAAAAACATCTATAAAAAAAACAACATAGATTAAAGTGCAATACAGTTATCTAAATATTTTCATTGGCGACATATAAAAATTGGCACAAAATAATGGCGGCAGATTTCGCCAAAATCTCTCTCTCCTCAAAAAAGGATCTGTTTTAGTAAACCTAGCAATATTGAGATTTTAGATAACTTAATTGACAGATATCAATATCATTCTCAGTTTTAGCCAGCATTCTTATTTTTAGGGTTCAGCAAATTTTTCAGAGTGAAGGATATAAAGGGATAATACAATGGCCGATAAATTGATGTAAATCCCCAACTATGATAAACAGAATTATCCCTTAGCAAAGAAATTAGTTGGGTTGAGTTTGGGGAGAATTTCAGTGTAGATTTGTTATGATATTGACAATAGTAAGGATGGGTAGAGAAAATGCCTTGCACCATTATTTGACCCCATCCCCCCCTATCCCAAAATAATTCATAAATTTATTAAGTCCCTACGTACCTAATGGAACTTTTAAAAAATGCAAAGTAGTTCGAAAATTTTATACTGGATGAAAGCTACTATTAAACTAACTTTTAAATATTATAAATGTATTTTTTAAACTTCCATAACTTTGAAATTAAAAAAATTATATTTCTTTATTTCTTAGCTAAGATCATAATAACAGCTCTAACAAAAAAAGGTTTTTCGTATGCTGATAATCTTTTTAAAGATAAAATTTTTGGAGGGAGTTTAATTTTTTTTTAAATTTACTGTAAATTTTTTACAGATGTAATCCTGATAAAAAATACCAATTGCCAAAAAAAATTCTTAATTACCTATGTATGATTTTCGCTACTACTGATATAATTTAGCTTTGATATGCCATATAGAATATCAATTTCAATAATTTTCGTTTTTCAAATCAGCAATAATATTTCTATTTTATTAAAGTTTACATAACTTTCAGACAAACGTCCTAGGGGGACAACTTTGACACGTATATTCATTTTTTTCTTATGTGGATATTATTAACCTTGTTATTATTATACTGTAATTAATTAATCATGATTAATATACCGCTTGTTTGTGATTATTTATGTCATGTATATATGTATGTCTATTTTACTATGTGTGTCATAAAATAAATATTTCATTTCATTTCAACTCTTAAGTAAAATACTCTAGGACTAAAACCAGTAGATTTTGTTTTTATAGTTCAAAGATTTTTTTTCTTCGTTTCAGAATTAATTCGCCACCCCAAGACGAGTTTGACAAGTTAGATAGAACCCAAGTTGTGAAATAGTGTTTTAAAAAATCTAAAACGTCCAAGCCTTTGATTTGTTTTGGTGGGCGGAGGTAGGTATTAAACTGTGTCTGATGGGGTGAGTGGGATGGGAAACGACGTTACATCCTTAAAATATTTTTTTTTAGGGGGGGGCGGGCTACTATTTGATGTGAATAGTCAAAAATAAAATAAAAATTCTGAAAGTAAGTTGTGTTCTGGTAGGATTCTTTACTGGTCCATGTTATTTTTTATTTGAACCATAAGAAAATTCTAAAGCTAATTACTATTCTATCAGTACTAATTTTTTTCATATTTCAATCAGCAGATCTAGAATTAAATAGAAATATATATCAAAATAGGCACGTATTCTGTTTATGTTTTATGACAATTTGTCAGTGTTTCTGTAACAATTTGGCTTTTTTTATGGATATGGGATAGGATTGTCAGACCTAAGCCCTATGATTGCGGTGTAAAGCGTCCATTTGCCTATCAGACAACCAACGACCTTTGTCTGAGAAGTCCTAACTGTGAATGTTAATGAGTTGCACCTGTTTTTAGGCCAAGGAATTCCCCCTACTCTAGCTATTTATGTCACACACCTGACATAGAAGCATTAGGAACCATTTTCAACGTCTGTAGTTATGACGCAGTGTTGGACCGAGATTCGAACCTATCACCTTCCCAACGACGAGCGGATGCGCTACGTGCTATGCCACGGTCGCGGGTCCAAAATTCAGTAAATTCATAACATTGGCCCCTATGTCCAGGGACGTCTTAGCTTATTATTTTGGAAGGAAAACAAAATTGCAATAGGAGGGTAATTACTTTTGTGTGAAAATGTCAATATTTTACCTTGACACAAACAATTATATAATGTTTACTATCCCACAGCAACAACTACTTGAAAATAATTGTGTTTAAAACTTTTTCTATCTAATTCAATTACTAGCAAAAGATCTAGAGTATAGATGTATATAAAGATAACTAGCCCCCCCCCCCTCTTTTCCTATGTCCTTTTTCGTCATCTAGCAAATTGTTTTCTTCTACTTGGCTGTATTGATATTTTAGACATTATTGGTTGGTCTTCAATGACCCAAATGTGAGTCGGCACAAGGTCATTGGGATGGGGATATACAGTAATTTCATCACTTCCCCCTTTAATGTTTTACTCTAATACCAGCTTTATGGATGGAAAATTGATCATTAAAGAGCTGCTACGCTTGCTATACCATACCTCATTGTACAAGAATATTTCATTTTCAACATAGAGCCTGTCATATTGAAGGAAACATCGTGCTGAAATAAGATATCAAAATTATTTTTTTTTTAAATTGATTTCTAATTAAGCCTTTTTGTGAAATGGGCGAAATTTTCCAGGGGGTTTTCAACTAATTTCTACTGTTATTTGTTATCAAAAATATCTTATATTTCTAAATAGATTTTAATTTACCTGAAGGTTCGGCTGTTCTTAGGTCTCGAGCAAACTTTATTAATTCCTCCCTTAAATCAAAAAAATATAACAGTAAAGAAAGGTCATAGGAGTTAGATTTTCAGTATGGCTTCAAAACCGATTAATATCCGCTGGATTGGAACCGGTTCTCAGCAACACTGAAAAATCATGTATAGCATCGCATTTCAGATAATTTTCTACGATTATTGAAATAAAAAAAAAACATAAAATTAATAGCAGTTTTGTTGGACCGGCCCTATGGGCCAACAGTGCTAACAGAACATGTTTTAATTTTTTAATTTTTTATTTGAGTACCCGTGGAAAGCTGTCTATAATAGGATGCGATGGATCACTATCATTGAATAAAACTTGCTTTGAATTTAGTGGGAGATTAGTCCATATTTCATTGATCCTTTATGAATATCTATAATTAATAACAGTTTGACATTAAAATAGCATTTGATATACAATAAAAGGAAGAAACAATTCCATAAATACACATATTATATCTAGATTGTCCAAAAAGGGACTTTTTGCATACTGTTGTATACATTTTCTTATATATGAGATACGGGCGAAAATCTGCAAAGTTTCAAATCAATAGAACGATTGTAACAATACCTGTGTTTTCTAACTTTTCTGGAAAAGTCTTCTGTAACATACATGTTCGTGGATTTTTGCAGCAGATAATTTTTCCGTAAAACTTCCTCTTTGTCCTTCCAAAGTTGGAACATTACCTTAATTATACAATATTAGCGGCTGCGCTACCAAAGGCCTCTAGGAGTACTTGAGTTGGTGGGGGTTAATTTACCCCCCCCCCCCTCTATTAACCATTTTAGTTCTTAGAAGAAAAAGTAAAATTGAAGGATAATTCTTTTTCAGGGGGATTGTGGTACCCTTCCTAAAAATAGCTATATACATGCCCAGGACCCTTGAGAAGCTACTCTATAAAGGACTATGTAGCTAACAAACCTGTATGGGTTTGAATCCTCTAAAACTTGGTCCGTTCCAAAGTCGTGTCACTTTTATCAACGGTATATCACGGGACACCTACAAATATAAGTAAAAAAAGATATTAAACTTAATTCGATATACAAAAATTCGTATATCGTTGGATTTAAAATAATTTTTACTTTAAATTTTAGATTTTAAAAATCATTCTTATTAATTTAGCATTTTAAATGTAGTTTCTAAGGATGTCATAATTTTGGGTTTGTAAAATTTTTTTGTTTTTATATATAATATTCATAATATGTTAAATAAATAGTTATTTTTAATTCATCAGGTCTATTGATAGATTAATAGACAGACAGATAGATAGATATTTATATGTTTGATAGTTATTTCTAATTCATCTGGATCTATTGGTATATAGACAGACAGACATACATTTAGAAAGATAGATAGATAGATTTATTGATAATACCTGCATATAAATATTCATAATATTTTTGATAGTTATTTCTAATTCATCTGGATCTATAGAAATACAGACAGACAGACAAACAGACGGGCAGATAGACAGATAGACAGACAGACGGACAGATAGATGGATGGATAGATAGACAGATAGATAGATTTATTGATAATACCTGCATATAAATATTCATAATATGTTTAATAGTCCTTTCTAATTCATCTGGATCAGCTTCTTCGCCTTTTACTCCATAGAATACAAGATTATTTTTCCTAAAAAAAACATGGAATTTTGTTAAAGGAAGCCTGCAAGAAATACACCACTCTAACAACTGAAAGACTGCTACAGTAAGAATAGTACCCTAAAATGTTCATCTACTTAAAATATCATTTTCAACTGCCTATAACTTTTTTGTTCTTGAAGCTGAAAGCTTCAAATTTGGCATATTGGGTCTGCTTGTGGCAGTCTTTCAGCAGCTAGAGCAGTGGATTTCTTACAGGCTTTCTTTAAGGATACCTCTAGAGGCTGGACACAACACAATGTCTTGATATAGTTTTGCGAACCCGATCAATATCTTTATTTGAAATCTTATAAACAACTTTAATTGCATTACCTTTGTCTTTATATTATATTTAAATTCAATAATTTACACCTAAATTTTCATACTACTCTTACTATGAATGTCATTCACCTGACATGACGTCATCGTATACAAGATCCATTAAAATCACACATGAAAAAAAAGTAGGATGTCTGTTTAATTGTGCGATGTACAAGATCTAACAAACTGCTAAAACCATTACAGGAAAAACTTTCCACATGTTTTGGTAAGGCTTTTATCTATTATGAAATGTACTCCATGCCTTACATCCCCCCCAAACAAAAAAAGTTATAAAATCCTATTAAAACTTTTGTTTGCTGATTTTAAACATCTATGTAGCCACTGAACCGAATTTGGGGGAGTTTCGCATATTTGGCTCCGGAGATGGTTTAAGGCTATTCGTCTATCCACTATCTCTCTCCTTTGATAGCTTAGTCCCATATGATAATAATAAGATTTAAAATTATATTTTACCTGTTTTTATCAATTTCAAATAGTCTATCCTGCATATCGTCATACATGTGGTCGATCTCATCCATTCTAAATACATTCATTTGACGGATTGTATTTTCCGCAGATATTAAAACAAAATACATTAACAAACAAATATGACATTAAAACCAGTTTGAAAAATCCATAATAACGTAACTGGTTTTAATACCATGCTTTTTTATTTTAGTCTTCATGGTAAATTGTCTGCAAAACTATGCTATACATGATTTTTCAGTATAGCTGAGAACTGTTACTAATTCTGCGTATATTAATCGGTTTCGAAGCCACACTGGAAAATCTAATAAATTATTCATTTAAAAAAAGAAACCTATGACTATAAAAAGCTATAAAAACTTTTCTTTAAAAAATATTTTATATTTTAAAAATAAAACTTCAAATTTTGAAGTAAAGTTTACACAAATTATTTGAATATCTTTTTGAATCTGATATTTACAGAAAAGGAGGGAATATCGTTCTGTTAATTATTATAGTACCCAAAGTTTTAAAATCATCATCTCATTTGCTGGCTTAAAGCTTTGGGTACTTTAGATTTATTTTATATTATACTAGAAAAAAGTTTTTATACTTTTAGAATCTTTGGTAAAATTATAAAAATGTTTTTACCGCTCAGAGCAATTAACCATCATTTTAGAAACTCTGCCAACTTCTGTATTGATCAACCCTTCCAAATATGATACAACCTAGATAATATATAATGAACGTTTTATAGATGGATGGATGGATGGTTGGATATATAAATTGATTAATGGATGGATAAATGGATGGATGGATGGATAGATGGATGGATGGATGAATGGATGAATGGATGGATGGATGGATGGATGGATGGATGGATGGATGGATGGATGGATGGATGGATGGATGGATGGATGGATGGATGGATGGATGGATGGATGGATGGATGGATGGATGGATGGATGGATGGATGGATGGATGGATGGATGGATGGATGGATGGATGGATGGATGGATGGATGGATGGATGGATGGATGGATGGATGGATGGATGGATGGATGGATGGATGGATGGATGGATGGATGGATGGATGGATGGATGGATGGATGGATGGATGGATGGATGGATGGATGGATGGATGGATGGATGGATGGATGGATTAATGGATGGATGGATGCGTGGATGGATGGATAAATAGATGGAAAGATGGATGAACGCGTAAATGAATGAATGGATGGATGCATGCATGGATGCATGGATGCATGAACAAATAGATGAATAAATAGATGAATGGATGGATGGATGGATGGATGGATAAATGGATGGATGGATGGATGGATGGATGGATGGATGGATGGATGGATGGATGGATAGATGGATGGATGGATGGATGCGTTGATGGATGAATAGATGGATGAATGCGTAAATGAATGGATGGATGGATGGATGAATGGATGGATGGATTGATGAGTGGATGGATGGATAGATGGATGAATGCGTGGATGAATGAATGGATGGATGCATGCATGGATACATGAACGGATAGATGGATAAATAGATGAATGGATGGATATATGAATAGATGTATAAAACAGTGCATGTTTACCTGACTTTGATCATTTGTAGTTTGTTGCTTTTGAAGATTTAGATCCTCCTGTAACTTATGGGTTGATTGATTTAATTCCGAAGATAACATTGTACATCTAAATAAAAAAAAATGCATATATGAATATCGTATTGTGTGACAAACGAACATAAACTAATTAAAGTAACGACAATTTAAGCAACAGAATGATTAATTATCTCATCGTATTATGTACAGGATATTAAAATAAAAAACCAGTTTTGTTGGACACGACGAGGGGCTAAAGGCCCAGGCTAACAAAACTGGTATTAATCTTTTGATTTTTATTCTAAAATTCGTGGAAATTTTTCAGTGTGGCTGAGAACCGGTTCTAATCCAGCGGATGTAAATGATATAATTCTAACATACTCACATATACTTTAAAACATATAGAGATGGTTTGCTTAGGCTTAATTGTACTAAGAATAACTATTTCAAGTATCATGTACTTGACACCAAGGACGTTAAGAGGGGCAGGGGTGGGGATCGATAGACAATTCCGAAATATTTTTAAAAGGGAATCGAGCCTATGACCCCCCCCCCCCCCCCCACACACACACACACTAAAAAATGTTGTGCATGGTTCAAAGCTTATAATTTTAACAAATCATGCGAAGTTTGAAATTTATTTTTCGGGGGCGGATGGAGTGTTAAAAAATTTATCAAACTAAAGTTAATGATCTGAGCTATCCGTTATAAACATACGGACTGACACACCATAATTGTAAAAAAGCATTAGTCTACTAAAAATACCTTGCTTCTAATTTCCGTTGAATATTTCCGATCTCCCGCCGCTTTTCCGTAATTGAAACATCTAGCTCTCGTACTTTGTCCTCCAACTGTTCTCCTACAGAAAAGTTTGTTTAAGGAAAAGCTACGCTTTAAAAATCACGAAAGACGTCGACGTTAAGTAAGAAAAAGATTTTGGTTTACAAGTTTACAATGTATATCTCTCCCCGCTAAGCATTAACTTTCGTACATATCCATATCAACAAATAAATTTTTCTGTGACTAAAATTTTGTTTATTTGTATTTCCTATTAGATTAATTAGTAAGTTCGTCTGAAGCTAAAGATCTGAGAAAATGCTGTCCGAATCAGTTGTACTTTTTTGGGGGAAATTGTGTAGTTTTAGACTATTATACTGATTTCCACGTCATTCCACAGAGGCTAGGGGTGAAGCAACTAGTAACATATATGCTATAAGAATTTCCATATAATTACGTTGTTTATATAGTTTACTTTTTTCATTTAGATTTAATTAATTGTAATTGACAATTACCTAAATCTGATAGGTTACTTTGTAGTGACGACTGTTGTGTTTCCAAAGCTCCAATCTAAAAATACAAAAATCTTATACTGTCCGTTTTACGAATTTTTTTCTTAATAAGCTTAATACTAAATAAGCCATCGTTTTTTTTTTATTCGGGTTACTTGCAAAGTAAAACCAATAAATAAATATGAATGCCTTTTCAAATCTATTCATTCAAAAAAATGCAATATTAAAAACATGCACACATTTTATACAATAAGTTAAATATTTGTAATTAATGCTAAACCAGCAAAAATATTTAGGCAAAAATTATCGTGTGGCAAAATCTAATATGACTTTTTTATATTTCAAAATATTCATGAAGGCAAAATTTTTTAATAAAAAAATGAAAAAAATAGAGTGGCAATATATGAATTGTTTCATCAGGCGGTTTCCTTAAAATCACATTTGGAACAAAAGCAAAAATAAAAAATACTTATTTCAATACTTAATTAGGTTATGTAAAGTTTTGGTTATAAGAGCCCCACAAGTATGGTAACCAGAAGGAAAGGACCCACAGGGTTAACCCCCAGAATTAGGTCTTAGAGAAAGCACTTTTGATCATTATATGATGAGCTATCGCTCGATCATTTAATACCTTGGGATGTTAATGTTTAGTTTTGCTAAATTTTGTTTTAGTAGGTTTATTATTTTCTTTATTAATAACCATTACAGAATGTTATAGTTGAATTTAATAACCATTGTAATCACTCTAGAAAATATCTTTGATTAAATCGTCATCACTGGATTTTGCTGCTTTAATCAATAAAAGTATATAGAAAAGCAAAATGTAAAAATTGCAAATAAAGCATAATAAAATAAATGATTTTTAAAAGCGAAGCTTTTCTATAATTAGGGTCGGTCCGTCCGTACGTCCGTCCGTCCGTCCGAGATAGATAGCTTTTATTCGTTAATTTAGGCATGTTAGAATTTTCCTATCGATTTAAAACTTTGCATGATGATTCCTGTAGTAGTTGGGTACGATTTAGAAAGCGTAGCAACTCTATAATCAGTACCAGAATGTCCGTACGTCCATTTTAAACATGTTAATTTTTCTAATTTTTAAACAACAAATTTTCAAGTGTTTTAATTATCTGTTTGATCTGATTTTTAGTATATTGATTCCTGGGACAACAAAGAACAATATTATAAGCGAAGCAACTCTATAATCAAGTCCAAAAATGTAAGTATGTCCATAAACATTATCCTGTTTTTAAGCAGTTTTTCAACAAATTTACCTACAATTTTGATTCGACATTTATACATTTATGTTCCGATTTTTCAGTTCAGATACTATACAAGTGTTAATGTCCGTTTGTCCTACCGTTTCAGTGCTTCGCTTTTATGGATGTTGTCATCCTTGTTTTCAATGCTTTTCAATATTTATAAATTAAGCATATAGGAAAATTCTATTAAAACATTCATCAGATCTTTACATTATTCTTATAAAGTATATGGCATTATATAAAAGCAACTATAGTTGATATATTAAAGTAAAAGAATAGAGGGGGCATAATCCATGATATAATTCTTGCTACAGGGCGTTGAACCTGTAATAAATTTAGGTGTCTAATCAACCCTCCAATTAAAATGATGTTGCCCTAACTAAAGTTTCTTATCGAGCAGAGAACTTCTATCTTAATATTTTGAAAAAGAGAAACCTAAGAGGGGGGGGGGGACCTTTTCCGTGTATTATTTAGTACCTTTGGCTATGTTAGGTTAGGTCATATTGGGAACAGGGTAGCCCAGAAGGGTTAGATCACCGTAGGTAAAGGCTCCTCAATGGTTAGGCGCTTTAAAGGAAAGTGCCAAAATAACGCTTTTACGATGGTTCATTTTCTCCATTATCTGTAGTTGCCTAATATTTGCTAGATTTTTTTCTTAAGATATTACTTTTAAAAAAATGTTTTACCTTTCCAGAGTAGTCTTGCATAAGTGTCTGTAACATATTAATCATAAAGTTATATTATATCATTCTATGTTTAGTAGCGCAATTACTCTATAGCTGAGGTTTATAATTATGTCCATCTGTCCAACCTGATCATAGCAGCTTTTGTAATATCAAAAATCTTATCTAACCAAATGTTTCATTGCTTATGTTTTTAACGATTATGTCTGATGCGTGACCTTAAATCTGAGAGTATTCTCAGTATGGCTTCAAAACCGCTGGATTAGAACCAGTTCTCAGCTATACTGAAAAATCATGTAATGCATTGTATCAGGCAATTTTCCACGTGTATTAAAATAAAAATAAAACTAATTTTCTTCATCCTTCAGTCCTTCGAGGCTTACAAAACTGGTTTTAATTGAATATTTTTTTAATATCCGCGGAAAGAAAACGCTCAATCAATAACAAAAGTTAATAAATAAATTTATGATTCCTTGTTAAGTTCAGACAATTTTCCAACTTCCAATTTAACTCGCGCCATTTCTGTCCCAGACTTATCTAAAATTAGACGTTTTAAAATTTTTCATAGTTTTAGGTACGCTAAGAATTGAAGAACGAATTGTAATTTAAAGTGCTGGGTTGTCTTTTTTAATTAATGTTACTTAAAAATACATAATAGCTGATTTATCTTCTTTTTTAGCAGTTTGAAATTTATAAAGTGTTTGATAAAATTCAAATTTTATGTCAACATTACTTGATTCATTTGGCTTTTTAAAAGAATAGCTTTTCTATAATTAGGGCCAGTCCGTCCGTACACCCTTTTGTCCAACCGTAAAGGTACAATATTATAAGCAAAGCATCTCTATAATCAAGTCCTAAAAATGTAAGTATGTCCTAATGCTCGTTTGTCCTTCCATTTCGCTTTTATGGATGTTGTCATTGTCATCCATGTTTTTTAATCCTGTATTTTTTCTTACCTATTATACTTTTGAAGTTTTGAACGGAGGCATCGAATTCAGATTTAGACTTGTTTGCAAAAGATTTGTGCATGTTGGATTCCTCTGTCAGTCGTAGAGTCTAGAACAAGGATAATATTAACCAAAAGATTTGTGCATGTTGGATTCCTCTGTCAGCCGTAGAGTCTAGAACAAGGATAATATCAACCAAAAGATTTGTGCATGTTGGATTCTTCTTTCAGCCTTAGAGTCTAGAACAAGGATAATATTAACCAAAATTTTTGTGAATGTTGGATTCCTCTGTCAGCCGGAGAATCTAGAACAAGGAGAATTATGACCAGAATTGGCGACGACCATCTACATGATGAATGTAAAATGATGACAATTAAGGACCATTGCAACATGCATTCCAAGCAATTCCATCTAGCCACCGCACAAGATGACTATCCAACTAGTAAAGCTGCGGCAACTAATCCTTCTCGCCTTATAAGAAACACTTTGGTCTTTGGAATTTGGAGAAGAAATCAATAATCTGATTCCTCCTGATGGCCTCGGCAATACTGTCTCATAAAACAGATCCACAGTAACTCTGTCTCCACTTCTATTGCTAACCTTGAGAACAAAGGAGTTCTTGACGAAAAAGCTCCACCTGTGGACAAATCCGAAAAAAACAACTTCTCAATAGAGCCAGAACACTACTAGCCTGCTATAGGTCTGACTTCAGTAATGATCTGAATAACTATATGGCCAGAATTCGGGAGGACCCAACTCTCGACTTTTGTCCAAAATGCAACCAACCTAATCACAATACTGACCACCTAATCTAACCACCAGAGACTTATGGCTGAAACCGGTAGAAGCAGTCAGATTTCTTGGACTTCTTGATGAAAATCAAGATGAAGATGAAAATGGATGAGAGCTGGGTTGTGGCTACTACAACAAAAACAACCAGAATTGGCGCTTCCGCACAAAGTAATCACTTGAGCACTTTTAATATAAATAGAAAATAAGGGGAGGGGAGGAGTTTATTGCAGGAATAAGGTATAACCAACAAGCGAAACAAATCTAAAACAATATTTTGGGGGCAGATGTAAAGGTCGTCAATGTGTTGCCCCAAACGACAGCTGAAATTGCGTTTAGGTTTCGTGATTTTTTTTCGAATCAAATTCGTTGTTGGTAAAAGCTGAGTTTATTTTTAGTTTATGTAATTACTTTGGGTCGGGTTAGGTTATGTTATATTGGGTACTGGGTAGCTCCACAGGGTAAAGATCACCGTAATTATTAGCCCACTGAAAAGCCTAGGCATAAAAAACCTGTATAACCAAAAGTAGTGAATCGTACATAAAAAAGCTAAACATTCGGTTTTTGCCGTATTGAGGCAAAAAAAACTGGATAATTTCAACATACACATAAAACTTTTGTTATAGGAAAGTTTTGTTTCTACAATTATAGAGGATAGAAAAAGAAATGATTCATGTGAATAAAATCACGTGAATCATGGATGATGTCATCCTTGTTGTTAATATTTTATCAATGAAAACTTTTACAAACTTCAACCTAGTAGAGTATTATAGGATAAAAGGATAAATAGATGCACCTGAATATGGGATAAGCTTGCGTGTCTATCTGTCTGTCTTAAGCCGGGCTGTCTGTCTGTTTGTATGTAATGTTTTTATGTTCAGCTGAGATTAAAGTAAAACTATAGAGGGGGCATGAGCTATGTGTAACACTGCCCGCAATGTGGGGTGTGGGACCCTATCACGATTTGTTATTGGGACTTTGAAATCAGATGATAGCGTCGGAAATATAAAAACAGTCCCTATTAAAAAAGAAGAGAAAGCAATTTGTTAGCATACGAAATGGGTCTCCATGCCTGGGGCCAGGTAGTTTTCAGGATTATACATCTATGTTATGCATTTATTTGCCTGGTGACTAATTTTAGTATTCCTTTATCCCCATTAACAATCCAAATATAAGATTGTGCATTGTTAATATTTTATTTGGGAAATGTATCACTATGAATCAAACATAAAATAAATTCAAATTGGGTAACCCTCTTCTAGTGACGTTTAGATTGTAAAACAAGGACTATAACTTTCAAAATTAGCTGAAATCAAAATCAGTCAAAACCATTTTCTTGTTGTCATTCTATACAATTCTAGCAACCACTAGCAATAAACCCCCGCCCCCTAATTTAGATAGATTAAGAATAAGGGGAGTGGGGTGTTTTTTCACCTATAATTAATCCTAGCAGTGCCCCTAATGCTACGGGGCAACTCAGATTAACCTAACCTCACCTAAAGTAATGAAGAAAAAACAAAAACTACCCCTCCTGCCTTATTTTCACTGTATTTCAAAATAATGAGAGGTATTTTCAGTGCTCGTTTAGGCCCTTCGAGCAAACTGTTAGTGCAACCCATTACCATGCTCAATGAGTTCTCTTGTGCTTGTATCATACAGACGGACAGACCAACTAACCCACACAATATATAGAATAGCCGGCTTCGCTGCTTTAAATTCATGAATTTACTCAATGCATACACTAATATGCATTGTCAATATCGTATTTGGGATATAGAGAAAAGTTATAAATGGATTTGTGTTTCATAAGCAATTTTACACTATGACGATTAGATGAATGTATTTATATAAATAAATTGATATATTATTACTTCGATGTTGCACCAGATTTTCATGCGCTTTAATAAAGTGATGCTTGTAGCTGGCTAAAATTATCCCCAATCACCAATCCCCTCCCCTCAAAGTATGAACGAACTGACAAATAAACGAGGTCTATATTAGTAACCTAAATTGACAACGAATTTTCCTCTGTCAATATATATTATCAAATGGTCGAATGGATTGACAGAACTTTGAAAGGATTGGTTGGCAAGATTGATTCAGAGGTTTATGATAAATTGCTTATTTATAGTACAAAGTAGCTTGATGTCTATCCGTCCGTCCGTATGTCTGTCCCTTAAGATCTCGGTAACCACTGAACCGATTTGATTCTACTCTTCAGGGAATGTATATACTGGTCCTATGGTGGTTTTAAGCTATTTTCTTTTGGGATGGCACACCCCCAACCCCCTAAAAAACATAAAAAATCCCCTCATATTTTTTTTAAAAATGTGGTGGTTGCAGCTGGTGCTGGTGCACCAGATGTACATAATTTTTTAATTTCCTCTCGGGGCTCTCTTGAGGCTAGGGGCGGAGCCGTTAGTCCTTGTAATAAAGTAATAGGATCTGTGAGTGTCTGTCTGTTCTGAAGGATAACACTAAACGTTTGACCGATATGTTATTGTTTAGTCTTTACAATGAATTTAAGTCCATAAAAAGTCTACAAATATTTTAGAGAAGGACAAGTCCATCCTCCCATAAGGAATCAAGCCCTCAAAAATCCCCCCCCCCCTCAAAAAAATCTTTTTCTTTTTAAAACTAAAATGGAATTAGAGCTTTGACATACCCCTCTCTTAGATGCCTGTAGATGCAAGTATTTAAAAATAGATCAAGAAATAGTTAAGTCGAACTGTTACCAATTTGTACTTAGGATATAAATAAAATACTTTTTAAAAAATAGTTAATTCTTATAGTTTGAAATATAATATAACCTGGTTATTAAGAAGTTTGACGTCATTATCGTTCTTTTCTGTATATTTTACCTTAATAAAATTATCATTTTTACAGATTTTTTAAAACACATAAACCTATTGTATGGAGAAAAAAGACATCCATAAGTAGCGAAGCATAAAAAAAATCTTGGATTAGAATACTGATACATTGATGAGATATAAAGAGCATTTGTTAAAATCAAGAATCACGAAACCCTTCACACATATCTAAATATCTTTTAATATTTATATTTTGTAGCATGTCTTACAGACTAAGTAAATAACATACTTGGTATAGGAAATCTATACAAAAAAAGATGAAAAGATCAGCCGTCTATCAGGAATAGCAGCTGAGAAAATCACTTCCTCCATAGCGTTACGGACAGACTGACAGACTGACAGACAGATAAAGTGAATTATAGAGTAGTTTTACTAGTAAAAAACATATATAGATAAACAGAGATATTTGTACTGTAAATAAAGAAAAAAAGATAGAATTAGACATGTACATACTATAGATTACATTGAAATTGTTTTTTTAAAAAGTTAAAAATCAACATGTTAAATTTGGACGTACGGACTTTCTGGTAACGATTATGGAGTTGCTACGCTTTCTAAATTGTACCCAACTATTACAGGAATCACCATGCAAAGTTTAAAATCGATAGGACAATTCTTCTAACATGCCTAAATTAACGAAAAAAGCTATCCTACCCTAATTATAGAAAAGCTTCGATTTTAAAAAGATACTTACATGTTCATTCTTTAATTTTGTAATTTCTGAGGACATAGCGTCTAAAACATGCTTTATACTTCCTGAATTTAAAAAAGGACAATTTAGTCAAATATAGCTATGCTCCTTTTTAGCAAAAAGTTACGAAAATAACATTGAAAATGAGATTCTATTAAAGATATGCATCTGATTTTGACACCTTTAAAGCCAGTTTTTAGTAATACAATTTTTGGGAATAGTCCCTTTCGTGGCAACGCCACTTAAGAGGCGATTCGTCGTATATTTAAAATTAGCTCACATTGGCTAGAAATAGGAGAAAAACTACTGTAAAAAACAAAGAATCGCCTCTTAAGGAGCGTTGCCACGAAACCCCAATTTTTAAACTGAATAAAAATAAATGAGGTAATATTGCCACTACATAAAACATTAAGTTAAACCCATGGCTGAAAATATCGCAGCCACGTTTTCAAAAACATTGAGAAAAAAAATCTTTGAATCGAAAAACATTGAAAAAAAAATCTTTGAATCGAAAAGCATTGAGAAAAAAATCCTCCAATGAAGACATCCTATAATGTTAATGTTAATCTTTTTAGTGCTCCGTGTAAAAATGTTTTTAGTTTTCATTTCCAATTATAAACTCTGCTTTAATTAATTTTCCTGTATGGTTTCAAAACTGATTAATATCCGAAAACTAAAAATCATGTATCGTATCTCTTATATCCAGTTTTCTACGAATATAAAAATGTGCAATCATAATATTAAACCCAGTTTTGTTAGTTTGTTCCTTCGGCATCTCGGGGCTTACAAAAATGGTTTTAATTTTATGATTGCACATTTATATATCCGTGGAAAGCTGTCTATAATACGTTGCGTAGATAACTATTATGAAAATGATTATCCTACCTAGCTGTATCCTATTATACTCCTTCAAAGATAGAAAATCATTTTTCATGTCACCGATTGTTGTCTTTTGGTCCCTTTTTATTTTCATATTTTCAAAATGTTTTATTATTATTTATTTCAAAGTTCAGGAGTGATAAGGCCACCGGAAACTCCCCTAGCCTCATTAGGGCTGACAATAGCTTAAAACTATCCCAAGACTTAAATCTTAAAATATTATGGACTAAAACAATCACAGATGGTATGTGCAGCTTACGTACATAAAGATAATTCAATCAGTTCAGTAGTTATTGAGATCTTAAGCTTCAAACAAACAAAAAAAACCTTACTACTTTATACAATAAACCCTTTACTATTACTATCAGCGGCTACGCCTCTAGTGGTATATAGGTGCCTTTGGGTTGGGAGAAAGTTGAATCCCCCCCCTTTACAATTACAGTTTTTTAAAGAAAAAGTTAAAAACATTTATTTTGCAGGGGGTCATTATTTTCTAGGAGTGGTATTTCTTGGGATGGTGGTGGTACCTTCCCCCAAAATAGTTATAAACCTTCCCAGGACCTATGAGAAGCTACCATGTAAAGGAGAACTATATTAGTTCAATGGTTAGTGAGGTTTTTTGGTGCACAAAGACTCACATAGAACCCGTTACTTTATTATAAAGATCGGATTAAATCATGTTATATTTTATTGTTCTTATAGTTTCAAATGTTTTCAGGGCGAGATATTTTTTTTTTTTGGGGGGGGGGAGGGGTTGTAATCATCATTACCTATTAAGCCCTTTTTAAACTCAAATAGCTTTAATGAACCAAAGGTCCAATGCCAACCTTCCCTGAAATTCATAGACCAATCAATGGGCCACCTCTAAGGTCTTCTAAACGAATAAAAAAATAACATTACAAACAGGAAATTATAGAGTAGTTTCGCTACAAGAGTTTTGTTCAACTTTACGATAGTTTAGATTATAAAATTAAAACAAAAGAGTTTTTTTCCTTCTAATATCAGTTGCATGCTTTAATTGTTATCAATCATAGCTCAACTATATACATTAAGAAAAATTGATAGTAATTAAATGATTACTAAATATCAAAACATTTTCCCTATTAAATTGAAGATTCATTTCTTTGAGCTGTAGAAATTGCCGCTTAAATTCTTGATTCTCAGACTGCTCTCGTTGGATTAAACTAAAATAATTATATTTCATTTCCTAAAAAAAAATGTTAATAGATTTTAAATTATTCTTCTTTTTAACAGTGAAGTTGTGGTATATTTTCATGTTTTTATTATGTTTGTAAATGTTTAGTAAAAAAAATCTTATAAAAAGTAACATAATGTATGTCTGCGTGTCTGTAGTGAAGGATCTTTCTATCCTCTGAACCGATATGGTACTACATTACAAGTAAGAAAGGTTTGTAACTATTTTAAGGGCGGGTTACCACAACCCTCCAAAGAAATATCACCCATAGAAAAAAGAACTCAAACAAAATAACATTTTTAAAAAAAGATAAAAGTGGAAGTGGAAGATAGTCTCCCCCTTCCTCCCCTGAAGGCCTTCTCAAAAAGTTTCAATTTCAAAACAGTTAAATTTTCTGAAAGTGTTAATAAAAAATTGAGGAGCCTTAAAAAAACATTGGAAGGTTTTCCATTATAGCTTTGAAACTGAATCATATCCGCTGAATAAGAGCCAGTTCTTGGCCATACTGAAAAATTGTGTATTGTATCATATTGTTGACAATTTGCAGACATTTTCTGTTAGTTTTATTTAAAATTTTAGTTTTTTTACCTCATATGATGACTACATTCTTCTTTTAGGTGTTTCAAATCATTTACAAGTACATTTCCTATAAAAAAAAACAATTTTCAATCAGTAATTATGGGTGCTCTCTCGAGCACTGAAACCCTTAATCCCGTGAGAATGAATTTAGAATATGGAGGGGGCCATAGTTTTTTCACTTTGCATAGCGCACTGTGGGGCCTATACTTGCGGTGCCCTGAGGTTCTACCAAGTTCTAATATAACCAAATCTAACTTGACCTAAAGTAATACAAATAAGCGAAAAAACTACTCATCCGGCCATGTTTTTATCCTTGTTAAATTCTTTATAGGTTTTGCAGCCGCCTTTAAGCCGCTGGGAAATTGATATTAATTTACAAAATGAGCTGGATGTCTAAAATTGTTTCTAATATGGCAATTAGTGTATAAGTATTTTTTAAAAAGCGAAGCTTTTCTTTAAATATGGTTAGTCCGTCCGTACGTCCGTGACGGTTAGCTTTTATCGCTAATTTAGGCATGTTAGAATTGTTCTATCGATTTCAAATTTTGCATGGTGATTCCTTTAGTAGTTAGGTAAGAAGTAGATTCCCTGGACAACAAAGTATAATGTTATAAGCGAAGGAACTCTCTAATCAAGTCCTAAAAATGTTAATATGTCCATATACATTATCCTGTATCAAGCAGTTTTTCAAAGAATTTACTTAAAAATTTGCTTCGACTCTTATACATTTATATTCTGATTCTTCAGTTCTGACAATATAAAAGTGTTAATGTCCGTTTGTCCTACCGTTTCAGTGCTTTTATGGATGTTGTCATCCTTGTTACAGCATTAATACCTAATGTGTTTTAGTATTAAATTGTGTTTGGCTGGTGAGCCCTGACATTTCTTACCTAAATGTTTCAGCTCTGTTTTTGTTTGTCCGCCTGACTTCTTTACACTAGAAATATATAAAATAATTTTTCTAGCAATTATACTCTTCAAAATTATTATTCAGACTATACCATTTTTATTTATATAAAATATCGATATTTATATGTAATACATTTCACAAACGCTTTATAAAAGTTTTAAAAATTGATAAATACCAAAGTCTATTTAATATTCTCTTGTTCGCTAAATCCTCTCTTTTTCTTTTGTGTTAAAGTAACTTAATTTACACCCAAACTATAGAGGAGCACCGCTCTTACTCTCAATTTAATACTTGTTACATATTTTTTTATTTTATAAAATTTGTTATTTGTATAGTTTATCTTTTTCACCGTTGTTTTAGAATTTATTTTATTTTAAATAGGGTGCAAAAGAGATAAAAAAGGTATGTAATTAGAAGAAGAAAAATAAAATAAAAAAATACACCCCATTTTAATAAATTAATTTGTGGAGAAAAAGAAAACAAATAAATAAAGATCAATGACCAATAAATGTATTAAGTATAGATGTATAGCCTAGGACAACTTCTTGGATTCAGTGTTGTGGACACTTTTTATCTGCTAACAAACTGCTTTCTTCTTTTTTGTAGCGACTTGAATATCTTAATATTTCCGACGCCATTGGCTGATATTCAAAGACCCAATTTAAAGTTAGCACAGGGACCACGGAGTGGGGATATACAGTTATTTAACCCCTTCCCCGTCTATTGTTGTTCTTTAATAATTGAACATAAAACTATTTTCAAAACTTAGAATTAAATTACCTGTTTATTTCAAACTCCAAACTTGATAAATCAGTCTTTTGTCTTTTTGAAAATGCTAATTGTATACTAGATTTTTCTCTGATATTTTCCAACTCCCTCCTAAAAAAAACATTTAGAATTATTAATCGCATAGTTTTATAGACAGCTTTCCTTAGATATCAAAATGAAAAATTTTAAAATTAAACCCCAATTTTATTAACCCTGAGGAGCCGTAGGTGCAGGCTTTAAAAACTGGCATTAATTTTATGATTTTCATTTTAATATTCATGGAAAATTGTCTGTAATACGATGCTATACGTGATTTTTCACCAGTTATAATCCAGCGAATACTAATCGGGTTCGAAGCCGCACTAGAAAAATAGATTATGAAATTCATATGAGTTTCATATCTACTAATTTTCCTTATGACCAGACTCAAACAATACCTCAAACTTTATAGTAGTAAGGTTTTTTGTCTGAGGCTATAGATCTCGGAAATTGCTGATCCTAATTCGTTGTACTTTTCAGGTAAGCTTTATGAATACCTTAATGTGGTTTTAAACCATTTTCCTGACCTAACCCGCCCTCCCCTATAGGCTAGTGGAGAAGCCAATAGTAAAATATACCAAAATACCAAATTTTAAAGTTGTGTTTTATTGCAAATTTTATGAATATAATACTAGTATTTCATAAATTAAAAAAAAAAATTTGCGCATCGTATTATAAACAGCTTTCCGAAGATATCAAAATATACAGCTAGATTTGTTAGCTCTGAGATCCCGAAGGCACAATTATAGAAATGTAAAATTTTATATTCGTAGAAAACTGGATATTATGCGATACTATACATTATTTTTCAGCATGGCTTAGAACCAGTTCTAATTCAGCGGATATCAATCGGTTTCGAGGCCATACTGGAAAATTACTTACTTTATATTCATAATTTCTTCGTCTAGATTAAACCTCATTGACTGCCGCATAATATCCTAAAATTAAATACAGTTAAACCCAGAGGCGTGAATGCAAAAGAAAGTCATGTGTATACTTAGCTGGACAAAGTATCTAAAAAAAATCAGCCTTGTGACGTCACAAAAATAAGGGATTATCCATCTCGGATATCCTCCATCTCTTTTTTAGGGAATTTCTTTCCTACTTCATATCTCATCTTTCTCATTTTCTGACGTCACATGGCTGATTTTTGAGACACTTTGTCCAGCTACTGTATATCCATCCTTCAAGGCGTCTACCTCCCTACAGACCCCTTGACAAGGACACCCATTTCATTTTGGTTTAAGGGGGGGTTCAAAAATCTTAAAATCCTGTGCCCGCCACAGGTTTAACCTTCTTGAAGTAAAATTCAAAAGCTGGAAAAAAGGAATTAGGCATACCTATCACCAACATACTTATGCTTTTAAACACTTTTGGAAAAAAAAACAAAAAATAGTTCTGTTTTATTTAGTGTATGTTAGATATAAGCAACGCATTTGATATGTACAAAAAAATTACATCACAAATGATGATAACTCATTCTCTAGATCAAATTATTGGTTGAATCGTTGGGACAATATGAGTTTTATAATAACCAATCAAATTTCGTAAAGGTACCAAATGTTTTGGGGGCAAACGAATAAGATAATTAAACTTTGGATAGTCGTGTAATTTACTTTCCAATGTCCTCTCTGGTATTTACATAAAAATTTTACAAATATTGGGTGGGTTAAGACACTCTTGTTGACAAAATAATATTTTAATTTTTAAAAGTGAAGGTTTTCAGGATAGGTCTGATCGTTCGTATAGGTATTTTAGAATCGTCCAATCGGAACAAGCTTTTTGTATATGATATAGTTATGCTATTAGCTTGATTTTTGGAATAGTGATTTCTTGCACCATTAGGCACAATTATATAAGCAAAGCATCTAAATTAACACATTTTATTAATATCAAATTTAAAAAAGGAGAGCTATAATCATGAAATATATACAATTTGGGAAATTTAATTACATTAATTAAAAATAGTTAAAGACATCAATAAAAAAGATTTGGAGAAACAGAATAATTTCAGTGTGTTAATAATTTTTTACATATTCTATGTCACCTATAAAAACCTACAGCGGCTATTGGTAAGTTTTCAAGTTACATTTTTAAAATAACAAAAACGCTGATTTGAAATTTCAAAAATTAGGGCGGGCAGATATTGAAGAATTGTCAAATCTGAATTTTGACAGTATAATTAGCATAAGTAGCAGCGGATCCAGAATTAGATAATTATTTTCATCGACAAAAAGTTGTCTTAGAAGTCTTAAAATGATATGCCTTTTTATTTTGATATCATATAGATACCCTAAAAAGTTTATTTACATATTACCAAAATACATATCCTGTTAAAAAGTAGTAATTTTTCTTTAAAGATTTTAATTACTACTTTACAGATTGAGTTCTTCTTAATGTAAAAGTTATGGTGACCTTAACGATCAAATAGAGAAATTTTACTCTATTTTGATTATAAAAGTTTAATTCAATTGGTTAAATTTAGTTACGAGTAACTTTAATCCAATTTAAAATATCCATGGTTTTGTAAGGGTTCATTAGGATAGGTAGAGACTTAATTAATTATATTATAAAAAACTTTTATGTGTATAAATATTTATTAAGATATTTTATAGATTCTAAGGGCGCATCCCTGTCACAGGCAACAAACCCTTTAATCACACATTCTTTGTCAGAAAGCTCTGTCTTTTGGTAGACAACCCCCCCCCCCCCTTCTAGTCTTACAATTGCCACAAGAATTAGTTTATGTTTAATTACTCTTTAGTCATTTTAAAGTTCGACATTCCCTAATAAACATTTCCGTTTCTCTGCAAAAATTAATTTGCTGAACCTAAAAAATCAGAATGCTATCATAAAAACGATATCTAAAATGTTATCTAAAAACTCAATATTGCTAAGTTTACTAAACGGGAACTTTTTTAGGAGAGAGAGATTTTGGCTAAAACTGCCGCCATTTTTTTGCGCCATAATTTATTTGCCGCTAAGAACAGTATTCAGATCTAACAGTTTATGTTCTGTATTCACTCTTATCTTTTACACTAGCGGCTAGGCCCCTAGAGGACTCTGGAAGATGGGAGGGGTTAGGGGTAATTCGGCCATCCATTTTCAGTTTTAGCGTTGAGAAAGTCCCGCAGTATTTTTCTTTAGGGAGAATAAAAATGAAGCAGCTTATAGTGCCTAATAGAAAAAGACGTCATGCAATTCAAATGAACAATAATAAGCCAGTATACATACAGTGGTAAAATGTATACTTGCCTATTATTGGTCATTTGTATTGTATGGCGTCATTTTTTGTTAGGCACTATAAGCTGCTTCTTAAATTACCTGAACTTGGGTTTCTTGACGGTCAAGTGTGCGTTGGATATCCTAAAATAATCAATATAATTCATAGTTTATAAAAACCTTTGTCATTTTCCTTCTTAAATTACTTCTGTATTACATTTTATTAGTAGAAAATCGAAAAATACACTGAATCTAAAGTTACTAAAGAAGAGTGATTTTTTTAAAAGAGGGAAAGGGGCGTTATCCTCTTAGAACAACTACGAACAACTATTTTAGGTTAGGTTAGGTTTTAGGCTAAGGGGCCGAGCGCTGCGGCTAGGCAGGCAAGGGGGCCGAGCGCTGCGGCTAGGCGGGCTAGGGAGCCGAGCGCTGCGGCCAGAGTTCATAGTTCGCTGTCGGGGGGGGGGGGGGGGGGGGGGAGGCGGGCTCCGGGGGCTGCAACTCAAATTTTCAAAATTGAAAAAAAATTTCTAAGAGGATAATACCGGGAAAGGCAATTTTCAAAATTTTGGTTGGTACTTGGTCACAATTCCAGCATGGCTGATCAACCGATCAATATCCATTGGATTATAACCGGTTCTGAGCAATACCAAAAAATTCATATATCGTATGGTATTATAGACTATTTTCTATGAATAAAATAATAGTTATTTCTCGCATCTTATTATAAACAGCTTTACGCGGATATAAAAATGTACAATCATAAGCTCGGGGCTAAAAAAAACTGGTTTTAATCTTATGTTTGTACATTTTTATATTCGTAGAAAGCTGGATATAATACGATGCTAGACATAGTTTTTTCGTATGGATGAGAACCTGTTCCTATCCAACGGATTCGAATGAATACGAGAAAAGTCATAATACTATTTAACCATTCGCACAAAGCTGTCTGTACTATTATGATGAGATAAAACTTTCAAAGAAATAAAACTAAACTAAAGAATTAATTTATTCTCTGATAAATCTTTTTTTGTGAAAAATTAGTTATAAGACAATACGATACATATTTTTCAGTAGGCTTTGAAAGTTTTTATTCACGTCAGTTATTCTTTATATTTCGTTAATCAGATTCAGAACCTTACAGAAAATTAAATTTACGTTCGATAGTCGAACATACTCTAATTAATGGTCAACTGTACTTAAAATAATATAGATGTACGACCGTAAAAGAAAAAAATAGAAAAATTACTTTTTGTCGTAGTATTTGCAACTGGATATTTTTTTGCAGGAGCCATTAAAAAATTAAAAGATAATTGTTTTAAATGTACTTATTTAAATTAAATTAATAAAAAAGTACACTGAAAATTAAATCTTTTTCTGTTTAATATAATATTATATTCATTTAAGACTTTTTTTAAAAAACATTTCCATTAAAATCATTATTTTGTATGTATGAATTGTATGAATTTATTGAATGAAAGGGGAATAATCTTTATCAAGTGTCGTGTAAAATAATATGTATAAAACTGTTTTTAATACTAATTTAATGACGTGTTCTAATTTTGGCATTTTATAAGGATTAAAAAAGTATTAAGTTTATAAGACTTTATGTTTTTGGAAATCTCGGCAGTCCAGTTAAGCCGCCAATCTGAACTCGTTTTTGGTGGATAAAAATTTTTGGATTGTCATATATAAAAAATTATTTTTAAAGAGAAATTCGGATGCTTTCCCTTAAAGTGTTTATCAAGCACAGAAAATCCCTACTCTCCTTACCCTAATACTAAAGTAACAGGATGTCTGTTTGTCTGTGTGTTTGTACCAAAGGATCTCGCTAACCGCTGAACCGATCGGGTTCTCCTTAACAGGGTAGATTCTCATAGGTCCCAGGAAGGTTTATAACTATTTTGGGAGAGGGTACAACCATCCTCCCAAGAGAAATAACATAAAATCAAAAAAAATTCGTTTCTCGATTTAGCTAAGTTCAACGAAACATAAACGTCAATTGCAACATAGACATATTTAAATATAAAAAAAAACATTTAAAGTGCCACTAGAGGCCTCTAGGGGAGTAGCCGCTAGTTTTTATAATAAAGAGGGTAAAGCCATACTTTTGAAAATTCAAACTAAAATTTTAAAAATTAAACAATGTTACATCTTTTTTATTTCTATTTGTACAGCTGTTATTTTTTTGCTTAAAGTCTTTTATAAAATAAAATTAAATAAAAGTTCTTTGCCTATCGTTTCACAGAAAAATATATTTCTTGGAAAACTAAAGTTAAAAAGTAATTATAAGTACTTAGTAAAGGAGAAAACTTTTTGGAAGTATAATTTCTATTTTGGACATTTAAACAGTATTTAACAATATAAATTGGTTTTGAAGATTTACAAAAGTTTAACATATAACAACTATCGAACAAGATAACATTTTGTTTGCAAATTATTCATAAGGTTTTACATTTATAAGATCTTAAGGGGCAAATTAGAAACAAACAATTTTTTCCTAGTACAAATAAAATTTACATTTTCATGATTTATTTTTGATAAAAAAAATGCCTAACCCCAGCTAAGGGACCTAACTCTGCGTAGCCTATATCTAACCATGCGGGGCTAACCAGTGCCCTAACATAACCTAAAATAAAGAAAAAATCTAACCCCTTCCCCCTCCTTATTATTTCAAAATAAGGGGGTTGGTGGGGGGATGTTTTTGTGTAAAACTAAGGACATTAAGGTAATACACCTGACAATAATTATCAATGGCAAACTTAGAAAACGTAATCCATTTTTTTTATCAACTTCAAAAAAACATAAAATAATCCCTTACCCTTAATTCTTTACGAATATCGATCATACTTTTGTCCAACGACGCTCCTCTAGACACGTTCAATTTTCTTTCATATTTAATTTTTTTGGTAGCGACACTGCACTATGATTTACTTTGTCTCTCCGTAATGCTTTATGTGGAAAATGTGATTTTCTCGGCTGCTATTACAGATAGACAGCTGAAAATTTAGATTCTTATGACATATACGCATCTAATCCTTACATTGTTTTGTCTGTCTGTCTGTCGGCCATACTTAAAAAGATGTAAACATTGTTCTTTTAAGGTTTTGTGATTTCTTGTTTTTGCATATTATTTTTTTCTTTGTTATGAGAACTGAACATCTGCTCTTTAACTCACTTTGTCTGTTTGTCCATTCCATCATTTTATTTTGGCTTCGCTACTTATGAATTTTGTCATCTTTATTTCCTTTAAGTAGTGCAATGATAAGAATTTGTATGCTCTTTGCTCTACGTCACTACAACACTGAGACAAAGGTTAGTGTATGAAAGAATCCTTGTAAGGGGTGTAAGTGGTCCAGGGTTAGATTCCACGTCGTTTGCTCTACACGTTTTAATTTGTTTTTACATGCAATATAATCTATCAGGTTTAAATATAATCTATCAGTTTTAAAAGATGATTTGATTAATATTTTTCTTTTTATCATTCTCTTGTTTCCCTTAAAGTGCATATCGAACACTCAACCCTAACCCCTTCCATCTTTTTTTATAATTATTTTAGGGGGGGGGGGGGTGAATACCTGTTTGGATACCCAGTACCAAATATAACCTAACCGAGACGCGACACTTCGAGGGGAAACCACCGTTTTCTTTCAATTTACTCAGTGCAGTGTTGTACTAATACACCTCATCTATGCATTGGCGTGTGGAATTGGGATGTAAATGGGAGGGGAATTGACCTTCCCACAAAAAACAGTTTTAGAATAAGATAACAACAACAACACCTCTCTAACGAATAATATCTCATTGGCATCATTTACTGTAAAAGAATATAGTTATTTATCATATCGTATTATAGACAGTTTCCCACAGATATTAAAATTATAAAGACTATAAAACCAGTTTTGTTGTTAATTTTTATGACTTTTATTTTAATATTCGTGAAAAATTGTCTGTAGTATGATGCTATATATGATTTTTCAGTATTGCTGATAACCGGATCTAATCCAGCGGATATTAATCGGTTTCGAGGAATTACTGGAAATATTTATATTGGGTTTTCTATGCATGTAAAAATATTCCTGCGGATAAGCATGGCGGCCAGATGCCTGCGGGGCTGCCGTGGCGGGCTAGCATTCATTTCTGCTCAATTCTTTATTTCTGTAAAAACAAGAATGACAACATCCATAAAAATCGAAGATCAGAGGGACCGACATTTGATAGTTAACACTATTCAAAATACATATAAATAAATCCCAAAACTACATATAGTTGTAATCAAAAAAGTTAGAAATCAGCACATTTAAAATGAATTTACGGACTTTCTAGTAACGATTAGAGAGTTGCTACGCTTTCTAAATCAAACCTAACTGTTATAGGAATCATCATGCAAAGCTTGAAATTAATAGGACAATTCTAACATGCATAGTTTTACGGGAGGAAGTATGAACGGACTTTCCTTAATTATAGAAAAGCTTTGCTTTCAAAAGAATCAATAAGACTTGTTTGATTTGTTGTTTGATTCGAACACAGTAATAGTGTCTGACTGATTATGACGTAACAAAAAAAAAATTAGCCAATGAGAGGCCGTTATTGACCAATGGTAAAATTTATAGTGGCCTCTCATTGGCTATTTTTTTTGTTACGTCATAATCAGTCAGACACTATTACTGTGTTCGTTTGATTCGCTTTAAATTTTTGTTTGAAACAAAATATTTATAATTATATTAAAATATATTGTCACAAAAATTCATTCACTAATAATAAGCTTTCATTCATATAAATTTACATCCATATTCATAAAGTGACTAAAAAGGCTTTTATTTTTATTTTTTATGAAGTTTTTCACATTAAACACTATGATCAACAAGTTGATAAAAATTATTTTATTACTTGTTGTTTTTAAGATTGTAAAAAAGTAAAACTACTATAGAAGGCGTAGCAATGCTTTATCAATATCAAAACTCCCTTTTTGATCACAACCTACCCTTGGGGGGGGTTGCCGCGGTCAAGGGATGATGTAAGTTAGGGGGGGGGGGGGGAGAGGGATGTTAATTGTGGAAGTTTTAAACCTCTGTAAATACTTCCCTTGTAATTTTGCTCTGATTTAGACATCAAATTGGTATCTATCTATCCTATGGAATAGAACCTGTTACTTTTCATACTTTGGTCTAGCTATCTATTTTACTGTTTTAAATGCAATGAACAGGTTTTCATAAAGCTTAGCTTTTTTCACCCTGTGAGTCCATCGTCAATTCATCCATCAATCAATCCATCCATCCATAAATCAATACATCCATCCATCCATTCATTTATCTAACATCTTACCACTTCTATAATATATATAAATCCAACTATCTATCTATTTATCTGTATAAATCCAACTATCTATCTATATTTCTATATAACTCCAACTATCTATCTATTTATCTGTATAAATCCAACTATCTATCTATATATCTGTATAAATCAAACTATTTATCTATATATCTGTATAAATCCAACTATCTATCTATATATCTGTATAAGTCCAACTATCTATCTATATATCTGTATAAATCCAACTATCTATCTATATATCTGTATAAATCCAACTATCTATCTATATATCTGTATAAATTTAACTAACTATCTATACATCTGTATAACTCCAACTATCTATCTATATATCTGTATAAATCCAACTATCTATCTATATATCTGTATAACTCCAACTAACTATCTATATTTCTGTATAACTCTAACTATCTATTTATATATCTGTATAAATCCAACTAACTATCTATATATCTGTATAAATCCAACTATCTATCTATTTATCTGTATAACTCTAACTATCTATATATCTGTATAAATCCAACTATCTATCTATTTATCTGTATAACTCTATCTATCTATATATCTGTATAACTCCAACTAACTATCTATATTTCTGTATAACTCTAACTATCTATTTATATATCTGTATAAATCCAACTAACTATCTATATATGTATAATTCCAACTATCTATCTATATATCTGTTTAACTCCAACTATCTATCTATATATGTATAATTCCAACTATCTATCTATCTACTAGACTTGTTACTTCCCCTTAGCACAGTACTCTGATTTAACCATCAAAATACCTGTTGTTCTATAGTACCAACAAACAATTCAGGAAGAACGGACTTTTTATACACAAAATTGACCTTTCTCTAGATTAAAATTAGTGGTTGAAACGTTTAGACACTAAACTTAATTAACCAACCAATTGAAATTCAGTAATATCCCCAAAGTTGTTGAGTCAACGAATAAGAAAACTTTATTATTAAACTTTGGGGACTAGTGTAATAAACATCCCATTGTCCTCTTACTTCTTGGTTAATGGGATATACAGTTTATAAATGTTACTCGTTGCTTAGTGAAACTGACATGAGTTTCAATATTCCCTAGGGAGGGGGGGGGGGAGGGGGGCAGAATGGTTGCCTATAGTGTTCATACAAAATTAATTCTTCATTTGTTTTTGTCAAAATTCGATGGGCAGGCATGTTAGAATTATCTCATCAACTTTAAATCTGTATCAATAAGAGTTTTAAGCGTTGCAACTCTATCATCTATAAATCATGATTAGTGATATTTTTAAAGAAAATTTTTTTTATGGTTCAATTATCTTGTTAGTTTTGTTTGAAATGGCGATTCTCAAAAAGATTAGGGAGTATATGTAATAAACATTTTAACGACTGATTAATGAATGACTCTATATTTTCAATTTTTATTTGTGTCTGATTTGTAGGGCTTTACTGTTTTAAATGTTATAATCCTTTCTTTATTTAGTTTTGTTTTGGTACAAGTACACAGTGTCCCTGAAAAGCACAGCCATATATGAAATAATGTAAAAATAATCTACTTCTTAGATCACATTTTATTTCATAATTGAAATAAAACAATTGATTCACTCCATTGCATTGTAATTGGAAAAGTTTTTTTTCCATTGCTATATTGTTAGATATTAATATTTTTTTATGGTTTGTGTGCTAACTAAAATTGTAGGGGGATTCCTAGATGCATAATACAGAGTACATCAAGGATACAGGAATAGAACCAACATTTATTAATTAATCTTCAATCTAATTCTTTTTTGTGTAAAAATTGCCAATAATTAATAATAATTGAATATTCAGGGGGAAAGAAAGGAATGTAGAATTGTACTAGCGTCGTTTTCCCTTTTCACCCTGAGTATTACAGACCCGGCCGGGTTTTATAGTGTGTCATACAAAAATGGATAAATTATACGTGGATATATTGACAGGCGAAAATTTGTCGTCAGTCTAGGTTGCTATCATTAAACTTAACTATTGGTCAATTCGTTTATCCAGTTGGATGGAAGGGGATGGGATAAAGAAGGTATCGTTATTGTAGCCAGCTGCAAGTATCACTTTAATATAGTATATTAAAAAACTACTCCTTAAATCACTTTGTCTGTACGTCAGACCTAAAAAGAAATTATGATTTACTCGGCTGCTATTAGATATAGATTGTTGGTGTCCTAACAACATTCCCATGATTATAGATAATCTTTAAAAATAAAACATTCATGGCGGTCTGATTTCATGTCAGCTGCTTTTTATCTGAGGTCATAATACTTAAAGCTATTTTCATTCTTTATTTACAACTAGCGGCTACGCCCCTAGGTGCACTTAAGGCGTGTGGAATTAGACCCACCCGATTTTAAATTTTAGTACAAAAGAAAAAATATCAACAAATTTTTTTTATAGGATGAAAGGCAAAGAAGATCTTATCTTCTTTGGGGATAAGGCATTTTTTTATAGGGGCGCTTACTCTTGGGAGGATGGTGGTACCCTCCCCAAAGTGGTTATTATCATCCCCAAGACCTCTCAGAAGCTATATTGTACAGGTTATACCATATCGGTTGAGCGATTAACAACATCCTTCGGTACAAACAGACAGACAATTTCAAAGACATCCTGATACTTTTATATAAATCGATATATCATTACTGGGGATAGTGCACCAGATTTTCATGTAAAGGGTGTGCAAAAAAAATGCGGACTTTTTTAAAATTGAAATTGCGCGGCTTGTGTTAGTAGTAGAAAAATGTTATGCATATCGTTAGAACCGCTTTGAACTCTATTTTTTGGAAATATAAGAACAGATCCTGTGCTACGTATTGTTTGGGAGCTACGTGTTAAAATGTCCCAACTGACTTAAAACTTGACTTGCGAGTAAATTTTAAAATATAACTAAAAATTAGAGAAGATATTTTGCAAAAATTGATGTGTACATTTTTAAATTTCAAATTGCGCGGCTTGTGTTAATAGTAGAAAAATGTTAAGCATACCTTTAGAACCGCTATGAACTGTATTTTTTGGAAATATAAGAACGGTTCCTGTGCTACAAATAATCTAGGGGCTAAGGGGTAAAATGTCCCAAAATTTACTCGCAAGTCAAATTTTAAGTCAGTTGGGACATTTTAACATATAGCTCCTAAACTATAAGTAGCATAGGAATCGTTCTTATATTTCTAAAAAATAGACTTCTTAGCGGTTCTAACGATATGCATAACATTTTTCTACTATTAACACAAGCCGCGCAATTTCAATTTTTAAAAAGTCCGCATTTTTAGTGATACTCGCAGCTGGCAAAAATAACGATACATCCTTTACCCCATTCCTTACACATAAATGAGTTTCATATTAACAACCAAGATCAACGACAAATTTTCCCTTGTCAATATATCCATTATTGTGACACTACCATTTATTTTATAGGGATCATAACTACTCACAGTTTGATTTTTATTAAATGAATATGTTAGGGTAACATGTTTGGCATTTTTTATTCAACCAGAAAATCCAATGAAATCTAATTTTTGAGAAAATTAGATTTGAAAATTTGAAGTTCAATTTCCATCCCCTTGGAGTTACCAAACAATCATAACAAGAAAAGAACAAGTTTGCTTTTATAAAGTTCTTCATAAAACCACTCCTGAAGGGAGTTAATCAATAGCCATTTTTGTCAGTTGCTTTGCTAAGGTCACGGAAATTCAGCCCTAAATAAATCATATATAGAGTGGTTTAATGAAAGACTTAATAAAAGAAAAGTTGTAAAGTATTTAGAAATATGAATCATGGATGAGTGTAAGCTCTTAGGGGATGAAATTTGAACTTGAAATTTTCAAACTTAAATTTTTCAAAAATTAAATTTAGTTAGATTTTAAAATAAGCAAAGGGCGTTATTAGACGTACTTACTGATACAATTGCAAAATCATTTTTGCTTAACACTATAATAAACTTTTTTCATCTGGCCCCCCTAGTGTACTCCATAATCACGGTAACACAGACGAATATTTACACTTGTTGAGTGTCAAAACTAAACAAACAAAGTATAAAAATATTTAGAAGTCTAAACAAAATTTTAAGTAAATTTGTTGCAAAACTGCTTTAAATACATTATACTGTACATGTACAAGAACATACTATAATTTTTAGGACTTGATTATAGAGATTATTCGCTTACAACATGTACTATGTTGTAATAGGAATCAGTATTCCAAAAATCAGACGAATAGGATAATTATATCATACTAAAATTCTTGTTAAAAAACAAAAAAAACACGAACTTGAATATAGAGTTGCTTCGCTTTATAATTCGTACCTAATTGTAAAGAGAAGAGATAACCGTTCCGGACGTACGGACAGACCGCCCCTAATTATAGAAAAGCTTCGCTTTTAAAAACTAAGAACAATTTAAACGACAATATTTATTTGACGATAAAAATAACAATAAATATTAATTTTGTTTTTATCTTTTCATCACAGTTTTGTTTTTTTTTAACACCAATTCATTTTTATTATTCAACCAGGTCCAAAAAAAGTAATCAGAATTATTATTACAGCGCAAAACTGGCACTGGCATTTACTCTTACAATTAATTATTTCAGTTGCTGGTGTAATTTTTGCAAAGAACGTGTCCTAACTTTTGTGATTTTAAAAAAATAGCTAGTCGGTGCTTTTAGTAAGTAGTAGATGTAAAATGATCCATAGAATTTAAGTATGCAATCGTTTTTTTGAATACCTCTTATTTTTGAAGTTATTAAAGTTTTTTTTATTAAGTTGGTTTTAAGGTATTAAAACACAACAAAACAAGAAGAAAATTGCCATTATGAACAAAAATAGTAATATCTTTAATTTGACACCTTACTTTTTGAATTCTGTTAAGTAATTATTGAAAAAATCTATTTTGGTGAGCCTCGTTGAATCAAAACTTTGAACTTTGGGAGCTCGTCACGAATGGGTGACAAAAATAACACATAAGTTAGGACACGTTCTTTAAAAACTTAGCATTTATGAAACTTTTGCGGATATGATTGAAATATTTTATTTTTAAACAAATATAGTATCGAAATATAGAAAGCTTTCCGCGGTCAATTAAAATGAAAAACAAGTTTTGTTAGCCACGAGGGTCCGAAGGCCCGTGCTAACAAAACTGGTATTAATTTTATAATTCTTATTTTATAATTCGAGGAAAACTGTCTGTAAAACGATGCTATACATGATTTTTCAGTATGGCAGAGAACAAGTTATAATCCAGCGGATTACAATCGGTTTTGAAGCCATGCCTGGAAATTATGCCTAAAAAAGAACGATTGCGTCCGAGAGTAGCAGAGATTATTTTATACAAAATTTTATTTAAAAGTCCATTTTATCAGGTACAGGAATTTAAAATCTAAGAATTATCTGTAGACTACAAAAATTTATTGTCCCTATTAGGTATATAAGGATAATTTTCCTTTTTTAAACAACCAAGCACATAAAGATGGAAAAAATGTATTTTATGGTTAAATTTAAAAACTTGTAGAGTAACTTTTTACTTACATAGAATTTGTATTATAATTATCAACAGGGCTCTGCAACCGCGCTTCAGCTATCTTTAAGCCTCGGGAAAATTAACCTTTTACAATTAAATTAAAAATAAGCTGGAAGTCTAAACCTGACTCAAGTATGGCAATGCCTCTTTTCAAAGCATCTAAACGGGGTTTAATTTGAAGCTTAGTCGCGGCTGCCGATCCCTAATATTTAGACACAAATACTGTTCTAATTTAATTATCTTGGTACAATCAATATTTTTATCACTAGCCTTTACACACTTTTTATCAGCTTCTAAATATACCTAATCATTTTTTTATATTTGAATTTCAAATATTTTCTTAATCACCTTTTAATATTATAATTAGAAAAAAAATAAATTGATTTGCTTAAAATAATCTAATATTACAAGTTTGATTTGTTTAATCTTAATGAAAGATCTAATAAGTTATCACAACATTTAATAAGTAACATAAACAACATTTGTGAACACATTTAACATTTTTTAATCGAATAAATTTTTTTTAAATTTGAAAATCTAGAAATTTTTTTTTGAAACTGCTTAGGACTTTAATATGCAACATATCTTAGATTAATTTGAACAATTTTAACTTTTGATTTTGTTTGTTAAGCTTAACTGCATTGGACTGGAAAATATAAAAATGCGCCACTTTGCGGATAAATTTTGAACTAAATTTTCTTCTCTTATTGATTATGAAGCTTAACATGGGCTTGTAACTGGGTAGGGCTGGAAAAGCCGGCATCACACTGCGGACAAATGTAAGGTCTTGGTTTCGCATGACCGGCCAAATGCTAAAAATACAAAATAAAATTAGATCATTTCGTAATTTACCGCTTTTTTTTTATAGTTTTAGGGGAGGGGATAGGGTAAGAATTCACCTCAGGTAGTTGTCTGGTTATACATCTATACTAAAACTTTATTGAGGTAACGTTATTTTAGCCAGATGCGAATATCACTTTATTAGAGTAAATTAAAATCTGGTGCAACATACAAGTAATAAAATATCGTTTGTTAATTTACAGTACTGAATTAAAGAAACAATTTAATTTCTAGAGTTGTTTAGCTAAAAAAATGGATTTAGTTGTAATACCTGTTGAATACTGTGTTTATGAACTTGTTGATTGCAAATATTACAAATAACAGTGTCCAGCATTTGTGGCGCACCAGGGCTTCCAGGTAGTGGCACCATTCTGGAGGCTGGCTGACCGCCAGCAGGTCCGGCATGCGGGGGAGCATGTCGGGCTGGTTGTCCGTGGGATAGTGGGGCTCCTGGAGAAGCTACAAGGTATGAGCTTGGCCCGGGAAGGCTTCCAACTTGAATCATCTAAAAATTTAACGAAATAATTGTGTTTACAAGTTTTAAAAGAAAATTTAAATTTTAATTCCTAGCCCAGTTACTATCTATAATTAGGGTTCGCCTGTCTGTCTACCAGCCAACAACAGTTTATTGACAATTAAAAATAAGAAAGCTATTAGGCAAGTATGGCATATATACATATAGATATGCTTCATTGAAATTTTTTTTCTTGTGTAGAGGGACAGACTGACTATTAGAGTAGCTGCGCTCCCCTGATTATGAATTTTACAGGTTTATTATTTTGTTTAGCTTAGTTAACCCCTTTTTAATTAAGTATTGTTTGTGCTTGCCCAAAATAAACTACTACGTTGTAACCTGTGTTATTGGTTTGAAGCGAAGCTACTCTACAAAACTAGTCGTTAGCTATTCCGTCCGCCGTACACGCTCCAAACATTACACTAGCTATTGATATTTACTGTCCTTCCTTACTATAAAGATACAATAAAAACTGGTAATAATACCTGAGAGGGTTGTCCTGGTAGGTGAGGCATCCTGACGGTCAATCCAGGTCCAGGTAAACCTCCAGGTTGTCCGCCAGAAGTACCAGGATACACTGAGAAACCTAAACAATAAGCATATAACAAAAAAATATTACCTATCCTTTATTTTTAACACTTAAGGGGTATTTATTATTTAATATGCTATTTGGTAAACAATTGAAATTATGCCGCGCTCGGTACTTTCACTTTGAAAAATTAGAAGAAGTGGGAGGGGCTTATTGGGGTCAAACATTTATTGCATTAGTAAGTGGTGCTATCACAAAAGGTCGTGAGGAGTAAAATCAGGAATGAAAGACCGTTTCAAAATAAGGAAATCTTAATATTTTCACTAAATTTGTGAAAAAAAGAGGGGGGAAAGTTGAAAGAAATTGAACTAGGTTGGAAAATATATACCCCTTTATAAAAACTTACCAGAACTACCACCAGGATATCCCAGGCCTCCAGAAGGTCTCCAGTCCCCTCCTGGAGCAGATCTAAGTGCAGGATGAATACTATCAGATCCATGATATGATGGTCCTACAATATAATGTTTTAATTAGATCGGATGAATCCATTACCACTAAACAAGTAATATCAATGTTAATATGTACTAAAGTAAAAATTCAAACAAGGACTATTTGACCCATGTGTATTAAGTTAATTATGAGTTAATTCTTAATAAGAACCTAAATATTATTTTTAAATTCGTTGTCATTATAAACCTATACATATATTGAGTGGAGCTGCTTAAATAGTGCTCTTTATTTTGCGCATTCTTTCATTCACTGGGTAGAATACAGAGAGGAAGGGGATTTGGTGTTTTACACTAGCATCCAAAGTTTTAAAATAAAAATTCTTATTCGTGGCTTAGCATTTTTTGGGACTTTTTATTTAAATTTGATTGGTTGGTTCATTAAGTTAAGTGTCAACCACTAATGGTATCTACAGGCTATTGTCTTATCCCTTTAGATCCCTGGTAGAATAGCAATTAATATTTTTTTCATCCCTATGTAAACCAAATCTATGTACTACCTACTATATAGCTAAGACTTGGTTATGTACATCCCAAACCTAATTATAGAGAAGCTGCGCTGCGAACCGTATCCAATTAATTACAAACGATTAACCTATTACCTTAAAAAAAAAGAGATTATATAATACTAACCATAATGTTAATCCTTATACTAAAGTAACAGGATGTCTGTGTGTCTGTGTATCTGTGTATCTGTGTGTCTGTATGTCTGTACTGAAGGATCTCGCTAACCGCTTAACCGATCGGGTTCTCCTTAACAGGGTAGCTTCTCATAGGTCCCGGGAAGGTTTATAACTATTTTTTGGAGGGGGGGGGGGGAAACCCCCCCCCAAAAAAAAAAAAAAATTAAAAATCCCCCCCCAATTTTTTTTTAAATTTAAAATAAGAAATTGGGTTATTAAATTTGACTCTCTCCTCCTCAAGTGCCCCTAGAGGCCTCTAGGGGCGTAGCCGCTAGTCCTTATACTAAAGTAACAGGATGTCTGTGTGTCTGTGTATCTGTGTGTCTGTGTGTCTGTACCGAAGGATCTCGCTAACCGCTGAACCGATCGGGTTCTCCTTAACAGGGTAGCTTCTCATAGGTCCCGGGAAGGTTTATAACTATTTTTTGGGGAAGTGGGACACCCCCAACCCACCAAAAAATGAAAAATCCCCCCCCCCCAAAAAAGTTTATTTTTTTAACTAAAATTAAAAATGAGGGTGGGGGGCACCCCCCCCCCAAAAAAAAAAAAAAAATTTCGCCCCCCCCCCCTAAATTTTTTAAAACTTTTTTAAAAATCTTAATCTTAAAGTTTTATCTAAAAATAATTAAATTAATTCTTATTTATTTTAGGTATAATAAAAGAATTGGTAATTTGTAGTATAGAACCAGTTTAGGTTAAATACTTTTTTTGGCTTTCAGAAAAATGATACTTTGCAATGGTTTGAAACACAGATAATGATATAAGTCTCTGCTGTAAGTTGTTTTCATCATTTGCTCTCGTTTATGCCTAGCCCCCTTAACCTTGCCTTATTATTATGGCAATTTTAAAAACAAGGATTATAACAACCGTAGCTTCGCTATCATAAAGAAACAAGAAATAAAATAAAATCTACCTGGTAAAGAACTGGGATGATAATTTTTCAAATCCTCCGGTCTGGCGGCCAACATGGAGGATGGAAGGCCACCTGGAGGTAGGTGACCGCCTCCGGGCGCTCTGGAGTCAGGTATGCTGGAGCCATGAGGTATAGTAGGCCTGGTCATAGGCATAGGAGGACCGCCACGCAGGCTGGAATATGCAGGATGCAAATGGTCAACCTAAAACATTGTTTAATAGAAGTCAAGTATTTGTTATTTATCGCATGGTATTACAGACAGCTTTCTGCAGATATCAAATTAAATTAATTCTATTTTGTTAGTCTAAGACCCGGGCTATTATATTACACATTTGGCAATAATATTTTTATTTTAATATTAGAAGAAAACTTTCTTCAATATGATACATGATATTTCAGTAAGGCCAAGAACTGATTTTAATTCAGCGGATAATAATCGGTTTCGAAGCCATACTGGTATAAGTATTATATCTAGTAACTTAGCTGCGGAAATTAATTTTAATAATAGAAGTAAGTCTTACCTTTACAGGATAAGCCAGCTTTTGTTGATGTGGGGGCTCAATCCTGCCACCCCCAGGATGGTACATGGTGTTGGGCGACTTGTTGTATTCGTGGCGGGGCGGGGTCCCACCCCCATCCGAAGAATCCCCAGCCTTGTAAACCTTAAGATCATAGGGGAGGGGGCACCTACGACCGCCATCATCCCCACCCCCACTTTGGGGTAAATGATGGAGGGAGGGTTGTTGTTGTTTAACAACCATGTTGGGGGAGGGCAACTGCTGTTGGTGTCGGCGCAGCTTGTTATACCCATCCGGCGATACACCCCGCCGATTCGGCGGTTGGCTTTGTTGTTGCGGGTAGTGCTGGTGACTTTCTGGGATTAGCCGGATTTTACCAGGTTCCATGGGTTCCGGCGGTGTTCGGCGGGGAGATGGGTGGTGCACGGTTAGCGGACGGAAACTGGCTTCTGGTGTTTTACGCGATTCCAACCCTAAACATAAAAGACACAGTATTATGGTATGCTTCCAGAAAAAAATTGTCAAAAAGGCTTTTATTTCTAAATTATGCTGCGTTTTGAAAATTCGTTGCAAAGGTAAAAAGTCACATTTGTAACTTACCTATAGGGCTTTGCCTGGTAGGACCAGCAAAACTTGGAGGTGGCTGTTGGTGCTGGCTTGGATCAACCTGCGGCCGCTGGATTCCTTCCTCTTCTCCTGGCTCTTGCTTGATAGCAACTTCGTTTTCAGATGCCTTAAATAAATCAGATTTATTTTTTTCTATATCCTGTATCTGAAGTAATAGAATGTATGTCTGTTTGTGTGTCTAATCTTTATCTTTAAAACTAATATTAAAAGTGGAATATTAACCTCCTTCTCCTTCGCTCAATTGTCCCTAAAGACCTCTAGTAGTAAAATTGTTTTATCAGTCCGTATGGCTCTCGCTAACTAATGAAATGAGTATTGCATTTCAGAGAAGCTTCATAGCTACCGGTTAAATTTGTTATTTGTTTTCGAGTAATAACTAAAAATTACCCTAGAGGCTACATTGTTGTCAAGTAAGATCTTTACAACAGCTATAATAGAGATCAACATTTTGGACGAATGTTATTTTTTTTAATATGATCCTTTACTTATAACATATAATTCATTTTTTTATTAAAAACCCCAAAAAGGTAGACTTTCTTAGCTGGAGAAAAAAGAATTAACCTCCACGAACAAAACATATTACCTTCTGTTCAGAAGCTGTTTGCGGATTTATTGGTTTATTTGAATCATTACTTCTTTCTTTGGTGTCAGCTATACCATGGTTGGAATTTTCTTCATCTTCAGAAATATCAGATCCTAAATCAATAAGACCTTCATTAGATTTTATAACGTTATTATGTTCCTTATCATTTTAGGAATAAACATATTAAAAACCAAATAATAGGAAAATTATAGCATATAAAAATTAAAACTTCATTTAAATGGGTTGAATCTTATAACTAAAAACCAGATCCTCACAAAATAATCGACATTTTTTTTCACGGTGCCTTGTTGAAGACCTCCCCCCCCCTCGCTTAAAAAAATTAGTTAAAAATAAGGAATATAGTCTAATATTTCATTTGTTTATTACTTTAGGTCCGGTTATATTTTTTATTTTGTAGCCCCGCAGCGGTAAGACATAGGAGGAAGTCTACCCTCACTTTATTTACAATTTATTTAAATGTAATGGGTGGGGCCGGGGGTTAAGTGCCCGTTAGGCGTTTTGAGGGAAATCACAACAAAACAATCTCCTCAATAAAATAGATTTCTTACCTGTATTTAATGGAACCCTATCCTCCAGAGTGGTCAGTTTACTGGGATCTTTCTCATACAGCTTTACTGCCATTTGCTAAAAAAATTATTAGGTTATTATTTTAGCTTTTATTTAACTGTAGGTTGTCTTAAAAAATAAGAGGTCTACAAAAAAAACGATTGCATATCTGAATTCTATGGAAAATTTTACATCTACTACTTACTAAAAGCACCGGCTAGCTATAAAAATAAAAGTTAATACACCTTCTTTGAAATCTTTAGGTATATAATAGTAGAACGCTTGCTCTATAATTAGGGTATGTTCATTAGGGGATTTTTTTTTCCTGGCTTTTTTTGAAATTCAAGTAGTGCCGTTGCAATTATTATGCCTTTTGGTGAAAAAACACTTGTGTAAAAATTTTAACCATTTTGGACAAGGATTATGCCCAGTAATTTCACTTTGAAATTTTGACGCCCCCCTTATGGGGGTCAAAAAATCATTGCATCAGAACTATGGCTTCATGGTGCTCCCTGAATAGGTCTTGAGGAGTAGAATCAGGAATTTTTGAAATTTTGAAAATATCTCGTTCCTAGACTGAGAAAAGTTCAAAAAACCCCTAAAAAACGCCATTTTTGAAAATTGGCCAATTTTTATAGGTTTTTTGAACTTTTCTCAGGCTAGGAACGAGATATTTTCAAAATTTCAAAAATTCCTGATTCTACTCCTCAAGACCTATTCAGGGAGCACCATGAAGCCATAGTTCTGATGCAATGATTTTTTGACCCCCATAAGGGGGGCGTCAAAATTTCAAAGTGAAATTACTGGGCATAATACTTGTCCAAAATGGTTAAAATTTTTACACAAGTGTTTTTTCACCAAAAGGCATAATAATTGCAACGGCACTACTTGAATTTCAAAAAAAAGCCGGGGAAAAAAAATCCCCTAATGTTCATCAATTTGTCAGTAACCTTTTTAACTCACAGCCTGTTGTATCAATATCATTCTAACTATACCTGTAGGCTCTCAAGTGAGTAATCACAGTCTTTTGTATCAATATCATTCTAACTATACCTGTAGGCTCTCAAGTGAGTAATCACAGTCTGTTGTATCAATATCATTCTAACTATACCTGTAGGCTCTCAAGTGAGTAATCACAGCCTGTTGTATCAATATCATTCTAACTATACCTGTAGGCTCTCAAGTGAGTAATCAAAGTCTGTTGTATCAATATCATTCTAACTATACCTGTAGGCTCTCAAGTGAGTAATCACAGTCTGTTGTATCAATATCATTCTAACTATACCTGTAGGCTCTCAAGTGAGTAATCACAGCCTGTTGTATCAATATCATTCTAACTATACCTGTAGGCTCTCAAGTGAGTAATCACAGCCTGTTGTATCAATATCATTCTAACTATACCTGTAGGCTCTCAAGTGAGTAATCACAGTCTGTTGTATCAATATCATTCTAACTATACCTGTAGGCTCTCAAGTGAGTAATCACAGCCTGTTGTATCAATATCATTCTAACTATACCTGTAGGCTCTCAAGTGAGTAATCACAGCCTGTTGTATCAATATCATTCTAACTATACCTGTAGGCTCTCAAGTGAGTAATCACAGCCTGTTGTATCAATATCATTCTAACTATACCTGTAGGCTCTCAAGTGAGTAATCACAATCTGTTGTATCAATATCATTCTAACTATACCAGTAGAGTCTGTTGTATCAATATCATTCTAACTATACCTGTAGGCTCTCAAGTGAGTAATCAAAGTCTGTTGTATCAATATCATTCTAACTATACCTGTAGGCTCTCAAGTGAGTAATCACAGTCTGTTGTATCAATATCATTCTAACTATACCTGTAGGCTCTCAAGTGAGTAATCAAAGTCTGTTGTATCAATATCATTCTAACTATACCTGTAGGCTCTCAAGTGAGTAATCACAGTCTTTTGTATCAATATCATTCTAACTATACCTGTAGGCTCTCAAGTGAGTAATCACAGTCTTTTGTATCAATATCATTCTAACTATACCTGTAGGCTCTCAAGTGAGTAATCACAGTCTTTTGTATCAATATCATTCTAACTATACCTGTAGGCTCTCAAGTGAGTAATCACAGTCTGTTGTATCAATATCATTCTAACTATACCTGTAGGCTCTCAAGTGAGTAATCACAATCTTTTGTATCAATATCATTCTAACTATACTTGTAGGCTCTCAAGTGAGTAATCACAGTCTTTTGTATCAATATCATTCTAACTATACCTGTAGGCTCTCAAGTGAGTAATCACAGTCTGTTGTATCAATATCATTCTAACTATACCTGTAGGCTCTCAAGTGAGTAATCACAGCCTGTTGTATCAATATCATTCTAACTATACCTGTAGGCTCTCAAGTGAGTAATCAAAGTCTGTTGTATCAATATCATTCTAACTATACCTGTAGGCTCTCAAGTGAGTAATCACAGTCTGTTGTATCAATATCATTCTAACTATACCTGTAGGCTCTCAAGTGAGTAATCACAGCCTGTTGTATCAATATCATTCTAACTATACCTGTAGGCTCTCAAGTGAGTAATCACAGCCTGTTGTATCAATATCATTCTAACTATACCTGTAGGCTCTCAAGTGAGTAATCACAGTCTGTTGTATCAATATCATTCTAACTATACCTGTAGGCTCTCAAGTGAGTAATCACAGCCTGTTGTATCAATATCATTCTAACTATACCTGTAGGCTCTCAAGTGAGTAATCACAGCCTGTTGTATCAATATCATTCTAACTATACCTGTAGGCTCTCAAGTGAGTAATCACAGCCTGTTGTATCAATATCATTCTAACTATACCTGTAGGCTCTCAAGTGAGTAATCACAATCTGTTGTATCAATATCATTCTAACTATACCAGTAGAGTCTGTTGTATCAATATCATTCTAACTATACCTGTAGGCTCTCAAGTGAGTAATCAAAGTCTGTTGTATCAATATCATTCTAACTATACCTGTAGGCTCTCAAGTGAGTAATCACAGTCTGTTGTATCAATATCATTCTAACTATACCTGTAGGCTCTCAAGTGAGTAATCAAAGTCTGTTGTATCAATATCATTCTAACTATACCTGTAGGCTCTCAAGTGAGTAATCACAGTCTTTTGTATCAATATCATTCTAACTATACCTGTAGGCTCTCAAGTGAGTAATCACAGTCTTTTGTATCAATATCATTCTAACTATACCTGTAGGCTCTCAAGTGAGTAATCACAGTCTTTTGTATCAATATCATTCTAACTATACCTGTAGGCTCTCAAGTGAGTAATCACAGTCTGTTGTATCAATATCATTCTAACTATACCTGTAGGCTCTCAAGTGAGTAATCACAATCTTTTGTATCAATATCATTCTAACTATACTTGTAGGCTCTCAAGTGAGTAATCACAGTCTTTTGTATCAATATCATTCTAACTATACCTGTAGGCTCTCAAGTGAGTAATCACAGCCTGTTGTATCAATATCATTCTAACTATACCTGTAGGCTCTCAAGTGAGTAATCACAATCTGTTGTATCAATATCATTCTAACTATACCAGTAGAGTCTGTTGTATCAATATCATTCTAACTATACCTGTAGGCTCTCAAGTGAGTAATCAAAGTCTGTTGTATCAATATCATTCTAACTATACCTGTAGGCTCTCAAGTGAGTAATCACAGTCTGTTGTATCAATATCATTCTAACTATACCTGTAGGCTCTCAAGTGAGTAATCAAAGTCTGTTGTATCAATATCATTCTAACTATACCTGTAGGCTCTCAAGTGAGTAATCACAGTCTTTTGTATCAATATCATTCTAACTATACCTGTAGGCTCTCAAGTGAGTAATCACAGTCTTTTGTATCAATATCATTCTAACTATACCTGTAGGCTCTCAAGTGAGTAATCACAGTCTGTTGTATCAATATCATTCTAACTATACCTGTAGGCTCTCAAGTGAGTAATCACAATCTTTTGTATCAATATCATTCTAACTATACTTGTAGGCTCTCAAGTGAGTAATCACAGTCTTTTGTATCAATATCATTCTAACTATACCTGTAGGCTCTCAAGTGAGTAATCACAGTCTTTTGTATCAATATCATTCTAACTATACCTGTAGGCTCTCAAGTGAGTAATCACAGTCTGTTGTATCAATATCATTCTAACTATACCTGTAGGCTCTCAAGTGAGTAATCACAGTCTGTTGTATCAATATCATTGAGGTTTGTACCCAGTCTCTCCATCTCAGCAAACATACCTAATTACACAAATTAGGATTCTAATATAACAATGGATATAGGATAGGTATGTGTGGATTGTGGATATATTGACAGTGGAAAATTTATCTTCAATTTAAATTGCTAAAAAGGACCTCATTTATTGGTCAGTTCGTTAATCTAGTAGAAGGGGAGGAGATAGATAAAAGGGGGTGAATGGGGAGGTATCGTTATTTTAGCCAGCTGCGAGCATACCTTTATCAGAGTACATGAAATTGTGATGCAACATCCATAGTTAAAAATGTATAAATATGAAAATTACCTATTGGAAGTTTGCCCAGACATTCAAGCTTCATAATATGCATCTTTGATCTTAAATGCTTCGCCAGATGTCCATGGATTCTGATATAAAAAAATATTTTTAATATTTAGTTCTAACAATTACAATTTACAATTATACCTAGGTTTATGGCTAGTGGGCCGAGCGCCAACGGCATTAATCATTATTAACAATTGAGGCTATTTCCTTACTTAAATGTCGTAAGGCTATTTTGTGCCACAGACTGTTTTATCCGAGGCTATTTCGTCAAAGATTCATTCCATTTCTCTTTTGCATGCCCTTTGTTAATTGTTTATTAATTCTAGCTTTGCATAGCTAGAATTTGAAGCAAAAATTCCTGAATAAATACTAGTTACCTAAAAGCAATCATACAATCAGCACATTTGAAAGGTCTTGGATTATCCGTAGATGGTGCTCCGAATGTCGCATTGATTGATACCTAAAAAATTACAATTTTAAAACACAATTATGTGACAAGTTTAAAAGTAAAATTTCGTTTCCTTCTCAAAATGACGCAAATATTGAAATCTACAACCATATTTGTAAAATTTACAAAGGAATTTTACATTTTAAGTGGCTAATCTAGATTTTGTTAAAAAAAAAGAATAATTCTATCGATAAGTAGCGCAGCAATTATACAATATTATTTCGAATCAAAATATGACAGTAAACTAAAAATAGATTATATTTATTGCAATAGAGTTAAGAAGTGTAGACTGTAAATTAAACTAATTTGTTTATACTGATATAAAAGTAACAGGATGTATGTCTGTCTAAAAAATCTTTTGCATTTGAAAACAATGGATTTTTGCCAAACCAAATATGAATGAAGATGCAATTAAAATATCAAATCCCAGAATAAAAGAAACAGGATATCTATGTGTCTGTCTGTCTCTAACGCTATCCACTAAACCGACATGGTTCTCTTTCACAATGTAGCTTCTAATACTTCCAGTGAAGATTTATAACTAATTTGGGGAAGGGTACCATCACCCTCCGAAGAGAAATCACCACTGGAAAAAATTACCCCATTTTTAAAAAAAAATTCTTTTTAAAACAAAAATTAAAAATGGGGGGGGGGGGGGTCGACTCCTCCCGCCCTCAGGTGCCCCTAGGGTCCTAGATGCTAGTTGGATACATAGTTTAACATAAGTACAGCGCCATAACCAAGTTATAGAATAGCTTTGCCACTCAAATGTTGATAAATTTTAAACAAGGCCTTCAATAAGAAATATTATAGCATATATTACCTTATTATAATGCCCCACAGACCGTTTGTGTTTCTGCAAATGACCTTTAGTCCTAAAACTGACAGCACAAGCATCACACCGAAATGGCCGCTCAAAATAATGGATGTTGACGTGCAACCTAAGCTGAGATGATTTTGAAAATACTTTGTTGCAGATGCCGCACACACTCTTACCTTCCTCGTTCACCTGAAATATCATAATGTTAAAGGGTGAGCAAAAAAAATGCGTAGATTTTCAAAATTCAAACTGCGCGGCTTGTGTTAATAGTAGAAAATAGTTACGCATACCATTAGAACCGATAAGAAGTCTATTTTTTGGAAATATAAGAACGATTCCTCTGCTACGTATAGTTAGGGAGCTACATGTTAAAATGTCCCAACTGACTTAGAACTTTACTTGCGAGTAAATTTTGGGACATTTTACCACCTAGCTCCTAGATTATTTGTAGCACAGGAACAGTTCTTATTTTTCCCAAAAATGCAGTTCATAGCGGTTCTAACGGTATGCGTAACATTTTTATACCATTAACACAAGCCGCGCAATTTGAATTTTAAAAATATACGCACGTCTTTTTGCAAGAATTATTGTCTAATATTTACTAATATACTCGTAAGTCAAATTTTAAGTCAGTTGGGACATTTTAACATGTAGCTCCCTAACTATACGTAGCAGAGGAATCGGTCTTATATTTCCAAAAAATAGACTTCTTATCGGTTCTAATGATATGCGTAACATTTTTCTACTATTAACACAAGCCGCGCAATTTGAATTTTAAAAATCACGCATTTTTTTTGCTCACCCTTTATGTATGTACAGGGCTGAGATACTGTAGTGGGATAGACGTGAGATCTGTGGAAACGTTCAGTCGGACAAGGTTAATTGCAGAAAGACTTCGCTTCAAAGTAGCAGGTTATAGAGCTGCTACGCTATAGGATGAAACACAGGTGGTTTGAATAGCTTATGTCTTTATTTAAACGCAGTACCTCTTAGCCCATCCCATCATACTGATAGGGTGGGTTAAGCAAAGCATGCTTAAACATACGGATTCCTTTCTGTTTATATTTAAGAAAGGAATCCTATCATATACAAAATTCTATACATAGGTTCCAACAAAATATTTAACAACAAGAATATTACATTTGAAAAGTAGCGCAACTAGCCTATATCCTGCCTGGCCACTAAAATACAACTATGACTTGGCCAGTAACTATTGAGTTTTTTCTGCTTCTTTTTAAAATAAATTTAAAATAATTTTTTCCTCTATACACTTTACCCATGCGGTTTACCCTAACCCCACCGAGCCAATACCAATACACTAACCCAACGTGGCTACCCAATACCTAGTATAACATAAATTAATTCCTTATAAAATCTATTCGCCCCATCCCTCACCCCTTTTTTCATATTTGTTCAAATCAATTTAATTTCTCTAATACTAATTTAATTCTCTTAAAATTACCAGAATCATACCAAATCAATATTGTTTCCGAGGCAAATTTAATTTAAGTTCTATCTATCCGTTCAATCGAAATAATTTTGTTACTTAATTGTTATTTCTTTAAAATAGTTTATACTATTATAAATCTAATAATCGATCATTAACGAGGATAACTTTATCCTCGAAAGCAATACAAATTGATTCAAGTAGTTCAGCAAGTATAGCCATAGATTGGTTTGAGTAAGACGAGTGGCTAACTAAAAAACATTCTAATTCCTATTGCTATTAGTTTTCATTCCTTTGATGTATTAAAGTAGGGCTTATGCAATATTCAAGCAAGGGTTAGGTAGTAATAAGTAAACCACAATTGGGAATGCGGTCCAGTATCTTAGGAACGTGAAACATGTTCTTTATTTGTACTCCTAAGTCATTCCTTTGCATGTGTACACAAAAATACCCGTCACCTGTTATACAACTAACAATGTAAATTGATGAGAAGCATCGCTAGTGTAAGAAATTCTTTACCTGGAAGATCTCAATTTGTTTAGTTGCTACTCCCTCATCATTATCAGTAGATGTTGTTGGACTATCACTACTCCTACAATTTTAGTTATTATGGTCATAAATGTAATTATTTCTTAGATGTTACTCGAGATAAAAGGTTGAAATTAAAAAAAAACCTAATATAAAAAAAAAACACTTTAATTTATATTTAATATATTACCTGCTACTAGAATCACTTTGCCGCTGTTTATCAGCAGCGGCTGTAGAAGGTACAGAACTGCTGCTGCTACTATTAGTAGCTCCTGGTGGCCCACTGCCAGCTGTTCTTCGCGCGGGACTGTCAGCTTTGTTGCTTCTCTAGCAAATAAAACAAAATTATTCACGTTCTTGAAAAGTGAAGAATAGTCCAAAAAAATATTACAACTTCAAATAATAAATACTCATTGATTTAATAGATTACTAATGGTTTCGCAAATTGGCGGGAGAGGGGGGTTAGGGAAGCAGTAAAATGGCGTTTAAATCTAAATTTGGAAATACATTGTCCTAAAGCTTTTCTAAAAGACCATGCAAAACTTTCCTTAAATATCTCAGGTATAGGGGGTGGTGCTACAGTTTGTAATGGTTGGTTACCTGCTGGGGTATACTGAACTCAGGCATAGGGGGTGGTGCTACTGTTTGTAATGGTTACCTGCTGGGGTATACTGAACTCAGGCATAGGGGGTGGTGCTACTGTTTGTAATGGTTACCTGCTGGGGTATACTGAACTCATGCATAGGGGGTGGTGCTACTGTTTGTAATGGTTAGGTACCTGCTGGGGTATACTGAACTCAGGCATAGGGGGTGGTGCTACTGTTTGTAATGGTTACCTGCTTGGGTATACTGAACTCTGGCATAGGGGGTGGTGCTACTGTTTGTAATGGTTAGGTACCTGCTGGGGTATACTGAACTCATGCATAGGGGGTGGTGCTACTGTTTGTAATGGTTAGGTACCTGCTGGGGTATACTGAACTCAGGCATAGGGGGTGGTGCTACTGTTTGTAATGGTTACCTGCTTGGGTATACTGAACTCTGGCATAGGGGGTGGTGATACTGTTTGTAATGGTTACCTGTTGGGGTATACTGAACTCCAGACTGGCCAGCCAATTTTGAAAATAAAAAACGTACATAACGTACACAAAAAAATACGTTACGTACATAAAAAAAGTAAAAAAACGTACAAGAACGTACATTCCTAATAAAAATAAGTTAAATAATTTCCTAGTTACCTTTTATCAATACATTTAAGTCTACTAGCAGCTACCTGTAAAGGAGAACCATAGCGAACTGACAGACACAAGATATCCTACTACTCTATTTAAAAGAACTAGCGTCTACGCTCCTAAAGGCCTCTAGGGGCACTTGAGGAGGGGAGAGTTGAATTCAATAAAAAAAAACATGGATGACAACATACATAAGTAGCGAAGCTCAAAAGTTATTTATAGACATCTGGAAAAAAATTAACTTAAAATCAGTGAGCAATTAAAATTCATTTTTGGGGAGAGGAGGTAGTTTTTTTTTCTAAAGTCAATTTCTCTTGGGAGGGTGGATGGTGATACTCTTCCCCAAAATAGTTATTATGTACAAAGTATATCCTATTATAAGGACCAGCGACTACGCCCTTAGAGGCCTCTAGAGGAACTTGATTAGGGGGGGGGGGGGGAGTTGAATTCAAAAACCCATTTTTTTATTTAAAAATAAAAAGTAAAAAACAAGGATGACAACATCCTTAAGTAGCGAAGCTCAAAAGTTATTGATGGAAATCTGGGAACTATATAATATAAACTATAGAGTAGTGTCGTAAAAAATAAGCATTTAACTTATTTAAATAAATTACAAAACCTTTGAAAAATATATAATAACGTGAAAATCTAGGAATAAATTCAGCCCCCCAACCAATAAGCAAATCTCAATGAAATTTAGTGAAGTATTAAGAATGAAAACTAATACAATCCCTTAGAATTACAACCGACTATCCGGAATATGAGTTGTGAAAATCACAAAAACCTAAACATCTAGGAATCGATCTAGCACTGCAACAAATAGACAAATTTTAAAGAAACTTTTTGAAAATATGTAGAATGTGAATTTATTTATTCCCTGAAAATTTCAGCCGTCTATCTTGAATAGAAGTCGAGAAAACCATGAAAAAAAGAAAATCTAGGAATAGATCTAGCACCCAACCAAAAGGCAAATCTCAATGAAAATATGTAGAATGTGAACTTATTCAATCAAAAAACAGGAGCCGAGAAAATCACGTTTCTCCAATAGCATAACGGACTGACAAAGTGATTATAGAGTAGCTTCGCTAATAAATTTTTTAGTGAGGGAGGGGGAAGTAGACCATCCCCATTTCTGATTTCAATTTTAAAAAGAAAGAATAAATAGGGCAAGGGTGGTGATTTTTTTCTAAGAGTAGTTTCTCTTGGGAGGGTTGTTGTACCCTCTCCCAGGACCTATGAGAAGCTACCCTGTAAAGGAGAACCATATCGGTTTAGCGGTTAGCGAGAACCTTCGGTACAAATAAACTGACAGAGAGACATACATCCTGTTATTACGTACTAAGTATATTCTATTAAATAAAGTAGTAAGTTTTTAGTCTGATGCTTAAGATTTTCATAACTACTTAAAACAGTTACCGAGATGGTTTTAGGCTATTTTTCTACCATTTTGAATACAGGTTCTTGAAGGGATATGGAAGGACAGAGAAAATAGCCTACAACCTCACAAAGATCATGTCGGTTCAGCGATTCTTCGTTACAGAAAAAAAGGATTTATAGGATAAACATATAATAGGATATAGGGTTATTTTGTCTATTGCTAAAGATCTCGGAAATTACTAGTCTTTAATACAAAGTAAATCAATGCCTGTCTGTCTAAAGCTTAAGATCTTGGTAACCGCTGAACAGATTGGGTTTTAAATTCTAATCTTCAGGGAATATATCTACTGGTCCTGTGGTAGTTTTAGGCTATTTTCTTAGAGTGTGGGAAACCCTACCTCCCAAAAAAATCAACCACCCCTCAATTTATTTTTGTAAACTAATGCAAATCAGCGGGGTGGGGGAACCCCCACCGCACCCTGGGGCGAAGCCTAAATGAAAAAAATAATCACAATATTTTTTTTTTTTTTTGACAAATTTCCAACAAACGATTCTATAAAAGAGGGGACGAAGCCTCTAGAGGCTAGGGGCGAAGCCTCTAATCCTAGTAGAAAGTAAAAAGCTTTAAGTGTCCCTCCCCTAAAGAAAATAGCAAAAAACCATCACAGGACTATTAGGTATATTCCGTGAAGAGTAGAGCCCAATAGGTTCAGTGGTTACTGAGATATTAAGCTTCTGATATACAGACGGACAACGCGTCATACCAAAGACGTTAAAAATGGTACCTACCTGCTCTGTTCGGCACAGGACATCAAAGAGTTAGAGTAAGGGGAATGCCTTGGCCCCAAACAGGCGCAACTCATTACCATGCACAGTTAGGATCTCCAGACAAAGATCGTGCAATCAAAGGGTTGGTTGTCTGTAATGTACTGTACCACGGGTATGAGGTGAAGGACCAAGAGTCTGGCCTTGAGTTGACAAGTTAACTGTTCAGTCCAGGTGCAACTCACCCACACGACATTAACATTAACATTACAGACGGACAAGCAGACAGACAGACATCATTCTACTTTGTATTATAGATAATATACTATTTTTGTAATACTTTTTGTACAAATACAAATAAATATACAAATACTTTTATACTTATATTTGATTCTTATTCTTTAAAAACTGAAGATACCAAAAAATAAGACTTCTTAATCCTAAACTGAGCACCATATGATATCTCGGAAAATTTACCCAAGTATATAAAGAATTTGAAAAAAATTATCGTAAAATCTATTAAAGGGGTAGTTGCATGAAATGCATTTAAACTTGAATTTAGTCAACTGCATATCTCTTTCTGTTTAATAGTTTAAACTAAATCTTTAGGACATATATTTCAAATCCATAAATTTAAACTGTAAGTTCTAATAACATATATGCATAATTTACCTACATGTTTTTGTTCTATTAAAATTTAAGATAATATTGAATTTATTTAATATAATACACCTATAGTTTTTGTTAAAATTTTCGTACAAAACATACAAATTACTTTTCTGCTAATATTTGATTCTTATTATTTTTTAAAAAACGTAAAACGTACAAAAATACAAATTTCAAAATACGTTACGTACACATATCAAAATAACGTCCAGAACGTACACAGATTCGATGCGTAACGTACAAAACGTACAAAACGTACACTCTGGCCAGTCTGGAACTCAGGCATAGGGGGTGGTGCTACTGTTTGTAATGGTTAGGTACCTGCTGGGGTATACTGAACTCAGGTATAGGGGGTGGTGCTACTGTTTGTAATGGTTAGGTACCTGCTGGGGTATACTGAACTCTGGTATAGGGGGTGGTGCTACTGTTTGTAATGGTTACCTGCTGGGGTATACTGAACTCTGGTATAGGGGGTGGTGCTACTGTTTGTAATGGTTACCTGCTGGGGTATACTGAACTCAGGCATAGGGGGTGGTGCTACTGTTTGTAATGGTTACCTGCTGGGGTATACAAAACTCAGGCATAGGGGGTGGTGCTACTGTTTGTAATGGTTACCTGCTGGGGTATACTGAACTCTGGCATAGGGGGTGGTGCTACTGTTTGCCCTCCAGGAGTAATACTGGGTATATCTCGTACATTCATTGTTACATTCTAAAATTAGGATTTAGGTTATGATTTTCGGACGATCTAACTAACTTTCTTTCTATCTCACTGACTGTTTATACATTAATCCATCTAATAATTTTCTACCTTTCTATATAATTATCTATCTATCTATAGTCTGTTTAATCAAATATCTGGCTATCTAGCTATCTGACTGTCGATCTTTAAATTTTCATTTATCTCTCTTGTATCAATCTACCTGTCATTAATATCTATATATCTTATATCCATCTAGTTAATATTCCGTACTATCTATCAATGAATACAAACCTGAGGCACCGGATCCAGCTGGCCATAATTATGAATATAATCCTTCTTTCCACCACTCATATCTCTTTGTGGTGTTAACGGCTGTTTGTCCAACTTTTCCTCTTTAGGCGGTAGCCTGCTGGCAGTCTTACTAGGACTGCCAGGCTGCTGATGGATAATGCTGGCAGATCCTGGCTGGCCAGATTGTGCGGTCATCTGGTCCTCTGGCTCTTCTTTTATCTAGATTTTATTTATTTGTTAATACATCTAATTTAGTGAAATATTCAATTATCTAATTAACAGAAATTTTTTTTCATAGGTTAGGTGTAGGTATTTTATAAAGTTATTTTAATTTTCAACAAAAGTCTGAATGGCAATGAGAAGGAATAAATTAAACCAAGGGTTCAATCTAATAATAAAATAGCCTAAAACCATTGCGTGAAGCTCTCGTAAAAATAAGAACTCAATCAGTTCAGATGTTAATAAGATCTTAAGCTTCATAGAAAAAACCTTTACTAAATTGGATATTAATAATGTATGTTTTCACCATTTTAAATTCTATTATTTGAAGTAGTAAAATTTCAATAACAACTGAACTTATTGAGTTACCTATTATAGAAAGCTTTTCGGTCCTGGAAGGGTTTTAGGCTATTTTACTACCCTCTTTTGAAACTTCATTCAAAGGACCTAGTTACTGCTAGTATTATAAAATAGTACATTTAATGTTTTTTTTATATACCTATACACATAGGCGTCCAAGGGGGGGGTAATGGGGCGATTACCCCCCCCCCAAACGAATTTGGGGGTGCCGTAGGCACCCCCAAATTTTTTTTCATTTTACCCCCCCCATTTAAAATTTACCCCTACCCTGGGGGTGCCGTAGGCACCCCCAACCATTTAGAAGGGGGTATTTACCCCCCCCAAACAATTTTGGGGGGGTAAATACCCCCCCAAAATAGAAAATCTCTAACAGAAAAAATTTTTGCGCGCTGGCGCGCATTTCTAATACTAAATTTTTGAAAAAATTTTAATTACCCCCCCCAAAAATTTTACCCCGGGGGTAAATTTTGGGGGAGGTAAACAAATTTTACCCCTGCCAACAGATTTCAGGGGGGTAATTACCCCCCCCCCAAGCAAATTTTACCCCCGGGGTAAAAATTTTGGGGGGGGGGGGGTAAAAAAAATTTGCTCGCGCGCCATTTTATCCCCCCCAAAACCGAATTACCCCCCCCCTTAAAAAAATTTTTACCCCCCCCAAAATAAAAAGCTTGGACGCCCCTGCCTATACACTTCTTTTTTTAAAAATTACTTTAAATTGAAGCAATTTGCTAAATCTATAGTCAAATTACGTATTTAAAGTTTCACAAAAAATAGTTTTAATGATTTAATTTTCGGTTCAGCGTAATAAAAAGATAAATATAGATAAGTTACCCATATAAAATTCATGTATTGTTAGTGTTACTATGCAATTTTGTCGTATACAGATAAGAAAATTTGGATGGACATACCTTAGCTATAGAAAAGCTTCGCTACTAAAGTATAAATGTATTAAACTTACTGTAACATTTGCCATGGATGTATTAATTTCATTTCTACTGCTGTTACTAACTGCAGTTGGATATTGACTTTGGGTTGTGGTTGTTGTTGTATGAGAAGCTAGACTAGGTGAATTTAAATCTGACGGCATAGAAGAATCTAAAATAAAAGTGTGGCTTTAATAAGTAATGATACAATTTTGATAAAAAATTATTGTCTTAACGCAGGAAGCGACGAATAAACAAAAAAGTGAGTGTTGTTTGTAGCCCTGATTTTCTGAAGTTAGGATTCAGATACACACGGAGACTGGTAGTGAGAATCCTTTGTCTAATCTTAGATTGGTAAGCTTCGCGCACAGCTGAATGTATTCAATGTTACACTACAAGCTGACCCGCAATTCTCTGGAAGCTACTCGATTATTACATCACCCTGGCCTAGAATTTTGGCAAAAAAAGAAAGTCTAGTAAGTTAGTAACCTAAATGTGAGAATTGAAACCATTAAAAATACAAAATCAGATATTAAAGTCTTAATTTTTATACCTGAATGAACCATAGTAGCACCAGTTTGGGGTGCTCCAGTTGGCCCCGCTATGCTGCTAGAGCCTCCAGGTAGCGCTGATGTGCTGCTGGAATATCCAGGTGGCGCTGCTAAACCACTGGATCCTCCAGGTGGCGCCGATAAAGAACTGCGCCCTCCAGGCGGCGCCAATAAACTACTAGATCCTCCAGGTGGCGCAACTAAACTTGTGGAGCCGCCAGGTAAAAAGTTATGACTGCTGGATATGGTGAGGATACTGCTGGGCAGGTTGGAGACATGGCCACTGGGTAATTCAGACTTCAAGGTCATCTAAATTAAAGTTAATTTTTTTCGTGTATTTTCCGTAAAGTTGGGTGTAACCTTTTAGTCAAATGCTCGGGTAGTCTTTTCGTGGCAATGCTCCTTAAGGGGCGATTCTTCATTTTTTTCACATAGGTTTTTCTCCTACTATCTAGCCCCTGCGGGGCCAATTGCCTAACCCTGTGAGGCAATCACCTAATATTTTAAAAATACGATGAATCGCCCCTTAATGGGCGTTGCCACGAAAGGGTCTATCCCCAGATGCTCTTATTAAGAACAGTTTGACTTAATACGAGCAATTGAGAAAAAGGTTACATCTAACTTTACGGAAAATACACAGAACAAATTATTTTAAGAGACATATATCTAAGTTTCAAAAAAAAGAATATTGGCTTAAAAATAGTTTTAAAGACATAACAGCAATATTAAACAACCATTTTTACCTAAATAATGTTTAATGTTACAAAAAATGCATTTTTTGATGAAAACACGACGTATATAGCATAAATACAAGAATATACCCCGATTAAGTAAACACATACTGGAAGACACTTAAGTAGAATAAACACAAAAAAAGTTTTCTAAATATTTATCAAGACGTTTAAAAATGTAACAGAGAGGAGGTATGAATGAATCACTGTTCGCTGATTCTTTGATGTCATTAAAATAGCATCATTTTTGTATAATAAAAAGTTAGCTATCTGATTGTGACTGTTCCTTAATATCTTTTGAATGTCCTGACCTGTTAAAAGTTACCTTTTTGTCAGTAAGTTTGTCTAGTAATATCTATAAAACACCTGACCAATTTATAGACTTTGCATGTCCCCATTATTTATTTTCTATTGTAAGATTTAGCGACCAGTGAATTAAAAAATTTGAAGAATGCAGGAAAAACCTATTAAAGTATAAGTTTGTCTGAAAATATAAACATAAAATGTTTAAATGAATCATCTGTATATAAAGGGGGGGGGCGAAAGTGACACTTTTTGAAACCAAAACTAAAAGTCAAAGGAACTCAACTAAAAAAAGAGTTACAGGTCTGACATTTTGCATGGCAGTTGCTTTATAGGGGTACAATATGGAACTGTGAAGAAACGGCGGCGCAACCGCCGAAAACCGCCGAGAAAAGGCAACAAAAATTACGGCGGGAAACGGCGGTTTTCGGCGGTTGCGCCGCCGTTTCTTCACAGTTCCATATTATACCCCTATAAAGCAACTGCCATGCAAAATCTCAGACCTGTAACCCTTTTTTTAGTTGAGTTCCTTTGTTGACTCTTAGTTTTGGTTTCAAAAAGTGTCACTTTCGCCCCCCCCCTTTCCAAACATGCACTTTAAATACACATAAATCAATGAAATATTTATGTAAGTCTGTTTTGAATAAAAATAGAATAACAACGCGTAATAATTAGTGATGGCAATCCGTCGAATTTTTTGGCCGGATTCGGATTCCGGATTCTTAAAAGAATCCGTCAAAAAAAGTAGCGGATTCAGGATTCTTATTTTTGGCGGATTCCGGATTCGGATTCTGGATTCTAGCAGTATTTTAAAAGGCTTTTTAAAAAAAATAAATGAAGCATGAAAAGCTGTGAAATGAAAATAAATATATTTTAATGTCAAGTGACCACTGTACAGCCAATTAGAGGGCTTAGTTGACGGTGATAGGATTATAAGGTCATATCGTGATCTTTGACTGTCCAATCTGAGCTCTTGGAGTCGAAAGAAAAACTCTAGACGCTAATTTTAGCCTACCAATTAGGAATCCGGAATCTGCTATTAAAAAACGGATTTCGGATCCGGATTCTAAAATTGGACCAAAAATTGGGCGGATTTCGGATTGCCAACCCTAGGAATAATAATTGAATCTTACTCTTATTAAAGTAGTTGTATGTCTTTTTGTTTGTTAATTAAGATATTAAACGGCTGAAATCCGGTTTTAATCTATTTTTCGGGTAATAAATAACACTGCACAAAATTACTTACTTGATTATTACTAATATTGCTGAAAGACGACGGAGAAACGCGGGAAACAGCAGATACAACCGTTGACGCGGCATAATTCAAGTCATGCGCTAATGACGTCATCAAAGAGGATGTAATAGTAGTCGATGTTGAGGAGAGAGGGAAGGACATCATTGTGGTTGGCCTCCAAGGGGATGTTGGCATGTTTGTAGCACCAAGGTATATTGATGTAACGGGTCTAAAATTATAAATTAGAATTTTTAATAACAAAATAACATTTGATTTTAAGGTAAATAAGTAGCTTAAATAGGCTCAGATGTATTGTATAATATATATAGTTTACTAAAAGTTTAATAACCCTTAAAAGTGCATAATTTGGTATATTACCTTACAGATAAGTCTGTAGGTAGAGTACTGCTGGAGGGTTCAGAAGTGCCTGGCTCCTCTTTTATCTCCATCAATTGATCCTCAACACCTAAAACAAAACTCATTTCAGGCAAAAGTACTTTTTAAAAAAGCTTCTGTAAACACCGTAATAATGGATTTATCATTACTTACCAGATTATCATGTCCTCTAATAAAGAAAAACTGATAGCTGGCTAAAATAGCATCCCATCCCTTTTACCATATCCCCTCATCCTTTCTACTGGATGAACGAACTGACCAATAAACGATTTCCATGTTAGCAACCTAAATTAACGACAATTTTTCCCCTGTCATAATATCCACTTATATTCCACTATAATATATTCTTTATAAATAACCATAACATAAAAGCTCCTGACAATTTACCTCTGGCTAGCTGTGTGATCCTATTGACTCTTTCTTGATCTTGTTGTAGTTCTATGTTAACCCGGCTTATTGGAACTGATTCACCACTCTCCACTAAAATAAGAAAAGTTCACCACTGATGATACTCAAAATTACCCCTTCTGTAGATTACAAAAAGTGGTTGAAGTTTTGAACATTCATCTTAATGAACCAACCAATCAAAATTAGTTAAAGTCCCTAAAGTTGTTCAGGCAGAAAATAAGAAAATGTCACTATAAAACTTTTGTGACTAGTTTAGTAAACAACTAAATGTCCCCTCCCTCCTTGTCTTGTTTTAATTAAGAGCAGTTTGACTTAAAGATTGCTTTCAATTCATTTGTGTTTTGATTTGATTATCCATATTTTTGAACTACAGCCGACGCCGCCCTTAGTTATCAAAGAGCAGCCGTCATTGACAGCTTCTAATTTATCTTATTACCTGAAACGGAGGGCCTGAAAGGATAGGTAGAAAATCTCGGAACCCGCGGGGCTAACCCAAGAGCTGCCCCTGGACCTGCAGCATGGCCTGCAGAACTGTATCCAGGTTGACTGTGCAGGTAGCTGGAGGATGGATACATATCTGGCAGCAGTGGCTTCACATCAGCATCGTCAAACCTAAAATAAGTTCTCATAATTGTGAAATCTTCAAGCTGTATTTTTCATATGGCACTGACATTGTAAAAGTTAACTTCAGTTTTTTATTTGTAAAAAAAGGTCTGTAAAAAGACACGATAAGTGCTTCTCAAGTATAGCATAGAACCGGTTCTATTTCGGCGGATTTTAATCAGTTTTGAAGCTATACTGGAATATTCATTTCTCGCATCGTATCATAGACAGCTCTCCGCGGAATGGATATAAAAAGTTTTAATCTTATGATTATTATTTTAATACCAATTCGTTGAAAATTTTCTATAAAACGATAGGTATGATACATGTTTTTTCAGTATAGCTGAGAACTGGTTCTAATCCAGCTTATATCAATCGGTTTTGAAGCCATACTGGAATAGTTATTAATCGTATCCGCGAATATGAAATAAAAAATTTAAATTTTATGATTTTAGTTTAGGTAGGTAATATTTATGGAAAATTGTCTATAATACGACACGATACAGAATTTTTCAGTATGGCTCATTACCGTATTATTGCGGTGAATACTTATCGGTAAGGAAGCCATCTTGAAATTGTTATTTATGGCATCCGTAATAAAAATGAAAATTTTAATTTTAATATTCGTGGAAAATTATCTGCAATACGCCACGATACATGATTCATAATGGCTCAGAACTGCTTTTGAGGCCAAACTGGAAATTTTCCTACCTGTCATCCCCCTCTTCTTCTTCCTCCTCCTCCCCCTCATCATTCTCCTCCATCTCCTCGCTGTCAGAATCTCCCGCCAAAATTATTTCAGTTGCACCCTGACAAATTAAGTATTTTATTAGGGGCATATTTAATTCAGTGCAGTGGATATAGAATGCGTAGATATTATATGAGAGATTCTCGCATACCTTGATAAAATATTTCTCCCAGCTGGCTAATATTATGATACCCCTCCTCCCCCACCTTAAGACTTTCCCTCATCCCGTCCCCTGAACATGGAGGACAGTATTGATCAATATCTGGGGACTAACATAAGTAAACGACAAAAATTCACAATAACCACATATTCAATGAAAAATAAAAATGAAAAAGATGTAGTTTAATGCTAGATAACTTAATAACAAATTCCAAATCATTTTAATTTCATTATAGCTAGATATAATGTTCATGTACTAAAAAATAAAAAATAAATCTTAATGATAATCCTGTTATTAAATGGCTTTAAAATATTTGTAGTATGAAGATTTAAGAATGAATTAGCTAATATTTCATATTAGGACAATTGATAAAATGTTAATTTTCTAATTTCGTAGTTATAAACAAGGATAAGTGAAGTCTTCAACAAGTAGCGCAGCATCAAGCTTACAAGATAATAAATAACAGTAAAATGTTATGAAGTATTAATCGAGATTTAAGAAAATTGACGTACGGACACACAATCACAACAAAACATATTTTTATAGTAGCTACGCTCTTCTTACATTGTACTCGAAAAATGTTCATATAATCCCTACTTCAAATATAATATTTGTAAATAATAAATACGTCAAATTGACGTATTTATGGGAGGGAAAATGAAATACCAAATATTTTTAGGATGTGTGTTTTTGTGTAGCTTAAGACATCACTAACTGCTGGACCGGTATGAAATTTCTTTATAGAGAAGAAGGTACAATGAAGGTTTTCAACCCTCCAAAGAGAAATTGCATTTCTTTAAAACAAGGATGACAACATCCATAACAGCGAAGCTCTGAAACGGTAGGACAAACGGACATTAACACTTGTATCAGAACTGAATAATCAGAATATAGGCAAAACTGTGAATAAATTTGTTGAAAAACTTCTTGATACAGGATAATGTTTACGGACATACTTACATTTTTAGGACTTGATTATAGAGTTGCTTTGTTTATAATATTGTACTTTATTGTCCCAGGAATCAATATACCAAAAATCAGAACATTCGGATAATTAGACCACTTGGTTAAACATTTGTTGTAAAAAAAGTAAAAAATCAACATGTTTAAAATAGACGTACGGACATTCTGGTAATGATTAAAGAGTTGCTACGCTTTCTAAATCGTACCTAACTACCACAGGAATCACCATGCAAAGTTTGAAATCGATAGGACAATTATAACATGACTAAATTAACGAAAAAAGCTATCAGTCTCGGACGTACGGACCGACCCTAATAATAGAAAAGCTTCGCTTTTAAAAATGCAAGTGGAAGATAGAATTACCTCTTTATGTGTAGTATATATGCCCCTAGAGGCATATATACTACTACTAAGGTAAAAAATTAGACAAACCTTTGATGACTCATCAGCCTGTGGGTCGTCAGCCGAGGTGGGCACAGGTACGATTCCCAGCTCCACGCACTTCTTGCTGTGCGCCTTGGATTTCATATGCTTGGTCAGGTTACCCTGAATTCCACATTAGACTTTTAAATTTGTTTTGTTGACAGCTGGTATATGAAAAAAAAATTGAGCGTCCGTTTTGGTATGTTATAATCACTTTAAATCCCTAAAACAAATATCATAAAAATGAGAAATACCTGACGTGTTAAGAATAATTTCAATAACATACTTTTCATGGATTCCTAGAACAATTATATGTTACAATGATATAATCAAAGCAACTCTATGAAAAAATTTTGATTTGTAAGTACGTCTGTACATCAAATTCGTATATTAATGTCTAAAATGGCAGTAAGTCTTTTAAGTGATCAATATTTGACAAATTATAAATAGTGGATCATGTCTTCCTTGTATTAAAAACAATTTTTAAAAGTGTGTGCCTTTGTTTTGAAGCTAAAGTTGCAGTACTTGCAGGTGAAGGGTCGTACGTTGGTATGGGTTCTTATGTGCTTCTTCAACATAGAGGGCTTCTTACACCTGGAAAATTAATAAATGTAACAGTATAGATGTATAAACCAGACAACTACCTGGCCCAAGTTTTGGGGACCTTTTTTTGTCTGCTAACAAATTGCTTGATGTTCTTTTGTATTGACTGGCTGACATTTATATTTCCGACGCTATTGGTTAATATTCAAAGACCAAATGGATGAATGAATGAAATTAACCAAAAGGGACGAATCATATAAAAAATAAAATATTATTGGTTAAAAAGATGAATGTAAAATAGATTAATATTTAGATTAAATGATATATAAAACTAGGGGAGAAGCCAGAAGTAATTTGAAAAGCTAAATATAAATGAACACTTTAATTTGATAGTCTTAATTTTCATAAGTACCTCCTAAATATTCTTAAAATATAAAATATTGTGTACTTACACAAATATAATAAAACAATGATGACAAAACCCTTTATCAGGGAGGGAGGGGACATTAGGCTGTTCATTACACTTGTCCCTTAAGTTTTATAATTAGGGTTTCTTATATTAATTCATGAAGTTGAGTGTCCAACATTTCAACCACTAATATTAATGTACAGAAGGGGTAATTTTGCGTATTATAGTTAGGGATGTATATCAATTTATCGGCAATTGTCTTATCCCTTTAAATCCACTGGAAACTTGGCAAACTTTAAAAAGAAAAAAAGTAATGAATTAATAATAACGACCCCCCCCCCTTCCCCTTATAACTTTACCATATCCACTCTCCCTGACAATGCAGGAGAAACGTACAGACCAACATCTGAGGAATATATTAGCAGCAGCAAGTTCCCCTATCACAATATTAACGTATTATAGGTCCATTTTTCCATCATCGAATGAACAAACATGTCAAATTATAGAATAACTTCGCTCTTATAAATGAGTACAATGTTATTAAAACATTAATATTGCATAATTATGACGTGAAGATCAAATTTGAGATGTTACTTCTAAATATAAAATTTTAACATAATAGTATTTTATATTTTAAGGGGATGATCAACTAAGGAAATTTCAAAGTTTCAACAAATTAAAAAAATAAAATAATACCTAGTTATTTCTCGCATCGTATTATAAACAGCTTTCCGCGGATATGGAATGTACAATTATAAGATTAAAACCAGTTTTTTAGCCCCCAGGTGCCGAAGGCACGGGCTAAAAAAAACTGGTTTCAATCTTATGATTGTACATTTTTATATTCGTAGAAAGCTGGATATAATACGATGCTAGACATAGTTTTTTCGTATGGATGAGAACCAGTTCCTATCCACCGAATTCGAATGAATACGAGAAAACTGTTTAGGTACAATTAAATTTAAAAAAAAAATCTTTTTAAATAAAACAACTTAAATGTTTAAAATAAGAGGTTTAATTTGTGTATTTTTGACATTAGCAAAGTGTTTGGTTAAATTATTGTTAATTGTCTTCTCCCTACCAAACCAAAGATACTGTAAAGTGGTAAAATACTTTGAATCTTATTCATAAAACACTTCCTTACAGATCTAAATTTTCATAAAACGTGTTGGTTATGAACCAAAGTACATTACATAAAAATGACGTGAGATTAAAATTTTTGATTTAATTAAAAACAAAATAAACCTTAAGCGTCACTCTATGACGAATAGAATTATGTATCGAAACTTGTTTTTATTTTAATTAGGAAAATAGGATTATTCTTAATCTTACTGCTATTGTTCTTTAAAATTTAAATAAAATAAAATTTTATGCCACGACATACTATAGGTAGTAGGTGGCTGTATTTTCCTTTGCTGCGTGCCATAAAATAACTAGAACGGCTTAACAACTTAAGGCCTTCTACTGGTTAATCTAAAGGGATAAGACAATGGCCGATGAATTGATGTACATCCCCAAAGAATATACAAAAATCAACCTTCTTTAGATTACAATTAGTGGTTGAAACGTTTAAAAACATGAACCAACAGATTAAATTCAATCAAAGTTCCCAAAGTTGTTAAGCCAAGGAATAAGAAAACATTATTATAAAACTTTGGGGACCAGTGTAATAAACAGTCGAGTGTCTATCTCAGCAACATACAAACATTATTTGCATACATAAAATGGATCCTTGAAATTTATATAGATACAAGTAATTTATTACCATAGACAGTTTTCCGGGGGTATTAGAATAAAAATTATAAGAATAAAACCAGCTTTGTTAGTCCCAAGAGGTCAAAGGATCAGGCAAACAAAACTAATATTATTTTTTTTTTATTTTTGTAATCACGAAAAAAATGTCAGTGATACGATGCTATACACGATTTTTAGTATTGCTGAGAACCAGTTCTAATCCAACAGATCATAATCGGTTTCAAAGCCATACTGGAATATTCATTGACTTACCTTATACCACATGAATCACAGATATATTTGCCCCTCCCCCTACCACGGATATAGGTATAGTTATCATCTGTAGATTTATATCCACCTTCCACAGTGGTCACTGCCTTAACACCACCTTCATCCTGTAATAAAAAAAGTTGACGGATTTTTCAAGATTTTTTGAAGATTTTATCAAAAAAAAATAAGTTATAATACAAAGGACGATATATTAATGTTCATCCCCAAAGAAAATAAAAAATTTACTCCTTCTTTTAACCAAAATTATTGGTAAATTAATTTGAACTATGATAGTTTGATCCAACCAATCAATATTTACTAAAATTACACATAGTAATAAGGAGAGAGCATGTTTATCAAGCTTTGGGTACCAGTATGATTTAAAACTCAATGTCCCCTCCCTCCTTGGTGTCAAGAATGGAATATTTAATTTATTTAAAAGTACAAAAAAATTTCCATTTAAAATATTTATCCCGAGTATCAATTTGAATGGAATTTTTGGTTTTTACCAAGAGAGCCAGGATTAATGTAGAGAACTCGCAATCAATTTTTAAAAATCATAGAAAACATATGAATATGATACATAGATTTCTGTAAACATAAAATAGGAAGCTCAATTCACCGTTAATACACTTTTAATTTTTGATAAAAAATGTTTTTATATTTTTTTAGGTGCTTACAGGGAGTTAAATGTTTAATTTTCCTAAGGTTTCTAAATGTACTTAATACTTAGACTAGCGGCTGTGCCCCTACCATTTAGGGGCAATAGATTCGAAGGAATATGGAAGGACAGAAAAATAGCCTAAACCAAACCCAGACTTTTCTATAAAAATAAATTAGCCTAAAACCATCTAAGGACCCATAAGAAGCTTCAATGTAAAGGAGAACCATATAGGTTCAGTGGTTAGAGAGAACCTTCGCTACAGACAAAAAAAGCTTACTACTCTATATAATAGGATTACGAACACTCCACATAAATCTTGATTCCAGCCCCGCTTTCAAATAAACTGTTAATAGTAATTTCTAATAAATTCAAATATCTCAGAAATTATTTATTAAATGTTATTGTTGCTAGTTGTTTAAATAGAGTACAAGGTATCCTTTTGTTGCTCCTAAGTGGAAAATGTATTATTCTAATATTACTTTTTTTCGTATCCATGGACATTCTTTATAATTATCTGTACTAATAATGTTTTTTTTACCTCATTTTTAGATTTATTTTGTTTTCTTTCTTGCCAGGTAGAGGAGTGAGAGGATAACATCTCCATTTTGCCACCAGCTACGCTGAACAGTCCATTTTCGCGGTCCTAAAACAGTAAAATGATTAGGAAGGTAACTATGGTTTTACAATTAAAGTAAAAGAATAGAGGCCTGTCCATATTTTGTATTTGGATCTTTGAAATAAGCTAATATCGTAGGAAATATAAACACAGTAGAGTCCCTAAAATTGATCAGAAAGCAATGTGCTAGCACACAAAAAGGGTCTTACTTATATCACATAACCTTTACGGATTTTACCAGAAACCTAACCCTCTCTTTATTTATTGTAATTGGGGGCGAACACAAATTTAACGTCCATTGCATAACAATTAAGATACCTGGAATGAAAATTGCCTAGGTACTTAAACAGCTTTGCTATATATTATTACTTTGATGTTGCACCAGATGTTTATGTACTATGATAAAGTGGTGCTTGCATCTGGCTAAAATAACGACACACACCGCCCCTCCTAATAAATGAACGGACTGATTAATTAATGAGGTCCATATTAGCAAGCTAAATTACAAAAAAAAAATTTTCCTCGTCAACATATCCAATTCACGTATATCCTATATCCATTTTAACAATATTTCTTACCTTACAGGATGAGTTATAAGAAGCCATGCCTATGGCGGGTGCCAGTCCAGAGGGATGCGAATCCTTCTGTGTATTCCAGTTGGAATACATCGACACTCGGGAATTTTTCTCCAGTTCAACGTAGTTTGGCTGTGGCTACAAAAATATTTAGGATAAACCTTTAAAATGAAAAAACCTCGTCATTCAAAATTCTTATATAAAAGTAATATGATGTACGTGTGTGTGTGTGTGTTTGTCTGTCAGTGTGTGCCGTAGGATCTCCTTATCGCTGTACCAATATGGTTTCCTTTACAATGTAGCTTCTCATTGTTCAGGGAAAGGTTTATAACTATTATGGGGGACCACACGTACCACCAACCCCAAGAAAAAAACTAAAAAATAATTAACCAAATAATTAATGAAAAATGTATAAAGCAGCTTGCAAATATTTGCAATTATTCAGTTACGGACCATCATTTTAGAGGCCTTATAGTACAAAATTAATAGACCAATGTTTTCAATTTATGCAAAAATGATTATTATTGATTTAAAATACAAAATTACCTTATGAATTGAGCAGAAAAATACTCTGGTAGAGCATTTGAATCCCAGGTATGTGTAGGCTGTCCCGTTCTGGTAGTGCAGGATGTATGGCTTCTTAGGTCGGGGCGTTTCTGGACTTATCAAGGATGATCCAACTAATGTCATTTTCTTTCTCACTAAAACAAAATATCCTATTGTATGTATAAAATAGTGAGGTTTTTTGTCTATAGCTTAAGATTAGCTATAAAACTAAACTGATTAAAGTTCTTCTTTTCAGGAAAGCTTTAATTAGGTTAGGGAATTGTTTAAGGCTTCTCTAACTTAAAGTCTTTGGATGGTACCTATTGGCTTTTTCTTTTATTACTTACCATTGGAATTCAGAGCTTTTAGATGCTAGGGGCGTAGAATACCGTACACTACTCAATAAATTTTCATTTAATATCTAGGAGTGAAATAATAGACGAGAAATTGATGTACTGACATCCCCAAAGTACCTACCCAAATTAACGCTTAACAATAAGTAATAACATACCCATACAACTTTTTATTTTAAGTTATTAATCTTAATTTACCATTCTCTAAAATGGTTGACAGCGGGTCGTCAGGTCGAAATATACTTGAACATGAAGCTGCCGGCCCTGGTGGCTGTGTCTCGTCTTACTCTATTAATACCTAGTTCCAAACACTAAGAGAAACTAGAGACAAACTCACACAGATGAACATACCTGAAGATTGACCGCCCAGAGGTAAACTCTGTGGCCTTGGTACTCTCCCCTCCTCCGGCTTTTTGGGTGTACCTGGTGAGGAAAGTCGTCTTTGCCTAAATTAAATTATTTTAATTCTACAATTAGATATACTATTACTTGGAGGTTGCACCACATTTTCATGTACTCTAATATCAATGTATCCACGTAATCTATATCCATTATTCTACAATACTATTAAGATTTAAGTTTTTGTATGTATCAGTTTATCAAATAAAATCTTTATCATAATGACTGGACTAATAACCATGATTGTATGTCAACCTCTGTCTAGTTATTGATCCGTCCGTTGACTGACAAACCGTCACTCCCAAGTATGTCATATAATAAAGTAACAGGATATATGTTTATCTCTACCAAATGATCTCGCTAACAGCTGAACCTTTATGGTTCTCCTTTAAAGGGTAGCCTCTCCTAAGTCACGGGAAGGTTTATAACTATTTTGGGGGAAGGTAACACCAATATAAGAAAACGCAGCTTTGCAGATATTTTATACAATTAGCTAAAACGTAACTACACCATCTAGCGACAAAAAAAAATATTTTTGGTAAATACTTGATTTTAACATAGATTGAAAAGAAACCATTTCACGTGACTCTAGATAGAGGTCTCTAGGGGCGCCGCTAATGTTAAATAAAACTAACCTGGCATCAATATTGACAAGTGGTTGACTAGACTGGTCTGGCTTGATGAACACATTATTGTCCGGGACTCGAACTGGTATTTGACTGGGTTGATTCAACGGTACACATACATTCACTCCTAAGTTTTATAAATACTAAAATAATAAATACTCTTGAGACAGGTACGCAATCAATCAATAAATCTTGCTTTAGATTACATGTACTTAATTAGACCTAGCCCAATTAAATGCACGATAACATGGATAACGACGGTTTTTATGATAAAAATATGAAAGCATAGCTGATTAAAATGTGGTACATACATCAATAAACTAATATTCAAAATAGATATTAATGTTATTCTTTTAAAATAAAATAAAAGTTTACCTGTATTTAATGATAAAGCTGTGCTTATGTTTGTTTTCAAAGAGGAACCATCTAGAAAAATAAGTTAAAGTTATGATTTGGGAAAGTAATTTTTATTTAATGTAGCTGGCTATTTTGTCCGCTAGTAATCAGGGATCTAAAGGGATAAGACAATGGACGTAAATTGATGTACATCCCAAATAATGATACACAAAATTACCACTTTCTGTAGAAAAGTTTGAACACTCAACTAAACGTACCAACCATACACTAACTATCAAGTAGCCGCTTCTAAAGGATTGTCTACCTGCAGATGCCATGTTAGGTACAGGTGGCCTACTCAACGCGGATGGTGACTTATTTGCCACAACCATCTGTTGCTGTTTACTGCCACTAGGCGATGTTGACATGTGGCTTGGGGATGTTGGCAGGTAGCTAGGTGATGTTGATGGGTAGCTGGATGGTCCAGGTATCCTGCTACCACTTGGAGATACCATATTTCCAGAATATCCAGGCAGGGATGCAACAACCCCGCTAGGAATTGGTGGCTGTGTCATAGATGCACTTCCAGTCAATTGTCCTGGCGCAAGGAGTCGTATTCCAGCTGGTAGTTGACTTCCACCTGGGGGTAGGCGTGGAGACAGTTTATGATGGGGCTGGCCAGGTCTTAACAGCTGTTGACTACTCAAAGCTCCTTGGAAAGTTAGATTCATGCCAGATAGTGATGAAGGCTGCTGTATTGATGACGGAAGACTTAAGGATTGATTGCTGGAACTGTTACTATTGCTGTTGCTATTGGAAAAGGAAAAGCCAGGTTTCATCTGCTGAGATGATCCTACAACAAAATAATTGAGTTAATTTAATTAACTTAAAAAGATCAACAAATCAGTAGTAACTCTCAAAATTGCTTATTATGGCTTTACTTCACCATTTAAAAAAAGTCAACTGATTTATGGATATTTATATCACGTAAAAGAAACAGAACTAAAATGGACAAATTGACTATACTTTACAAGAGAAATCACAAAATATTAAATATCATATAACAATTTTAGAACCTTGCCTAAATCAAAGAATCTACACAATAAATGTAGAAAAGATTTTGCTTTAATAAAATTATATATTAAAAGGTTTGTTTGCAGGACTCATCACTCACAGCTGCAAACCTTACCTGGAACAGACTGGGGCAATGAGGAGATGGAAGGTCGTGTACCAGCAGAGAGCATGAAAGACACAGTTGTTGAGAGATCCTCTCGGCTGCTGGTCGACTGCGGGTTGTCAGTTCGAACCCCGGGCAAAGAGAAGAGGGGCGTGGCTTTAATGCCAGTTAAGACCCCACAAAAGTTTGGTACAGGTACACCTTAATATACATTAGACTATAAAAGTTTTAAGGATTTTCAATCAATATAATAGATTTGAAATCTGCATAAAATTTTAAGGATTTTTTATAAAATTCGTTTTTTATATAATTCTTTATTTAAAGGCGCAAATACGATTTAAGTTAATAAATTTTGACCAATAGGATAGCTGGATTGGAAACTACCTACGCTCTAATTGGTTGAATGATGTACGTCACTTAAGCTTCTCCAATCAGAGCGCAGATAGTTTTCAATCCACCAATAACAGATCTCAAAATTATTTAACTTAATTTGTATTTGCGCCTTTAAATAAAGAATTATATAAACAAGGATGACAACATCCATAAGTAGCGAAGCACAAAAATCATAGATGGGAATACGTACAAGTAGATTTAAAGGGTATTTATTAAAATCAAGAATAGTTTTATTGGATAAAATAAACACGAAACCTTGTTTTATTTTGTATGATGACGATGGTCAAAGTAAATTACATTAAAGATGCACATAACAATGGGGAAAATCATTTTGATCCTGATATCCCAAAAAAGTTGGATAAAAAAAACAGAGATATGAGGAAATATGTAAAACATATAAAAATAGCCAAAAACCCGATAAAAGGCAATCTGGCCGCTATGGTTGTTTTCTTAAAACGACAGAAAATCAAATTTTTATATCCTTAACTTAAAAAATTTGGAAAATCGGACCATATACACTGAAGATATGGAGAAAAATGTGAAAAATGTAAAAATAGCCTAAAACCTGCTAAAAAGGCAGTCTGGCCGTCATGGTTGTTTTCTTTAAAAGACGGGAAATTTAATTTTGATATCAATAATTGAAAAAATTTTGAAAATCGGACCATAAACACTGAAAATATGGAGAAAAATGTGAAAAATATAAAAATAGCCTAAAACCTGCTAAAAAGGCAGTCTGGCCTTCATCGTTGTTTTCTTTAAACGAAGGGAAATTTAATTTTGATATCTATAACTAAAAAAATTTTGAAAATCGGACCATAAACACTGAAGATATGGAGAAAAATGTAAAAATATAAAGATAGCCTAAAACCTGCTAAAAAGCGGTCCGACTGCCAATGATGTTTTATAGTCAATTGTGCTCCTTAATGATGGGAATGTTGTCAAAAAATTTCAGCATTCTATCTTTTATAAGAGCTGAGTAAATTCCATTTCCCCCATAGCGTTACGGACTGACGGACTGACGGACGGACGGACGGACGGACATAGTGAATTATAGAGTAGCTTCGCTACTAAAAACTAATTTTATAAAAAATCCTTAAAATTTTATGCAGATTTCAAATCTATTATATTGATTAAAAATCTTTCCAACTTTTATAGTCTAATATACATATTATGTCGGAATCTTAAAATAAAAACTCAAATGAACAATGCACAAAAGAGCTTTTAAAAGAACAACAACTTAAGTACAAACTAGTTGTTGCTCCCGTAGCATCTAGGGGCTCTTTTCAAAGATGTAGAAAGACAGAAAAAGTCAAAACTACATTAAATTAACCCATTCAAGTAGAATCTATATATTTTGAAAATGGAAAATTTAAAAATTACCTTTTATATCATTTTCTAAAGAAAATCTAGGTTGACTGGAGGGCTGAGTAGGAGCTATTTGTAACAAGCCCTCAGATTTTGGCCCTAAGAATTAAAGTACATTTTTTACGTGTTAAAGAATTGAATATTAATATAAATATTCATTCCATTCATATTGAGTGATAGAATATATATTAACCAATCAAATATTTATGATCTAGTTTAGAGTATTTTCCTGGTTGGTGAGAAAAGATGAATTCATTTTACCTTTAGTTCATAAGAAGCTGTTATTAAAAATCGTAACTTATTATATTACGGTGTGTTCGTTGGTAAAATATGCTTCTTAGAAAATTATTTTATGTTAAGAAAACCATTTTAGTAATTATGTCATAAATTTTATTTTTCACATTTCAAAAGCGACCTTTATTTTAATTTTAAATAAAAAGTCAAGAACACATCCAAAAGTAGCGGAACACAAAAAATCAAATCATATTTAGACTTAGACATACGGACTAAGTGTATTAAAGAATAGGTGGTCATAAATACAAAATATATTTATAAGGCAAGGCATTAAAAATCACGAAACCTTTCACACAACATGTTTTAAATGTGCTCTTGTATTTAATATGTTGTAGCATAACTGAAAGACCAATGGACAAAGTATATTTACTGGATGCTCATGGTAATACTTTAGGAATCTTCACAAAAAATCCGTCGTCTATCTTAAAAAGTCGACATTTCAAATTATAGAGTAGCTTCGCTAAGAGGTAATAAAACAAAGACCTGTACTTATTTATAAAAGAGCTTTTCTTATAAAAAATAACTACCTGAACCCGACGAATCGGACCGAACACGTTTCGGCGAGGGTAGCTGGAACGATTCCCTGCGCTTTCTATGTGTTGACGGGCTAGCTCTAATATTGTTATTATCAGGGGTGTAGGGATTGGTGTCGGACACTCGGGGCGAGCTGGTGCAATTTTCAGGAATGGTGACAGAAAGACCTTTGCAGTAATGGCTTTGGTGGACTTCTATGTTCTCTAGGCTTTTGAAGGTAACCTAAATTGAAAATATATAAATATTCTATTTTAAAGGGAAATTTCACCTCTAAAAACCATTAAATTATTTCCGTCTGTCTGTACAAAAAGATCTTGCTAACCGCGGAACCAATATGGTTCTCATTTACAGTGTAGCTTTTCAAAGATCCATGAAAGGTTTAAAGCTATTTTATGGTACCACCACCCTCCCAAGAAAAATTGTCCTTGAACAATTTTAGTAAGTGCTAGTATTGAAAAATACATATTATATCAATATTTTTAAAAGTAACAGCTTAGCAATAATGTTATTTTTATAGATCATGAAAACAATATGTGAAAATCAATGATTTACGTAAAATTTTTAATTCTATCTATAATTTATTGTTTTTATGATATACTATAAAACGTAGACTCAAAACTAGTATAGCTAATAAAACGAAAAACGTCTTTAGTCTTGCTTTTTTCATAGTTTACATGTTAGTTAACGTTTAAGTAATTTTTTGTATGTTATCCAAACGAATTCCAGTAGTGTTTAATTTTTTAAAAGTATTATTTTATGATTGAGAATTTATTTTTGCTACCTGGCATTTGTTGCACGTAAACAGCTGATCAGCTGACGACTGCGTGGTGTGTAAAACATTACGCGGCATTGGCATTTCCTCAGTTTTGGCGCCAATTTCAGTTGATGCAGCTGTAGAAGGTTGTTTGCTAGCAAGTCCTAAAATATAATTTACTATTTTTCGGGTAAAGAATTACAATTTAATGGCAGTTAATATTCTATCCAATTTTGGAAATTAGGACTATTTTTTGAGAAAAGCATTAGAAGTTTAAAACAGGGATCTAAAGAGATAAGACAATCACAAAATTACCCCTTCTGTAGGTTCAAATTAGTGGTTGAAACGTTTGAACACTCAACTTAATGAACAAACCGATCAAAATTCACTAAAGTCCTATAGTCCTCAAAGTTGTTAAGAGCGAATAAGAAAACGTTATTATTAAACTTTGTAGACTAGTGTAATAAACACAAAAAGCCCATTGTCCCCTTTATCTCTCTCTCTGAGTTTTAAAAGCTGTAAACCTTTAGTTTTCAATGAGGTAGAAACATCTAGAGGTTCATTACCAGCCATTTCTCTTTGCTCCTCTTGCTGTCTATTTTTTTCCTGAAAAAAAATTTACAATAAGTTATATTTTGAATGTAATAGGTTTGTAATAATGATGCTAAAATATAATTAGGAAAAACAATGAATTATTTTTTTACCTGTAATTCAGCATGAGCCTGTAGGAATGCTTGAGTAGTGACTAAACCAGCTCGAGTTTTCAACAATAAATCCTGATAACAAAAATCAATAGGTAAAATTTCATTTATATGGATCAATAGAATGGGAGTCATTTTAAGTTAAAAGAGAAATCATTAATAAATGACTATGCTTTAAAATTTTACCTTTTAAAAGTTTTTTAATGGGTGTGTAGCTTTTTTAACTTTACTGTATTAAGGAGATGTATCAGGATGAGGATGTAAACCCTTGTAAAGAGGGGTTGAAGGGAGGATGCATCAAATTCAACCCCCCATAATTTTGCCAGGTGTGTGGATGCACCCCCCCCCCCTTTTACAATACACCCTTATGCACCCCTCTGTTTTTAAGTTTAACTAAATGTTGACTTACAGCCCAACGCCCCCCTCCAGAGCCCCCCCCATAAGCCTCCCCTCCCCCACCTACTGATGACGACCCTGGACACGAAAATGGACTATGAGCAGCCAATACAACAACAACAACAACTTACAGCCCATGATACAAAAATTGTACTTTAAAATATACGAAAAAGCAGAAAATTAAAATAATACACCACCTTAATAATTGAGCCCTCCGGGTTTTCTGGGTGGAAAGGATTTTCAGAGCTTTTGAGTCCAGCCTCTATTTGGGAAGTTATATCCTCCATTTGGGAGATATTCACGGATTTTCTTTGGCTGTTTAACCACACCTCCTATAAAAAAGAATTATTTAAAGGCTTTTTTAGAATGGCTTCAAAACCTTTTGATATCCGCTGGATTATAACCTGTTTAGTGTTTACAGCCATAATGAGAAATAATGTATGGCATCTTATTACTTAAAATTTTCCACAAATGTTAAATAAAAACCATAAAATAAATACCAGTTTTGTTAGCCGAGGCGCCTTCAATTAATGCAAAAATTAATACCTAGGTACTTCTTACAAGAAAAATGCTTTTTGTATTAATATTCTTATGAATTTAATTAAAATTTATTCTATTGGATTTTTTTAACGAAATAAATATTATTGAATATAGATTATTTTTTCTATGTATAATTGAATAAATACTAAAGGGGGGGGGGGGGGTTAATCAATGATAAAATGGCACTTAGAATTCGAAATTAATTTTTTACATATAATACATAATATTACCATGGACAATCAAATAATGTTTAAAATTAATATCATTGAAATAATTTGCATTATTTGTAATTTTTGAAACTCTTTCCAATAAGGGGGGTTAATGCAACCATCTCGTAATCAATGATTCGAATTTCGATCTGACATTTTTCATGAGTAATCCTTGGTAGGTCTATTTTCCCTAAATCGAACAAAAAGTTGAAAAAGTAACGGCTGGCGGCTCAGCCGTTAAGCCGTTTTTTTTGCCTATTTTCAGGGCAAATTCATCATTAATTACGTAGGAATCAACTTTTTAAAACATATTTTTGGTTTAATTCATGTTAAATCATAGCAATAACCATTTTTAAATTTCTAGTACCAACAGCTACCGGCTAGAAATGTTTGATAAGGTTTTTGAGCGACAAAAAGTATTATGTGGAGATAGGTTTCGTGACTAATTTGCTCTTAAGATAGCCAAAAAATAACAAATCGGCTGAGCCGCCAGCCGTTAGCCGTTAATTTTTCAACTTCTTGTTCGATTTAGGGAAAATAGACATACCAAGGATTATTCATGCAAAATTTCAGATCGAAATTCGAATTCTAAGTGCCATTTGATCATTGATTACGAGATGGTTGCATTACCCCCCCCCCCCCTTATTTGCAATTTTTATTATCCACGTTTATTTGATTATTTAGAAGTCTGTTGTAACAAAACAAGGACAATAATATCTAGTACAGCAATGAAATAATTTTAGAAAAGTATAACAGTAAACTGTAATATAGTAAGAACATGAATATTCTGAAAGGTGTTTTGCCAATCGAAGGACAATACCAATGGATATATTATTACTTGTATTCTTACACCAGATTTTTGTGTTCTCTAATAGAATGAAACTCACAGCGGGCTATAATAATTATACCCCCCATCCCCTCCTCTCGTAATGGATGAACAAACTAACCAATAAGTAAGTTCCATGTTAGCAACCTAAATTGAGGCCAACTTTTTCCCTCTCATAATATCCACGTATATTCTTTAACCATTACTAGAATTTGCACCTAATTTTTTATAGACCATCCCCCAAGTTTCCTAGAGTATTATAGCAATTTCGTTTTTTCTTTACGGACGTAATGACACACCTAGTTATAGAGTAGCTGCGCCACTAAAAATCGTTATAGTAACCAACTAAAATAAAATTATTTTTGTAGAAGAATACCTAAATTACTCAAATTTTCATAATTTCATAAAAATTGCAAAATTATGTTTTGATGGTCTAGTCTGTTTTACCAGAATAAAGAATATAATTGCAAAACATGAGGGATATTTTCATAATACTGATTTTGAGAGTAAAGATAAATAGCGTATTGATTTTTAAAATGTATTTATTTCGCAAGTTCAGTCATTAATTCAAACAAAAAAATTGTCTGTCTACCTAGTCATATTAAATCAAAACTAATTTAATAAAATATTTTTGTAACTTTTAAAATTTTAATTTAGCTTGCTAATGTTGTGCTAATGTCGTATGGGTGAGTTGCACCTGGACTGAACAGTCATCTTGTCAACTCAAGGCCAGACTCTTGGTCCTTCACCTCATACCCGTGGTACAGTACATTACAGACAACCAACTCTCTGTGATGCACGACCTTTGTCTGAGAAGTCCTAACTGTGCATGGTAACGAGTTGCGCCTGTTTTGGGCCAAGGCATTCCCCCCACTCTAACTATTTACGTCGCGCATCTGACATAGTAGCAGTGGGAACCATTTTTGACGTCTTTAGTTATGACGCGGTGTCGGACCGAGATTCGAACCTAACACCTTCCCGACGACGAGCGGATGCGCTACGTGTTGAGCCACGGTCGCGGGTTAGCTAGCTTACAATAAACAAAAGTTTCAAAAAGATAGAACGATGCAATTACCTTAACAGAATCGCCAGTGACAGGTACAATATTGATCTCCTTGGGACGACTACTCACCCCACTCCCGGGGTCCCCACTTAAATTCAGAGGAAGTTTAAGGTCAGGTCCTTGGGGTGGTGCTTGGGATGGCCGCTGCAGTTGGTGGCTTGTTACCAAAGGATGCCTGTTTGTTTTAAAATGTCTCATTTTAGTATCAAAAATAAACAATAAAGTTCATGAATGAGGGAAAAAAGTTGGAGAAGAAACCTGTAGTCTCGCATTAATACCTAGCCTAACAATCACGGAGTAAGTGAAAGTGGCAAAACTCCCCCCCCCCCTTATTTGTCTTTTATTTATCTAAATATGATGAAAAATACTAGGATTTTAACTATAATTCATTGTGTAAATAAGACAACTTTCCTAGGTATTTGATGTTGAGATTGTGTAACTATTGAGGGCTGTTTAGCCTGTAGCTGTACTAGCCTATCCTTTACTCCTGGACCGAGGGACAAAACTCTAGGGGGTTCTCCACCACCTTGAATACTCCGTTGGGGGTCACTTGACTGTTGGTATGACCTTTTGGGGCATGGATAACTATAGATGAAAGATCAGGTAACACTACTAATTTTTAAAAAATAAGCTACAAGAAAACAGGACGAGAACTGGTGATAATAGACGCTTCTGCAAGAATTCCTTCAGGGAGTGAGGGGACATTGGACCGTAATTTACACTGGTACCCAATTGTTTATCATATTCGTTCACTCGGAAGCATTAGGTACTTTAATTGAATTTTGATTGGTTGGTTCCAAACTAGTAGTGGAAAAAATTCATGCATTCCTTAAAATAAGTAAGCTGAAGTATACACATAATTACACATATTAGGTATTAAATTCTCATTGTTTTTTATATAATGGTGGATAATGTAAATTTTTGGAAATTAAGAAACTGCAAGAATACGGGGAAAGTACAATAGCAAGATAAAATATTTCAATAGTCATTAATGCCTAGGATCACTGGGAACTTGGGTAGATCTGGATAAATCAGCTGGATTGCTTTGGAAGTCACTGGGCCCTGGATACTTTCTTTCCTGAATTAAAAAAAATAAACAAATTAATTCCTAACAGACATTATTATTCAAGGTAAATGAATCCATTTTTCATAGCCCATAACTTAAGGGGGCGTATACACCCCATTTCAACTATATAGCTCAAAATAGCCATCCTTTGTACGTTTGTGTTCATTACTAACCTGACTAGAGTTAGCTCCTTCAATACTGGGCAGACCAGTGCCGCTATACCTCCTTCCTCCCACACCCTTCTTGTCCCCACTGTCCCCTGCAGCGGGGTGCTGGACAGGTGGGGCAGAGGAGGAGGAGGCATTCTGGCTCTCCTTGGCCTCCCGACTAGACTGGCGCATGTAGCGGCCCTTCCACAGAGGGTCCATAGTCTCTACTATGGCCTGATTCTGACTTATAACCTGGAATCATATTTTAGTTCATTATTTTAACAATAGATGTCACAAAAGAAATATTATGTTAGATTAGAGTGATTCTTTTTAATATAATTGTAGTTTCTTTTTTAATACAATGTGTCATAAAAAATAGTTTTGATTAATCTTAAGCATTTTAGGTTATATTTTAACAATATCAAGTAAATGTACTTTTATCTTAATATGTTACCAACCAAATGAAATTAAAAAATAACCTTAATTGTTTTCTAAGTAATGATTCTTAAAATTTTAATTCTGGAACAATAAGGCTTAGTTTATTTTTAACTAATACATTTTAAGTTATGTACATTTATTTTAAATATAATATAGTTTACGTTAAACCAAAACAAAAAAAAAAGCATTTCACAAAACAACTCTAGGTATAACTTACTCTGTTCGACCGTTCGTCTGTTTTTCTGTACGTGGGAGAATTGGAATTCAAAGGCTGTCATACAATTTTATTGTCAAGATTCTTCTGATTAGCATGTCATAAAGTATAAACTCTTCTACTTTATTTTTCTGTACGACCGGCAATAAATAACTCTATTAGTGGATGGAATGTCTTTATGTTTGGTCTTGATATTTACAATACATGCTTCATTATAAATGTTGTCATCATTGAGTGTATATCTATTTTACCTCATTTATTCTTTTCTCCAAAGAGCTGGCACTTAAAACTAAAGGCTTCTTGGTCATATCAGTTGGACCAGTTGCCTCATGTTTTGGTCTAAATTAAATGAAATATGATTTTTTAATATATAGGTGTACTGTTGAGCACTGGACTGATAACCTTCCAAATTCCCGTTTATTAATTCAAGTCAGGTTATGTTAATATTATATTGGGTTATTGGTAGCCCTGCAGGTCACTCAACTTAATGAACCAACTAATCAAAATTCATTAAACGTCCCCAAAGTAGGTTGGCTAATGAATAAGAAAACAAAACTTTCGGTGTAATAAACAGCCCAATGTCCCCTTTCTCCTTGAGTATTATACTTTTAATAAAGTGTACCTGGATAGATTGGCTGGAACAGGTTCGGGCCGCACAGGCTCCAGGCGACCAGAAGAGGAAGGCCTAGAAAAACAAAAATTTTAATTTAACCAAAATGAGAACTTTATTTCCATCAGTAACGCTTCAAGAACAATATGTAATATTTTTATTAAGATATAATAATCAATTATGTATAAAAAAGGGTTATGATATATGCAGTATATGTAATGTTAAATCTTAAACGGGGAGATGAAAGGCGTAGAGAGTATATTAAATTCTTGAAGTTCGTTTGGGTGATAGTCATTCTCTCAACAGGATTGATTTAAACTAGTTGCAGAGTAGCTACACATACAAATGATATACATACAAACCTAAAAGCACTGGTTTGAAAAGTTGACTGACTGCTCAGCTGTTTGGAATAATGACTTTTATCACTTTGCTGCTGCTGGTGTTGTTGTTGTTGATGGTGGTGGAGATACTGTTCTCTTAGGTGGGCTTGCTGTTGAAGATCACCTGATATAGATAGATAGATAAATCATTAAAGATATGGTAAAGAAATAAGAACTTGTAAGTTATTTTTCTAAAGACAATTCTCTAAAATGTAACTATTTCCTTTTTGAAACTTTATAAAGTAAAAAAAACTATACCTACCTACATTAGTTATTTTTTGCATAAACAGCTTACCGCGGAAATAAAAATGTACAATTATAAGATTAAAACCAGTTTTATTAGACCCGAGATGCCGAAGGCACGAGCTAACAAAATTATGATTGTACATTTTTATGTTTGTAAAAAAACTGGATAAAATAAGATACAATACATGATTTTTTAGTGTGACTGAGAACCGGTTCTTATCCACTGGACAGCAATCGGTTTCGAAGCTGTTGTGGAAAAAAATATTCACCTGCAGAAGGATGTTCAGGATACGGTTTGACCAGCCTGACAGTAGCTGGATGCTCTAATGTCGGCCTATGGGGCTGCGGATGACGCAACTGCTGATAAACAGTAGTTGGTTGACGTATACTGGGGGTAAGCTCTGCGTTGGGTAAATGAATTGGAAGCCTATGCTGCCCTTCATGGGGTAAATGGTGGCTTGGGAGCCGGATAGGATGGTGGCTGGGTGGCCTGGGTTCAGGTTTAGGTAGGGGAAAGGCAGCCGCAGCCGGTTGGTAGCGGCCTAGTTCCGGTTGTTGTAGACTAGGATGGGGTTCTGGCTGTCTCATGTGTTCTCTCGGCAGCCCAGAATATCTGTAAAAATAGCAATATTTTGGCTATATACTAGAAACCATACATCCCTAAAAACAACTAGCAAATGGATAAAATTCTACCAAGGAATAAAGAATTGCCAACAAAGTGAAATAAATCTAAAATAATATTTGGGGGGCTGATAAAAAGTCAATTTTCTTATGTGATGCACCCAACGACAACTGAAAATCACGTAGTTTTTGTGTTTTTTTTCTGAATTAATTTCGTTGTTGGTATAAGCTTAATTCTACCTGGAATCTGTGTGGTGCGAAGGAGTTTGGAAAGGCCGGCTAGGGACAAAGGCGCCCTCTCTGAACCCGAATTCACCACCCAGCCTAGAAAAATTATATTTTATAATGTTTCTTCAACCCTTCACATAGAACAAGGACAGTAAAATTGTCGGTTAACAAAGTAGAAATATGCGGACATTAAAAATTTTTAAAGAAAAAGAACAGTTAAATAGTACCTATACATAGAGTAGATTGACAAACATACGAACATGCAATACTTATCATGTAGATTTGCTAATAAAAATCAATGAATTCACGAACTATTATCTACAATATACTTTTACATACATGCATAAACTGCTTAGGTAATTCACTTTTCATGAATTATATTGAAAAATATTGTTGGGTAAGACATTTTATTCATTGTTTTCAAGACTATCAATTAAATAATTTTTTTATATGAAAAATTGTTTCCTATTCATTGATATTATGCCATTTACTACAAAGATTTTTTTGTTATAGGGGGGAGGGTATATGGTATATTCACCAAATTTATTAAAATAACTCGTCGGATCACCTTAAAGTGACCTCCCCCCTTATTTTAAAATAAATTGAAGATAAGTGGATGGGGGTAGATTTTCGTGTTGATGGTTTTTTTCTTTAGGTAGGGTAGGTTAATTCGGGTACAGGGTAGATTACTTGTAGGGTTAGATGTAGACAAATAGACCCCTGCAACCTTATTTTAAATTTATTGCAAAAAGGGAGGGTTCTGTACTTGCTAGACACTTTAAGGGAAAGCACAAATGACAAAGACGAAATAAATCCTTTGGCATCTAATCTTATCATTATGTTGTATCTTCCATGTTTTCAACAATATTTATAAAATCTTAAAGAATATCAGTAAATGTCTAGTGAAACTTCCTTTATTTTTACCTTAATCCCATATCAAAAGGTATATCTTTGGTACTTGTATTACTCTCCCTATCCGTACTGGGAGATGCCGAGGTTGAGTGATGATAAAAAGCTTCGCCATCTTGTGATTCTCCCGCCACCTAATGAGTAAAATATTGACTGTATTAAAAAGTTACAAGTGAATTTTTTTTCTCGATTATTTTATGATTTCTCTTGGGAGGGTGGAAGTATCAGTTAGAAACCTTCCCGGGACCTATGAGAAGCTACTCTGTTAAGGAGAACCCGATCGGTTCAGCGGTAAGCGAGATCCTTTGGTACAAACAAACAAACGGACAGACAGGCATCGTTCTACTTTGTATTATAGATTAAGTAACAACGGCGGAACCACCACTAATGCTTAAACCGTTTCCCACGGAATTTTATTTTGCTTTATCTCGCTAAATTAGACAATTTTAAATCATTTGACAAACTTATTTAAAAAAAAAAAAAATTTTGACAAGTTCCTTTGTATTTTAGGTTTGATTACGAAAAGTGGGTCATCCGACTCCCCTATTAGTCTATTGAAGTTATTAAAAAGTCATTACGATCTAAATGATATTTTAATAGAGGCAAATGCTGACATGTCAAATAAAAGCATGCATAGACAATGTGTCTTAATAGTTAATATACTTTTGTAATTTTTAAAATCATCAATTTTTTTCATAATTTATGTAAAATGTGAAATTATCAATCGTATAGGTATATAAATTTTGATTGATAATTAATATATAAAACAATTTATTATTTATTAAAACTACAGGCTTAAAATTAATATTTAAACCCCGCCAAAAGCGTTTCATAAAGACATGCATACAGTGCAGTAGGAGGGAATCATAGTTTTGCGGAACACGTTAAAATAAATTAATAATACCTTTCTCTTAAGATTATTATCCGAAGGCGAGGCTCTAGTAGGAGTCTCCTGTTGTTTGGTGCTAGGACTCGACCTTGTGGTCATCTGGCTGGTGCTAGCACTGGCGCCAGCCTCCGCCAAGATGGATTTATCAGTTGTAGCAGAGCTGGCAGGTTCTGTGTCTGTTGGGTTGTCCAGCTCCACCTGCAAAATATTGTGTAGATCCTGGAAATGGTCGTAGAATATACCTGGATATTATGACATGCAAAAAAATTGTCGTCAATTTAGATTACTAACATGGAAATCATTTCCTCTTGTTTGACAATACGAGAAGAACAGACTAGTAGCTAAATCAAAGTTTAAATTCTAAGGGACAATTTCATCATTACAAGGAACTCACCTTTCCATCCTCTCCCAGCTCTTTTATCATTTCAAGCTCAGAGGTTGTAACACCATTCTCTAATTTCAACTTGTGAGACCTTAATACAGAAATTGATGATAAATAGATGCATGACATATAGATGGGTATAAATAACTATGAATAGATAATGAATATAGAATACGTGTATATAATGACGGGGGAAAATTTGTCGTCAATTTAATGGTCAGTTCGTTCATCCAGTAGGAGGGATAAATTTAAATCTGTTGAAAAATAGCGAAGAAAGGCCAAATTTCAAACATGGAAACAACAGAATATTTAGAAAATTAGCATTACAGGAAATCATTAAAAACTTAAAAATTTAATTACCTAAGTGTTAAGTGTTTGTTGAGATTCTCTTTAAGTCTAAACGCTATTCTACATATATCACAGTAATAAAGCCTAATTTTTAAAACATGTGTTAATTAGGTTTATTTTAATACTTTTCAACAATAAATCTGCTATTAAGAGGATAATTTTTTTCGCGTAATTGTAATCAAAAGCTCATATTAAGTCACACTGTTCAGTTCATATATATACATTTGCTATAGTTAAGAACACTTTGACTTAATAAGAACATTTGACTACACATCAACACCCAACTTTTCAGAATTAAGCGAAAAAAATACCCTCTTTCACAGTCAAATAAAATCGTTGTCTAAAGTTTCAGTTCAATTTATTGCACAATGTTTGTTAAAAGGCCCTAAATTTGCATTATTTTAAGTTTTAACTATGAAGCTACCAAGGCATTCCACTAAAAAGTAAAATTCATGCTCAACGCCTGAAATAGGAGTAGAAAAATTTTCCAAACACATATTTTCCTGTGTAGTGTATTTTTAAAGCTAGCCGGCAACGGGCTATCAGTTTCCCTCGCCTCTTCATCCAGCAGCCGCTTTTCAGTAGCCGGGCCACCGCTATCACTAACTAAGCTGCCAACGCTGTGCCTTAAAGCTGTCGGCGGACAGCTGCCGTCTTTTTCGCCGCCTTTGGCGGCTGCGTACTTTTTGAATTTTTTGTGTAGGTACGCCATTTTGGAGTTTTAGGCTTCTTTTAAGAAGCCTTATTGGTTTTGAAGACCTAAAACATCAAAATTTTATTTGAAAATATAAAATTCCTTACAGACTTTAATAATATTTTTTATTAATTTTTGTTTAAAATTACTAATAAAAACTAAAAAGGAAAACATATAGGGATTTATACGGATGTGACTTTTTATTATAGAAGGTTTCTTTTTTAATTGTTAATTATTTCAATTACAACTAACTTATATTAAATTGATTAAAAACAGATATTAACCAGAAGAAGGAATAGTTATTTCTCGCATCGTATCATAAACAGCTTTCCGCGGATATAGAATGTACAATTATAAGATTAAAACAATTTTTTTTAGCCCCGAGGTGCCGAGAACGGGCTAAAAAATCTGGTTTTAATCTTATTATTGTACATTTTTATATTCGTAGAAAGCTGGATATAACATAATGCTAGACATAGTTTTTTCGTATGGATGAGAACCGGTTCCTATCCACCGGATTCGAATGAATACGAGAAAAAATATTCCATTGTGGCTTCAAAACAGATTAATATCCGCTACAATAGAACCGGTTCTCAGCCAAACAAAAAATCAGTTATACATGAAGAATAGTTATTCATCGCTTTGTATTACAGACAATTTCCACGAATATAAAAAAATCTTAAAATCAATACCAGTTTGTTAGCCCAGGCCTTCGGCCCCTCGGGGCTACAGGGCTAACAAAACGATTTTAATGATATAATTTTTCATCTTCATATCCACAGAAAGCTGTCTTTAATACGATGCGATAAATAACTATTCTTTACGTAGACAGGTGCTACATGTAACTCCTCCAAAGGGGGGTGGCAGTGTGCCGATTTCAATTGGGTCTTAAATATCAGTCAATTGCGCCAGAAAAATAAACAAAGCCTTGTCCATACTTATCCTTATTGTAGGTAAGATTGACTAAAACTAAAAATCCTTACCTTTTTTAATCTATGGCATCATGCTAACTATTAGAATAAGCTGAATTACGGCATGGTGACTATTGTTGTAAGCAACAGCTGATTACGGTGGCTGTAGATGAAAGAACAGGTCCAACAAATCTTCTGCTGGTGGGAACAAGGGCACAAAGTTCCAAAGCTACAGCCATTGTCTGAAAATAAATAAGCATTGACTATAATTTGTTCAATGTTTCTTATGTTTTATTTATCTTCATATATATCCATATAATAAAGTAAAATGATTTCTGTCTGTTTGTCTGTCTGTATCATGTTTGTACCGAAGGATCTTGCTAACCGCTGAACCGATATGGTTCTCCTTTACTGGGTACCTTCTTATATGTCCTGGGAAGGTGTATAGCTATTTTGGGGAATGGTACCAACACAACCCTCCCCAGAGAAATCGCCGATTAAATATTTTTTATAAATATCTGGATTAAAAAACAATTTTACGTGTCCCTAGAGGCCTCTAGGGGCGTAGCCGCTAGTATATAAAAAAATTACTAGGGTGACAACATCCATAAAAGTAAATTCAAGTTAATAAATTTACATATCTCCCTAAGAGTTTTGCATTATACATTTCCCTCCAACAAAATTAAAATTAAATACCCCTAACGAAAGAAACCCTATTTAAGAAAATCTTTGCTTTTCATGAGTATTTTCCAGATTAAATATATTCTATTTATATTCAACTATCAAATTTAATGGGAAAACAAATTTTAACAGTTATATACTCAAATTTGTTTTGAAACTATTTTATATTTTCATGAAGAATTAGGATAATTTACAAAAAAGTTAAACATAACAAGATTAGTGTGGCTCTTCTTAGGTCCTGGGAAGGTTCATAACTATTTTGGGGGAGGATATTACCACCCTACCAAGAGAAATCGTCACTTTAAAAATTCCCCCCAAAATCGTTTTACTTTTTTTTTCAAACTAAAATGTAAAATGGGGGGGGGGGGTAGACTTTCACCCTCCCTTAAGGATTCCTAGAGCCTCTAGGGGTGTAGCCGCTAGTATTTTTAAAAAATAGAACTAAACAAGTACTGGCAGCCGTTATCCTTGAAAAAATCGGGTAAAAGCTATCTTATTTAAAATACTTGTGACAAAAACTCCTTGAGAAAAAGAATATCCCCAATTTAATCTTTAAAGGTTGCACAAGCAGGCCTAATATCAATGACGTGTATAAAGAGAGAGAAGGAGCATACATTAATTTCAAAACAATTTTTATAATTAGGATTTCAGAGCTTATAAAAGTTATCAATTTTAAACATTCATTTACCAAATATTTGATAACATATTAGAAGAAATATCCCATTAAAATTTTTTTTTTTTTTAAATATAGCAAGGCACTTTAAAAAGTAATTTCAATGAAAGTACAAATAAAAATTTAAATAATTAAAGATGTAAATTTCATTTTTTATTTTAATAGAGGCAGTTGCGCTCCTAGTGTCTGGGTAAGACCCCCCCCAATCTCTTCTCCCTAGATAACTTATCTTGTTAAAAACAAGCATTACTGAAAAGCATCCGATAATCCGTTCAGAAGTTAGTAAGATCTTTGGGTACCTACAGGGTATAAATATTAAAGGGATGGGGCGGAAGTGACACTTTTCAAACAAAAACTAAAAGTCAAAGGAACTCAACAAAAAATATTTACAGCAATGGAATTTGGCATGGCAGTCGCTTTAATGAGGTACAATGTGAAACTATGAAGAAACGGCGTCGAAACCGCCGCTTTCGCCGAAAACCGCCGCATCCCATATATTTTTCCTTGACTCTTGTAATACTTCAAACATGTCACTATTCAAAAAATAAGTGTAAAGTAAAAATATAGGGAAATTTTGTTTGACAAAAAAATAAGTTTATTTTAGATCATTCAAAATTGTCTAATTGGCAAATAATTTCGGCGGGAAACGGCGGTTCCGCCTTCGTTTCTTTACATTTTCACATTATACCTCTTTAAATCACTGCCATGCCAAATTTCAGTGCTGTAACTCTTGTTTTAAGTTGAGTTCATTTGAATTGGTTTCAAAAATATCACACCCGCCTTGCCTCCCCCCTTTCTATAATGAACAATTTAAATTTTGATTCAATTATATAACTTTGTTATCTGAATATTTTATTTTCAAAATTACGCAATATTAACTTTTATGAAAGTTATTAAACCTAAAATACCTAGGTACTTAACTATTATTGTCAGCTTTACCAAGAACTATTGTAAAACTATATTTTATTCATTTATCCACTTCAGATGATACTTGAAAAATTAAGAAAATATAGATAACATTTTATGAAACATTGTAAAGGCAAGAACTTTTTACATTTAAACGTATCTCCTTGGATAATCCAAAATGGTACAAGAATGAAGCTTGCAAGCCATGATTTCAATCATAATAATAAAAGGAAAAAAAATTTGATCTACACTACATATTTTAATGTACAGTACAATAATAAGCAAAAATTTGAAAAAAAGATATTAAAAACATTTTATCAGTTTCTAATTGCATCATTATGACGTTAATAAACAAAAAATAAAAAAAAACTAATTAAAATCAATTAAAAAGAGATAGTAATTACAAAGATAACAACTGAAATTTTTTTCAAAAATAAAGGTTAGGTCATTCATATATTTAGATAAAATATACCTATTATCTTAACAAACCCTTAAGTAGCAAAGCACAAAAACAGAAAGAAATCTGCTTAAAACATATTGATGGATATATAAAGTGATTTAAAAATATTTTTCTGGAGGAAATTTTCTTTTGGGAAGATAGAGGCACCCTTCCACTAAAATAAAGCATCGATGTAAAGGAAAACAGGCAGAAGGACATACAGGCATCCTGTTACTTTATACGAGAATAAAAAGGACTAATTATGAAACTTGTCCGAAGGGGAAACGACTGCTTTTACTGTTTTAATAAACTGCGGTTCTGAATATTTTGGAGGAGTTGTAGGCACTCCAGTACTAGCATCTATAAAGTTTCTTTTGTGTCTCATCAATCAAAAGCACAATTAACTTTTCACCCCCGCTGCACTGTGCCCCTTTTCCCATTCAAAACAAAAGTCAGGGAAGAGTAATGTTAGAAAAATAATTAACACCAAGCCATTATTAAAAAAAGCTTCCAACCATTTTTTGATATATACTTTCTCAACTTTCTAAATTGACGTATTGATGCCCAGACATCTACATGCCCCAAGTGGCAGAGGCCTTTATCGTCTGCTTGCAAAATGCTGTGTTTGCATTTCCAACGCTAGTAGATAATTTAAAAGACCCAATACAAGATCGGGACAGGGTCCCTACCTTGAGTGGAGAGTTACATAAAACATATACCTTTTTAAAAGTTTCCTTAAATCGATTAATATTGGTATATAACGCTCTTAGAAACTTAAAGAAAACCACCTTAATGAAACCCTTTTAAAATAATGTATCATAATATTTATCAATAATTATAGAATTCTGTTGTAAACTGAACTAAAAAGATACCTACTGCGATTTAAAGATTATAAGTAAGAAATCATCTGATCTGTAAAATTTTAGTCTGGTGGAATATGCAATAAAGTACATCTACCTCCCGTACCAGAATGTGTAGAATATAAATGGATATTATTACAAAAATTGGCATTACTTTAGGTTGCTATTATGGAACTTTATTTATATTCAGTTTCTTTATCCAGTAGGAGGGGAGGGGATAAAGGGAGTGGAAGGGGGAACCGCTATTTTATCCCGCTGTAAGTTTCACTTTATAAGAAAACATGAAAATCTGGTGTAAGATCCAAGTAATAATATATCCATTGGTGCAAGTGCTATGCTAGCTGCTGCTTCATCACTATTATTTATGCCAGTTGTCCACTCTAAAAATAGTCAAATACATTTTTTAAATTACTTGTTTGTTTAGTTTATTACCTAACCTAATTTGTAAAATAAAAAAAAACATTTGTTCAAGCCATTATTGAAAAAATGAATGTTTTCCATAGAACATCTTTCACAAGAACTTAACCAAGATGATAAATTGAAGACACAAATAAGTCTAATTGAGCACTAATGAAATGCAAAAATGTTTTTTTGCCAAAATTTGACATTTAACAACTTGTAGATTAAGCTTTTTTAGAGTGAATGCTACAAAAATGCTGCTGGCTGTAGGCTAGGCCACCACTATAGAGTAACTTTAGTGTGAATTCATTTCAACATAATATTACATCCACACAGTGTTTCATAATCGCAATAATACATGTAAATAAATAAAATTAAAGTTGGTGTTTTGTTCAATGACAAGAGTAAACATGCATATTGATTATAGACAGCTTTCCGCGGATATTAAAATGAAAAATTAGAGATTAACCCCAAAAGGCCGAAGAAGTTATAAATTACAAATTTTGCATATATTGAGAAAATAATTTGAAAATCTTATCCCGTATGTGTAATAGTACAAAAATGCAATACTTAATTTTGTCGTGTTCTAAACGAGAATGTAGTAATTACAGTATATTATGTAGTTTAGATTTAAGTATAGATGTATATTCAGATAACTTCCTTCCTCCCTTTTCCTTTTAACTCTAATGTATGCAGTTCCGATTATTTTTAAATGTAAATATATGTGGAGGTGAATGCACACTAGTGACTAGTGGCGGCGCATTTCATAAAAAAAATGCAATGCAAGCCAATTCTTTATATTTTCTAAGACTTCAGTTGCACAAAGTGTTCAATTTTCTTGACATTTATAAAAATAATTTTATATACCTAACTTTTCAACATCATATCTTTCTACGAAAAAAAGTATTTTCTCCCTTCTTTTCCGTAAGTCAAAAGTGTTTTCTTGCATTTATTGTACAATAGAGTGCTACAAAAGTTATAAATCAAATAGAAATGAAAGAAAACTAATATTCTCCAACGCCATACTCTTGTTTTCATTTTGAACTAAAATAACAACTAATTTATAAATTAGTAAATAAATTTTTGAAAATTCATGGTAATAAAAAATGCATCGTAAAAATCACAAAATAATCGATAAAAAAAACGTAAAATTATTTTGTAATTAGTAAATGGTAAAATTACTTAGAAAAACATTGTCGATAATTTGATGTACATCCACTTATAATAAACAAAATTAACTTTCATGGATAATCTTACTTTGAACAATCCGATCAAGAATTAATTTTACTGTCCAAAAGTTTATAAGCTTACGAGTAAGTCTTATAATCTATGCCTTTGACAATTTTTATCAAATATTTACATTTCATCATTAATAAAGAATCTAGTACCTATACAAAAATATTTTAATGTACTTTTAAACATTGAAATAATTGTATATTTTATGGCTAATAATACTATTACAGTAAAAATATGAAAGTTTTGCTCAAAAATATCTGATTTTACAAATATTGCATGGTCTAACGAAGCATTTTATGAACAAGAAAACGATCACTGATTAGTATAATAAGCTAGATATCAAGCCAGCAAGCTTGCTAGATAGATAGATAGCCAGGCAGCTAGATGGCTAGATATTTGCATTTTAAAGAGTTGAAGGAACGTAAATGTGCAAGTTGGTCCCGCGTAGTTTAATTTCACCCTTTGTCCCACCCCTCACGTTTGTATAACCCCCCTGTCCGTCCCTTTTGCTTAGTACCCCCATTGCGCCTTCCTTTAATAAATTAGCCTGTACCCTTTCTCTCTTTTTGTTCATTTCAAAACTCTTCTGCATAATTTCAGGGTGTCTCTAAAAAGATTTTTAAAAATTACTTCAATAAGTAGTAGGTATAATTAAAAAGAAAGCCTTTATATTTTTCTAATGGGAAAGATTGAATAAAATGGGGGGGGGGGGGGCGACACTTAAATTTTATCTTTTAAAAACTTTTTCTATTAGATGAAAATTTCTATATTCTACAAAATAACAAAAAAGGAAAAACACTTCAAAATATCTTTTCTAGTACCTACTAATCTCATTCCCAATTACAATAACTTTTTTCTAATTTAATTTTTTAATTTTTTGGGGGACAATCTTTAATGTACTTTCAGAATATTGCAATTTGTGTTGATTTTTTAAAGCATTATGTTGTTTATCTTATGGTTTTAATGCACGATCATAACTATAATCAAACAAACATGCGCTGTGGGATGATCATGATTTTATAATTCTAACTTTAAAGCATGTAATAGAAAGGATTAAAGCTTTTATAGACCCTCCACAAATTTTTAATTATGCATATTACATACATACATTTATGTACATTGTACAGGGAATAGAGATAATTTAGACTTTTAATTTTTTTAAAGCAAAAGCTACTCCCCTAGAAGCGACGGGGCGCACTTTAAGGAAGGGGAGGAGGGAGTAAGTAGAACTATCACTTACAATTTTAGGTTTAAAAGAAAGAAAAAAATATTCTATTCAAGGATTTAAAAGCTCCTTTTAAATGTTATATATGACTTATTTGTTTTTTTTTCTACCAGGCAAAATGTGTTCTTTAAAAGCAATGGGTGGTAAATTAATAAACGTCACCAATGATGAACAAAATTATTCCTTCTGCAGATTAAAGTTATTGGTTAAAAAGTTTTTACCTTACCGGTTTTAAATCAACGGATAAAAAAATTCAATAAAAGTAACCAAAGTTTTGAGACAACAAATAAGATAATTATAATGTATTTGTAAAACTTTGGGTACCAGAGTAATTTACAGCACAATGTTATTGTTTATACCTCCCTGTATAAGTTTGAATTTTTATATAATTATGATTGGTCAAAGGCTAATTAATTCTAGTGTACATGAGAACAAAAACATTTCGTGTTTAGTTTTATGAAAATTTGCGAAATATACCCCTCCCAATCCCACTTATTATTCATTATATCCCCCCCCTCTCAAAGACTCTTCCAAAGAGCCAGACAGAATCAAAATTGCAAGCAAATATAAAAAATGTTTATCCAATCTGGTAAAGAAAAATATGCAAAAAAACGCAAGGTCTAATATAAAGTAGCTTCATAACAAAAAAGGTCCTTTTGTCTCTACTTTAATACCTCTTAAGTGGCTAATTTACGTATGTTATTTTAGGGAAGCTAGAATTTAAACATTAGCAGTATGTATAACTACTAGCGGCTCTTCAGGTGAAAGGGGGAAAAGTCGAACCCGTCCCCATTTTCAATTTGAATTTTTAAAAATGATAAAAAAATATTTTTTGGGGGGGAAGGTTAATTCTTATTGGGAAGGTGGAGATACCCTCCCACATAATACTTAGAAATGTTTTCTGGACTTTTTAAGGAGCCTCATAGGAAAGAAGAACCATATAGGTTCAAAGGTTAGCGAGATCCTTCGCTACAGACAAAAAAAGCTTATTACTACCTTATATTATAGAATAATGATATTTAATCCAAATATTAAAAAAATTTAAATTAGATGGGTATTTTTTTGTACTCATTACATTAACGTAATTATACATGTATTGCGTTTAGGGTATGTTCTAACTTCTCGCCAATTTATATGGAGGGGTTCGCAAAAAATTGCGGGAAACAGAATGGAAAGGGGGGAGGGGTAAGAGAAAGGCTATGGGGCCAACTTGCAAAATTTTGCATGAATTTGGTTTCTACACTGAAATCAAATTTGCAATGAGAATACACACACACAATACGACGTCTAGAAGTGTTATATGTTACGTATATACAAGTATAGAGAATAGAAGGTACTTGCTTAGTTTTAAAGGGAATAGGTGGGGATTTTGTATATATAACAAAGGGGGTGTATTTGACTACAAGCTGGGTTAATGGCATGTCTTGTTATACTGACTTTGCATACAAACAGCATCGTTTCTAATAGTCATAAATAAAAATTAACTGGATTTTTTACAAAGTCAATACTTTCCAATTAAGTAGGATTTTTAGGTACAATATTTCTAGAATCAAAAATAAACTTTTCCTTCATTAGAAATACTAGCTGAATAAAAAATCCATGTTATTGTACCTACAAAATTAAGCATGGAATTTTTTAAAAATGTAAATTTTTTAGACAAAAACCAATAGGTAACCAATTTCATACCAGGAATATGACAATTGAAGAAAATTTAACCTTACCAAAATTCTTAATTACATTTAATTGTTGTGACCATCTAGATGAATACTATTTCTATTGGATAATAAAGTTGAGACCCTCAGTCTGGAAATATTAAAACTAGCAATTTTGAAAAGTTGAAGTCTAACACATTTTGGTTATTTTGCCCTTATTTTCTTGTTATTTTTACTATTTTTATATGTTTTTAAGGTGAAGCTATTTTATTTGTTTCCGTTTACTTTGGGCCAAAAAACTGGAATTAATCCTATAATTTTTAAATTATTATCCCTAGTAAACTGTCTATAATACGATGTAATTGATAGCTAAACGACTGAAGCAAACCAAAACTGAATATACACAATATAAACTTAATCATTCGGCAACTAAATCTTAATTCAATAATCCAATTAGAAACCTGAAAATGATCTTTTCATTAAAAAGAGATTTAATAGTTATTTCTCGTATCGTATTATAAACGGCTTTCCGCGGATATAGAATGTACAATTATAAGATTAAAACTAGTTTTTTTAGCCCCGTGGTGCCGAAGGCACCGGCTAAAAAAACTAGTTTTAATCTTATGATTGTACATTTCTATATTCGTAGAAAACTGGATATAATACGATGCTAGACATAGTTTTTTCGTATGGATGAGAACCGGTTCTTATCCACCGGATTCGAATGAATACGAGAAATGATTATATCAGATTTTAAATATCAAATTATTTGTTCATGAAAGGCAACTTTAAGGTTCTCTATAATAATTATAAGATTCAAGCTAAATTCTCAAAAAAAAGTAATGAATTGAATTTATTAACAACAGAGATAGACAAAAAAAAGCTACAGAAAATTCGATCAGGGTGAGATAATAGTTATTTCTCGCATCATTTTATAAACAGCTAACCGCAAACATAGAATGTATTGTACAATTATAAGATTAAAACCAGTTTTTTTTAGCCCCGAGGTGTTGAATGCACGGGCTAAAAAAACTGGTTTTAATCTTATGATTGTACATTTTTATATTCGTAGTAAGCTGGGTATAATACGATGCTAGACTTAGTTTTTTCGTATGGATGAGAACCGGTTCCTATCCACCGGATTCGAATGAATACGAGAAATTTGATTAATCAAAATATTACCAAGATATTTTAAATTTTTGGGCACACTTGTTAAAATGTAAAAATAATACTTTTATTAAAATCGACATTTTTAAAATTAATCTGTGCATATCATTTCAATTTTTAATTTTAAATGCCGAGATCTAAATATTTGTTTTCTTTATCTTTAAGCCATTGTATTTTAGAAGATATTTTGAATAAATAGTATATTAAAAAAGGAAGAATAAACAGAAGGTGCGCTACAAAAAACGTAGTTACTAGTTAGATTAACATACAAAGTATTAAGCAGTGTGTCCGCAATAAAATTGTACTTAATTATTTCACCAGAATCTTAATAATTGTACCAACTCAATTATGATCAGGGAAACATGGATGGGACAATGTAAGATAATTTTATCCTTTCTCCCAAGTCCTAATCAATCATTCCCATTATCATTCTTTCCTCTCTAAAATTTAATGATATTTTTTTTTCTATTTTACTTATCTTACTTATATGGCCTGTATGAAAACAATGTCTGAATACACATTACTGCATACTTCCTACCTTTTAGGAAACTCCCATTTGGGAAGATTAATTTCATATAAATTAACCTTCTCAATAAAATTTGAATGTATTTATAAATGTATTATGTTATATCAATTTAATTTATTTATTATTGTTGTTCTTTTTTCTGTATGTATGTTTACCCAAGAAATAAATATAATCTAATCTAACTGAAAATGATACAGAATTTGTAGTTTAAGACATTGATCTCAAGGAATGTACTAGAAATAAATGATACCCTAATCATGACAAACAAAATTACTCCTTAGGCTCACAACCAAAACAAGATTTAATCTTACTAAAAACGTTTTTATTAGTTAAAGAATGATAGAACGAATTGAGGTATCATTACAGTCCATTGTACCCTCCCTCAGTTTGAGAAGTTTAAGATTTGTAATTCATTAATCTATCCTTTCACCACCGACATTAAACCTTACCCCTTTTTGCATTGAAAAATTAAAAGGAGTAAAAAACTAGGATAATTTTGTTCACTAAAAGCGAAGCATTTAGAAAATAAAAAAAAGACAGATAGAGATAGATGGACATTGAACTGTAAATTAATTTGCCCTCCAAAGTTTATAAACTCATTATGGCATTCGATGGGGGCGTTATAACTTCTTAATTTGGTTTGTATAATGTATCAACGTCCAAACATTTCCACCTACAATTTCAATCAACATAAAGGGTAATCTTGTTTCTCATCATTTTAAGAAAAATCAATACATCGTCTATTGGTTTATCTTTAGATCCATTGTTATACTGTTATTCTTTTTTTCTTTTTCTATAAAGCAATTTTTAACCCTAATTTTTCCAACGCTTTTTATCCTTTCTCTTATCAATAGGTGATTGTGTGCGTTGTGTGACGAGTCATGCAAGAAACCTAATTAACGGCTGATCAACTAACATTTTACACTTGTTGAGACGTTTCGTTATTAAAGAAAGACTGATGGGGAAAGAAATGATTAAGGGTAGAAAAAAGGGAAAGAAAAATGCTTAAATGCATAAACTGCCCAATTTTGCAGATGTCCATGCAAAAAAGTAAAACAAATTTTAAAAAATCAAACCTTAATCTAAGCATTGTATTTGAAGTTTCTATTAAATCAATTTATCTACTAAAGAACATACATTAATTAATCCATTTTTAAATATGAGTTTTAAGAAATGTCTCAAAAATTCCAGTTTTTTTACTGCAATACTTGACCACTAATTTTTGCAGTATTTGCATTTAAAGCCAGTATTTTTGCACTTGCCAATTTGTATGCAGATTTATCTATCTATCCTATTGGGCTATTATCTATCTATATGTGTACAGATCCGGCCCAAAACGTTGCAAATTATTTAATAAAAAAAAACTAAGCTGCCGTACCCAACAAACTTCGGATTACAAAAAACTTAAGAAACTAGAATCAGAAAAAATATTTGAACCATTCGCTTTTTGAAAATTCGGACATTTACCCTTCTTTTTACTAAAAAACAGTTTTAATTAATCTCATTAACAATGAATTTAAAAAATAGTCCTGTCTGTATTTCTATGAAATCTCTATTGGCTTTGATTTTCATGAAATCATCATTTTAGTGAGCTCCAACTTTTTAGAATATCATTTGAGGAGGGAAAGGGGAAAGATAAATTGGAGGAAAAAAATAATGACGTTATAAAAAAATAGTTGAGCATATTTTACTCTTAAACAGGATTAGAAATATTAATGATTAAAAGGGATTTTTATATAAATAAACAATTTTTAGTTGGAGGTTTTATTCTAACATTTTACTTTAAATCTCTTCTTTAAAAATTAATGTTTGTAATTCCTTTACACTTGTAACTATTTACGATTGGCCATAACACAAGGATGATAATATTCAATAATAGCAAGGCTTCTTCCTATTAGTAAAGTAGTAGGGATTTTTTGTCTGAAGCTAAAGATCTCAATATTTACTGAACTAACTGACTTCTTTTTAGGGTAGCTTCACTTAAGTCCCAGGATGCAACCGCTGGTTTTAATATATTTTATCTAACAAAAATTATGGCAGGTGTCACATTTCTACAAAAGTAATGAATAATATCAAACAGAAAAACAAAGGGGAAGTCCAAATCATCAACAACAAAAAATGTAAACAACCAAAAGTTACATCATAGAGAAAATACACTAAAAATGCATATAAAATATTTTGATATTTTATGTAGCAAAGCTACTTTATAGTTTTTTTTATTTACTAGTGCATCTGTCTTGTCTAATCAAGTTTGTTTCCTTATGAGGAAGGTTTTTTTTATTTCTTGTGGAGATTCCTCAAAACAATAAGCATTTAATAATACAATGCATATTTATGATTTTAAAAAATAATACTTATGCTTTCCGCTATATAAATATTATTTATTGCATCGTATTATAGACAGCTTTCCGTGGATAATAAAATAAAAAAAATTGTCTGTTATACGGTGCTTAAAATGATGGCTGAGAACCAGTTCTAATCCAGCGGATATCAATCGGTTTCGAAGCTACACTTGAAATAAAGATTTTCTTGTTTTATTTTACTTTTTTTTCGACATTTCTGATGTAATATGAATTGTCTTTTTATTAAAAATGAATGCATTTTGATATTTAGAAGCGCAGCTACTCTACAACTATGTTTTAATCGTTGATAGAAAATCAACTTTACCAAGCTCAACTACAATTTTTTGACAAAACAGGATTGTATAAATGGTCTTTCCAATATGGTTCGAAACCGATAAATATCCACTGAATTAGAACTGGTTTAGTTTTAGTTTAATCTTGTAATTCTTTATTTTACAATACGCGGAAAGATGTCTTTAATACGATGCGATGAATATTCTTTTCAATGAAACTTACCTAAAAAAATCAAAATTTGATAAAAAATGACATTTTTATTTCTAAATACAAGTAGGTATTATTTAAATGAATATGAATTCTTTTCATTATGCATGCACTTGTTAACAATACAAATATTCATATTTATACAATTATATTTTATCCGTATTGATAAATAATGCAGCAACGGACATGATACATAATAAGTGGATATATTGAAATGGAAAAGTTTTTCGTCAATTAAGGTTGCTAATTTTGACCTCATTTATTGGCCAGTTCAGTAAGAGGGGGGAGAGGGGGAGTATTGCTATAAGAGTACCAGCGGCTGCGCCCCTAGCTTCTAGGGGCTTTTTTCAGGTAAGAAAGGACAGTAAGATAGCCAAAAATAATCCTAAGGTTTAAATCTAAAAATAAAACAGTCTAAGTCCATCCGCGAAGCTTGCCTAAAACGGAGAACTCAATCGGTTCTGATCTTTTCGAAATCTTAAGCTAAAGACAAAAACCTTTATAATAATATGATATGAAAATCAAGTGCAAGTAATAATATATTAATTAATGCAGCCCACAGTACATTAAAAACTAGAAAAATCCACAATAAATTACGTAATAAGATTGTGCTTTGGAATCTAATAAAAATGACGACAAAATATTAGACAAAAATATTTTGATATCTGTGCAGTTTTTAAACAGAGTGCAATTAATGACAGAAAAAATGATAGAATCCAATTGTAACGAAGCTTTTTAAAGAATTAAATCATCCCGTACAACCTGAACGTCCAAGTTTTTTTTTGAATGGCGGTAAAATGAGGGGTTTTACAGGATTGAGGGGGGTAAAATGAGGGGTTTCAAAGTTTTATCACCTCTTTACCCCCACCATAAAATAACACATTAGGCAAATCTAAGACAAACCGAACAATTGAAAGACTTTACAACAATTTAAAAATCCTGTATCTTTTGTTTTTCAGTGTGTTTACGGAAATCAAATTAAGTTTCCTTTGACGAAAAGCAGACCAACAAACCAACCAACCGACTTGTAGAGTTGCTTTGTAATATAAGAACAATGGGCGTGCGGGCGTAGGATGACACTATGCCACTTAAACTGAAATTGGGGAGGCCTGGCTTCCACTTACCCTCATTAAGGTTCTCATATCCCCCTCTTCGACAATATCCACTGATTAAAATTGAAAAGATTTATACCCTAATTTTTAAAGAAAGAAATCAAGAAAAATAATAAAATCCTTTGAAAAAAAAGGTGTTTTATTTTGTGATTAATAGGTGACTAATGACTTTTTCTTTTTTCTCAAAACTGTATAAAATTGTACTTATCATTGTTCGCCTCATAAATTTTTATATAAACAAGGATTAATATTTTCATCTTTATGAAAGAGTAACAGGATGTCTTTCTGACTGTCTGTACTGAAGAATCTCGCTTACCGCTGAACTGATATAGTACTCCATTTACAGTGCAGCTTCTCAAAGGTCCTGGGAAGGTTTGTGGCTATTTGGGAGGAGGGTGCCACTACTCTCCCTAGAGAAATAACCCCTTGAAAAAATAACCCCCACCCCAAACTTTGTTTAACTTTTTAGATAAAATTATAGAGTAATTACACTGCTGAAAATCTTTTATAAATTAAAAACTAAATAAAAAAGTATCTACTAGACAATCTGATACAATTTTGATACAAATCTTAGTTATGAGACATTGTTTGCAGAATTAAGGTAAATGTTTATTTGAAACAACAAAATTTAATTTTTAAAAAAGCGTAAGCCTTCGCGTGACAAGGGATTTAGAAAACGTGGACATTAATTTAGGTTGCTAAATTTATTGGCCAGTTCGTTCATCCAGAAGGAAGGAAGGGGTGGGGTAAATGGGATGGAAGGGGGACTTTTGTTTAAGATGTGTCGGTAAGACCAAACAAATACATAGGGTAAGGGGGGGGAAGTTTCGGTAAGGGGCTATTCTCGGTAATTTCGACCTACCTTCATTAAATGACCTTTTTCTCCATGTTCCTTTCAAATGACAGAAAAAAACATAAAAGCAAATTTGTTCCTTATTAAATTGCCTACAAAAAAGTATAAAATAAATTTTTTGTGAGATGAATATTAAGGGTACTTATTGGGTCTCAAAGTCGGACGAAAAATTTTTTTTTTCCAAAAATTTTTTAGTAGGTGTGTAAAGATCGACCTACACAAAAATTGGTAAGACCTAGAGCTGATCTGAAAAACTTTTTGAACTAGAAATTGCCCGCTTTTTCCAAATCCGTTGAGAGCTTTAAAATCGGGTTAATATTTTTTTCAAAAATGACCAAAGTTGGCGCCGGGGGAAAAATCGGTAATTTCAAAAGAAATTAAAATTCAACTTTTAAGGTCATGTTTTCATGTTTTCTTTTGTCAAATCTATTATTCCATATGGACTTTTTAAGAATTAGGCCTAAAAATGAATAGAACAGATAAAAAACAAAAAAAAAATTAATTTTATTTTTTGAATCAAAATTTTGCGAGGAAAAAATCAAAATTTCTGGTCCTTTAAAAAAAAAATATTTTTGACATAGGAGGAATAGTCCGATCTTTATGAATTTTTTTGTGGTTAATCCCAATCACCTATACTAATTATGATTTATTACACTTGTTTGGTCGTTTGGCCTTTTTTCATCGATTTTTTTAAGGTTAAAATGTAGTCAAGATTTTTTGCAAAGATGACACTTTTGCTTCAAATTCAATTTTTGAGGTCAATTTTTAATCAATTTTCATGTTTTTAGGGCTAAATCTATAGTTCAATGTGAGCTTTTTTAGGATCAGGCCTAAAAAGTAATAAAATACGTTTTTTTCTTATATTAATTTTAAGTTTTTAAAAAAAAAATTTTCGAAAAAAAAATCGAAAATTCGCGTCTTTCAAAAAAATTTATTTTTAACATAGAAGGAATAGTCCGATCATTATGAAACTTTTTGTGGATAATCCCTATAACCTATACTAATTATGATTATTTATGTTCGACTGGCCGTTTGGCCGTTTTTCATCGATTTTTTTTAGGTTGAAAAAAATTACCGATATTTCCCCCGGTGGTGGGGAAATATCGGTAACTTTTTTGCGGTCAATTTCGGCCAACTTCTAAAAGTCCTAGGATAATGTCCTTTTAGGACCTGATAGTCCTTTCCGTAAGCTTTCTACTGGTCTTGGTTTCATTTGAAAATATTAATATTTACCCCATTTTTTTTCAAAAAAACCGAAAAAAAACCGAAATTTCCCCCCCCTTACCCTATTTTGTTTGAATTGTTAGAAAAATTAAAAAAAACTAAAGGCCCTTTTTATGCTTATACGTATTTACACCAAAGTTTTGGTTAATTAGCATGGAAATGAATTGCACCTTTGAAAAACTTCTTATTAGAATCAAAGACATAAATTCATGAAAAAATGTGAAACTTGTAGCTGGCTAAAATAACGATCATCCCCATCCAACCCCCTTTACCCCATCCCATACCCTCTTACAGGATGAACGAACTGGCCAATAAGTGATATCCATGTTAGCAAACTATTTGAAGTCATAATATCCACGTATATTTTATTTCGAGGAAAATTGTCTGTAATACGATGCTATACATGATTTTTTCAGTATGACTGAGAACCGGTTCTAATCCAGTGGATATTAATCGGTTTCGAAGCCATAACTTATTCTTCAGAATACATATCTCTCTGTATAATGAGAACTCTCCTTTTTCTCAAAAACTTTATTGCTTTATAACAAGAGCGTTTTTTCTATAAAATAAGTTCTTTTCGTTAAATAACATTTCTAACAGCAGACATTAAAAAGCTTCAAATTCTGTTATATAAAGTACTATGGATTTTTTGTCTGTTCATTCAGTTCTTGCTAAAAACAGAATCGATTAAGTTATATAATAGGTCCCTGGATGATTTTTGGCTATTTTTATCCTGCTTCCATCCTCTTTAAATGGCCTTGGGATGGTTTATGGCTTGATTTCTGCACTTTTATTCAAATACAGAGACCCTAAGTCCTATGGGCGAAGGCAATAACGATATTATATACAAAACAAAATATTGGATGTGAAAAATTTATTTTTGACAGACAACCACTTAATTTTGTTTAGATAGGCACAGCAGTTGCTGTTGTGGAGAACAATAATTATATGGAACTGTGAAGAAACGGCGGCGGAACCGCCACTCCCGCCGAAAACCGCCTTTTCCCGCCGATTTTTTTTTGCCTTTTTTTCGCCAAATTAGACAGTTCTTAATCATCTGAGATCAATTTTTTTCTCATAAAAATTTCCCTTATTTTTTCACGTGCAACTTGTAATATTTCAAACATGTCAATATTAAACAAAAAGTGTCGAGTGAAAATATAAGCGAAATTTTTTATAAAATTTGATTGAAAATTGTCTAATATGGCAAAAACAAATTTGGCGGGAAACGACGGTTTTCGGCGGGAGCGGTGGTTCCGCTCCGTTTCTTCACAGTTCCATATTGTTCACCACAAAAGCAACTGCTGTGCAGAATTTTAGAGCTGTAACTCTATTATGGGCTGAGATTATGCACGTTTTATTTTTGGTTTCAAAAAGTGGCACATCCGCCTCCCCCCTTTTGTTTCTATTTTCAAAATCAGTTAGGTAATAAAAAAGTCTAAATATTATTAACAATTTTACCCTAGCTACTATTATCGTAGAAAAGATTCGCTTCTAATTATTGATATAATTGCTTAGTTGTTTTATTATGCTTTCTAAATTGTTAATTAAGGAAAAAGTTAAAGAAAATATTAAGTTACTGCAATAACATTAATATTAATGTTTGAAAGCAAAAAGTTATTATAAGTGAATCAACTCTATACATTAATTGTGTCCAATGTCTATACGCCGCTTTTTTAAACTTGGGTAAATAATCTATCTTCCTCTTATTTTATTACCCAATCCGCCCCCAATAGGAAAAAGAAGGTACTGTAAATTATACTGAATCCAAAATAAAATTTCATACATTCTCTTATTTGTTGGTTTAGAAACGTGGGTACTTTTAATATTTTTTTATTAGATGTTTCAATCTTGCAGTTTCAAATCTTTTCAACCAATAATTTTGATCTGCAGAAGGTATAATTTTGTTTATCATCATAGGTGTGGATGTTGTACATTGTAAATAAATTTGTCGTCTATTTTCTTATCCTTATAAGAACCCTGCTAAAAATTAAATAGACCCAATAGACAAAGACCTTTCGCTAATAGCCAATTTTTTCTTAAGATATAACAAATTGGCTTAAATTACCTACTCTTTTTGTATTATATTTATAATTTAAGTAATGTCGGTTGTAATCGTTCTTGTTTTATGAACATAATAAAGTGAGTTATTACTCATATTACAGAGCATTAAGGGGGGGGGGAAGTTCTGACACTTTCGCGTAAACGGTGAGTATAGGCTTTATCTTTGGACTGAGAGGATAGGTTATTAGGGATAAAATCATTCTTATATGATGAATTTCCCCCAGATTTAAGATTTTTTGGATAGGCCTCCAGGTTCCGGAGCTCCAGGCCTCCAGGTGGTCTCTGGACAGGTAAAAAAATAAAAAATTTCTTATTTGAACAGTTAGAGGTAAGTTTATAAAACAACATAAGCTTCTTTTTATATATTATTCATATATTTGAAGAAAAAATTACAATCGGCCTCCAGGTTCAGGTGCTGCAGGCCTCCAGGTGGCCTCTGGACAGGTAAAAAATCAAAATTTCTTATTTGAACAGTTAGAGGTAAGTTTATAAAACAACATAAGCTTCTTTTTATATATTATTCACATATTTGAAGAAAAAATTACAATCGGCCTCCAGGTTCAGGTGCTGCAGGCCTCCAGGTGGCCTCTGGACAGGTAAAAAATCAAAATTTCTTATTTGAACAGTTAGAGGTAAGTTTATTAAACAACATAAGCTTCTTTTTATATATTATTCATATATTTGAAGAAAAAATTACAATCGGCCTCCAGGTTCAGGTGCTGCAGGCCTCCAGGTGGCCTCTGGACAGGTAAAAAATCAAAATTTCTTATTTGAACAGTTAGAGGTAAGTTTATAAAACAACATAAGCTTTTTTTTATATATTATTCACATATTTGAAGAAAAAATTACAATCGGCCTCCAGGTTCAGGTGCTGCAGGCCTCCAGGTGACCTCTGGACAGGTAAAAAATCAAAATTTCTTATTTGAACAGTTAGAGGTAAGTTTATTAAACAACATAAGCTTCTTTTTATATATTATTCATATATTTGAAGAAAAAATTACAATCGGTCTCCAGGTTCAGGTGCTGCAGGCCTCCAGGTGGCCTCTGGACAGGTAAAAAATCTAAATTTCTTATTTGAACAGTTAGAGGTAAGTTTATAAAACAACATAAGCTTCTTTATATATATTATTCATATATTTGAAGAAAAAAATACTATCGGCCTCCAGGTTCAGGTGCTGCAGGCCTCCAGGTGGCCTCTGGACAGGTAAAAAATCAAAATTTCTTATTTGAACAGTTAGAGGTAAGTTTATAAAACAACATAAGCTTCTTTTTATATATTATTCATATATTTGAAGAAAAAATTACAATCGACCTCCAGGTTCAGGTGCTGCAGGCCTCCAGGTGGCCTCTGGACAGGTAAAAAATCAAAATTTCTTATTTGAACAGTTAGAGGTAAGTTTATAAAACAACATAAGCTTCTTTATATATATTATTCATATATTTGAAGAAAAAATTACAATCGGCCTCCAGGTTCAGGTGCTGCAGGCCTCCAGGTGGCCTCTGGACAGGTAAAAAATCAAAATTTCTTATTTGAACAGTTAAGAGGTAAGTTTATAAAACAACATAAGCTTCTTTTTATATATTTTTACATATCTAAAGAAAAAATTACAATTGGCCTCCAGGTTCAGGTGCTGCAGGCCTCCAGGTGGTGGCCTCTGGACAGCTAAAAAGTTTTTTTAAAAATCTTATTTGAACAGTTAGAGGTCAAGTTTACTTAAAAAACAAAATGAGCTTATTTTTAGATGCTTTAAAGATATTTGAAGAATAATTTACAATTAGCCTCCAGGTTTAGGTGATGCAGGCCTCCAAGTGTACTCTGGACAGGTAAAATATCAATATTTCTTATTTCAACAGATGGCGGTAAACTTATAAAAAAATTAGCTTTTATGTTATTTATATATTTGAAGACAATATTACAAATGGCCTTTAAAATAATATTATAATAAGTACAATTTTAAATTACAATTGGCCTCCAGGCTCAGGAGCTTCGGGCTTTGAACAGGTAAAAATAAAAAAAAGAGAATATCATTAACTCCTACAATTTAAACCTTTGAAGTCTCAATGTGTAGGACCTAATAATATTATATGTTGGCGTTATCCTCTTAATTTTTTTTTCAATTTTGAAAATTTTGCTATCCCCCAACTAAACTATAAAACCTGGCAGCGGCACTTTTTTACAATTAGGTTTGGTTAGATTATAGGCTAGGGGGCCACCTGGAGGCCTGCAGCACCTGAACCTGAAGGCCAATTGTAATTTTTTCTTTAGATATGTAAAAATATATAAAAAGAAGCTTATGTTGTTTTATAAACTTACCTCTAACTGTTCAAATAAGAGATTTTGATTTTTTACCTGTCCAGAGGCCACCTGGAGGCCTGCAGCACCTGAACCTGGAGGCCGATTGTAATTTTTTCTTCAAATATATGAATAATATATATAAAAAAGCTTATGTTGTTTTAAAAACTTACCTCTAACTGTTCAAATAAGAAATTTTGATTTTTTACCTGTCCAGAGGCCACCTGGAGGCCTGCAGCACCTGAACCTGGAGGCTGATTGTAATTTTTTCTTCAAATGTATGAATAATATATATAAAGAAGCTTATGTTGTTTTATAAACTTACCTCTAACTGTTCAAATAAGAAATTTTGATTTTTTACCTGTCCAGAGGCCACCTGGAGGCCGATTGTAATTTTTTCTTCAAATATATGAATAATATATAAAAAGAAGCTTATGTTGTTTTATAAACTTACCTCTAACTGCTCAAATAAGAAATTTTGATTTTTTACCTGTCCAGAGGCCACCTGGAGGCCTGCAGCACCTGAACCTGGAGGCCGATTGTAATTTTTTCTTCAAATATATGAATAATATATAAAAAGAAGCTTATGTTGTTTTATAAACTTACCTCTAACTGTTCAAATAAGAAATTTTGATTTTTTACCTGTCCAGAGGCCACCTGGAGGCCTGCAGCACCTGAACCTGGAGGCCGATTGTAATTTTTTCTTCAAATATATGAATAATATATAAAAAGAAGATTATGTTGTTTTATAAACTTACCTCTAACTGTTCAAATAAGAAATTTTGATTTTTTACCTGTCCAGAGGCCACCTGGAGGCCTGCAGCACCTGAACCTGGAGGCCGATTGTAATTTTTTCTTCAAATATGTGAATAATATATAAAAAGAAGCTTATGTTGTTTTATAAACTTACCTCTAACTGTTCAAATAAGAAATTTTGATTTTTTACCTGTCCAGAGGCCACCTGGAGGCCTGCAGCACCTGAACCTGGAGGCCGATTGTAATTTTTTCTTCAAATATATGAATAATATATAAAAAGAAGCTTATGTTGTTTAATAAACTTACCTCTAACTGTTCAAATAAGAAATTTTGATTTTTTACCTGTCCAGAGGCCACCTGGAGGCCTGCAGCACCTGAACCTGGAGGCCGATTGTAATTTTTTCTTCAAATATATGAATAATATATAAAAAGAAGCTTATGTTGTTTAATAAACTTACCTCTAACTGTTCAAATAAGAAAGGGAGAGGTCATTTTCTAGTAAATCCCGTAAAGGTGTGTGTTATAAGGCCTAAAAATAGTAGTAGAACGATAAGGTGCTCTATATATTTGTATTTCCTATTGAATAGAACAGAAGGGAAGAAATTTTTTTTTTTTTTTTTGATAACCGTACCTGGAATATCTGAAATTTCTATCAAACGCTTTGTTTGGCTCAAACTGACACAAATAAAAAAAAATATAATTATAATAAATCAACCTGTAAAGAATGACTTCTTCCTTTGTTTAATGGTATAGATTGTTCTTAAACTTTACCTTGTACCTATAGAAAACATTATTATTATAATTATATTTTTTTTTAATTTTTGTCAGTTTGAGCCAAACAAAGCGTTTGATAGAAATTTTGTATTTTTTTTAGATAATCCAGGTACGGTTATCAAAAAAAAAAAAAAAATTTCCCTATTGTTCTATTCAATAGGGAATACATATATCTAGAGCACCTTATTGTTCTACTACTATTTTTAGGCCTTATAACACACACCTTTACGGGATTTACTAGAAAATGACCTCTCCCTTTTTAATTTTTTTACCTGTCCAGAGACCACCTGGAGGCCTGGAGCTCCGGAACCTGGAGGCCTATCCAAAAAATCTTAAATCTGGGGGAAATTCATCATATAAGAATGATTTTATCCCTAATAACCTATCCTCTCAGTCCAAAGATAAAGCCTATACTCACCGTTTACGCGAAAGTGTCAGAACTTCCCCCCCCCTTATTTAAGCATTAAATAAAAGTATTAAAACTGTTACTTAGAAATTTTCTATCCTATATGCATTTAATAATTTAGCTGTTTTATATTTAAGCTAGGTATCTATCATTCTATTTTCTATCTTTGACAGCTTAATATTCTTGTAAATACCGTATATGAAATAAACTAAGCTATTTATTTTTCTATTTTCTATCTTTTAAGGCTTGAAATTCTTTCTATCTTTTACTATGAATTTAGCTATTATGAGCATTTTGAAGTCTATGACCTTAGCTGTATATCTTTCTATTTTCTATCTTTGACAGCTTAATATTCTTATAAATACCGTATATGAAATAAACTAAGCTATTTATTTTTCTATTTTATATCTTTTAAGGCTTGAATTTCTATCTATCTTTTACTATGCATTTAGCTGTCTATGACCTAAGCTCTCTATGCTGAAGGCAGCTTCAAGCCTAATTTATCACCCCCCGCTTACTTCCCCTTAATCTATTAGCAAAGTAATTTAAAGGGAAGAGAAAATGCGGGGAAGTTGAATGAGAGGGGGGAGAAATTGTAACGGGCAGACCCGCACACCTTGGGGGAAGCCTAAGCTAGGATTTGCCCGCTATCAAAATACAAAGAATTCGTCTATCTATCTATCAGGCTGGTGAAATAGCGGGCTGAATATATATAGTTAGTGAGTTTGCAGCTTTAGCTAAAGAGATGTTTCAATAATTTCACCAAAAATTATGGAAATAACGCAAAAAATGTCATCAAATTAAAAAAATACAACCTTTAGATTTGAAAGATTTTAATGATTTTCAACCTGAATTAATTAGAAATTATGGCTAAAATAAAAATTAGCTTTTTTGGAAAAACAAATTAAGTTAGACCAGAAAGGAGAGAGAAATAGGGAAGGAGAGGGGGAAATGCCTTTTTTGGAGTTTTCATCATAAAATACGCACTAAAATTTCTTTGAACAGCTAAAAACAATATTTATATATATTTTTTTTATTTAAACAGTATTTTGAAAAAAAAGTGTAAGGAAAAAATAGTAAAAACATGAAGAAAACAAATTTCTAAAAAAGTGTGTAAGTTTTTGAAAACACTATTTAGAGGGGTATAGCCCGCTATGCATTAATGCTAGAGAAATACGTAGCGGGCTGATACCCCGCCTTCCCCAGCCCACACAGCCGTGCACATAGCGGGCAGTTCCCCAACTAGGCCTGGCACAAGGGTATTCCCTATCAAAAGGTGGTGCAAAAAATCCACCAAAAAATGAAAAATATCTTCGAAACGTTTACCAAAAAAATGTAAAAACAAAATCTTTAATAAAAAATGTAGAAAATTTATTAACTTCATTTCTTTCAAAACACCCTAGCTAGGCAAGAAATGTTCAGCCAATGGGAGGGCAGAAAAAAGCCGACTCACCCTGTAGCCTTTTTTTTTAGTAGGGTGAGCAAAAAAACTTGTTGTAAATGTTTGTGGGCGAGGGCAGAGTCGCGCGGCGCCAGTTTTTATACTCACCCAACAATGATGATGAATTTTTCACAACTAAACAACACACACAAGTGCTACACAGACACACACATACACAGACAAGCTCTTACACACACACAGAAAAGCACTTACACAGACACACAGAAAAGGCACACACAAATAAATGATTTCTCAACCCACAATGTTTCATGGAAAAAAAACTTACAGTACTAAAAATAGATCCCCCCAAAAAATATTTCCCATACTATTTCTTTTATAAGATTCTATTCTTTAACATATCAAAGTTTTAAAAAAGTCATTTTATGACTTCATCTAGCTTAATTTTCCTATTTCAATGACTAAATGTTTGAATTCTTTCAAAATGGAAGGAGAAAGGGAGGGTCGAAATCACACCCACCTACTTGAAATTATGGAGGGGCGGGGGGGAGGGGGGTGTCATGTTTTGAAGTTTTTAAAATGGTGTGTATAATACTTTTGCCACTTATATATTGATGGGGAAGGGAAGGAAAAAGTAGATTAATCGTCATTGTCCTCTCCCTCCCTAATTTTCATTTATATTGGGAGTGTCAAAATAAAATGTGGAAGGGTTTCAAAAAAAAATTGCATGCTCATGCCTTTTATTTACACATTTATATACTTCACCATCACACCTGATTTCAGACCAGAGGGGCGTGAATCAGGGGGTATAGGATGATTTTTAAACAGAACCCAACCCCCTTAAAGGTATATTTAAAATATGATGCTTTTTTTACATTTTGACAACATTTTTTGTTTAATATAATTATCCTATTCATCTGATTTTTTGAATGATAATTCTTAGGAAGATAACGTATTATAGGCAAGGCAACACTATAATCAAATCCTAAAAATGGAAGTATGCCCTTTTACTGTATCCTATACAACAAATATATGCACAATTTCGTTTGGACTAAGAAATTAATGTTCTGCTTATAAAGTTCTGACACTCTACAAGAGTTAATGTTCGTAAATGACAAACTGATACAAAGAATGCCCAACATTTAATTCTCCCTGCCTTTCCCTTGGCAAAACTATGTGCACGCTCTTGTAACAGACCATGCATTTTTATACCTTACAATTGCCTCATTCTTTAGATAGATGGATAGATAGATAGAAAGCTAGCAAATAAATAAGGGATCTAAAGGGATAAGACAATGGCCGATATATTGATGTACATTCCCATTGTGATATTTCATTTGAAATTACCCCTTCTGTATATTAAAATTGGCAGTTGAAACGTTCGAACACTCATCTTAATGAGCAATAAAAATACTTAAAGTCCCCAAAGTTATTAAGCCAAAGTATAAGAAAAAATTAATAAAACTTTGGGGAATAGTGTAATAAACAGCCCATAGTCCCCAATCTCTGCAAATCAATAGTCATATAAAGTGGATAGTTAGATCTTAGATTATTTAAAACACTAAGATAGTACCTACCTCCATAGGTAAATGAATAAAATTCACAATGGATTGTTAGGATATATAGATAGAGTTTAAATAAATATAAGCTTTGTAAGGTACCTATTCATAATGATTATTAGGTAAATGATCATTTAAGGTTTTGATTATTTTTTTTTATAACAAAAGTCCGTCTTATTGATATTTATTGTGTTGGGTTTTTATTTAGTGGATGTTGTCATCCTTGTTTATTTGTAATGCAAAATTTCACCTTCCTGTAACTTTGAAATAAAAATTAATTATGCACAACAAAGCTAACAGTTCAATATAGCATTTTTAAAAGCGAAGCTTTTCTATAATTAGGGTCGGTCCGTCCGTACGTACGTCCGTAACGGATAGCTTTTTTCGTTAATTTAGGCATGTTAGAATTGTCCTATCGATTTCAAATTTTGCATGGTGATTCCTTTAATAGTTAGGTACGATTTAGAAAGCGTAGCAACTATATAATCATCACCAAAATGTCCGTACGTCCATTTTAAACATGTTGATTTTTTACTTTTTTAACAACAAATTTTTATGTGAACTAATCATCTGATTGGTCTGATTAAATATTTAATGAATATTAGAGCACAAACTTCAGCTGCTATTCAGACTTTCTTGATTTTAATTTTGGATATAAAATATTCATTTTTTTGACCCAAAATGGCAAAATTATCAATATAGTTCTTCTAAATTCAAATATGTAAATCATGCTTCCTCCCCTAGACGCTATGCACGAAGCAGCTAGTTGTTTTTAAAGATAATGCCCAATAGATCTTAATATTAAATAAAGACATGCCTTCAAAAAGCAAAAAATTGTGTACTTTGGATCATTTGATTATAAAAATAAAGTTTCTGTTTAAATTATCAAAATATACACTATTTATAAAGCTACTTATGTTCATTTGGAATCTAGTCTAAAAGAACTTCTTTTATATCTATGGTTCGTCTGTAAATAAACCACGTCATAACTAAAGATGTAAAAGTTGTACCAACTGCTGCTATGGCATTATATTAACAAAAGAATAAGGGGAATAAAGAGTTAAAGACTCTAGGGGGCTAGGTGTCGTTTCGGGTACTAGACCTCTCTCCACGCACCTATGAACATACATACAATACTTATGATTGCGGTGTAAAGCGTCCAATCACCCAATAAGGGGAATGCCTTGGGACCTTCTATAAAGGTCTGACTTGACGTTGCTATCAAACTTTTAAAATCCAAAATTTTGATTCCTCTTTTCCATGCTTGTAATACACATTATTTTTCTTATTACTTAAGCAATATGTCCTTTATCAGAATGCTATAAGCAAGAAAAGGGAAAAATAAAAAAGGAGATTTTATATAAATACAAGGGAAGAATCTACAGGGGGGGGGGTGAAGTCTGGGCAGTGGCAGGATATGGGAAAAGTTGCATTTTAGCATTTCAAGTTGAACTGTGCAAGCTAAAAATATTGCTTTATCCTGGATGAACATACAACAACCTTCCACTTTCTCTTTGATGCATTAAGTATCCTTTCTTCCCCCCAACTTTACACTTTATTTATCCATCTATCCTTTACATTTTTCATACAGCATAATGGCATTCTTAGATATCCTTTGTTGTGAATCTAGATATGATAGCAAGAAATTTAGTTAGAAAATTTTTGGATACTCATTTTTTTTATTGATTTTCTTACGCCTAAATGAAGCTATTTTACTTATTTTCTATAAAAAAATAATACTTTTGGATATCTACTAAAATAGTCATTTAACCCCTCTACTCCCCCTCCCCATTTCTTTCAACAATCATTACCCCCTCCCTTGTCCTACCCTCTAATAATTGCCCATTGAAATGCAACATTTAAATAATTTCCCTTTCAAGTTCCAACCCCCCCCCCCCCTCCACAATTCCTTTATCTTGCTAAATTTATGTTGAAATGCCCCTCTCTGTTTTATTAGCATTCCCCAATTTAAGCAAATTACCTAAGTGCAAAATTCTTCCCTTTATTTGCATTAAAAGGGTATTTACCCCCGCCCCGTCTTTTTCTTTCCCCCTTGTCTGAATGCTTGCAATTTACCCTTTTGCAATTTTTTTCCTTTTGCAATTTTCTCCTTTTTGCATAAACTGGGTATTTCTCCAATTCTTTCCCCTTTTCTGTTGCACAACGTAAAAGTTCCTCATTCCTTTTCTTCTTTGAGTCATTAAAATGTCCTCCACCGCAACCCCCTCCCCCCCCCCCCCCCCAACTACATTTATTGGATATTCTTTCTAATGATTGTAAACTAGCTGCTCTTATAGATAATCTAGCTGCTAGAAAAATAAAAAAAGTAGCTGTTATATGTATATGTATAGACAAAGTAGCTGTTTCACCATAAATTGTTTGATAGCTATGAGACAGTAGATACATAGATTGATAACTAGCCGCTTTCGCAAATGTGCAAAATTAGAATTCCCTTCTTGACTGTAGTGCAGAATTTCTGAATGTACATAGGAACATTATTAAATTCATGTATGACATATAATAGGGGAATATGAAACTTGCAAGAATACATTGTTTGCCTTCAATTTTTCGATTATCTAAAAATACATTTTGTCTTATTGTAAGAGAATGTTATTCAACTTGCGGAAAAGTTGGTGGCAAGTTAATTTTATTCATGTGCTATCATAATCTTTTTAGTGGTAAGTCGTAAGTGTGTACAGTAATAACTTGTTACCAGCTGAATTCAAAACTAAAATCATATTATTATATGAGGGATAGAGGGCTCGAACGAACCGCCTTCCCCCACCACCCTCAAAATGATCCCCTAGAAGCTAGGAAGATGGCACTATAATGTAATATTTGTAAAGGGTTATGTAAGCTGTTATTCATTTAAACATTCATTTGTTGGGACTTATATAATTTTTAATATCCTCAATAATATTACATTTTGACGAAAATTTTTTTTGCAGGCAGTATAAATAATCAATTTATATCTAGATATATATATGCTAGATATATCAAATTATATCTAGCATATTTTCTTTCATATTTTCATATCTTTTAATTCTGATAATAGATAATAGATAAGAAAGTTTAGCCTGTTAGTATGGATATAGGATATACATGGATATATTGACAAAGGAAAATTTGTTGTTAATTTCGATTGCCAATAAAGACCTCATTTTTTGGTCAGTTCGTTCATCCAGTAGGATGTGATAAAGGGCTTGGATAGGGGGTAGTATTATTGTACCAGCTAGGAGTATCACTTTAAAAAGAGTACATGAAAACTTGGTGCAACATCCAAGTAATAATATATTGATTACAACAGTTATTGAATGTATCCGCTTTTTCATAAATCTTCAGTTTTTTTTCAAGAATATTTTTACAGTTGAGTACAAAAAATTTAAACTTCAAATATTATTTTTAAGAAAAAGAAACAAAAAACGAATAAAAATATGAAATCACGTTGAGTATGACGCAGTCCTGCAAACACTCCCTCTATTAAACAAGGAAGCTATTTACCAAAGCAAAATAAAACAAATAACTTTTAATAACCCTGAATCATCTATAATACAAAGTAGAATGATGTCTGTCCGTCCGTCTGTCTGTATGTCCCTAAAGATCTCGGTAACCACTGAACCGATTGGATTATACTCTTCAGAGAATATACTTACTGTTTCTGTGATGGCTATTTTCTTGGAGGGTGGGACACCCACAACCCTCCCAAAAACAAAACAACCCCCCCCCCATTTTTTTAGGCAGTTATTTTAAAATAAATGGCAGCACCAGAAATAGTTAATTGTTTTTTAAATTACATCTTGGGGAAAAAAGCCCCTAGAAGCTAGGGGCAGACCCGCTAGTATAATATAAAGGAGTAAGTTTTTTAGTCGGAAGCTAAAGATCTCATAAATACTGGTCCAAATTTGCTGCACTTCTAAGGGAAATGTTAAAAATGCCTTGGGGTGGTTTTAGGCTATTTTTTTAACCACCCTAACCCTCCTCTACACTCTTTGGGCGAAACAACTAGTATCGTAAAAAGGAGTTCAATTTTAAAACTCCAATGTGTGTAATATTTGATTAGAAAAAGAATAGATCGAAAGAAATTTTAATACAAAACGAATATTTATTCAGCTAAAGCTAAACTTTATTTAAAATGACGATCCTACAAACAAAGCTAATTATATAGTAGCATTGCTACAATACAAAACTTGTTCTTAATGTGCAAAAGTACATCAGTTTTACGACTTAGATTGCTCTTGATACATATGCTGATATAAATAACTTTATATAAACATTAGGGATCAAATCTCATTCATAAATACATTATTATAACAATTTTGGGATCTGGTACAGCCCACGGTAAAATGTTTCTGTATCGACCATTTTAAAAAAGGAACAACGATAAGGCGGCTAGCGGCCAAACGGCTGAACATACATATTATGTTATTGTCCACACATTGTTATACCCGTCATAAGAAGGACTAGGTACAAATAATCTTAAAATGCCAATATCTGATAATGTCCATGTAGCGATTAGATAAATCGTAAAGACTTTTCGCGCATTTGTGAACGCTGCGCCCGAAAATTCTGCTTGTTCAATTTTAAAATGATGCATAGCTTTTTTTAATGTTGAAAAATATTAAGCAAAACGGTTCTTAATGAACTAGGTATATAACTTTAGTCTTAGTTTGTCCTATTTTCCAATAAGAATTAGATACCTAACCCTTAAATACAGCGAATATATATTATACATGTACAAATATACTGTAAATAAATAACACATATATTTATTTCAGCCTTTTAACGAAAATAAATTGGGATCGAAGTCCAAAGATGAACTACTTTAGATCAGATACGCTATTTTAGAGTTTAGAATAGTAGACTGATAAAAACACGCTAATAAACAAGTACTATCCTTCCCATTATTTGCGCAGCAATAATAGTGTTAATTTTGAAAATAATACAAATAAGTTGTGCAGCTACTCTATATAAACCATGTCCTATTGAATGTGCAAGTTTGTTAACAAAGTGATTAAGATATGAGTCTGATTGTTGGTATAGATTCGCCTTACTATGAGGAATAACAAAATATTTTCTAGACTGTATTATAGCCAAGTTTAATTAAAATTTATTTTCCTACTTTGCTGATTATGGATAGTATTGCCTTTGTTAATCAAAATTACAATAACAAATGATTAAGAATACCCAAATTTGATCAGTCTACGCCTATAAGTCTATTGAACGATATGGTGTGATTATAAATAAATGGCGACTTAAGCGTCTGGATTTTAAATTTTTATCATGTACTTTTAGGTATTATGTATAGTTTATTTATCAATATATTAAAAGGGGGCTAATCAAAAAGGGTATTTAATATTTTAGTTAATTAGCTTAATTTAAATGAAAATTCGAAGAAACATTAGAAAATGTTCAGTAACATTATATACGTGGGGGTGATACCTATCTAAAGGGATTATGGTAGATAAATTGATGTACTTCCCCAATGATGATACACAAAATTACTCCTTCTGTATATTACAACTAGTGGTTCAAACGTTTGGAAATTTAACTTAATGAACCAATAAATCAAAATACAATCAAAGTTGTTACGAAAACGTTTTAATAAAACTTTGGGGAATGGTGTAAAAAACAGTCCCCTTCCTTCCTGGGGAGTGATACTTTTTGTAATGAAATCTAAAACACAAGGGAACTCAACTAAAAAGAAGGCTTTAAACTTGGCTCAGGCTGTTGACTATGAAAAACTTACCTGTAATTAAATAATCATTACAAATATATAAAATCCAATAATAGCAAGTAAGATTCTTAACTCACAGCATTACATGCGGTTGTACTTCCTAACGGACCGACATAAATGCCAAAGTTTAAAAGTAGGACCGTTGTTTTAAATAATAAAATTCGACTTCATTTAAAAGTAAAAGAAATATTTAGCTTTTAATTTTTTACACTCTTCATAAAACTAAATATAAAATTGACTTTTATAAATACTTATAAACTTTTACATAACCCAGAACCCCCTTTTAAAGAAACATCATCATAAAAAAAAACAGGTATAAAACAGTTGTTAGGGCGAAGCAGATAAAAAAAAGCAGCCTTAAAGGATAGCAGATAAATAGATTTTGTCTTAGTTGTAATAGTTATCTATAAATAGAGAATTTCCAACCGTCTATTCAGCTGATACTTCAAATTAGATAGTAAACAATAAAGTGATATTTTCTATAATCGTAATTACTCCATTATATTCTACTAGCTGATGCGCTCTTAGAGGCCTACAGAGAGAATTTGAAAAGGGGGGGGGAGGCTACCCCTCCTACTTTCAATTTTAGTTTTAAAAGAAAAAGTAATAAAAAAGAGAAGCTACACTGTAAAGGAGAACCTAATCGGTTCAGCGGTTAGCAAAATCCTTTGGTACACACAGACACACACACACACACACACAGAGATCCTGTTATAATTGCAAATTGTAGAGTAGATTTGTCCTTTAATAGCATACTGTTCTAAAAAGACTCAACAACATATGTGTGTATATTCAAGGAGGGAACGGTCAATAACCTATAAATGATACTTCCCCCAAATAATATATAATTGTTTGGCTATTCATAAGCTTGAAATTTTTGGGCAGTAGGATTGAATCACGATTGGGCTGTACAAAGTAACATTATCTAAACAAATAGGGGTAATTTTGTTTATCATAATTAGGGATTATATCCATTCATTGTTCACTCTCCTTTTCCTATTTCCCTGAATTAAATGAGTAAGAAGATAAAAATGAGGGCGCAGCAATTTTGCATAATACATAGTTTAACAATAATGAACAACGTAGTAAAATTCTTTCATTTTAGAAGCGGTATGTTCTTATCAGAGATAGAAAGAAATAAAAAGATGTTGTACATCCCCAATAATAATGAACAAACGTACACCTCCTCAATTTAATGAACCAATCGATCAAAATTCAATAAGTCTCAAAAGTTAAAGCTTTGGTGTCTTGTTTATTTAACAGCCAAATGTACCCTCCATTCCTGTATTCTTATTCACATTCGCCATAAAGATGTCAATTTCAAAAGAAGCAGTCAATCGACCGGACATGGTGAGTTATAGAGCAGCTACTGGAAACACTCACAAAAAATCAAATATCAGACAATTAATATTAATTGAAGGACAAACGAAGATTTGGAATTCAAGATTATCTAACATACTCAAAAATATTCTTAAATTATAAACTAGTTTTATTAGATTATATTAGATAGTAGATATAAGAAGTTAAGGACAGTTATTTAAGAATTTTAATTGTTTTGAATCATGTATTGGAAATAATTAAAATTTGGATAAATAAACTTGTATATCCATAAAGGTAGTTTACGGAATTTAAGGACTGCAAATATGTGATTTTTCTAAGGTTTTTTTTCTTATAAAAATGTTATTTATTTGCTTATCATTGCTGTGCCACATATGAACACATTTGTCGTTTTTAATCTACCATTCTTTATAAAGTAATTATGGTTTGTTGTCTGAAGCTTAAAATATAAATAACTACAGATCCCATTGGGTTCTCTATTTTGGGTAAACTTCACATAGCCATTTGATGGTTTTTTTCTATCTTATTTTAAGAATTAAGTTTTTGAATGGTTTTAAGCTATTTTTCAAGCCATTATCTGTCCCTTCGAAAACAGATGTTATTGGCGTAGCCGATAGTTTTCTATAAAGGAAAGAGATACATTGGAATTTAGTAAACAGAGGTGGATTCTTAAAAAAGATTAGGCTCGCTATTCGCTGGTGGTGGCAAAATTATATAAGGTGAAAAATCCTCCAAAATCACATTAAAAACCTACAAAAATTAAACAAAATCTTATGTTAATAACCCTTCTATGATTTTACTTAACTTTTGTAGATTTTTTATGCGATTTTGGAGAATTTTTAACAAAATTAATTTTGCCTCACCAGCAAGCCTAATTTTCTTTTAAAAATCCACCTCTGAACACTAACATTTCATGAATTACAATGTGGGTCTCTTTCCTAAATTTATTATATCAGGAAGTACGGGGACAGGAAACTTAATCTACAAACCATTCTTCCCTCAATATTTACCAACTAACCAAAGAAAGAATCTTTTCTATATAATTTGGTGGGTAATAATAATGATTTATCTTCCATTGTCTTATCCCTGGATGATATAGAAGACAATGTTAGACTTTGTCTGGTTTATATATTTATTTATTCACTAACTCCAGACACTATCTATCTATTTATCTACAGACACTAGCTATCTATCTATCCAACCTATCTATCTTGTTTTCTAGACACTGGATTCTTAGACGCCCGAATTTTAAATGAGACATAGATCTCTATAAAAATATTTAAATTTAAAATTCTAAAAAACGAGGCCATTTTAAAAGTACAGCAAGCCCTTTAAATTAATATTCTTTAGTTTTTAGTAGCGAAGCTACTTCATAGACAGCACATAAACTTAAGTCGTCAGTCTATGCGAGTTGATTAAATACATACATATTTTTTAAAAAAAACTCATACAAATTAATATTTTGGCGTTATCCTCTTAGAATTTTTTTTTTCAATTTTTTTCAATTTTGTACCCCCTTAAAAACTTAAAAGCTACATAATAACTATACAAAATTGTCCTTTTTTACTTAATCTTAAAACTATCAAATAAGAAAGATTAATAAACCTCTGGGGGTCAAAGTTGAAATATTACATAAAAAAATAATATTAAGATATTAAAATAAATCTAGTTTTTTCAAGAAGAGTGAGAGTGGGCACTTTTATCATTTTGTCATTTTTAAACGTGTGATTAAATGAAAAAGGATTTGTTTTTGTATCAATTAAAGTGTCACTGAATTAACAAAGAATCCCTTTACCCCTAGTAAGATTTGCTGATGTTTGTCTTTTAAATCTCGCTAAGCAACAAACCAATCGAGTTCTTAGTTTTTGGAAGCTTCATACAACTCTTAGGCCGATGAATTTATGCTATTTTGTTTCTAAATCAATTTCTTGTCCCCTGCCCTCTCCCCTCATCGCATACAGAGCCCCTAGATGCTAGGGGCTAAGGTACTTACTAAGTTACTTTGTGTTAAAGTGCAGGTTCTTTTTCCAATCATATCATAGCAAAGTAATATGAAAAACAAAGGTGTCTTGTTCCTTATTTTTTTCTTTATCAAGAATATTTTTTGGTTTTTAAGAATATTAACCTAAAAATAATGTTTAATATATTATATCATGTTATATATATTCTAAGTTTTGAAAAAAAGAAAACCTAAAACCGTCTTTTTTTCTTGAGAGATATATAGAAATATAGAAAACCTTTAAAGCAGACAAGAAAAACACACAAACAGATATCGATTCATAGGAAGATATACACATGGGCAGATAATAGTTTTCTTACAAATTAAGATAAAAATATAGGTACCTTCCTAACATTTCAAATTAAATAATAACAGTAAATTGTAACACAGTAACATAAAATGCTAAATCTAATTTTATTCGAAATATTTCAAGCTTTTAAAAAAATATTAATATCAAGGGGGGGGGGGAAGTTCTGACACATTTGCGTAAACCTGGTGTATAGGCTTCATCTTTAGACTGAGAGGATAGGTTATTAGGGATAAAATCATTCTTATATGATGAATTTCCCCCAGATTTAAGATTTTTTGGATAGGCCTCCAGGTTCCGGAGCTCCAGGCCTCCAGGTGGTCTCTCTACAGGTAAAAATGAAAACAAAAAATTTTTTTTTAAGAGTTAGATATCAGCTTATGAGACAAAATATGTATGTTTTTTCTTCAAATATGTGAATAACAATCAAAAAGAGGCATATTTTGTTTTATAAGTTAACCTCTAACTCTTCAAAAAAAAAATCTTATTTTTAATTTTTACCTGTACAGAGACCACCTGGAGGCCTGGAGCTCCGGAACCTGGAGGCCTATCTAAAAAAGCTTAAATCTGGGGGAAATTTATCATATAAGAATGATTTTATCCCTAATAACCTATCCTCTCAGTCCAAAGATAAAGCCTATACACCAGGTTTACGCAAATGTGTCAGAACTTCCCCCCCCCCCCTTAGGTAAAGAACAAGATTTTAAAAATTAAGGAAGAATATATTTTGGTTATTCCTGATGTTTTTAAACTTTTATTATGCAAAATATATTTCTCGAATTTTCAAGATATATAAATAGAAAGAAAAAAAAACTCCACTTAAAAAACACACACAAAGACAAGCAAACACAGAAATTGAAAATGAGACACTCTAAGTGCAATTCTTGAGACAAGGACGTTTTCAATTTTTAAAAAGGATATTTTCTCGGCTGCTATTAAGTATAGATGAAGTCCATAATTTACTTTTTTCGTCCATTACGTTGTGTGGTGCACATTAAAGTTCTATGAAAGATTTTTTCAGCTGCTATTTAAGATGTAAGTATGATTTCCATGCCTTTATACTCTTAAACTTACTTTGTCCGTAGGTGTGTTAGTTATGCTGTTATCTAAAATTGATTCACAGGTACTTAATTTCTTATGGATGTTGTCATCTTTGTAAACAGATAAGTATATTTTTAATATAAAATAAGGATTATTCCAAGGCTTATGAAAATTCTTAACTATGGTTAAGGAGAAAGATAGATAGAGAGAAGGGAAAAAGAGAGAAAACTTTTTTTTCGATTCTTTAAAAATTTCAATAGCATAATGCATTAAAAGGGGAAAAGCAAAGCTTATAAATAAAAGGATGGATATATGATGGGGCAATATAGAACTTGCTTTTAAGAAGGGGAAGGCATATAAGGCCGTAAGCAGCTAAAGCAAGTTTGGGGTAGCCCTGTACAATCTCAAATAAAAGGGAAGTCCAATAATTGCCCTTAAGCATAAATAGGGGGATGATAAAAAGGGTATGGAGAGGGAAAAGCCCGATATATATACACACACACAGAGCAATAGAAAGATAGATAGATAGCCTAGAGCTTTAATACAGGTTCCTGGAATCCGATAAAGCCTTTGGGGGAGATGTTAAGATGGAAGGGGGAGGGAATCTCCTCAGAAAAAGGGAAGTGGTAGGAGATTGCACAAGCTGATGGGAAAAGGGTAAAGGAGAAGCAGATTTAATTTCCAATGAAAAAGGGGAAACTTGGAGGGAAGAACTGACTTGAGTAAATTGAGAATTTGGGGAGAAACATGAGAATAAGGGGAAGGGAAAGGAAATTCTTGTGCTAGGTCTTCCCCAGCCTTCAAATATTTTAGCAGGTTCCTCCAATCATAAAATACCCTAATATAACAGCGTATTTATGTAGTTTATAACCTGTTATGATAAGGTAATTGTAAAGTTTTTAATAAATCCGGGAACTGCCATTTGTCCGGCCATCCATGCGTGCAATTTACACAAGGATTTAGGGATACATGGATAGTAACAAGGATAATTATTAAAGTAAAAGAATAGAGGGGGCATAAGCTATATGTAACTCTGTCCACAAGGTGGGGATCCTGTCCAGATATTGCATTGGGTCTTTAAAATCAGCCAATAGCGTCTAAAAGTCAAACAAAAGAACAGAAAGCAATTGCTTGCAAACATATGGTCTCTACTAGATATTTGACTGGATTATACATCTATATTTAAACATTTATTGGATATACATATGTATTAATTGTAAAAGGATAGATTTAGAAAGATCAAAATAAGATAAAAGAAGTTTTCAGGAAGTTAAATAGATAGATGTACAAGAAGATATATAGTTAAACTTAAAAATTACAAGTCAAAAAGATTTTATAAATAGATGGCCAAATAGATAGACATATTTTTAAAGCAAGAATTAAATTGGAAAGAATTGAACTAAAGTTCAGATAGCAAAACAATTTAAGAATACCAATAGATTGATTAATAGATAGTAAGAACATGGTATAAAAGATTAACAAATAAAATGAAAAAGAACATGGGATGAATGGATGGATAAATGGACAACAAATATTTATCCTTAAATTCCTGAGAAATCTAAGTATATCCCAACAAACCTCTAACCTTCCCTATAGGTTAGTTCTGACAATTTCTCCTTATATTCTTTTAACAGAATTCACGTACAAACACTCAGACAGACACAAACAGAAAAATACAGTGCCAGACAAACATACAATAAAAGCTGAAGCTCCCAAGAGAAAGAAAGAACATTCATAATACAGACCAAACTATTTTCAAAGCCTCTTGACTCAGACTAAGGCGTAATTTTTAAAAGCACAAATACTCTATAATTAGAGCATACCCATTCATCTATAAGGGATAATTGTAAATCTAAGAATGTTTTATTAGTCTTTTATAAAAGTTCTTGTAATAGTTAGGAATAATCTAGAAAGTATAGCAATCAAATAATAGTTAAGTCCGTACGTTCAAATTGAATGTATTCGGGGGTGGTTTTAAGCTATTTTCCTTACCTCTGCCCGCCCTCTCCTAAGGACTAAGGGCGAATCAACAAAAAAGTATAAAAAAAAGCTTACCTAGAAAAAAAACAATATATTAGTTTCAATAAGGAATAGGGATATAAAAATTTTCTTAGTATTTTTTAAAAGCAACAAGAATAACAAATTCCACATTAAACATAGGTAAAAGAAATTTCAAGGTATAGTCCCTTTCGTGACATCGCACCTTAAGGGGCGATACTTGGTATTTTTCACAGTAGGTTTTCTCCTATTTCTAGCCCCTGCGGGGCCAATTACCTAACCCAGAAAGGCAATAACCTACCTAACCTAAAATAACCTATAAAAAGCCATTTTAAAAATTCGACAAATCGCCCCTTAAGGTGCGATGTAACGAAAGGGACTATTCCCGAAATTTCCAATAAAAATCATATGTCTTCTAAACCATAACCAACAAACCTACAAAATTATTCTTATTGTCAAAGGAAATCTTTAAAGAAAATTTGCCTGTTTATCTGAATTAACAGCCGAGAAAACAACTTTTACTCAATAGCGTTACAGAAGTACAAGCAAAATGAGTTTTGAATAGCTTCATTAATAAAACAAAATAGAAATATTTGGTTATTATCTAAACGCTTTTCAAAGGCTCTTTGTTGTTTTAATTAAAAGGGGATAATATATTTTCTTAGAATATTATTTAACTTAACAAAAGGGTTAGATACAATAAATATAATCAGGAAGCATTTTTTTCTCTTTAAAAACAAGAACCATTACGCCAAAACTTTAGAGGTAGCGGCGGATAAGCAGCCGTTTTTTCACAAATCCATTTTGTACCCCATTGAACTACCTAGCCCAATTTTAGCTTTCTTTTGCCGTTTTAAAGTCTTAGAATACATACCTTTACAGAAAATAAGTAGGAAAAAAGACCAAATTTATAATTTTTAATGAAAACATCTACTATCTACATTTTTTATTTCCCACAAAGAAATCAAAATATTCCAAATTAAAAAGAACAATAACACGTTATACAGCAATAAAATAGAAACATGAATACTTTAGTTAGTAACAATTTAAAAACTCCTATTGAAGTTTCTGTAGGTATAAAAAAATTTGAAGAACAAAAAGAAATTAATGTTTCCAAAGAATAATAAATAACAAAATAATAGAAATCAATTATAAAATTTGAGTTTCTATGTTAAATATGTATACTTTTATTAAATTCTAAACTACTCTACAACTCTTGTTTGTCTGTTTAGTTTGTAACAATGGATTCATTACTAATTGGATCTTACACCGGATAATCATACACTTTAATGAAGTGACACTTGCAGATAACGATCTCCCCCTTATACCCCATCCCCATGGATACGTTAACGTGGATGATGCTCTGGATACTCTAGATGATCACTTAAATCGAAGGAGAATCCCACCCTTATGAGGTAATGTATACATACCCCATCCCCATACCTCTTACTGGATAAACGAACTAACCAATAAGTTATGACCACGTGAGCAAGCTAAATTGATTACAATTTTTCCTTTGTCATAATATCATGTATATTCCATACCTACCTATTTTGGTAACCATTTAGCATTTAAATAAGGGGGGAGTTTTTAATGCAACCATCTCGTAATCAGTGAGCAAATGACACTTAGAATTCGAATTTCGATCTGAACTTTTGCATGAGTAATCCTTGGTAGGTCTATTTTCCCTAAATCGAACAAAAAGTTGGAAAAGTAACGGCTAGCGGCTCAGCCGTTCAGCCGTTTTTTTCCTATTTTCAGGGTAAATCCATCATCAATTACGTAGGAATCAACTTTTTAAAACATATTTTTGGTTTAATTCATGTTAAATGTTAGCAATAACCAATTTTAAAACTTCTAGTACCAACAGCTACCGTCTAGAACCGTTTGATAGCGTTTTGGAGTAGAAAAGAGTATTATGTTGAGAGAGGTTTCGTGACTAATTTACAATATAGATATCAAACAAATGGCAAAACAGATGAGCCGCCAGCCGCTAGCCGTTACTTTTCCAACTTTTTGTTCGATTTAGGGAAAAAAGATCTACCAAGGATTACTCATGCAAAATTATAGATGGAAATTCGAATTCTAAGTGCCATTTGCTCACTGATTACGAGATGGTTGCATTAAAACCCCCCCCCCTTTCTACAAAAAAATATATATTAGGTAAAATGTCTGTGTGTCTATCTGTCAGAAAATCTTGCCTTCCACTGAACCGATATGGGTTATCCCAAACAATGAATACTCTAGAAAGTAGAAATCTATTCAATCATTTTGGAGAAAGGAATCTCGACCCCAAAGGAGAAATCACCAATCAAAAAACAACATAGGTATAGTTTTATCTTATTTTTTTTGTATAGAAATAAGTAGGAAAAAAACTTAATTCATCACTGTTATTCATTTATAAGGAAACACAAATTTGAAGTTTAATTAAAAATATTATTGTATTACCTAAACTTAATTTATTTGAATGAAATAAAATATTTAAAATACAACTCATATGTCAACAGATTTAAATAATTGCACAGTAATTTCATTTCAGAATTATATTTATTGAGGTACTAAATTATTCTAAGATTTTTTTCTGTAATTTGCAACAAGATATATCATTATTATATATGTTACACCAGAATTTCAGGATCTACTGCAGTTCACGGTAAAATATTGCTGGTAACGCAATTTTCCAAAAATCTATGAATTTTAAGGGCTGCTAGCTGCCAAACGGCTGAACGTACAGATCAAACCCGCACACCATTTTAAGCGGCATAAGAAGGCCTACAAATAATCTGGATTAGCCAAGATCCAATGATGCACAGGGAAAGTTTAACGGAAGAAAAAACGCGTAAAATAGGTCTTTTCGCGCATACCTCATCACTGCGAGATAATTATGCATTATTGATTTATGGCTATTCCTGATTATTTGTAGACCTTCTTATGCCGCTTAAAACAGTGTGTGGGCATGATCTGTACGTTCAGCCGTTTGGCAGCTAGCAGCCTTTAAAATTCATAGATTTTTTTTTGAAAATTGCGTTACCAGCAATATTTTACCGTCAACTGCAGTAGATCCGAATTTCATGTAATCTGATAAACTATTGCTCGCAGCAGGCTAAAATGACAATACCCGTCATCTACCTCCTTTACGCCATCCCCTTCTAGTGGATGAACAAACTGACCAAAGTATGAAATCCATATTAGCAAGCTAAACTGAGGACAATTTTCGCCTGTCCATAAATCAACGTATATCCCATATCCATTTAAACTGATAACATTAACCAAAGCAAAAGCAAGGGGGGGGTGAGGGTTATGCTCATATGATATCAAACTGTTCAAATTCAGTGAGTTGTCAAGAAGATGCTCATTGGTCAACAGAATTACAAACATCATACTTCTATCTTGAATAGCAACAGAGAAAAGATCAAAACCGTAGCTGACATGGCGGACTTTATAATTATAGAGCATCCTCGCCACTAAAAATAAAGAGGCATAGAAAAAGGGGGGGTATTCTCTAAAAGTTACAGAACTATCATGAATATAAACTTGCTCTTTCAAAATAAAAGTTACATATAGTATGTCCAAATTTTAGAGACTATATTTTACAGCAGAATTACAGTACAGTTACACTTAGGTTTAGGTCGCAAAAATGCTGTGAAAAAAAATTGACGAACCCGGCTAAAATAGAGAAAATTCGTTCACTCCGGTAGTTGTTAGGTCCTCTCTGTTGATAAATAGAGAAATATAGAAAGAGAAAAGAGAGATAGGATTGTAAGCTTTGAATAGACAGTTAAGGATTCAGAGAGAGAGAGAGAGAGAGATAAAAGAGAGAGAGAGAGATAAAAGAGAGAGAAAGAGAGAGATAAAAGAGAGAGAAAGAGAGAGAAAGAGAGAGAAAGAGAGAGAAAGAGAGAGAAGGAGAGAGAAAGAGAGAGAAAGAGAGAGAAAGAGAGAGAAAGAGAGAGAAAGAGAGAGAAAGAGAGAGAAAGAGAGAGAAAGAGAGAGAAAGAGAGAGAAAGAGAGAGAAAGAGAGAGAAAGAGAGAGAAAAGAGAGAGAAAAGAGAGAAAGGGAGAGAAAGAGAGAGAAAGAGAGAGAGAGAGGGGGGGTATCTATTTATTAGCTTATATATATATGTGTAAAGATAGATACAATGAATAACAAGAAATTGCGCAACTATAGAAATGACTGTGTGTGTGTGTGTGAGTAATTTTTTCAGAAATAATGCAACTTTAGCAAGTACGCATTAAAAAAATTTTTAAAATAAAGCTTAACTTAAACACATTAAGTCATGAGATGCTTTACTGATAACATTCGTCATTGAAATGACAATGTTAAAGCGATTCTAAGATATGTAATACAAAATGTTGGTATATGGTATCAAATGCGTTGTTCAAGTCAAATTTACACAAATTGCCCTCCGTTCAAAGTTGCCAAATTTAAAGAACCTCATTAGGTACCTATTAATTCCCCAAACTAAAAAAAAAACAAGGAAAAATATATTAAACTAGGATGCAATTTAAAGTAGCAAAATAGCGAAATATTTGGTTAAAACAAGAAAAATGTACTTTTAATTATATTTTAGGGCTAACAAAATATATATTTAATTAAAGAAAGTTTTGATTCATTTGCTAAGTGGTGCTTCATATTATCTCAACAACATTTTGTCAAAACATTTTATTTGTAAGTTGAGTTAATCCATTTTTTCACCTCCCTTTCAAAGGTACTTTAAAGTAGAGAGAGAGAGGACAATGGGCTGTCTATTACAGTAGTCCCCAAAGTTTTATAACAACGTTGTTGGCTTTACAATTTTGGGGACCTCAGTGAATTTTGATTGGCTGATTCATTAAGTTGAGTGTTCAAACGTTTCATCCAATTTCAATCTACAAAATTTGTATTTTTGTGTATCTTCATTGGGAATGTACATGAATTTATCGGTTATTGTCTTTAAATGGATGTTTCCTTCCACGAATTGCATTGTATTTATAAAAGCTATGGAAGATGTGATTTTCTTAACTGTTATTCAAGTTAGAAGGCTGATATTTTACGATAGGAGCTTGACTACTTATAGATGTTGTCATCCTTGTTTTTATTTATTTGAAAATAATAACCTTTTTGGACCAATAGTTAAAAAACGAGAGAGAAATTACACATATCATAAAAAATTTAAAAATCATGGAAAGCTTAACATAAAACAAAACTGGCACATTTGTAAAACCAAATCTAAAGGAAACTGCAACCAAAATATCAAATTTAATATAAAATATTACTTCTCCAAATATGAAGTAAGGTATATAAGCGTAGGTAAGTATTGATGCTATTTATAGTTGATTTTAATCACGTGTCCAATTTTCCTTCAGAATTAGAAGCGAAGCATCTCTATTGGGAAATTTTTTTTTATTTTAGTAGCGAAGTAATTCTATAACTAACTTTCAGTACTGGGGAAAATGTGCATAGACATCCAAGGGTGAGGATAAAGGGGAGTTTACCCCTTAAAACTTTGAAAATTCTCATTAAGAAACACATCAAATTACCGCCCCAAAAGCAATGAAAATAAAAAGCTTGGACGTCCCGGGAAATGTGGTTTACTTGGCTAGTATTTTAGAAATGGCTGTACAAAGCGCGTATACTCGAAAACTTACTTGGCCCGTCGGTCTGTCTGTAATTATTAGGAGGGCATCAATCTTTAAGGAGAGGCCTTAAGGGATATGACAATGGACGAATAACGGATATACCTACCCCTTCTGTTATTTAAGATTATTGGCTGTAAAGTTTGGACACTGCTAGTTTAAAACCAACCAATCTAATTGAATATACTTTTTTTTTCATCCAATGAATAAGATTAAGTAAAGTAAAATTTGGGTACCAGTGAAAAGAACTTATTGTTTAAATACAAAGGTGGCGGGGGGGGGGGGGCGAAAGTGACACTTTTTGAAACCAAAACTAAAAGTCAAAGGAACTCAACTAAAAAAAGAGTTACAGGTCTGACATTTTGCATGGCAGTTGCTTTATAGGTGTACAATATGGAACTGTGAAAAAACGGCGGCGCAACCGCCGAAAACCGCCGAGAAAAGGCAAAAAAAAATTTCGGCGGTTGCGCCGCCGTTTTTTCACAGTTCCATATTGTACCCCTATTATAAAGCAACTGCCATGCAAAATCTCAGACCTGTAACTCTTTTTTTAGTTGAGTTCCTTTGTTGACTTTTAGTTTTGGTTACAAAAAGTGTCACTTTCGCCCCCCCCCCCCCCCTTTTAATTGTCCGCTATTTCTAATAAACATATTTGTTCCTGTTTAATTAAAATGAATGTTCTAAATAACAGAATACATAACCTAAAATTTAATTTTAATTAGGAAATAATTTATTAGTGAAAGAAAAATGAATAAATCTCGTGTTTTTTTAATTTTCATTCAATAATTTTTCTTTTGTTCTGTTGATAAAAATATAAAATTCTAAAATTCTATACAAAAATCACGTTTTTGTAATATTTTGTTTTTGATTAATTCATTTTTTAAATACATTTATAGTGTCTAGTTTCAGGTTCCTATCTTAATTTCTAACCAACATACGAACTTTGATTTTTAGAGAAGCTTTAGTAATAAAAATTCTAATACAAACCATTATTAGTTATTAATCACATCGTATTAAAGACAGCTTTCCGAAGATTTTAAAATGAAAAATTATACGATTAAAACCAGATTGAAGGGTCCAGGCTAACAAACTGGTAATTATCTTATGATTTTTATTTTAATATCCGAGGAAAATTGTCTGTAATACGATACTATTCATGATTTTTCAGTATGACTGAGAACCAATAAATAAAAGAGATAAAACTAATCAAATATAAAACAATAAACCCATATTTAGCAAAATTAGGAATTAACACTAAATAAGGGCGATCCCAAAACAGCTCACCCCTACCTCAAATTCTAGATGAAACCCATCCCAAATAAAAACATAAACTTAATCTCAAAATCCCTCCTCCCCCCCCCCCCCCCCATTTACATTGCTTTGAAGCCAAAATTAAACGGAAAATCCCCCAAAAAAAGGTCCTTTCCAAAGTTGTAAATATATTTATCAGGAACACTTCCACTCTACAATGTTGTATGTCCGTTTGTCTGTTGGTCCGCTTGAGTTACTTGAGTGTGTTATTGCAAACTAATTAGACCTGTGTTCGTTTTTAAAGTACCTCGCTCTCTATAAATTCTTTCACTTTTTAATTAACTATGACAGTATATTTTTTACTTTTAGACACAGATATCTAAATGGAAAGACAATGGCCGATAAAATTATGTATATCCCTAATGATGAAGCACAAAAATACCCCTATCTCTCTGTTTCAGACCAGTATTCACAAACACACACACACTATTGCAGTTTGATGTTCATTTTAATTTTATTAGTTTATTAATCCTGCGCTACATATATACATATTTGTCCTTGTTTATGTATAAATAACAACGGTATTACTGACCTCTTCTTTTAAAAAGTGGGGAGGAGATATAAGGGGGTGGGGTGTAAATGCGGGAAGGAGGGGCAAGTTTAGGAATTACCTTTTTCATAGAGTAATTCTTTTAAGAGGAATTATACAAAAAAAATTACTTGTCATAACGCGAACCGTATGAAAAATAGGTTTGAACCCTCACCTAACAATTAAGTATAAACCCATATGGGTAGAGTATAGAAAAAGGATTTAATCTTAATATAAATGAATCTTTCACTAGAATCTTTTAAGTAATACAAGGGAGAAAGACAGGTTTGTAAATTATATTTGATATAATTACAATAGCTCTAAGAAATATTACTCAGTAAAAGGATAGAATATACTAGGTATATGTGTGTTGTATAATGGGCAAAAAACTGTTGAAATTTGACAGGGAAATATATCATTAAGAAAAAAAGGATTTCTTCAACATTTTCACAACTCTTAAGGATAGTGCAATGGACGAAAAATAAATCTTCTCCAGATTAATTTAAAGAAATTTTGCTTTGTGTACACAAAACATTTTTGGGGACTTGTAGATTGACCAAAACCTTTTTTGTCCTTTTCCCACTTAAATTGTTCTTAAGTATTTTTTTAACAAAGCTTTTCTATGATTAGGGTCGGACCATCCGTCCGTACGTAACGGATAGCCCTTATCGTAAATTTAGGCATGATATAATTGTACTATTAATTTCAAAAAAAAATTATATGATATGATTATCCTTTTCATCTGATTTATGGAATAGTGATTTTTATCATGATTAGGCACACTGAGCGAAGCATTTCTATAAAGTAGGTATGCCAGTGCAGTGTTAAGTATATTGTATGTATGTAATTTTAAGGTATTGTTAAATATTGAATGCATTGCTAATTTATTTTCATGAAAACTTCTCCCTGTCCCCAAACAAATGGGAGGGTAGTCTGAACTCGTCAAACTGGCGCCAGTGCGTCCCCCTGACTCACCCCCCCCCCCTTCCCACAATTTTGTCCTTTTTCTATCCCCCCCTGTTAATATTATCTTTCCGTTTCTTCAGTCCAAGTTTTCAATATATTTTGAGGATTAAATTAATTAAGAAATTAATATATGTTGTTGTTTAAAATTCTTTTTAACAGCTACACCCAGGGATATAAAGGTATAAGACAACAGGTGATAAGTTGATGTAAATCCCCAATGATGATACAAATAATTACCCCTTACGTAGATTAGAGTTAGAGGACGAAACGTGGATATTAAACTTAATGAACCAACCAATCAAAATTCACTGAAAGTCCCCAAATTTTTTAAGCCAATGATTAAGAAAAAAATTTATAAAACTTTGAGAACTATTATAATGAACAGCCCAATGTCCCCTCCCTCACTGGCTACAGCGATCAAGTTTTAATTTTATGATTAATAACCAAGTTTTTCTATATATCGGGTCGAACTGTTTGTCTGTCCGAATAATATAGAGGTTCATTTAGGCTTATGTAAATCTTGCGATACCACATTACCTTACTAGCGGCTACGCCCCTAGAAGCCTCTAGGGGCACTTAAGGTAGGAGGAAGAAAAGTCGATCTCATCCCATTTTAAATTTATGTTCAAAAGAGTAGAAAAAAATATTTTTTTGGGGGGGAGGGGATGAAGACACCCTCCCCAAAAATAGTTTAAAACCATCCCAGGACCTATAAGAAGCTTCATTGTAAAGGAGAACAATATCGGTTCAGCGGTTAGCGAGATCCTTCGGGATAGACAAAAAACACTTACTACTTTATATATTAGGATAGGATATGATGATTCTTGAAATATCAAGGTATAATTTTTAAAGCGTAGCAACTCTATTCAAATTAGGTACCAAATACCTTTCATGTAAGTTATACCTAAACTTTTTACTATATTTCATTACATGATAAAATTATCCTATTACCTGTATTTACTGATTGTTGCCGAGTTATGCTTTTATGAATTTTGTCATCTTTGTTTTCATCTGTTTTAATAATGTTATCAACGAAAGAGGATGTATTTTGATATGATTCATTTAACTAACTGATTAACGCCAATTTTCATATATTAATAGATAATTCTATATGATTTTTTCAATGGTGACAGAATACAAAATTATAAAAAAAAATCGGATCTACTGCAGTTTACGGTAAAATATTGCTGGTAACGAATATTTCAAAAAATCTATGAACTTTAAAGGCTGCCAACTGCCAAACGGCTGAACGTACAGATCATGCCCGCGCACTGTTATAAGCGGCATAAGAAGGCCTACAAATAATCTGGAATAGCCATAAATCAGTAATGCATAGGTAAGTATCCCGCATTGCAGAGAAATGCGCGAAAAAGACCTATCTTACGCGTTTTTTCTTCAGTGAAGCTTTCCCTGTGCATCATTGGATCTTGGCTATTCCAGATTATTTGTAGGCCTTCTTATGCTGCTTAAAATGGTGTGCGGGTATGATCTGTACGTTCAGCCGTTTGGCAGCTAGCTATATTCATAGATTTTTGAAAATATTCGTTACCAGCAATATTTTACCGTGAACTGCAGAAGATCCAAAAAATCTGATGAATAGAAATATAATATTACCTATTAGATCAATATTTTGTTGGAATAGATAAATAAATATTCCAAAAAAAAATAATATATATCATTTATATATTAGAAAAAAGCTATGGGTTTTCCTGTAAAACCTGTAAAAGACTAAAGCTTCCCTTCAAAGCAACCTCAAATATGCCGTAGTTTTAGACAGACGGATAGACAGTAAACTAAGAGTATCAGCGCTACTCATAAAAAGTGGCAGACAGATATTGAAAGTAGACTAGGTACTCTAGACAGACATCATTTTAATTTAACCAAAGAAAAAGACATTAATTCTAGGGAAAAAATATAAAATGTAAAAAAAACTTAATTCTAATATATAAAGTAAGGTTTTTCTGTATAAAGCTTAAGATTTAGGTAAATAACTACTTACTGAACCGATTGACCTTCCATTTTATTGAAGCTTCACATAGGTTATGGGATGGATTTAGGCTATTCTAATTTTTAGATTTAAGTCTTGGCATGTTTTTAGACTATTTTTTATCTTGAATTCAGAACCTCTGGATTCTAGGGGCGTTACCACTAGTGTTTTAAAATATTTTACATCCAAAGAAAACTAAATTACATCTAATTTTTGTCATTTAAAAATGATATTGCTACTATACCTAAAATTTTATAATAGTAGGTCGGTATCATACAACAACTTGTATAGGTATAAAAGATGCAATGTGTCTTATTAATGATAATTTTTGAATGGCAGGAAAGTTAGATACCTCGCATAATTATTCCTATCCTAAATCTACGCAATCCAATGAAACTGTATAGGTACGTTTTTATTAATCTATTTCCATTGCCTGACTAAATCAAATAAAAGGGAATCATACAAAAATAAAGAAATTGTCTAACACCTTTTTAGAAGCGAAGCTTTTAATAATGAGGACGTGTCTGTTCGTCTATATTTATGTATGTTAGAATCTTGGAGACTATCATACATAATAACTAACATTTATTTAATCTTTAATCTTCATCTGTCCAGTTCTATTCAATATTTTGTCCACTTTTTTGTCAAAAATAAACATAAGCAACCATTTTAAGTGGTCAACAAACACTAAAAAATTTCTTCTAAACCTAATGCTAAAGTCAAATTGTCACAATAATATGACAGTATAGTAGAAGACAGGCAAATACTGTAAGTGTCAGTGATAGTAATGTATCAAAAGACCTAAGAAACAGCTGTCAGACCAGACAAGGGTTTGTCTAATAAAAGGATATACAGACAGAAAAAAAAGAGAGGGGGGATACGAATTTAGGGGGGTGGGAAGGGGGCAGATTGTCTAACAATATGTCTGGCTCCTCCCCACCCCCATCCAACGTAATAATATTTAGGTAAAGGATTCACCCTTAAAACAAATTTTGTTAGGTGACTAAAAATACCCAAAAAATATACATAAAAAAAAAGAAAATAGGTATTCAAAATTAATTTGAGGGGGTTGATTTAACCTCCCAAGATAAATAACAAATACATTGTAATGACCAACAGCATAATTCCTCTAAACACAAAATAAGGTACTAAGATAAAAAAATATAAAACATTAAACTTCCCAAGATTATAGAGACAACAAAAAAGAAAACCAAGGAGAAATCGCCCAAAGAAAAAATAACATCAACCTATTCCCCCACCAAGATAGTTCATAATAACGCATTTTAAAAAATTTAAATAACATACCTACCATCCTATTATACAAAAATATCAAAGTATACATATAAAACGTATTTTTTGAGTCACCTACATCTTAAGTATGCTATACAAATAGGGCAAAAAGGACAGAAAAGGGGTAAAAATGAAAGGGGTATTAAAGACATAAGACGCCCAATACTAAAAGGCAGACAATCTTTCATTCTTTGACACAATGTTCTTTTCCAAGTGTGTAGATTTTATGGATAGAAATCAAGATAGTTAAACAGACAGACAAACATCAAGTTGATCGACATAAAAAAAGTAGCTGGTATATCAATCTAAACAGACCTTAAAAGAATCAAACTATTTTGGAGGTCTTATGACACACAGACAGAAAGACATAACAACTTTTTTCTTTAACTAGTATAAAACAATAAACAAGGATGACAACATCCATGGAAAGTTAAAAATAAACCAATATCTTTTTTTTTAAAGATGAACATAAGGACGTTAAATGCAACATAAAGAGTAGCTTCGCACCAGAGAAAAGGATATACTTTTAAAAATGATAAGAAAATGGAAAAATGATAAAAAAATACTAATATTTACTTTAATTTGAAGATAATAAGTGTAATAGGATGATGTCATTTTATTAAGAGAGCAGCTATTCGATAACTATGGTACATACGTGTTCAATCCGTTCTTGATAAAAAAAAGAGGAGGGTTAGGGGGGGGGGGGGTTGACACTTTTGCGTAAACAGGGAATATAAGGAAGCTACATCCCAATCTTTCTGCCAAAAAAACTATCCTCTCACACCTAAAACAAAGAAAATGCTCCCTGTTTAAGCAAAAGTTTCAGAACTCCACCCCTACCCCTTTTACATCCATATTATTTGCAAATCTTAATAAAACATAACATAAATTAAATTAAATTGAATCCATTTTGGCATACTGTATAACACTTTACTATCCTTTCTTATTATTGCTGAAAAACTTGTGAACATTTAATTGTCCTTGTATTAGACTATGATTTGAACCTAACTACTCGTTTCATTGTTTGTTTTATATTTTAATTGCTAAAGATAAGTTTCAAAGTAGATTTTTCTGATTTTTTAATAAATTAAGGTGGATAGGTCAATGATAGATTGATTTATTTTTAACCATTTCCAAAGTGTATTTAATGAGTTTAGGTACTTTAAGTAGGTAGTGATGTTTTTTTTAGTAAGTAGAATATATGGTTCATGGAAAGAAAAGGAAGTTGCAGGTTTCATCGTATTTTCACAGTAGCTTTTAAAGGGCTAATTTAGGTTAGGTTAAGTAAGTGTTAATGATTGCCCCGCAGGACTAGAGCCCCCCGCAGGGGCTAGAGATAGGAGAAAAGCTACTATGAAAATACGACGAAACCCGCAACTTCGTTTTCTTTCCATGATCCGAACAGATTAATAAAATTATTGAAAGAAAATTATTTTTGCACGGCATGGTAAAAATAAGTTTCAAGATAACATATATAATTTACAAAATTTGAATAGAAATAATAACTAGGCATCAATAAAATAGTCTTCATGATGTTTTTTTTGTGAAAATAGTACGGGCATTTTAGTTGCATATAACACAAGAATATGATTTGTTTTTAATATTACATGGTAAAAATTCTAATATTTGCCTTTTAAATGGAGTTTTATATGAAACAGAAAAAAAAATATAACAATTGCTGATTTTATATTCAAGTGCATTTCGTGTACAGTTCTCCTGGGACGGGAGGTTGGTGGAACTCTCACCAAAATAGGTATAAACTATAAACATAGACTTATGAAAAGCTACATTGTAAAGGAGAACCATATCGGTTCAGTGGTTTGCAAGATCTATCGATGCCACACATCCTGTTACTTTTATGTAAGGATAACTTACCCAGACATTAGTAGACAAAAGTTCACCAAATAAATAATTCACAAAAAAAATGTCACTTTTTTTAGATTCTATATCAGAACACTATCTTTAATAACAGCTATGCTAACACTATTCTTTATATATCACTAATAATAATAACTATTATTATTTTTAACAAAATATCTTTATAACTATTATATATTTATTATATTATTTTACTAATATACAGACAGACTTGTCTCTAGCTGTCTGCTTTATTTGTTACTTGTTCACTTTGACTTACACATACACTAAGCGATTTACAGGGATGCCGAAACTTTTATATTAATTTTCCCTTATTTTATCTAAAAAAAATTCCCCAACTTTTTTCCCTAACAATTTGGAAATGAAAAAAATTAAGATTTTTAACAATTAGTTGCAGACACTACTCTTTGTATGAAACCTGAAAAATGTTGAACTAAGATTTTAGGGAAATATAAGTTTTAAAATTTGGCTGTCTGTATTACTGATTCACTAATAGGAAACAAGAAGAGAGAGAGAGAGAAAAGAAGGAGGCGTGAGTAAACAACTTATGATTGAAAAGGGAAGAGAGAAGGGATACGGGATTGCCCACTCTCGATCAAGGAGGAAAGGGGGAAGAATGAATAGAAATGATGAAGGCACCACCTTTACTTACACACAAACACACACGCTATTACTCACGAACACACACAAACGCACCACAATTGCAGACTCTAGGGTGGCTCAACTGTTTCAACAAGTAAATGGAAATATACTTATTGAAAATCGTCAAGAAATTAAAGATGAAAAATACTTTAAGAGTTTTAAATAAGAACTGCATTTTAGTTCCCCATAAATGTATTTTTATGAAACTGTTTTTGTTGTATGTTATCTGCGTGAACAGATGGTGTATGGCTAGCTGTTTAGCAGCTTTCTCCATTCAAAGTTTTTGTCAAAATATTGACCTTGTAAATTGGGTTTAATCACTGATTAATAATCAGTTTATATTTTTAAGTTCAAATACTAAAGCAAAAAACATTTTAAGGCATAATTTATCAAAAACTGTACAAAAAAAATTCCTGATAAAAATCCTGTAATCAATAAATAAATTGATATATTAATGATTAATTTCTGTGAAGAGTAAGTAAACTATATGAATACTTTTGTTCCATTTAAAAAGAATATCAGGTTGAAATATTTTAGAAAGTTGATTTATGAATTATGACATCTCATGAAGTAATTTACACTACGCAATTTAAATAGATAGAAAAATAGAATAGGAAACACCAAGGACCTCAAAGGATTTGACAATGGATAATCAAAGGAAGCCTGCAGGAAATACACTGCTCTAACTGCAGAAAGATTGTCACAAATAGACCAAATACCATAAATTTAAAGCCTTCAGTTATAGTCCATTTTGTGGCGATGCCCTTTAAGGGGCGTTTCTTTGTATTTTCATATTGTTTTTTTCCTATTTCTAGGTCCTGCGGGGGTCTTTAACCCTGCGAGGCCAATTGTCTATCCCTGAAGGGCAATCACCTAACCAAATATAACCTAACCTAACTTTAAATAACCTATCAAAGGCCATTGTTAAAATATGATAAAATGCCCCTTAAGAGGCGTTGCCATGAAAGAGACTACCTGAAATTTCACATTTAGATTTTATTAGCCAAATTATATAAACAATGTTACTTTGAACAACCCAATCATGATTAAATCTTACTTCTCAAAGTTTTTGAGTTAAGAAATGGCAAAACTAAATTAAAAACTATTAATAACAGCATGATTTTCAGTCTCTTTTTTCAGTTTAAATCATGTTTAAATCTTACTCATAGAGAAAAAAATACAAGAGAGGAATCAAAGCAACTAGAAGACGAAAATAGGCAATGGGCCCAGGGGCCTAATTAGCGCTGTTGCCGCGCTAAATTTTATTGCTATTCCACCACTTTTCAAATGGGAGGATTACAAAATTAATATGTAAAGTTTTAATAATTAGAATATAATATTTAAATTTAAAATAAAAAGAAAATTTTGTTATTAAATATAAAAAATACTAAAATAACAACATCTAAAATAATATTTTTTTTACTTTTTAGTTACTTTTAGATATTGTTGTTTCAATGTTTTAATTAAAAATTACAAAGAATTTATTTTTATTAAAAAAATTTGTGCATGAAAGATGAATCCTTTCATTTCTAAAAAGGGGTAAATTTTTTTCATAATAAACATTCAGCTGATTCTGACCGCCCACGGCTGTTTGCTAAATATCGCTTTTCTTTTTATTCACATTATTATCTATGATTGACATACAAAAAGCCCTGGGTGGCTTTTGATTTTCGTCTGCTAAATTTTCTTTAAAAATTCAGGGATGGGGAAGTAGTATTTTACCATGAAAAGGAGTATTCATCCTCTTATCCTTTTTCCTTATGATCTTACTTCTCAAAGTTTTTGAGTTAAGAAATGGCAAAACTAAATTATAAACTATTAATAACATGCAGCATGATTTTCAGTCTCTTGTCCACTACCTCACTGGGGCTGTTATTTTAGAGGTAGGCTGAAATTCTATCCCTCTAAAATTGACAATCATTACTTTGGCCATTACGCTACATTCCTGTTCATTTTTTGTTCAGAACAAGTCTAAAACAAAAATTGAGTTATATACATTTTTAAAAAGGAAAGAATAGAATGATGAAACTGAAATTTAACTAAATATTTCAACTAATGTTTATTTTGGAATGCCTAAACATATACAAAATATAATTTTATGAATTTTAAAATACTAATAATGATAAAGTAAATTATCTAAAATCATGAGAAGATTATGGTGATATTTTATTCGTGAAAAGAAAAAGAAGTCATCCACCCTACCTAAAAGTTACTAAAGGAGAAGTATATATTTAAGTGCAAAGATTTCTTGTCAAAAGGGGAAGGAAAATAGAGGTGTACCCTCTGTCCGGGGAATTCAGTTCGGAGATTTTCCAACAACAAATATAGAAAGTTTAGATCCTCAATTCTTCAATTGAACCAATAGGAAAAATAGCGTGAAAAAACCGATGACATGAAATGAAATAAAATTAACACTAATTTTTAAATTCATTCTTTAGGAAATTCCGCGATGAAAAGTTGAATTTTATGGGATAAAGCTTTCTCTTGTAAAATGATTTTTCAAAAATTTCGTCCGTCGTATTTTGATATTAAATCATTTGTGACAAAAAAATTAAATAAATTTTGTCCACAAAAGAATCCTTTATTTGGACCGGTCGTATTGTTTCTAATTAAGCATCTAGAGTAGTATTTCTATTTACTGGGGGCTGTGGAAACTAGGGGAGAGGAGGGAGAAAGAGCTAGGGCATCCCCCAGTCGCGTCCGACTGAATTTCTTCAGAACAATTTTTATAAAACTTCAGAACACAAACAAAACTCAAAGGTTTCGTGATTTTAAATGAATGAAATATATCTTATTCATTTTTAATTTAGATTATATATTTACATTTAATTGAATTTCTTTTTTATTCATTGTAATTTAATTTAGTAATTTCTTTCTTAATATTTAATATCATTCATGGTAGACTTTTGTTTTTATGATATCACTAAGCAAAGCTTTTCTATAACTAGAAAAAGTATGTGATTAAATCTTAATACTAACTCAATTTAATAGCCTTGCAGTCATAATTTTTACTTTCCGAATAAATATGGTTAATTTCTTAAGTACTTACTGACCTCCTGAGATATTCATAAAGCTTTCCTGAAATCTTTAGCTTCAGACAGAAAACTTTATAAGTTTCCTATCGAGTTAGTGTCATAACAGATATATTATTACTTGGATCTTACACCAGATTTTCATGTTTTCTAATAAAGTGAAACACGCAGCGGGCTAAAATAACGATAAACCACACCCTTCCCATACCCTGTTCTCAGCCCTATTACTGGTTGAACGAACTGACCAATTAGTAAGTTTCATGATAGCAAGCTAAATTGTCTACAATTTTCATAATATCCACGTATGTATATTCTACATGCATTATATATACTGTCACTAGCGGCTTCGCCCCTAGCCTCTGGTAAGGGGTGTCAACCCTCCTATATAAATAGAATTTGTTAAAAAAAAAAGGCACTAGTACAGCCTACCCAAAAAAAGAGTTTGGGGGATTTTTTGGGGGGGAGTTGGGGGTGTCCCAATCCCCAAGAAAATAGCATAAAACCACCACAAGACCAGTAAATATATTCCCTGAAGAGTAGAATCCAATTGGTTCAGTGGTTACCGATATCTTAAGGGACAGACGGTCGGACAGACAGACAGACATCGTTCTACTTTGTATTATAGATTAATATAATACTCCCTGGCCCCCTTACCGTAGTCTTACTTAACTTTAATCTTGAAACATGTCTCCCCAAATCTAACCCTACAGGGCTTATCCCTGACTAATATACCAAACCCTGCGAAGCTACCTCCATCCCTACATTACCTAACCTAAATTAGTTGATAAGAGTGTATAATCATTAGTGACTGTAGCATATATTTGCTAGCTTTAACATAAAATGGAAAATTTGTATGTCATAGTTAAAATGATATAATTTATACTAGGGTTGGCAATCCGCCCAATTTTTGGGCCAGATTCGGATTTTTACAAAAATCCGCTCCAAAAATAGCAGAATAATCCGTGGATTGCGGATTCTTTTTTTTTTTGCGGATTACGGATTTTCGGATTGTGGATTGCGGATTCTAGCTATGTTTTTAATTGTCTTTTTATAAATAAAAAATTCTACCATTTTAAACCATTACTTAACCTAACCTAACCTAAAATAAGCAAGAAAAGCTATTGAGAAAATAAAATACAAAAAAAACTTTGGATGCAGCCCACCATTTTACTTGTAGTTAAGGAACAATAAATTAAATACTTTTTGGTTTTTGTGTGCCACATTTTCAATTAAAAAATTTAAGTGCCACAAAACTTTTCAGCCATCCTCAGCCTCAGCCACTTCCATCACTATAAGCCTCAGCCACGTCAGCCGCAGCCGCAAACTAGGATTCAGCCGCAGCCGCAGCTGCGCGGCTGATAGCGCGGCTTCCGAACCCTGCACAAAAGTCATAAAAATTAACAATCCGAATCCGCAGCTTAAAATGCGGATTCTTATTATGAGTTCAAAAAATGGTCGGATTTCGGATTGCCAGCCCTAATTTATACTACATATATCACATTGATAATTCATTTCTTTAATGATTGCTCTTTAACTTATTTATATCTGTCTGTTCTTACCATTTTATGGGAAATCTATTAAAAGGCTAATTTGTTTCTGAAAAAAAAACAAGGAAAAGAGGTGACATTAGGCTATAATTAACTGAGTTATTTAAGCAAACAAAATTTAGCATAAATGGATATTTAAATCCCAAGGTATTAAATGATCGAGCGTTAGCTCATCATTTAATACCGAGGTTAGTTCAAATCTCAAGTATTGTCCAAACGTTTCAACAAACTAATCGACAGTAGGACTAATTTGGTTTATAAATTAATTGGCTTCAGTTTATTATGTAAATATTAGCGAGATCAATAAGTAAAGTTTTTCTTTATTAAATGTATGGCTTATAAAATTTATACGGACATGAAAGAATTGTAAGGTCGTTAAGAAAATAATGATAGTTGTTTATTGGGTGGCTTTTGGCGAATCATTTAAAGATGCAGCTACTCTATAAGTAATAATATTAGGCCTGTACATATGGTCATTTTGATTGGTGCTTTTCCTCACAGTTTCAGTCGAGCACTGGAATCCACCCCCTCCATATTTTCCATAATATGAAAATATTAAAAAAATATTAGTTTTGTTATTATGCCATTGCCTAATCCCTGTGGGGCCTATAATAAAGGTTGTCTCATGGTGCGGGACTACCCAGTTCCCTAAATACCTAACCTAACCTAACCTGACCTAATGTAATTAACAAACAAACGAAAAACTAACCTCTCCTCTTATTTTTATTTTTTCAAAGGGGGGGGGGGGCGTAGATATCGATACCACAAAGAAAATAATATCAAGTTAGAACAATATGCATAAAAGCTAAGATATAAATCTTAAAAAAACATGCCTATATATTCAAATACTTTAAATTATGACCCTAGGGGCACTTGAATGGGGTGGTGGGGTCATATTCGATCCCCAATTTCTAATTTTAGTTTTAAAAAGAAAAATTCAAAAAAATTAGACGGTTACTTTTTTTATATAACGGTTTCTTTTGGGAGGGTGGTAGTACCTCCTAGGAACTATGAGAAGCTGTATTGCAAAGGAGAACCAAATCGGTCCAGTGGTTACCGATATCCTGTGGTTCAGACAGACAGACTGTTAATTTTATACAATGATATTCTCTTTATTTATTTATTGTTCCTGATATTACAATCAATACAATATTTTTCAAATATTCCAGTCACAAGAATGGCGCAAGTAACAGTAAATTTCTTCGTGAACTTAAATTATGTATGCTACATTTTTCTTGTTTTTTTTTATTGTAAATTGTAACTATGTTTGATTTTCTCAAAGGAATATAAGTGTTATGTCAAAAAAAGAATTTTATATTTTATATTTGAAAAATATTGATTACAAGTTATGCTTTAAAGCATTATGGAAATATGATAAATTTTCAATTGAAAACATCTGTTTTAATTTTATAAGTATTAGCTGCCACGGTCCTTGAACCTATGCTCTGTTTTCGAAGGCTTAGGAAAGCATAAAAAAGCCCAAAATCACTCAAAAACTTTTATCTATAAAATAAAAAGAATAAAACCACCCTGGGACCCTTTAGAAGCTACCCTAAAATGGAGAACTCAACAGTTTATTAGTTATCGAAATCTTAAGCTATAGACAACAAAAACCTTACTATTTTTATGCAATAGGATATATGTCTACTTTATAAAACTATTTCACAGTGACCCCTGAAATAGTGGGACTATATTTTTGTTATATAAAAATTAAAGGCTTTACATTTCTCGCGTGTTGACAAAGTGAATTGAAGGAATGATTTGCTCAAAAAATGTTACAAAACCTTTATTGGTGATTTTTAATTTTCATTTCCAACGAATATGATCATGGAATTTTCTTTAAATTCTTTCCGATGAAAACGAATTTGATTTAAATGGATAGAATTTATTATTTTAGCTTTAGAAAAGTACAAAATCTAGAAAATTTTGAGTTTCAGACAGCTAAGAAATCATGAGAAATAACCAGGAAGGGAGGGGACATTGGACTGCAAATTATACTGATACAAAACATTTTATGCTCTCTCATTAGTTGGCTTTTATTAAATCTTGAATAATTGGTTCAAACCAAAAGTATCCAAAGTTTTCAACAATTAATGTTAATCTATAGAAAATGTAACTTTATTTTCAGTATGGCTTCGAAACCGGTTAATATCCACTGGATTAAAACTGTTTGTCCATACTGAAAAATCATGTATAGCATCGTATTACAGACAATTTTCCATGAACTTCAAAATAAAATCAAAACTAGTTTTGATAGCCTAAAACTCGGGTCTAAAAATCTGGGTTTAATGTTAAATATATTTTTTAAAAATATTTTCGGAAAGCTGTCTAAATAGCTAATAACCATTATAATCATACGGGATGTATACCAATTTAAGGTCTATTATCCTACCCCTTACCATTCCCTAGAAATAACGTACAACAATATTGAGATTACTGTTTTAGATAAAGATATTATTCAGCTAAAACTACTGCAAACAATGATAACAACACCTACAAAAGAGAAGCTCAAAATCAAAAGGTACGACAAACGAACATCAAACACTTGTATATTGTCAGAGCTTAATAAGTATAATCCTATCATATTAAGTAGTAAGCTTTCTTTTGTCTGTAACGAAGGATCTCTCTAACTGCTGATCCGATATGGTTCTCCTTTAATGTAAAGCTTCTTATAGGTCCTGATATGTTTTATGCTATTTTATTTGTATGTATAAACTGGATAGGGTTTTAAGCTATTTTTCTGCACTTCCATATCCTATCTAATATAGAGTCTCTATATAGTGCATCTAAGGGCGAAGTCTTTAGTATTAACACATTTTTAATATTGATCATTTTTTGACTTGATATAGGATCAGTCCCTGGATATCGCTTGTAATATCAAAACTTGTTGTCCTTATTAATTCTTATTCCGAAAATCAGATGAATAGAATGATCATATCAATAAAACAAGGATGGCAACATCCAAAACATCGAAGCTTTGAAACGGTAGAACAAACTAACACGAACAATTATTTAGTGTCCGACCTCAATAATCAGAATATTAATTTAATTGTGTAAGCATAATTTGTATAAATTGCGTAAATACTGGATTCTGTTTAAGGGCATGCCTACATTTTTATTAAGATATTGTGCTTTATTGTCATAGGAATAATTGTCCCAAACAGTCATATGAAATAATATATCATACAAAAAAATATTGTCAGAAAAAAAGGTAAAAATCATCAGCATGTTTTAGTGATCTTACTGTCTTTTTGATCATTGTACCTTACTCTTCATGCAAAGTTTGAAATCAACAGGACAATTCTACTTCGGTACTTTATTACTAGACTTACAGAGAAGTTTGTAACTAATTGAAAAAATCATACTCCTACTATTTCAATCGATCAAATATTTCTTTAGAAACTTATTTCTCATGAAAGAATTTGTTATTAAGTTATTATTTTGTTTCTATCCAGTATCTATAGAACAAGGATGATAACATACATAAAAGCGAGGCTTAAAAATCAGTCAATAGTTAGAACGAACATTAACAATTGTAGAATTGCTGCATTTCTAAAGGCATTACAATATGTAGAAATGTTTTTGTTGTCATTTAAGGTCTTATATTGATTAAGCTATCCCTTTCCAGACGTTTCATTTATATCTCGTACAGTTTAAAGCTATTTTAGCAGGAGGGTATGTGCGCAGTCTCTTTTACTGTTAATGAGACAGATTTTTATAACATTTTACCTTGTTGTAATAGGAACAAGTATTCATAAAATCAGATGTATAGGATAACAATATTACATAAAAAAATTTGTGAAAAAGGTAAAAAAAAATGTTTTCAATGGAAGTAATCACATTCTGGTAACGATTATAGAGTTGCTACGTTTTCTTAATCGTACCTTTATATTACGGGAATCACCATGCTAGGTCTAAATTGATAGGACAATTCTAACATGCCTGTAGTAACGATAAGAGCTAACCTTTAATGATGTATAAAGGGACAGGCGGACCCTTATTATAGAAAAGCTCCTCTTTTAGGAATTGCTACTAGTAACTAACTACATTACAGAAATCCATATAACAATTCTTAGATTACAATCGGCTTTCCGACTGACGGAAACCCTTGCAGGTTTAAAAACCTTCATATGTTTAATTAGAATCTTTTGCCTTAAAATTCAAAATCGATTCTAAGACTCTAATAATTAGAGTATTTCAAATAAATCTATAATACAAAGTAGCTTGATGTCTGTCTGTCTGTCCGTCTGTCCCTTAAGATCTCGGTAACCACTGAACCGATCGGATTCTACTCTTCAGGCAATACTGGTCATGGGGTGGTTTTAGGCTGTTTCTTCAAAACTCCCCCCACCCCTTTTTTACGAATTTTGCGAATTCGTTATTTAATCGCAAATTTGCGATCCAATTGCATTTTTTCCTACTGGGTATGTGCGAAAATTTGCGATCCATTCGCATTTTTTTTCTGCTGGGTAAGTAATAGAAGATGTAATTATACCTCTTGGGGCGAAACCACTAGTTTTATAAAAAGTCCTTAGGGAGAATGAAGTCGAGATTTTTATCTTTTAAAAGAATAAGAATTTTTTTTTTTTTGGGGGGGGGGCGGTTAAATTTTCTTCGGACGATTTCCATTGATAGGGTGGAGATAACCTCCACCAAAATGGTTATTAACCTTTCCTAGACATATAAAAAGCTTTACTGCACATATCTGTTCAGCGGTAAGCGAGATCCTTCGCTACAGATAAAAAATCTACTAATTTAAATAATAGTTAAGAACAAATTATTAGTCCCTTTTTATGCCAAAGAAAGATTTAAAGATAAAATCATCCTCAAAATGATTTTTAAGTACGACGACATTACGAATATTCTGAATTTTTAAAGAATTGGATTAATTTGTGTAGTTTGACTTCAACAAAACATGAGATAAAATGTTAAAATATTACTTTTAAAACTAAAGCTTTTTACATAATTAGGGCCTGTACGTCCGTCTGTACGTAATAGATAGCTCTTATAATGTTAGAATATCCTTTCAATATTCATACATGATTTTCAGTATGGCTGAGAAACATTTCCCATCGGTTTCGAAGCCATACTGCAAATAAATATCATCAATTTCGAATTTTCTTTTATGCAAAACTCAATATTTTTTTCTGCCATAACGTATTATTTATTTTTGTATAATATTTAAGAAAAGGATAAGTAAATGATAGAATAATTAGTGATAATGGAAGGGGGCAGGGGTAAAAACTTAAATAAAAAGGAAAAAATATCTTATAAATTTATATAACTAACCCCTAATTGTTAGATAAATTTTATCAATTTAAATAAGAGAAATATTTGTATTAAACATATATTGGCATATCTCTGGATGTTATGATACTGACCATGAAATTGTTGACCATTTATTTCTCTTACATTGACCTATCCCTTTATGCCTGGATGTTATGATACTGACCATGAAATTGTTGACCATTTATTTCTCTTACATTGTCCTATCCCTTTATGTCTGGATGTTATGATATTGACTATGAAATTGTTGACCATTTATTTCTCTTACATTGACCTATCCCTTTATGCCTGGATGTTATGATACTGACCATGAAATTGTTGACCATTTATTTCTCTTACATTGTCCTATCCCTTTATGTCTGGATGTTATGATATTGACTATGAAATTGTTGCCCATTTATTTCTCTTACATTGACCTATCCCTTTATGCCTGGATGTTATGATACTGACCATGAAATTGTTGACCATTTATTTCTCTTACATTGTCCTATCCCTTTATGTCTGGATGTTATGATATTGACTATGAAATTGTTGACCATTTATTTCTCTTACATTGACCTATCCCTTTATGCCTGGATGTTATGATACTGACCATGAAATTGTTGACCATTTATTTCTCTTACATTGTCCTATCCCTTTATGTCTGGATGTTATGATATTGACTATGAAATTGTTGCCCATTTATTTCTCTTACATTGACCTATCCCTTTATGCCTGGATGTTATGATACTGACTATGAAATTGTTGACCATTTATTTCTCTTCTATTGTCCTATCCCTTTATACCTGGATGTTATGATACTGACTATGAAATTGTTGACCATTTATTTCTCTTCTATTGTCCTATCCCTTTATACCTGGATGTCATGATACTGACTATGAAATTGTTGACCATTTATTTCTCTTCCAATGTCCTATCCCTTTATACCTGGATGTTATGATACTGACCATGAAATTGTTGACCATTTATTTCTCTTCCATTGTCCTATCCCTTTATACCTGGATGTTATGATATTGACTATGAAATTGTTGATCATTTATTTCTCTTACTGACCGTGAAATTGTTGACCATTTATTTGACCAAGCTGAAACTTTAATATCATATTCATAGTAGCTTCAAAATTAGATTAAATTTATATAATTTTTGACGTGCCCCTAGCATCTAAGGGCTTAGTTTTGGAAGGGAAATTAATAAGTGGTTAGAGTAGCTTAAAACCACGAAAAAAATCTAAAAATGAAAAAGCCTGAAATATGCTTAGAACACATGACAAGCCTTCTAAAAATGGAGAGCTTAATTTGTTAAATACGTAAAAAAAACTAACTATTTTGTGTAATAGAATTAGCCGCTGCATCCCTATCATCTAAAGTATCTGTATTCAAAGAGTTAACTAAGAAGGGTAACATAAAATAGGTAAAACCAAACAAAGGCTTTATCAAAAATAGATTAGGCTAAAACAATCTTAGGACCTATGTGAAGCTTCCCAAAAAGTAATACTCAATTAGTTTTTTAGTTTTAAATTTTTAGAAGTTGTACACTTATTGCTTTTTAGAAAGGGTATAAATCTATAGTACATACAGATAACTACCTCCCTCCCTTTTTCTATGACCTTTTTCGTCTGCTACCAAATTGTTTTCTGATACTTGGCTGTGTTTATACACACCACACCATTGGTTGTTTTCAATTGAGAGTCGGCACAAGGACAGGAAGATAGGGAGATACAGTTATTTGACCCTTCCTCCCTCTAGTATTTTACTCTAATATTTAAAAAAAGATTTGCTTTCTATCTTAAATAGCAATGGAGAAAATCACATTTTCACCACAGAGTTACGGACAGATGGATGGATATGCAAATCAAATTATAGAGTAGCTTCGCAACTAGCAGAGTGAATAAAAAACTAGCTTTGCTACTAATGAAATAATTGATATAATTGTTGATAATTAATATTAATATCCGCTGGATTAGAACAGGTTTTCGGCCGTACTGAAAGAATTATGTATAGCATCGTATTACAGACAATTTCCCACGAATATTAAAATAAAGATCATATATTAAAACCAGTTTTGTTAGACCGGGCCCTTCGCCAATCTGGGAAATACTTCTTGTTTAAACCTTATAATTATTTATTTTAACGTACGTGGAAAGCTGTTTATATTACGCTGCAATAAATAACTATTTTTCCACTCAAATAAATTTTTGTTAAAATTTAACTGTGATTTGGATTATTAAAAGAACCAGCTAAAGTTTTATCTTTCGCCTACAACCACCAGCTTCTGAAACTCAAGAATAATGGAGAAGGATTTAAAAAGATTTTTAAAGGCGAATTCTCGGACAATAAGGCACAAATTTTTAAGCAAAGCGTATATATAAACATGAATTGAAAATAAGTCTATATTTATGTATTCAAGGACTATTGTGATAATTTTTTATTCTTTAAGTTTAAATACATGTGAAGAAAACTTTTAATTGTTACTGTCTGTCCAATTGATTAATCTTATAAGATACATCTTTATAAATGTTTCAGACTATTGTTTTCAGAGGTGTTCATATATTTTAGGATTCACATTTCATATTTTACTAAATCCTCCCTCCCTATAACCAGGTAGGAAGGGGAAATTAGACTGTTTATTTCACTAGTCCCCAAAGTTTTATAGTAACGTTATTCGTTGACTCAACAAATTTGGGCATTTACTGAATTTTGATTGGTTGGTTCATAAAGTTGAATATACAAACGTTTGTAATATACTGAAGGGGTTATTTTGTATATCATCATTATGGATATAAATCGTCATTGTCTTATCCCTTTAGATTCCTGACTATAACACTATGTAGATATAGGAAGAATTATTAAAATTGCACTTACCAAAGGACACAGGGATGGGACACTTGACGAAAAAATAATCTACACTCCCTTCACCCTCCCAATATAAATATTTATCAAAATACAAATTAGTGAGAAGATTAAAATTTAGTTTTCTAGTACCTTGTGTCCTTGGCTTACCACAATGTCTGGAGGAAAATTTTAAAATTCCTTTAAAATTAGGGTGTTCCAATTTTTGATAGGAAATATAAGAATTGTGGTCATCTTCTCTTATTGAGTCAAATTACTTTTGTTATAAACAGTAAAATAATTATTTTAAATTCGAATACTATTATACTCTCTACTGCCACTCTGCAGAGACCTATATAAATGATTTTTATATAGAGAATAAACTTTCTTGTATTTATTCAAATCCAGTGGATAGTAACCGGTTCTCATCCATACGAAAAAACTATGTCTAGCATCGTATTATATCCAGTTTTCTACGAATATAAAAATGTACAATCATAAGATTTTTTAGCCTGTGCTTCGGCACCTCAGGGCTAAAAAACTGGTTTAATCTTACAATTGTACATTCTATATCCGCGGAAAGCTGTTTATAATACAATGTGAGAAATAACTATTCCTTCCCCAAAAAAGGTTGAAAACCACTCTAAGACATAAATGAAGATTCAATAATTTAGTCCCGCAGTGAGAACTTTTTGTAAGACACTCATTTCAACATTTTTATATTTTAAGGCTTCAATTAACATATGCCTTGATTAAAAAAAAACATAATTTTTATTGAAAATATGATTTAATAAATTACATAATGCTTTCATACTCACATATATAAATTAAATGCAACAATAATAATGAAGCAATATGCGAGGTATAATGAACATATTGTTGAAGTGTTGGCTTTAATCATAGCTCATATGTTTGATTTAATGCATTGATTATATACTGTCAAATTAAACAACATGTTTTAATCTCTTGTTGAGTAAATTTTTAAAAGAATGTTTTAAAAAAATAATAACAAGACAGGAAAGAATAAAACTAATCAAATACAAGGTAATGCTTAGTTTTGATCTGTAATAATTTGTGAATTTGAGATATTTTTTCACTGGTGTTTATTGGGTCATCTTAAGGCTGACTTACTACAAGGAAGAATTATATATTAATACTGTGGTTGTAAATAGCTAAGAAGTGTATAACTAAAGAAAATTCCTTGCTTTTTAAAAATTTTACTTTTGATATCCTACCCTTTTAATAATTGATTAGTTAAATAAAGTTTTAGTTTTTGCTATTCATCAGCCTTTTAAGTATTGGGTAACAGGACCCCCCACAATAAAAGGCAAACACTTTTAAGTTTCTAAATATCTAAGTACACTGCTTGGAAATCAATTTTAATTTGAGTAAATAATCCGTAAACTTTTGTGGTTTGATTAACGTACCAACCAGGATTCATCTTGTGGTCATTTTGGGACAACAAGTTTTAGACAGCAACTTTCATATGTCTAAATAACAAGTTTAATGCTTAAAGCTTGGACATGAATGTCAGAGCATTTACAGAGACAATGTGCTTATGATCTTCAATAATCTCTCACATGTTTATTTTCAAAATTTTTGTATATATCTATTGTCCCACCCAACATCAGACGACAACTTTCATGTGTCTAAATAGCAAGTTAAACTGCTCTGCACTTGAATATGAATGGCGGGGAGTAGCTATAGAGAGAATGTATTGAAAGTTGAAACAATGCTTTCCTAAAGCATATGTATAATGTATTATGCATAGGCGTTAACATAGTGGGTGGTTGGGGGTATACCACTTAAATGTCTTTAGGTTTAGGGTTTAGGTTTATGTGTCCCTTCCTTAAGCGGAGGGGAAATACTAATTTAAAATTTTTGTGCAAATTTTACCACCTCCTCGCCCCCCCCCCCCCCCCCCTCCTTAGCCAAAAATCGTGAGCACGCCTTTAGTATTATATATCGGCAAGTATGTTAGTGTGTGTGTGTTTGTTAGTGTATGTGTGTGTTGGAGTATTATTGAAGGAGAAGACAATGGTAGATAAATTGATCATATTTTTACCAATGTTAGACAAGTTCAAAATTAACACTATTTTTTTGTAAATAATATTTTCCTCAACATGGCTTCAAATCCGATTTGTTTCCGCTGTATATAAAAGATTTTTATCCAAGGATCCTAATGGATAATGGCCGGTAAATTGATGTACACACTAATGATAATATACAAAATTACCCCTCCTGAGATACCAATTAGTGATTTACACGTTTGGACACTCAACTCATTAAACCAACCAATAAAAATTCAATATATGACCCCAAAGCTAATAAGTCAACAAATAAAAACAAAATTAAAAACTTTAGGGACAAGTGTAATAAACAGCACATTGTCCCCTCCCTGCCTGGGGTTTTATAGAGATTGTCCACGAACAAGAAAATAAATCATAAGATAAATCCATTATTTATTAGCCCGGCATTGGGTCCCTCTTAGCCACTAAAAGGAAACAATCCTATATTTTTTATTTTCCTCGCGGCGGAAAATTGTCAATAATACTTTTCGACTAAAATAATTCCATGTCCAATGTTCTATTCCTGCAACCTTGATTAATATTCAAATAAATATACAAACCTTGTTCTACTTAATATGGACAATAACGTCCAAAATGTTCAATACAATTCGTGGAACCAAATAATGATGGTACAAAGTAAAATTTTAAAAAGAAGGCGTTTTTTTGTTTTGTTTTTTATTTAAAGTAGCTAGTCGGTGTTTTTAGTAATTAGTAGATGTAAAATGGTCCATAGAATTTAAATATGCAATCAGTTTTTTTTATAAACCTCTTATTTTTGAAGTAATTTAAGTTTGTTTGTTATTTAAATTAAGTCGATTTTAAGGTACTAAAACGCAACAAAAAAAAGTAGAAAATTGCCATTATGAACAAAAATAGTAAGATCTATAATTTGACACCCTACTTTTTAAATTCTGTTGAGTAATTATTAAAAAAATCTATTTTTTTTAACCTTTAAAACTATTCTCTGCACTGCCACTTGTTTTAAAATTATTTCAAAGTAAGGGAGAGGGGGGTTTCTGTGATTGCCAAGGCACTTTGAGGGAAAATGCTGGCAATTCTAACCTAATACAAAGTAAAACTATGATTGTTTAAACGTCTGCTCGTTCGATCCTCAAACAATCAGGTTGTGCTTTTTAGGAATCCTACCTACTTGATTTGTGATGGGTTTCAGCTGTTTTTTTCACCAATATTAAAATCACCAATATTCAATTTTTTTAGTTGAAAATTTAAAAACTAAAATCAAAAGATTTTTTTGAGCGGAGTTGGTGGTGAGGAGGAACCCTCAATCTCCTTGATACTTATACCTAATTAAAAAAGACTTACCCGACCCCTGAAAATTTTAGGTTGACCTTTAGAAGTTTTAGGTTGACTGATTTTATAAAGATATTTGTTGGTTGTACCTTTTTAGGACGACCTGGGGAAAAATAGGTCGACCTCTAAAATTCTTTTGTGAACTGAGCTAAATAAAGGCAAGGAACAGTTAAAAGTATTACTTTATAACTATAATTTATATTATTAGAGGCTTTGAATCTGTCATAAAAAAGGAAGTTAATCCAGCTTTTAAGAAAAATTGTTTAAATGAAATATTCAAAAGTTTTTAAAAAGTGTAATTTTGTTTAAAATATGTAAAATATTTGTTGCTTTTCTTGTTTCTATCCTCTTATGCATCTTTCCTAAACTTAATAGGTTGGTAACATTTTCAATTTAAGAGAAAAAATCATATTCCTTTTTATCTAAAAAAGAGTTCCTTTATGGTCTGTTTGGTGTTATATTAGAAAAAGCATATGAAAAAAAATCCCTAAATGAAGAAAACTCAAAAATTCCTCTATTAACTCAATTCTAATTTAAAACGCGCCAAAATTACGCGCAAACAAAACAGTTTGACCGCCCATAAACTATTTAGCGCGCATCCGATGGGTCATGCAGTTTCACGGCCCTTCGCGCGTAGCATACCCATTCTAACCGCTTCATTGCTCGTGCGCTTACTTCATATAATGTTACCATTCTTACTATATGATCTCAGTAGTTTTACATTTTGATTAGTCGGCTGTTTTATTACAACATTCATGTATTTGGAAATGGTATTTCCATTCGGGTTATTTATCTGTGATATCTATTAATTTTATATCACAGTTAAATTACCTATTTGGATTTTACTTTTTTCATCTCTTATATAAACAATTGTTATCCGATTTTCAGGAAAGGCTTACATTGGTTATATGATTCCAATTAATGTCGTATATCAAGGGACGTAGATCAGTGATTTTTTGTAATTTAATCACTGGTTACTGTTCTTTGATATAAGGCATCATACTACACCTTTTTCTAAAGATAATTACCAACGCAATTTGACAGTAGATAAGGTAGTGGCTCTATAGTCATGGTTATATAATACTAGAGTTGGCTCGATATAATTATCTCCCTATTGGCTAGTTTTCTATATGCATATCTATTTCTCAATAAATCTATTTTCCTCACCCGGAATTACTATCTAAAAGAAAGTAAATATTTAATAATCTAAATGATTTTAAAAAGATTTTTTAAATTATATTTTTTCTTTACATTACCATCACCAAAGGGTTAATGATGATGATTACAATTTTAGTTTAATATTTGAACACACAAAGTGTCGCCACAATCGAATTCTTTTAAAACAGAGTTTTCTTACATTTATTATTTTATAAATTTAAATTTTCTTTTTTATGATTAGAAATTAAATACATTGATATAAGGTAAATAGCAACATGAAATTAAAAAAAGGAATTTATTTTTAATAAAGTAAAATAATGGGTGTTATCGTTCTGGGCAATGAGAGTTTATTATGGATTATTGGAGCACTATGAGTTTTAAACAAATATTCATTGGAAAACTTGAGCTCGATTATAGACATTTATTTCCTATATAGATCTGACATGGACCTTGAAGCAATTAAGCAGGCCGTTTTGTACATGTTAAAAATTGGAAGATTTCATTAAATAAAAGTTATCGCAAATATACTTAGTAAATAGATGACTAGAGTAGACACTGCTTTATTATCAACCATCTACACTATATATTCTAAATAACTATAGATAAGGTAGTGTCTCTATAGTCATGGTTATATAATATACATGACTAGAGTAGACACTGCTTTATTATCAACCATCTACACTATATATTCTAAATAACTATAGATAAGGCAGGGACAAGGGAATGTGATTCTGACCAACAATTCTATTTAATTTATCCAATCTTATCACGAAACCTCACCAAGTATGTAATGTTATGAATGGTGCAACTATTACAAAAAAGGGCTCTTAGTATTATACATTAGGGTATTCATAAGGGTAATTCACTAAACCTCATGAAAATAGTGTACAATATTAAATAATAAAATAGCAGACGGATTCATAAAAACATCTTACTAAACAAGTCAGATCTAGGGAGATTAAAAAAATACTTTTAAATATTTCCTAAAATTAAAATCTTTAATTTTTTTCTTATCCATAAAATTTGTAACTGTTTAAAGATGAAAAACAAAATATTTTGACAAATTATTACTTCGACTCATTTTTAAACACCACAATTAACCCCTTAGAGCAAGTTTAGGCATAAATTTCAAATTGATTCAATAACTAAAAACATCTTACTTTAAAGTTAAAAATAAAATTCATTGTTCATTTCTTATTAAAACAAGGATGACAACATTCATAAAAGCGAAGCTCTGAAATGGAAAGACTAATGGACATTAACAGTGTCAGAACTGAATATTAATGCATATGTCTTTACAAAATTGTAAGTAAATTTGTTGCAAAACTGATTAAATACATATTGCTGTTTTAGAACATACTTACGTATGAGATATTATTTTTTTGTTTAATAGAAACTCAAGAAAATCATTTAGAAAATAATTCGTAATTTATTTATTATAAACATTTAAAAATACATAAATTCATAGTTTGTTTCATGTTTAACTCGAAATAAATTATATAAAAACAGAACAGAACATACTGACGTTTTTAGGACTTGATTTTAGAGATGTTTTGCTTATGTATTTTGTTGTAATATGAATCAGTATTCAAAAAATCAGATGACTAGGATAATTTTAACATACAAAAATTTGTTGTAAAAAAGTAAAAAATCATCTTGCTTTAAATGAGCATACGGACTTTCTAGTAATGATTATAGAGTTGCTGCTCTTTCTAAATCGTATCTAACTGCTATGGGAATTAGCATGTAAAGCTTGAAATCGATAGGACAATTCTAACCTAACAAACAAAGCAAACTGTAACGGATGGACGTACAGATGGACGTACGGACTGACCTTAATCATCGAAAAGCTTTGCTTTTAAAAAATAATTACCATAAATCATACAACACTAAATCTATTTGACGATCAACTTAATTTAAAATAAGCAAAAGAAACATTTATTGGTGCCTTACAACAAAGTTGCCTATGAAGCACTGATTCCCCCCCCCCCCCCCCTCCCATATTTAAATTTTATCTTCTGGTTTCCTTAATGCTATACCTAATGCACTCCCGCCCCTTTGATCGTTTACAGTTTGTTTTAAATTAATGGTAGGGAAAGGGGGATTCTGTGCTCCACTAGGCACTTTGGGGGAAATTACCCATATTTTAAATTCTGTAAACTTCCCTCCAACTTGTTTCGCAAATAGAGGCAAGATGTTGTCAAGAAATACAAAATTAAACCACAACAAAAATTATAAAATGTATGATTTGGAAAAGCATATTTATATAGTTCAAAATTTTATTGCTAGGTGTCACAAAAACTTTTTTTCTTTTTAATTTTTAGATGGGATAAATGTTTAAACAATTTGAAATATGTTTCAAAGTATTACAGCTATCCACTTTTTGGATTTTCAATAAATTATATTCACTATTTAACATATAATTTACGAGTCGTCTATGATTTAGATAAAATATCTAAAAGATGTAAAAAAGCTTACTTTCTGTTCATTTATCTCAAAAATGAAAATAGTACTAATCTCTGAAAATCATTTTTGAATGGCTTATAGTAAATTAAGCAAAAACTGACAAAATAATGCTTTAGATTCTTGTCAAATTCTGCCAAAAGTTGCTTAATCTCATCATCTAGTTTAAACTGGAACTCTATGAAATCAGCTCTAAAGCATTGTTTGCCAGAATAGCATTCCCTTGTCCCTGAGATAAGGTAGTGTCTCTATAGTCATGGTTATATAATGTACATGACTAGAGTAGACACTGCTTTATTATCAAACATCCTACAAGACTTCGAATGCAAAGTTTTAAATTGGTTGGTTAATTCTAAGTTTAATTAACCAAAATATTTTATGAAATTTTTTTTTGTACCAGTCTACTAAGCATACTGGGCCATGCAGTTTGTGATTAAATGCATAAGATAGATAGATAAATTAATAAATGGGTAGATAGATAGATAGATAAATGATTAGATAGATATCCCATAAATCTAGAGATCCAAGGGCCGTTAAATTTATATATTTGTACCCAATTACGATTCGAAAAATAACCCTGTAGATAACAATTCGTGTTTTGAAAGATCCAATTAAAGTTGTCAAGCCAACAATTAAGTAAACCTTTATTTATAATACTGTAATTCACACTATATTTCTATAAGATGTAATTTGTCTTTTCTGCTGAAGAACGGTGATTCTGATTACATTGGTTAAAATTTTACTTACCAATGCTACTTTATTGTATTAACCTTATTCTTTTTACATTTTGACCGACAATTTTAGTCAATGAATAGATTCTTTAAAAAAATAAAGGCATTTTAACAAATAGTAATATAACATTTTGTTACACAATTGATTGGTTGGTATAATCTGATGAATAGATCTAGATAGTTTTAAAATCTGAAATGCACCAATTGAGCCCCTTTTCTCTTTTTAAGTACATCTGTACAAAATATGTTTAGGAAAGTTAGCATTTTTATACAAAATAAATAGGTTGTCTATCTGCAACGAAGGATATTTCTAACCACTAGACTGTTAGGTTTTTTTTTACATAGGTTCTGAGAAAGTCTATGGATTTTTGGGGGATGGTACTACAATTGCCACAGGAAAAAGATATTCTTAAAAAATTAAAATGGGTAGAAGTTAGTACCCCACTCCATCTTCAACCTCCTAGGGAGCGTAGCCGCTAGTTAGACAACAAGTCGTACCAGTAGCGTTTCTCCATTTGCTCATTTATTATTGGTTCGCTTCTTTTTTTTTATGTTTTTATGTGTTTCACATGAACACTATTTAAGCAGTAGCATTTCTTTTTCAACAGATTTTATCAGGGAGTAAGGGAGGGGATAATGGGCAATTAATTCAATATAAGAGTTATCAAAGAAAGGGCATGAAATCCAGTTTAATCCAATAAATTTGTAGGAAATTATAAAGGGATTGTTAATTGAATAATAGATTTCCATAGCGTCATGTAAAGTGAAATCACAACTTGTTTTTGATGAAATATATTGAGGTTTTTTGGTGTGATTTTTATATTAAAAGATTATTGGACCCGGCCAGCTGCTAGCAAGAATATGACTGCCCCTTTATATTCTGTTTATTTCCCTTGCCCCTTGCCCCCACCTCCCTTCTCCCTTCTCTCTGTCTGCTACATTCCAAACTAACACAACGAGTGCTTATTTCCATTCCCCCCACTTCCCTTCTCCCCGTCTGCTACATTCCAAACTAACACAACGAGTGTTTATTTCCCTTCCCCCCACTTCCCTTATCCCTTCTCCCCGTCTGCAATATTCAAAACATACATAACGAGTAGCGGCATTCTATGCGCAAGTCCTAACCGGGTTCGGTGTTCCCACGTGCAACATTGAAGCTATTTGGAAATGTAGCTGTCGCTTTCAGTAATTCAATAAATGTCAAACGATATGTTTCATATTTTATATATTTCAGAATTTTAAAGTTTGGACTAAAATCTAAAATGTCGGGTAATGAGAATTTGGGAGTGGACGTTCCTGGGTAAGTTCTTTTTTCTTTAAATTTTGAAATTATAATTAATTTATTTATTTCAGGAATTACAATTTATTATTATTCATTTAAATATTAAAGGTTTAAAATAATCAAGAAATGTAATGTTTTATGAAAATAGTTTATTTCTTTTTAAAAAATGAATATAAAAGATTCTCCCTCCCTAATTCCCTCCCTTATAAGTTATATTCGTTCAGGATTTAGTTTTTGGGTTTGAAGTTACACAAATTATTTTCTCTAAAATTTGATACATAGTTTATAAGATTTTATGATATAATATTTCTATGGTTTTTCCTTTCTAAGTTTAAGATCATTTTGTTTCTTTTTTATAAGTCGAAATTTTGATGTTAAGGTATGATTGGAAAAGGAAGGACATTCAAGAATATGGTATTTTTCGTCCTCATGCTAAGGAATTGAATAAGAGCTATGCGTCTATATGTTTGAGATCGATTGATGGGGTTGCAGACGGTTCGTTTCGAGTAGCCTACAATAGCAGACAAACCCACAAGATTAAGCTTCCTCTAGAAAAGATTTTTAACAACGAGGATTTAAGTCAATATGATGTCGAACTCATTTTAAGACCTGATGAGTTAGTTTTTCAGGTAGATTGTTTTATGTATCTATACAGTTTTTACATTTTGTTTTTAAAATACTTTTAGTAAAATTTTTTTTTTTGTCTAAATTAAGTTTCTTTCTTTTCTAAGGTATTAATTTTAAAAAAATATTTTAATTTTTCTAATTATTAAATTGTTTGTTTTTTCCCTAAATAAAAATTATTTGGTATAAATTTTTTTTTCTTGATTTTTAATGTAAATATTTTTAATGGCGTTTATTTTAGATAATTATTTAAACTGTATAGATAATAAAACAATTTTTAATGATTAGGAAAACTCAATGTTCTCAAGCTGGATTTCTATCAAGAAATTATGTCTGTCTAGAAATGTATACTTACATCATGATACAATGCTTATAGATGCTGCCTTTGATACCTTGAATCAAACTTTAGAGCCTTTTGTAGATGTCTGTGTTAGATTTGCTTTGACTGTAAACAAGAGAGGCAATTTAGGTTTTGAGTTATTATGTCTTGCTTTACCTGGTTCTGAGAATCATCTTAATGACAATCAAAGACTGGCAGGCCCAAATGTGTCTGGAATGATTATTGCTACTCTTAATTTATCTACTCCCATTCTCGATGATGAATTTTGCAGTGATTTAAAACAAATTCTTCCATGTGCTCCCATCATTTTTTCAAATGCTGCTATGTCTATGATTGAGTATAAGAGAATCGTGCGTGATGTGTTTCCTGCAATTATGATAAAATTCAAGATTTTCAAAGATTTGTCTTATGATGAAGCTGTACAAGCTGTTCAAAGTGTCGGGTGTTACTCAACGTTACAAAGCACAATCAGGATTATCGAAGAGTAATGAGACCTCTTTTGATACTCCAGGTAAATTAATTTCTAAATTTGGAGCGAAATTTAAATTACAAAGTTATATACCAATTTTACCCACGTTTTTACTAAGTTTTATTAGTATTCATCTGGCTTCAAGTTCTTGGGCGTCATATAAGACTAGCTGGATTTCATTTTTCGATTTTGTGCAACATAGAGGATTAACTGTATCTCTGCCAGTCTCTTCTCAAATACTTCATGGTTATGTTAACTATTTAAAGAATTGGAAATTGTTGAGAGCAAGTACAATTAAATCTTATTTATCTGGATTGAAGAAACTTCATATACTTAATTATCGTTCTACTATTGCTTTTGAAGATCCTATTTTATATTCCTACCTCAAAGGTATTTAAAATTTTGAAGCCTGTAAAAATGAATTGTGTCTTCAAAGAAATGTGATTACTTTCCCCATATTGAAAGTTTGGGGCCATTGCATTTTTACATCTAATTTATCTATGTTTGATAAACATGTTCTGTGGACAGGTGTTTATTTTAAACCTAAATAATTTTTTTTGCTTTTAATATTTGGATTTTTTAAAAATTTTCTTACATATTTATTTCAAATAAAATTTTTCCATAGGTACTTAAAAAATATTTTATTTTATGAAGTTTTATTTAAAGCTGACTAGGTTCTTATTAAAAGTTCATTTGGGAAATTTAATTTTTATGAAGTTTTATTTTAAGCTGAGGTGGTTCTTATTTAGTTTTAATTTGAAAAGTTTATTTTATGATATTTTGATTAAAACTGAGTAGGTTCTTATTTAAGTTAATTTGAAAATCTTATTTTTTTAAAATTCAATTAATTTTAAATTTTATTTTGGAATAATTAACATAAGTTTAAAATAATATTTCTTAGTGAGTCTTACTGCATTTTGGTTGGCTAGCCGTTTAGGCGAATTGATTAGTACAAATGTCTCCTCAATGGATTCTATAAGAATTTTAACGTGGGAAAAAATCAAAATTGTTTCAAAAGATCAGTTGTCTATTATGATTCTTCTTCCCAAAGTTACAGAAGTGGAAAGTCCTAGTGGATCAGTACTTGATTTATTTTCCTATGAAGATAAACGTTATTGTCCTGTTAATTATATGTCAAAACTTCATGAACTCTGTTGGGCGAAAGGAAAAGGTTTTAATTATGATAATGTGTTTCAATGGGATTCTGGTAAACTAGTCACTATTTCAGTTGTAAATAATTATCTACGTGAATGGCTTCAACCACGTTTTTCTGACTTGCAATCAAAATTTTCTGCACATTCATTTAGGGCAGGGTTGCCAAGCATGATGGCAACCTGCCCTGACGAATTTTCTGAGGAGGATTGCCAATTGGCTGGTAGATGGCGATCAAATACTGTCCGTAGATATACTAGGCAACATGGTGTAGCCCAAGCCAAAGTTATAAAGAAATTTCAAAGTTTTCTTAAAAAACACTGATTTTATTGTTTTATTCTATCATGACTAAAATTTTAAGTTTATAAGTTTTATCTTGGTTTTATGTACAGTTATAATATTATCTATGTATTTCTAAGTAGTTTTATTTATATTAAGATCTTCCAACATTGGGATCGGAGGAATTAAATGGTTCTTTACTAAAAGCAAGGACGGACATTGATAATGAAAATGTCCATAATACAAAGACAAATAAAGTTTCTCAACATGAAACTCTTCCAGAGGCCAGAGCTCGCTTAAGTAATAACGAAACTTTAAATTCATTAGTAAACCATCAAAAGACTCGAGATGAAAATACCCAAGTCACAAACAAAGATCCACCTCTTAATTCGTTTTCTTCCTTGGCTTCAAAGATAAGTGATGTCAACAATGATGAGGAAAAAATTCAGCTTACTAATACTGAATTAGCTAAACTTCTCTCTATGATACATAAATCTGATGAATCTGATATGAGTGCTGGTCAAGCTAATCTTGATGATGAAGACCTGCAATTTAGATTTCCTGTACTTTATGGTGAAGGTTATTTTAAAGAAAATCCATCTTTCCGTTACTTAAAATTATCATGGTTAGCACAAGAGGAATTATCTGCCAAAAATAGGCTGTATAATCAACCACGCACAATTCAAGATAAACTTGAATTAAATAACAAGAAAGTTCAAGTTTTGAAGAAGTGGGATTTGGATTATGACGACTTAAACACTACTCTTCATCCGATTCGTTTTGAACGTGCCCCCATAACGCCTGCGACGACGTTGTTTACCATGGCTGCGAGTAGAATACCACACCAACAGGGATAATTATATATATATACATTATTGGGGGGGGGGGGATTATTGGAAATTATAAATCTTAAAAAAGTATAAAACAAAATTTTATCCTTTCTAATTTGGATTGGGGGGGGGGGGGGGCGGGTTAGTTAAAAATTTTTTATTTTTTTTAAAATTTAAATAGATTATGGGTTTTATTTCACTGATAATTATAAATCTTAAAATCAAATATAAAACAGAATTTTAGCCTTTTTAAATAACATGCCAGATTGATTTTATTTAAGTTTTTTGGAAATTTAAGACTTTTAATTTTGAATGTGTAGAATTTTATAAATGGTTCACTATATAGTATATACTTATAATTATATATATATATATAGGTTCCCATCAATTCATATGATCTATCTGCATACAGGCATTTACACCAGATTAGTAATGCAGCCTATGTGGAGGCGCATAACCTGACGTCACAGAAATTTAGTTTGAAACTTTTTACTGAAACAAATTTTTATAAAGCACAAAATGGATTTCAATCGTTTAAAATTGTAGAGAAACAAAACTCTGATGGTGCAGATTTACAATCTGGTTCCGTTTTATCACAAGTTAAGTCCATGTCTGAATTCCTACAAGCTTTTTTTTGGGCCGCGAAATTGCGAAGAAAAGTTTTTCCTTTGGATGAATCCTTCGACGCTTTGTTTTACTTTCTTATTGAAAGTGATTTTTTCGAGGCCCCCTGTAACGGTGATGGTTATGGTCGTGGTTCCTTCACTCAAGCTGCTTTCTGCGCGAATTTTTGTGATTACGTCATCAGGAAAGATTTAAACTTGACATTTTATGTTTTATGTTTGATGCTAAATATTTATGTTTTAAGATTTTTTTGGGTTTATACTTTATTTTCATTATTTTCTATGTTAATGAAAATATTTCTATGCTTAAGTTTTCCATTTATTTTATTCTTTTTTAATTATATTTTAATTATTTTTTTTCAGATTTTGTTTTGTTCATTTTTATTTACTAAGATCATGTTAATAACGTCATGTTTAAGTTCTTACGAATATTAGGATAAACAATGATAGATTTGCCAAGAAGCTGCCTTTTGTCACCACGGAAGAGATGTTGTCTGTGTATATTAACTTCTGTCGTAGTGATTACAGGTTTCGTAATCACCGTTTTGATGCATCGCAGCGTACACAACAACGGCAGTCTTCGCATCCACAAACACAGCAACAACAACAACCACAACTGTTGCAACAAGCTTCTAAGGCAAGAAATAAAACTTGCAAGTATTTCAATTCCACTACTCATACGTGTTTACGTAAACAACCTGATGACGGCTCTGCTTGTACTGACAAGGGAAATACAATGGAGGCATGTCTGTTCCAAAGTTCTTTCTGGGGGAAATTTCTGTGGCCAAGCTCATCCGGAATACGATCATCCTAATGCTTAATGAATTTACCAACGTTTTATGCTTATAATGAAGAGGATTTTCTTTTCATGATGGATGTTTAATGTTTTATTTATTTATTATATGTACATCCCATTGAGGATGTTTTCTTTTCGCATTTATTGTTGTGTTACGAACATCCTACTACTTCATGTGTTCGTCCTCGGTTTTATAATATTCCAGCCGAATTAATGTTTTATATTATGTGTTTTATTTATGATGTTTATGAAGATGTATTTATGATGTTAATAAAAATGTATCTTTTTATAAATTTTTCGTTTGATTTTCTTTTTAGCTACTTATAATTTACTTTTTCGGTTTTTTTTTGATTTTCTTGTTATTTCATGATTCTTAGTTCTGGTAAACTTTTAAATTTTACTCTAAGTGCGAGAATGAGTCGTTTAAAATTTTAAATTTTTTTTTAGAGGTATAGGAAATCGTTTTCAAGGACAAGTTTTTTAACTTTAAGTGTAAGAATTTGGTTATATTTTTTATAAATGAATTTCCGTTTTTTTTAGGCGTAAATTCTACTATGCTTGGGTTTTCTCGGTCATCTTGTTTAAGGGATTGGTTAAGAAAAGGCGTTTACGATAAAGAAGTTATGGTTCCTCTGAACAATCCTAAGAAAATCAAAAATCCTGAAATTCCTGTGTTAAAGGCATGTAACAAATAAATTAATAGGAAGACGACATTATAATTTTAATAAGTTTTCACAGCAAATTTCAAATTGTATTTTTTTATCCGTTAAGTGAATTTTTTTATGTTTGTTTCTAGTTAAAGTTAAAATAAGTTTTATTATTTGTTACTTTTCTGTTAGGATTATAGTTGCTCTCCGTCTTTGTCATTTTGGTCGATTTTTCCTTCATGTAACTTGCCTCAAGCCAATGTTAAAAATACTCCAATTGATGTTGATGTACTAGCGGATGAAATTCGGGCGGTTCATGATAAATTAGACGAGGCTCAAAAGTTCAATATGAGGCGTACTTTGGACAATATGCGTTTTGGTGCTGATGCTTTAATTGATCCGTCCAAAGTTTCTCCTATGGTTGATCAAAATGGTAAAAGTGTGTTACAACCTGAAGTAGCTCGGTATTATACTGATCAACTCGTCACCATGGTGAAAAATAAGTTTGTTGCTGGTCCTTTTGATACCAGTCCCATTCCTAATCTACGCATCAACAGTTTATTTGCGATCAATCAAAGTGATAAGTATCGTCCGATACTTAATTTGTCTACACCAGAAGGAAATAGTTAAAACGAAGCCATTATTCCTCATAAAATGCGTAAGGTTACTATGTCCACCGCTAGACAATTTGCTGATACTCTGTGTAATACTGGCAAGGGTTCTTATATTAGTAAACTTGATCATGTCTCGGCCTATAAATTGGTCCCAGCCAAAGCCGAGCAATTTTATTTGCAAGGCTTCATGTGGCTTGGCAAGATTTTCATTGAGCTTCGTCAAATTTTCGGTGCTAGATCATCTGTTCCCAATTATGATGATTTACATCAAACTGTGAGTGATTTGGTTAAGATAAAATCAAATACAGATCGCCAATATCTTCACCGAACACTTGATGATCAAGTCACTGTTACACCAAATCTTCAAGAGAACATGGCTTTTATAGAAACTTATTTGGAGTTAGCTAAGAAAATAAAGCTACCTTTAGCTGATACATCTGGCCAAGATAAAGCTTTCTTGTATCGTACCAAAGGAACAGTGTTGGGTGTGGTGTTTGATACAAATAAGATGTCTTGGTCCTACAATGCTTCTAAGAGACTTACTCATATGAAGATCCTACAATCTGCTTTTTTCATGCCCAAGGTTACCCTAGAAATGATGCAAAAAGTTTCAGGGGTAATTAACACCTTTGTCTTGATGTGCCCTTTGTTAAGATTTTTGAGGGCTCCTATTATTGCGCAACTATCTGATGCTTATTCAACATCTCCCATATTTATGGGGTCGGCATCTGCTCGTTTTTTGAATTTATGGCTACATATTTTTGAAGAGTTAGAAGACGGTTTTCCTGTGGCGAATATTACCCGTTTCCCTCCTGCAATAGTTAAAACCTTTGTATCTGATGCGGCTGGTCTTCCTAACATTATCAAAGATATGGAATACGATATTGGTGTAGGGGCTGCTGGTTATTGTGCTCCTTTTTCCAAGATTTTTTATGTTGAACAAGCTTTATGGCCATTGACTTTTCTTCAACGATGTGATGGTTCCAACAAGTACTTTGGAAGAAAAACTACTTTGATTGAGGCCATTGGTCTCCTGGTTCCTTTTTATCATAATATTCAACATTTCATGAATTGTGATGTTGTTTTGATGGTTGATAACCTTGGTACTGTCTGGGCCTATGAAAAAGGACGTTCCAAGGAAGATATGTATACCAGCGTGATTATGTTTGCCCTGAATCATTTAGCAATTCATTTCAGTTGCAGATTGTATGTGCAACATTGTCCTCGTTTGTCTTCCGAGGCGGCTGTTATTGCTGACCTATTATCTCGTACAAATCCTCAAGGCCTTGATTTTGTTCAACGCAAACAAGCTGACATCAAGAAAGGATGGCCTTCCTCTCTTCTTAAAGTGTTCACGAAGCTGGGAAAAAGTTGATAAATGTCACTGATTAATGTTTTTTAAGAGTACTATTTTGAGAATTAAGTCTTAATTACTTCCCATTTTAAAATAAATCAAACTTTAAAAAAACGAATTTATTCCCTTGAAAACATTGATGTATTTTGTGTTTTATTATACATATCTTAAAACCTATCAAAATCGACAAATAACAATCTTTTTGTTAAGGTTTACTTGCAAATTTAGAGTAGAATAAATTCTTTTGTTACATACATATCAAACTAACCAAAAAGGTTTATAATTTCTTTTTACGGGGAGATTAAACGATTTTTATGGATAATCAAAAAGATATTACCAAATATGGATATAAGGTCAGCTGATTTATAGTTGTCAATTGTAACATAGCATCCTCATCCTATCTCAATAATTACTACTTGCTAAAAAAGCTTCAAACTTCCATAAAAAATTTAAATTTTAAAAATTAAAATTTTTAATGTATAATGTATAAATCGTTTTGGAGGGTGGTGGTATTCTCCTCCAAAATAGTTATAAACATTTCAAGAACTTATGACGAGCTACCCTGTAAAGGAGAACCATACTGGTTCAGCTGTTAGCAAGATCCTTTAGAACAGACAAACATACAGACATCCTGTTACATTATTTTAACAATTTATATTTAGGATGTGTGTATTACTTAAATATAATTTATTAACTTAAACAGAAAGAGGGCTACTTATAGTAGATATTCAAAATAAGCTTTAAAACACAAAATAATTTATAAGTTTTAGGTCATGGAAAGGAAACAAGTTTGCAGGTTTTGTTGTATTTGTATCCTTTCCATGAACCAAAGTTTTTATTATAAGTGTTTTCTAAGATAGGCATTTGTTGAGTATAACCCCTCTCTCTCTCTCTCTCTCTCTCTCTCTCTCTCTCTCTCTCTCTCTCTCTCTCTCTCTCTCTCTCTCTCTCTCTCTGTCTCTCTCTCTCTCTCCCTCTCTCTCTGTTTTTCTTTCTCACACATTCAGATTTTTACCTGGGGGATTAGTTGTTAAATAAATATTATTTAATGTATAAAAAGAAACCAAATATAAATTTATATTTTTCTATAAAAGGGCAGAAAAATAGCTTAAAACCAACAAACGACTTTTTTAATAAAAATAAAATAGCCTAAAACCTTTCCCAAAAACTATAAGAAGCTTCACTGTAAAAGTGAACCATATCGTTTCAGCGGTCCCTTCTCTACAGATAAAAAAAGCTTACAACTTTATAAATTAAGATATTGTTAAATCTTTTCATTTAAAACTACCCTTCTGTACAACCCTTCTGTACGTAATTGTATGCAGGGAGGAAATGGATATTTGGCTTTTTATTACATTAGTTCCCAAAGTTAATGACATTTTGTTAGTTGGCTAATTAACTTTGGGGACTTTCATAGAATTTTAATTGGTTGGTTTATTACTTTGAGTGTCCAAATGTTTAAACCACCAAATATTGTTTACAAAATGGGTAATTTTGTGTATATTTTCATTGAAAATATCCATTAATTTATCGGCCATTGTCTTATGCCTCTAATTCCCTGGTTATTTATGCAGCAAGTGGGTTCGTGGGTGGTGCGTCAAGTGTGTGTGTGTGTTATTCTACGATAGTGTGTGTGTGCGTGTGTGTGGCAAGATAGGTAAGGTATGTGTGTGTGTGTGCGTGTGTGTGTGTGTGACAAATTACAATAACTTTTCATTGGAACAAAAAAAATAATGTTTGTTTTTATGGAAAAACTTTAATAAAATGATTGAATTTTTTGCTGAAGTATATAGCAAATATAATACATTTTTACTTTTTAAACAATTTAATTCTTAAATATCATTCTTTCTATAGATTTAAACACTTTTTCTATTGTCTTTATACCAGCTCAAGCATACCGAAATTTGGTCAATAATTTTATAAAATAAACCAAACTTTTTCATTACATTTTAAAGAAAGTTCGAAGACAAATATTATTAGAGATGTATTATAAAAATATTTCCTAAGTATTGTTTTTTTTGTTTTTATCTGTGAGCGAGGAAATAGCTTATTATTTCATAATTTAATTCTTGCACAGATTTTAACATTATTTTCATGTGGAAATACTCTTTGCATTTTAAACTGATTTTTTTCTAACTTAGTTGAACTTTTAAGGCATTATACTTTGAAAATTACTTTAAAAATACGAAAAGGTAAACGAAAATGCATTTTGAAAAATTAAATTCGCGATCACTTTAAATGGATGGACAAACCTACTTTGGACTGGGATTTGGGTCTCTCTCTGATTAAAGATTTTGAAGAGAACTTAGGTAGGTTTTCCTTTTTCCCTTTTTTGGCGGTTTTGAGTCCTACTTTTCCCTTTTTGGTCGGCTTAGGTACCTAGGACGAAATTTTAACATTTAAAGATAGTTTGTTTTCAATGTTGTTTTCTATGTTTTCTCCATGTATTTATATAACTAGGTATTTAAAGATCTTTAAATGTTAAATTTCTAGTTGTAGATTATAGGACTCATCCCCTACCGGAAAAAGGAAACCTTTCTTATAATATAGGTTTGCATGAGAGACCCTGACTGGTTTTGGATTCTGGAACGGCAGCCTACTTTCCTAACCGGGTTCGGTGTTCCCACGTGCAACATTGAAGCTATTTGGAAATGTAGCTGTCGCTTTCAGTAATTCAATAAATGTCAAACGATATGTTTCATATTTTATATATTTCAGAATTTTAAAGTTTGGACTAAAATCTAAAATGTCGCCCACCCTCCACTCCCTCCGACTTAGGTACCTAGGACGAAATTTTAACATTTAAAGATAGTTTGTTTTCAATGTTTTTTTCTATGTTTTCTCCATGTATTTATATAACTAGGTATTTAAAGATCTTTAAATGTTAAATTTCTAGTTGTAGATTATAGGACTCATCCCCTACCGGAAAAAGGAAACCTTTCTTATAATTTAGGTTTGCATGAGAGACCCTGACTGGTTTTGGATTCTGGAACGGCAGCCTACTTTCCCCAAACTCAGTCAGAAACTGCTAAATTCTTGCACATTCCCTTTAAGCCAGTCCCCAAAGTCTGAGACTCCTAAAAATTGAATATTCGATCCATTGTCCCCTCCCTTACTCCCTGAGATTTTATTCAAAATATCTTTGCTAGATTTAGGGCTATTCATTAGGGTAGTCTACTTGTAGTGTAATCATACGGTTTATTATAATTTTAATACAAATATGACAACTATGATCTTTTAGTAGATAAATTATTGAAGTAGTATATGTACTTTGTTTTATTTTATTGTACCCATTCTATCTTTTTGAAAAAAAATTAAGCTATAAGGTAAAGCATATTGTTAAGGGGATGCATCATTTATCTGGATAAAAAATTATGTACTTATCCAAACAAATTTACAGATATTAATCAACCAGACTATATTCTCAAGGACCAGTATCCTAATCGACTACTGTGAACAAAAATTACCCTTCACAGTTGAATAACCTAGACCGACAAAGTTTACCAAAAAGGAATGGACAAAGTAAAAAAATTGACACAGTGCCTTCGAAGGTGCTTTGACTTTAGTGTCAGAACCTAAATTGGGACATAGTGCACTTCTTTACCCTAGGTTAGGTAACTTCATTTCACTTTTCAATAAAATCTAAAATGCAGCGGTTTTTGAGAAAATTAGATTAAAAAGTTTAAAGTTCAATTTTCACCCACTAGGAGTTACCGCATAATCATGACAAGAAAAGCAAAGATTATTTATTTAAAATTTTGAACAACTTTGCTCTTCTTGTCCTGATTTTGCGGTAATGTAATGTCCCAATTTAGGTTCAGACACTAAAGTCAAAGCACCTTCGAAGGCACTGTGTTGAATATTTAAACTGTAAACTACCTCTGATATATAGCCTTGACATAGAGAGAAGAAGAAAGTTTAGGGCTCCTCTACATTCTACAGTGACAAAGATGATGCAAATTCAAGAAAAAATAGTTTTACCAAAAATTATTAAAATGAACGTCTCTTTATTTTAGAATAGCGGCTATTTTATTAGAGGCGGGGAGAAAATTTTAAAAGAAATATTTTTGGGGTTGGCAATTATTATAGTGAAATTTCTTAAGAGGTTGGTTTCACCCTCCTCCAACATAGATTTAAACCTTCTCAAGACCTATGGGAAGCTACAATGTCAAGGAGGATCATATCAGTCCAGTGATTAGCAAGATTCTTCGTTACAAATACACATATAGACAAACAAACATCCTGTTACATTTATATACGGATTAGATTAGCTGAATTGATAATTATCACAAATAATGGAGTAAAAAAAATTCAATTGAATAATTACATATATATGTACAAAGTCTTTTTAGAACAGTATTTAAGTGTGAAGACCAGAGAAAGAATATCTTCGGTTAATATATCCCTATCCCTGACACAGCTGGGCCTAATCTGGGATAAATTTGGATAAATTTCTTCTGTAAAAAAGAAGTATTTCTTAAATTGCAGGGACAAGGGACGAATGTATGGAAGTAGCGCAGCAACAATAGAGGCAAAATATGACAGTCAACCGATTAGATAAATAAGATAATATTTTGAGCTATGTCTAATAAAATAAATATTTGTAGGATATCTATTTATATATTCAAGGTTACGGTTGAAAGTGATGTAAAGAATCTAATTATAAATTAGCTGCGCTACTAAACCTTAATTAATGAAATTAATTTAGATTTATATTTTTTTGTGAGGGTAGGTATATCTATTTTCTTAGAGGGGGGCTATTGGCAATCCCTACACTAACTTTTCCTTCATTATATCTTTTTAAGCTTTCCTTTTTCTACTTTTTTTAACATTCACACAGTTATATTTGTTACTTATACTACAATACACATGTTTTTCAATATCTTTCATTCCAAGAAATTACCTTCTCCCTGGCTAAAATGAGCAGCGACCTTGGATTTGCCTGTTGGACTTGTCAGTATCCTGTTGACATACATTTTAATTGTGTATTGTCGATTGTAACTGGACAATGTGTCTCAAAAATCAGCCATGTTACATCATAAAAATGAGGGAGATGAGAGGAGAAGTATGAAAGAAAACCCCTACAAAAGAGATGGATAATCCCTCATTTTTATGACGTCACATGGCTTATTTTTTGAGACATTTTGTCCAGTTACTTGTCGATTATATGACATTGAATAAATGCAATCAAAGTGACGTTCTATGTTGCTTTAATAGGCACCATTTCTTAATTGCCATATTGTCTACAAAATTATATATATCCCTAATGATGGTAAACAAAATTACCCCCACTTTAGATCAAAATTATTGGTGGAAAAGTTTGGATAGTGCTTTTATTATTAAAATATTTTTGGCAAGTCTCATATCTCTCTTTCCTTATAACTATATTTGTGTGTCGAAATAATACCAGCACTAAAGTTAAGCACAGAAATTCCCTATGCAGAATTAAAAAGAAGAAACTGAAGAGAATGCATTTTGTCAACTTTGATTAATCACCATGAAAACATTTCAACACAAAAAAACTTGAATAACCATTAAAGTAAAATAATAGAGTGGGTATAAGGGATTAGATAACTGTATGCTAACGTGGTGGGGACCCTGTGCCAACTTTTAATTGCGTCTTTGAATATAGCCAAAAGCAAAAAAATAGCTACTGTTTTCATGACGAGTAATAAATGGTTTGCCCAAAAATGTACCGTTTTTCTAATTTTTATGGAATACAATTGTTTCACAAATTTATTAGATCATCGGTTCCAATTAAGTTGTTAAAATGAAAATTATAAAATATGTCTTTGCATTTTAAGTATGGATATTGGGCCAGAACAGCCGTTTTTGAGATCATATGATACTAACCAAGAGACATTAAATCATTTTGATATATAGGATTATCTAATTATTTTGGTTTAATTAAAGTATGCTAAATACAATTATGTGTGTATGTTTAAAATATTTTTAACTAGATAAAATTAGGTTAGTTCAACATGTAAGGGAAAACAGAATAGGGGACATACACAATAAAGTTATTAGATTTAGACTTGGAAATCATTTCTAATTGGCGTACGGATACAGCAAATTTAGTAATTCATAAATCCAAGCTATAAAATCAGACAGTATGACAAACAAACATCAAGACTTGTAGAGTGTCAGACCTCAATTAACAGAATAATAATTTTTAAGTCTAAACAAAATTGTATACAAATTTGTCGCTAATTTGCTTTAATAAAGGGTACTGTTTAAGAAAATAGAGATACTTTGTCAAAAAAATGTGAAAATAAGATATAATAATTATACCATACTAAAATTGATTTGAAAAAGTTAAAATCATCATGTTTTAAATGGACATACTAATTTTCAAATAAGAATTATAGAGTTGCAATGCTTTAAAAATCTAACCTAACTTTTACTCTAATCATCATGCAAAGTATGTAATTGATAAGACAATTCAATCATGGTTAAATCAACGGCAAGAGCTAAACGAACAGCAAAATGTTAAAGTTAAAGTTATATTTGCTTATTGGATAAAACTTACTCTACTTTATACATTAATTAAAATTTTTCTCTACAATAATACCTTTATTATCTATATTTACCTTTATGATGCTGTATATGCATATTTGAATAGATGTGTCTCTACAATAATACCTTTATTATCTATATTTACCTTTATGATGCTGTATATGCATATTTGAATAGATGTGTCTCTACAATAATACCTTTATTATCTATATTTACCTTTATGATGCTGTATATGCATATTTGAATGAATTTTGTGTATTTAGCTAATAATTACACATACATATATGTAGTAGACATAGGAGAATAGATGGATAGATAGACATATAGATAGTCATATGGATATATAGACACATGGATAAATTATATTTATTTACAAGCAGAAATTTGGTATTCATCTCTGCAAACAAAAAGATAGGCATACTTATTGATAGATAGATAAATGGATAGATTATATTTAAGATAAGATAAGATAAGATAAGATTTATTTTCCTCATAAAGGTACAACATATTTTTATTTTAAATAATTTATACTAGTTACTATGTAGTTTGATGCATTGGTGTCTTGATATGCTTTGGTTTGTGTTTTTTACATAGTAGCAGGTTGATATAGTACCTTGCACGGGATTGAACACATCTCCACCTAGTTCATTTAATAGCAATACAAATATATATTTTATTTTATTATTGAATCCCATGCGACATTGCACCAGTTGGATGGCGTAACCCTCTTAGGGTTGTTGAGCCTCTGTTAAACTTTGGCGCTTGCCAAGCCAGTGCAATGTCCGATAGACATAATGACATAATAAGGAATATAAATATAAATGACAAATTATATTCTACTGTGTGCAGCTATCCTCCTACCATTGGTCGCGACCTCTCCAAGTGTAAGTTTGGAACAATTAAGGGAACCAAAGCCTTCCTAAGAAGTCACTATTCCCGTCGTGATCCTTGGCAACCCTACTAGACACTTTTCCTTTTAAACATCTATTTTAAAATCTAGTGTGAAAACTCCCATTGTAAATGGGGTGTATTCACACCTGACCCCAAGATAACGGCGCGTATTTCGGATAAAACCGGCCAAAAACTCAGGAGCCATAGTATAAAACAAAGTATATTGCTGAAAAAATCGCAAAAAATCGCAAAAAATCGCAAAAAATCGCAAAAAATCGCAAAAAATCGCAAAAATCGCAAAAAATCGCAAAAAATTTGGGGAGATTTTTTGGAAATATCAGTATAAATGGTATGTATGATATGAGCGATATATAAAAATGGGGGTATGAACAAGGAGTTGGTGTGTAGGTTCGATTCCTACGGAATCTGATTTTGGTTTTTTGAGTATGGGTATAATTCCCAGTATGTATGGGTTCGATTCCTCCGGAATCTGATTTTGTTTTTTGAGGCTGGGATATATGTCCCAGTATATATATATATATGGGTTCGATTCCTCCGGAATCTGATTAGATGCTAACGGATAGATAGATCTTTGGATTGGTAAATAGATAGATAAATGGAGAGATAGATAGATTATATTTAGATGTTAGACATTTGTTATCCCTCTCTGCAAACAGATAGATAAATAGACATATAGACACATGGATAGATAGATGGACACATTGATAGATAGATAGACATATGGATAGATAGATGGACATATGGATAGATAGGTAGACATATAGATACTAGACATTTGGTATTCCTCTCTGCAAACAGATAGATAAATAGACATATAGACACATGGATAGATAGATGGACACATGGATAGATAGATAGACATATGGATAGATGATATTTAGATGCTAGACATTTGTTATCCCTCTCTGCAAACAGATAGATAGATAGACATATAGGTAGATTATATTTAGATGTTAGACATTTGGTATTCCTTTCTTCAAACAGATAGATAAATAGACTTATAGACACATGGATAGATAGATAGACACATGGATAGATAGATGGACATATTGATAGATAGATAGACAGACATATGGATAGATTATATTTAAATGCTAGACATTTGTTATCCCTCTCTGCAAACAGATAGATAGATAGACATATAGGTAGATTATATTTAGATGTTAGACATTTGGTATTCCTTTCTTCAAACAGATAGATAAATAGACTTATAGACACATGGATAGATAGATAGACACATGGATAGATAGATGGACATATTGATAGATAGATAGACAGACATATGGATAGATTATATTTAGATGCTAGACATTTGTTATCCCTCTCTGCAAACAGAATTACTTTGAACTTGCCATAACGCAAGTGTAATGTTAATTCTTTTTCTTAAAAATACATTTCTTTTCGGTTTAATTGATGTCTACGGTCTTTTAACCCTTAACGGTCGGGGGGGGGGGGGGGCGTTGAATGCCCCCCTCTGGTTTTTTCTATCTCATTTTCTGTGTGTGAAAGATAAAGAGTCCAAACTGCTTGACTTTTTAAGTATGGGTATGACACATAACTGAGAGTTGGAATTTTTTTAATATCTCCTTCCTAGCGGGCACAGGATGCCAGCAAACCTGGCAGGGTCATCCAGGTAAAGAGCAAATTTTTTTTTTTGACTAAAACAAAGCATTTTACCATACCAAAATACTAAAATATCCTCTAGTAGTACGTCCTGATATAAGATACAGGTGTTCAAGCCACTTTCAGGTTCCAGGTATGATCCTGCAGGTCCTGATCCTGCAGGTCTCCTAAAATCTTTAAAAGGCTCCTGTGGCCGCAATTTTTGACTTAGATACTTCAAATTTTAAACTTAAGATTTTCATTTATGTCTACATAACGTATTAAAATTTTATAAAGATCCGCCGCCGTTTTCCTGCCGACCGCCGACTGCGACGGCTGGTAGCTGCCAAGTACAGCTGCGGCCGCTGAAATTTATATTTTGATATTTCTAATGTAAAATTTACATAAAGATAAACATTTTCCGGAAAAAAATTGTTCTTCTAGCTTCAAAAATAATAAAAAATTACAGCAGTTTGAAATTTTTAAGTAAAAAAAGATTTAAAAACAAAGGTTGTTAAATAAAAGGGTGAAGGAAGCAAAATTTACTTAGACTTATAAAAGGTCGGAAATTCATTATCAAACAGGGGACTTGCACAAAAAAAATGCGTTGACCGATTAAGGTGCGGCAAGAGGCCCGACTGTAAAGGGTTAAACGTGTCACATGGTTTTAGGAAAGGGATAATGCATTGTTCTTTTCGCAAGCAAAACTTTTATGTTTAAAGCTATATGCCAAAAGTGAATCACATCTTAGAGAGATGGGGCAATGAACTGTTTATTACACTAGTCCCCAAAGTTTTATAATAACGTTTTCTTATTCGTTGGTTTTATAACTTTAGAGACTATAGTGAGTTTAATTCGTCGATTCATTAAGTGGAGTGTTAAAACGTTTAACCAACCACTAATCATCTATTTATCGGCCATTGTCATATCTCTTTAGATCCCTGCAATCACATAGCTATATCAGTAAATGATGCAATAAGTTTAGAATATTTTTCCAGATTCATATTTTAAAACTCATTTTATTATGCTGTGTCCTATATAAATTTATAATATCTATCTTTTTCACTTATTTCTCTCAATGTCTTATTGACTGACCGTTGGACTTACAGACAAACTATTAAAAATACGGAGGAACAGACATTGTTAGAAGCTTTGCAATTAAAAAAAAAAAATATGTTTACATATATAGCGACAAAATATCAGGAACTATAAAAATCTTAGCTAATAATTGTAGAATTTGTGGTCTAGCCATTTAATTGACTCTTTGTTTTAAAATATATAAACAGACAGACAAACATCCAACTACTTTTATATGCAGGAAACTGGAAGTACGCAACACTTGAAATATGTTGACGATGTCTCTGTTTAACTTTTAAATTGTATTTGATATGGGTAGTAAGGTGAAATTCAAGCACTCCACTCAAAATATAATAGAGTTAGAATAGAGTGTGTCTCTCCATCAATGTATTTGAAATAGGTAGTAAGGTGAAATTCAAGCACTCCACTCAAAATATAATAGAGTTAGAATAGAGTGTGTCTGTCCAACAATGTGTTTGAAATAGGTAGTAAGGTGAAATTCAAGCACTCCACTCAAAATATAATAGAGTTAGAATAGAGTGTGTCTGTCCAACAATGTGTTTGATATAGGTAGTAAGGTGAAATTCAAGCACTACACTCAAAATATAATGGAGTTAGAATAGAGTGTGTCTGTCCATCAATGTATTTGATACAAGTGGTAAGATGAAATTCAAGCACTCCACTCAAATTTAAATAGAGTTAGAAAAGAGTCTGTCTGTCCATCACTGTATTTGATATAGGTGGTAAGGTGAAATTCAAGCACTCCACTCAAAATATTTGATATGGGTAGTAAGGTGAAATTCAAGCACTCCACTTAAAATATAATAGAGTGTATCTGTCCATCAATGTATTTCATATGGGTAGCAAGGTGAAATTCAAGCACTCCACTCAAAATAAAATAGAGTTAGAATAGAGTGTGTCTGTACATCAATGTATTTGGTATGGGTAGTAAGGTGAAATTCAAGCACTCCACTCAAAATATAATAGAGTTAGAATAGAGTCTGTCTGTCCATCAATTTATTTGATATAGGTAGTAAGGTGAAATTCAAGCACTACACTCAAAATATAATAGAGTTTGATTAGAGTCTGTCTGTCTGTACATCGATGTATTTGATGTGGGTGGTAAGGTGAAATTCAAACACTCCACTCAAAATATAATAGTGCTTGATTAGAGTCTGTCTGTACATCAATGTATTTGATATAGGTGGTAAGGTGAAATTCAAGCACTCCACTCAAAATATAATAGAGTTAGAATAGAGTGTGTCTGTCTGTCCATCAATGTATTTGATATGGTTAGCAAGGTGAAATTCAAGCACTTTATTAAAAATATAATAGAATTAAGATAGATTCATAGTAACTTAACTTCAAATTGGATTTTATTTAGCATTGTAAGGTGAAATTCAGCCGCTCAAAAATACAACTGAGTTAAGATAGAGTACGGTTCGAACGTCCGTCCATGCGTACATACTTTAAAGTTACCTAACTTTAAATTGGTTTTTATATGAGATCGAGAAATTTAAGCTCTCTACTTAAAGTTTAATTGAATAGATGTACGTTCGAATTTTATTTATATTTAATCGAGTTTTTTAGGACCTGAAAATAATTGATATGATCAATCTAATAGTCATCATTCTAATAAGTAATGTATATAAAATTGTGTAGGTATTGTGTACGTTTATAGAATTTTAAATTGTACATTTATTATAGTTATTTTATTATAGATTTGGTTGCTGATAGTTGGCAATGCAAATAAATGACCAATCTATTAATCTTTTGTCTAATTGATAATGTATGTAAAGTTGCCCAGGTATTGAATATGTTTACAAAATTTTAAATTTCTTATGTACACACTAGTCACTTTGTCCCTAGTCTCAAGGGGAAGGCAGGTAAGGGTAATACAAATAGCCTAAAACCATCTCAATACATTTGATACATACGGACCATTCAATTTCCGAGATCTTAAGCTTCTAACAAAAAAACCTTACTACTTTACGTTTTCGGGGAAGGGAGGGGCATTTTTTAGCAGTGATTTGTCTGGGGAGGGTTGTAGTACCCTGCCCAAGAATAGTTAAAAACATTCCCAGGACCTATGGGCGTTAGGTATCTCATCCCATTACAGGCAAATGATGCTCTAGCTTCTCTGGATGATCTTGTGAAACCGAAGGAGAATTCAGCCCCAACGAGGTAGGTAGGTAAATTTGAAAGTGCTTCATTTAAAGTTTAAAATACCCTAAAAACAAGGAAGACAGAGACATTTTAGTTGTCTATGGTGGGATATATTCCAGTTACAGAGTAGCTACGCTGCAAAAAAATGAAAAATATCTACCCACATAAAAAATAATTTTTTTCTCCACTTTTCTCTCGCCAAGTAAATATAAAGAGAGTATTGGAATATTGGATAGGGTTGGCTCACAAATTGTTAAAAAGAATATCTGATGATATAATGTAAATTTAATGTTTAGACGATAGTAAAATAATCAAAAGCAAACTTTTTTTTAACATGTAATAACTCTTTTTTTATTTGATTTAAGAATTTTATTTTAATTTTGTTCCACCAATAGTAGTTATTTATTCGTCTCCTGGGGGCTAGCAAAACTGGTTTTAATGTTATAATTTTTCATTTAAATATCCATGGAAAGCTGTCTATAATATAATGCCATACTGGAATATTAATTTATGTTTTTTTTAATCAGTTTGACTTTCACAAAGTGTTTGATTCACACTTATTGTATATTTTTAAAAGCGAAGCTTTTCTATAATTAGGGTCGGTCCGTCCGGAACGGATAGCTTTTTTCGTAATTTTTTTTATAGACCTCTACAACTATTATAATAAAACCGGTAAGGTCAATTCAAATTATTGATTACTAACGGGGTTTTTTAAGGGATGGGACAGTTGACGATAAATTAATATGTTCCCCTAATTTTACTATCAATCACATAAATTTAGTCATTGGTGGAAAAGTTTAGATACTGTTGCTTTAAAGTAAAATTACATTCCAATCAGATTAAATATACTCCCCCAAAAAGTTGCCATATATTTTAAGTACATTGTTCCCTTCCTTCCTGATATTTTGGCGATTTCCTCCTGTCAAATTCTCATCCATCAGTGCACTGAAACTCCCCCACCCCTTATTTTGAAAAAATGAAAATAAAGGGCATGAGGTCCTATGCCTAACATCTGAAGGGTCTTTACCCTAAGGGGGGTATACTTGCGGTTTCCCTCCTTATTTTCCATTTATCTAAAATTAATTAGGGTAGTGTGGGGATCAGTTATCGACCAGGCACTTTGAGTGAAATTAATCAAGATTTTTTTGTGTAATTCTGTCATTTTATATTAGACTTGAAGCTGCATCTAGGGGCTATATATTTGGGCAGAAAAATAACCTAAAACCTTACCAAGACTTACTTATAAAGATATAATTGCCTAAAAACATATTAGGACCTATAAGAAGCTTCACTGTAAAGGAAAACTATTTCGATCCATTGTTTACCGAGATCCTTCACTACAGACAAAAAAGATTACTTCTTTATATAAAAGGATATAGAATATACGTGGATATTATGACAGGAGAAAAATTGTCGTCAGTTGGTTCATCCAGTAGGAGGGGAGGGAAAGGGTAAGGGGGATGGATGGGGGTATTGTTATTTTAGGATTCTGTTAGTTTCACTTCATTAGAGAACATGGAAATATTGTTGACATCCAAGTAATGATAAACCCATTTCTTTTATTCTTGGAGTTATGAAAACTAACCCGTCACAACACCATTTCTATAAATATTGAAAGTCAATACTAGAAAGTTAAAATCCTAGCAAGCTATCATATATATGTAGATTTCATACATAGAGGTCTGGAAAAAACATATTTTTTAACGCAAAATTTTGTTTGCAACAGCGCAGCTTTTCTATAATTAGGTTCTGTAAGTCTGTCAGTAAGTAATGGTTAGGTATTTTGGTTAATTTAATCGTGTTAGAATTGTCCTATCGATTTCAAATATTAGATGATGATTACTGAAACAGTTATGGTCTTTGTAAAATTTATGAAGCGTAGCAACTCTTTATTCGTTACTATAAAGTTGATGTGTTCTTTAAAAACAAGCTGATTTTTTATTTTTGACAAATTTTTTTGTATAACATAATTATAATATTAATATTAATTTTGTAACAATCATTCCTAGGACAACAATATACACTATTTAGGCGAAGCATCTCTTTAATCAAGTCTTAAAAATGTTTGTCATTAAACAGAATCCTATATTTACGGAATTTTGCAACGAGTTTATATACAATTTTGCTTATTCTGTTAAGTAAATATTCTGCTTATTGAGTTTTGACACTATACAAGTGTCCATGTTAGTTTTATCTACTGTTTGATTTTAAAAAATTGCTTATATGGATGTTGTCATCCTTGTTTACTCACATCATTTTTCCGACATTTTTAATTTAGTATTGATGGGTATTTTAAAAACATAAGTAACATTTTTTGTTTGTATTAATTAAAGATAGGTATCTTAAATATCTTGTAAAGATTCTCCTTACAAATAAGCATATATACTTTGACTTATTTTGTTCCTAAACATATAAATGAAATTTAATTTATTTAAGGCATATCTTATATTATTATTTATATTATGTATGTCCTATAATATAAAGTTTAATGTCTGAAGCTTAAGATCTTATCTGAATAGAATGCAATTTGTAGTGAAACTTTATAAATATCTTGGGATGGTTTTCTGCTAATTTCTTGAACTTCCCTACAATCCCCCCATGGCTAGGGGCAAAGCCAATGGTGTATCATAAAGTGGTTCTTTTTATAAGATACACTTATAATTTTCTTTCTTATAGCGAAGCTACTCTATACATATATATTTTAGTAGTGTGTAGATTAATAAACTAACAATTTTTATTTTCAGACCAAGAGTGTGTTAGAAGATTTGTCATTAATGATCACTTTCATAATATACCATATAGTCGATATAAACCATTTGTATGAACAATTACAGCAGATCTAACATCAAAAGATTGGGATTTAAAGTGCTTTACAATTTTTATCTTTTTATCAAACATTTTTTGCTAAATAATATTCTATTTTTTCTATCTTATAAATTTTTTAATAATTTTTAGAGAAATAAATATTGATTCAACAAACATTCTCAAAACCCCTAAGTTAATTTTTTTATGAAATATTCTTTTCTAAATTATTAGATGCGAAAATACTTTTTTATTATAAATGTATGTGTGTTATTCTGTCCTTTAAAAGGTTGTATTGTATTAAAATTATTATATTGTTTTAACTTCATAATTTATACATATGTTTTAACGTGGTAAATGGTTTTTATGTTAAATTAAATTAAAAGAATAGAGGGGGCACGAGCTATATATTTAACTCTACCCACGGGATGGACACCCTATGCCGACTTTCAATTTAATCTTTGAGTATCAGCCAATAGCGTCGAATATAAACACAGCCAAGTCACTAAAAAGGAGCTGAAAGGAATTTACTAGCAGACCAAAAAGGTCCCCAACACTTTGACAAGGTAGTTGTCTGGGTTATACATCTATACTTCATCTTATATTACTACCTATGGAAATCAATTAACAATAAACTTATATGAAATAAAATTTATGTTTCTCTAGTGGTTTCTCAACAATGGCGGAGTAAATTATTGACTTAACCCTTCCGCATTGGATATTACAATTTAAACAAGCTAGAGGTTTTATATTTTTTACATTATTATTTTTAAAGTTCATCCTTTCTTTATCAAAAGGCTTGTGTTCCTTAGTATCAGAGGGGGACTAAAAATAGCTTAAAACCATTACAGGACCTTAGCTTACCTATAATAAAGATCCCAATCGGTTCAGTGGTTATTAAAGTCTTAAGCTCCATTATTTTACCCTATTATATAAAGTATTAAGTTGTCTGTAGCGAAGGATCTCTCTAATCGCTGGTTTTAAGCTATTTTTCGAACCCTTAGATGCTAGGGGCGTAGCCGCTAATATAATTATAACCTAATAGTAAAATGAAATGACCCTCCTAGCATTACTTACAGACTAACAGACAAAACAATGTAAAGATGTGCTGCGCATAAATCATAAGAATCTTCACTATAAAATCTAGCTTTCATAGAAGCCGGGAAAATTACGTTCTATATGTGAACTAAATACTTGCTTAGACAAACCAGTGCAAAATTGACTATACCTCTATACAATATTAAATCTATTTTCTCCCTACACAGATTGACACAATCAAAGATAATCAAGTAAGGAAAAGGTGAAAGGGTGATTCCTGAGATAATAAACATAATAATATCACACTACGCATCTAAACAAGGATAGTTGTATTCATAAGTAGAAAAGCAAGAATATGCTAACATTGGACTGCATGTTTATTACACTAGTCCCCAAAGTCTTATAATAACGTTTTCTTATTGGTAAATAACTAACTTTGGGAACTTAAATTTTGATTGGTTGGTTTATTAAGTTGAGTGTACTGAGGGAAGACAAATAAAGTCGCTCAAAAAATTCTGACGTCATAAAAATGAGGGATTAGGAGAGGAGGAGTGGGAAAATAACCCCTAAAAAAGAGATGGATATTCCCTCATTTTTATGACGTCACATTGAGCGACTTTCTTCGTAGTCTCAAAATTTCAGACATTTGCGCGACTAACCAGGACAAGTATGTCTATAAAAAAGCTAGAAATAGAACAGTAAAGTGTTATTCAGGGGCATTAGAAAAATAGATATATAAGAATTAAAATCAAAGCCAATAAAAATGTTATTGAACTTAGACTGGATTTTTGTTGGGGGGTATTAACAATAAATCAGTGAAAATGTAATTTTTGTAAGATAAAACACCGAGGAAGGTTATTACACTAGTCCCCAAAGTTTTATGATAACGTTTTCTTATTCGTTGGCTTACAACTCCTAATTGTAATCTACAGAAAGGGAAATTTTGTGTATTATCATTAGGGATTTACATCAATTTATAAGCCATTGTCTTATCCCTTTGGAACTCTGATAAATCTGTACTGTTATATTAATGGTAGAAATCATTTTTAGGAACTTTAAGAAAATAGAAAATGGTGTAAATCAGGTCTTTACGTCAAAAAGCTAGAAATTAATTCATATAATAGCAAACCATACTTGATTTTACTTGGATATTTTCAAGACACTACAAAAGTACCAAAAACCATTACAAAACAATCAACCCTAAAACGAAAATCTTAGGGTAAAAGATAATGCATGATAGATTGATGTAGATCCCCAATGATGTTAAACAAAATTACTTATTCATTAGAGTAAAACACTAGGGGGGGGGGGAGGATTAAATAACTGTATATGACCCCTTCACAAGGATCCTGTACCGAATTTCAGTTAGATCTTTGAAAATTAACCAATAACGTCGGGAATATTAACACAGCCAAGTCGCTACAAAAGAGCAGAAAGTAATTTGCTAGCAGAAGGCAAAGGTCCTTAACAGGGGGATCGCAGGAATAAGGTATAAACAACAAGTGAAATAAATCTTAAATAATATTTGGGGGGCAAATGGAGAGGTCGTCAATTTTACGATGTGTTGCCCCCCAACGATAGTTGAAAAACACTTATAGGTTCCGTGATTTTTTTCAGAATAAATTTCGTTATTGGTATAAGCTGGGGGGATCCACGTAGTTGTCTGATTATACATCTATTACACTATAAATTTATTTCTAATTCTATGAATAAGAATTGTTATATTTAAACCTAAATGTCCCCTCCCCCATTCTTACTGAGAAGAACAATAAATGCTGAATTATTATGCATAATCTATTATGATTTGTCATTATAGAGTAGCTTTGCTATATAAATTTTTATCAATCCGAATACATAAGGAAAAACAAATTTTGATAAAATTATCCTATTATATAAAGTAGTAAGCGTTTTTTGTCTGTCCCGATGGATCTCGCTAACCGCTGAACCGATATTGTTCTCCTTTACAGTAAAGCTTCTTATAGGTCCTGGGAAGGTTTTAAACTATTTTTGGAGAGGGTGTCTTCACCCCCCTCCCTCCCAAAAATATTTTTAGAACTCTTTTAAAACTCAAATTTAAAATGGGATGAGGACGATTTTTCCCTCTCCTACCAGTGCCCCTAGAGGCTTCTTGGGGGCGTAGCCGCTAGTGTCTATTTAAATTACTAGGGGGTCCGCCTCTAGAGGACTAGAGTGGCCATTTGAGGAGGGGGGAGTTGAATTCGATAACCAATTTTTTTACTTTAGATTTAAAAAGAAAATGGAGGGGTGATTTTTTTGGTTCAGTGGTTCAGCGAGATTCTTCAGTACAAACAGAAAGACATCCTGTTACTTTTTTACAAGGATTGATTGCTCCATCAAAAGAACACCATCAAATCATACTTTGTTCAGCTTAAATATGTCACATTTACTTACTCTCTCACACACACACACACACACACACACACACACACACACACACATACACACCTCAAACACTCATAAAATCACACACAATCAAACAAAAACATTTAACACAAAGAAATATTTACTTTCTTATTCTATGTAGTTTATATACTTTTTTACCCTTAAACCTAATATAGAAGAGGTCTTCTTTTTGACCTAAACCCTTAACCATTACGGAACTTTCTCAATCGGCGAAGGGGGAGGGGGGGGGGGGTAGTGGTTACAGCCCCTCTCCCCCCGAGCGGTAAGGGTTAACAAAAGTATTGTAATCTCAATATTATGGTATCAAAACAACATTTTTATCTTTAGTTTTATTCAAAAACATTTTAAAATCTATTTGTCTTTAAATAATTTATACTTTTAATTTTTTTTGCTGCCTTGCTTTAAGTTATGATTTTTATTGTTTCTCTTGCTGCTGAAAGTTAATGGTAGGGTTGTCGACACAGTATGTAGGGTGGTGAGTTAGGTCCACAGAAGGGTACACTTATATCAGTTTTTATGCCTAAGAATTGAGGTTCCACTCTACATTGATGGCCTGGTGGTATGTTTGGTCGACAGAAGGGTACACTTATATCAGTTTTTATGCCTAAGAATTGAGGTTCCACTCTACATTGATGGCCTGGTGGTATGTTTGGTCCACAGACGGGTACACTCTCAGCGTTTTTTACACTTATATCAGTTTTTACATTGCCTAAGAATTGAGGTTTCACTCTACATTGATGGTCTGGTGGTATGTTTGGTACACTCTCAGCGTTTTTTACACCACTTGGCATTGCCGTAGCTTGAGCAAGCAGAAAGCATCCAAGCAACCAAACTGTGTAATATTTCATCCTAAAATAAGTAAATAAGTTATAAACAAGGATGACAACATCCATAAGTAGCGAAGCACAAAAAATCATGGATGGAAATACGTAAAAGTAGATTTAAAGTTTATTTATTAAAATCAGGAATAGATTTATTGGAGAAAATAAACACAAAACCTTGTTTTATTTTGTATAACGATGTCGGTCAAAGTAAAAGATGCTCATAACAATGGGAAAAATTATTTTGATACTGATATCCCAAAATGCATCAGAGATATGGAAAAATAAAGGGAAAATTTAAAAATAGCCAAAAACCTGCAAAAAAGCAGTCTGACCGTCATGGTTGTTTTCTCTAAACAACAGGGAAATTTGAGTTTGATATGTATAACTGAAAAAATTTTGGAAATCGGACCATAAATACAAAAGATATGGAGAAAAAACAAAAATAGTCTAAAACCTGCTGAAAGCCAGTCTGACCGTTATAGTTGTTTTCTTTAAAGGACAGAAATTTAATTTTGATATGTATAACTGAAAAAATTTTGGAAATCGGACCATAAACACCAAAGATATGGAGAAAAATGTGAAAAATACAAAAATAGCCTAAAACCTGCTTAAAGGCAGTCTGACTCTCATAGTTGTTTTCTTTAAACGACAGGAAATTTAATTTTGATATCTATAACTGAAAAAATTTTGAAAATCGTACCATAAACACTGAAGATATGGAGAAAAATATGAAAAATACAAAAATAGCCTGAAACCTGCTTAAAAGCGGTCCTATCGTCATCGATGTTTTATACTTAATTGTGCTCTTTAATGATGGGAATGTTGTCAAAAAATTTCAGCATTCTATCTTTTATAGGAGCTGAGTAAATCCCATTTCCCCCATAGCGTTACGGACTGACTGACTGACGGACTGACGGACTGACTGACGGACAAAGTGAATTATAGAGTAGCTTCGCTACTAAAAATCTATAAAAAGCAAATCACAAAAATATGTCTGGACAAACGGACTAAGTGAGTTGTAGAGCAGATGCTCTGTGGGCATAAAAGAAAGTGAGGAAAAACAACCCTAAAATGTAGAACTCAGTTTTGTGGTTATCAAGATCTTAACTGTCGAACAAAAAACCTTACTACAACATATAATAGGATTTAAATATAATAATATAAATATTTTAATAAAGTTGGATTAGTAATACAGCACAAAAATCAAATCAAATATAACTGAAAATTATTACCTGTTTATTTCTTAAAACAAACAAATTGAATGAGATAGAATAATTTGATTTAAGCTTTATATACTAAAATATTTATTAATAAACACTTACACCCACAATATTGTTAATCCCCCCCTTCCATTTATTTGAATTTCCATTATGTAATTATAAATAATCTCATATTTACAAAAAAAAACTCCACCTACTTTCACATTTTTTATTTTTAACAAAAAGCCCCACCCCCAATTTTGTTAATCCCCCCACCTTTTCAATTTTTAAAAACCCCTCCATTTATTGATTAAAATTTTCCATTATACAATAATAAAAAATCTCATATTTACAAAAAAAACTCAACTACTTTAATCTTTTAAATTTTTAACAAAATATCCCACCCCCAATTTTGTCAACCCCCCCTTCCATTTTGAAAAATTTTATACTCAAATTTTTAATAAGAAAAATTCCAACCCCAATTTTGTCACTCCCCCTCCCTTCCATTATTCAAAAACCCCTCCATTTAGTGCTTTTAATTTTCCATTATATTGTGGTAATACGACAGCCAGACGGACGGGCAGTTTACAGAATTGCTACGCTGTGACTTATCATAACAAACCCTCTGCACTAATCTTATTATATCACCATTTATCTCATGACCGATGTTGACCCCGCTATCCAGCGGTCAAACTGGCCTGCCTAAATGTGGGGAGGGGCTCAAACACGCAGCTATCACGCGCCCCTCACGCGATTATACAACCGGGAGGCGCTGCCTCCCCTTTTACCACAGCTGCCCCCACAGCCTGTCTACCGCCGGGAGCTAAGCCCTTGCGTCCCACACCCCCTTCAAACCTAACCATTGTTATAATCTGTTGTATATATATAGTAAACATTCATTGTAAATATTATTCAGTTAAATATATAATTTCTGTATGACTAAATCCTGCTAGTTTGTTTTGGTAGAATAATTCAAGGCTAAGGCTCGTTGGACTCGAACTCGCAACCCTGTGAGCTGAAACGTTCGGCTTACCACATCTTGGTGTCAGCGTGTTTCAATCGAGCCTTACAGAAATTAGCCTATTCTACCTCTGATTGGACCCTTTGGCAAGTAAGGGGACAATCAGCCGCCAACTGAGAAGCCAACTGACCCGTGAGACGGCCTTTTTAGGTCGAATTTCCATCATTTTGAACGCAATATGTGGGCCCTTGGCCTACGGCAAGCAGATTTAGCCTGCTAAAAGCGCCAGTTAAGACGCTTTTTCCGTACCGTGTAGGAGTAGCGCTAGGTGCGCAGCCACGGTAATCGGATAATTTAGCTCAAACGGCTACAGAACTGAGTCTAAATTGGCAAGTGTAGCTGGGACAAGCCCCAGGACACCCAGGCCAAACCTACGAGACAGACAGCTAGGTGCTGGTCTCCCTGAGAAGGCAATGTGTGGCTGCGAAGCTTCAGCACACAAGTAAGGCCTACCACTGCGACGGATAGCAGAATTTGAGCCACAGGCACGGCAGGACGGGACATTCCCTGCCGCTGCCTTCCAGGATTCGAACCCAAGGCGCTGTAGGACGGGCCATTCCCTGCCGCCATCTTTCGGGATTCGAACCAGCGGCGCTGTAGGACGGGCCATTCCCTGCCGCCATCTTTCGGGATTCGAACCAGCGGCGCTGTAGGACGGGACATTCCCTGCCGCCGTCACCCCTCTGAACCTTGCAGGACGGACATTCCCTGCTACCAGTGCTTCCAGAATCACACCTAGAGCTCCTAGTGATAACAACACATAAGTGTGTATAAATGTCAACCAAGTGATAAAAAGAAATATAAAATTGTTGACCCAGTGATAATTGATAAGCTCTAGTGATTCGAAGCTACAGTCTAAGCCACCATGGTAAGCGATACCACCATAGCTGCGGTTCGGCCACCACCGAAGTTTCTGCCAACCCCAGCCGAACGGGAGGCCCCCTTGTCTCAAGGGCAGGACCTCCACTTCCCCTGCCATATCAGGGTGAGGTTTCCCACTCCTGACCCTGCCCAGCATGTACAGGTTGATGCCATGGTCGATTCTGGCAACCGTGTACCAGGGTCTGCTGTAATTTCTGAACACCTCATGCACGCAATGGGCGTGCAACGCATGTTGATTCCAGACAACACCCAAATCCTGACTGCTAACGAGGAAGGCCAGCCCCTCCAGGTAATAGGAAAATTGAAAGAATTATATATGGCAGTCTCACACACCCTTATACTCCATCTGTACCACGTGACTGTGGTACGGAATCTCTCACACCCTCTGAACCTAGGAGGGTATTTTCTCAAGGAGTTCGGAACTAGGCTCTGTTTCGACATGCAACCCCCCTGCTTGTGGGTGCGTGGGGAGTTCATCCCACTCCGTGGCGTCCCCATCGACCGGGAGACAGCCGAGAGAGAGTTGAGTTACGAGGGGCCTCTGCCAGGCCCACTGCCAGAGCAGCCGCGTGTGGTCGAGAAATGCACGCACTGGGTGGACACTGCAATCAACGCCCATAGGGGGACCAACCTGCTAGCCATGGGGTTGCCCCCAGTGCCCAAGGTGCCGCTGGAGAACCTGCCAACGACGTTCCCTGAGATTGCCAGCCCTCCAGAACCAATCTTCTCCGCCGACACCTTCATCAACGGCCAGCCGTGTCCACCTGGCCCCCTCTACCTGGGACCCCCAGCCATTCAGCCAGCCAAGTCCGAGTCCAGACCCGTCAAATCGCGGTCTGATGCACCCGGAGCCACACTCAACTCCCAGGAATCAGCCTCTCCCGGCGCCGTGCCCGTCAAGTCGTGGCCGGCCGCCTCCGGAGCCACGCATGGCTCCGCTGTCTCAGCCTCTCCTAGCGCCGAGCCCGTCAAGTCGCGGCCGGACGCCCACGGAGCCCAGGCTGGTCCCAGCGCCCCGGCCTCTCCCAGCACCGAGCCCGTCAAACCGTGGCCGGACGCCCTCGGAGCCACACCTGGCTCCGACACGTCAGCCCCTCCCGAGGCCGAGCCCGTCAAGTCGCGGCCGGTGGGTCCCGGAGCCGAAGCTGACCCCGCACCAGCCACGTATAGGCTAAGCGCTGTCACTCCAACTGACGGCCAGCCACCCCAACTCCGCACAGCCAAGCGGGTGGTCTTGCCTGGCCGCGGTGTCATGGCTGTCCCTGTTGAATTAGTAGGACACCGTACCAAGGATGCCATCCAACTAGCTGCCCCAGAACAGAGGTTTGGGGAGGATCTTGTCATCCCAGAAGGCCTGTATGCCCACAGGCCTGGCTCCGCCAGCGTGTTTCGAGTGCTGGTGGTAAATGAAGGGGAGACGCCCCTCCTGCTGGACGCTGGCCTCCCAGTGGCTTGGGAGCTAGTCAAGCCTGACATTTTAGAGGTTTCTGATAAGCCTCCCCCTCGTCTCCACTCGTTCCAAGAGCCTGTTGAGCCCCCAGATATGCAGGAGCTGTGGGAGGCCCTTGAGATGGAGGACAACGAGTTCCTGCGCAAGGACCCCTTGCTCAAAAAGGAGGTTTGGACCCTGTTATCAGAATAAAGGGACGTCTTCTCCAACTCTACCCCCGGCTGCACGGACGTAGTAGAGCTGCAGCTGCACCTCAAACCAGGGACCCAGCCGATCCGCCAGAGATTTAGGGATCTGAACCCGCGGCAGGAGGCTGAGCTGGAGAAACAACTGGACACCTGGCTACAAGAGGGAGTCATAGAGCCTTCAGACTCCGCCTGGAGCAGCCCCCTGGTGCCCATCAAGAAGAAGGACGGGAGCACCCGCTGGGCCGTCGACTACAGAGCCCTCAACAAGTGCCTGGAACTGGATAGCTACCCTTTGCCCAGGATCCAGCAGTTGGTAGAACGAGCTGGAGGACACCGCGTCTACAGTGCCCTAGACGCGGTGGCCGCGTACTACACCATCCGTGTGTCTGAGGACAGCCGGCCCTGCACCGCCTTCACCACCCCCAGGGGCTTGTATCAATGGAAAAGGATGCCCTTTGGCCTTGCTACGGCACCGTCTGTCTACTCCAGATTTATTGCAGGGGTCCTAAATCCACTAGGTACAGCCAACCTCCAGTCATATCTTGACGACGTCCTGACCTTCCACCAGGATACCTGGGCCCACCTGGCTAGGCTCCGAGAGGTCTTGGAAGCCCACCGCAGGGGAGGAATCCGCCTCAAGCCAGCTAAGACCAAGCTGTTCCGAGCCAAGGTGGACTATCTGGGCCACACCCTCAGCCGTGAGGGGATAGCCATGCAAGAGGATTATATTGACCGTATCCTGGACTGGCCGGCCCCCAGCACCCCCAAGGATTTGCTGGCGCTTCTGGGGTTCTTTGGATACTACCGCCTGTTCATCCCAGAGTATGCCGACCTCACCTACGAGATGAATCGGCAGAAGACAGCCAAGACCCTAGCCTGGACGCCTGAGATGGAAGCCCAGCTGCTACAGCTCAAGGACAAGTTCCGCCAAGCCCCCATCCGAGCACCGCCCAGGTTTGACTTGCCGGCGGTATTCCAGCTCACCACAGACTTCAGCAGCCGCGCCATCTCTGCCATTCTGAGTCAATGCCAGGACGGCAAGGAGAGGCTGATTGCCGCCGTGGGGCGCAAGACAACCGACCCCGAGACTCGCTACCCGTCCTGGAAGGGAGAGATGGCCGCCATTATGTATGGAATCCGGAAATTTCACGGCATCTTGTCCTACCGCAGCTTCCAGATCAACACTGATTCCTCAGCCTTGCTACAGATGAAGTCGCTGAACACATCCACAGGGATGGTGGCCCGCTGGCAGGAGGAGCTAGCAGCCCTAGATTTTACTGTCTGCCACCGTCCTGGCACCCAGAACACCAACGCCGACGCCCTCAGCCACCGGGAGGACGCCAACATGCCGACAGCTACCGCTGAAGAATTAGCAGAGCAGGCTGAGTACATCCACAACCTTTGCCAGCTAGGGGAGTCCGCAGCTAGCCGGCCCCCTGCCGCACGACTGGACCCGGCTAGAGTATTAGAAGCCCAGACACAGGACCCTCTCCTGCTCCGTGTCCGCCAGTGGGTGGCTGATGGCAGTGCCCCAACTAAGGCTGAGCTGCGCGGCAAGGAACGAGACGAGCAGCAGTACGCCAGCCGCTTCACAGCCCTGGGACTTGACGAGCATGGCTGCCTCACCACCACTGACCAGACCCTGACAGGGGAAAGAACAAGATACCTGCTGCCTTCGGCCCTCCAGCAGGACGCGTTCTTTTTAGCCCATGGGACCCCCATGGCCGGGCACTTTGGAATGGACGCTACTATCGCCCGCGTCGCCATGCATTTCTGGTGGCCCAACCTGTCCCATGACGTCCGCCTGATGGTTCAGACTTGTCCTGAGTGTGTCCAGAAGGTTACCAAGGAAAGGTTGAAGCTAGGAATACATGTGCCCTCCCACCAGGGGTATCCACAGCAAGTCCTGTTTATTGACCTGGTGGGGCCGCTGCCAGAGACCCCAGCTGGAAACCGCTATATCCTCACCTGTCAAGACGGGTTCAGCCGGTTTGTCAGCCTCTACGCCATCCCCAACAAGCACACCCTCACGGTGGCGGAAGCCCTGCTGCACCGCCACCTGGCCACGTTCGGATGCCCCCCTGAAGATCCACTCCGACAACGGGATGGAGTTCACCGGCCAGGTATTCAAGGAGCTGGCCTCCAAGCTTGAGATTCCCTACACCTCCCTACCGCCACCGCCCTACAACCCGCAGTCCAACCGAGTGGAAAGGTTCCATCGGACGCTCAACACAGGCATGCGTCTGTTCTTAGACAGAGACGACAACAACTGGGAGCCACACTTGCCTGCCATTGCCTTCGCCTACAACACCAAGGCCTGCAGATCCACCGGCGTGACCCCGTTCCTGGCCTACTTTGGGAGAGAGGCCAAACTTCCGGTGGACATGGTGCTCCGGCTACCAGACACAGAATATGCCTCGGTTCCAGCCAACGTCCAAGCTCTCCTGCAACGCTACCATGCAGTGTATGACGCCATCCAGCAGCGAGAGGAGGGAACCATCCGGAGGAGCGCGGCAGCCTACGAAGGCACGGCCAAGTACGAGGTTGGAGACTTGGTCTGGTACCTGGCCCCCCGCCTGGTGCCAGGGAAGGCAGCCAAGATTACCAAGAGATGGACTGGCCCCTGGAAGGTAGTGCGGCAAGCTACAGACGTCCATTATGTCATCAAACCTGCCTCTCCAACCGCCAGGATCTCGGAAGTCACCGCGCATGTAGGCCGACTGCGCAAATACACTGGAGATGTGACTGCCCATCAGATTCCAACAGACATTCAAGGCGACCTGGACGGCGACGAGGATGCCACCGAGCTGCCGGTCGGAGCTGTGGCGCCGCCAACTAGTGACCCAGGACAGTTCCCAGTGTACCAGCCAGCCGCAGCCGCCCTACAGCCTAGCGGCCAGGATCGTGACCCGGTAGAAGAGAACCTGCAGCATCAACCCAATGAACCACCGCCGCCGCCGCCAGCTCCAGAGCCACCCAGAGATGCCATCTGGAACCCTGATACTGACATGGAGAACCTGCCGGCCAGCAGCGAGCCTGCAGGAGGAGAGGCGGCCACTGCGATGGAAGAGGCGGCCCCAGAGGACGAAGCTGAAGCAATGTGCCCCCTGCTGATGACAGCCATCCCCATCAGAGTAGGAGCTAGGAGGCCCAGCAACCTGGACCAAGCAGGCGCCCCCATGGAATTTTATGCGCCTTCCTCCATCGTTATTCCCCCCTTGGGAGCCTCCAGAGTTAGCCTAGGCCTCCGTGTCCAGTTACCCGCCGAGGCAGAGTTAGTTCTGCAGACGAGGCAAAACTTCCAACGACGGGGCTTGGCCGTCGCTAACCCACGGCTGGAAGCCAACCGGGAGTTGACAATGCTGATATCCAACCACAGCCAGACAGAGCAGCGAGTGTCTCGCGGAGCCTGTATAGCCAGAGCTGTCCTCCACCGAGCTGTGCCCCAGGAAGAGCCCTTCCTGCGCAGACATAGGTTGTCGTATCCCCAGGTTCAAGGCCTGGTGGCTCGAGAGCCCCGCAACCCTTGAAGGGGAGGTTGTGGTAATACGACAGCCAGACGGACGGGCAGTTTACAGAATTGCTACGCTGTGACTTATCATAACAAACCCTCTGCACTAATCTTATTATATCACCATTTATCTCATGACCGATGTTGACCCCGCTATCCAGCGGTCAAACTGGCCTGCCTAAATGTGGGGAGGGGCTCAAACACGCAGCTATCACGCGCCCCTCACGCAATTATACAACCGGGAGGCGCTGCCTCCCCTTTTACCACAGCTGCCCCCACAGCCTGTCTACCGCCGGGAGCTAAGCCCTTGCGTCCCACACCCCCTTCAAACCTAACCATTGTTATAATCTGTTGTATATATATAGTAAACATTCATTGTAAATATTATTCAGTTAAATATATAATTTCTGTATGACTAAATCCTGCTAGTTTGTTTTGGTAGAATAATTCAAGGCTAAGGCTCGTTGGACTCGAACTCGCAACCCTGTGAGCTGAAACGTTTGGCTTACCACAATATAATGATAAGAAATCTCATGTTTACAAAAAAAACTCCACCTACTTTAACATTTTTTATTTTTAACAAAAACCCCTTTGATTTAAATTTTCCATTAAATAATAATAAAAAATCTCATGTTTACAAAAAAACTCCACCTACTTTAACATTCTAAAAGTTCCATTTGGTGATTAATATCATGTTTACAAGAAAAACTCCTCCCCCTTTATAATATCAGAAATATCATATACAAAGTTTCATCAGGTGTTTATCACTTTATCTATCTACGATTCTACACCTTTTATTCCCCCCAAATATTTACAAGCAAATTTACAAATAATATTCGGGAGGAAGATTAATTTACTGTCATATAGATTGTATTGTGCAAAAATGATATTTAAATTGAAAGCAAAATATATTTTTTTTTTATTTAAAACACTTTTTTTCCTAGGTATGGTATTTACAAGATTTTAAGAATTTCACAAACGTCATTTATTTGAAAGATATTAATTTTTCATTTATTTTCCTTTCCCTATAACCATGAGATTTACACTAATATTTTACTTTTCATTTTAATAATAAATCTAAAGTGTAGATGTATATGCAGACAACTAACTAGATCCTCTTGTTGAGGACCTTTTTGTCTGGTAGCAAATTTATTTCTGCTCTTTTGTAGCGACTTGGCTGTGTTAATATTCTCGATGCTATTGGTTGATTTTGAAAGATGCAATTAAAATTCGGCATAGTGTCCTCGGGATGGGTACATACAGTTATTTAACCCCTTTCCCCTCTATTATTTTACTCTAATATTTTCTAATATTTTAACAGGCATAAAATTGAAGGCAAACTAAATCTGGTATAGAATTAACTTTGAAACTTCGGAATTAATGAAACACTTAAAAAGGATCTATTTCTTTAAAGCACAACTTTACACTTTTATCATCCAATATCCTATACCTACATCCCTGAAATGTAGGCAAATACCTTGTCTTAATTTCCCTCGAGTAAACTCAAATTCATATATTCTTTTAAAAGATTCATATTTATGTGCAAAAATTCAGGAATAAAGTGATACAGACAATTGTATCTCATATCGGTATGTTCGTATGTTTTTTCTTCTGAATGTCCGATGGTGTGCTTCCTCAAAGTACCTGTTGAACACTGAACCCTCTTCCTTGTTTTAAAAAGATATAATATAAATAAAGTAGATGAGATTATTTTTTTCCCCAACCAACTGATTTGTTTAATAGTACTAAACACGACCCTTTATAAATCATTTTAGATTCATTTTGCTTGTTAATAAGGCTCTACCTTATTTCTGACTTAATCAGATTTTTTTACTCTTTTCAATTGGGATACTTAAATTTATTTATATCCCATTGATCTCTCCTTGAATCACTGTACACAATCCCAATATTTCAATATATCTCTCAGCAAAAGTGCGAAGAATCTCTATAATACCTTTTCCAGTATGGTTTCGAGACCATTTAATTTCCGCTGGATTAAAACTGTTTCTCAGCCATATTGAAAAATCATCGTTTTTTAGACAATTTTCCGTAAATATTAACATAAAATCAACTTAAAAATAGTGGAGATTTTAGAGATTTCACGCCGCTTTAAACATTTAACACCAAAAATTTTGGGCACAGGACGACATTAAACCTGGCAGGGTCATCCAGGTTAAAACAATTTTTGACTTAAACTTTTCTAACGTGTCTACATGACATCATAAAATGATGAATATCTGCCACTGTTTTCCTGCCGACTACGGCGTGCAAAGTACAGCTGCTGCTGTAGAAACTTATATTTTGAGATTTCAAAAAATTTATAAAAGAAATACATTTTCTGAAAAAAAATCCCCCCCCCCCCCATCCCAAAAACTGAAACTAATCCCTAATTATCTTTTGTTACTCACTACACCCCTGTAAAGCTCCGCCCATTTTATGAGTAAATCACTGCATCCATAGGTTTTAATTTAATATAAGTTCCATGTGATTTTTATAAGCACGTGTTTTAGCAAAAAAAATATACCGTGTAATAATTATATAATGAAATGTTTCTATTTGTGTTTATATAATCAGTTAACTTTCAAACACAGTTCACTGAAGGTGCTAAAAAATTGAGTTTATTTATTCAACAAGTAAGGCACATATATATTGTATATATATTTATTTCTGTGATGAAAACACATGTATGGTTATATTGAAATTGATAAAGTAATGGTTGTGCGAGATCATAATGGACAAAAAAACATAATATCATGCACAAAATTTGTTTCATTTTCATCAATAGAGACAATATTTATATATTGCTTCGTATTAGAGACAGCTTTCTGCAGATATGAATATGAAACATTATAAGATTAATACCATTTTCGTGAGCCTCTGACAAACTTGAAGTGAATATTATTATTTTTATTGTAATATCCATGAAAATTTATCCATAATACGATGCTTTATCTGACTTTTTACTATGCCTTAGAACCGGTTCTAATCCAACAGATATTAGTCGCGGTTTCAAAGCCAAAAAAAGTTAGCTGAAGATACATATCTAAAAAGTAATTTTATATAAAAAATAACAGTTTCTTTCAAATATCATATATTTTTTTCTTTATTGATAACAATGAAAGCTCTCATAAATATATATAAATATTAAATTAACTTTAATTTTTTTCAGAGAAGCTTAAAGAAAAATAGAAAAAAGAAAAGATAGAAAATCGCCCACAATAAATCTACAAAAAAATTACAGCTCACATAAAAAATGTCTCCTTTACCTCAGCAGCAAGATGCGGAAGTCATCCTGACTGCCATTGATTTGGAAAAGACTTGTTCTTGCCAGCTGGCGACAACCACAGCGGCGGTGAATAAGAAGAATTGGAGGAAGGTTGACAAGGGAGCGGCAACGGCTGCAGTCATGTGGGCATTGATGGCGCTCATTTTATTCTTATTTATCCATAGTTATTTTACTATATAACAGTCGGTCAATTCTCGTCTGTAGGACGGGATACACCACAATATCTTATTATAATGTACTAGCGGCTTCGCCCCTAGCCTCTAGCGGCTTTGCCCCAAGAGGCATAATTACATCTTCTATTACCTATTACCGAGATCTTAAGAGACAGACAGATGGACAGACAGACGGAAGGAGTGACAAACGGACGGACAGACATAATTCTACTTTGTATTATAGATATACAAATCAAACTTTGCTTAATGAAAAGCATGGTTGAATGATCTAACGTACTAACTGTGCATTGTAATGAGTTGCATTCATACTTTGGCCAAGGCATTCCCCTCACTTTTTATTGAATGTTGAATTATTTAAACGTTATAGATTCAAACCAATCATATTTCCGACAATGAGCGAGCGAATGTCCGTACGTCACTATGAGTTAACTTGAGAGTGAGAAAATTATAAGCTCCTATGTCCTATGTTAGTAATTTACATACAATACCTGCTAAAATTTAAAATATTGTCTTTACTCTGTCTGCCAGTCTGTAACGACGTGAGATTTGTAAAACTACAATGTTAGGTTATTTATTACTGCCTTTTATAAACATATTTGATATTTTATTGTTTTATCGTTAGCGCTGGAAAGTGTCATGTGTGATGTCATAATTATACGTCTGTTATCCATCTCTATTTTTATTAGGGGTATCATTTCCCTCCCTTTTAGACTTATTCTTATGACGTCACACATAACACTTTCCAGCGCTTCTTTATATTGCTATTGTAAATATTTAAACTTAAACAATGTTTCTTAATAAAAATTGCAAAGGTTCTTTACATTCTTTCGTACCCCTGTATTGAATTGAAACTTTATATTACATTCTTGTTTTTGACGCGTAAAACATGTAGTGATAAACTTACTTCCGTGTTTGAAAAATATAGAAGTATCGCTGAATTGAAAGATGGGTCTGTCTTCAAATAAAAATAACATGAATTTGTTTGTGTGTACCGAAGGATCTTGCTAACCGTTTGACCAAAGTGTTTCTTCTTTACAATCAAGCTTCTCATAGGTTCTGGGAAGGTTTATTACTATTTTGGGGGAAGGTTTACGATCCTCCCAAGAGAAATTGCCTCTAGGAAAAATACCCCCTTTTAAACTTTTGTTTGTCCCCCTCAAATGCCCCTAGAGGCCTATAGGGCTGTAGCCGATATTACTATTAGTAACGTGATGTCTATATGTGTGTACCTTTCTAACCACTAAACCAATATGGTTCTCCGTTACAATGTAACTTCTCACATGTCCTGGGATGGTTTTAAACTATTTTGGGGAGGGTTTCTTTACTCTCCCAAGAGAATTAGCCCAAAATAAAAATAACCCACCCCAAAATTTGTTCTTCTTCACTTTTTCCCATTTCAATTTAAGTGCCCCTAGAGGCCTTTGGTGGCATATATCAAATAGGTTCATAACTAATGAGATGTTATTTGAAAAGATATATTTTTAAAGAAATGAAAGATAGTTTGTCATAATGTTGATTACATGATAATGGACAAATAGAAAGCAAAATTAAATGTCAAACGTCTTCATATGCTATTGAAAATAATTCTATGAATGTATGCCTCGCTTTCTATATAAAAACAAGGACAATTATTTTAATAAGAAGCTCAGCAGTAACAAGAACTATCAATAGAAAAAGCTCTAGCTAGAGACGTTATAAATGAATCATAAATCATAAAGTCCAATTAAAATTTAGGACCATCTAATTAGATATCTGTTGTAAGAATCAGTGACATACACAACAATTTAAAGAGGGTGGCAACACACCCATACACCTTTTTAGCATACGCCACCTAGCCCCCAAAAATCTGTAAAGAAATCTTAAATGTATGAATTATTATAGAGACAGACTTAGACTCTGTTACAGAAAAGCTTTGCTTTCAATCATCAAGAATTTTGTATACCTTAAATGATATTAAAATTAGAATAGGGATTGTCAAATGAAGGTTACTGTAATATGAAGGAATTGGGATTGATTGATTGATTGAATTATGGTATCAAGCGTAGCAACTTAACAATTTCAAGTCTTATATATCAACTTTTGGTAAAATATATAATATATTCTGTGACTCTAAAAGTTGCCACCTCTAAATGACAATTAGCTGCATATTTAGGAAAATACAACAGTTTGATGTAAACTTAAGTTTGTTATGTTTTTAAAACTACACGGTAGAAAATTATGATTCGTTTGATTTACTTTTATAATTTTTTATTTACCTTATAAAACTGTACCATAACTGCTAATTTTAAGTTTAATCTTAATACTTTTCAATTATTTGACATTTCAAAATTAGATGTTATAAAGGCATTTGATACAATCTACCCTAAATCTATCAACCCTTCTCTGTGACTCTATAAATCCTAGTTTCAAAGACTTGTTTGATTTTCATTACCCCCAACTTTACTTTGGAATTAGTTCACTATATCATGGCAATCAATGACACAGATAAATTATCTCTTAACATTATGATCTCTAAAATGGCTGGTGATAATTTTGCAAATGCACTTTTTTTCCTATTTATTTCTGTTCAGTGGTTAGCGAGACTTCAAAAATGAATGGCTTTTTTTACCAAGGTATCTATATGATGGGGTAAGGTGTAATTACTTTTTTAATGTGGATCTACAACTAAAATAGTAAGGATAACCTTCCAAAGACCTATAAAAAAGTCATTAAACACTAAAATTAAAACATATTACTTAATTGAAATAGTTGAATCAATGTCACCTTTCTTTGATTGCAATGTTTAAGAGTAAGTTATATCAGCTTATTATAAAAAAGTTTGGCAATTTACATAATTATACAATCATTAAATAAATAAATAAATACATTGATGGAAATTAGTTTTTTTTCACCGAAGCAGTGTTTGCTGAATTAATTATCTAAGAATTCCTAGATCAATTAGGAACAATTTTGTATACATTCTTTGCCAGTATAATATTAAAAGGTTAACAACTAATATTCTAAGCCTGCCTTGATAAGATAAAACTCTTAATTCTTTTTAGGATGGACTTTCCTACCTGCAGTACCCTAATCCTAACCCTTATCAGTACCAAATATAACCTCACCTAACCAATACTAAATTAATAATCCAACAAACAAATTCTACACCCCCCCCCCTCTTTTTTTAAATATTTATTTGAAATAAGGGAAAGAGAGTATTATCGTTCAACAAGGTACCTGTGTGAAACATCATGATAACATCCTTGTTATTTATTTGAATACTGTTGCAATGTTGATTATTATCATTCTTGTTATTTATTTGAATACTGTTGCAATGTTGATTATTATCATTCTTGTTATTTATTTGAATACTGTTGCAATGTTGATTATTATTATTCTTGTTATGTATTTGAATACTGTTGCAATGTTGATTATTATCATTCTTGTTATGTATTTGAATACTGTTGCAATGTTGATTATTTTCATTCTTGTTATGTATTTGAATACTGTTGCAATGTTGATTATTATCATTCTTGTTATGTATTTGAATACTGTTGCAATGTTGATTATTATCATTCTTGTTATGTATTTGAATACTGTTGCAATGTTGATTATTTTCATCCTTGTTCTGAATTTGAATACTGTTGCAATGTTGATTATTATCATTCTTGTTATGTATTTGAATACTGTTGCAATGTTGATTATTATCATTCTTGTTATGTATTTGAATACTGTTGCAATGTTGATTATTTTCATCCTTGTTCTGAATTTGAATACTGTTGCAATGTTGATTATTATCATTCTTGTTATGTATTTGAATACTGTTGCAATGTTGATTATTATCATTCTTGTTATGTATTTGAATACTGTTGCAATGTTGATTATTTTCATCCTTGTTCTGAATTTGAATACTGTTGCAATGTTGATTATTATCATTCTTGTTATGTATTTGAATACTGTTGCAATGTTGATTATTTTCATCCTTGTTCTGAATTTGAATACTGTTGCAATGTTGATTGTTAAGAAGATTAGAATTGCAAATGATGTCTTTGTAGGTTGACTTTATACACATAAATACTGGTTCTTATGTAAGCCATATCAAAATGATTAAAACAAGGACACTTATGTTTATAAATAGTGCATAAATATTATAAGCAAATGTAATATCCAATCCACAAAGCAATTAAAGTTAGGAAACATTCAATTAAAATTATAATATATCAGCCTATGAAGTTTTGCATTTTGCTGATTAAAAAAAATAAAAATTATCTAAAAACATCTTACTATGATTAAGATAAAGTAGGTATATGTAAGCATTCAAATTTATCATAAACTCAAACTAAATGATTTACATTGTTTTAACTTTTAATCATATGCAGGTTTTTCTCAGTTGTCATTTAAGAAAAAAAATAAAACGTTTAGAAGACTGTGGACAAAGACAATTATATCTTATTGAGGTTGATAACAGAGGCGTACAGAAGGGAGACTATCCACCCCCTGGCAAAATTATGGTGAGTATAAACCCCACTACACCCCATTTGACAAGGGTCTACACACCCTAATACAGCTAAGGGGGGTTTCTAAGTAAAAAGCCACATCCCCCTTAAATCTAATTGTTAATATTTTTGGGTGAGCTTCGTGTACCCCCGTGGCAAACCCCTCTGTTCAATATTTGTTAAGATATATACAATATACATAGATATATTTCATCTGAATAGAATGACCAAAATTAAGTCATGTGCAATGAGTTTAATCTAACTTTAATTCAACACACAAGGGCATTCTGTGTGTATGTTTGTGTGTGTGTGTCTGTGTAAATGTGTGTCATTTTGTGTGTGTGTGTGTATTAACACAATATACACAAATTAACACAGAATTAGAGTTGATAGAAAAATATCCAAATCTCTAAAGATTTGTTAAATTTATGTCATATTCACATTTAATTCATACATTGTTTTGTCCGAATGTTTATCGGTCATGCTTCAAAAGACATAAACCTTGTTTCTTTAAAAAGCTTCGTTTTTTTTGAGATTTTGCTTAATATTTCTCTTTTTTTATTACTTTTTATTATAACTGAAATCTGCTCTATTGCTCCAATTGTCCGTTTCTCAATTTTAAGATTTTTTTATGTGCTCTTCTACTCATGGATGTTGATTATAAACCCAGCAATTACTGCCACTCTAATTCTAATAAGTAGATTATATAATTCAAACATAAACACATTAGCACAGGACAAACATATATGACAATAACTTAATAAGTAGGTTAACATCACTTATTCATAAATTTCAATGGGATAACCTAATATCCATCTGACTTTCTCTTTTACCAGGCAGATTTTTTTATCCACAAAATAAGACAGTAATAAGGTGTTTTTGTTTGTGCGTTAATAATTAGACAATCACTGAACCGATTGAATTCGATTTAAGTCTTGAGATGGTATTAGGCTATTTTTCAGCTCCTCTGTACCATTACGAGTACAGAGCTACTAGATACTTTTTAAAAACTATTCCTTGCCTCTAACTTATCAAACAATAAAAAAAGATCTCATCAACAACTCTAAACAAGGAAAGCGAGTAGCGAAGTAAAATATTCATGGATGGAAATATGGAAAAAGTGACTTTAAAAGCAGATGTTTAGTATACGTGTATTTTTAATTTTTTCAATATCTATGTTTTTTTTTTACTTGACTGATAGACCTACGGAATAAGTAAATCATCTACAAATGCTTATTAACATAGGGAATCATCACAAAAATTCAGCTTCTATCTTGACCAGCAGCTGAGAAAACCACATTTTCTCTCATATCATTACTGACTGACAAACAGACGGACGGACAGACAGCCAAAGTTAATTGTAGAGTATTTGGCCTCAATAATTTAAAGATTCAACAACATAATTAAAACTCTTTCTTTCTAAATAGTATGACATACAATAAAATAACCAATGAAGAAGAAGAAAGTTGCACACAAAAAAATTCTGACTTCATGGATAATTCCTCATTTTTAAGACGTCACATTGAGCGACTTTCTTCGTCTTCTAACAAATGAGAGGCCAACATAAATGTTACCATTGGACAATTACAGTGTATACTGGCCTCTCATAAGCCCTTCTATCGCATGACGTCATAATCTATTGAGGGACTTTAATCATCTTGTGACTAGTTAAAAGTAGCTTCTAAAAGATATAATTTCTTATAATAATGGATATAGGATATACATGGATATATTGACAAGAGAAAATTTATCGTCAATTTAGCTTACTGATACGGACCTCATTTATTGGTCACTTCGTTCATCCAGTAGGAGGGGAGGGGATTGGGGAAAGCTGGTGGATTTGGTTTATTTTTAGCTAGCTGCGAGCATTACTTTATCAGAGTAAATGAAAATCTGGTGCAACATCCAAGTATAACTATATATCGATTCTTATAATACCCAATAGTCATATTAATTAAATGTAAGGATAAGACAAAATAGATATAATCCTTATACTAAAGTAACAGGATGTCTATTTGTCTGTGTGTTTGTACCGAAGGATCTCGCTGCTGAACCGATCAGGTTCTCCTTAACAAGGTAGCTTCTCATAGGTCCCGGAAAGGGTTATAACTAATATTGGGGAGGGTACCAGCACCCTCCCATGAGAAATCGCCCCTAGAAAAAATCCCCCCTCCACAAAAAAAAATGGGAAAATGGGGGGCGGGACACCATCCCCCCCAAAAATTTTTAGCCGCTATTACAGAGATAAAGAGGTAGAGGGATAGATAGATAGAGACAATAGAATTTAGATTAACCACTTTCCCTCCCAAATAATTTATACTAAAACAGGTATTACCATGTAAAAACTGATGCAAGAAAAATATCGTCAATTGTCATATCCCCTAATTCTTGCAAGTAATCAGTCTTGATTCGAAATGAGATATTGAAAATCTTTATATCTTTTTTCTTTCTCAATACAATTAAATCGAGCCCAGAAAAAATACAAAGAATATAATAAATATAAGAAAAAATAGCTATATTAATCTTAAGTTTTTGGACCTATCCTATGAAAACAATTGATGTATAATTACTTGGATGTTGAACCAGATTCTCATGTACTCTAATAAAGTGATACTCGCAGCTGGCTAAAAGACACCCATTCACCCCTTACCCCAATCTCCTCCCCTCCTACCAAAAATGAGGATAATTGTAGCAACCTTAATTGATGATAATTTTTGCCTGTCAATATATCCACGTAATCTATATCCATTATTAAAACCATAACTGGAAAAATAAAAAAAATCTGTACTACCTCTTTTTAAAAGCGAAGCTTTTCTATAATTAGGGTAGGTCCGTCCGTACGTCCGTCCGTCCGTCCGTACGTCCGTCCGTCACGGATAGCTTTTTTCGTTAATTTAGACATGTTAGAATTGTCTTATCGATTTCAAATTTTGCATGGTGATTCTTTTAGTAGTTAGGTACGATTTAGAAAGCGTAGCAACTCTATAATCATTACCAAAATGTCCATACGTCCATTTTAAACATGTTGATTTTTTAACTTTTTGAAATAGCTTTTTTCGTTAATTTAGGCATGTTAGAATTGTCCTATCGATTTCAAATTTTGCATGGTGATTCCTGTAATAGTTAGGTACGATTTAGAAAGCGTAGCAACTCTATAATCATTACCAGAATGTCCGTACGTCCATTTTAAACATGTTGATTTTTTTTACATTTTTAACAACAAATTTGTATGTTACCTAATTATCCGATTGGTCTGATTTTTGGTATACTGATTCCTGGGACAACAAAGTACAATATTATAAGCAAAGCAACTCTATAATCAAGTCCTAAAAATGTAAGTATGTCCATAATCATTATCCTGTATCAAGCAGTTTTTCAACAAATTTACTTACAATTTTACTTTGACTCTTATACATTCGCATTCTGATTATTCAGTTCTGACATTATACAAGGGTTAATGTCCGTTTGTCCTACCGTTTCAGTGCTTCGCTTTTATGGATGTTGTCATCCTTGTTTTTTTGCAACCAAAGCTCTTTTTTTATTTAGGTGTTATAAATGTCCTTTCTTTTGGATATAATTGTCTTTGCTACTATATATAATTTCTAAGTCTGTTATTTGGTTTTAGAGGATTGATCTAATTAATTTTGTCTGCAAATATGGTATCCATTCATTCCCGCATTTATTGTAAGTGTGTAAATTTAGCTAATTTTAAAAAAGTTAGAATTTGGCCTGGAAAAGCACCACTACTCTTCAACTATGGGTTGTCAGTATAAGTCAAAATGTCTGTGTGTCTGTCGGGGGGCCTTACTAGATCATTGGTGGGGGGGGGGGGGGTTGAGAGTGTGGCGAAAAAGGACAGATCAACCTAGTTACATTGTAGTAACACTGAACAAAGCCAGCAAAAGAATGAAAATATTTTTCTAATATTTTGAACCTCCTCTCACATATAAGAAGATTAAAACTTTGGCTTAAATTAACTTTTAGCAGCAAAGATTATTAAAACATATTTTTTAAGCTTTTAAGTTTTTTTTATACTTCTAGGGCTATTCCGTTCGTAACGAATAGTTTTCATCTGTAGAATCGACCTTTCGCTTTAAAACTTTGAATGTTGATTTATGTAACAATTAATTAAATTTAAAAACCGTAGTAACCCTATCATCATTACCAAAAAGTCAGTAACAGAATCCTTTTAGAAAATTTTCGTAATCACAATTTTAATATTGTTGTTATTATCCTAATATCTTAATTCCTAGAATGATAAGGTATAACTGTTTTGCCTGATTTGTAAAATTAATGAATATTTATCGTACTGTGTTCTATAGATAAGAATTTCTTGTAAAAACATTTTTGGTTTGGCCCAAGTTGCCGAAAACCCGGGCTTATCAGAATGAAATTTATTTTATGATTTTCATGATTTTTTTCTTTGATCAATACTTTAAAACATACATTTAAGACGGTTTAGAACCGGTTTTTATACAGTAGAAAATCCGTCACAGTATTTGTTTTCGTTAAAAGGAAGCATTATCAATAAAATATGAGACTTTAGACTTTTTTGATTTGTTAGACCAATAATCTTTTGCTCTCTTAATTGGTTAAAAGTTTCACATGAAACTTTTGGATTGTTCCGAAATCTTTATGGTAAATTCTATAACAATACAATAATGAGCTAGAAAATGAGTAGATTTTACTGTAATTCCATGGTTTTAAATGTTTACAGGATCAGCTTTGTGTTAATTACTTCCAGATGACCAATTTTTATTTTCAGGTATAAGATGACAAGTATGTCAGCTGGAATATATTAAATTTAATAGCTAAAATTGATTATAATGGATTTATTATTACTTGGATCTTACACAAGATTATCATGTACTCTAATAAAGTGATTCTCGTAGCTGACCAGAATAGCGATACCCTATCTCTTTCCCTCCTACTGGATGGACAAACTGGCCAATAAAAGATGACTATTATAGCAAATCAAATTGACGACAAATTTTCCTCTGTTAATATAACCACGTATTCTACATATATCCATTTTTACCACTTACTTTGTCCATGGTAAATTTTTAACATTTTAATTTACACCATTAGGAAAAGTTTTAGACAGTCTTTTTTTCTCTCTCATTTTTTACCACACTGAGAACATATTAAAACCAAATCTTTTTTGCTTCTATTCTTAATCATATTTTATTTTCGCTGTGATGATATGTGAAATGTACACCAGTAATTTCTTTTATAGATTCCTGCACCGAAAAGACATGAAAATTCGATGGTTTATTTCGACTACATAACATAACACACATAGGGTCTTAAATTTTTTATGAAAGGCCGCCGTTCATGAGATCATTAAGGATAAATAGCAATTTTTAATTCTCAAATAAAAAACGTTTGTCTTAGTGAGTAAATTATTATTTTATTTGTGGAATTAGCTGGCTCTTACAATCTATATTGACAGTTAGAGTATAGAAAAGGTTACTATACAGTGGTACTACAAAAATGGATGTAGAATATACGCGGATATTTCGACAGGGGAAAAAATGTTGTCAAATTAGATTACTAACATGGACATCAATTATTGGCCAGTTCGTTCATCCAGTAGTAGGGGATGGGATGGGGTAAAGTGGATGGAAGAGGGTTATCGATATTTTAGCTAGCTACAAGTTTTACTTTATTAGAGTACATGATAATTATATGTAAGATCCATCACTACAAATGATATTTTTTACTATTGAAGCTTTTGGGTCTTTGAAAATCAACGAATAGCGTCAAGAATATTAACACAGTCAAGTCTCTTCAAAGGAACAGAAAGCAATTTGCTAGCAGAAAAAAAGGTCTTCAACAGGGAAATGCAGGTAGTTGTCTGGTTTTACATTTAATTTATTTTTTGTTCAATCAATTTCATCCAGCTTTGTCCCTTCCCTCCCTGTTGAAGAGCCATACTTAACTTTTATATGATCTATATTAACATCACTGTGGGCTAGAATTGAATCAAGACAAAAGTAAGTGCCGAGCCCTGGGACCTATGTATGGTGAAAATAGACATAAAACCATGATGATTCCAGGTAAAACCAAAATATTTCAGCGGGGTCTTTTTGTTTTATTTCAATTTTAAGTTCTGAAAAAAAAATGAAAAAAATATGAAAATCTTTAATAAAAAACAAACAAAAACTGTTTTTCAAAATTTTTTTTCACTAAAAGATACAAACAACTTATATACATACTATAAGCTTTAAAAAAATCAAAATTTTCAAATTTAGGACTGCCTTTCCAAGGTTAGAAGAAAAATCCTAACAACGAATTCTAACATATTTCTGATCAACATAGCAATAAAACGTCTTTTGCTAAATCTTTAACATCAAAATTAAATAGCACTTACTAAAGACTTTTTTTCATTTAAACTTATACTTTTTACATCATTTAACTTTTAAGATTGTGTTTTTTTTAAAGAAAGGTTGCGTGATTTTTTTCTCATAATTAATTTATCTTAATATGCTGCATTATAAGTGACTGACATTGTAGGCTGTGATGGCTTAGAAAACTCAATACCAGTTTTGTTAACCCAGGCCATCGGCCCCTCGGGGCCTACAAAACTAGTTTTAATCTTTTTATTTTTATTTTACTATCTGCTAAAAGCTGTCTATAATCCCATACAATAAATAACTATTAAACATACCAATTAAAGTGAAACAGGGATCTTAAGGGATAAGACAAAGGATGATAAATTGATTACTCCTTCTGTAGATTAATATTATTGGTTAAAAAGTTTGGACTTTGCATGTTTGAACCATCAAATCATTAATCAATTCATAAATTATCAATAAAACATACCAAGACTAATAGTATAAACCAAACAATCAAGATGAAAAATAAAGTTCCCAAAGTTTTTGAACCAATGAATGAGAAAATATTTATAAAGAACTTTGGGTACCAGCAAATTTTACATTCCAATGTCCCCTTGATCCATATTAAATCTACCATTTCATAAATTGAAGAATTTATTTATCAGTATAATTTAATTGTAAACAACAAAACAACAGGGAAGAAGGGGACATAAGAACTGTAAAGATTCTTAGAAATAGGAAAAGTTTTCTTTTGTGTGGACACTGCTAGTTTGAACCATCCAATTAAGATTTAATAAAAGACCAGTTAACTAATTAGATAACGTGTCTATAAAAACTTTTGGTACCAGTATAATTTATAGTCACATGCCATACTCGGCGAGGGTGAGGTAATAAAGAGTAGCTCACTTGTGACAGCGGGTCAAGGTATAATATACAAAAGTGTTTCATCCTTCTTCATTACTACTTAGGTCCAAACACTAAGAAAAAATGGCTACACAAACAAATAAACAGTCACATTTTTCCTCCCTTCTTGCCGATTTGCTTGTATTTATCATGTATAAAATCAATTATTTATCATACATTGGAGGTAGGGGGCTTTGGACTGTTTATAACACTAGTCTAAAAAGTTCTATAATAATAATTTATTATTCGTTGGCTTATATTTTAGTAAAAATATTTTGTTTTGTTTATTCTAGGTTTTTTTAAAATGAAACTTACATATATGGAATGTGTCCCAGAAATAGAGAGGACAATTGACTGTTCAATACACTATTCTCCAAACTTTATAAAGACACTAGCGGCTACGTCCCTAGAGGCCTCTAAGGGCACTTAAGTTGGGAGGAAGGAAAGTCGACCTCCCCCATTTTCAACTTGAGTTTTAAAAAGAAAAAGGGGAAGGGGATTATTTTTATTAGGAGGGTGGAGATACCCTCCCCCAAAATATTTAAAAACTTCCCTGGACCTATAAGAAGCTTTAATGTAAAGGAGAACCATAACGCTTCAGCGGTTAGCGAGATCCTTTGCTACAGACAAACAAAGCTTAATACTTTATATAATAGGATTTCTTATTCTTTGACTTAACAACTATGGTTACTTTTGAATAGTTTTGTTTTTGTCTGTTTTCAGGGGAAATTTAATTTGTATAGCAGCTATTCAAGACAGACGGCTGCATTTTTTGTTAAGATTCCCTAAACAATTTACTTTGTATATCAGTCAAGGTCTATAAATATTAAAATTATAAAATACGCAAGAAAGGTTTCAGGATTTAAAGAAATTCTTTTTAAAACTGCTTGTCCATATTCCCATCTCATCCATGTTATTGATGTTGTCATCCTTGTTTCTTTCTTTCAGGGATCTTAAGGGATAAGACAAAGGACAATAAAGTGATACATGTAGATTTCCACAAATTATGACAAGGAAACTAACCATTTCTTATGTAAAATTATTGTTTGATTATATGTTTGTAAAATATTAGTTTGAAACCATTCTATTAATTTTAGTAAAAGTACACAATTTTTTTGAGCTAACGTGGGTACTGGTGTGATTTACATCCCAATGTCCCCTCCCTCTTATAATTAGCAAAATAAATTTTAAAACGGCATTCTGCTTTTCAAAACAGGATATTTAAATAATTTGTATGATAGAACAAAAGATCCTAAAACTCTAGACAAAAAGTAACAGGATGTCTTTCTGTCTATATATAAGTGTATGTTTAACGAAGGAGGGAGGGAGTGAACTGGACATAGAATTGTAAATCATATCCAAAGTTTTATAAACACATTTTCTCATCCTTTTGATAATTTATGAATTGATTAATGATTTGATGGTTCAAACATGCAAAGTCCAAACTTTTTAACCAATAATATTAATCTACAGAAGGAGTAATCAATTTATCATCCTTTGTCTTATCCCTTAAGATCCCTGTTTCACTTTAATTGGTATGTTTAATAGTTATTTATTGTATGGGATTATAGACAGCTTTTAGCAGATAGTAAAATAAAAATAAAAAAAATTAAAACTAGTTTTGTAGGCCCCGAGGGGCCGATGGCCTGGGTTAACAAAACTGGTATTGAGTTTTCTAAACCATCACAGCCTACAATGTCAGTCACTTATAATGCAGCATATTAAGATAAATTAATTATGAGAAAAAAAATCACGCAACCTTTCTTTAAAAAAAACACAATCTTAAAAGTTAAATAATGTAAAAAGTATAAGTTTAAATGAAAAAAAGTCTTTAGTAAGTGCTATTTAATTTTGATGTTAAAGATTTAGCAAAAGACGTTTTATTGCTATGTTGATCAGAAATATGTTAGAATTCGTTGTTAGGATTTTTCTTCTAACCTTGGAAAGGCAGTCCTAAATTTGAAAATTTTGATTTTTTTAAAGCTTATAGTAAATATATAAGTTGTTTGTATCTTTTAGTGAAAAAAAATTTTGAAAAACAGTTTTTGTTTGTTTTTTATTAAAGATTTTCATATTTTTTTCATTTTTTTTTCAGAACTTAAAATTGAAATAAAACAAAAAGACCCCGCTGAAATATTTTGGTTTTACCTGGAATCATCATGGTTTTATGTCTATTTTCACCATACATAGGTCCCAGGGCTCGGCACTTACTTTTGTCTTGATTCAATTCTAGCCCACAGTGACATTTCTAAAAATAGTATTTTAGAAATATTATGTTATTTTGTGTCCCACTAATATTGGAATTCTATAGAGAGTGTATACAACCTGTTATCTTATTTATACAAATATAGTAGAGGTATACAGACTAATCATTATTCTATAGAGAGTGTATACAACCTGTTATCTTATTTATACAAATATAGTAGAGGTATACAGACTAATCATTATTCTATAGAGAGTGTTTACAACCTGTTATACTATTTATACAAATATAATAGAGGTATACAGACTAATCATTATTCTATAGAGAGTGTTTACAACCTGTTATCTCATTTATACAAATATAGTAGAGGTATATAGACTATTCATTATTCTATAAAGAGTGTTTACAACCTGTTATCTTATTTATACAAATATAGTAGAGGTATACAGACTAATCATTATTCTATAGAGAGTGTTTACAATCTGTTATCTTATTTATACAATTATAATAGAGGTATACAGACTATTTATTATTCTATAGAGAGTGTATACAACCTGTTATCTTATTTATACAAATATAGTAGAGGTATACAGACTATTTATTATTCTATAGAGAGTGTACAACCTGTTATCTTATTTATACAAATATAGTAGAGGTATACAGACTAATCATTATTCTATAGAGAGTGTTTACAACCTGTTATCTTATTTTTACAAATATAGTAGAGGTATACAGACTCCTCATTATGTAGAGTAGATTTTATAAAAAAAATAACCAATTCATAGCCATTTTGTTGACATTTATTTCCATTTAGTAGTGCATCTACTCTATATAACTAGGGTTTCTACAACTCACAGCATATACAAGTTTAAATTCCAGAACAACACCCACTTATACTAAATTTTACTGTATTAAACTTTACTGCTTCGTTTTTCAAACATTGTTATAATGATTTTAGTGAATTTTTCAGATTTTATTATTGATGAAGAAAAGTAAACTTTATTATATAATATAATTTTTAAAAATCGTTAAAACTAAAAAGGTCAAGTCTAAATAAAGGTTCATGAAGAATTGTTGATTTTTAGCGCTTACAGGTTTTAGTCAAACCTAAAAAGACACATTAAATTAACTTTTAATCTATGCTAGCATCTACACGAATTAAGATATCATTCACCAAAATAGACTTAAACCTAACCAAGTATTTATATATGCCAATATTTTTCATATAATGATGTGTTTATTCATAAAATAATTGGTCTATTAGAGTACTTAAACAAATATTTATAACATGTTAGAGAATAAAAGAGTTATGGCTATTCAAATATTACAGCTGCCAAATCCACTCTTCATTCTAGTTTTAAAAGCTATGCTTCTCTATAATTTGGGTTTGTACGTGCGTCCGTACGTCACAGTTAGTTATTTTTTGTTAATTTAGGCATGTCAGAATTTGTCCTATCGGTTTCGATGCTGTGAGTATTGGTGCAAAAAATATGACGTAACAAAAAAAATTAGCCAATGAGAGGCCGTTATTGACCAATGGTAAAATTTATAGTGGCCTCTCATTGGCTAATTTTTTTTGTTACGTCATATTTTTTGCACCAATACTCACAGCATCATCGGTTTCATACTTTGAATAATGATTCTGTAACAGTCAGGTACAATTTAGAAAGCGTAGCAACTCTATAATCGTTACTAGAAGGTGCGTACGTATTTTTTAAACATGACATAATTGTCCTATTAATCTGATTTTTAAGCATTGATTTCTTGGACAACAAGGCATAATATTTTATGCAAAGCATCTCTAAATTCAAGTTCTAAAAAAGCATGTCCTTAAATAGGATCCAGTATTTAGACAATTTTGCAGAAAATTTATTAGAATTTCGTTTATATCCTATAATTAATATTCTTCTTATGAAGTTTTGGCACTCTACAACTTTACAAATGTTCATGTTTGTTTATTTTACCATTTGATTTCAAAGCTTTACTTGTATGGATATTGCCATCATTGTTATTAGCAACAAAATAACTACAGTTCTTCTAGCATTTTATCAGAATAAAAAAAAATAACAGTAAAAAAGATTTAGCTGTCATTAATACAGACATAAAAATAAAAAATAGGTTGAAAATAAATTGCGTATGCCTGTCCTGTATTGTGACAAGCATATCTTAGTTATAGAGTAGCTGCATTACAAGAAAGTATGTAAAGGCCTGGGACGTGGAATATTCAAGGCAAGGGAAAGATATTGCAACAAAATAAACATTAGGATAGCAATTGAAAAGTCTGTCAAATTTTTACATACAATAGTGCAAACAAATATTAACAATTATAGAGTAGTAGTGCTTGATAATATTTTTTTTATACAAAATCTATGTTAATTTGTCCTAAAATTGTTTGACATTCAACATATAACATTTATAAATAAATGTATAAGTATAGATGTATAACCCAGACAACTTCCTGGCCCATGTGGTGGAGATCGCCTTTTTTCATCTGCTAACAAATTGTTTAAAGCTCTTTTGGAGCCACTTTGCTGTTATTCAGAACCATTGAAAATCGGCACAGGTCCCCACTCCCCTGTGGCTAGAGTGACATATAGCCACTTCTATTCTTCATTCATACATCTATATATTTAAATCTAATTAAGCTTATCATCCTTGATTCATCACGTTAATTTATTCTTTTCAAATTATTTGGTAATGATTATAGAGTTCCTAATATTGAACATAGATAATCATGTAGTGTTTTAAATCTATAGGTCTATTCTAACATAAATTCCTTTAGCATAATATTCTCTCTGAGAGGAAACTATAAGGTTGCAAGATCTGAAAAAATTGTGCATTTTCTCACAAAACTTTTTCAAGGGACTGTACCAAAAAAATTTTAAATCATACATCCTAAAAGTTAAAGTAGTAAGGTTTTCTTTGTCTGTAGCTTTAGATTTTAATAAATACTAAAAAAATAAAATTCTACTTTTAAGTAAGGCTTAGTATAGGTTCCAGGATGATTGTAGTCTTTTCTATTTTTATATTTTGAGGATTGGGATTCTTTTATTTAGGCTACAAGTCATTTTTAAAAATTACGAATGTAAATTTGGCTAAAATATATGTTTTTATTTATATCAATTTTGGATGTATAAATGTCAGTGGTAGATGTATATTTGTCATCATACCTGCAAAATTAAACAGATTGCTGTCGAATACATATCCACACAAAGAATTTTGACAAAAAAACATTTACTGTATTTCTGTCAGTTGTAAAAATGGCAACGTCCTGGTGTCAGATACATATTGCGTTGCTGTTCTATAAATATAACTCTATTTTTGACAGAGGTTGGTATTTTTTCAGAAAAAAAAACATTTAGCTATATTTTATTTACAGGGTGGGGCAAATAAGACCAGACAAATTCTAACTTCTAAACAAATGAACATAAAATCGTCAATTTTAAAGATTTTATTGAATTTTAAAAACGAAAACAGTAAAAGTGTCAAACTATGACGTCAGAAAAAATTTACAATTAACCAATGAGAGGCCGCTATATATTTTACCACAGTGATACTGGCTTCTTATTGGTTAATTGTTAATTTTTTCTGACGTCATAGTTCGACACTTTTACTGTTTTCTTAAAAACTGGCAAGCAAAACAGGTATATGACTATTAGGTTATTAAATAAAACCGCGAAATTTTCATGAATTTTTACGGTTTTTATTTTTTTTACATCTCAAAATCTGCCCCGTTTCACTTTGCTAAAGTACTACAGCTAAGCCATTTCAGATAGAGAGCTATAGTCTTTTCTAGTGTCTTACTTATGTATCTAACAGTATCCCCAGCAAGTTGCATAACTCTACCTCACCTACAGATGGACTGAGGTCAGATTTAGTGGGTCCTAGTCAAGAATTCAGATTAAACCACCGGCGCATTTAGAATCTGCCTTGTTGAACATATGCGCGGACAGCTCGTTGTTCACGTCCAGCTACGTTCAAAGATTTTTTTTATGCTAAAAGGTTATTACCTAAGCTTTTTATAGTGTGGTCAAACGTCCTGATACGTCAAGTAGTTTTGGCGCTATGGCCGTTTAAAGTTTGTCCGGTCTTATTTGCCCCACCCTGTATTTATGGACTCTTTAAATGTAATTTTAAAATTTCTCCGGGACACATTACAGATGAAAGAACTGTGTAATTTATGAAAGATTCAAATTTGGGGTATAGTCCATTTCTTGACAACTCCCCTTAAGAGGCGTTTCGTCGTATATTCACAGTAGCTTTTGATAGGTTATTTTCAGGTTTGGTTAGGTGATTACCCTGCAGGGTTAGGCAATTTGCCTCGCAGAGTTAGAGTTCCCCACAGGAGCTAGAAATAGGGGAAAATCTACTGTGAAAATACGACGAAACGCCTCTTAAGAAGCATTGTCATCAAAGGAACTATACCTAAAATTTGTATACAGTCCCTTTATGGTAGTCAGGATGGTGAAATTAATCTCCATGACACAGAGGCCTTTGCAACAATAATTTGTATCAATAAAACAAACTTCTGCAAATACATATTTCCAAATATCCTTCCTATGCTGTTTTACTTTCTGTCCAGATTTCTATCTATCTATCCATGGAGAGGGTTGAGCTACCATCCCCGAAAAAAAAGTTTTGCTGTAAGTAAAACCGAACCATCAATCCAGCTGTTTCAAGGATCAAACAGACAGCTATTCTCTCTCTTTTGTATTAGGAGTAGTTGTTTGGTCACTAACCCCAAGAGGGCTTTTTATTATCAAGATTTAGAGCTTCAAACGGATAGGCCGACATACATCATTCTATTTTTTATATAAACATTAATTTAAAAAGTTTTCATCCCTTTATATCCTTTTATATAAAGTAATAAAAGTTTTAGTCTGAAACTTAAGATCTCAATAACTATTTAACCGATAGGGTTGCTTATTTTAAGTAGGCTTCGCATAAGTCCTGTGATGGTTTTAGGCTGTGTTATTTTCAGATTTAAATCTTGGGCTGATTTTCATCTGTTTTTCTAGACCAGAGCCTCTAGATGTGTTTGGCGTAGCCTTGGATCATGAAGTAACTCAAGTAACTCTTATTTTAAATGATTAATAAATATGATTTATCTATGAAATGAATTTTATATTTAGAAGATTTCTCTGTTTGTTGATATATGATATATGCAGACAGGGATCTTTGGGACAATGGACGATAAAATAATATAATGTAGCCTGAAAAATCATAGAAAAGAGATAGCATATCAAAATCATTGGTTGAAAATATTGGACAACCCAATCAAGATTCAATCAACGAATAACAGAATGAGTTAAAGCACTGCACTGGGGGGAAGTATCATGATCAGTTCAATGTTCCTTACATCCCTGGTATGCACTAGCTTAAAATTGAATTTTGATGCTTTAAAACAAAGTCTCTTTTAACCAGGGATCTTAAGGGATAAGACAATAGGCTATGTTTTAATGTACTTCCAGTACTTAAAAACAAATTTATCCCTTCTGTAGATTAGAATTATAAGTTAAAAAACTTGGAACCAACCAATTAAATTTATATAAAAGTACCCAAACTTTTTGTGTTAACGAATTAGATAACGTGGTGATAAAACTTTGGGTACCAGAGTAATTTGCAGTCTAATGTCTTCTACCTCCCTGCATTTTCCAAAAATATGTTTAATTTTATTGAATAATAAATAGTTTAGAAAGCCCCTACGGATTAAATCAATTGGTTGGTATGTTAGTAATGCTCAAACAAAAGTTTCCTTAAAGGCATAATATTGTATAAAAAGAATGCTAAAATATTTTTTAGAAACTTGATTCTGTGATGGCTGCTTGATTTGCATGTGTGTGTGTGTGTGTGTGTGTGTTTGTATGCTTATAAATGCATGAAGAGTTTATAGAAAACAAAATAACTAAACTAATTTGCCTTATTCTAGTAAACAATTGTAAAGTGAGGTTTTCATTTAGGTAACAAGTTTATAAATTTATTCCTAGCAATTAAAAAATACAAAGGGGGTCATTTTTTCACATATTTTCATTAAAGTTGTAGTCAAATGCGCTTATTGAGTCAAACTGTTCTTAATTGTGACCAAACGCTAAGTATACATTTGGTCATAATAAGAAACAGATTGACTAAATAAGCGCATTTGAACTTTGCAGAAAATAAGCAAAAAAATTGACCCCTTTTATAAGCTGACACCGTAACTACAATTTACTGTTTTATTTTCTCTTGTTATTGCTGTATTTAATTTAAAAAATTCTAGATCCCCTATTACTTAATTTGACCAATTGGAACACAGTGTAAGAACATTCCGATCACATTATTGGTTTATATATATACTAGCGGCTACGCCCCTAGAGGCCTCTAGGGGCACTTGAGGAGGAGAGAGTCGAATTTAATAATTCAATTTCTTATTTTAGATTTTAAAAGAAAAAGTAAAAATAAAATTTTTTTAGGGGGGGCGAAAAAAATTTTTATTTTTTTTTTGGGGGGGGGGTGCCCCCCCTCCTTTTTATTTTATTTTAAAAAAATAAAAAATAAAAAATTTTTTGGTGGGGGATTTTTCATTTTTTGGGGGGGTTGGGGGTGTCCCACCCCCCAAGAAAATAGTTATAAACCTTACCGGGACCTATGAGAAGCTACCCTATTAAGGAGAACCCGATCGGTTCAGTGGTTAGCGAGATCCTTCGGTACAGACACACAGACAGACACACAGACAGATACACAGACAGACAGACAAACATCCTGTTACTTTAGTATAAGGATATTTTTATACGAGAGAGGTAATTCCTTTATAGGTTTGACAGGTGATTAGTTATAATTGACCATCTAGAGTGATACATCTTTTGTTGTTATGCTTTTTCTGCAAATAATCATTCTTGTATTTGGCTATTTTACTTTTTTTTGTGTATTTTTGAATGGATTGTGCTTGTGCTTGTATTTGCATTTCAAACAGAAACTGTTGGTTTAAACTAGCAGAGATAAAGAATATCAGAGAAAGACAGAAAAACGGAAAAGAAGGAGAGAGAGAGATAGAGAGAAAGAGAGAGAGAGAGAGAGAGAGAGAGAGAGAGAGAGAGAGAGAGAGAGAGAGAGAGAGAGAGAGAGAGAGAGAGAGAGAGAGAGAGAGAGAGAGAGAAAGAGAGATAAAGATGAAATAAAAATGAAATAAAAATGAAATAAAAATGTATGCCCTTTAAGATCTCTCAAAGGGGTAATCGTTATTGGCTTTAGCGATTTTGCAATTATTTTATATAACAATGATGATTTTTGTTTCGAATGACAGACTGACAGACAAAGTAAATATTATGATGGCTACTAATAGGCAAAGAAAATAGTTAAAAAAAAATCAGTCGAATATCTAAAATAAAAGCCAAGAAAGTAACATTTCCTCCATCGTGTTATTGATGGACGGACAGACAAACTTTAATGATATGATTATATATATTAATCATATCATATCTAATGTAACCTCTAAAAATGACCTAAATTGCGTTGGGAACCAAAATTGATTTTGTTATTCTGATAAGTTTGACAAGTTTTTGATTGTTATTCAAATACTTTGGTCAACTTTTACCACAAAATTCTCAATATTTCATGAACCACAATGTTGATAACATCCATGTAAGCGAGGCTTAAACAAATCAGACAGGCTAACAAACGAACATTACAATTTACAGAGAAAAATATTCGTCTTTTAGATCAGAGTTACACTAAAAATAAGGATGACAACATCCCTAAAAGGGAAGCTCTGAAAGGGAGAAACATACGAACATTAACAAGTATAACTAAAAAATTACGGACAGACGGACCGATCCTAATTATAGAAAAGCTTCGCTTTTAAAAACAAATAATAATTAATTATAACATGCAAAAATTTTGTGTAGAAAAAGCTTAATTAACATGTATAAATTTACTGTACTAAATTATTAGAAAGTATATTGGAGATACTTTGCTATACATATAAATTGTATCTTATTGTCACAAGAATCGCCAAACAAAGTATGTAATTGATAGGACGATTCTGATTTGTAAAATTCAATAATATATTTCTTGATTATTAAAAAGCGTTGCTTTATGATATTTACTAGCGGCTACACCCCAAGAGTCTTCTAGGGGCCCTTGATGTGGAGGGGGTGGGGTTGTCCAGCCCTCCCCCTCCAAATTTCATTTTATTTTAGTTTGAAAAGGAAAAGTTTCAGCAGTTTTGAAGGAAGGGATGTTCAGTAAGTCAAACAGTGGCATCGCCGAGCGGCACTATACTAATTTTTGGTGATTTCTCTTGGGAGGGTGATGGTACCCTCCCTAAAATAGTTATAAACATTTCCAGGACCTATGAAACTCTACATTGTAAAGGAGAACCATATCGGTTCAGCGGTTAAAGAAAAAAATCATTACAGACAGGGGCGTCCAAGGATGCTGTGAGTATTGGTGCAAAAAATATGACGTAACAAAAAAAAAATTAGCCAATGAGAGGCCGTTATTGACCAATGGTAAAATTTATAGTGGACTCTCATTGGCTAATTTTTTTTGTTACGTCATATTTTTTGCACCAATACTCACAGCATCGCGTCCAAGCTTTTTTATTTGGGGGGGGGGGGGGGGGGGTAAAATTTTGAAAATTTAAATTTTGGGGTGGGGGGGTAATCTTTATTTCATAGAGGCATTTTTTTTTATTTATGGGGGGGGGGGTAAAAATTGAAAATCCAAAATTTTGGTGGTGCCTACGTCACCCTTAAATTCATTTGGGGGGAGGGGTTAATCACCCCTTTACCCCCCCTCTTGGACGTCTATGATTACAGACGTAAACAGATCCTGTTACTTTTACATAAGGAATAATGTTCATAATTTGGATGTTACCATCCTTGCTTTGTATAAGAATACTTTCTTTATTTAACATTTTTATAAGAAATTACGCAACACAGAAAAAGACAAAATAAGAAGTTTATAACAATTCTTAACCCAAAGTAAATTTGCACAAACTTTTTAGACACTGTACTTTTTTTCTAAGCTTTTCAGGGAATGATGGACAAGCATAAATGTTACAAAAAAGACTTTTTAAAACTATCAATCCTTTTAATAAAGTAACAGGATGTGTGTTTGTCTGTCTGTATGTCTGTACCTGATCAGATCGTGTTCTCTTTAACAGGGTAGCTTCTCATAGTTCCCGGGAAGGTTCATAATTATTTTGGGGGAGGGTACCACCACCCTCCCAAAAGAAATCACAAAAAAAAATAATTTCTTAAAAATATTCAAGACTTGAATGCAACATAGATAGGTAACATATTATTTTTAAAAAAAATATTTAAAGTAACACTAGAGGCCTCTAGGGGCGTAGCCGCTAGTCCTTATAATAAAGTAACATAATCTCCTTGTGTATCTGTGTCTGTCTGTCTGTCTGTACAGAAGAATCTTGCTAAAACAGCTCAACCGAAATGGACTTTTTTTACAATGTAGCTTCTCATATGATCTGGTAAAGAACGTGTCCTAACTTTTGTGATTTCAAAAAATAGCTAGTCTGTGCTTTTAGTAAGTAGTAGATGTAAAATGATCCATAAAATCTAGATATGCAATCGGTTTTTTTTGTAGACATCTTATTTTTGGAGTAATTTAAGTTTTTAAAAAAAATTTAGTTGGTTTTAAGGTACTAAAACGCAACAAAAAAAGAAGAAAATTATGAACAAAAATAGCAAGATCTTAAATTTGTCACCTTACTTTTTGAATTCTGTTAAGTAATATTTGAAAAAATCTAGTTTGAATTGAACTTTGGGAGCTCGTCACTAATGGGTTAAAACAAAATCACAAAATTAGGACACGTTCTTTTAAATTATTTCTCGGGAGGGTCTGACCCTCTCCAAACAGAAATCGGCGATAGAAAATTAACACCCCCAAAGTTTCTTCATTTTCTTTTTCAAAACTAAAATAAACAAAATATGGGGGGTCAATAGCCCGACAACCCCCCCTCCCCCCACCCAAAAATGTCCCCCCCCCCTATTAAAGAAAAAAATCTTTAGAAAACCACAATAAAAAGGGAGTGAGGGTTAAATTCAACTAGAAAAAGTATATAATTTTTGGTATTTTATGCTCTTCTTGTCTCTTTTTTCAAATTACTTTATCTTTTTAGTTGTTAATTTAGCTCTACCCATTTTCCTAAAAACTAGAATATCAAAATTTTGTATAATTATCCTATTCATTTGATTTTTGGAACAATGATTCCTTCAACAATAAGCTACAATACTATAAGTGTGGCATCTCTATAATCAAATCCTAAAAATGAAAGTATGTCCTTTTACTGCATCCTTTATTTACGCAATTTTGCAACAAATGTATTTACAATTTTGTTTAGACTTATAAATAAATGTAACAGACAAACATCTGGTTACTTTTTATTAAGAATTTTATATTTTTATTACGAATGTCTTGCTAAAGTCAAAACCTCGAATGCAACAAAATCAAAAACTGCAAATAAAAGATAAGACATAAAAATGATTCCCAATTTTTCTAAAAAATGAACCGGTCTAATTCATAAATATCAATTTATCTTTACCCTAACCGCCTTTCATATCTTCTCTCCCCTCTCCCTTTCTATCCAACTTTCATTTCTTTTATGTCCCCCCCCCCTTATCTCTTTTCCCCTTTTTCTGTGAAGTTTACCTCTTTTCAAGCCCAGGAACTTTTCCTTTGTAGACTTTGTTTACTTTGTGTTGTTGTATACAATAAACTTTTATATTGGAATTAATTCCCCGGAGCCACTCTACACGGAGAACCAATGTTGGTTAGAAAAAGTAGTATATATTTACCTTCTTTGAGCGAATGTTCTGTATGCCGCGAAAAATATTTGTTTTAAACAATCAATCAATATTTGCATTAAACTCTTCTTATTCTTTGACTATGCTGTCAGTTTTAAGAGATGTTCCATACATAGTTCAGAATCCAACCACCCGTGGACCTTTGTGAAGTTTACCTAATATGAAAAACTTGATTTGTTTAGACGTTGACAAGATCTTAATGAAAAAATCTAGCTACTATATACTTAGATTTTATCTTTTACAAATAAAATCGAGATTAAATTCAAATTTGACAGACAGAAAGATAAACTGCGAGTAGTTTCCTGTTCAGCAACTTAATACTTTAAACCTCTAATAGAAAGATTACTTTATTTGAAATACTTTTGTCTTTCCCTAAACCCTAAACCACTGTCATAGGAAGACAAAAAGGGTTTAATTTGCTATGATACCCCGCTCAACTTTTCCTCCAGCATTTGTCTAGGCACTTTTTGCAACTATTTCTGTTTTTTTTTATATATAAGATTTTTATATAAAAATAAGGGTAATGAAATCAGAAGAATAAAATAAAAATTAAAGCATATAAGAATACCTTTAAAGCCTAATTATTTCACAAATAATAAGTAATAACTTGTTATAAAATTGCTTTAAACAAAATTCAAAATGAAAAAGAATCAACCTACCTATTAAGCTCTCACTTGAAAGCCAGTTAATTATGATTATCATTGAGACTAAGTTAATTATTAATCTTTTTTTAACAAATCATTTCCAACTTGCGGTTTCACCCATAAAGCCTCCAGGGGCATTTGAGGTATTTGGGGATTGAATAATTCGAACCTCCATATTTCATTTTAGTTTTTAAAAAGAATAGGTAAAAAAATTTAATTTTTTCGGGTGAGGGGCTGAAATTCTTCTAGGGGCTATTTCTCTTGAGAGGGGAAGGGATGGTTCCCTTCTAAAAATAGTTATAAACCTTCCCAGGACCTATGAAGTTCTACTTTGTAAAGGAGAACCATCATTCGTTTTTTGATGGAGGTTGATAAATTTTCCATAGATCTATCCTTATAAAAATATTCTATAGAGTAGCTGCACTCATTGTTTTATCATGTGGGTTGTTTTGTTTGGAAAAGAAACTGCAAAATTTTTCATGAATATTTGATGTGCAGCACACAACTGTGTGAGATGTGTCTTCAATTCCGATAAAAACTTAAAATTAGCAAACAATTAAATTGCAAGATATTTATAAATGAAATGGTTCTAATAGCCAATGAAGATAAAGATAAAGTGGTTCTAAATTGCCAATGAGGCTAATAATGGCTATAGATGTTTACAGGAGGGGTAAATGGGATGTATCCACCCCCCTACACCTCCTTGCCAAGGGTCTATACCCCCATAATACAGCCAAGGGGGGTATCAAAAAAAAGGTCACAATCCCTTAAAGGGACTGTGAACGTAAATTTTTCTCATCTTAATATCAAATCTTAACATTATCTCATTCATAATATCTCACAGATAGAGCAAAACGCGCTTTTGTTTGCTTAAAAAACGGCTTTTTCCGACGATTTTTATAAGGTACGGGGAAAGGAAGAAATTTTCCGTATTATATAAAATGTGCATTAAATTGCTTTTTTCTCCCATTATAGCTAAAATTAAACTTTTTCACATAGTTCTAGATTTTTCCTAACAGTTAAGCTGACTTTTAACATAATCCTTGCTTTAATCCAATGTATAGTTACTTAGAAATTGATAAAATAAGCAATATTTTTTTATTGAAAACCAAATACAATAACAAAGCCAGAAACAGGTTTTTTATTAGTATCCAATTAACTTTAAATGGCCCATCTCTCGCCCACCTTTAATTACAAATTTGTAAATAATAAAGACGCAATATTTCTTTATAAACAGTCTGATAAAAGTGTAAACTAATTCTCCAAAGTGGGTTATTTATTGTTCAACACAATAAAAAAGGATATTATTATTTTATATAACCTATGAGATTCAACCCTTTGTAGACAGTGAGGTATTTTTTTTGTCAATAATACGAATTTAAAATATGTCTTTATTACCTAATTACTACGTTATAAAAAAACGAATTGGCAATTTTATAGCATAAAATAAATCCTTAACAGTAAGTAAATTGCTTCAACTATATATGACAAGTTAAATATCCCTACAAACATTATAAGAAACAAAAACGTTCAGATTTTCCCTGTTTTTTCCATTTTCCCTCTCAAAATACCATAAAATCAAGGCATTATTTCTGGATATTTTTGTGAATAGGACATTTTTGGTTGATCAGTGTAGTGAAATGTGCTTAGTAAATGTTAAGATTTGATAATCAGATGAGAAATTTTTACGTTCACACTCCCTTTAAATTAATCAGGGATGTTAAAAAAATACACCCCTCTCATTGTCTGTAATCCCCCCCCCCTAAACCCTATCGACTTGGGTGAAAGGGATTTGTCAAAAATCGTAAAGGAGTGTCAAAATTTTAAGATGAGAACATCTACACGCCACTATGGCTATTCAATTAGGTTGTTTTTATAATGAATTGGGTTGCTTCTGATGTTTTTTATATCAAGATCATTGGATTTTTTTGATAAAACAAAGAATCTGATATTAAATTTTGCTGTTAATATGGGGCACTTAACCCATCTGTATGAGTGGTTCTATCATCATGAGCTTCTTCATAATCACTATAGAATTTACCTGGGGTAATCCTGAAAACGTACTGTGATTATTCTAAACACTCTGTAAATAAGGCAATAGAGTTTTTTAAAGTTTTAAAATTTTTCAAGTGTCTCTTAATAAGTAACATTTTAAATCTTAGATATTAAAGTAAGATTACATATTTAACTTTGCATTACTGCAATAGATCTAATAAGGAACGTCCAAGCTTTTAATTTTGATGGGGTTAAATGAGGTATTACAAATGTTTTTTGTTATAATTTAAGGGGCAAAAAAATAGGGGATTCATCAAAGTTTGAGGCGAGTGAACAATAAAATATATGTATAACTAGACAACTATCTGTATCCCCCTGTTGGAGACCTTTTTCATCTGCTAAAAAATTTCTTTCTGCTCTTTTGTAGCGACTTGGCAGTTTTAATATTTCCTAATCCCGACGCTATTTGTTGATTTTAAAAGACTCAATTAAAAGTCGGCACAGTGTCCTTAGGGTGGGGTTATACAGTTATTTAACCCCTTCTCCCTTAAGTATTTGACTCTAATGGGTAAACACCCCTTTGCCACCACCCTTGGACGCCTATGGATCTAATTGTTATTTGTCTAATATGTGCTTGTATCAGAATGGTTCTCTCTGTATGTTGACCTATATGTCTGCATTTGTAAACACAACAAAAACCTACTAAATTTTGGGCGGGGATAGGAAACATAGAGAAACTAATCTCGTAATCAGGAAGCCTGTTTTTTATCTAAAGTGTCATAATAGTTATTTATCGCATTGTATCTTAGACAGCTTTCCGCGGATATTAAAAGGAAAATCTAGGAAAAACATATTTTTTTTAATATTTGTGAAAACTTGTCTGTAATACGAGGCTATACATGATTTTTCAGTATGGCTGAGAATCGGTTCTAATCAGGCGGATATTAATCGGTTTCGAAGCCATTCTGGAAAGTAGATTAGGTGTTATATCTTTCCAAAGAATCTTAAGGGATAATGCAATTTAGATTAAATTGATGCACATACCCAATTATGATATTCAAAATTATTTCTTATTTAGATTACAATTATTGGAGGAAAAGATTAGACATTGATATTTAGTCTAGAATTATTAAAAGTACCCAAAGTTTTTAAACCAACAAATAATTCACTGTCCAATGTCCTCTCCCTCCCTGGTTCTTTCCCCTTCCGTGGATAATTAGACAGAGACATAGCATAAAAAATGGTGTGCAAATATTTCCCCACACGTACCACAATGGGTATATAAAATATAGACGTGGATAATATAGCAGGGGAAAAATTGTCGTCAATATAGATTGCTAACATTAAAATCATCCAGTAGGAGGAGAGGGAATAGGGTAAAGGGGGTGGATGGCGGGTATCGGTATTTTAGCCCGCTGCGAGTTTCATCTCATTATATAACATTATAATCTGATTTAACACCGGCCCAAGTAATGATATTTCTGTACATGTATCACAGAATCAAATCATCAGATTCAGAATTATTTATTGCAACAATAAATGTGTAAGTATAGATGCATAAGCCAGACAACTACCTGGTTAAAGTGGTGGAAACCCTTTTCATCAGCTAACAAAGTTCTTTTTGCTCTTTTGTAGGGACTTGGCTGTGTTTATATTTCCGACGCTATTGGCTGATATTCAAAGATTCAATTGAAACTGAGATTCGGCTATGGTCTCCACCCTTTGTTTACACATAGCTTTTGCCTTTAGCTTTTGAGATCCAGCTCTGAAAAAAAATGTAAAATTTTTAGAGAAGCTGAGTATATAACGAATTAGCAAAAATAATATGTTATAATAAACCAAAAATATGTTTATGGAAGTGAATATACACCCTGCATGAACCCACATCAAGAGAAAAATGTCCATCATAATTTTGTTGATTTATTTTTTTAAACATATTTTTGGTTTATTATAACATATTATTTTTGCTAATTCGTTATATACTCAGCTTCTCTAAAAATTTTACATTTTTTTTCAGAGCTGGATCTTTAAATCATTTTAGTGGTGGGCCAAATTTCAGCCAATCACAGCGCGACATTTTATAAAATGCTGTGCTCTCATTGGTGGAAAGTTGGCTCACCTCGATTTGGTTCACCACTAAAATGATTTAAAGATCCAGCTTAGAATAACATTTGGGTGTTAAAACTTTTTCAAGCCGTCATTAAGAATAGAAAAAACAGAAAGTCTACCTTTACTATGATCAGAGGTTGTTATTAAATGTATATAATTATCAAAATGCAAGATTATCATGGTTTTACAAATTAAGAAGCTAGGTTGATTCATGATTAGTCCGTACAAACTAGTTCATAAATAATTTTATTGCAAATAAGGGTAATTTTGTACATTGATTCTTCGTGGAATGACCTATCCCTTAAGATCCATGAAGAAATAAAAGCATTGTACATTACATTATTCCAGAAAAAAAGTATAAGCAAATTATCTTTAAGGGGCACTTGATATAACCTCTTTAAAATTTTAAAAAGAAAAAAAAATTTGGGAGGGTGGAGGGGTATTTTTTTTTCTGGGGCCAATTTTCTTGGGAGATTGTTGGTACCTACCCCAAAATTGCTAAATTCTTCCCTGAACTTATGAGGAGCATTACTGTAAAGGAAAACCATATGGGTTCAGCGGTTAGCGAGATCTTTTGATTTATCCAAGGATTATTCTCTACCAGAAAAAAGTTATGTAAGACTATTGTAATTAATATTGGTGGATTTATTAGTTTTCATTAACATATCCTTGTATCCTTGTATTTCTTCACTGAGCCAAGACGCGAGATTATAAAAGTTTAAGCAGAATTTAGGAGAGGATTAATAAAACTTTAAGAACCCTTTACATTTGTACAAAATAAGAAGGGGAAAGTAAACAATACAAGCATTTGATACATAAATATATAGAATATAGTATAATTATTATATTAAATATCCGTAAAATTATAAAGAGACCTAACGATTATTTATTCTTGATTGAGTTGAATTAAGTAACCAACTTTTTTACCAAAGATTTTAATACACAAAAAAAGGCATTTTTAAGGTACATTAAATTATCTATAAAAAGAACCAGAAAAGTGTTGCATTTTCTCCAAAAGGTCTTACCAATCAGAGAACCCCCCCCCCCTTTTTTTTCATATGTCGAACCCCTGTAGTTCATTTACCCTGTGTGGCTACCCTGTACTTATTTGTTTCCGTAGGCTAGATAAATTTGGCTATACACAAAATATCCCCCCTCCCAATTATTTTAAAATTATTCCAGAAGGGTTTCTGTGGTCGACTAATCACTTTAGGGGAACCGCCCAAAAAGTTGTAAGTGACAAGTATTTTTTATGAAGTTAGTTAATCCTGCAAAAGTGCTGAACTTTATATACTTATCATTGTAAAGAAAGGATTCAGAGACGATCGGGATATGGTGCAAAAAGGTCAAGGGTGTATATGCAAATGCATGTATCCGGGAAGGTCATGGGTTCGAATTTCAGATAAACACTGCGTCATATCTAAAGATGCCAACAATTGTGCTTATGCTTCTATAAGATATGAATAGTTAGAGTATTTCTAATGCCTTGACATAAAACAAGCACAACTCATTATCATGAAGGGTTAGCGCCTCCAGACAATGTTCATTCAAGAGTTCGTTGTCTGTTGGATGTTACTTGACCTAATAACCCCGGGTGTTAGGACAGAAATGGAAAGAATGGCAACCCATAGTTATGCTGGTTGTTCGACTTGACGTTAAAGTGTTAATGACAGCAGCATCACCCATAAAGGGATACCTTCTAGCTAAAACAAGTCCACACACGCGTGGAAGTAAATAATATTTAACAGAAAATATGATCAATTTCTTTACCTTTATATAATAGAACTAAAACACTGTATTTAAATATAATAGAAAATCTTTTTATAAAACTTCAAAAGAAATTATTAAAAAAATACAATAACAGTTTTGTAAGTTGTAACTATGTACTAAAGCAACAAAAGACTAAATACTCTATACATTCTGTTAACATTAAGATATCATCAACTTTAAATTATTTGTATCATCGTTATCATTATTTTAAAAATTGTAAAGGAAAGAAAATGCTTTTTACTGAAATAACTTTTTGATAAAGAAATAAATTGAAATTGAAAGAAATATATACTATTGCGGTGGCTTAATTGAATCTATTGGGACTCGGCAGCCGCTAGCCAGCCATGCATAAATTATAACTCATAATCAGGTAACAAATTTCATTTGATTTACGGTTTGCCTTATTGAGAAAATGTCAGCTGATTTTTAAATTGAAACATTTATTTGGCTGCGGCTACCAGGATTCTGGGGCGAAGCTGTCAGGTAGCTGTTGCGCGGCTGCCAGGATCCAGGTGCGCAGCTGCGAAGCCCTGGAATCTATTACAGTGGTTAATAAAGATTATTTATAAGGTGCACTAATGCGAAATGGTTCTCACTGCAAAATATAAAATATTTCCTAATTTTTACACCTTACAAATAATGATTTTGATATATGAAGTAATAGGATTTTTTGTTACTTAAGGTCTCACTAACCGCTGAAATGAATAGGTTCTCCTTTTTCAGGAAGCTTTTTAGGTTCTTGTAAAATTTTTAGTTACTTTTCCATTCTTCCCTCCCCTCCAAATATAACTATTGACACAAAAAGCCTTTGATGCTAGGGGCTAAGCTAATGGAATGTAATAGAGTAGCTGGTTGTGCGTTTGGATGTGCTTGTGTCCAGTAAGATCTCTTAAACTAATAATCTTTTAAAGATTTTTCATCGATCAATGTCATGTTTCAGGATAGTTTGCTGTAGTGTTAACTCAATAGCTGTGATTATTCTAATTTACAGGTTTTATCCTTTGCTTCAAAAATAGCCTTAAACCAGAGCATTAGCCTCAAGAATTTATTTTGCCATCTAAAGTGGTAAAGTTAGGAAAGTCAAATAAATAATGGATACAGGGATTTAAAGGGATAAGGCAATGGCCAATAATTTAAATTATATCCCCAATTAGGGCACACAAAAATAATCCTTCCGTACATTACAAATAGTAGCTGAAACGTTTCGACCCTCAACTTAATGAACCAACTATTCAGAATTCAATAAAGTCACCAAAGTTGTTAAGCAAACGAATTAGCCAACGTAATTTTAAGACTTTGGAGACTTGATTAGTTACAGCCAAATGTCCCATCCCTCCCTGTAAAGGATATCCTTGCACAATACTCTAAAGAAAGGAAAAATTATACTGAAAATAAAAAAAACTTAAACATTACATTAAAAACTAATGATCTACATATATTACTTTGATTATTTAGTTTACTGCATCATAATACATTTATTCATATAAAAACAAGGATGACAACACCCATAAGGAGCGAAGCACAAAAAGTCTAGGAATGTACAAACAAACAAAGTGAGTTGTGAGCAGATACTCATAACAAAAGAGGAAGAAAATCACTAAATCTTTGAAATAAGGTTAATGTCTTTTAAAGAATGACCGACAGACAGATGAACAAACCAATGTACAGATTAGATGCACACATGTCCTAAGAATCTTCAATATTAGCCGAGATAATCACATATCGTTATAGACTGACGGACGGATAGACAAAATGAAAAATATAGGAGCTTCACTACTAAAAATTACACTTAAAACATCTTAACAGGCACTAAATATTTTCTTTGGATACAATACCCAGGTACCTGTGTTTTGTATTAAGCTAATAATTGAAAATCTGCCATTAAAAGATGCACTTAATTGTTTAGCCCTGTTTATAAAAATTCATTATTACACAATGTGTAAAAAATGGCCTTAAACCTTTTGTTAGCCCCAAATAATCTTTATGAATAAAATTATTTCATGAGCTATCTTATATTTAAAAACAAGGATGACAACATCCATAAAAGCGAAGCACTGAAACGGTAGGACAAACGAACATTAACACTTGTATAGTGTCTGAACTAAATAATAAGAATATAAAAGTATCAAAAGAGTCGAAGCAAAATTTAAGTAAATTTGTTGGAAAACTGCTTGATACAGGATAATGTTTATGAACATACTTACATTTTTAGGACTTGATTATAGAGTTGATTCGCTTATACTATTGTTCTTTGTTGTCCCAGGAATCAATATACCAAAAATCAGATCAAACGGATAATTAGATCACATAAAAATTTGTTGTTATAAAAGTAGAAAAATCAACATGTTTAAAATGGACGTACGGAAATTCTGGTAATGATTATAGAGTTGCTACGGTTTCTAAATCGTACCTAACTGCTACAGGAATCATCATGCAAAATTTGAAATCGATAGGACAATTCTAACATGCCTAAATTACCGAATAAAAGCTATCTATCTCAGACGGAGGGACGCACGGACCGACCCTAATTATAGAAAAGCTTCGCTTTTAATAACCTTTTATTTATATGTCTATCTATCAAAATCCATATTTATCTAGTATTTATCTATTTGATTGAGACACAGATTATCTATCTACCTACCTAACTATATAAATGTGTATCTATCTATCTAATTGATTCAATTAGGTGATGGAAATTGATCATCTATCTATCTATCTACCTATCTATCTATAAAATGTGTATCTGTCTATCCGATTGATTTAATTATGTGATGGAAACTGATCATCTACCTATGTACCTACCTGTATATAAAAATGTGTATCTATCTATCTAATTGATTAAATTTTGTTACGTAGAATGACAATCTTTCTATCTATCTACCTACCTATCTATCTAAATGTGTATATATCTATCTAATTGATTTAATTATGTGATGGAAACTGACTATCTTTCTATCTATCTACCAACCTATCTATATAAAATAAGTATCTAACTATCTAATTGATTCAATTATGTGATGGTAACTGACTATCTCTCTATCTATCTTAAAATGTGTATATATCTATCTAATTGATTCAATTTTGTAACGTAGACTGACTACCTATTTATCTAAATGTGTATCTATCTATGTAATTGATTCAATTAGGTGATGAACTGATAATCTTTCTATTTATCTACCTATCTATATAAAATGTGTATCTGTCTATTTAATTGATTCAATTAGGTGATGGAAACTGATCATCTTTCACACAATCTTAAAGGGTCAGTTTTTAAATACTTTTAACTACCCCTAGTATTATTATTCATGTCATCTGGATAATATTACAACAGTGTGTATGTGTGCCACGAAAGATCTAGTAAACTGCAGGATGGATCGTTTCACAATTTTGAGAGAAGTGTAGTAGGCAGGTTTTCGGTGGACTAATATGCAATGCAACGCACCCTCCCCCTTCATAAAAAAAACAACCCCCCACCCACTATTTATGTGTCGAGTGTCCCTAATGAATTATCTGTACGCTTTTCTTTCCATTTGCATGTTACAAAAAGCATAATTTCAAATGCTATCTTTAAGTCAAGTTGACAATAATTAACGTTTAGTATAAATAAAATATAATAGTGCAAACAAATGCTTCCATTTATAATAGAAAGAAAAAAAGAGAGAGAGAAAGAGCGAGAAAAAAAAGAGAGAGAGAGAGAGAGAGAGAGAGAGAGAGAGAGAGAGAAAGAGAGAGAGAGAGAAAGAGAGAGAGAGAGAGAGAGAGAGAGAGAGAGAGAGAGAGAGAGAGAGAGAGAGAGAGAGAGAGAGAGAGAGAGAAAGAGAGAGAGAGAGAGAGAGAAAGAGAGAGAAAGAGAGAGAGTGATAGATAGAGAGACGGACATACCTTTTTATATATAGTATAGCTGCGCTACTTTAAACGATATTTCAAACTGAAAATACTTTTACAACCTGGGCAATGAATTAGATTGGAAAACCTCATCAATTGTCTGATCTAAGATGTTCAGTGGTCTGGATCACAATATTGCTGGTTCCTACAATCATTACCTACTATATTATTCACAGTAGAATATATATATCCAGTAACTTATAGTACCCTAGTGTAACATTACTATTTCAGTTATATTTGTGAACTGAATTAATACAATCAAAGATTGACATACTTACAGGTGTTAGAACTGGAGCTTAACCCTAAGGTTGACTCAAACTGCGTCAAAAATAAAGACGTTAAAAGTTGTACCTATAGCTGTTATGTTACATTAATTGTAAGAGGATGAGAAATATCTTGTCCCTAAACAGGCCCAACCCATTACCTTGAACTGTAAGAAAAGGCTGTGCAATCAATGGGATTGTTTTCGGACAAATTGATGTGTTCTTGCAATAGAGGTTTATATGAATGTACCATTGCATTGTCCAATAGTCAAGGCATTTCCAATAATTTAGCTAGAATAGCTGGTACACATTTTAAGATAATCCTTGATTTACCTAATTCACTAGAAATAAAGGATCTACTGCAGTTCACGGTAAAATATTGCTGGTAACGAATATTGCAAAAAAAATATGAATTTTAAAGGCTGCTAGCTGCCAAACGGCTGAACGTACAGATCATGCCCGCACATAGTTTTAAGCGGCATAAAAAGGCCTACAAATAATCTGGAATAGCCATAAATCAATAATGCATAATTATCTTGCAGTGCAGAGAAATGCGCGAAAAAGACCTATTTTACGCGGTTTTTCTTCAGTGAAGCTTTCCCTGTGCTTCATTATATCTTAGCTATTCCAGATTATTCGTAGGCCTCCTTATGCCGCTTAAAATAGTGTACGGGTATGATCTGTACGTTCAGCCGTTTGGCAGCTAGCAGCCTTTAAAATTCATAAATTTTTAGCAATATTCGTTACCAGCAATATTTTACCGTGAACTGCAGTAGATCCGAAATAAATCTTATTATATATGTACAGTATGTATATACAACCATGTATGATTCATCTATACCCATGTAGCCTATATATCACACCGTGTCTTAATACAACCAAGACAGTTTACATGTGCCCCAACTACAGCTGAAAATCGCATCTAGGTTTCCTGTTTTTTCCCCGAATCAATGATTAAGCTGTATGTGACCAGAAAAGAGTAAAACAATTTTTAAAGAGTCTAAACAAAAATTGAAATGTTCAAAGATATCTTGATATATTTTTTTAAATAGTGCTTTAAAGTCATTATTTTTAACTTGTTTGGATGATAAAAAAACATTAATAAAATATTTCCAAGGGATGTTTCAAAATTGTTAGTTTGATCAAATTAGCGAATGTGTGTGTGTGTGGGGGGGGGGGGTGGTAGTTCCTCTGGTTTTTGTATTTTCTTTGGGCCAGTAAGGTTAGATTATAATAGGAAAAGGTTAGCTTCGCAGGGTTACGGTTCCCTGTAAGGGTTAGGCATATATATTAAAATGATCTCCTTTTATATTTTCTATTTCTTAAGAATAAGGGGGTTGGGATTCTGTGCTCACTAGGAACTTTTGAGGGGAAACACCGATATAATTCTTAATATTTCTGACTTACCAATAAGTTCATTTATAGAGTGGCTTCACAAGTTCACAGTTCACAATAACAAAATAAAATAAGATCTGAATTTAAATTTATTTATTTCAATAATTTTAACAACATTGAGGACAAAATTTTGAATTTTTTTTAGAAATATAGATAAACACATGCTATAATATGATTTTTACAATTAAAATAGTTATTTATCGCATCGTATTATAGACAGATTTCCGCTTAAATTAAAATGAAAAATTATCAGGTTAATCCCAGTTTTGTAAGGCCCGAGTGACCGAAGGCCCAGGCTGTCAAATCTGTTTTTTATTTTTTTTATTTTAATTTTCTTGTAAAATTGTCTGCAATTCGATGCTATGCATGATTTTTCAGTACGGCTGAGAACCGGTTTTGATATAGCGGATGTTAATCGGTTTCGAAGCTATACTGGAAAATTCTAAATCAGTAGCGTAGCTTATCTTTAACTAGGGTATATCCGTCTGGTTATCTAAAATCATGTTTATTGTCAATTAAAATTAAAATATACAAAGTACTTCAAATTAAAAAGTAATAATATATTTTCAGAGTTTTTAATTGCTGCGCTACTTTAAAAAATAATTGTGCTTGTTTTTGTAGATTCAATTTTATAACCACATATTTAATTTAACAGTTTGGTATGCATAAATCTAACTTAAAAACAGTAAATGATAGAAAATAATTGTTTCAAAAAAATATTATTACAATTTCCATAATTTTTGTTTGACAAGAGTGTTCTAGAGGTACCTTAAAGTAATGGGAAAGAGGAGCTCTTCTCCACAAACTTATAACTCCTCTCCTAAATTGAATACAAAATTTTACAGAAGGATTGGAGGCATAAATTAAGCTAAAATTCATCTTAATTGAACAGTTTCATTAAGTTTATAAGGAAAAATGTAAAATCAAGAAGTAAAAAATAAATCGAAAATTTAATTTTGATTGCAGATATAAAAGTCGCTAATTCTACTTAGACAAACTCTCCAAAATAGCCAGAGAGGGATGGAAGTTTATTTTGATTTTTATTTTCCACTAGCAGTGCACAAACATTTCGACCAGTAATTTTCTAATATACCAAGCTGAGAAAATGTTAGATATCTTCCCTGAAAATTAGTAAAACTATAGATTTTTCTTAAGTAGCCCCATCCCTTCAACTTAAAAGTAAAATACTTAGCCCGTCTTATCATGATAAATTATGGATAATATATTCAAATATTAGAGATAAAATACTTTTTTTCATTCAGTATAAATCAATCAAATATAACTTTTCACAAAATCATACAAAAATTCTAAAAATTAAACAAAAATTTTAATAATCATCTCACAATAAATGTTTTTTACTTACTTTTTCATCTAATAAACACAGAAACTTTAAAATACAGTTCAAATAAATTTTCTTTTCATAATATTTTTAAAAAAATATTGATGCTTTAAGGAAAGATTTACATTAGAAGATGATTTATTTGGTCCCAAAAGAGATAGATAGCTCTAAAAATACCAAAACATAAAAATATATTTTCGCTAGAATTGCGTGTAAAAGTGAACGCTAATTGGTTGGATGGGGATGGGGAGGGTGGGGGGATATCATTATTTTAGCCCACTGCGAGTTTAACTTTATTAGAGAACATCAAAATCTGGTGTAACATCCAAGTAATAATATTAACATTGTTTTTACTGTAAGTATTTTTTAACAAATTATATTTACATTATAATTTAGTTACTATTTCTACATAATGATTTTTTCTATATTAAAACCAAATTTTATTTACCTGATATGGTTGATGTAATCCTTGTTTTTGTATTAACTAGAATTGTAACAAGGCAGAGCAATGGATTTATTATTACTTGGATATTACACAAGATTATAATGTAAATTATTAAAGAGAAAATCGTTGTTGGTTAAAATAACGATAACACCTATCCACCCCCTTACCCTGGCCACCCTTCTCATACTAGATTAACTAACTTACCAATAAATGAGCAAGCTAAATGGACGACAATTTTCCCCTGTCAATATATCCACGCATATCCTATATCCATTGGAAGAGCAATTAAGGATAATGAGGTCCTGCGAGTTTTAATAGTCAGGTAATGGACAGGTTCACATGGGGCAATTATATTCCAGCATCGACTCGTAACAGATTAATATCCGCAGGATTAGAACCGGTTCTCAGCTATACTGAAAAATTATGTGTTTCATCGCATCACAGATAATTTTCCTCGAATATTAAAATAAAACCATAAATCATGTTTGCGGAAAGCTGTCTATAATACGATGCGATAAATGACTATTATGGCGTTGTCATTCGTCCGTCAGTCCGTAACGGATGTAAAACTGTTTATGATGATTTCCGTAACAATAAGGTGCAATATATTTAAAACTTATAATTAATTCATTATTATTAGAATTCGTTTAGAAAATGATATTTTTTCATATTTTAAACTAATTTTGCTCTTGTCTACCCTACTCATAAAAAATGAAAATATGTTATAATAAAAATGTGACTTAATGAACCTTTTATTACAAGTTAATCATAATAATTAATTAGCGTTACAATTATAAATTATTCATTAATCATTTTGTTTTTTATAAAAAAGTAAAACAAGGATGAAAACATTCATATGTAAAACAAAAAGATAAAGTAGAGTAGAAGTCATCAGGGAGGAAGGGTACATTGGGCTGTTAATTACACTAGTCCTCAAAGTTTTATGATTACGTTTTCTTATGCATTGGCTTAACAACTTTGGGGACTTTTATTGAATTGAATTGATTGGTTTGTTCATTAAATTGAATGTCAAAACGTTTAAACCATTAATTGTAATCTACAGAAGGGGTTAATTTTGTCTTTTAATGTTGGGATGTACATAAATTTTTTGAACATTGTCTTATCCCTTTATATCCCTGAGAAGTCATTGGTTAAATCCTCAGAAATATCATCATAAATCGCTTTGGTGGAAGTTTTTAAGGAGGAATTTTGAAAAAGATTATTTTACCCTCAATTATCTTATCTCTGTATCCTTGTGTAGCGCAACAATATGTAAAGTATGTATGGAATATGTAAATAAAAATATTTTAAAATGATGGATGGCTTTTTTCTTGCCTGGGTTTTATAAAAGAAGGATTATTGTCATATACTGTATTTACTAATTTGTATTACATTAGTAAGATTAATAATTTATAGATACTTTGATAATACATTGGAAGATTGATAAATGACCACCATTTCAACTATATTTTTGGAAAAAGAAAGGGACAGAAGAATAAGATTAATCAAAATCGTAGATTTTTTATTTTTGATTTATAGCTAACCCAAACCTAAGTATGACTAAGAGAGCCATTTCACACTTGCCATTCCATGATGGGTAATATATTGGCTAATACACTCCCCACTCCCTCTCCCCTGTACCCACTAAAATCCTGTGTACGCCACTGATCATGCTGCATAGATTAGTAATTGCCATGTGTGAATTTTGCTAAAAGAAGGGAATTTAAAGATTTCACAATATTTTCTTTTCATGCAAGTAAATTTAGGCTAAAGTGTTCTTTCAAAGCAGATTAAGATTTTATAAAAAAAATGGACACGTGAAGGCAATTAGGAATATTTTTTAATTTAGAGACAGTTTTCCTCGGATATTAAAACGAAAAATAATTTGATTAAAAGCAGTTTTGTTTGCACCTAGGGGTCTAAGTCACCGGCTAACATAACTAGCATTAATTTTATGATGTTTATTTTAACATTTGTGGAAAATTGTCTGTAATACGCTGCTATACATGATTTTTGAGCATGGGTTCGAAGCCTTCTTCTTTTTGTCTGATTGTTGGTCAGCATAAAAAAATGGTATTTACTCTTCCGCTATTTAAGATAGATTGATTTATTTTCTAACTGAAAACTTTTTTTTGCTATCAAAATATAGTTGAAATGTGAGAAGGTCCAATATAAATTTATATTTTGCCTGGATAAAAGTATTCAGATTCAGGGAATACAAGGATAGGACAACCCAGGATAAGGATGAAAAAGTCATTTTATATAACAGTGGTTGACTGACAATCTAATCTGTATGACATTGATTTTTAAAATTTTACAATTTTAACGATAAAAGATTGTTACATTAATTAATTGCAAAAAAGTTAAACTAGAATCATCGGGTATAGTCCCTTTCGTAACATCGCACCTTATGGGGCGATTCTTCGTATTTTTCACAGTAGCTTTTCTCCTATTTCTAGCCCCTGCGGGGGGCTCTAACCCTGCGGGGACAATTACCTAACCCTATGGGGCAATCACCTAACTCAATATAACCTAACCTAACCTATAATAAGCCATTTTAAAAATACGACGGATCGCCCCATATGGGGCGATCTTACGAAAGGGACTATTCCCGATTCATCTATAAATCATATCAATAAGTCAAAATGAAAACTACATTTTGGGATTATAATAGCATTCAGTTTTATATAAAATTTAATTACATTGCGTATTTTTAAAATTATTTTTTTTTTAAAATGTCATTTTAAAAATCTGTGTTAAATCTAAAACATCTTTATAATAAGAAAGTTAAAAACAAGAATTGTAAATATAAGTAATATTTACAAGCGGCTTTTGTTTTTAAGAGCGGAAATCTTAGTTATAGAGAAACTATGATGCACTAACAATGATATTTAGTTTACAGGTAGATGAAAGATATGAAGTAAACAAGGATGATACAACAACTAGAAGAATGAAGTAAACTTGAACATGAACTTGATGAGTATAATGGTTGGCCCCACGCAGATTCTGAAATATTATATAATTAGCTTATGTTAATAATAGCGGCTTTGCCCCTAGAAGCCTCTAGAGAAACCTAAGGTTAATTTAGTTTTAAAAAGAAAAAGTAGAAATTTTTAGGGAAAGGCCTTCTCTAAATAGTTTAAAACGTTCCCTTGGCCTATAAGAAGCTTCACTGTAAAGGAGAACCATATCAGTTGAGCTGTTAGTGAGATCCTTCGCTACAGACAAAAAAAGCTTACTAATTTATAAAATACTAGCGGCTATGCCCCTAGAGGCCTCTAGTGAAGCCCCCCTAATTTTTAATTTTAGTTAAAAAATATTTTTTTTTAAAGAGGTCGAATTTTTTTCTAGGGGTGATTTCTCTTGGGAGAGTAGTGATACCCTCCCCAGAAATAGTTAAAAACCTCCCCGGAACATATGAGAAGCTACCCTGTTAAGGAGAACCCGATCGGTTTAGCGGTTTGCGAGGTCCTTCGGTACAAACAGACATCCTGTTACTTAATTATAAGGATGATAATAGAAAGTTGACTTTTATGAGATAAAATCCTCATATAAAAGTAAGAGAATATTTGGTTGTCTGTCTGTGTGTACCGAAGGATCTCTCTAACCGCTGAACTGATATGGTTCTCCTATACAATGAACCTGGGATAGTTTGTAACTGTTTTGAAGAAGAGTATCAAAACCCTCCCAATATAAACTACTTCTAGAAAAAAATTGACCCTTCCCACTAATTTTTTTGTTTACTTTTTATTTTTAAAAATAAAATTAAAAAGGGGGTGTTGGTAACTTCCCCCTCCATCTTCAACTACCAGGGGCTGTAAATTTCCAGGGGAGGGGGGGGGGGGTTAATTAACCTACCTACCGAATATAACCTATCCTAGTCCATTACTAAGTTTTTGAAATCATCTGCCCTGTGTTTTTAAAGATCTTATTGGACATACATACAGATTATTATATATATATATATATATACAGGGTCATTCAAGAGAAAAGAATTTTTAAAACCCTTATTATGCATAAAAAAAAACAATTATGTAAAATGTACATAATTAAGTTTTTTAAAAATCATTTTTCTTGAATGACCCTGTATATATGAAATACAAATATAAAATCTAGGTAAGCATGTCTCAATTTTGATTTATATCTTGGCCTAACAAATTTAAATTTTACATGCGGATTTTTATTTATTTACATATGCATATTTCAAAGAAAAGTAAACACAAAATAAATGAATATATCTATTTATTTGATTTTCAAACATAAGCGTGCGTAAGGTGGGCGAAGTTGTGTGTCAACTGCCCCCAATCAAATTAAAATTAGAAAGGCCGGCTATCCACTTTTTTATCTACTCAAGAAAAGCTCCCCAATGGCAGAGCCAAGCGCACGACACTATTAATTCCAATCTTTAATTTATGAGGCTAACAAATATATATAAAATTCGAAAAGGGATGAAAATTTTGCCAGTAGGTGGATATACCCCTTCGGCAAGCATCTGGATAGAAAAATATGTGAAAAAATATGTATAGATATTAAATAATAGATAAATGCAATTATCATTATCATTCTCCATTTCTACCTTTCTATCAATTTATCTACATATTTGTATATTCAAAAAAAGAACGCGTCCTTACTAAATCTTCCCCAACAAGGACGAAAGAATTCAACACATGCTTTATTTATTTATATCTATATCTCTATTTATCAATCTATTAATGTATATACCTTGATTAGTCTTGAAAGAAAATATTCTGGAAGGATCACTCCACCCATAAGCATTTCTTGCCTAAAAAAATATTTTTTCCTCATTATTAACAAGGATGATGGCCAAAGACGTCTAAGCTTTATATTTATTATTTTGGTGGGTAATCTAAAGTACTTTAAATGGCTAGACAAACGGACAAAGTGAATTATAAAGCAACTATCCAATTTTTATGTTGTTGCATTCTCATCCAACCAAGTAAGTTGTTTTCTAGATGCTATCAAGCACCAGCCAAAGTTAGCAATCTATCACAGTAAGCAGCCGAGAAAATAATATTTCCCTTAATGCGTTGCTTTAACTAAAGAGTTAGGAAATACTTTAACTCATAATTTACTCTGCGTTGCACATTAAGGACTTTCAGACAAAGGTAGTAAAAGCGATTCAGTTATAAATTTGTAAATATTATAAATTATGTAACATGAGTGTACATATATACGTTATTTACAAATCTGATATATTTTAAATTTAAAATTCAGCCATGTATAGCCAGCCAATATACTTTTTATGCTTGTGATAGAAATTTATATTAGTTTTACAGGGTGTTTTTATATTTTGTAAATATAAGTACTGCTTAATCTAAGCAATTGATGATTTATTTTAAAACCTTCATCCAGAAATGTTAATTATCGCATAGTATTACAGACAGCTTACAGACGGAATAATATTATACATGAATTTTCAAAATGACTCTTGACCAGTTATAATTTAATCGGTTTCAGGCCAATGGATTTTTTTTGCCGTAGTAGGTAAAGAAAATAAGATATATTATTAAATCAAATTTTAAAAAAGAAAAAAATAAGGAAAAGACACCTTTTACTCGAGTAGTTTTCGGTACTTGCATGAACCCTAATATTATAAAATAAATGTATATAATATATATATGTATATACAAATATTTGAAAGATTTATTTGCAGTATAAAACCCAAAGCATATTTTATTTAGAAAAAAAGGCATAGTTATGAATTACATTAATTATTACGTCATGACAGGATCTTATCAAGTATAGTTGAAACTCCAAAAAACTTCAACTATAAGAATTTTCTTTATATAAGGTATTACAATTTGGAAACATCAATAAGCTATTAATAAATGGCTTTAAAACCGATTATTATCCGCTGGATTAGAACCGGTTCTTAGCCATACTAAAAAGTCATGTGTAGCATCATATTACAGATAATCTTCAACAAATATAATACAATTTATACCAGTTTTGTAAGACCCGAGGGGATTATCTTATGATTTTTCATTTCAATATCCGCGGAAAGCTGTCTATAATACGATGCGACAGATAAGTATTCTAACCTGAATGATTGTTTCATATTCTTGGTCTTCGATTAGATTTGATACTAGACTGGATACCTCATAGATACTCTAAAAATATATATTTGAGAAGATATGTATATTAGATACTAGCGGCTTCGCCCCTAGCCTCTAGAGGCTTTGCCCCAAGAGGTGATAAAAAAATTAAGGCGAAATTCGTTAAAGGGCCAAGGAAATCTTCTACAAAACATAAAGGACCAAGGAAATCTTCTACAAAACATAAAGGACCAAGGAAATCTTCTACAAAACATACAGGACAAAGGAAATCTTCTACAAAACATAAAGGACAAAGGAAATCTTCAGCAAAAAAAAAAAAATGGGGGGGGGGATTTTTTGGTTTTTTTAGGGGTTGGGGGTGTCCCACCCCCCAAGAAAATAGCTTAAAACCACCACAGGACCAATAGGTATAATTAAATACCCTGAAGAGTAGAATCCGATCGGTCCAGTGGTTACCGAGATCTTAAGCTTCAGACGGACGGACAGACGGACGGACGGACAGACAGACATCAAGCTACATTGTATTATAGATAAAGATAGAATGTTTGTAGTCATTTTCAATTTTTCATTAAAGCTTTGTTTTGCTTTAAAAAGTTACCTAGATAACCTATAAAGGACAGAATACACGACGAGATCTTATTTTGGTGCATATCTAAACCAAATATAGCCAATGAAGTGCATGTTTTTATGGTCAAATATCCTTCAGAAAACCAACGCTTTGATTCATGATTGTAATACCATTGTATAGAAGTCTTTACTTTGCTTGGTAATGAGTTGCGCCTCTTACTGGCTAAGACATCACTCCCTACTCTAACTAGGTCTACACATGAAATAGCAACAGTAGGAGCCATTTTTAACTTCTTCAATTATGGAGATGTTTCGCGCCGAGAATCAAACCAATCGCCTTCCAAACAACGAGCGTATGTCTCAAGGTTTTCTGTACTATGTTATCAAACGCTATTATAAATTCAAAGTGACAATAGTTATGTAATTATCAAGGGTTGTGAGAGTCTCGCAGTAATTCTAATTTTCTTTAAATCAGAGGCGTGGGCAGAGTTTTTCAAGGTTGATTGTATTTCTTGTGTAAAAGGAAAAGTCTAGCCTTTTCAATTGAAATTTCAAGGGGAGTGTTGCCTCCACCCACCTTCCGCACGCATGCTTTAAAACTACCTTAAGCTCAAACACTTTTGGATTTAAAGCTGGATATTTTTCTTAAACCATATAATCAGACGTCTTACATACCATGTTTAAGTCTCCACTTTTATAAAATATGGGGTGTGGTTGAAAAATAAAAACCAAATAACCAAGTGTAAGAATGCTAAAAAAGATACTATAAATCGTAAAAATATAAACTTTCATAACTAACGTAAAATGTCTTAAATTCAACCAAATACTGAAAAAATGTTCAATAGGTGGAAAAATATAATATCATAATTTGTTCAACTTATTTTATTAAGAATTACTTAGTATTTTTATGGTATAGTTAAAAATAACAATTAAAATTTCATAATTCTGAAAGGTTTTCAATTTAATAAAGTATACAAATAATAATATTGTTAAAACCCTTTTTGCCAACTATTGAATAAGTTCTGAAAATATAATGAATACTGTTTGCATAAAAAGAAACATGTTTATATTCGAGTAAGTATAACATTTTCAATTTAAAAGCAAAGCTTTGCAAATGAATAGTTGTGTACGTCACAGCATAATAATATTGGTGCTATTAGGACATAATCTTAAAAAGTGAAGCTTTTCTAAAATTAGGTTCGGTCCGTCCATCTGTCCGTAATGAAAAGCTCGTTAACTTGGACTTGTTAGAATTTTACTATAGATTTTAAACATTTTTGACAACAAGTTTTTGTATGACATAATTATCGTTCATCTGATTTTTTGAATAATAATTTCTAGGACACCAAGATCCAATATTAAAAGCGAAGCATCTCTAAAATTAAAACTTAAAATCATAGTGAATATTAAAACTAGTTTTTCCAGCTAACCCTTTAAATAAAGTACCTATATGGAAAAATTTCTAATTCTTAAAAACTTTCTAAAAAATAAAACCTACAATTTTGTACATTGTATTTAGTTTATAAATAAAAAAACATATTACAAAATTCAATATTTTGAAATAATTTGTTTGTTCATTTTTTTATTGCAAGCTACGTTGGCAGAAATATGGTGTGCTCGCAAAATGGATATAGGATATACGTGGGTGTATTGTCAGGGGAAAATTTGTCGTAAATTTAGCTAGTAATATGGATCTTATTTATTGGTCAGTTCATTCATCCAGTGGAAGAGGAGGGGAGGAAAGGGGGTAAAGGAGTTTTATGGGGGATATTTTTATTTTAGCCAGCTGCGAGCATCTTGTTTATATATGGTAGAATAGATATTTTGGTGCTTTCTCTCAAAGGCTCCATAGGGCACATAAAATCTCCCCTTATTTAAAACTAGCGGCTACGCCCCTAGAGGCCTTAGTGGCCTTTAAATGTTTTTTTTTTATTTTAAATACCTAATTTGAGAAGTAACTTGTCTATGTTATCAATTGTTAAATTCATGAGTCTACGCAGCGCGACTAAGTTAGCGAGACTACGCTAGCGACACTATGCGGCGGAAATATTTCAATTTTTTTTCGATTTTATTGTGATTTCTCTTGGGATGGTGGTGGTACCCTCCCCCAAAATAGTTAAAAACCTTCCCGGGACATATGGCAATCTACCCTGTTAAGGAGAACCCAATTGGTTCAGCGGTTAGCGAGATCCTTTGGTACAGACACACAGATACACAGACACACAGACATCCTGTTACTTTAGTATAAGGATAAAATAATTTATGTGACTGCTGTGGAAATTCCAAACGAAAGTCCTTACTGGTGGGAGTACCCAGTTCCTAATATAACCCAACCTAAACTAATGTAATATATTTATTTTTTATTTTTGAATTACTATATGTAAAAGACAACCAAGTAGTATATGATTAAATCAAGTATGCTATTCCAAAGCAATATATTAAAGGAGGATTTATTTTCCTACCCCTTACAACATAAATACACTATGTTTATATCATGTACCCAATTATTCTTATTTTAAAGTTTATTTATATGACATTTGAGAAGAATGAAAATACAATTTTAATATAAGTTTTGTGTCATAGAGAAAGATTTTTTTAGCCTGAATGTAGAAACAACTAGAAACTTCAATATTGAGTGTCATTCTATCAAACTTGGTGTTGGAAAATAAATTCAAATATTTATTTTACAATTATCTATCTATCTATGGACATTGTATACTTAAAATGTAAAAGTAAGAGTATGCTAGTCTGTCACTCTGTGTGTGTGTTTCTGTTATGAAATAAATCGTTTCCTTCAAAGTTAGACTTCTTATTTGTCCTAGGAAGCAGGGAGTAAGGGAGGGGACAATGGGCAATTAATTCAATATAAGAGTTATCAAAGAAAGGGCATGAAATCCAATTTAATCCAATAAATTTGTAGGAAATTATAAAGGGATTGTTAATTGAATAATAGATTTCTATAGCGTCATGTAAAGTGAAATCAAAACTTGTTTTTGATGAAATATATTGAGGTTTTTTGGTGTGATTTTTATATTAAAAGATTATTGGACCCGGCCAGCTGCTAGCAAGAATATGACTGCCCCTTTTTATTCTGTTTATTTCCCTTGCCCCTTGCACCCTTCTCCTTTCTCCCCGTCTGCTACTTTCCAAACGAACACAACGAGTGTTTATTTCCCTTCCCCCCACTTCCCTTATCCCTTCTCCCCGTCTGCAATATTAAAAACATACATAACGAGTAGCGGCATTCTATGCGCAAGTCCCCAAACTCAGTCAGAAACTGCTAAATTCTTGCACATTCCCTTTAAGCCAGTCCCCAAAGTCTGAGACTCCTAAAAATTGAATATTCGATCCATTGTCCCCTCCCTTACTCCCTGCCTAGGAAGGGTTTTACAATTTCGAGGGTTGGTAACTAAATCCCCCCCCCCCCACCTCAAGAGAAATGCCCGCATAAAAAATACTAGTTTTTTAGTTCAATTTTATAATGACCCTTAATCTACCTACCTACCTACCTATCTATTTATCTATCTATCTATCTATCTATCTATCTATCTATCTATCTATCTATCTATCTATCTATCTATCTATCTATCTATCTATCTATCTATCTATCTATCTATCTATCTATCTATCTATCTATCTATCTATCTATCTATCTATCTATCTATCTATCTATCTATCTATCTATCTATCTATCTATCTATCTATCTATCTATCTATCTATCTATCTATCTATCTATCTATCTATCTATCTATCTATCTATCTATCTATCTATCTATCTATCTATCTATCTATCTATCTATCTATCTATCTATCTATCTATCTATCTATCTATCTATCTATCTATCTATCTATCTATCTATCTATCTATCTATCTATCTATCTATCTATCTATCTATCTATCTATCTATCTATCTATCTATCTATCTATCTATCTATCTATCTATCTATCTATCTATCTATCTATCTATCTATCTATCTATCTATCTATCTATCTATCTATCTATCTATCTATCTATCTATCTATCTATCTATCTATCTATCTATCTATCTATCTATCTATCTATCTATCTATCTATCTATCTATCTATCTATCTATCTATCTATCTATCTATCTATCTATCTATCTATCTATCTATCTATCTATCTATCTATCTATCTATCTATCTATCTATCTATCTATCTATCTATCTATCTATCTATCTATCTATCTATCTATCTATCTATCTATCTATCTATCTATCTATCTATCTATCTATCTATCTATCTATCTATCTATCTATCTATCTATCTATCTATCTATCTATCTATCTATCTATCTATCTATCTATCTATCTATCTATCTATCTATCTATCTATCTATCTATCTATCTAGCTTACCATAGGATTATTATTGAAGTTATTATGGTCAGGTACAGTAACTGTTATCCACTGTGCTCCGTTCATCTTAAAATAAATATATTTGTTCATTAAGATATCAGAACAGAACATTTAAGATATCAGAACAATTAAACATCAATAGAATATTTTACTTTAGATTTAAAAACAGAGGCTTAAGAATGTATATACCTCATTGTCATAGAAATCGACATTTAGTACTTTTAAAAAGATTTTTAAAAACATTATCTTGTAAATAGAATAACATACATGCAAGTAATGATTATAGAGTTTTTAAAGACAATTTGGAATCAATTGGACGAGAGAGGTAATAACTACAGGAAAGCTTCACTTACAAAAATATTTAATATACATATGTTTGACAAAGGCTAAAGGGTCTTAAAAATCAACTATGTGACGTCATAAAAATAAGGGATATCCATCTTTTTTTAGGGGTTTTCTATCCTACTTCTCCTCTCACCTCCCTCATTTTTATAACGTCACAGAGCTGATTTTTAAGACACTTTGGTCTTTGTCATATGTTTATCTTTTTTGAGCTTTGCTTCTATGAACGTTTCTATTTTTTAAGTCTTTTGTATTTACACCATCTTAATGATAATAAAAACCTCAAGATTTCTAACCTGTTTGTACAGAATTGTATATTCAAGCAACGGGAACAAGGACATGGTTTTCCAGATCAATATTCTACTACTTCCACCAACTAGAAATTTTAAGAGCAGTTAGTAGATAGATAATTATCAGAATAGATAGATAGGGTTATAGATATATTGTTACTAGGATATATAAGTTGGAAGGAATTTTAATGTTAGAGGGAGATTTGAAATTTGCATAAAATTTTAAGGATTTTTATAAATTCGGTTTTTGTATAATTCTTTATCTAAAAGCAGAAATACAATTTAAGTTAATTAATTTGACATCTGTGATTGGTGGATTTAAAACTATCTGTGCTCTGATTGGAGAAGCTTAAGTGTCGAACATAATTCAACCAATTAGAGCGCAGGTAGTTTCCAATCCACCTCTCCTATTGGTCAAAATTAATTAACTTAAATTGTATTTAAGCTTTTAGATAAAGAATTATACAAAAAAACAAATTTTATAAAAAATCCTTAAAATTTGATGCAGATTTCAAATCTCCCTCTAACATTAAAATTCTTTCAAACTTATATATCTTAATAGTTACGTAAGTATATAGCTAATTATAAAAATAGATAGACAAGTAAAGTGACATAGTCGTTCGAGGGTGGGGGGTAAAGTTATGTTTTCCCTCTCAAAATTTGAAACTACTCATTTTACCCCCCTAAAACGTTTGAAACCCCTTAATTTTACTCAGATTAACAAAGTTTGGACTTCCCTATATAATAGTAGATAATGTTATTCATCTGAAATAGACATATTCATTAGATAGATAGGTATAGGAATACAATATATACATAAGTATAGAAAGATAGTAGATAATGTGATTTCTCGTATTCATTTGAATCCGGTGGATAGGAACCGGTTCTCATGAATACGAAAAAACTATGTCTAGCATCGTATTATATCCAGTTTTCTACGAATATAGAAATGTACAATCATAAGATTAAAACTAGTTTTTTTAGCTGGTGCCTTCGGCACCACGGGGCTAAAAAAACTAGTTTTAATCTTATAATTGTACATTCTATATCCGCGGAAAGCCGTTTATAATACGATACGAGAAATAACTATTATCTCAAATAGATACATAAACGTATAATTAGATAGATACTATATTTATAAATAAACAGACATTTAGACGATAGATATTTGGATAGATTCATAAATAGATAGATGATTTGGTAGATACTCATAATAATTGAATATAGGATAAGTAGATGCCTAGATTGATAAATGTAAACATAGTTAGGCCTATAAAAGAGAGATGAATAGATAGATAGTTATTGTTTTAATCAGGGCTCGGCAGTCGCACGTCAGCTTCGACTAAGCCTCAAATATAAATCTGTTTGGATGCTTTGATTTTTTTTTATAAGAGGGATTGCCATGTTTAGTTTAGGTTTAGACTTCCATCTGGTTTTTAAAATTGTAAAAGGTTGATTTCTCTGAGGCTTACAGGCGACTGCATGCGGCTGCCGAGCCCTGTTTTTGATTAAATAATTCACCTCCAGGTTGAGTACCAACTAGGGTGGGTGTAGTTGGACGCCCATGCACCTCTACATGACTCCTAAGTAAATAATTATTAAAGAACATCATTCAATACACCATTTGAAAAAAAAAAACAGTTTAAATGTGCATAAAAGAGTGTCATTTCATTTTTTAAGCTTAATATCTTAGTTCAACAGGATTGCTTGTATTTTACTTTGAAGCTTTATAAATGGCCAAGGGTGGTCTTACGCTTTTTCCTGGCCTCCCCTAGAGGCTAAGAGCGAAGCAGCTAGTGTTTATTAAAGTAAGTTAAGTTAAGGACCCGCCCCCTCATTACTGTGAGCTCTATCCCTATGGATTCTTATATCCCTGCTGGGCTTACATAGAAAAAGCATCAACACTAGGTTTTAATCTTCAAAAAATTCATTTGTGGTCTATTTCCAGAAGTTAATTTTGTGTTTTTTTTCAGCTTGGCCCTTAGCCTCAAGTGAGGATCTTGTAGTAAGTAACATAAACAGAACCTCGACAATTATCATTTGTAAAACAAGAGAATAATCTAACATGAAACCATGTTTAATACTAATAAAGAGCTATAGTTTCTCAAGTAATTTTAGATTTTGACACATACGAAAACAATCAAATATACAACTTATGATAAAGTTACCTTGTTGTTCCAACAGGGTTCGATGCCTCGCAAGTATAATTACCAAACACCGCTGCCTCAGACCTGTAAATAATATAGCAATCAACATCAATATCTAAAATAAATTTATTTTCAGTGATATCTAAATTTTTAAATCTGTCATTTTACAAGGACAGATATTTAATCTGCCAAACTTGCTCAATACTACATACGTCCAGATTTTATAGAATCTGCACCTGACATACACCTCATACGAGCGCGCTAATGCCCTTGACACTTTGACATCAGGTCCAACAACCTATGATAACTAAGGTGAGCTAATTTTTTTTCTTTTCTATCCAAACATCTTGGGTATTAGGTTAAGTAACGCCCTAAAGACAACCAACCCTTTGATTGCACGAACTTTGTGTTTTAGAATGAGTTGCACCGATGCTGTGAGTATTGGTGCAAAAAATATGACGTAACAAAAAAAATTAGCCAATGAGAGTCCACTATAAATTTTACCATTGGTCAATAACGGCCTCTCATTAGCTAATTTTTTTTGTTGCGTCATATTTTTTGCACCAATACTCACAGCATCAGTTGCACCTGTTTCTGGGCCAGGTCATCACCCCTACGCTGTCTTTTAATTTCGCCCATCTGACATAGCAACAGAAACCTTTTTATAATGCCTTCATTTATTACGCGATGTTGAGCCGAGATTCGAACACATTAACCTCCCAAACTTGACACAGAATACTCGTACCTAACAACTGTGAGTAGAAAAGTGTTTGTCTGAGGAATATTTCTTGTCCTATAGATACTTGTTGGATAACCAATATCTAAAATAAACAACATATATATTATATAATATATGTAGTTTTGAAGTACAATGAAAAGTAGCATATCTTAAATGTAAAACATAATAAATTTACATGGAATTATAACGACATCCATTGATTTTATCTAGCAATTTCCCAGATTTTGAAGTATAATCAAAGAGTAGCATATATTAAATGTTGAATATAAGCAAATTTATATGGAATTATAACGACATCCGTAGATTAAAAAAAAAAGATTCCTTCATACCGTATATAGACAACTGTCAAATTTTATTTGTAAAAACATCATTTTAATGCTTATATTATGTATTTTAGAATAAGTTAAGTAAATGACTGAGGAGCTAATATGTTTAACAAAAAAGGAAACGGGGCTCAGCAGGGGGCTAAGCGGTCCTTTTATAGGTATGAGTGAAAGTACCAAAATCAAACTTTACATTTCTGGTTTATGAATATGGTTCTAGCCTATTCCAAAAGAAAAACATGAGTGATCACTCATAAAGAATAAAAACGTGAAAGATTTGTTAGATAATATAATTTAAATACATTTGATCTCTTTTTACCACCAAACATTGAAATTGAGAGAAAATCTTATTTTTCTACAAATAAAATATTAAATTTTGAGAAAAAGAAAAGATTCCTTCAATAATATCTGAAATTTGTCTGTCTGAGCCCAGGAATCGAAAGGGACAAGGCAATAGCCAGTAAATTGATGTACATCTCCAATGATGATACACAAAACCACGCCTTCTGTAGATTATTATTAGTAGCTAACGTTTGGACACACAACTTAATGAACCAATCAATTGAAATTCAATTAAAGTCCTCAAAGTTGTTAAGCCAAGGAATAAAAAAAACATTATTATAAAACTTTAGCGACTAGTAAAATAAACTATCTAATGTCCCCTCCCTACATGGTCTGAGGCTCGTAAAGAAATCTTCTGACTTTAAAGCTATCGGCTGCGCTCAAAGGATCATTGGCGGGCGGAAAATTGATGAAATGCAATGAAAGAAATTGCGGTTTTAAAGCCAACAAATGAAGAATTCGGTTGGTATTTTAGTCACAATCAGCCATTTACGTCCAAGGGTGGGGGTAAAATTTGTTTATCCCCCAAAACTATTAAACAACGTATTTTACCCCCTTCAATTTTTTTAACATATCTTAAATTGTCCCCCCCCCCACTCAAACTTTTGAAACCCTTCATTTTACCCCACTTAAAAGAAAAAAGCTTGGGCGTTCTTACTGAATCATTTCTTGAGGAAGTGAAAAAAGAAAATAAAAACACACAAATAAAACGTAAAACCTTTGTATTTTCTAATATTTCCTACTTCAAACAGATAATTACCCTTTCTACTATAGAAGGGTTGAAAGATTTATGTGAAACTCTTTTTTTTAAATCTCAATATTTTAACCCTCCAAATTTTTCTGAACAAATATATGAAAATTGTGTTGGAGATATAGAGGGTTAGTTCTTCATATGAAATAGCCTAAAACCTATCAAATTGGGTGAAGATTAATTTACTTTTTATTTTGATAGAAAAATTATAAACAAAATTAAATTGGTGGTAGATTGGTTCAATATAAAATTTTCTCCCTAACAATTTTAATTTTATATGCAAAAACTCACAAAACCTTTAAAAGTTAAGATTAATGTATTTTTAAGCATGACAGACAAACAGACGAATAACGCAATGCATATATTGATGCGCATATGTCATGGGAATCTTCATTACAAATTTTAGCTTTCTATCTGCAATACCAGCCGAAAAAATCACATTACACCCATAGAGTTCCAGACTGACTGAGGGGTACAGAGTGAATTATAGAGTAGCTTCGCTTCTAAAAAAATGCAAAAAAATTTAACTCTCTAGCATAAACCCTTTCTTTATTATCCGGGCCCGCATTGCTGAGAACAAATCCATTGATAACACATTTTTTTTCAACAAATATAAGTCTACAAAAACATGTAAAATAATAAAGCACAAAATTTAGCATGAATGGCACAATAACCCCCAGAAACCTGGTACAACATTTGGTCCTGTTTTGTTACACATTTAACCTAAAATAGCAACCAACCCTTTCATTGCACGGCCTTTATATGAAAGACTTAACTTCAAAAGATCAAGTTGCACCTGTTTATAGTCCAAACACCTATCATAAAACACAATAAAGCAGCAGTAGGAACGATTTAAAAGTCTTTAGTTTAGACGCAGCTTAGACTAAGACTCAAGTACACTATTTCCCGACAACATGCGACGCGTCTACAATTTTATAGAAAGTCTGGAAATGCCTTGGCCTAGTAACAGGCACTCTAATCTACTAAATTTATATGTATCAAATGGACACCAAATAAATATTCCCAGTTCTACAATTGGTAGATTTTTTTTCACGGACAACAATATGTAATCTAGATAAAAATCTGAAGTCAAATAGAATGTGATAATGAAAGATAAAACCAATTATAGGAAATGTATATGATTAAACCAGTTTTGTTAAACCCGGGTGGCAAAAGGACTGAATTAACAAAACTGATTTTGTTTTTAATATTTGTAGAAAATTTTCTGCAATTCGTTGCTATTTTCTTCAGTATGGTTGAGAACTAGTTCTCATCCATTGGATTTTCGAAACTATACTAGAAATGTGATTAATGTATGGATTATGTAACACTATTCTAATGACATAAGGGCCACAACTTTGTTGTTATAATACAGTGTGTGTTTTGTAATTGTCAGTTTTAACTACTGGAAATGTTGAAGGCAAACATATTTTCATGTTCTATATCACTGTTCACGGATTTTATTTTCAAAATATGTTTTCACATTTAGATAAAATACTGTTTTTCTCTGTTTTACAAAACTGAGAATATGTACTAAAGTAGTAAGGTTTTTATACCAGAAGCTAAACATTTCAATTGGTACTTACAGGGAAGTTTTACACAGATCCAGGGATGGTTTTAAGCTATTTTAGTTTTAGATTTAAGCCTTGGGAGGGTTTTGTGCTATTTTTCTGCGCAGCCGCTAGTAATTCAAACATATAGGGTCAGTCCGTACGTCCACCCACCCATCCGTAACGGATAGCTCTAAACTAATTATAGGACATTGGTAAACTCATTAAACTTTGCATGATAGTTTCTATAACAATTATAATTTGGTACAATTAAAAAGTGTTGTAAGGGTCGGTCCGTCCATTTGTCCGTATTGTATGGCTATTATAATTTGTTTAGGCAAGTCAGAATTGTCCTATTAATTTCAAACTTGGCATAGGGATTCTTGTGGTATTTAAGTATGTTTAAGTGTAGCAATTCTATAATCAAGTCAAAAATGTAAGTTCGTCCATATTTAGTACCCTGAATTTAAGAAATTTTGCGACAGTTTTGAATTGAATATTAGTTCACACTTTTATAATAGTATTATTCAAATAGTATTATCGAATAGTATTATAGACAGCTTTCCGCGGTTATTAAAATAAAATTAAAACTAGTTTTTTTAACACCAAGGAGCCGAAGGAATTGGCTAAGAGCAAACTGGTATTGATTTATGATTTTTATTCTAATGTACGTGGAAAATTGTATGTAATACGAGGCTATACATGATTTTTCAGTATGGCGAAGCACCGGTTCTAATCCACAGGATGTCAATCGGTTTTGAAGCCATACTGGAAATGATAAAAAAATTCTTAGTTATTTTGTTTGTATGTGAAGTTTAGAAGTATAAAAATTAGATGACAAAACCTATGGATGCAAACGATCTTTATTTCACAATAGTTAGTTAAAAATTGTTACTCTAAAAATATCCTTTTTCCACTCTCAATTTCTAAACCTTTTACATAAATGTCTAAAAAATGTTTAGGTTTCATTTTCATGAAACATGAAAATTTATACAAATTCAAGAAATTTTGTTTACAATTTCCCCTTTTTTTTAAATCTGTAATTTTAAACAAACTTAAATTAAAATAAAGACAGTATTATCAAAAATGAAGAGACAGACATTGTGTTACTTTATATATTTAGTTGTATATAACAGATATATTTATAATAGTAAAACAAGAAGCTACTACAAAAAAATATATTCTGTTTTACCTGCCAAATCTCTACCATCTTTGTACCAGCTAACCATTGGTTGTGGATCACCTTCAACCTAAAATAAAATAAAAAATCCTATATTTAAGTAACAGGCTGTCTGAGTGTTTTTCTGTCTGTCTGTATAGAAGGATCTCGGCTAATTGCTGAACCAATATGGTTTTCCTTTACAATGTAGCTTCTCATAGGGCCTGAGAAGGTTTATCACAAAAGCACCACCCTTCCAAGAGAAATAGCCCCTTTAAAAATCCCTCCCCCCAATTTTTTAATGATTCTTTTAAAAACCAAAATTGAAATTGAAGGGGGTGGGGGGGGGGGAAGATTGATTTCCCTTCCCTCATGTGCCCCAAGAGGCCTCTAGGGGCATAGCTGCTAGTATCATGTAAAATGTAGACAACGTACAACAAACTTAGTTGAATAACAGCTATTCTTATTAAAAGACATAATAGAAACAAATATATATTTAAAGTAGTTTGATCCAATTGTAATTGCTTTCCAAAGATTTTATTTTTATGGGTTAAACAATGGTTTTTAGCTATTTTAAGGGACACTATTCGAAGCAATACTTTGTGAGAAACAACAATGCATCTTATAGAAACTTTATAGAAATAGTTCGGCATCAAATAAAACGACACATTTCTTAAAATCATAAACATACAGTATCCAAACCAAATGAATAAAATAGTAATGTTTTTTTGACACTTAAGATTTCAATAAAACTACAGAACTTATTGAATAATCCCTTTTAGGGAAACTCCACCTAGGTTTACTTTATTCTTAGGAATTTGGATGGATTTAGGCTTTTTTCTGTTTCCCTCTTACCCATTAAATTTAGGATTAAAAGGTACTTGGGGCACAACCGCTTGTAAGTTTTGGAGCAAGAGCCAAAAGGTCAGTGTACTTTTACAAGAATAATGGCATAAAACTATCAAATTAACATTAAATAAGGATGACAACATATATGAAAGCAAAGCAGACGGCCATTAACATTAACAACGCATTAATAATCAATAACATTAAAAAAAATTTAATTAAGTAATCGTTTTTCTACCTTATACAAAATATTTAGGAAGAGTAATTTTAAGAAAAGCTACATTCCACAATTTGCCTTGGTACCATTTTTCCTGTAAAGTTCTTTTCAATATGTTTCTTCAACTTTATTTGCAATCTTATTTAACATAATAGATATAAAAACAACTAGATATTGATTTAGTTAAAAATTTTAAAGCGAGTCCCTATTGGGTTCTGTAGCTACGTTCGTACTTAACGGATAGCTCTTAACGTTAATCTAGGTGGTTAGAAATGTCTTATAAATTTTAAACTTTAAAGTAAGGTACAATTTGGTAGATTTATTATCATTACCAGAAAAACAGTAAGTACATTTGAAACATGCTGATTTTTAATATTTTTGACAACATTTCTTTTAATTATCCTATTCATCCGATTTTTGGACTAATGATTCGTAGGAGAACAAGATACAATATTTTAAGTGAAGCATGTCTATAATCAAGTTATAAAAATATAAGTATGACCTGAAACAGTATATTGTATTTACGCAATTTTGCAGCAAGTTTATTTAAATACTTTAGATTGATTATCTGCTTTTAGAAGTTTTGACACTCTACAAAAGTTTATGTTTGTTTGTTCTACAGTTTGATTTCAGAGCTTCGCTTTTATGGATGTGTCATCTTTGTTTGTTTTAAAAAGTAATCTATTTTATCAAATCTATTAGAGTGCAAATACAGTTTAGAAATTTTCGGTACGCGGCGTGAGAAAATAAGTTTTTGGTGACCTATTTCAGATTAAATAAGGGGAGGGACAGGGATAATGCACCTGCAGAAAAGATTACAAAGTAACCTGATGAGCAATGATACCCATTCTCATTTCAAAATAAATCAAAAATAAGAAGAGGAGGATGGTTTTTCGTGTTTTTATTTAATTTTTGAGATCAGGTTAGGTTAGGTTATATTGAGTATCCCCGCGGGGCTAGGTAACCACAGGTTAAGGGAGTTAAGCAAAGGAAAAAACCTCATCTTATTTCCAATCTACTTCTAAATAAAGGGGGGGATATGAAGGATAACCAGTCACATTGTGTGGAAGCACCAAAAACTGTATTTTCTGTAATTTAAAATTGATTGGCTATTTTAGGGGGGTGTATGTAGATCCCTGTCAAGTGGGGTGTAGAAGAAGGTATATCCATCCCCAGTAATTGCCCTTGTCCATATTACATTCTTGAAATTAAAATTAACAACTTACCTTACAGCTTAGAGTGAGATTTTGAATAGTTCTATCATCAAAAAGTTCCAAATCAATCACAGGTTTGTCTAAAAAGTAATGTCATGTAAATGCAACAGGCTATAAAATTAGCAATAAAATTTTTTTTAAAAATCATTTCGTGTACAGATCATACAGATCAAAATACAAATATAAAAAACGTCAAAAATTAAAGTCTAATGCATTAAAAGAAAATTTAAAGTTTAATGAAATATATTTAGCTAAGATTTCATTCCAATTACTACGTAAAAGGACAGGAAATACGTTTCAAATGCTTTTGCAACCAAAAATATTGAAAACCCTATGAAAATCCGTTAAAATTTCAAAATGTTGGACTGTCATACAGACACACAGACAGAAACACAGGCAGAAATGTTCGGAGCTTACAAAAATAAAATTTTTGGAAAAGGTAAAACTTTTCTCGATAAGAGTGGTACCTAATCATAAATCTAAGAATATTTTAAGATGTTTCATTCGAATCCGGTGGATAGGAACCGGTTCTTATACATACGAAAAAACTATCTCTAGCATCGTATTGTATCCAGCTTTCTACGAATATAAAAATGTACAATCATAAGATTAAAACCAGTTATTAGCCCGTGCCGTCGGCACCTCGTGGCTAAAAAAAACTGGTTTTAATCTTATAATTGTACATTCTATATCCGCGGAAAGCTGTTTATAATACGATACGCGAAATAACTATACTTACATGAAACAGAAAGTAGAATTTTATCATTAGCTGGTTTGCCAACACCATTAGTAGCCTAAAAGTAATTGCATTCATCAGGAAAGTTTAATCTTTTTTTGAGATGGGGGTAAAATCAGAGGTTTCAAAGGTTTGAGGGGGGTAATCTAATGTATTTTTAAAATCTTGAAGTAATAAAATCTCGGGTTTTTAATATTTGAAGGGAAAACAACCCTTTACCTACACACTTGGATGTCTTAGGCTGTTATCTTTAAAAAAGTGAATACTAGGTGTTCTTTCCATATGCTATTGATTTTTTTCTTTTTTTAATTAATAAAGATTTTACATAAACATTGGCTGCCCCGTAGCCCAGGGAAACGAAAATACAAAACTTAAATTTTGCATACATTTTTTTGTATATTGTCAGGCGTTTAAAGGGATAAGATAATCGCTGATAAATTAATCTCAATTGATGATACACAAATTTACCCACTATATAGATAATGATTAATGGTTGAAATGTTTTGACACTCAACTTAATGAACAAACCAATTAAAATTCAATAAAAGTCTCCAAAGTTTTTGACCCAACAAATAAGGAAACGTTATTATAAAACTAAGGGGATAGTGTAATAAACAGCCTTTAGTGGTAAAAATTAGAAAAATTATGGTTCATTGGAATAATTTGATATATTCAGAGGAGATAGGTTTGGTGATAAAATTATGTGAAATTGCAACACTTACCTCACAGGTGAATGGTCCAGCAGATTGCCTGGTAACCTGGAGAATCCGCAGGCAGGAGGTTGAGTTTACAGAACAGGTTTTGTCAGCCGATAACTTTTGACCACTCTAAAGTATACAATGCCGGTTAAAATCTCAGAAACGTCATCATAATTTTATTTTTTATTGTTTAATAGGAAACTTTATTATTTTTTGATTTTAAAATGTACATGATTGTAAAATAAATACAATATATAAGAAAATAATTAAAACTAAAATTTGTGAGAACTATTAACTGCCTTTCTAAAGGGTGAGCAAAAAAAAATGCGTACCTTTTTAAAATTGAAATTGAGTGGCTTGTGTTAATAGTAGAAAAATGTTATGCATATCGTTAGAACCGCTATAAAGTCTATTTTTAGGAAATATAAAAACGATTCCTCTGCTACGTATAGTTAGGAAGCTACGTGTTAAAATGTCCCAACTGATGTCAAACTTGACTTGTGAGTAAATTTTAAATTATAACTAAAAATTAGAGAAGATATTTTGCAAAAAGAGATGCCTACATTTTTAAAATTCAAGCTTGTGCTAATAGTGGAAAATGTTACGCATACCCTTAGAACCGCTATGAACTGTATTTTTTGGAAATATAAGAACGGTTCCTGTGCTACGCATATTTTAGGAGCCAGATTGTAAAATGTCCCAAAATTTACTCGCAAGTCAAGTTTTAAGTCAGTTGGGACATTTTAACACGTAGCTCCTAAACTATGCGTAGCACAGGAATCGTTTTTATATTTCCTAAAAATAGACTTCATAGCGGTTCTAACGTTATGCATAACATTTTTCTACTATTAACACAAGCCGCACAATTTCAATTTTAGAAAGGTACGCATTTTTTTGCTCACCCTTTAAAGTCAAACTTACATAAATTAACCATTTCAATGATGGTTTAGTAAATTTCTTGTTCCCCCCCCCCCAAAAAAAAAACGCCTAGATGCAAAAAAAATTATATCTTTCTAAAAAATGTATTTACCACCAAATGTCCGATTCTTAATTTATGCCTTCCATAAATAACTATTACATAATGCTTCCCTTAGTTAATTGATGTAGAACTAGCGGTTACGTCCCTAAGGAATTCAAGGGGCTCATAAGGTGGGAAAGGAAAATAAATTATTCATTTGGGGGGGGGGGTTCATTTTTGATTGTAGTTAAAAACCTTCCCTAGAATTATAAGATTCTTCACTGTAATGGAGAACCATATCGGTTCAGCGGTTATTGACATCTTATGCTTGAGACAAAAACCTTTACTACTTAATATTATAGGATTTTATAGCTCTTTGTCTCTTAAGTAAATAAATTACGTATATTTAGATGTATAATCCAGACAACTGAATTAACAATGGCATAGTATCTTTTCGTCTGCTAGTAAATTTATTTTTGTTCTTTTTAAGGAATCGGTTATGTTTGTAGTTACGACAATCTTAGCTGATTTCAAAGACCCAATACAAATTCGGGACACGGTATCTGCCCTGAGGGGAGAGTTCCATATAACTTATGCCTCCTCTATTCGTTTACTTTAATCTTGTGTATAACGAAAATTAAATATAACAAAAGTATAAAAAAAGGATTATGTAGACATAAACAAAAAAACTTCAAACACAATTGCTTTAATTTAATCTTGCGTCATCTATAAAAATAAAATTTTCGCCAAAACTACATCAAACATACATTTAATTTTATTTTGAAATAAATAAAATTTTATCTTTTTTTTATATGCATGTCTAATAATTCAAAATATTCTGCTTTTTAATCTTCTTTAATAATGTTAATCATATTTTGAAATTAATTTAATGTATGGCTTCTAATTTAAAGTAAATTAATTACTTTCATTTTGTATTTATAAACGCAGGGTGTTCTGCAATTTTCACACAAAGTACCAGTTGAGCACTGGCAATCCCCTTCCTTTTTTAAAATAAGTTAAAAATAACTGGAATGGAATTAGCTTTTCCAGGAATAAGGTATAACCAATAAGCGAAATATATCTAAAATAGTATTTGGGGGGGAAATGAAGAGGTCGTCAATATATATTGCCTCCAACGACAGCTGAAAAACACGCATAGGTTTCGTGTTTTTTATCCGAATTATTTTCGTTATTGTTATAAGCTGATGTCTAAACCCCTGCCGGTTGCCCAAACTCTTGGAGGCCTATACTTGCGGTTCCGTAACCCTTTTTGGGCTACCCTGTAAAAAACCTAACCTAATCTGACCTAAAGTAATATACAAACAAATGAAAACTACTACCCCTTATTTTAAATTTGTTTTAAACTGATAGGGGATTTTAAACTTACATAGCTACTCCATTTTTGGATGGTTGAATTGAAATAGTTAGTTAAATATTAGATTTCTATTGATTAAGACTTCAAGAGTGTTCAAATTCATGGAATTGTGGTATCCGCCGAGGATAAATGGCAGACACCGGAGTTCAATTAGATTACGGCAGTGTGACAGACGTGGACACCTTACTATAGAGAAGCTACGCTTCTCTAGCTTTCACTAGATAATGATCAACATCTATTTCAGTTGTCACTTTATTGAAGGTTTAAAAGATACTGAAGCTATATACAACAAACAATAATTACATGGATAGGAATAAATAATCATAACATAAAAGCATAAATAATACATATACAATGGTCAGTTTGGGCAATAATGATCCCCCATCCCTGAAAAGGGTGGGGGAGAATTAAGAATACAGTTAACCATAATAAACATGACAGATTCAATCATTAATTCTAAGCGTAGGGAGGGGGTCACTAGACCCCTTCCCCAGGACTCGGGGGAGGGCCATTGACCCTCCACCGAACCCCAGATCAGGGGTGCCATAGGCATGGCTCACGGTTGCCGAATACCACAACTCTCCCCTCGGAAGGCTGGGAGGTGGTTTCCCTACCAGACTTCCGACAGTGGTTGAGGCCTTCGGTCCGCTCCTTAGGGCTAAAATATATACAAACGATAATGATTCAATGGAATCCTAGTGGTGAGTATCTTCTTAGGGTTGATGGGCTCCCAATGTGGGGTAGAAGGCAGAGGCTGACTTGGGTTGGACACGTTGGTCAGCGCCGGCAGGTATCAGGTTTGCTGGTGGCACAGTTGTTGCTGGAACAGTCAGCAGTGGGGCCTGCTGGTTGTTGTTGGCAGCGGCTGGGGCACTGGCTGCCAGGTTGATCGTCTGAGCAGCGGCCTGTCCTCCTGAGGGGCCGCGGGGTCTGCCAGAGGGCGGTCCTGGCCTACCTGGGCGGTCATGCCCGCTGTCAGTTGATTTCATAGACACCATTTCCTCGGCTGCTTCCCTGCCGATGGGAATGGCATCCCAGTCCACTGAAAAGTCCCGGGACTTGGCATGGTTGAGCCTGGCTCTAGCCAGCGCTTTCCTATATAAAGCTGGATGGTACAGGAACACTTGTGATATCGCATTCAGGGCTGCCCGGACTCCTCCCTGTGCTGCTGCCAGGGAAATGATGGTTAGGTCCCCCAGCAGTTTGAGGATCAACAACAGCAAACACAGTATGGCTGCGCCATCTCCCCACTCGTGGATGGCTTGTCTAAATCCTGCCCAGACATCCAGGGCTGCCTCTCCTTCCTCCGCCAGTCGGTCAATGTTGTAGGACACTATCCCATGGTCTCCTGTGGCCGAACAGCTGCCTTGCTGAACGCAGGAGCCATAGGATAGGCCGGTCAGCATGGCACTCTTGTATGCTGGGAACGCCAGCAGTTGTTGCCAGTCGTTCAACTCAGCCTGCGAATACAAGCCACCTGAACTGAAGTCATCTAAGGGTTCTGTCAACAACTGCTTAGGCGTATCCAGCGGGGGTGGCCTCTTCTTGGGAGCGGGGGTTAACTCTATCCAGCCTTCCTCCGCGTGCACAGTCAGGGGGTAGGTGGAGGAGCAGGGAATCTTGGTGGCGTGTTCACTGTATACCCGTGTCACAGCGTCTACAAAACCTGTGGGCTCTACTGGCACTTTGTCCCAACACTCCTTGTGTTCGCGGACAACGTACTTGTGACGTTGGCAGGTCAGCTGCAGCAGGATGTCTCCCCTCAGTACCGAGAACGTGCTCCCCTGGACACGCACCGGGTGGGCCGGGTCTAGTTGCTGGAGCTTCCAGCAGTTGGCCGCTACTTCTTCTGCTGCGGTGCTTTTCATGCGCGTTTCCAGGGTAAACCCAATATAACCTGCATGTATCTGTGCTTGAAGGGGAACGTCAACATCCCTGGCCGACACTCTGGGCAGCGCAGCCGCGGCTGGGTCAGCTGCCACGAACAACGCTGGATGGTTTGTGGCATGGGCCTCGAAGTCGCAGTTCACAATCGAGGTGGGGTTGGTCATGTTGATGAAAAACTGGGCCTGATGGTCAACCAGATATGCATCCATCACCAGGCTGGGCTGGAGGCTGCGGATCAGCCTCAAGGGGCAATCTCTTCCCAGGTGGTCCCACACGTAGGTTGCTTCCCCAGTGATGCAGGACAGCTCAGAATGGGGACACTCTAGGGTCAGGTGGTCAGACTGGGACTCCACCCGTCCATCCTCCACCACATAGGTCTCCTCCTTGACCAGCAGCCGTCGCTCCTGGAGCACTAATTCGTTGCGGTATAGCTGGCCCTCAAAGTGGACGTCCTCCCCCTCGCAACCCACCCCCTCGGGGCTGTTGACGAGGGCGCCCACCATGTCGATGGTGAAGAACAGGGGGTGGTTCAGCTGGAACGTCAGTGGCTGGGTCTTGCCTGGCAACGTGTAGACTCGGTTCCTGGCCAGGTCTCGGCACGCTTCTGGGTCTATCTTGGTTGGCCTCATGAGGGTGGGGACCGAGGTCACCTTGAGGTGACCCCATACCCCACACCTGAATGTCCACTGGGACACAGTGAGCTGACAACTGTACCCAGTGGTTTCCCTCACCTTGACTTGCTGCAGGACGTGCACTTCATGGCCCAGGGGCACCTCCTGGTGTAGGGGCTCCGTGTTACACATCTTTTCTTTATTGTAAGACGTGACATGGGTGGGGTTGGCACAGTCCCACCCCACCAGGACGTAGCTGGTTGTAGGCCACACGGCTGCCAGCAGGAGGCCCCACAGGACCATCCACCAATGGGAGAGGCTTCCAGGCAACCATCTTCCTCGTACACGCGGCTGGGGATCTGCAGCTCTGGTCACGGCTGCTTCTTGGGACTGGACACGGCTGGGCTGCTCCTGGCTAGATACAAGTTTCCATTGAGCGTTATCTGTATGCGGCCGAGGCACCCCGATACCCTCCCCAATGACAGACTGGCAAGCGACTGGCACTTGCCTGGGTGTCGGCTCCCCTAGCCCTAAGTGCTCCCTTCCCTTGTCCAAAGCATGCCCAGTGGCATGGGGCTGAAGTGCATGTGGCACAGGCTCGCCCTTACTCACTTCCCTCCCCTGCCCTAGGAACTCAGGTGCATGTGGCACAGGCAAGTCCTTATTTTCCCAAATTTCAGTCTCCCCAGCCTCTGGTGCAGGGGGCACAGGCAAGGCTGGGTGTTTACAATATCTTGGATACAACACATTTAACAAATTCAACTTATCCTGATGTTGAGCAGCTGGGTTCCCTTGGCTGGCAGGGGGCTCTGGATGGCGTGTAGCTGGGCTCTCCCTGCAGGCTGGTGGCGCTGGCTGACTGGGGGTGACGGGTGTCACCCCTTCCTCTGGGACCGCTGGCTCGTTCCAGGACTCAGGTCTCTCGGTGGCGGCGACGGTTGTCGCCCCAGACATCAGGTTGGAGGCTGGCTCGTTCCAGGATCCAGGTATCTCGGTGGCGGCGACGGTTGTCGCCCCAGGCAACAGGTGGGAGGCGCTGGATAGCACCCCCCCATCATCCCAGGTGGCGACGCCGGGTGGCGTCCCATACATCGATGCAGAGGTGCTGGCTAGCACCTCCTGCCTCTCTCGTTCGGCGGCTGCCAGGACCTCCCCATACACCGTCTCAGGGACGCTGGGCAGCGCCCCTCCACTCTTGCTGGGTAGGCTCAGTCGGGCAGGTTCCATCATGTTGAGGCTAAAAGGCTGGGGCCTCAGCACCTCTGGCTCGGCTATGTTGTTGGGCTGTATCAGCTCTGGCCCCAGATGGTTAAGACTGAAGCCTAGGCCAACCCGGTTGGGTTCAGCCGCGCCGCCCAGTACGTTGATCCTAGCTGGGACAGTCCCAAACTGCGGCATCCCATCGGCTCGGTCCGCAGCTCTGGGGGCGGCTGCTTGCTGTGGTGGTGCTGGGGGCGCGCTCCCTTCCATATGGGCCACTCTGCTGGGCTTCCCTGGAGGGGCACCCTTGTCGGCGGTGCGCCTGCGGCTGGCTACCTGGGCCCAGTCAGCTCTACAATCGACCGCCGTGTGACCGTCATAGTGGCAACGCTCACACTTGGCAGAACGGTCACGGCGTGGCTGGGTGCGTCTCTCCTCTAGGTTAACTTCCACAGGCGTTGGGCAGTCTCGAGCTCGGTGGCCTCTCCCCTGGCAGCGGTAGCAGCGGCCTGGAACCTTGTCATCTGGAGCGACCTTCCCCATCTGGTGGAGACCCGGAGCCAAGGAGCCAATCTCCATTGGCTCCGACTCGTCATATTGGGGCAACTGGATGCAGGCAGATCCAGTCAGCCCGTCGGTCGAGTCCACTAAGCACACACCTTCCTTCAGTTGCTTAGTAACCATGGTCACGGTGAACATGGCCTTACGAGTGTACTCAGGTACACTCGTAATTTCATGGTTCATCATGAGGCGTTTTACATTGGCGTTACGAATTCCACGATTTAATTCGTCCACCAACAACTCAAGATCCTCATGGTTGTAGGCGTCCCTATACAAGGCGCACTTAGTTGATATGTACGCTTGTATAGGTTCTGTCGAGTGTTGCTTGTAATCCCTAAACGCTTGTTTAAGCGTTTGGGATTCAAAAGCAGGGCGAAATAGCAATTCACACTCGGTCTTGACCTGTTCGTAGGTCAAGGCTTGGCCTGCCTCGCCAAACAGATGGGACGCCATTTCCGCCGCTTGCCCTACCAGTGACAGTAGGAGGGCGTTGCGGCGGTTGAGGGAATCATGAGGTGGCACGCGGTAAGCCGCCCATGACATCTCGAGTCTGCGGATATGTGCCGACCAGGATTGCTTGGGCGGCCCTCTAAACTCCGGCAGATTGCTCAGCATCAGCTTGCGGTACTCGGCTGGGGCCGGCTGAGGGTCATCCTGGAGCCATCCTGGGGCTTGGTCACCTCCTGGGGCTTGATGCTGGTCCATTGGGTCAACGGTGCAACGGCGGGCACAAAGTTATACAGTACTAAAATGAATGGTTTGTCACTTGAGGCTTCCTAGCCTAACAGCCAACACTGTGTGTATCACTAGGTTGGGAGCTTAGTTGCAAAGATATAACTTAGCTGTACTTATCACTAGTTAGGTGTTGAGGTTGTAGGGTAGGCTGGTAGAGGTAGATAGATGTTGAGGGTCTGAACTGCTGTCAGGAACTGATTGGGTTTTCCTTTATCACACTAGAGCTAGAAGGAAAGAAGCTTGTAATTCTTTATTTGCTAAAAATACCCCTGTTAAATGCTATGGAGTAGCTCCGCTCCGGTGTGAGTGTGTGTGTGTGTGTGTGTGCGTGGAATCTCCTGTCCTTGTAACGCGCGTCCGCGCCGTCAAATCCGCGCACACGGGGAAAACGCGCTCTCACCCCTCAACTCGCTCTCTCATTGGTCCGCTTCGTCCGTTGGATTTATGATATTTTCCGCACTCTGTTGCGCTACCCGTGAATGGCGCTCTGTGTGTCCGATCGCTAGCCCCACACTACAGACGGACTTAGTCTAGTGTGGGTAGGAAGGGGGAAGCGCGTGAGGGGACGGGGGTAACTCCGTCCGTTCCCCCTGTGAGGGAGGGGGGTAACTGTGTGCTGGTGTAATAGTGCCTTTTCTTCTTAATCCTAGGCTTATCTATTATATCACCCTGATTGTATTTGCCTGGAGAGGGGCTCCTCCCTTTCCCTTGGAATAAGGGGTGTATTGTTGTTGTGCTGTGGGCTTGAGATATTTTGATTGTATATCAGGGTCTTTATTATATTACATCTAGCTTCTATTTTTGTCCTTATCACAATTGCATAACAGATTTGTTTACCAACTCTGTTCTATTTTTAGCTGTTATCACAATACACAATAATCCAAGCCTGTTCTATTCTTAGATTTATCACAACACAACAATTTGTTTGCCAAGCTTTGCTCATAAATCTATTGTTTGGCCATAACACCAGGGTGGTAATCCCTGCAATGTAACATAATATCTGTTTTTCTAGATGGGTGGCTGCGTTGTAGCTTCTCAGGATACTCGGAGTTGACGTAGTTTTTCTCTGTTCTGGTGCATTACACTCGTATGTTAGCTCGCAGCTTGCAGCTATGTGGCATGTTTCAGCCTATCGGCGGCAGGGAATGTCCCGTCCTGCTGGCGCCGCTGATCCAAATCCAGCTGATGGCGGCAGGGAATGTCCCGTCCTGCTTGCGCCACTGGTTCGGATCCTGCTATCTCTTGCAGTAAAGTTGGCCTATTTCCAGCCGTTTACACTTATTTGGCTTGTTTCAGCCGGTCCGCAGGCCTGTTTCAGCCCTTTTGGCGCTCAATTCTCCGTTAGATATCAGCGCTGCTCACGGTTATTCGTCAAATTTCGCTGTCTCGCTTCCACAACTGCCGGATGCAGAGTTAAACTTTGCTGTCCAGGGTGGGTAATTCAGGTTGCTTGCTTCAGTTTTGCCAGATTCACTGCTGGGAGTACCTTAGCCTCAGATGCGCGTCTGCTCTACACTTGTGGTTCGCCGTAATCTCACACAGCTGTCACCAAAGTTGTGGTATCCGCCGAGGATAAATGGCAGACACCGGAGTTCAATTAGATTACGGCAGTGTGACAGACGTGGACACCTTACTATAGAGAAGCTACGCTTCTCTAGCTTTCACTAGATAATGATCAACATCTATTTCAGTTGTCACTTTATTGAAGGTTTAAAAGATACTGAAGCTATATACAACAAACAATAATTACATGGATAGGAATAAATAATCATAACATAAAAGCATAAATAATACATATACAATGGTCAGTTTGGGCAATAATGATCCCCCATCCCTGAAAAGGGTGGGGGAGAATTAAGAATACAGTTAACCATAATAAACATGACAGATTCAATCATTAATTCTAAGCGTAGGGAGGGGGTCACTAGACCCCTTCCCCAGGACTCGGGGGAGGGCCATTGACCCTCCACCGAACCCAAGATCAGGGGTGCCATAGGCATGGCTCACGGTTGCCGAATACCACAGAATAACAATATGATGTTTAGGGTTTTGTTGTCTGTCAAGATCTTGCTAACTACTGATCCAACTGATATTAGTCTATCTTATTTATCATTCAAAGTCTTGGGATGGTTTTAAGCTATTTTTCTTCCCCTTACTCTCGTTAGCTCCATGTACCAGTTGGCGAAGCCACTAGTAACTTTAACAGCGGCCAAGAAAATCATACACTACTAAAAGCTTATTTTTTGCTTGACACTCTTTTTTTCCCAAACTTAAAGTCTACATATTTATCATAATTAGAATATTTTAATAAATTAGTTTGGGAAATATTAAAAGATATAGAATTCGTGGATATATAGACAGGGGAAAATGTAGGAAAATATGCTAATATGGACCACATTTAGCTGTCAGTTCGTTCATCGGGAGGGATTGGGTAAAGGGGGTGTAAGGAGGGTTCGTTAATTTGGACAGCTGCGAGTATCACTTTATCAGAGTACATGAAAGTCTGGTGCAACATCCTAGTATTATTATGTCGATTAAAATATTACAGGCTTTAGCGATTCACTTATATCTATAATACAAAGTAGCTTGATGTCTGTCAGTCTGACCGTCTGTCCGTCTGTCTGTCCGTCCGTCCCTTAAGATCTCGGTAACCACTGAATCGATCGGATTCTACTCTTCAGGGAATATACCTACTGGTCCTGTGGTGGTTTTAGGCTATTTTCTTGGGGGGGTGGGACACCCAAACCCCCCAAAAATAAAAAAAACCACCCCCCAAAGATTTTTTGTAAAATCTCAGTAACTGTTGATCAAATTGGGCTCAACCCTTCTGGGAATATACCTACTGGTCCTCTGGTGGTTTTAAGCTATTTTCTTGGGAGGTGGGACACCCCAACCCCCCAAAAATAAAAAAATCCCCACTTCCAAAATTTTAAATTTTTGTAAACAAACCAGTAATTGGGGTGGGGAAACCCCACTGCAACATGGGGAGAGGCCCCCATGAATCCCCCCCCCCAAAAAAAAAATTTAAATATTTTATTTAATTTTAATTTTTGTGTATGCGAACAACCTAGGTTTAATTTTTACGAATTGAAATTTTTGTGTATACGGCAAACAACCTGGGTTTAATTTGTACAAATAAAAATTTTTGTGCATAAAACGCACAACCTGGGTTTAATTTTACCACAGAGTAATTAAACAAAGAATAATTTTTTGAATATTTCTATTTAGGAGGGTTGACTTCCCATTACTTTATAGGGCGAAGCCCCTAGAGGCTAAGGGCGAAGCCGCTAGTGATCTCATAATGTAATAACTTAAATATTTCAATTGTAATTCTGTTATTTATTACTTGTTGAAAACTGATTTTTAGTTATTTTTCTCTTGAAAGTCTAAATGAAATAAAAGTACATTAAATTTTTAATTTGGTTGAAAAACAGTTACATAATGTTTTTGATGTAAATATAATTTGAAATCTGGTATATAGGGGTGTACAATTATAGATCAAGACTTTTAAGTTTATTTCATTACTAAAGTAACGTTATTTTCTCATATAAAGTAGTAAGTTTTTTTTATTTTGTTAGTTGGATCTCGTTTAACCTATAAACTCCTATAATTTACAAAGGTCCAGTATTGGTTTTATGCTATTTTTCTGCTCTTTGTCTTTGACTTCAAATGCAAAGCGTCTAAAGGTTAAATGCGCAGACGCTAGTCTAATGACTTTTGCTCTTTTATTGTCTTTAAAGTTTTTTTTATTCTAGCCTTTATTGGCTACTAAAATGTTAATATTCTATGATAGAGAGGCTTAAAATACTATTTAACTAATGTACGTATTTAACAGGGCTCACCAGCCGCAGCTCAGCCACGCATATGTCTCAAATTTAAACCCGCTTGTGTATAAAAAAAATTACACGCGGCTGCCGAGCCCTTCTATTTATCATCCAAAAATTTACATTAAAATGAGAAAAATTCGTTTGAATGTAATTAACTAAATTTATAATTCTATTCGCTAGGTATTTTATTTAAATTAAAACGAAAATTCAACAACATTTAATTTTGTTATTCAAATGATTCTACATAAACGAGAAAAAATATTTGATTCTTTATTTTATGATTAAAACATTTAAGTAATCTAAAAATATAGAAATACCTCCTGACAATCAAGTTTAGGACAAAATATGAATAAAATGTTTGAATAAATATGAAATACATCCATAATTATGATAAACAAAATCTTCCGCTCTGGCTTTTGTAGATTCAAATTATTGGTGGAAAAGTTTGGACAGTACTAATTGAATTTTGGTCAATCGAAAACAACAAAAGAACTAAGAAATGAGTAATCAAATAAGGGGGAGGGAGGGGGGGGGGTACATGGGACTCCCAAACAAAAGTCTTGCAGTAAAAGGTTGTTTACAAATTTAATTTTGATTGAAATGCTAATTACCTCCGAGTACCAGTTGACAGTGGGGTTGGGTAGACCTGAGAACTCACATTTCAATATGGCTTCCTCATACTCAGTCACTCTAAATAATGGATGATATATCATTACTTGGATCTTACACCAGATTTTCATGTTCTCTAATAAAGTGAAACACACAGCTAAATTAACGATTCCTTTCTTAATACCTCTTTACATAATCCTCTCCCCTCATACTGAACTAACTAAAAATGAGTTCCATGTTAGCAAGCTAAATCAACGACAATTTTTCCCCTGTCATAATATCCACGTATATTCTACATTCATTCTCTAAATATAAATAAATACAATTGTAAAGATTGTTAAAAAAAGCTCGTTTCTTTTATCAACAAGCAGACCTTAAAAGTATGTGTGGGTTAAAAATAAAAATAGTGGGAGGGGCAATAAGTATTTTTTTGGGGTATGTGGCGTGGGTGTTTTGCAAAGAATGTAAAATTGTTTTTTATCCCCAAAAATATTTCATTGGTATATTACCTTAAAATTTTAGTTTTGCTTTGCTTAAGGATGTTCAGTTTGTTATGGAAAAGAAAAAATGTATACAACCCCATTACCTACCCCCTCTTGGACGTATTGGCATAGCCGACTCTTGCTTCTATCCTCTGTCATAGTTTCTTATAAAGTGAGGTATTAGCCCTTAAAGGCACAGGCCCTCTAGGGCTTTATTTAAGCTTATATAGCCAAACCTAACCAAAAGAAGCTTCATAAATACGTAATTTTGATGACTGGGATGGATATAAGTTTGAAGAAAGATGGGATGGTGGGGGTGGGGGGGGGGGGGGTTGAAGGGTTGGGGTAATGGATTGTTATATGTTGGAATCAGAAAATATGATGAAAGGAATTTAAAAGTTAAAGACAAATTTTGTCTTTCTTTTGCCTTTACACTTTGGCTACTGTAAATGCATTACATTTTTAGAATAATACGGTAAGTTTTGTTTTTCTTTCCGTTCCGGTTTTTTTCTTTTTCAAACTTTAGGTAAGCTTCACATTCATTACTTACAGTTTTTTTTGTTATTTTTTGTTTTGTTATTTACCATAACATTATTTTTGTTTGATTAGCCTTAAATTCTTAGGGTTCGGGCCTAAGACTTTCGGAGTATGTTGAGACACTTTTGTATAGCCACCAGGGACAGCTTAAGCTCCACGTTCAAGTATGACTTGACACGCTGTCTCATGAGAGCTCTTCGTTATTACCTCGCTGATTTCGAGTATAGGATGGCATTAAATCATTCATAGTAATTCATTGGGCCTCTTTTTATGAAGTAATTTTCATTGTTCCTGGGTATTGTAACTATAATTCATAGACAAGTTCCAAAAAACTTTAAATTATAAAAAAATATCTAGCGCCAAACATTTTGATTTCTAGAATAGCTACTCTTTAATTTATATAATTACCTTACTAATCTTGAAACAGCAGAAATTGTTGGATGAACTGAAATAACAATATTTTATACAGTTTTCATTCATTTGTTTTTTTGCTAAACATTAAGAATTTAGCTTAATATCACATAAACTTGGTTTTGTATTTTGTTTATTTATAAACCATTCCAAATTATCTTTGAAATGATTTATAATAATTGGGAGTTTTAGTTTTTCATTTATTTGCATGTAAGGTTAGGTTAGGCAATATTGTGCAGCCCCGCAGTGCAAACATGGGAAAATACTACTTTCTCAAATTTCAAAAAATAAGGAATGGTGATTATTTGTGCTTAAATCACCGAGTAATTCATGCTATATAAAACCAATTTCATTTATGGCATAAAAATGTCATTATTCTGATAAAATTATGTTTACCTAGGACAGTTAATGTGTGGTGAAGTTGGAGGATTTTATGCTTTGTTGTCACCTCACAGGTATAGTTACCTCTGTCTTCTGGCGTTACTTTCTAGATAGATAGATAGATAGATAGATAAATATATAGAAAGATAGATGGATAGATAGATAGATAGATAGATAGATAGATAGATAGATAGATAGATAGATAGATAGATAGATAGATAGATAGATAGAGAGAATAGAGCCTTGTCTAGGGCGTTGCAGGGTGAGGTAAACCTAGGGGTTTATCCAATCCACCTAATTTTGCCAGTGCAGTGGTGTGAAATGGCACCTTTTTTGTTTTATATTTATAAGATAATTTCAAATGCCTGCAACCTACTGTCAAAGATATATTTCGATTTTATATAATTCTGGGTAAACTGATTTACCTGTAACCTTAACGAGTTTTTGTTATTAGAAGTTGCCAGTGACAGTCTTGTATCTTGAGATATCATACTACGACCTAAACAAAATGGGAATCCTCTTATTTAAACTTTAAAGCATTAAGCTTTTTTTGTCTGTAGCGAATGATCTCGTTAACCGCTGAACCGAAACGGTTCTTCTTTACAGTGAAGCTGTTATAGGTCCTGGCAAGGTTTATAACTAGGGTATCTTCACCATACCAATAGAAATGACCCCTGGATCGACAAATATTTGCTTCCCCCCAAAAATTTCTATTCGGTTTGCTTTTCATTTTGAATAGAGCATATAGCATATGATTTAACTAGCTTCAGAATGTATATTAATAGTCAGATGGATGGCGGCTTTTGCTATACAAATGGCAGTAAGCTACAACTTCAAAACTATGACACTAGAATTATTATATTAGAAAATATACTTATTTGATGTGTGAAATGGAAAAACGATAAGAAAACTATAATTTGGACTTTATAAGCCAGACTTTGACATTGGATGTAACAATTAATGGACACATTATTTTTCTGGGAATATTTCGGAAAATGTTTAAATGGAATTATGTTTATGTTAATATTATCATCCTTAGAATAAAACTTTTATTAGCTTGGGTGTTATAACTAGTATGTAAATTTTTCATTTTGAAAAAGCTTTATCCATAGTTCTTATAACTATTTGCTTTGCCTCATCTTAATTAATCCCCTTATCAATATATTTTCCAAATGGGACTTGACTAGGGTGCTTCACATTTTTAGCTACAAAAAATGAATACAGATAAATACAATAGATAGATAAAGGGAACAATAGATCAAAAGTCGATATTTAAAGAGAGAGAGAAAGGAAAAAAGTTAGATAGACAGATACATAAATAAAACGAGAGAGAGAGAGTGAAGAATGAATGAAGAAAATCAAGAGGGAGTGCAAAGGACGTTTTGTATTACATTAGGAGATACGGACAAACAGTCAGACAGACATAGTCACCTACATATATTATTGTATTTCATAGCTCCCTATATAAAAGATGTACATACTTATTTATCCTACAAATGAATATAAGAATAAAACAAGAATCATTATGTTCATATCTGTGCAGCAGAAAACAAATAACTGATGCTTAATTAAAGTATATTTTTGGCAGTAGATAAAATACAATGTGTAGTAATTTTATTTTGAAAAATCTTCAAATCCATATATCAATTACTGTTTATCAGGGATCTTAAGGGATAAGACAATAAATGTCCACCTCCAAAAATGACAAACAATTTTATCACTTCTGTACTATGTAGACTATTCATTGAAGCGCTTGAAATCATGACTTAATGGACTTTTCATCAAGGATTTTAAGGGATAACACAATGTACGATGCATTTATGTACATCCGCAACGATGATAAACAAAATTATTCCTTCTGTTTGTTGCAACGTTAGGACGCTTAATGAACCAACCAATCAAAGTACCTGAAGTTTAATGGAATAAAAAGTTATAGAGTAGCTTTGAATCTACTAACAAGGTTTTCCTATCTAATTAATATCATATTATTTAGACTATTAATGCGTTTAGAGATTAGGGGAATATTTTCTTAGCTTTTTTATTTTTATCTATTATGTTAGGCCAATGTATATAAATTATGTGGATTTGTCGTCAATTTTGGATGCTAATATGGACCTCAATTATATTGGTCATTTCTTTTATCCAGTAGGAGGGTAGGGGATGTGGCACAAGAAGTGGAAGGGGGGTAGCGTTATTTTAGCCATCTACGAGTACATGAAAATCTGGTGCAACATCCAAGTAATAATAAGTCCAAGTAATAATATAATAATTGTTATTTGTGTAACTACTTTAAAATCCTCATTGATAAAAGGCATAATAGGATTAGGAATACTATCTTTTAAATTATAAGCAAAACAGACGGACATTCTTAAGTTATAGAGTATTTGCACAATAAAAAAATCAAGTTCTCAACTTAAACTGGAGCAAAGTTTAAACCAGGTAAAAGAAAAGGGCAAATTTTTCCAAATTCTTTCCTTCTCCAGTTATAAATCAATATTCAAGAAATATTACTTTTTTTCTTTTCCAACTGCTATACACCGTGAAAGGAAAGATATTCAGAATTTTAAATCATTTTTGATCATGTAATATTTGTACTTTGGTATATAAAAATTTATAAGTTTTTCCACAAAACTAGTATAAATTTTATAATTTTATTCTAATATTTTCGCAAAATTCTGTAATTCGATGCTATACATTATTTTTCAGTATGGTTGAGAACCGGTTCTAATCCATCGGATATTAATCGGTTTCAAAAAAACGTTCTGACCCCTGCGGCTGTCTTATGTGGTACCATCCTTGTTGGGATAAAAAACCTTTACTTAACCTAACCTAACCATAAAATTTGCATCGCAATAAGTTCTGGTCCAGATGCAATGTGAGATAAACCACCTCGAATTTTGATGTTTCAAATTTAAAGGAACAAATTTACAATCAATATTTTTTATCAAACTATGATTTATATTATGTTTTCTATTTTATTGCTTTTTAACCAGGGGATCTTAAGGAATAGGGCAATTGATGAATAATTTATGTGCATCCCCAATTATGATAAAAAAAATAACCCCTTTTGGAGATTTCTATTATAGATTGAAAAGTTCGAACGCAAGTAGTTTGAAGCAACCACCCAATGTATCCAATTTTTAGTAAATTAAGTGAGAAATAGAGAATGTGTTTATAAAACTTTGGGTACCACTATAACTAGCAGTCCATTATCCCCTCCCTCTCTGTATTTGTAAGTGCTTTTCTTACAATTATGGTCATAATCATCCATGTCTCTGAAGCAATGCAGTTAAATCAATCAAAAATTTTTCAACAGGAAGCAAATGTTTCATTTTTACATAAAAAAATTAAATAAATACTTTATGAATGGACTAGCGGGTACGCCCCCTAGAAGCCTCTAGGGGCACTTAAGGTTGTAGGGGTAAAAGTCGACATCATCCCATTTTAAATTTGAGTTTCAAAAGAGTAAAAAAATATTTTTTTGGGGGGAGGGGGTGAAGACACCCTCCCCAAAAAAACCTTCCCAGGACCTATAAGAAGCTTCACTGTAAAGGAGAACAATATCGGTTCAGCGGTTAGCGAGATCCTTCGAGACAGACAAAAAACTCTTACTACTTTATATAATAGGACTAGCGGCTTCGCCCCTAGCCTCTAGGGGCTTTGCTAGGTTTGATCAACTTAATTTTTCGTATTTTAGATTTAAAAAGAAAAAGTAAAAAAAAAAATTTGGGGGGAGGGGGTATTTTCATTTTTTTGGGGGGGTTGGGGGTGTCCCACTCCCCAAGAAAATAGCTTAAAACCATCACAGGACCAGTAGGTATATTCCCTGAAGAGTAGAGCCCAATCGGTTCAGTGGTTACTGAGATCTTAAGCTTCAGACGGACAGACAGACGGACAGACATCGTTCTACTTTGTATTATAGATAATGATTTATGTAAAATATATACTTGGATATTATGACAGGTTTGAAAACATTGACATCTTTTATTGGTCAGTTTGTTTATACAGTAGAAAGGGAGGTGAGAAGGTAAAAGGGGTGAATGTGGGGATCGTTCCTTTAGCCAGCTACATGTTTCACTTTATTGGATTACATAATAATTGATAATAAATCGATTGTTTTATGCCCTAACTAAAAAAATCTTAAAAAGTACGTAAATCTTAATCATTATTAGTTCTAAAACATCAAAAAGTGAATGTACACAGTTTATCTTTAATTTGATTGGCAAAATCATTAATAAATATTTTCTAAAGTTTTGACTTTCAAATATTTGATCAGAAGTTACAAAGTTTTCTTTCATTTCAAATGTTGGATGCTAAAATTTAAATTTACTACAAAACAACTGAAAAAATTGAGATAACTTAAAATTTGGTACTAGCTAGAATTCAGTCTTTTTAAAAAGTGAAGCTTTTCTTTAGCTCTTATGTCGGTGTGTCAGTCTGTCTAGTCTGTAGGTTTTTTGTGGTCTTCCTATACATTATAGGGTTTTAGCCCCTCTATTATCAACCATGTCTTCTATCCCTCTTTTATTGTGGGGGAGAGAGGGCAATTTTTTTACGATTGGAGGAAACAAGATGGTCTAACACCAAACTTTTTCTGTTATTGTTCAGATCTTCTGCATTAGAAAGATAAACAAACACCCTATTACTTTAATATCAGAATTATATATTTGTTATAACTTCCTGCTGGAACAGTGGACAAAATTGTCCCTATCAAAATTATATTTTTTGTTGTTGTATTATTGTAGGGCAAAAGTAAAATTTATTGATATTAGAAAGTTGAATCAATTAATTGTAAACTTATTTGTTCTCTACAACTGTACCAGGGTTATAGAGATTGGATTTAAGAATATAAATAACTTTTCTACAAGTAATTGCTCCTTTCAAAGACTAAAATTATTTTTGGAAATATTTGGAAATTGTGACTTTGTACATGTACAATCCAATCCTGATCATAATATACCCTAAAAATGGCAGTAGAGTTTATCAAGTTTTTTTTGCAGCTGGGGGTGGGAAGAGTAGGGCGTATTATTAACATTGACCTGTGAATTACACCTTAGGAACAAAATCTAACCCTCCTCTGAAAAAAAGAATTTCAAAATGCAGCGTTACAATCTTATCAAACAAGAAGATCAGAGTTCATATGAGGTACACCCTATGATAAACGATGGGTTTAGTTTTTTTTTAGTTAAAAATATTGAGAATGTTTTAGGCTATTTTCTTATCTAGGAATACAGTGCTCCTAGATACCAGGGGAGCAGAAACTAGTACATTACATAGAGCATCAATTTTGTTCGACCATATATCTATTAATAATTATTTATCTTTTATTTTCAAATCATTCCTAAGAAAAACTATGAACAAAAAACATTTCAGTACAAGTGTATAAATAAATGGTAAACTTATTGTTTACTTTTGAAATTGAAATTACTTGTTTGTTTGTATTTTGTTTTAATCAATGCTAAAAGTAAGCAAATAATAGAATCAACCATAATTTTAAATGTAAAAATTTCTTTAAAAAAAGGCATAGTTATACTTTTAGTTATTAATAGGTTAGCTATTTTCGTTAATTTTGACATTTTAGAATTTTCCTATCAATTTCAAATCTGTACCAGTTAGGATTTAGGAAGCGTAACAACTCTGTACTCGTTACCAGAAAGTAAGAAGTTTCATTTTAAACATGCTCATTTCTTTTACTTTTTTTTGTCAACTCTTTGCTTTACATAATTATCCTATTTTTTATTTTTTGAATAACATGGTGTAATATTATAAGCGAGGCATCCATAACCAAATCCTAAAAATAAAAGTATGTTACTTTACTATATCCAATATAAATTTTTTGAACAATTTTATTTAGACTTACAAATTAATATTCTGCTTATTGAGTTCGGACCCTCTATAAAAGTTATCCTTCTTTCTGATTGTAGAGCTTCGTTTTATGGATGTTGTCATACTTGTTAATTATACACAAGCTGCGCTATTGAGAAGAAAATATTACGTGTATCAATGTTAAGTTAGGAATTTTAAATAGAATTTATTTAAACTTGACAATAGGTATGTCTTTCAAGTTTTACCCTATTCTTTAACTTTTAAGTCTACATCATGTATGGAATATAACATTTTTTGAAAGTAGGGGATGGATTCTATCGTGTGAAGGATAAAAATAACTTTTATCTAGCGGCATCGGTACTTTAAAACTAGAAAATAATCGTACGTCTCATATAATTGAGCTTTAATGAAAGCAATTAATTTTGAAACTGTTAGAATAAACCAACCAGTTAAGATTCACTAAATATACCCAATTTTTTTAAAACCTGCGCTGAGAGAACATTTTTATAAAACTTATGGTACTAGTGTGATTACAGTCCAATGTTTCCATTCTAATTGGAGAAAATACAACTCATTACAGTCAGAACTTCAAGAAAAAAGTCGTGCAATCAAACGTTGGCTGTCTATAGTACATTGTAAATGATCTTACATCTAAAGCAATACAACAAATAAACACATTAATGTTTTACTATAAAGATGTTCTTCACTTTAGATATGGGTTAATTTTCAGCTATTGTTTGATATAAATTTAAGGGAGACCTTGGAATTTTAAAATATGTAGTTTGTATACTTGAGCTCATAGAAAAGCACAACAATTCATAGAGACATATAGTCTAATACTTATTTATTATTTCTTTGAAATAAACTATTGATTATTTTTTCTTCTTATTAAAACCGTGCGTAGCTACTCTATAATAATTTTCCATACATCAAAAGTTAATTCTTATTGAAGTTTTAAAAAAAACATTTACTAATAAATCCTATTATATAAAGAAGTAAGGTTATTTAGTCTGTGGCTAGAGATTTCGTTTATTACCAAACCGATTGAGTTCTTCATTTTATGAAAGCTCCTTAAAGGCCCCTGGATTGTTTTTGGCTATTTAATTTTTATATATAAATTTGATATTAGGCTATTTTTCTACTTTAGTTAATCCTTTGAATACAGAGCTCCTAGATGCTAGGAGCGCATCTGCCAGTATTACATAAAACTATGATTATTGTCTGTTTTTATGTTAATACCCTACCTATGAAACAAGTATTACTTTGAGAAGAATATAATATAAATCAATAAAAACATGAAATAATTACTGAATAATGATCTCTGTTTCTCATAACACTTAACTTTTCAAATATTCAGGGAAAAGTTAAAGCAAATGACAAAATATATTTCACAATTGTATCTCATTTGTTCATTATAAACAATTGGGTCAATTACAGACTTTTATTCAAATGTTTTTAAAGCTGATAATTGTTATTTATCGTATTGGTATTATGGACAGTTTCCCACTGTTATTAAAATTAAAAATTATAAGATTAAAACCCTAGTAAGGACTAAGCCTTAAAAAAAAACTTTTTTTCTGATTTCAACATTAACAAAACTTAACTTAACTTTAACTTAACTATCAAAGCTGGTGCATCTAAGGTTTGATTTTTTGAGCATCTACAAGCATCAACAAACTTTATGATTGAAAGATTTGCCTTTATATCTACGTTTAACCCTTTACAGTCGGGCCCCTTGCCGCACCTTAATCGGTCGGGGGGGGGGGGGGGGGGGCGTTCAACGCCCCCCCTAATTATCTCAGTTCCTATTAGAGCTAGAGGGCTAATTTTTTTTGTGCAAGTTTCCTGTTTGATAATAAATTTCCGACCTTTTATAAGTCTAAGTCAATTTTCGCTTCCTTCACCCTTTTATTTAACAACCTTTGTTTTTAGGTCTTTTTTTACTTAAAAATTTCAAACGGCTGTAATTTTCTTATTTTTGAAGCTAGAAGAAAATTTTTTTTCCAGAAAATGTTTAAATTTGTGTAAATTTTACATTAGAAATATCAAAATATCAATTTCAGCGGCCGCAGCTGTACTTGGCAGCTGCCAGCCGCCGCAGTCGGTGGTCGGCGGGAAAACGGCGGCGGATCTTCATGAAATTTTAATACGTTATGTAGACATGTAAGAAAAGCTTAAGTTTAAAATTTGAAGTCTCTAAGTCAAAAATTGCGGCCACAGGAGCCTTTTAAAGATTTCTGGAGACCTGGAGGATCAGGACCTGCAGGATCATACCTGGAACCTAAAAGTGACTTGAACACCTGTATTTCATACAAGGATGTACTACTAGAGGATTTTTTAGAATTTTGCTATGATAAAATGCTTTGTTTTAGTCAAAAAAATATTTTTGCTCTTTACCTGGATGACCCTGCCAGGTTTGCTGGCATCCTGTGCCCGCCAGGATGGAGATATTCAAAAAATTTCAACTCTCAGTTATGTGTCATACCCATACTTAAAAAGTCAAGCAGTTTGGGCTCTTTATCTTTCACACACAGAAAATGAGATAGAAAAAACTGGATGGGGGGGCGTTCAACGCCCCCCCCCCCCCGACCGTTAAGGGTTAATAGCTGAGAACTTCTCAAGACCATCTGGCTAAGCTTATATGCAGTTAAGTTAAGTTAATCTTGTAGCAGCTCCCGTTTCCTTAAAATTGAAAAGCTTGGTCTTGAATAAAGAATAGACCTTTCGACTTTTGACCCTATACATACAAATTAGTGACCAGTTTTTAAAATTCTTTCAAAGTTGTATAATGAATGTCTTAATTCCTGAATATTTCCACTCAATTTATATTTTGTGTGTATGTAAACCTTCCACACTTCATTATTTTTCAATATTCAACTTTTCAGTTGCTTCTCTCAACTAAGAGGTAACTAAATTCTGGAAAGCTATGCTTTTTCATATTTCTTTTTTTAAAGATTCCTACAACTACTTAAGAATAAACTTTTATGGAATAACTCATTTTGTCCAGCTATGACATAGTGTTAGATGTAATTTTCTTTGTTACTATTAGAGATAGATTTTTTATGGAAAGCCTCTACTCTTTTGTCCAAATATCTGTCTTCCATGCAGTGGTTGTGATAAGTTCATTTTCAGAAACATGACATTTTTGGTGCTTTAAAGGATAGATGTGTAAATTTATAATTGATGTTCTTCTACTCTATAACTCACTCTGCCAGTCAATCTGGTTTATGATTTTTAGTACTCAGGATAATTACTCTTACTTAGTCTACTCTTCCTACTTTTTAACTGACAATCTAAATATATTTAATGCCATGTAACTACAATTTGATAAAATACTTATTAATTAGAATATATCTATCTTATTAGCTAAATATTGAAAATTTAGTACTAGGTTAATGGATTAGTTTACAACTATGCTGGCTAAATCAATCTAGTTATAAATTTTTATTATCATTAATTTATGCAGCCAGAACAGAAAAAGAGATTTAATGATTAAGTTTTATAAAATTAAAAGGTTTATCAAAGTCTATGGTAGCTTTAAGGATTGCTTCATTTGTGATCAAGAAGATTACCACTTTTATTGAAAACTGGGATTTGCCAGGAGGAGATTAAATCAATTATGACCCTATGGAATCAAAGGTAAGTGGGGAAACAAATATAATGATTATATGATCATCAAATCTTCTGTAATGTGCATAAAAGTTTTGTTTGTGTATTCTTTTTAGAGGTTTCTTTAAACCCCAAAAATCTTACTTCAACATTTTCCTATTTAAAATTCAAATCATGCATATTAAGATTATTTCTTAAAATTGTCCTACAGTTTCAGATTTAATTCTTTAGACAAAGATTTAGAACTTGATATGATTCTAGTTTAGTATTCAAATGGAGAATGAGACTAATTTTATAAATTGCCCATATCATAAGCTTTAAAATAAAACATATTTTGAAATTTTCCATTGTCTCGATAAGATTTTATCTGAGTTTGAAGAATAAAATAGGTGAAATTTCATAACATTGTTGCAACAACCATTGCCAAACCAAGAAGAATCCTATTTCAATGCAACATCCAAAAATTTTATATAAAATGAAGTATATTTTCTGAAAAAGCAGACACAAATTAATTTAACTATTAAGGAGGTCTTAAGTTTGAGGAAAAGGCATGTAGGTGCCTAGTAGCTTTAGAAACTTTATTTGAACCTTACCCAAAAATATGAGAAAAATGTATCCTTAATCCCTGAAAAATATGTCATAGTGTATTTGAAATATTCCGCTTTTCACATAATTTGGTATAACATATATAAATATATATTATGAAATACACTGGTGTATAGACTGACAAGAGAAAAAACGGTATATTCCCTCAAAATGCCTAGTTGAGCACAGAAAACCCATCTCATTATTTGAAAATTTAAAGTAAGAGGATGGGTAGTTTTTCGTTTGTTCCTTGATTACTTTGGATTAGGTTAAGTTACATTGACTCGCAAGGTTAAACCACGGCTGGTATAGTTCACGCCGGGTTAGAGCTTCCACATGATGTAAGGGCGTGCTAAAGCGAGCATATGTCATACACTGCACCTAAAATTGTAATAATCTTGATTTCCCTGAAAAAATTCGCCTAGGTTTGGGCTCTTAATAGTGCCTATGAAAAAATGACCTCATACTATGATAGGCCAATTCAATGACTTAATAACCAATAGCAGGCCAGTATATATTTTAAATAACTAATGGTAGGCCAGTATGACGTCATTTTTTCTAAACACTATAAAGGCAGTCACAACCACAATAAGCAACGTGGCTTTCTCAGCAGCTACAAATTAAGCATTAATAAAATAAATAATAAGCCCCCTTAGCCCCAGCAAGCCTTAGTCACCCTCAGCTAAAGCCACCCATTGCCGCAACCTTGCATTCAGCAGCCGCAATCTTGAATTTAGCTGCTGCCGCTGCCAACCCCTACATATGTCTATCTTTATAAAATCTGTGCTATATTTTGAATGCCTTGTTCTACCCCCCGTGGGATTAATTCAATCTTCTCTTTATTTTACATAATATAGTTTGCTAGGCTTATATTGTATAGCATTAGTAGCAAAGCTTTTCCATCACTGTTCTCAATTAAACGACATCAACTCAGAAAACCATCTATAATACAAAGTAGAACGATGTCTGTCTGTCTGTTTGTCTGTCTGTTTGTCTGTTTGTTTGTAGCGAAGGATCTCGCTTACCGCTGAACCGATCGGGTTCTCCTTAACAGGGTAGCTTCTCATAAGTCCTGGGAAGGTTTATAACTATTTTGGGGGAGGGTACCACCACCCTATCAGGAGAAATCGCCCCTAGAAAAAAATTACCTCTCCCAAAAAAGAGACTCCAACGAAACATAAACCAATTATTTCTGTAATTAGATATTTTAAATAAAAAAAACATTCAAAGTGCCACTAGAGGCCTCTAGGGGCGTAGCCGCTAGTCTTTAATATAACATAAACATTTTAGAAACTGAAGAGAATAGAATAGAATATTTCACCCATGATAGACGAACTGATATACATTTTTTGACGAAGACCAAACTGCATTACTTTTGCACCACTTTTGACGTCATATTCTCCATCTCCTTTTTAGGGGCTTTCTTTCCCACTTCTCCTCTCATCTTCCTCATTGTATGACGTCACAGGAATCAAAAGTGACACAAAAGTAATGCAGTTTGGTCTTCGTCCATTTTTTTCTCTTGGTTGGTTAAGCTACCATACCAAATGTATATAAACCAGCACTTAATATATAGGTTTGATATGCAAGTCCACTAGTTAGCAAAGTGTTAGGGGAGATACGGATAGACAGACAAACGATAATTCAGATTTTAGAAAAGACATACATACCATCATAATCATGTTAGACAATTTAAAATGAAAATATGTTCAACATAAAATTAAAATACATGTATAAATATATAATTGTCCAGAATCTACCTGTAGAAAATAGTTTAGAATATGTTTAAGTTTTTCAAATATAACAGAATACATTTAAATCCATTGTAATTTTACTCCCTTTCTATAAAGATAATTACTATATTGATAACCAGCAGATACGCCCCTAGAGACCTCTAGGGACACTTAAGGGATGGGAACAAAGACGTTCAAGGGGGGGGGGGGGTTAAAGTGGGGATTACCCCCCCCCCCCAACAGATTTCAGGGGGGGTAATTACCCCTCCTAAGCAAAAAAGCTTGGACGCCCCTGGATGGGAAGTTGATGTGCTAAGTTGATCATTAACTTCCATTTTAGTTTTAAAAAGGGAATGAACGTTTTCCAAGGGCAATTTCTCTCGGAAGGTTGGGCGAAGCCTCCCAAAAAATAGTTGTAAACATTCTATATATCATATAGGTCGGGCATTTAGCGAGATCTTAAGCAACATACAGACATCATGTTACTTTTATGTATAGATATGCAAAATAACGGTTGAAATATTTTAATTTAATAAAAAAAATGTGTTGCTTTAAAAGGACGCCAAGAGAACAAAGCCTAGCCCCAGAATTTTTCTTTGTCCCTTTGTCTCTAAATGGTAAAATCCTACTAAACTTTTCTGAACACCATTTAGTAAATTTTTCTAATAGCGCAGCTTCTCTATGATTAGAATTTGTACCCGACCGATTGTAAAGCATCAGTACTACTTTTTAGCTAAAGATTTATTAGTTATTTATCGCATTGCATTATATACAGAAATCCGCGCATTTAAAATGAATCGCGCTAACAAAACTACTATTAATTTTATTATTTTTATTTTAATAGAACCGGTTTAAATCCAGCGGATATTAAGTAAGAGGTGATCTGAGAGTGAAGATACCAAAATTATAGTATTTATTTTATATCAAAATACTTTAATTTGATGTATACATGTTTTAAATTGATATATTTAAATTAAAAATTTTTTAATTGTAAACAATTTTGTTTTAATTAAACTAAAATTGTCTCTTAAGAGGAAACTAATTAAAAAGGAAGAGTGAAAAATTAGGTGACAGACAAACAGAAGAAAACTTGAATGGATATTTGAACAAAAATTTACAACAATGTAATTTTACCAAGGCTCGACAGCCGTAACTGCGGTTAGCCACATTTATTTCGGTAAGCAGAAGAAAAAACTGTAGCAACTATAGAAGATCGACAGCTGAAGTAGAGTAGATGTATTCATGACAATATACAGTCACAGCCATCGTCTGCGAGTCAACCATTTACTGTAGATTCATCCTATTTTAAGATTTGCTTAACTCCCAGCAAAGGCACACTTAAATTCGTAGGATGCCGAGCCTTGAGTTTTGCTGAATATACAAATTTGGGAGATAAAAAAACTCTCAAAATAAAATCAGATATCGTTTTTATTTTGCACCGTGTTTTGTTCTGCTGAATTCAATTTCTATAGAATCTATTTTTATTAGCACAACTACTATCACTTAGGTGCGCTTTTAATTGAGTTCTTTACAGGGTAGCTTCTCATAGATCCTGGAAAAATTCACAACTATTTTTGTGGAGGGTATCACCACCCCCTCAAGAGAAATCACCCCTAGAAAAAAATTATCCCCCTAGTAAATGTATATAGTAAAATGTTTAAATATTATTAATTTAGCCGTTAAAAGCTTCTAATTTTATTTTGATTATTAGAAACTTATATAGAATATTAAACAAAGCTAGATGATTTTGTATAATTGATTTTTAAATAAAAGCTAACAAAAAAATATCAATCTTATTTTATGAGGTCATTTTTCTCTTTACATTACACATAAACCAGTAGAAAACAAGGATGACAACATCCATAAAAGCGAAGCTCTGAAACGGTAGGACAAACGGACATTAACACTTGTATAATGTCAGAACTGAATAATCAGAATGCGAATGTATAAGAGTCAAAGCAAAATTGTAAGTAAAGTTGTTGAAAAACTGCTTGATACAGGATAATGATTATGGACATACTTATATTTTTAGGACTTGATTATAGAGTTGCTTCGCTTATAATATTGTACTTTGTTGTCCCAGGAATCAGTATACCAAAAATCAGACAAATCGGATAATTAGGTCACATACAAATTTGTTGTTAAAAATGTAAAAAAAAATCAACATGTTTAAAATGGACGTACGGACATTCTGGTAATGATTATAGAATTGCTACGCTTTCTAACTCGTACCTAACTATTACTGGAATCACCATGCAAAATTTGAAATCAATAGGACAATTCTAACATGCCTAAATTAACGAAAAAAGCTATTTAAAAAAGTAAAAAAATCAACATGTTTAAAATGGACGTACGGACATTCTGGTAATGATTATAGAGTTGCTACGCTTTCTAACTCGTACCTAACTATTACAGGAATCACCATGCAAAATTTGAAATCAATAGGACAATTCTAACATGCCTAAATTAACGAAAAAAGCTATTTAAAAAAGTAAAAAAATCAACATGTTTAAAATGGACGTACGGACATTCTGGTAATGATTATAGAGTTGCTACGCTTTCTAACTCGTACCTAACTACTAAAGGAATCACCATGCAAAATTTGAAATCGATAGGACAATTCTAACATGTCTAAATTAACGAAAAAAGCTATCCGTGACGGACGGACGGACGTACGGACGGACGGACGGACGGACGGACGGACGGACCGACCCTAATTATAGAAAAGCTTCGCTTTTAAAAAGCACTGCAGAAAAAAACTGCACTAGGAGTTTTATTTCCTTTGGATTCATTCATTTTTTTCAGGGATCTTAAGAAACAAGACAATTGATGATAAACTCATGTACAACCCCAATGATTATCCCTTCTGTAAATTATAATTATTGGTTGAAAAGTTTGGACAGTACTTGCTTGGAAGTTTTTGGGATAACCAATGTCATAAGGTTGTTAAAAATCATTCGGTTTCCATGTAACATAGAGTATATTTAAAAAAAAAAAAAATAATGGGTGATAAGTAATTTTAAATAATCCAAATTGGAATCATTATAAAGTTAGAATAATTATCAATATATAGATAAAATTTAAGTTGTAATGAACAAAGTAATAATCTAATTGAATTTAAATAATTAGATATCTCTCCTTGTAAAGTTAATAATACTGCAATTATGTGTATCCGAGCATTTTAGGGGGGGGGGGGGGGTAATTATTTAGCTCCCCTCCCACCCTAGTGGACTTCCTTGGCAAATAAGGCTTACCAGCGGCAAGTACTGCATATCCTTTTCTCCACACAATTTGCAGACCATCTGAAATAAACATTTCTTGTCATTATTTAAAGAATACATGTTTAAGAATAGACGTGTAACCCAGACAACTATTTGGCCTTAGTACATAGGGTCTTTTTCGTCTACTAGTAAATTGCTTTCTGCTCATTTGTAGTGGCTTGGCTGTGTTTATATTTCCAACGCTATTGGCTGATATACAAAGATACAATTTAAAGTCAGCACAGAGTCCCATCCCCGTTGGTAGAGTTACAATTAACTCGTGCCCCCTCTTTTACTTTAGTTTTTAAATGATTAGAACCAAAATATAAAAATTAAATTTTTACAATGAAAAAAATCTTTGAACTTAAATTGACCAATAATTCAAAGATTTTTTCTATTAAATTTGGAAGATTTTTTTGTTTTAAATTTAAAGTTTACCTCGGGGAAAAAAATGACTACCTTGGGGAAAAAATGAAAATTAAAAACCAAAATTAAACCACATTTTAGCATAAAAATGAGTTTTTGTTTAAATGAGAATGATATTCCTATCCAGTTTTTTGTTTAGGAATGAATATTTTTTGCCCGAGGGAATAAATGATGGAGCGATAAATACCCCATTGTTACTGCCATGAGACTTGTAGACGTTATGTTGAAATGTATATAAAATGTTACCTAGATTTTTTGTATGACAGGCAAATATAGCATCTTCTCCCTGTTCTACTGATATATTCATTCCGACTAACATTCAAAAACAACAATTTTATTTTTTTTAGCAGCAAAGCTACCCATATGGTTCGTCAGTCAGTGTGACCGACCTCAGCGTAAATTGTGTAAAACTTCCTTGTTAGTTAATGAATTAGAAATGCCTTTTTTTAAATTTGCTGAAATTTTGCTGTTTTTATAATTTTATTTTTGCTTCATAACTTATGAAAATTATGCCTTTGCAAGTATTGCAGATTTTCTATAACTAGGGAATGTTGGTCCTTATTGCAGTCCTTATTTTAACTATGAACTTAACCATGCATTTTTGAAACAGTGAATCCTAGGTTAATTAAGTATCAACTAATACTATAAGCAAAATTTTTTGAAGTTAAAAAAACATTTCCATTTTATAAGTGTTTTTACACTTGTTTTATTGTAATTTTGCCATTCAATAACTTGCTGTATTACTTATGAAAATAACTGTTCTTGTTTACATTGAAGATTGAACGGATATTAGAATAAACTAGAAATAATTATGTTGCTCTCTAGAACAAAAGAGAAGTAGTCTTTCAATTTAAAATAAAAATAATAATAAATATAAACATAGGTAGCGCAGCTTTAGAATGTTTCGAATAAAAAGAACAATAAACTTAATAAAAAAGTTGAAAGTTATTCAAGTTCAAGATCAGCCAGGGTGTCGAAATACACTATTTATAGAACAACTGCGCGTCTAAAAATGCAGTATACTATTTACCAGTATGGCTTCGAAACCGATCAATATCCGGTGGATGTGAACCGTTTTCCAGCCATACTGAAAAATCATGTATGACATCGAATAGCAGAAATTTTCCACGAATATCAAAATAAAAATCATAAAATTAATACCAGTTTATTATTCTGGGACTTCGGCCCCTCTAGGCTATCAAAGTGGTTTAATCTTATATTTTTTCATTTGAATATCCACGTAAAATGTCTAGAATACGATGCGATAGAGAGGTAACTATTCTTTCATTTATTTTTTTTATTGTTTTTGTAATTAACCTTCTTGTATACAAAAAGAAATTTAAAGAAAATAAAAAAAAATATTTATATTCTATCAATTGCTTTATTCTTAAAAAAAGAATATGAAAAATGTATTGTTTCATTTAAAAAAGCTTGTTATAATTAATAGAGAAAATTAATAGAATAGTTCATAAATAAGTTAGGCAAATCATCAATTTTAAATATGTATATAATATATCATAAAAGAAAGTCAAAATAATGCAATAATTATGGGGGGTTGGTTTTCTTCCATTTATTGCTTAAATAAACAAAATTTGTAGCCAGTGAAGTTCTGCAAAGACATGCACAGGACTATGTCGTTTACAATAAACCCTCTTGTTCTAGTACAAAATAAAAGTTTTTTTTTGCAAGTAGTTGTGTAATAAGTAAAATTAATTATCTGTCTAATATATAAATGAGATGCTCTCAGTTTACCAGACGTGTATTTATTCTAAAAACAATTCTTAAAACAAGGGTTCTAAAATATACAATAATGATAAACGGTTGGAAGGATACCGCTATCTCTGTTTCTATTAAAGCTAGATGTCGCAAGTTAGACACATTCTTGATTTTTGGAGGATCCAGCAATACGTAATGCCAAATGATACCTTTTATCATTAATTTAGGCAGGCTAACTGCACATGATGATTTCTGTACTATTTAGAAACCATTTTAACTCTAAATTCTTTACCAGAAAGTTTTTGAAAATATTAATTTCTATACTAGGACGTTTCGGTATCATTTACTACTTCATTATTGAACATAGTTGTCTTTATTTCAATAATTTTTGTCACTATTGAAGTATCCATAGATAAATTAGATCCTCTGTGTAAGATAATTTACTTTGATTGTATGTCATCAAGTTAAGACAGAAATTTGCTTGTAAATTAATTAATTAAACAAACGTTCTTAATTTACTAAAGATTTGGTCTTTTTATCACAGCTTATACTGCCGCTGGCAAATAAAAAAGCTTTGACGTCCTTGACTGCCGACTTCCCTCAAAAAGCCAAATCGAGCATAGAGACTCTGCATATTTTGACATAAATTGAAATAAGGAAGGGATTGGTATTTTTTTTGTTTACGTTAGGCTAGGTTATATTTGGTACTGGGTAGCCCTGCAGGGTTAGGACACCGCAGGTATAGGCTAAACTAACCTAAATTACTTCAAATTTATTTAAAAAAAACAAGGGCGGGGTGGAGTTGATTGAGGAAAGCACCTAATAACCTTAAAGAGTTCATAAATTTAAAACTTTATTAAAAGATTATTATCAAACGTTTTTCTAAAGTCAAAATGTCTGTAGTTAACATTTATTTCATTATCTAGCCATTTACCAAAGTGCGTTCAGATATATTAACATTTCTGATTGTTATGACAATAACAAGGATGATAAAAATCATAGCAGACAACCCAAGTTTTGGAAAATTTTAATCAAACTTAGGTATTAACGAACGACTCCTCAATACTCAATATCAATAAAAGCAGTCGAATAAATCGTAAATGGAGAAAGTTGCTAAAAAAAGACATGTGACGTCATAAAAAAGGGTAATTATCAATCTCTTTTTTAGGAGGTTTATTTTCCACTTCTCCTCTCATCTCCCTCATTTCTATGACGTCACATTGAGCGACTTTCTCCATTTAAATAAATCGTTCCAATTTCCTTGCATAATTTACGCCGGGTGGACAAATTGATTTATAGAGTAGATACCCATTAATGATGAAAGAAACACAATCAACTTTCTAAGAGAATGACTTACATTAAGATTTAATTCTACAATAGAATTGCTTTCCATAAAGTTATGAAAATTAGTTAAGTAATTATAACATTGTTATTGTGTTATAAATGATACTTTTATTACTTTTTTTATTGACTTAATTTCTTTCATTGTCATTAAACAAGCTCTAATTATCGATGCAATAAAAAAATACTTTTTATAAATGCGATCTAAGTAGTGGGAATGTCATAATGAGACGCATATCAGTTCATCCAATACATACAGTTAGGACATCCAAACAAAGGTCGTGCATCAAAGAATTAATTGTGTAAAGGACATTACACGTAACAGGACAAAGTGTATAAGAAATTAACCATGTAACGTCATTAAAATGAGGGAGATGAGAAGTGGAAAAGAAAATCGTAAAAAAGAGATGGATAATCAGTCATTTTCATAACGTCACATGGCTGATTTTTGAGACACTTTGACCTGTTACACATTACACTTACATAACACCCAAGACGTTTAGCGCATAAATCAAAGAATTTATGTGTTATATTAGATATCATTGGACATGAGCTCTTAGGGGCTAGATGACGCTTCGGGTACAAGTCCTCAATTGCAGTGTAATGAACAAAATTACACAGGGTATTAAGTAAGGTAATACCCAGCAGACAACCAACTCTTTGATTGCACGAACTTTGTCTGGAAGTCCTAATTGTGCATCTGAAACCCGGCAGTCTCCGGTTTATTATATGTTTATGCTTTTTAAAAAAAAAATGTTGTATAATTTTCCTGAAACGAACTGAACATTTTGATATGGATGCACAGTCTGTCCAACTTCACCTTAATTAAAAATTATTTCATAAAAACTATATTTCTAATAATTTAATAATTTTCAGTGAAAAAAAGAAAAGTTGTGTCTTTAGGGTAAGAATTTGGTATCCTTTCTAGGACTAAATTTAAACAGGGAGGTAATCTTGCAATTTTTCTTAACTTGAAGCGCCTAGAGGCCTCCTTTCCTTTCATTGATTTATTCTGAAATTACTAAAAATCAAAATGTGTGTGGGTGGGATGGGAGTTGGGTAGGGGTATTTTTGGATTCTTTGTTACTTCTTGTCAAGTAAAGTTAGGTTATAACAGATACTGGAGAGCCCCACAGGGTTAGGGCATCGTAGATGTAGGTAGGAGTTCACAGGTGTAAAAACCCTCTATAGGCTCTATAGTCACCGAAAATCGAGTGATATTTTAGCATTAAAATATATTACCTATGGAAAGTGCAGGATTTGCAGTATGTCTCTCCATGTAGACAAGTAAAAACACAAGCTTCTGTAGATAGCAGCTCATTATTCAAGTTTTAATTATTCTGAAACTTTAGAAATTATAATGATGATAACAACAATACAATCGAAGTTTAAAATCAGAAAGTAATAACTATTCTCGTATTCATTCGAATCTGGTGGATAGGAACCGATTCTCATCCATACGACAAAACTATGTCTAGCATCGTATTATATCCAGCTTTCTACGAATATAAAAATGTACAATCATAAGATTAAAACCAGTTTTAATCTCATAATTGTACTTTCTATATCCGCGGAAAGCCGTTTATAATACGATGCGAGAAATAACTATTAAAACATTCTACTAAGTTTTTCTTTTTCTTAAATCCAACAGGTTTTAAATACGCGATTAAAAAGATTCTAGGCCTATTATACCACCATGCCAAATCGTCCATAAGTTATGCAAATGATCGGAATTAAAATGGACTTACTGCTAAATCATGAAAGGGAGGGGTCATTAGGCTGTTTTTTATTCTAGTTTACAAAGTTTTATAATAAAATTTTTATTTGTTGGCTTAATACCTGAATTTTGGTTAATTAGTTCATTAGGTTTTGTCTTCAAATGTTTCAACTACTAATTCTAATTTAAAGTAGAAGTAAATTTGTGCATGAATATTGGGAATGTACAATAATTAAATGTCTTGTCCCTTTAATAAGTTAAAGCATTTTGATTTTAAAAAGATCATGATTTTTATTAAGAGTATTTTAACAATCTATTTTTTTTCTTCATTTTTTGTTGTTATTAACTTAGTAATTGGGAGTTAAAAATACGTTACTTATAATAAAAATCGATAACTAAATAATTTACCTAATTATACAAGTTCATGAGAAAATATGCTCTTAAATAATTAGCTTATTTTCTATTGGTTAACAGACAAACAAACATACACATTTACATGGTTTAGGTCTTTTCAGTGGCATGTTTAGAGTTTTGAAGAGGAAAAGGCAGGCCCCTCTTAATTTCAATAATACCCCCTCCCCTCCGCAACGCTTATGAGTCATTTATTTTTAAAAAAATGCTAAAACAGTTACAGTTTCATGATTTTATAAATATTAAAAGTTTAAATTGACTTTAGTTTTTAGGGCGTTTTCCATCAAATTGCCTTAATAAGCACACCCCCATCACTTATTTTCAAAATAAATTTAAAATTAGGAGTGGAGTAGTTTTTCGTTTGTTTTTTTATTACTTTAGGTTATATTGGGTACTGGGCAGTACCGTAGAGTTTGGGTATCGTACCCCCCATCCCCCCCCCCCCATTGCCCAGAGGGGTTACTCACATGAATAAAGTTACACTTTATGTAAAAAATAAGTAGGATGGCTTACATTGCTCTACAGGCACTTTGAGGTAAAGGACACCTTTTTCATTTTGAAAACAGGCAAACAAATTTAATTATAATGTTTGCAGTATTCATATTGCTAAACTTTGTGCAAATTTTATATTTTATATCAGCTATAAATGTACTCATAATATTCAGTACGCCTGAGAACCGGTTTTGATCCTGGGGATAATAATCGGTTTCTAAGCCATTATGGTTTGTTCCATATCAAACGTGCTAGGTGAAATGAATGAAATAATCCAATAAAGGTTTAATTGTTTTTTTGATTATTGACCAAAAACACCTATATAGTTCGGTGACAAATAAGTATGTCTGTCCGACAGTAATAGGTCAATCCACAATAAGACTATATTATGTAGAAGTCATATTCTGGAGAAGGTTCTCCAGAGCTGGATCTTTTAATGTATAGCCATTGACGTAGCCGTGGCCGTAGTCGTAGCTGTCGCCATTGCCAGTGCTGCCAATAAAACATGGATTTTAAAAGATTTTACAGCAGTGCAATGCCAGCTATTAAATTAAAATAAAATATATTTTATATTATTTATATTTTAAATATTAAAGATAGCATTGGCTAAGCGTGGCCACGGCTACGCGTTGCCAATTTGATTTAAAGATCGCTATTAGGTTAGTGGCTGTACCTCTGGCCACGGCTACGGCAACGGCTACACATTAAAGATCCAGCTCTGAACAAAGTTCAATTATTTTAAAGGCAACTCTGTTTTAAGGAAGCTCTTGTTAGTGCCTTGACGCCATGCAATACAAATAACCAATGATAGACCAATACACAGTCCAGGCCAGTATACATCTTAATTGACCAATGGTAGGCCGGTGTGACGTCAATTTTATTCGCACTATATTAAGCTTCTGTTTGAAATTTAAATTGAAAAATCTGCAATTTTGTGACAATACTTTGTGTTTGTTTACACAAGCTTTATTTACATGAATAATATATTTGGGTTTAAATTATGAAAAAAGGAAACACTAAACAAATTTACCAGGAATCTAAAGGGATAAGACAATTGTCGATACATTAAAATTCAATAAAAGTCTCCAAAGTTTTTAATGCTTCGAAGAAGGAATAGTTATTTTTCGTATCGTTTTATACACAAGCTTTCCGCGGATGTAAAATGAACAATTATAATATTAAGACCAAGGCCCGAGATGCCGAAAACTGAATATAATACGATGCTAGACATAGTTTTTTCGTATGGATGAGAACCGGTTCCTATCCACCGGATTCGAATGAATACGAGAAACGTTATTATATAACTTTGGGGACTAGTGTAATAAACAGCCCAATGTCCCCTTCCTTCCTGAAAATTACCAATTTCTAAGTTCAGTAAAGTTAGATAAGGATGATTGAAAAGAAAATAAAGACAGCTGTAATAGTTATTGATCACATCAATAGAAATAGAAGAGTAGAAGAATATTCTGAACCCTTTTTTCGTCAAATCTAAGAGAGAACATTCCTAGCAGACAAAAGTATTGTTTACTTTCGACTCAAGCTGATGTGGATTCTTAAAAAATGATAGACTCGCTATTCGATAGTGAGGCAAAATTATTTTTGTGAAAAATCATCCAAAAGCACATTAAAAATCTACAAAAATTAAACAAAATCATATGTTAATAACCCTCTTAAGATTTTATTTCATTTTTGTAAATTTTTTATTCGATTTTGGAGGATTTTTCACAAAAATAATTTTGCCTCACCAGCGAGTTGCCAGCCTAACTTTTTTTTTAAGAATCCAACTTTGTTTCAAGCTTTCAAATTGTAAACGAAATTTTTGGGCAATTAATTCTGATTCCGCAAAGCTTTCTACTAAGAAAATATACTGTTAACAGCTGACTTTTATGTATGTATGAAATGAAAAAAAACATGCCTTCGTAGGAAAATGTGTACATAATTTCAACCAATGAGATCCAATGTAAATTCCGATGCGATTCTCCTATTGGCTCAATCAGACATTCCCTCTCTTTCTTAGTACCTTTATTATCACATCTTATTATAGACAGCTTTCCGCGGATATCAGAATGAGAAATTAAAATATTAAAACCAAAGGCACGGCCGAGCAAAACTAGTTTTAATTATTTATTTTTATTTTTATTTTAATATTCGTGGAAAACAAATGCAATGCTCAACATTATTTCAATATATCGGGGAACCTGTTATAATTCTGAGAATATTAATCGGTTTCGAAGACATACTGAAGTACACTTTACTGTTCTTTGAAATTGGAAAGGTCTCGGAGATTACTATTTTGGAGGTCCGTATGGAAATACAAATAATAAGAAAACAGATGGAAAAAATTATTTGAATTGGCGGAAAGGATACAAACCCTAAAAAAAGCATGACAAATTTTCTAAAACCAGAAGGTATTACAAACACATAAAGATCTAAAGGTTTTTTTTTGCTGCATTTGTTTTGATATGGTTGGTTATTTTTCTGATGCATTGCATTTCTAGGTATTTTCCTCTAGTAGCTTAAAAGAACATACATTTTCCATTCCCACCCTATTATTTTTTTCTTATTTTTTTTATCCCATTCACAAAGTTCAAGCCCTGCCAGGTGCTTATTTAACCTAACCAAAAGCAGGCATGTTATATTTTTTTCAAATTTGAACGTGGGTTCTTAGGGCTCAACAAAAAATAAAAGGATTTTGCGCATTTCTCTTGAAAATGACATACACACACTCTCACTCACTTCCTATTTATCTATCTTACTCTTTCTATTACCATATATTAATGATTTTATCATTCTATCTCATCTTTATCTTTTTATGATTATTTCCTTTTTCTCTCTAATTTCTCTCTATCTTTATTTCTTTCCTTCTTTTCTTTAAATATCCATCTATCTTTCTCCTTCTGTTACAATTTCTATAAATACATAAATATATAATTTTAAATCTATCTATCCCTCTCATTTCCTGTTTTGGTCTCTTTTAATCTTTTTAATTTTCATGGAGAACATATCAATGTTTCTTTGACACTCCCCCCCCCCCCCATCCTTCTTTTGAAATAGATTTTAAATGAGTGCAGAGTACTGATTACTTTTGTATTGTTTGTTTATTGCTATAGGTCATGTTGGGTTGGGTTTATTTGGTACTGGGTAGCCCCGCTGGTTAAGGGTGCAGCTGGTATAGGCCTCGCAGGGTTGGAATAGGAATTACATATCCCTTCTTATTACAAAAAATAGGGTGAGGGGTCAGAGCTTAAAACGCTCTGTAAGAAAAAGCACCATAATACCTCAATTATGATTAATTTCATTTTTTTGTGTAAATTCTAATTTGTAATTTTTAAACTAGGATTTTAATCAACCTAACAGCTATTACTACAAGAAAAGAATAAAACTAAATCCATAAATATCCAAATATTGCTGAAAAGTATCAACATATCTCCTTCTTTCTTTTGATGATAAAAATTTAAGGAAATTGTAAACACACACAAACTTAGAAATATGTTTCAAATTTAAAAACAAGATAGAATAAAAAAAATGTTAATTATTTGATAATCAATTTTGGATCAAAGCAACATAAAAATTCAAGCTCATTACTTTTTAACACACTGTCAAATTTTGCTGTTATTATATAAACATACAAGTGGCTGCACCTTTTAGTGAGGGGGAGGGTAGAAAGGGTTTCAAAAATATTAAAGTAAAAGAATAGAGGGGTCATGGGCTCTTTGTAACTCTCCCCTTTATTTTATCGTGGGTATATTGAAATCAACTAATAGCGTCGGAAATTAAACACAGCCGAGTCTCTATAAAAGAACAAAAAAAAAAACTATTTACTAGCCGACGAAAAGGTTCTGCCACTTGGGGCAGGTAGTAGTTTGGATTATACATCGATACTTAAGCTTCCATGGAAATAACAACTCAGTCAGTTTAGTAATTATTGAAATTCTAAGCTTTAGACAAAAAACGTGCTCATTCTAAAAAAAAGAAAAGACTGTGGTCAAATTATCATTAAAAAGTTATTATTGTATAGTTTTATATCAGTATTGATGTTGCTAACAATGTCGACAAAAAGGATCTGATCTAATAACAGTATTTAGTTCTTATTAACAACTTTATTATTTTTTAGAAGTAAACATATTAGGATAAAAAAGTGCTATAAAATATACAAGTAAATTGACCTATATTTAACCAATAACTCTTATCAATAAAATTTTGATATAGTGTTCAATAATATTTATTGAACATTTCTCTTGTTCAAATATACACAATATTCTTTCAGAAAGGTAAAATGCGAAGTGCTCTGTTCCTCTCACACCAGAGGTTCTTAACAAAACTGGATGAAATTCTCCGTCGATTCAGAAGAATCATGGTTTCCAACCCAAATACTTTTTTTGTACTAGGTTATGATATAAAATATAATCCTGTAGGGGAATTTAAATGCTAGTTTTTTTAAATCTTACAGTCCTAGAAAAAAACACTTTCACTGATACCATATTAACATTTATAATGTCAGTAATTAAATTTTTATTTAAATATTATTTCAGTTATGAATTTTATTACATTTTCATTAATGAAATATGATTAACATAAACTATTAAAATTTAATGTCAACATAATGAATTCAAATTTTATAAAGTAAGTAATTATCAATAGATATCAAGAACCCAATTCTCAATTACTTTCATAGATAACCAACAAGATTCGAATATAAATCTTTTTATCTTATCTTTGTGGTAGTGGTGGTTAAAAGTAAGTATTTGCAGATGCTGTTATGTGAAAACAGAAGCAGATTCTCACAAAATTTAAATATGTTAAATATATACATGTAAGAAAAGTTTGTGATCAAAATTTGAAGTAAAACATTGTAAATATATTATAAGTTACTACGGACCAAAATTATCACTACCTACAGGATTATTTCTGAACCTGGAAATGACTATGGCATTTATATTTTGTGGGCATTTAAATATTTTGATCATTTTAAATACAGTAAGTTCCACGAAAAAGTATCTTTTAGGGTGTAGAGCTCTTATTTCTTGATGTATCATCAAAAGTACCATAAGTCCTTGTTCTCTGTACATTTCCACACAAGCATATATAAAATATTTTATTTTACCTCCATTAACACTGGAAATTTTTAGAGCCAAAGTTTTAAAAAAGTGACAGAGAAAAATATTTTTTGGTTTCTCATTATTTTTGGATTCCTTCAAAGCTTCCCTCTTCTCCAAAATTAATAAGAACAAGGCTAAGTAATTTAACTATCCTTACTGTTTTCATTAATCTAATGGATCTATTATATCTAAATAAGTGTACTGAACCATGACATAACAATTACTCTTAACTTTCATATGAATCCTCTTAATTATTATATATTTTTAATAATGCCAATGAAAATACTAATAAGACTTTCCACATTATTTAATGAGGTGTTTATCAATAGGTGATAATTATAAAATATTTATAGAATTTATTATAGAATATTTAATGAAAGGAAATAATTTGATATTGAACATTGGAAATATTCAAGTCTAATGAGGTAAATTTTGAAAAGGGATAAATATTACTTACATCTTTTACAGAAAATGTTTTGATATGCACATAAATTTTAGTTATATTTAAATTTGGTTTTAAAAAAATATTTTTCTCTAAAGTTCTAAATAATTTTCTGTAATATTTTATGGTTATTTACATCAGTCAATCTATTACTACTGAAAGTTAGAAGTGGCACAGGAGAAGCTAAATGAAAATATTAGACCTTGATCTTTGTAGAACATTAACAAAATTGTTAGTTTCTGCAATCTTTCTATTCCAAATGCAACATTCTATCTAGAAATATTACAATAAGCCTGTTGTAAGTCAATCATCAACTGAATCATTCTACACAATCAGAACACCTGTCATTTATGTGTATGAAGAAGCCCAGTTTAATTATACTACAGCTAGAAAGTTTGACTATGGTGGACCAACAAAGTTTGCAATGGGAATGCTCATGGAGAAAAAGAAAAATCTCACCTGGATGGGAAACTTTAAAAACCTGACTTTTAAGAAGTTACAGGAAGAAATTTTTGACTTTGACTATAATAATCTTGAAGTTAAGTATTCAACTACTGGAGACAAGGAGGATTATATTAATCAAGTGCCCAAAAATGTTAACCTATTTCCTTTTGGATTTTGTACGAAATTAGAAAACATAGAACAATATACACAAATCAGGCTGACAACTAAATCATTGATTCTCTTTGTTGACCCTAGAAAGGAATCCTCTGTGTACTTACCTAGAATGAAAAATGGAGAAATAGAGGCAGGCTGGACTAGCCATCATCTATTTGAAAAAATTACCTTTGAAATTGAAATACGTATTCATGACTCTCGTATTAATGATGGCTCAACATGTAAGGATTATGATCAAGTGGGTGTGTCTTTTGGGAACTGTGTAGAGAATGATCTTAAAGAAACTTATCACAATAGTTACAACTGCTTGCCTCCCTGGATTTCAGATAGTGAAGGTGAAACATGTGAAGAAGACAAGGAAATACAACTCCAAGACATGAAAACAATTGCAGATATGAAAAACAAGATGAGCAAATTTAATCATGGGGTTATCAACGCTGAACCAGACATGTTTGCCCCCATGCTTGGAAATGAGTCTGACACTAAATAAAAAGTATCATCTTAGAACAGTAACCGATAGAACCACAGTCCAGATTAAATTTCTGGATCAAATACTGGTAAGCACTGATGTATACTCTTATGATTTGTTTAATCTTGTTGTGGATCTTGGAAGTGCACTGGGCCTCTGGTTAGGTCTAAGTGCTCTAAGTATAATTGAAAACATACTCATTAGTTATCAATGTAGTGTAAGGAAATACAACCATGAGATGAAAAACATTTACTTACTTTTAAAATATTTGACTATAATAGTTTTATAAAAAAAATGTTAAAATAAGAACATGTTTCAATGGATTATATGTACTTTATTAGAATTTATTGCATATTCGATGAATTTATTTGATCTACTTTTGTTTCTTCTTTCATTATCATTTATATTATTATGTTGATAATATGACAGGGAAGAAAAAATCTAATACATCTAACAAAGTTAAAACTTACGCGAAAATTTTTACCAAATAATTGGGTTCATACATACCCACATGGCAACCCTGTGTTTAATCCAATTTTCCCGGTCTTTTATCGACTCCATTGGTTAGACTTTTCCCTCTTAGAAGCCCGACCAATGTTGCTCATAGCATTTGTGACGGAGTTTATACAATAATGCCTATTTTATAAGTTTGAAAATTTTGAATTCACATGTAATAATGCATTTTTTATGTAATTTTAATGATTTGATTAAACAAGTAAAAAATGCTACAGTACTCGTATTTTAAATCTAAATGTTTTAATAAATATATCTGAAATTCTTGTATGTTTTTTTTAATTACATGAAGATTTTTGACGTATCTATTTTTTTGCTTTATATGAATAACAAAGTTTCCATTCCCCCACGTTCAACCCCTCTCCATCTTGTACAATACTTTATTTCTCACAAAGCCACCAATCACCCTTGAATACTCCTTGGGGAGGAGTGTAACCCCCGGGGATAGTGAAACCTCCCCCGAAAACAGGGGAGAGGGAGGTGTGTAACCCCCTCTGGGACAGTCACCATCCGCAAAAATATGTTATTTATCACTAAAACTTATATGGTTCTGCTTATAACACCAAGGACAACAAAATTAGAGGATATAAAGGTAAAATACTCCTCTCTTAAAAATGTATCATTCCTTGAAACATAAGTGAAAATTTAAAATTTAATTTGAGAAAACGCACATACATCCTACTACTTTGGAAAAAAGACATCAAAATCCTCCATAGAATTAATGAAAACTATTTTATAATACTTTTACTACAAGAAATGAAGATCCAATAAAAAAAATTACCATAAAAAACAAAATTTCGAATAGACAGACAAACTTACAAAACAATTATTTTGACAGTTAGCCAATCGATTACTGCATAGAAAACTTTAAATTATTTAAATGCTTTTATATTCATTTTTAGTGCTTTTTATATGTCATACAATTTACGCTTAAAAGCTATGCATATTTTTTTCCTATTTGCATTTCATGAACTTCAATTTTCATAAATTGTTTTACTATTAATTGAAACATACTTTTACAACACAATCATAAAGAATGCAATTCATAAAAAAGTTTTCTTCCTAATATATGATAAAATATTAAATCTTTTTAGGCGAAGCTTTAATATCATTAGGGTCGTTCCGTCTGTATGTCCATAGCTGATGGCTTTTATTGATCACTTTGGCATGTTAGAATTATCCTATCGATTTCAAACTTGAGATTTTGAAAATATGACGATTTTAGTCAAAGCTGCAAAGCAGCTTATAGCTCATATAGTAAATTGACATCATACAAAAAAATGACCATGGATAGGCAAGTATACATTTCAGTTTCACCATTATTCAATATAAAAATATATTGGCCTATCATTGGTCATTTGTATTGCATAGCGAAATTTTTTATAGGTACTATAAGCTGCTTCCATAGCTACAATTATAAAAGATAGAATCAAATGAATCTTATATCTACCAGTGCAATAACGACATTATCATATTATGAATATGATATCATCCAGGACTCGGCAGCCGCGCGTCAGCCGTGTGTGAGCCACAATAAAATCGTCATATTGAAAATTTTAAATTCAACCGGATGTCTAAAACATTCTATACAGACAATCCATCTTTTGAGAATTTTATTTTTTTGCACACGAGTGGGTTTAAATTTAAGGCTTTTGGGCGGCCGAGGCGCAGCTGCCGAGCCCAGAAATTACCTGCTATTAATTTATTAAATGTTCCACATGATTACCTGTGAATCTTGCAATACATTTTTTTGTCCGACATACAAGCAAATGTGTAGGGTATAATTCGCAACATTTATATTAAAGTATTTTTATTTATTTTCCTTTATTGACAAAGATAGCATAAAAACTTCAAAAGTTCCCGTAAATTTTTCAATAAAATGCAGCTAACTTTTCACCCCCCAAATAATCACAAGCAAAAATGTGTAATAAAAGTCATTTTCGCGCACAATTTTGGCATTTCTCGTTGATTTAGATAGAGTTTGCCTTTGCATTTACTATACAAAAAGGTGCAACTATATAATTGATTACTAAAAAAATATCACAAGTCTATATTAAGCACAGCAATAACAAGTTGAAGAAAGTTAATTTCAATGAAAAAGTAATATATTAACACTTTGCCCCTGGCCTCTAGGGGCTTTTCCTCAAGAGGTAATTGAAGAAATAACTTAAGGTACATAAAAAAGGAAAAAAATAGATACCTATAAAGTTGGGTTTTTTTGTTTGGAGGGGGGAATGGCTGGTCCAACCCTCCAAGAAAATGGTCTTAAACCACCATAGAACAAGTAGGTATATTCCATGAAGAGAAGAACCCAATCGGTTCAGCGGTTACCGAGATCTTAAGGTTTTTGGTTTGTCTTTTACGATCTCCCTGATAACTGATTCGGTTGATTTTTAATTGGGATGGTGTCCTCCATTCTCTCGATGCTAGACGCGCACTCGCTTGTATCTTTTATAAATATTTCAAGCTTTTGAAAAAATGTATGTATATGTATCTATCAAATGCTTTACTTAAGTCTAAGTGTCTCAAATTATTTTAATTATTATCCATATAATAAAGTAACAGGATATCAGTTTGTCTGTGTGTTTGTATGTTTGTACCGAACGATCTTGCTAACTGCTGAACCGATCAGGTTCTTCTTTACAGGGTAGCTTCTAAGAGGTCCTGGAATAGTTATTTCTCGCATCGTATTATAAACGGCTTTCCGCGGATATAGAATGTACAATTATGAGATTAAAACTAGTTTTTTTAGCCCCGAGGTGACGAAGTCACCGGCTAAAAAAACTAGTTTTAATCTTATGATTGTACATTTCTATATTCGTAGAAAGCTGGATATAATACGATGCTAGACATAGTTTTTTCGTATGGATGAGAACCGGTTCCTATCCACCGGATTCGAATGAATACGAGAAAGGTTTATAACTATTTTGGGGGAGGGTACCCTAAAGAAAAAATGTAAAAATGCTGATTTTCATTGACAAGATTATTATAATTTTCAATGTTCGATTCTGAGGTACTTTTTATGTACGCTCTTTTAACCCAAGGTATTGGCTTGAAACGCATATGACTAAACCATACTTTAAAAGCAAGTTTTTAGTTGTATTTGAATCTAATTTCAGTTCTTTTTGAAGAAGTGTGAGTATATTAAACACATACAGTGTAAAGTAGGGTGTTTATACGTTACCTTATATTTTATTAACTACTTTATTATAATCTTGTAACCATAAATTAAAGTATTTTTTTCTTTGTTCCTAACTTCTGCTGGGTTTCTGACTCAACAGTCAGAATTTAACTGCAGTGCCCTAACTATTTTCAATTTATCTCAAAAATCATAAAGAAGATGCTGTGAGTATTGGTGCAAAAAATATGACGTAACAAAAAAAATTAGCCAATGAGAGGCCACTATATATTTTACCATTGATCAATAACGGCCTCTCATTGGCTAATTTTTTTGGTTACGTCATATTTTTTTGCACCAATACTCACAGCATCCATAAAGAATATTTATTTTAGCAATTTAAATTCTTAGAAATATTAGAAATTTGAAATGTTTAAATTTATTTGTTATTTTACATAAACATACAGCTAGTAAATTTGTGAATGCAACTTCTTTTCATTGAGATCTTACATCTTAAACAACTTTATTTACCTTTCAAAGGTTCTTTCTATCTAGTTTTTATTCAATATATTTTTTTTCTTAAACATATATTCATAATCTTTTTCAAATATTCAAATTTATATTAAGAACCCTGAAAACATCTATAACTGACATGATGTATTATAAAATCTTATAGTTATCCTGATATTCACATTTACATTATGTCCATCAACAAAAGTGACCACTAGAAACCCGTTTCTACCATGGAATAGTGCCAATATAACATTAGTTTTATGTTGTTAAAATAACAGCATAAATAATAACTTTCAAATATTTACATCTAAGTGTTTTTTATACGTTTTAGACGGATAATCATGGAGATGAAACAAGTTAAAAGTGGTTATTCTAAAAAACATTTTATTATTCAGTGTTATAGTTGGATCTGCTTCTACTTTATTTATTTTCTCATCCTTGGTTTTAAAAGCAAAGCTTTTCTATGATTAGATTTGGTCCGTATGTACTTCCGTCAATCCATAACGAATAGCTCATTTCATTAATTTAGGTAAGGTAGAATTGATTTTAAACTGTGCATGATGATTCACATAACGTTTAAGTACGATTTAGAAAAAAAGCATCTATATAATTTAATAGTTAACAGAAAGTCCATGCATTAACTTAAAATATGCTAATTTTTATTTTTTAAAAGCGAAGCTTTTCTATAATTAGGGTCAGTCCGTCCATCCGTACGTCACAGTTAGCTCTTTTCGTTAATTTAAACAGGTTAGAATTGTCCTTTCGATTCCAAATTTTGCATGATGATTACTGTAGTAGTTAGGTACAACTCTATAATCCATACCAGAATGTCCCTACGTCCATTTTAAACATGTCGATTTTTAACTTTTTTGACAACCAAATTTTGTATGTTAGAATTATCCGATTCTTCTGATTTTTAAAAAAGTGATTCCTATTACCATAAGGGACAATGTTATAACCGAAGCATCTCTATAAACAAGTCCCAAAACTGTAAGTACGTCCTTAAACAGTATCATCTAATTATGCAGTTTGCAACAAATTTACTTTCAATGTTGTTTCAATGTTTGTACTGATGCATTAATATTCTGCTAATTTAGTTCTAACAATCTACAAGTGTTAATGTTCGTTGTCCTTCCATTTCAGAGCTTTGCTGTTATGGATGTTGTCATCCTTGTTCATATATTTTTTTAAATAATATCTATATAATTATAAGCGAGGCATCTCTGTAATCAAATTGTTTGTCCTTCCATCTCATATGGAGCTTCACTTTTATGGATGTTGTCATCCTTGTTTTTCATATACATATATAGCAAAAAAAATAGAAATTTTGATACTGCCAATAAAATCAAAAGTTTTAAAGATTTTTATAAAAATTAAAACCTTAGAGGATTTTTAATACAAAATTTAAATTACAGATATCTTAAATAATACATGTATATATTTGCATAACTAACAATCCATCTTTATAACCATTCATCTATCTATCTTTCAGTAAAATATTGCTGTGCATATTTATCAAGTTTTTACCAAACTTTTTTCGGGGATCTGAGAATCTTGATTAAAATCTAAAGTTGCATTGCACAGTAGCCAACACCCTCCTGGATGCTTCGCCTCTAGCCGTAGGGGGCCTTTCTCTTAGGAGTGGTTCCAGCTGGGTCGTTTTATCCAATAAAATAGCCTAAAACCATAAAGCACTTTATTATACACGTTAAGGTGGTATATACACTACAGTTTTATTTCATAAGATAGCCATAGAACTTTTTTTCTGTTTGTTTCCAAAGAAAATTCCAGCTTTAATACATTACGTAGTTTGACAAAGTGACTCAAAAATCAGCCATGTGACGTTATAAAAATGAGTGATTATCCATCTCTTTTTTAGGGGTTTGCTTTCCCAATTCTCCTCTCATTTCCCTCATTTTTTATGACGTCACATGGCTGATTTTTGAGTCACTTTTTTCCACTACAACATTACATAATTACGTTTTAACTGTAAGACCTTCGCTTTTAAACATATGAATAATATTATTTTCCAAGGAAAAAAATTAATTTTCAGAAAATGAAAGATTTCATTACACAAAATTGGTAGAATAATCTTTTCCTTTTGTAAAGTGTTTAATTCTAATGTTTCCCATCAATTTCAACCCCACAATGATGCATAGGGAGGTAACAGATATAGATAGATAGATCAGGAACAGTATTTGCCAGCGGCATCAGCGTTCTTGGTGGCTGTAGGGTGTCGGGTTCGTGTCTGGACCCCAACGCATCATACTATAAACGTTAAATATGGTAAAACATCTGGTATGGAAGTTGCATAACATCAATAATATAATGGTGAGGGGGGGGGGGGGGCTTGAGCCATAAAGAGGCGCAACGCATTATCATTCAAAGCTCAGTTAGGAGTTACAGGCAAAGGTTGTGATACGGTAACAAATATTCAGTTTCACTACTACTGCATGACACTATTCTAATAATGAAAATACATACTACAACGTAGAAACTATAAGAATGGATAAAACGATGTTATTTAGTAACTTCAATTTATCTACTTCACATCTTTAAATTTAAAAAATCCTGACCAAGCCTCTATTTTTTATTTTCTAATAACTTTTATTCTTTTGCAAAGGAAAAAGGTGTAATTTAATCCAAATCCTTTTCCTTCCCAAAAGCATTTATTTTAAAACACTTAATTCTTAATAAAATTTATTTTTTAATTAAAATGTTGTTTTTGAGAATCTCTATAGAAAATTTATTTGTTTATTTTTTTCACGGAGGAGGGGGAAATTGGGCTGGTATTATATACACTAGTCCCCAAATTTTTATATATCGTTTTCTTATTCGTTGGCTCAACAATTTTGGGAACTTTAAATAAATTTTGTTTGCTTGGTTCATTAAATTTAATTAACCAATAATTGTAATCTACAGAAGGGTTAATTTTGTTTATTATCATTGGGGATGTACGACAACTTATATGCCATTGTCTTATCCCTATAGATTATTTCATTTTTTACAGGTTTACGTGTAATTGATGTGTGCCAACAAGGACAACTGTGTCTATAAGTAGCGCAGCAATAAGAAGAAAATTTTGGAAAGTAATTGCAAATTTACTACAACTTTTGCAATTAATCATATGTTGGATATTTATCAGTCTAGGGGAGGGGGGAGGCGCTGAACGACCTCCCCCTAACCCCCAATTATCTCAGCCTCTAAGAGAGCTAGAGGGCTTAAAACTTATAGGAGGGATATATCAACCCTTACAAAAGAAATGGCAACTTAAAAAAGTCTTTCCCCCTTCCAAAAAAATACACGTTTCCTTAACAATTAATTCTAAATAACTATTAATTGATGGTTTCCTATGATCAAATCAATTTTCTGTTTACAAGCTTTGTCACCATGGGACGAAATATTCTTTGTTTCTTTCCTAATCTAATTTTTCCCATTCCTAATATTTTCCCTTTTTCTTTGGGCGTGCAGAAAATAGTCTTTGAAGCTTTAAAATGCATTTCAAACAATTTGAAACAGATTTGGTAAAGTAAATAGAAAATTTAGCATTATCCAATTTATGTGATTTTACTCGTGCTTTTTCTCTTACACATTCCATTAATATAAAAGTGTTCGTCTGTCATTTATAGCTTAATTTTTGTTGATAGGAAGATTTAGAACAATTTTGGGAGAGTTCATATCATCCCTCCCAATAAGAATCGCCCCTAAAATGAAATAAAATAATTTTCGCCTTACTTTCACCCCTTTCCCTTATTTGCTCCTCTAGTGGATTAGCCACTGGTTTGAAAAAAAGGTAAAAGTTTTTACTTATCAATTTGGTATTAGCCCCAAATAGTTCTTGAAACCTTTTAACCTCAACCGACAACAAATCCTTTTATTTCACAACTTTTGTTTAAATGTTTTTTTAAAAAGAAGCATATCTGTTGGCGAGATCCCTCGCAACAAAGAGCCGTACACAGAAGACATCCTATTACTTTTATAAAAGGATGTATGTATGTATCTAACCAAAGTTACTTGGATATTGTTTTGAAAAAGTTTGTTGAAAGAAATGCTGTGTCTAGAATAGTTATTTATACCATCGTATTATAGACAGGTTTCCGCGGATTATAAAAGAATATTTATAAGATTATTTCCAATTTTGGTAGCCCCGAGGGGCAGAAGACCCAGGGTATTAAATTGGTATTAATTTTATGATTTTCATTTTCATATTCGTTGAAAATTGCCTTTAATATGATGATATATGTAAATATATTTTAGTATAACTAAGAACCGATCCTAATCCAGCGTATATTAATCGGTTTCGAAACCATAGTGGAAATGTGATTACATCCTACATAGTCCTAGAATGGAAAAAGGAACGTTTTAATATACAGGGTGTTTCAATTACTTTGCTTACAGTGTGACTAAAAATCTGCACTCTCCTTAAAATCAATTTATAAACCACAAGCCCCTTATTATTTATATTTTTGGTTTAAAAACAATTTAGGGGAAGGAGCTCTGACTCTGCATTTAACAAAAATTACTGTATTTTCGATACAAATCTATTTAAGCAGCCTATATAGTCCTGTAAAATAAGTAGATATTTAGTATTTTAATGAGACCATATGTTAATCTATTAAGTCTATTAAGCTAGTTGAAATAAAAGCTAGATATTTTTAGATGTTCTAGACCGCCAGAAAGACCACCAGTTATTTGCATTATAAATAATCTCTTTTACGTTTGTAAAATCTTTTTATTGGTTTGTTATATAAACTGTACTGCAATGAATGGAATAATTATCGGAAAAAAGAAGTCAAATGTTTCTTTGTTCAAGATAACTTGGTTTTTGTAAAACAATTATTTTTGTCGGTCAGCCGCAGCCTCGCCGCCCTTCATAGTATTGTAATTCAGCAAAATTCACAGTAAAGTGGCTCTAATCATGGGCGGCTGCCAATACCTGTTTTAACTTGAGAAGAAAGGTCCCTACCTACATCTACAATAATAGATAAGGTACACGTAGATAACTTAAGATAAGAGGGGAATATTTGTCGTCAATGCAGGTTGCTAACAAGGACCTAATTTATTGGTTAGTTCGTTAATCCAGCAGGAGGGAAGGGGATGGATGGCGATATCATTATTTGGCCAGCTCTGAGTTTCACTTTATTAAAATCAGGTGTAACATCCAGGTAATTATTATATCGAATCCTACAATATAAATGTAATTGTAAATGGAAACTGATAATTAAACCAATGCTCTCAGTTAATGGAAAACATTTTATATAACAAGGACAATCATTTTCGATGAAAAAGTTAACCTTGAAATCAAATATGTGTTTGGAGATGATAAAAGTTGTACAATGTACAATTACCAACATATTATCTACATGTCGTCAGACATTTATATAATATCAAGAAACCTTTTTCTCGTAGTTTTAAGCCATTCCCCACACTCTAAAAAAAACAGCTTAAAACCTGCCTTGCTTAACCTTACTGAAATTGTGGGACGATCAGTTCAGACATTTTTTGGATGTAATAAAACACACTTAATTCCAACTGTTTTAAAACACTTGTGACTTCGCCCCTAGATGTGTGCAAGGTAACCCCCCTAAATCAGTAATAAAAAAATGCATCAATAACATGTTTTTTTTTATAAATAAAAACAAACAAATGAACATCTACCCGCCTTTATTTTAAATTTATTACAAAATCATTTTTGTTAGTAGCGAAGCTTCTCTACAATTTGTATTGTATGTCGTTCGTTCACCTCCCCGTGTTGAAAGATAGACGGCTGAAAATGTTGGTGAAGATTTTTGTACCTTAATAAGTATTTAGTAAATGATATACTTGGTTCCCCGATCTGTCGGTCAGGCTTCAAAAAAGATAAATACTTATCTATAATACAAAAAAATATGTCTGTCTTTCCCTCTCAAGCTTAAGATCTCGGTAACCGCTGAACATTACCAGGGAAAATAGATACTTCATGGTCTTGTGGTGGTTTTCAGCTATTCTTTGGGTGTGGGACACCCCAACCTTTCCAAAATCTTTATTTTCTTTTGTAAACAAAAACAGATAAGAAGTATGAGAGAACCCCCACCATTCAATGGGGCGAGCCCTTCTGGAAAAAAATACCCTCCTCCCAGCCTAATTTTTAAAAGCGAAGCTTTTCTATAATTAGGGTCGGTCCGTACGTCCGTCCGTCCGTCCGAGATAGATAGCTTTTATTCGTTAATTTAAGCATGTTAGAATTGTCCTATCGATTTCAAACTTTGCATGATAATTCCTGTAGTAGTAAGGTACGATTTAGAAAGCGTAGCAACTCTATAATCATTACCAGAATGTCCGTACGTCCATTTTAAACATGTTGATTTTTCTACTTTTTTAACAACAAATTTTGATGTGATCTAATTATCCGTTTGATCTGATTTGTGGTCTATTAATTCCTGGGACAACAAAGAACAATAGTACAAGCGAAGCAACTCTATAATCAAGTCCGAAAAATGTAAGTATGTCCATAAACATTATCCTGTATCAAGCAGTTTTACAACAAATTTACTTACAATTTTGATTCGACTCTTTCGATACTTTTATATTCTGATTATTCAGTTCAGACACTATACAAGTGTCAATGTCCGTTTGCCCTACAGTTTCAGTGCTTCGCCTTTATGGATGTTGTCATCCTTGTTCACATATGCTTTCCCCCCTTCTTTTTTGACATCTGCTCTATAACAAACGTACCTTGTCCGTTTGTCCATCCATTATATCTGTGTAATTTTGTGTATTATCAATGGAGATGTATATCATTTTATTGGCGATTGTCTTATCCCTATAGATCCCCGATTTGCTAGATATGGATGTTACCACTCTTGTTTAATTTTAATTTAAACAGAGTTGTGCATTCTTTTTCCAATTCTTTCTCAAAACTTTTCTTCTGGGGGGAGGGTGGAGAAAAAGTTGGGCAATGCGTTTATAGGATGCAACAAAAGAATACCTACCAACCTGTCATGTACAGTAAGATCTTAAAATCATTGTAATACATTTTTTAACCACTAGTGGCCTCAATGTTGAATTCAATAATACAATTTTTTATTTCAGATTTAAAATATTTGGAGGGGAACCTCTTCCACCTCCACCTACAATTTTAATTTGAAAATAAAAAAAATGGGAGGGTTGTGGTACTCTCTCCAGAAATAGTTATAAACCTTACCAGGACCTATGAGAACCTGTCCTGTAAAGGTAAACCTTGTCGGTTCAGCGGTTAGCGAGATCCTTCGGTACATACAGACAAACAGACTGACATACTTTGTTTGTTGTGCGTCGCAATCCACATTATAACTGTTTTGTTGTTGTTTAGAACGAACCCTGGGTTTTTACAATCAATACAAAATTAATTCTAATTTGAAACTTTCTTAATCTAACCCCGGGATTTACATTTTATAAACAAATCTGGCGGTTAAATCTTTTTTTCTATCTATCTACCAATCTATTTATCTATCAATCTATTTATCTATCAATCTATTAATCTATCAATCTATTTATCTATCAATCTATTTATCTATCAATCTATTTATCTATCAATCTATTTATCTATCAATCTATTTATCTATCAATCTATTTATCTATCAATCTATTTATCTATCAATCTATTTATCTATCAATCTATTTATCTATCAATCTATCTCTCTATTAATCCATCAATCTATCTTTCTATTAATCCATCAATTTATCTCTCTATTAATTCATCAATCTATCCCTCTATTAATCTATCTATCTATCTATCTATCTATCTATCTATCACTCTATCTATCACTCTATCTATCACTCTATCTATCAATCTATCTATCAATCTATGTATCAATCTATCCATCAATTAATCAATCTATCAATCTAATCAAATCAAATCAAATCAAATTTATTATTAACCGCAGATCCACAACATTCCACTGATCTTGGACAATTTTCCGCCATCAGGGCATAAATAAATAAATATCATATATATTATATATTTATAATTACAATTTTTAAAAAAACATGATGGTTTATTTTTATTACCCATCCATATATCATTATAATTGTTAAAAACATTGTTAAATAATCAATTTTGCGGATAATGCCCTGTCAAGATAACCAGGTACAGAAACTTAGCCCTAAGGCTGGTGCACGCCCTTGATGGTGCTAGGGCGCTATCGCTGGCCAATTATCTCGACTATTACTTGATTTGATTGTTCGCTGTTATCAATCAATAAAAAATCCGCTGTTGTGCTTTTAGCAAGATCCCTACACCCCCAGCTTTCCCAGTCAACCGCCGTCTTCGGATATCCCCCTACCGCCGTGAAACGTCACCAGATGCATACTAAAAAAACAGGTTAATACAATTTATTGGTCCTAAGACCAATAAAAAAAGTTATCAGGAGAAAGAACGATCACCAGGCCGAACGAAACCGTTTTTTATGATATTACAAGCGTAGTTCCGGATAAAAAATTCTAAGAATAAAACTTCAACATAAGAATAATTCATTCCGAAAACTTACAATCAATTTCCAATTTTCCGAGGAGCCCAATAAGAATAATAAACTAGCGCAAGTCTTATTAAGAATATTAAAACATTAAGAGTATTAAGAATTGCGAGGAGAAGAAATTCTCGAGGATAAAGAAGTTTTCGAGGAGAAAAAAGATTTTTGAGGAGAATTCTTGCGTGCGAGGAGAAGGTATAGTTAATAAAACTTAATATAACCAACAAAAGTTCTCAAAATTTCTCGTAAATGCGTATTAGTGCATTAATATTGCTTGCCAAACTAATTAAATTAAGTTTAATAGTACCTAAATATGTAAAAATAAACATGTAGAAGTATAAAAGTAAAAATAACTTAAGTACCTAGGTACGTAAAAATCTTTAAGAATAGTAAGCATATTGAGACTATTAAGAGAAAAATATCGACATAAATGAGTTGAAAAATTTTGGCAGCAGCTCCACCCCGACGTGCCCCGCAACTATCCTCTCTGGATGGATTAAGATTAAGGTAATGATGCAATTTCATCAGAAAAGGTTATTTTTTTATCCTTCCAAGGAAAACATATACAATGGGCTAGACGGGGCAGAACCACCTACCAACAATTCTTCATCTCATCCTCGGCCCGCTAAGTATCCAGTCCCGGCAATCCTACAAAATAGAAAATAGTTAATAAAATCATAATGTCATAATGAGTCTCAACAGAACAACAAGTCCCAACAAAAACTTAGCCAGTAAACACAATTAATATAAGCAAGAATCCAGTCTGTACGTGCCAATCATTAAAAAATACTAATAGATCAATAGACCATAGATTAATACAACAAAAAGTTATTCAATTCTATTCAACAGATAGTTAAATATTCTTTTTTTAAATAATTTGAAATCTTGAATCGATTTGAGATTTTCAGGTAAAGAGTTGAAAATTAAGGGAAATTGAATTAAAGGTAATATAATTTTTTGTTGTACTGTCTACATTAAGTTCATCCCGATTACGGGTATTGTACCGGTGTAACTGGTGTCTGTACTGCCATGTATCATCAAAAATATCTGGTTGTTGACCATTCAGATACTTGTGCATGAAAAGCATGATATGATAATCCCTAAGCTCCTTAAAAGGTAAAATTCTTAGTTGTTTAAAAAGAGGGCTACTGCTAGCAGTGCTGGAGCTACTAGTGATTATCGTAACACACTTTTTTTGGAGTCTTTTTATGATATTACATTGACTGTCAGTTACACCGGTAAAAATTATAATACTATACTCTATCAAACTATGTATATAAGCAAAATACAACATCTTAAGATGTTGCATGTCTAAAATATGCTTCATGACACGTAAAGAAAAGATAGCTCGCTGTAATCTTTTGTGTAATTCCCCCCAGTGGTGATTAAATTTCAGTTTAGGATCCAATCTTATGCCTAAGTGTTTTGCCCACCTATCATTATCATTCTCACTATCCTCATCAACCCTATCTAGCTTAATGATCTTATCAGCCACATCCTCACCATAGTTGTTAGAATTTATGAATACTGGAAACTCATTTATTAAATTAAGCTCATTTTCAGAGATGTTTTGCCTTGGAGTTTTAAATAAAATAATTTTAGTTTTTAAAGAATTAATGATTAATCTATTAGCAGCATACCAGTCATTAGCTTTGGGCAGCACCTCATTTATTTTGTGTATTAAATTTGTAAAATTATCGCTTTGCAAAAATAATAAGGTATCGTCGCAGAAGAGATTAAAGATGGCATCGCGGCAGCTGCTCTCGAGGTCGTTGATGAACACTAAGAACATCAACACCCCGAGGCAGCTGCCCTGCAAGATGCCAATCAATATCTCAGCCAGGCTGGAGGAGTACACCCCTCCAAAAAAAACTTTCTGCTTACGCCCACTAAAGTAGCTGCGAAACCAATCTAATATATTTCCCCTTATTCCATAATGATAAAGTTTAGCCAGTAAGATGTCACGGTCCACTAAGTCGAAGGCCTTCTTGATATCAAGTAATACAATACTGCACACTTGATTATCAATGAAGGCCTTCGCAACAAGATTCATTAAATTTAAGATATTATGACTAGTATTAAACTTCCTACGGAAGCCGAATTGGCGGCTGCTGAAAAAATTTCTTTCATCAAGAAAATCATAAATGGAACTGTAAATATACCGTTCCAACGGTTTAGAGAATGACGCTATCATGGAGACGCCTCTATAGGCTTCAGCCAGTGAGATAGGGCCATTCTTATAAACAAGGACAACTTTACTGATCTTCATAAGATCAGGAAAGATGCCCCTGCTAATACTTAAATTATAAATATGCCGCAGCGGGGCCGTAATCGGCCCCGCTGTTCTACAAAGTAATTTCATACTAATATCATAATAATCTTTGCTGCTTTTTGGATTAATACTTGTAATAAGTTCAAATGTTTTTTGTAAAGATAGTGGACCAATGAAAATGCTATCTTCTATGCGGGGGGGGGAGGAATTCACGAAAACTTTTATTAGTTGTGGGGATATTAGGGGTTAAATTGACACCAAGGTTGCTAAAAAAAGTATTAAAATGATTAGCAATTTCTTGCTTATCAGTAATACGAACATTATTGTCAACTTCAAGATAGTCCATTTCCTTGGTGTGTTTTTTAACCCCCAATACCTCCCTGAAAACTTCCCATAATTTGCGCCCATCCTTTCCCGCCGCCTTAATTTGATTTTGATAGTAGATTTTCTTAGCACGTCTTATAGATCTAAAATATTCGTTACGATATGCATTGTACCTCGCCTTATTATCTTCAGAGGGATCATTCACTTTAATCCTGTATAAAGTATTTTTAAAAGCTTTGCATTTCAAAATATGGGGATTAATATAAGGTTCTTGAGGAACCTTATTTTTATTGTTTCTAATAATGACTTTGGGACAATGCATATCGTAAAGACTTATAAATTTTTTTAAAAATATTTCATAAGCTAAATCCACATCATCCAGGTCAGTAACCACGGACCAATCAGTATCATTTAGAGCATTGCACAAACTTTCATAATTCTCATCAGAAAGTAGTCGTTTAGAAAAATTTTGATCTTTTTTTGTTTTCTTAAAATTATCCTCAAAAAAAACTGCAATGTTTAAGAAATGATCTGAATAGTCCGTGGGTACAACCATAGACAAGGCTAAATTTTGTATAAAATTTTTGCAACAAATAAGATCTAATAAGCTGTGGCTATAATTTTGGATGCGTGTTGAACGTAAAACTACGTTCACATATCCATAAATAATCAAATTGTCTAAGAATTGGGATGCGGAGCTGCCCGACACTACTGACTGGTAAAGGTTAATATTCATATCTCCTAGCAAGAATATGGGACAAGTAAGATCCTCAAGCCTATCAAACAATTCTAATAATTTATCAAAGAATAACTGAACATTTTCTTCCCCAGGGGTTCTATACAGGCTAATGACAACTGCTTTAAAGTTTTTGTAACTAATTTTTAGGATAAGGCTCTCAAAAATAGATTGCTCAAAAAAGTTGGGAAACATTTCTTCAACTTTAAATTTAGATTGGGTGTAAAGAGCAACCCCCCCCCCCCTTTTCCTATTGGCCTTGGCTTAGAAAAAAGCTCGTAGCCTTGCAATTGAATTAAGTTTAAATTACTGTTACTGGAGAGCCAGGTCTCCTGGACACTTAGGAGGGCAGGTTCAATGCCATTATTCCTATAATTACTTAAGGATGTACTAATTTCTACAAAGCATGAGTTCAATGATCTGCAGTTTAGGTTGAATATGGTAAAGGTTGGTCTATTAAGCTCATTAATTTTAGTTATAACTTGACTTTCACTAGCATAAAAGGATTCAATATTAAGCTCCTCTGAAAACTCCGAAAAGAGGTCCCCATAAATGTGCGACGTAATATCATAATTGGGATTTTCGTTCAGTCTAGTAATAGAACTATCTACCTGACAAACCATGGTTTAAAAGCATACATCTGCCCCGCTTCACAACCGGTAAGGTTCTCCCTCCAACATTGGCTTTCCGGGCGTCCCGTGTGCTGGTTTCTTACTAAAACACAACTATATGAATACATATAATATAATATAATGTTAGCATCTCACCCATTTAGCATGAGTAAGTTTAACCTACGTAGAGTATTATAGGTTTTAATAACATTTTGATTAAATTAGGCTATACTTATTGGCAATATATTAGCAATATTTAAAACTTATTAAGCCGTTTCGATTGTATAATACATTATACACTTTTTACACAACATAAAATCAGTCATCTTAATTCAAATTTCACATTAAGGGTTAGTAGTAGTGTTAGTAGAGTTTATCAAAAAGTTGGAAATGATGGAAAAACGACTGCTAACTATTACTGATACTTAAACTTAAGTGCTCTCAAAACATAGTGTGAAATGAAGGCTGACTACAATATCACTATATAGTGATTATATTTGATAATAAGACAAGACAAACTATACTGTCCCTCATATAGGTGCTGAAGATGTGTCCGCTGAATCCTTGGCTGCTGCCGCTGTCGCCGCTCTGGTACCTGTAGGAGGCGAGGGACGTGCTGGCTCGGTGGGGGCTGAAGATGTAGGGGCTGGTACTGCGTTGGCTCCAGCTGCCGCGCCGCCAAGTGGCGGGAAATCACCTACTCTACCAGCTTCCTCAGCACGTGGGACTAGCCCAGGGTCAGCACCTCCTTCCTCAATGGGACCCTGCTTGGACACATACTGGTCAGCGATCTGAATAAGTTCCGAAATATTAATTTTAAGTTCTTTGAATAAACTATGGTTGGGGACGTTTGATTCATAGGCACTTAAGACAAGAGATTTGGCAGAGAGCAGAGAATTAATCTCGGGCAGGGGCTCCAACAAGCCGTTGAGCGTAGGGGCGAATGGGTTAAATACTCTAACCCATTTCCCTTTATAATCAATCTTTGAATTGAAATGTACTACTTACACCTACTGTTTAAACATTATATTAGAAACCCTGAAAAAAAAGAAAAAAGCTTTTTTTCGCCCTTTTTTAATGTTGAATATTCTTGTTTTAAAATGGGGTTTTTATCTTCTATTTATCCATTACCTAATCTAGAGGATTTGCATTTTTAAATAAATTTAACCATTCAATAGATTAAATTTTTAAGACTTTATCGGTTTTTGAATTGGCTACAAATAAGATTTTATATTAAGTTAAACATTTTCAATATTACTAAGATTATATTTGACTCATAATGAAATGAAAAAAATGCCCTTAGAACGGAATTCATTTGGGAAAAATCAAGAAACCTATACATAATTTTGAGCTCTCGTTGAGGGTCAACACATAGTAGAATTAACGACATTTGCATCTGCCCCAAATATATTATATTAGATTTATTTTGTTGAAGTTTGAAGCTTTTTAAGCCAGTAGTAAATATTGAGATATGATGAGGAAACACCGAGGAAACTGTGTACACATTCAGAAATTCAAATTCAACTGACCTGGCTGGCCCTTTCGTGCAAAAATATGCACAATATTTCAACCAATGACATGTCTCGGTTTTACTTCCACTGTTATCCTATTGGCTGATTTTAAGAATATGTTTCTAGACTATCTCTATTTATACAATAATAGCTAAGTTTTTAGTTTAGCTATTGGGTAGCCTGATTGTATACTGTTAATATATCCTAATTTGAGGTCCTTAGGACTAACGTACTGATTCTCAAAGATCTAAAGGGATTAAACAATTGGCGATAGATTGATCAATCAAAATTCGAAAGTCCCCAAAGTTGGTAAGCCAACAAATAAAAAAAAACTTTTATAAAACATTGGGGACTAGTTTAATAAACAGTCTAAAATCCCCAGGCCCTGACTCCCTGAATGATTGTACTGTTTGTGTTATTATTTAGAACAAGTTTAGTAATGGATTTATTATTACTTGGATATTGCACCAGATTGACATGTTCTTTAATAAAATATACAACTCAATAACGATTTCATCCTTCCATCCCCTCCCCTCCTACTGGACGAACGAACTGACTAATAAATGAGTTCCATGTTAGCAAGATAATAAAAGAGAATTCATCCCCTGTCATAATATCCACGTATATCTTACATCCATTAGTTTAGTATAAATAGAGTTCATTTCATCCTTGTAATATCAGTTTAATTTTATTTTAAATCATGAAGTCTGTTGTCCTGTTTGGTAAGTTTTTATTTTATAAAATATTATTATTTTATTTTTTTAAAGCAAAGTTTTTCTATAATTAGGGTCGGCCCGTCCGTTCGTCCGTAACGCAACTCTATAATCATTACCAGAAATTCTGTACGTCTATTTTAAACATATTGCTTTTTATTTGTTAACATTAAATATTTATGTGATGAAATAATCTGATTGGTCCGACTTTTGAATTTGGAATACTGATGCCTAGGACAACAAAGTACATTGTTATCTCTATAATAAAGTCCTATAATGTAAATATGTCCTTAAACAATATCCTGTACTTTTCAGCAGATTTACTTACAATTTTGTTGCGTTCGACATTTATATTCTGATTATTCAGTTCTAATACTATAGCCCAGAGCTTCGCTTTTTGGATGTTGTCATCCTTGTTTATATATAAAATAAACGATTTTCTTGTCCGTCCGTTTCGATGACTGGGAATGCGATTGTAGCTTCTATCTATGATAGACAGCTGAAATATTGCCTTATTATTATTTAGCATTTGGTAGATAATTTATTTTGTCGGTCTGTTGGTCATGCATCCAAAGAAATTAATTTTCATAAAGGTTTTGTGATTTATATGATCAATTGTATGTCCTCGCTCTTTTATTACTTATTAACTGTACATCTTCTCTATAATTCACTTTGAAGGATTGCCAATTCACGATTTTTTCGTTGCTTTGCTACTTATGGATTTTGTAATCCTTGTCTTTTTTAAGTGAGAGGTTCTTAATTATTCTATTTTTGTGATTTTTTAAAAATAGCTAGTGGGTGCTGTTAGTAAATAGTAGATGTAAAATGATCCATATAATTTAGAAATGCAATTGTTTTTTTTTTGTAGACCTCTTTCAAAGTAATTTAATTTTTTTTTTAATTCTGTGTATTGTGAGGTACTAAAACGCAATAAAAAATGAAGAAAATTGCCATTATGAATACAAATATTAAGATATTTAATTTGACACCTTAGTTTTTTAACTTTGTTATGTAATTAAATCAAAAAATCTACTTTGTTGAAGCCCGGTGAATCAAAACTTTGAGCTTTGGCAGCTCGTCACGAATGGGTTAAAACAAAATCACAAAGGTTTAAAAAAGGATATAGGAAACTTTGATATTGTGATAGATTCTTGTTTACCCTGATAAAATGTTTCTCTCAGCTGACTAATTTAAAGATGCCCCCATTCCCCTTATGATTTTATCCGATGGAAACTTTTTATGTAAATAATTAAGACAAATAAAGAATCTAATAAAAATAACAATAAATTGATGGCCTTAATTCCCTTGTTACGCTATCCACGTTTTCTATATCCATGAAAACAAATGTGAATATTTAGGAGTCCTTTGCACAGCCGCTGTGGAGGCAGGACAACCAAGGCTGTTATACACCCATTACAAGACCCCCGAGGGCTGCTATGGGAACTGTCCACTACCCTCTTATTACCCTAACTACCAGGTAGGTGAAAGGCTCTAATCGTATTTATTTACGCTGGTTAAGAACCAGTTCTGAGCTGTCTGAAAATGGCTGTATTGTACCGTATCGGACTATTTTTCACGAAAAATAAAACCATTGAATTAATCTCTGTTTCATTGTCCCGAGGCTAATAAATGTTATTTTTTCTATTTTTTATCTGCGGAAAACTGCAAATAACACAGTGTTATAAATTAAACATGTATATTAATTTCTAATTTATTAACTGATTAACTTTTGAGGATTCTTGTTTTTTTTTAGTTCATACCTGTCCAGGGCAAGCATTACCTTCCTGGATACCTGCCGCAGGTGCCAGCTCTGTATCCTGGAGCCACTGTGGTTGCTCCTTTAGCTGATGTCCAAGTACCTGCTCAAACCGTATCTGCCACGGCTCAATTACCCCCCGTTGCTAATCAAGGTATAATTTAAGTTTGTTCAGCTTTAGTTAAGCTTTTCATTACTTGTAGAAAATGTCTTATTTGCTTTTAGTATACTACTTCCACTTATTAGTGTAATAGCGGTTACTTGATAGTTGTTAGAAAACTTCGAAAATGGTACAATATTATAAGCGAAGCATGCCTATGATTAAATCCTAAAATATTTTCCTATGAATATATTTCCTTTTGTTTCCTGTATTTACGCCTTTTGCAACAAATTTACGTACAATTTTGTTTAGACTTTTAAATTAATATTCTACTTATTAAGTTCTGACCAGAGACAGTTCTTACACTCTACAAGAATGTAAGTTTGTTCTAACGTTTCAGACCTTTGCTTAAATGGATGCTGTCTTCCTTTTTTTATTAAAAGGGAGGGGGCGGTAGTGACACTTATTGAAACCAAAACTTCAGGAATTCAACTTAAGTTACAGCACTGAAATTTGGGATGACAGTCTCTTTAAAGAGGTACAATTTGGAACTATGAAGAAAAGTTGGTGCTATCGCCGTTTCCCGCCAAAAACAATTCGACGATAGCGGCGGTTCCGCCGTCGTTTCTTTAGTTCCATATTGTACCTCTTTAAAGCAACTTCTAAACCAAATTTCAATGCTGTAACTTAAGTTGAATTCCTGAAGTTTTGGTTTCAAAAAGTGTCACAACTGCCCTTCCCTTTTAATAATAAAAGGACAATCTTCATTAAACACGTATGGTCCCTCAGATGTCAAAACTTTATTTTAGTGTTTGGCCAAAATGACTTAGCAATTGTATCTGTAAGTACGTCTAATAACACCCTATGCTATTTTTAAAATCCTAGAAAATTTTTTTTGCAAGAAAATTGCATAAATTTGCAACCTTTTTTAGAACCACTACATAACTCGAGTTTTAAAACTTTTTATATAAAATCCTTTTTACAAAAAATATCAATAATTACTTAAAATTAAACCTGAAAGAAAAGAAATCTCATTACACGTGTTAGTTTGCATTTTTTAGGTCTTTTTTTGAGGAAAGTATAACTTCCACATTTTTGACAATAATTATATTTTTTAACATTTCAAAGTAAAATATAATAAAACTTAAACGATTTTTCTTGAATTATCAGTTGAAAATTTCATCAAACATGCAATTTAAGTGATGAAAATTTAATAAAATCATTTTTTGAATGTTTAGAATTACCAATTTTCTACATTTAAAACAAACTGTTAACAAAATTTAAAATCATTCTAATATATAACTTTAAAAATCAATAACATTTTATAAAATGATGTTTTAAAAAATAAATCATTAAAAGGTATTAAAATGCATTTTAAGTTGCTTAAAATTATAACGAGAATATCTTTTTACACTTTATTCTTTGTAATAGAGATTAATCGTAATTTGCTGAAAATGAAACATTTAATAAACTAATTGAATCTTTTTGTGACCATATTTAAAATTTTTAATTTTTACACTAAGGTGTTTTTTAATAAAAATCTTTGTTAATTTCTGTTTTACGACAAAAAAAGAAAGGGACTTTTTTACTATTTCTAGGTTATCTTATGCAATTTAAACTATATAATATGAAATAAATTTTAATTGTCTTTCTTTTGAGCCACAAAATACTGTAAAATGTAACATATATGCAAAAATAACAATTTTTTTAATGAATATTATAATATCCTTATATGACATTGCGTCAGAGCTTATTCTTTAGATCATATGTTCATGAAAAGTAGCCATAACTTGGAGGGTTGCACTATTTGTTAGAATATTAAATAAACTTGAATGGTAAAAATATTAGCATATCCTTTGTTAATTCAAATGCTTTAGGTATATTATTCGGAAAGTTAGTTAAAAAAGAGAGCATTTGCTGTGTATACTGTTGAAAGACTTTCAAAAATGTGAATTACAAAGCAATCCTAAAAGATCGGGCCGTAGGCAAGTCTTGGTCGATTGGGGGGTACGGGGGTTTTCTGATAGCAATTTGCGTTATTGGTATACAAGGTAAAAAAACAATATTTTAAAGAAATTCTTTAAATAAAACCCAACGTGTATTGGCAGTACAAACATCTTCATGCTAGCAGACATATGTTTATCAAAATTAAAGAAAAGTATTTCCACAAGAAAAATTATTCAGGTTTCTACTTTATAATTTTAAATATTTTTTTTCTGATAAAATGTTTGACATATATCATATAATCATTTACCAAAAAAAATATTTTGATAATTTAGATTTCAGAGAATATGAAAACCCTCAAAAACTAAGACGACATTTTGCATCTTCTGCTATGACATTTAAGAAAAAAAATTTAAAAATCAAAATTTAGTATGAAAACTATTTTTATCGATTTTTCTGAAGGTATTATCGTATTCTATGGGTTTTTCATTATCATTTACTTATATCGAAAGTGCCAAACATTGTACCCTAACTTATTCATTTAATAAAAAACCAGCCGTGTAAAGCAAAGGTCTGAAACGGTAGAACAAACTTACATTCGGGTAGAGTGTCAGAACTTAATAAGTAGAATAATAATTAAAATTTTACATAAATTAGTTGAGTTCCTTTGACTTTTAGTTTTGGTTACAAAAAGTGTGACAACCGCCTCCCCCCTTTTTACCGCTTTTCTAATTTGAGTTGCAGAGATCCCATTGTTTCCTGCTGGACCTGTTGCAGCTGTTAGATTTACTGGCAATGGCGATTTTACTGCTGAAGGTAATTTTTTTCCTGTCTTCGAAACTGATTAATATCTGCAGGATAAGAACCTCTTCCAAGCCTTATTGAAAAAACATGTATAGCATCATTTCCACAGATATTAAAATATAGATGTCTATTTACCAGTCTGTTAGTCTGTACGTCTGTAATGCTAACCGTAGAGTGTTGATTTCTCAACTGCAATTTTAGAAATGCTTTTTTTGTGAAGGTGCTCTTCACCTTTCAACATTCAGTATATACCTTATTTGGTCTGTTAGTCTGTCTGTAATGCTACAATATTAATTTAACTATATGTTTTCTGATTTTCTTTTTAACACCTTCCGTAATTTTTTCCTTTCTCTCTTTTTCTTATAAATAGTGAACATATGCATTATAACTAGCTTTGTCCGTTTGTGCATCTGTGATTCAAATGTGCTTTGCTAATTATGAATATTGTAATCCTTTGTCTTTATTGTGAGATTCTCGCATACCCAGATAAAATGTTTCTCCCAGCAGGCTAATGTAACTATCCCATCCTCTCCATGACCATAGCTTAAATTATTGACCAATATCTTAGAATTATATTAGCAACCTAAATTAGCAACAAAAGTTTAAAATATCCACATTTTTTATATCTATTTTTATAAAAGTGAATAATTGTGCTGCAGGTACTGGAAGCTCATTCTTTGCTGGCGATGGAGTGGCCAACTTTAATGGACAGTTCCCAATTGGATTCTTTGCTGGACAGGGTGAGGCTCAGTTCAATGGCGCTGGACAAATCCAGGTATAGCTTCAATGTTATGATTCCAGAAACTTTAAATTTATTTTCCTATCTGCTGATTTTTAAGATCCACCAGATTATTGGAACATTGTCTTTGCCTTTCAGGGAAAGGTCCATATAGCCCTTGTCCCCTTAATTCTTTTCATTCAAGTTACTGACCATTGGCATTTAGGTTGCAACTGTTCCAGGAATGGGAGCTGTAGGAACCTTCGAAAACTTCCAGGGAGCAGGAGCTTTTGAAGGACAGGGTATGGTTGGAGCCTTTGGAACTGGACAGGTATGAATAGAAGCAATGCTTCCTATGGTCGTTGATGGGTTAGTCAATAAGGGAAAAAGCTAAGTAGCCAATTGAGAGAAACTTTTTATCATAAAACTAAAAAAGGAATTTTTATACAACTTTAATTTATGTTTAGATTTTATCACTTATAACTGTACCAAAATGCGTACACGTTCCAACCAATAATGTGTCCGTTCTTTTTTGGTTTAATTTACTGATTAAAGATCTAGATCTGTTGTATTTATTTTTTTTAGGTTGGTGCTAGTGGAACTGGAGTAGCTGAATTTATTGGCCGTGGAAATGTTGGCATCAATGGAATTGGACAAACCAACATCAATGCTCCTTTGTTATTTTAGACTCTCTGATTGATAATATTTAAACTGTTAATATTTTAGTATGTTTTATTTATGAACTAAAAATTTTTCAAAAATATAACAAATAAAGTTTTAAAGCAAGTTTACCCGCAACCTAGCTTTCCCTTTATATACTAACTTTAAAAAAAGAGTAAAATCTAAAGTAGATCGAATAATAAATGAAAATTTATAAATTTACCTCGACCCAAGTTGAAATAATATCATTTAAAAATCAATCATACCAACTCTAACCCACGACTGTAGCGTATAATGTAGAGTAGAGTAGACAGTGTCACAATCAAGAACATTCAAAAAATTCTTTTTAATGCTATGTTAGGTGCGCGAAATAAAAAGCGTAACCCAGCTTAAAAGATAACTAAATCAATTCGGGGGAAAAATCACGAAACATATCGTAAAACACGTATAACCATATTACCATGAATTTCGCAGGACAAAACTAGCTTATGGAAAATAATATCTCCAGAAAACTTCGTCGCTCGTATTTGAATGAAGTTTATTAACCCTTTACAGTCGGGCCCCTTGCCGCACCTTAATCGGTCGGGGGGAGGGGGGTACGTTCAATGCCCCCTCCTATTATTTCAGTTTCTATCAAAGCTAGAGGGCTAAATTTTTGTGGAAGTCCCCTGTTTGATAATGAATTTCCGACCTTTTATAAGTCTAAGTCAATTTTCACTTCCTTCACCCTTTTATTCAACAACCTTTGTTTTTAGGTCTTTTTTATTTAAAAATTTCAAATGGCTCTAATTCTTATTTTTGAAGCTAGAAGAACAATTTTTTTCCAGAAAATGTTTATCTTTATGTAAATTTTACATTAGATATATCAACATATAAATTTCAGCGGCCGCAGCTGTACTTGGCAGCTGCCAGCCGCGGCGGTCAGCGGGAAAACTGCGGCGGATCTTTATGAAATTTTAATACGTTATGTAGACATGTGAAAAAAGCTTAAGTTTAAAATTTGAAGTCTCAGATTCAAAAATTGTGGCAACAGGAGCCTTTTAAAGATTTCTGGAGACCTGCAGGATTATACCTGGAACCTGAAAGTGACTCAAACACCTGTATTTCATATCAGGATGTACTACTAGAGGATATTTTAGTATTCTTGTATGATAAAATGCTTAAAAAGTCACGCAGTTTGTGCTTTTTATCTTTCACACTCAAAAAATGAGATAGAAAACTGAGAGGGGGAGCACCCCCCCCCCCCCCCACCGTTAAGGGTTAATATATTTAAAACTGCTTTTTTCGTACCAAAGTATGTACAGGTTCTAACCAATGATATTTCATCAGTTCTTCAGTTCTTTTAGGTGAAATACAGAGCAAAGATCTAAATTTACTATTTTCAAATAAAATCTGTTTTGTATTTAAATTTTATTGAAACATAAAAAGTTATATAAAATAAATAAAATTAGAACATTGGCACTTTCTTAGCATAACCATAACCGCCAGTGGTGAGCCCGCTGTCAAAGCCGTACTGTCCGTAGCCGTTCAAAGAATGTCCAGGACCATAGAGACCTCCCCCATAGGGCCCATACCCACCTCCCCATCCACCTCCTAAAATATAAAGAATTATTAGGAAATTACTGAACTAATTTAATATACCATTTAATGTGGATTAATTAAAGATATAGATTTTAGGTGGGTTCTATAAACAAAACTGTTACGGTATCAACAGCTGCAAATACGGTATCAACAACAAAAATCTGACGCTGGACGTTCAGAAGTCATCTCACGGTATACGCAATCGCTGTAACATATCGCCGTTATGACGTCATCTCACATTGCTGTAGATTTCACAGATGGATCAGGGAGATGAACAGCATCTCACAGTATAAGCTATCAAAAGCTGTCAAAATTCCTACTTTTACAGACGAAAATTATGTAAACAAAACAAAAAATCATGCATTGAAAGCATGATTTATTAGGAAAAAACGGGGCATTTATAAAAGATCTTTTTGCAGGGGATAAAAAAATTAAATAAAAAAATAAATAATTTACATGTCTAATTTATTAAAACTTGATTTTTTTTTTAAATTTTGATAATTAAATATTTTTAAAAAAATTTTTTGAGATAAAATATTTCATATTGGAAAAAAAAATAATCTATAATTGAGTAAAAAAAAATTTAAGGGGAGGGGGGTGTTAGGGGGGCTTTCCTTTCCCCCTCTCCCTTTTCATTTTCTGTACTTTAAAAAATAAGCTAAAATGACCTAATATGAATACGACATTTGGTTAATATTCCATTTTTATGAGTTCTTGTTGTTGATTTTGTTGTTGTCGACAGCTGCAGTATTGCCGTTCTATCACGGTTCCAGATTACCGTATTACATCTCACAGTAATGTTTATAGAACGCACCGACACACAAAAATGGCCGCCCGAGGTACTGCAATGTGAAATACCGTGATAGAACAGCAATGTGATAGAACTGTGATCACAGTTTCGACTATAGAACCTACCTTTTGACAAGGATGACAACAGCCAAAAGTAAAAAAGAATGAAAAATCTTTGATAGACAAACAAAAAGTTAGAGAAAATGCTTAATAAAAATAGAATTAAAAATCACTAAAAAATTAGTATTTAGGTCTTTTTGCAACATGACAAACTTTTACACCAATTAAAAATGTAAACTAGATGCATATTAATAAGTAGAAAGTTAACCAATTATTTGCGAAAATTTAATTTCACCATTGTTACAGATGAATCAACATTTTGATTATAAAGGGTGTGCGTGCAAAAATGCGGACCCTTTAAAATTATAATTGCGCGGCTTGCGTTTATAGGAGAAATATGTTAAGCATTTAGTAAGAACTAGTACATACTCTAGAATGGTTACAGATATATATTACTGCAATATGAAGTTAATTAGCAATTTGTAAAAAAAAAGAAAGAGTTCCATTATGCAAATTTCAAAAACTGAATTCTAAATACAGACCTTTCTAAATTACAGAGTTACATGCAAGAATAACAAACCTAGAAAGTTTCCATTCCAGCTCCATGGGCCCCAACCATAGCCTCCATAACCACCTCCATAGCCTCCCCATCCACCTCCATAGCCTCCCCATCCACCTCCATAGCCTAAAGACAGGATAATTAGGGTGAATCCTAAAATGGTGGGTCCGGCTCTCTGGCATATCTCAATTTTGGCGAACTTAAAATTTTGCAACGCCTTAGTAGAAACAAAATTAATTTATATTTAGAATATATACATTCTGTATTAAAAAGCAATTAAAATTATCAAGAAATTTAATTTTGTATAACAAAAATATCAATTTGATTTTAAAAATTAGCGATGACATCGCAGACAACTTCGTATGAAACTAATGTAAAAATTCGAGTTACTTCTAGGATGTCATGACACTTTTTTTTAGTAGCGAAGCTACTCTATTTCCAAAATGTCCATCTATACTTAACTTTGTCATAAATGGAGTAGGGGAAAGGTGATTTTCTCAGCTACTATTCAAGATAGACACCTGAAACTTCTTGACACCATTCATATAATCATTTTTGAAAACAATGGCAGTTGTAGGTAGCTTTACCCCTTCCGTTTTTGAGTCGGGAGGAGGGGGACGGGCATTGAACGCTTCCTTTAACCTTTTATATCATCCTCTATTACAGCAAGAAGGTTGTGTGCATATTCCCTGGTTGTTAAAAAATTTCCGACCGTAAGTCGTTACCTTGATAAAACAAACAAATAAACTATTAGGAAACCATTGTTCTAGAGTTCCTCAGATGTTTTCTATCTAATTTTATGTGTGAGAGTCCACATCTCCATCCTTGGGGGTACAGGATGCGAACAAACAAGGCAGGATCATGCAGGTGAAGAACAAAAATATTTTTTTTTACTTAAACAAAGCTTTTTACATTACCAATATATTAAAAGATCCTATAGTAATCCATATCAATTTAAAATATAGGGTTTAAAGTAATTTTCAGGTTTTGGGTATGACCTGCATAAAACTTTAAATGGCTCCTATGAAAGCACTTTTAGACTAAGATAATTTTATTTTTAAACTCCAAGCTTAAACTAATATGTTAACATGACATATTAAAATGTCATAAAAATCTGCCGCTATTTTCCCACCAACCGCTAACTGCAGTGGCAGACAGCTTCCAAGTACACCACTGAAGTTTATATTTTGAGAATTCTAATACAAAATAAACTTTTTTTTTGGAAAAATTGCTCTTCTACCCTCAAAAATAAAGAAAACTACAGCAGCTTAAAATCTTTAAAAAGGGCCTAACAAGGATGACAACATCCATAAGTAGCGTGGCACAAAAATCGTGGATGAGAATACATACAAATAGAATGAAAGAGTAATCTTTAAAATCAAGAAAAGATTCACTGGAAAAAATAAACACAAAACCTTATTTTATTTTCTATAATGATTGACATACCAACGGCCAAAGTAAATTATATGCTGGATTTAATTTAGATATCAATAACTAAAAAAGATTTGAAAATCGGACCATAAACACCAAAGTTATGGTGAAAAATTTGAAAAATACAAATATAGCCTAAAACCTGCTAAAAAGCAGTCCGACCGCTATGAATGTGTTAAAGTTAATTATGCTCGTTAGTGTTGGGAATGTTGACAAAAAGTTTCAGCCTTCTATCTGTCATAGGAGCCGAGAAAATCACGTTCCCCCCACTTTGTCTCCAACCGAAATACGGACATTTTGAATTATAGAGTAGCTTCGATACTAAAGTAAAAGGGTAGGAAATACAGAAATTCTTTATAAAACAAACACTCTTTTAGACGGACTAAAAGACATTTTAAATTATAGAGTAAATTGCAAACAAATAAAAGATTCATTTTTCAGCTCAATTTGTTCCTGCAAACATTTTAAAAAAAGCCTTTCTATAATTTTGATCGGTCCCCCCGCCCGTACGTCCGTCCATACGAATTAGAAAGTGTAGCAACTCTACCAAGAAAGTCTGTACGTTCATTTAACCCTTAACGGTCGGAGAGGGGGGGGGGCGTTGAACGCCCCCCCATCCGGTTTTTTCTATCTCATTTTCTGTGTGTGAAAGATAAAGAGCCCATACTGCTTGACTTTTTAAGTGTGGGTATGACACATAACTGAGAGTTGGAATTTTTTGAATATCTCCATCCTGGCGGGCACAGGATGCCAGCAAACCTGGCAGAGTCATCCAGGTAAAGAACAAAAATATTTTTTTAATTAAACAAAGCATTTTATCTTACCAAAATACTAAAATATCCTTTAGTAGTACATCCTCATATTAAATACAGGTGTTCAAGTCAATTTCAGGTTCCAGGTATGATCCTGCAGGTCCTGATCCTCCAGGTCTCCAGAAATCTATAAAAGGCTCCTGTGACCGCAATTTTTGACTTAGAGACTTCAAACTTTAAACTTAAGCTTTTCTTACATGTCTACATAATGTATTAAAATTTCATAAAGATCCGCCGCCGTTTTCCCGCCGACCGCCGACTGCGGCAGCTGGCAGCTGCCAAATATAGCTGCTGTCGCTGAAATTTATATTTTGATATTTCAAATATAAAATTTACATAAAAATAAACATTTTCTGCAAAAAAATTTTCTTCTAGCTTCAAAAATAAAAAAATTACAGCCGTTTAAAATTTTTAAGTAAAAAAGGACCTAAAAACAAAGGTTGTTAAATAAAAGGGTGAAGGAAGCAAAAATTGACTTTGACTTTCTTAAGGTCGGAAATTCATCATAACGCTGGGGACTTGCACAAAAAAATTTAGCCCTCTAGCTCTAATAGGAACTGAGATAATAAGGGGGGGGCGTTGAACGCCCCCCCCCCCCCCCGACTGATTAAGGTGCCGCAAGGGGCCCGACTGTTAAGGGTTAAAACATGCTGATTTGTAACTTTTTTGACAACATTTTTTGTATGAAATAATAATTAAAATAGACATTTTAGAATTGTCATATCAATTTCGAATTTTTCATAATGATTCCTATGACAGTTAGGCACAATTTAGAACAGTTTTGTACGAATAAGAAAGCTTAGCAACTCTATATTATCTATCAGAAAGTCAGTAACTCCATTAAAAGATGCTGTTTATCCTTTTTATCTGGTTTTTGGAATAATGATTCCTAGGAAAATAAGTTAAAGTATTATAAGCAAGGCATCTCTATAATCAAATCCTAAATATGAAAGTATGTCCTTTTACTGATTCCTATATTTATGCAATTTTACAAAAAATGTATGTACAATTTTGTTTAGACTTGGAAATTAATGTTCGTAATTTATTGTTTGACTGTTCTTCCTTCTGATTTTAGAGCTTTGATTTTATGGATGTTGTCATCCTCGTTTTACTTTAAAGTGAACACATTTTATATTCTGCGAATAAATTGACGCCTAAGCTAAAGTCACCCGTTACTGTTGAAATGAAAGATAATCAGAAATAAACAGTGGCGTGCGAACCGAAGGGGGCGTTTGGGGCAATCGCCCCCCCCTAGCGACCAAAACGCCCCCCCCTGCCCCCCCTAGCCATCGCCCCCCCTGCCCCCCCCTAAATGTTGAAAAATGCCCCATTTTGCCCCCCCCCTGGTCAACAAAAATGCCCCTTTTTGCCCCCTACCCTACAAAAAGCAAAACTATCCCAGTTTCCAAAAAAAAAGATCAAGAAATACCAAAAAAAAAAATTTTTGGCGCTTCGCGCCAATCAGACAGTTACTATTCATTTAACCTTACCAAATTTTCTAATTAGTGTAGAAATTAGGTTATAACTTTTTTCACTGAACATAACAAACCAGGTAATAGGAAGTATTTTATTTTGTATAATATAAACTTTTTACCAAAGAAATTTTGTACATCCCCAATGATGATACACAAAATTACCCCTTATATAGATTACAATTAGTGGATGAAATGTATGGAAACTCGACTTAATTAACCAACCAATCAAAATTCCATAAAAAAACATGTTTTTTTGTAGGTATGTACACAAGTCCCCAAAGTTGTTGAGCCAACGAATAAGAAAATTTTATATGAAATATTGGGGACTAGTGTAATAAATAGCCCAAAAACCCCTCCCTCCCTGCTTATTTGAAGAAAAAAATTTGCGTTTCACGCCCTTCCAAATGGTTTCTGCTTTTTATCATATTGTATATTTTGTTTTTATTTCTATAAACAAATATTTAATCAAAAAGTTATTTTATATAAAAATGAAATAGCATTGATATTTATCTAAGCCTTTTTCTCAACACTGTATGTCTGTCTGTATAACTATATATATGATGTCATATTATTTTCAGGTTAAGTTTATCTTTTTTTGTGTACATACCCTTACAAAAAACATGTTTTTTTTATGTAAATTTTGAATTTTCATTAAAAACCCTTAAAACTAACTACACTCTATATTCCTAACTTGATAAAATACGCCACTCTTGTTGTCTTTAATTGATTTTAGTTCAAAGGGGGAGTAAATATTTTTAGGTGCGCTTCACACACCGCCCTTATAAATCCTTGGAAACACCACTTAATCAAAAATTAACAGAGTTTTAAAGTGCCATTTAAAGAGGGTAGGATATGTTGATATAACTTTTTAGCTTCTCTATAATCCACTATGCTGTCAGTACGTAATGCTAAAGGGGAAATGTGATTTTTTTAACTGCAATTAAAGATAGAAGGCTAAAACTTAATGTTAACATTCTCATCATTATGGAGCATAATTAACTATTAAAAATTCATGGAGGTCGGATGTTTTTTTGTGCTTTGCTACTTAAAGATGTTGTCATCCTTGTTGTCATACAATAAAGAAATATTTAAAATCAGTTTTACATATTAGGTTAATTTTTGGTAAATTATTTCCAAAATGAGTGTTTTTATCTCCACCCCCCTAAAATTTTTTTTAATGGGGTTTTTCATTCTTCCTGCTGAGATTTTATAACATCGCCTTCCACCCATAAAAAATGTATTGTGGTGGGGGGGGGGGGGGGAAGGTTAAATTATCTTCTGTATTTTTTTTACGAAGATGCTTTCTAGCTCCCTTCCCTTCGGTCATTGCAGGGTGGGGAGAAGGGATAGGGGAGAAGAGATGGTGGGGGGAAGAGATGGGGGATATAAATGTGAAATAGGGATGGGGGAAGGGATGGGGAAGAAGGGATAAGGACTAGAAGGCCCATAACCAAATAATCCCACCCCTTAAAACGCCCTTATTTAAAATTAGTATATATAATCAAAATGCCCCCCCCTAAAGCAAAGTGCCCCCCCGGGGCACTTTGATTTAGGGGGGGGCAAAATTTTACAAAATCTTCAAAATGCCCCCCCCCTAGACAAAGTGCTTCGCACGCCACTGGAAATAAAATATGATACATGTATAAAAAATCAATATTTTTTATATTTTTATTCTCAAAACTGTTTAATTAATGGTGGTGAATTAACCACTTTTTGGTACGCCCCCCTTGAAACGCCTCTATTATTCTACATTCAAATTGATAATAGTACACAATGTTATTAGGTACATTGTTGTATGGATTTTTTAAAAGAAAAAAGAAATTTAATTTTAAAAGATAATTTAATAACAACCGTTCGAGATTATATTAATCAATAATAATTTTTAGATTTTTTCGTTTAATTAAATTCTTTGAAATTTTGGCGATAGTTCTCAGTGAGTAAAAATACAAAATGAATGTTATATATTTTTGACTTTAAACAAATGCTCTAGTTAAGACAAATTAGTTGTACCAAATGATTTTTTTAGTAGAAGAACTACTCTATAACTCAAAATTTTAATGTGTTCGTCTGTAAGAATTGGTATTTGAAAAAGCTAAAGATTTTAACTGCTATATGATAAAGATGGCTAAATTTTTATGGAAAAATTATGGTTTCCTCAAAGGGACTAGTTGAGCAAAGAACACCGCAAACACTCTAAATTACAAATAAATTGAAAATAATGAATTCGGAAATTTTTAAAGTGAAGCTTCTCTATAATTATGGTCGATCGGTCAGTCTGTCTGTCCGGCCGTGACGGTTAGCTCTTTTTGTTAATTTAGACATTTTTTCTTATCAATTAAATAATTTTGTATGTTGATTCCTATATAAGTCAAATACGATTTAGGAAGCATAGCATCTGTTAAGTAAATGTTACTAGAATTTCTGTATGTCCATTTCAAACATGTTGATTTTAAATTTTTTTTTGCGATAGTTGGCGATAATTGAAATAATGATTCCTAAGACAACATTGTACAGTGTTTTAGCCGAAGCTTCTCTATAATTAAGTCCTAAAAATGTAAGTATGTCCTTAAACAGTATCCTATATTTAAGCAGTTTTACACTCTACAAATGTTGATGTGCGTTTGACCTACCACTTCAGATCTTTGCATTTATAGATGTTGTTTATGAATGTTTTCCTAAAATCATGATGTTATTATAATTTACTGTATATGCACAAATTTATATCCAATAATATTAACCGTTCCTAACCTCTCTGGAGGGCCTTAACCCTGTCAGGATTATTTAATATTTCCTAAACTAATCTAACTCAACCTAACCTAACCTAACCCCTGGGAAGGGGGGTAAATCCTGGAGGGTTTCTGTTATAACTAACATAACTAAACCTAACCTAACCTAATTTTACTGAGCCAAAGTGAATCTAACCCCTGCGGAGGTTTCAAACCCATTAGGCTACTCAATATTATCTGACCTTACCTAACCTTACCTAAACCCTGCAGGGAGCCCTAATCCTGCGAAGCTACTCTATATTATCTATTCCTATCTAAATAAACCTAACTTAACCTAAACTAACCAATGCAGGGGACCCTAACCCTTTTGGGATACTCAATATTAATTAAACTAGCCTAACCTTACCTAATTGAATCTAAAATAGCCTGACTCCTGGAGGCAGCTCTAACCCTGCAGGGTTACCCAAGATTATCTTACTAAACCTACCCTACCTAACTCTATCCTAACCCCTAACATAACGGGTCTACTCAATATTACCTAACATAACCTAGCCTAGCTTAGCCTAACCTAATCTGACTTAATCTATCATAACCTAACCCCTATGGATGTGCTAACCCTTCAAGGGTACTTAACATTACCTAAACTAACTTAACATAGCCTAACCTAACCTTACCCAACCCATGTGGAGGGCCCTATTTCAGCGGGACAACTCAATATAACCTAACCTAATTTAATTTAACCTTGTTTAACCTAATCTAAACCCTGTGGGAGGCCCTGACCCTATGGGGCTACTCAATTTCATCTAAACTAACCTAACTAAACGTAACTCAATCTCTGAAGGAGGCCCTAACCCTGTGGAGCTACTTAATTTTACCTAAACTAATCCCTGTGGAGGAGAGCCCTTACCTTGTTTAACCTAACTTTACCCGTGCAGGGGGCCCTAACTCAGCGGGGCTACTAAACTTTACCTCACCACTGCACTGTGGAGGGCCTCCAGGGCTTTAATCTGATAATTTTTCATTTTTAATATCCGAGGAAAGCTGTCTATAATACGATGCGTTAAATAATTATTACTCAGCTTTAAAAGAAATCAGATTTCAAGTCTTTAACTTCCCTCATGTCCAATTGTTGAAATTTTGAAAGTTTATTAAATCTGCCGTTTGAATCATATTGTTTGTTACATCTATATTTAAACCTTTAAAGATTTTACTTTTCTATAAACCATTTCAAAATTAATTTATGATATACATTATTTAATATACAACATTCAAATATAATTTTTTATTTCATAAATAACATTTTCTACTTTTCATCCCTATTGTCCTTAAAGTGTTAACTCAGTATAAACTTTGTACTTTCCCCCCAACTAATTTGTCTAACTACGCCTCCCACAATACAAAACTGTATAAAAGTCGTAAGAAATTAAGACGGAAAAAACTCGAGATATTTGTCATGCACGTAATACGTGGACCCACCATTTTAGGGGTCACCATAATTAGCTTAGAGACGCTAAAAAATAAGCGTAAAAGTCTAAATAAATCCTATAACCTATTTCTAAAAATTTTATCTATAGAAGATATGAAACATAAAAGACATGGGATAATAAATATTGTTACTGAAGATACAGTTATAAAAAATATTTTTAAAAATTTCCGCAGATTTAAAATAAAAATGTAAGATATTAACCAGTTTTGGTGGCCCCGAGAGGCATAAGATAAGGCTAGCAATAATTGTTAAATTTTTTTAAAAAATATTCGTGAACAATTTTAGAAACACGATGCAAAATATTTTTCTTATATAAAATCTAAAATACCCAAAATATTACCTCCATAGCCCCAGCCGACAGGAGCGTTAGTGCCACCCATACCTAGGCCACTATAGCCACCAAGACTTCCGTAGCCACCATAGTTACAGGAAGCCTGAATATTATTGAAAATAAAGGAAGAATGCATCAATAAAAGAGAAGCTAAACTAATGAAAAAGGAGTACAAATTAATATTAATTTAATTAAAACCGAGCATGATTTAAAGACTAACAAAAAAACAATAGAGAATTTGAAGCAAAAGAGAAGCTGCGAGCTTTAGCATTGGACTTTAGGTCTTTAAAATATACTAATGAATGTATAAATTAATAAGAAAGTTAAATATGCCACATAAATAAAGTCAGACAACCATTAAAATAAAAGAAAAATAGGTAAAATATAATTAAATGAAAGTTAAACCATATATATTAAATCACCTGATGAATGATACAGACAAAAGCTAAGATAAATGCAGCTTTCATGGTTATCAGAGTAAAACTATCTTAGTTATTAAGAAAGACGAAATTGTTTTTATATGATTGGCAGGTTACATGAAACTTCATTTTAACAGTTTATTAACAAATCTTCATTAATTGAAAATGTATTGTTATTTTGTATTAATAAAGTTTTATAAACCAATCATAATTTAAAGATGTTTTAACAATGTATCTTATAGTTTTTTTTTATACAATACATGTGTAAGATTAATATGAATATTAAAATGAACTTTCAAATAATATTTTTTTACAACGAATTGATGAAAAATTATGAAGTATTATTTTATATTGTTGCTATTAATTGTATGTTTGTTACATTGTTTGAATACTTTATATTGTACAATATGTATTCTTAATTTATAAAGATTTAATAATTTATTGGTATATTAAAACGAGTCATTTTTAATTATAAGAATATTTTTATATAAATTAAAACTAATAATAATTATTGACAAAAATGACAAACTATAAATGACGTCAACTCCTAGTGATATTTTAAAATACGTAAAAAAAAGGAATAACAACATTCATAATAGTGATCGGACCTACTTTAAATTTAAAAAAGCTTCGCTTTAGAGAATATTTTATTGTTTATTTCAAGGTTATTTTGTGACAGAAAAAGGTTCATAAAAAAATCTTAAATCTGAAAGTATCCTAAATTCTACATACTACAACATATATCAATAACTGTTTGTTAGTCTTAACCGAAGGATCTCGCTAACCGCTCAACCGACCGAGTTCTCCTTAGCTTCTAATAGGTCCTGGAAAGATTTAAAACTATTTTGGGGGAAAGTATCACCACCCTCCCATTGGAAATCGCCTCTAGAAAAAAAATCCTCCCCCCCCCCCAAAAAAAAATAACTGAAATAAAAAATAGGGTTGGGGATTCAACTCCCCACTCCTCAAGTGCCCCTAGAGGCCTCTAGGGGGCGTAGCCGCTAGTATATTCAAATATCGCAGCTTGCATGAAAAAGTGAAAATTAGAGTGCATCTAAATTATGATAATCTATATTAATTAATCTACAACAAAAAAAAGCTACTCTTTGAGTTATAAAAACCTCCTTCTGTTAAGAGGAGTCGACCACCCCTTCCTATTTTGATTTAAGTTTAAAGAAAAATGAAAAAAATTAAGGGGAATTTTTGCTAGAGGCGATCTCTCTTTGGAGGGTGGCGATATCCTCCCGCTCCCCTAATATAATTAAATCTTTACCGAGTTCTATCAGAAGCTATATTGTAAAGGGGAACCATATCGGTTCAGCGTTTAGCAAGATTCTTCATTACAGACAGACACACACACACAGGCACAGAGATCCTGTTACTTTTATTGGACAGGTGGACAGATAATAATAAACAATAAATTTAGAAATCATCTCAACTAGGTTTATTTAAAATAAGTCTATGAATATTTGTTTCCTTGTTAGAAGTTGTTAACTCGATGCATATTCTAATGAATAATACCACAATAAAATACAAAACAGCAAATTACTATAGGGTTTGACAGAAATCAGACAAGCACATCACTGATTTAATCAGTCGAAGTAGGAATAGGATTTATTTCTAATAGAAGTATTTTTTGTCTGGCTCTAATCAAAACTTAATAGTAACATGATCTGTGTATATCTGTCTGTTTGTACCAAAGGATCTCTCTAACCGCTGAATCTATATGATTCCCTTTACTACAATGTTGCTTATCAAAGGTCCTGTTGGAATATTCACATATCTTATTTTGGAAATCGATTTATGTGGAATGTGGATTTATGGTAGTGTTAGGTGATTTTCTTGGCTGCTATTTCTTGTAATGGCTTTCGAGTACTTATTGTTCAAAGTACATTGTTTTTTAAACCTTGCTGTATTGAAAAAACAACTATTTAGTGACCTTACTTAGTCAAAAGTGTTAGAAGGTTTTAACTTGTCTTCTAACTTTGGATCTATGCAACTACAGGATTTATTAGTTGGGACATTTTTCAAGGGTACACAATGTAGAGGAAAAATAAGGACAGCTACATCTCATAGGTACTAAGGTACCAATGGATGTAGAATATTCATGGGATATTATGACAGGGTAAAAATTATTGTCAATTTAGCTTGCTAAGATGTAACTCATTTTTTTGGTCATTTCGTTCATCCCATTGTAGTGGAGGGGATAGGGTAAAGAGGGTGGAAAGTTGCCATTTAAGCCCGCTGCGTGTTTCACTTTATTAGAGAACATAAAAATCTGGTGTAAGATCCAGGTAATAGAATATTTATTACAGGTAGCGCATAATAATAAACTTTTAAATAAACTGTTTTGAAATGTATGCCATTTGAAAATACCATATGCAGAATATCTATGTTAGGCAACCATAGACGTCCAAGGGTGGTGTTTCACCCCCTCAAAATAATGAAAATACCTCTGAACCTTTTAAACCAATCCTTTTACCCCCTGAAAATACAAAAGCTTGGACGTCCCTGTAGGTAAATCAATTGAAAATACTTTTCGCTCGAGTTGGTGATCAAGAAAAAGCCTAGAACCTCTTATTATCTTTGAATTGTAAACCTTTCGCAAATCGTCCAACCCAATCGGAACCAGTCATAACCAATATTTTAGATTTAATATTTACTATAGGATAAAGTTCCATTATTTTAGTTAATATATCTTTCTATTTATCAATCTTACCCTCATATCTATCATTCGAGGTTAGGCTACTTTTATTTGTTCTTTCTTAATTTGTCTGTCCATTTATTTTGTATAAAATCTATCTAATACAATTAAAATAAAGAAGAGTTTAAAATTAGATTGATGAATAAATAAGTATAGACGAATAAGCCATACAACTACCTGGCCCAATTGGCGGAAACCCTTTTCGTCTGCTAACAAATTGCTTTCTGTTCTTATGTAGGGACTCGACTGTGTTTATATTTCTGACGCTATTGGCTGATTTCAAAGACCCAATACGAAATCTGGACATTGTGGGCAGAGTTACATATAGCCCATGCCACCTCTATTGATTTACTTTAATTCATATATCTATAATCAATCCAAACAAAACGGAATTAAGAATTAGTCGTTTTAGTCAATCCAATCGGTACATTCATATATTAATACATCTGTTTAAAATCAATTCATCGGTCCGTCAATTCAAGAATCTATTGAATCTATCTAAAATAGGATGGTTGAAGGGTAAGTGAGCTATTTTGCAATGAGTCAAACGGTTGTATCGACTTTTGCCGAGTGAAAATAAGATGAACTAGGGTTGCGATGGTGAATACCTAAGCAGAAAGGGGGGGGGGGTAAATTGGTGTTTAGAAGCCTCAAACTTTGGGTATTCTCATTTTACCCTGTTAAATACATTTGATTACCACCCTGAAACCTTTTAAATAAAACTACTTATAAACTCCCCTCAGAAAAGCTTGGAAGATACTTTTTTTCCCATAAATATTTTTTTACAAAACTAAAATTTAAGGTCATAGGGATACTCTACCCCTTGTTTAAAGTTCACTTAATGGGCTCTTAGAATATAGCCTAGCTGCTAGTATACAAAAGTACAAAAGTGAATGGAGTGAATGCAAATTTAAGTGAGGTAAATTGCTGCTTCTGAAAATCCCAACAAGCCCAATCAATATTTATATCTTTTACTTACATATAAAATATAATCAGGGCTCGGCAGCCGTGCGTCAACCACGACTAAGCCTCTTTACCCATTTGGGTGCTTTGAAAAAGTTCTTGAAATATATCTAGAATATCATATTTGGGTCAGTTTTAGACTTCCAACTTATTTTTAAATTATAAAAGGTAGATATCTCTGTCGCGCGGCTTACGATCCCAGAATATAATTGTCTAATTAGAAAATAGTCTGCTAGCTTTAGTAAGTCAGTCAATATATGAGGTAAAAGGTTGCTTCTAAAAATCGGTACAACCCTAATCAATAGGTGGGCGTTATATTTCTATCTTTGGCTTATTTGATAGATTTTCAATAAACCTATAACACGTTCTTAATTGATAGGCCATTGGTATTAGAGTTCATTTAGATTATATTCATCAGTTTTCCTATACGCAGGACTACGAAATTAAGAACAAATCTTCATATGAAAGTAACAGGATGTGTGTTTATACCGATATGGCCCTCCTTTTCAGTACAATAAAGCTTTTTATAGGTCAGTCATCGTAATTTCGGGAAGGGTACCTCCACTTTCAATTGAAATAGCTTTTAAAAAGTGACACGTCCAACCCCCTCAAAATACAATGATATTCAGATTTAGTACATCCAAACAAAGTTCATATTATTAAAGGGTTATTTTCTTGCAATTCTTATTATATAGGAATAAGGTATAGCCAACATGTGAAGTAAATCTAAATCATAATTTTGGGGGCAGATAAAAGGGTCGTCAATTTTACTACGTCTTGCCTCCCAACAACAACTGAAAATCACTTACAGGTTTCGTGATTTTTATTCGAATTAATTTCTTTATTAGTATAAGCTGTGAAAAAAATATGTTAATGGATTAATCTATCTATCTAAGGATTTATCTATCTATAATCTACTAATCTATCAATCCATCTTTATATATATATCATCTTATAAGATTATCATTTTATAAATCTATCTTTTTATTTTTCTTTATCTAGCTTTGTTAATATCCATCCTTAAAATAATTTATTTATATAACATTCTATCAAACCATACATCTAAACTATTTATCTATATCTTCCACCCTAAGTTATAAATGTTATAAATAGAGACTTGTGCCATATTGCCATAGCAAGTTTATGAAGGGCACACACTTTCTAAATATCCAACATATCAGAGAAATATATTCGGAAAATAAAAACTAAAATGATTTGTTCTGCTAAATCTTTCCAAGGAGGTATCCTAATAATAAAGTAACAAAATGTCTATCTGTATGTCTGTGTGTAAGGGTGGCTTCTCATAGATCCAAGGAAGGATTATAACTATTTTGGGAGAGGGTACCACCAACCTTCCAAGAGAAATCGCCCCAAGAAAAAAATCAACCCACCTTCCAAAATTTTTGTTTTTGTTTTTCTTTTTAAATCTAAAATAAAAAAATGGGTAATCGAAATAAACCCCATCCTGCCCCTCATGTGCCCCTAGAGGCTTCTAGGGGGGGGGGGCATAGCAAAACAAAGGGATAGAGAAAGTTGAGCCTCTACTTTTATTAGTAGTGAAGCTACTCTATAATTTGAAATGTCCGCCTGTCCTTATGTCCGTCTGAAACGTTTTGGGGGAAACGTGATTTTGTCGGCTCCTTTTCAAGATGGACGCCTGAAATGTTCAGGGATTAAATTAGTTCCCATTCTTCATATTTTCACTACGTTTCATCAAGATATGTCAATTAACTGGGGTGCTAGATCGATTCCTATACTTTTAAGTTTTCATGATTTTCTCGAGTCATATTCAAGATAGAAGTCTAAAATTTTCAGGGATTAAATAAGTGTGAATTCAGCCTACTTCTATTGAGTTTCATTGAGATTTACTGATTGGTTGGAGTGCTAGTTTTTTTAAGTGTTCAAGGTCTTTTTCAGTTCTTAGTCCTGATAGACGGCTGAAATTTGAAATTGAATAAGTTTACATTTTACAGTCACATATTTCCAATTAACCCTTACAGATTGGGGGGGGGGGGGTCATATTGACCCCCCCCCCTCTATTTTTTCAATGTCATTTTTTTTGTAGGTAAGATAGAGAGTTACTTTTTAAGTTTAGTAATTATACGTCGGCAAGAGTTGATTTTATTAGGATATCTGGTCTGTGTCGGTCGTGGTGTCCGGTCAAAGTCGGTTGGGTAGCACCAAAATTAAAAATAAATTCTAAATAATTCTTAATTTCTACATTATGACTTTGTATATAAGATAGAAACCTAAATTTTTTTTGTTGAATACTGAGATATCAATGACCTTATGAGAAAAGTGGTGTTATGACCGTTTGACCGTACCCTGACCGACTTTATGACCGATTTTTGTCCGGCTTTTACTACAGACATATATCATGAATATCGTGGCTTCTATTACAGCTAGAGACCTATAAATTTTTTTGGTAAATCCTTAAGCAATAATAAACAGATAAAAATATTAATTGGCGCCGCCAACCGCCGTTTTACCGCCGTAACCGCCGTAACTGGCGGTTTCCGTTAATTGCCGTTTTTTGGCGATGATCAGAAAAAGTAATTTTTTGTTATGAAAAATAAAAGTTCGTCCTAAAATTTGGTCATCCTATCTGCAAAATTGGCCGCTCTACAGCTGTTTTAAAATTTTGCGGCTGGCCGCTAAAAAGCGGCTAAGGAGCGGCCTGACTGCTATGACTAGAAAAAAAATTTTCTCTAAAAATACACATGAACCACCAGAAAATTTAGTAACTTTTGAAAGTGTCGCAAAAATAAGCTTTATGACGTCATAAAAATGACTACTCATCTCTTTTTACGAGGTTTCTTTCATACTTCTCCTCTCATCTCCCTAATTTTTATGACGTCACATGGTTGATTTTTGAGACACTATGTAAAGTTACTTTATTTACCTAAACTTGCCGAAATATCTTGATTATATTGAACATAATTGTCAGCATTTTCTGAAATATTTGTCCTAAAATCAAACCCTTTATACTAACTAATAAACTAATACTAAACAAGGAGGAAAACATCCCATAAGCCAAGTTATATAGAAAAAAATATACAGGAAAATAGTTCCTTTAAATAAATATCGCAAGACTAAAAATTTAAAGATGTTTGAGCCATTCAGGGATAAGGGATGGGAAACATAGGAAAATATTATTTTAGGCCTATTTCAAGCCTAGGCCTAAAAAACCAGTTATGTGATGGCGCATTAGTTCGTTATCAACGCTAATGAAATAGCTGTGTGTGTGTGTGTAGATAAAGTATAGAATAAAATCCAGGTAGCTAGTCTAAAGTGAAAATTGAACTTTTTATAAACCAATATATTAATGGCTTTTGTTAAAATCACGTTATGATGTTTTTTTTCATCTAAATTTTTTACTTAGGAAATGATAAAAGTTGCAATATTCAAAACTAGGCCGGGACCTAATTTATGGCCAGGTTTCCTATCCCTTATCTCTGGAGCCATTGTGTTTTAGAATTTCTTTCCTTTTATTTATGCTCACTAGACAAAAAGAGAGAAAGCAGCAAAATTTTGCTCTTCCAATTTGTAATAATATGAGTAAACTATTGGTTGCGCCTCCAGCCTTTAGATTTGCTTTAAACTATCCAAAGATTCAAATTTACTTATGAAATATCCTAAAACCATCCCGGGATGACTCAATGATTAAGTAATGAGAACTCATTTGATTCAGTGGTTAACGAAATCTTAACGGGCATTAACTAAAACTTTTTAAAAAGTATTGTTGTATCTTTCAGAGCTTTGCTTCATATGTATGTCTATACAAAAGTCTGACTATGAATTGAAAGCAAAATAGAAATAAAATGCAATAATATTCAGAACTTATTTTTCGTAAAATTTCACAATATACCCTTTCATTATTATTCATACATTTGAAAGCAAACCTTTAATAAATTTCTGTGTGTTAAACAACGTTTAGAATTTTATAAAAAGTCTCTTAAAAATAATTTCTTTAATACTCTAGATTTTTGAGGGAGGGAGGGAACATAGACATTAAATTACCTATCCTGGTACCCGAAGTTTTACAATCATGAACTCTCATTCAATGACTGAATGACCTTGGATGCCTTTGTTAAATTGGTTTGTTTATACTAGCAGTGTTCAAACTTTTCAACCAATATTTTCAATCACTAATCACTTGTAGAGTACATGAAAATCTAGTGCAACATCTAAGTAATAATACATCGATTATTTAGATTTACGGACATAATAGATAAAAGCAGCTACGCTTCTATAGAAAAAGAAGTTAACTTTGTGAAAATTTTAACAATAAAACTAAGACTTTGTCTCAGATATACCTAGAATTTAGGGATAGGTCAATTCTGACTAAATTACTTCTATCATTAAAGTTAAAGAATAGAGAGGAAACGAGCTATATGTAAATATGTAAATCTACCCACTAGATGGGGGGGGGGGACCCTGTGCCGGCTTTCTATTGGGTCTTTGAATATCAGCCAAAACCGTCGGAAATACAGCAGTCGTTACAAAAGAAGCAGAAAGCAATTTGCTATCACAAGAAAAAGGTCCTCAACACTTGGGCCAGGTAATTTTCTGGGTTAAACATCTATACTTATGCATTTTACTTCCACGGAATAACTTGTTGATCAGCTAGTTCTTTACAAAATCAGCCATATGTCTGTGTACATTTACCCTATTTAATTTAATTGTTCTTTAAAGCCTAACAGACAGACAGACATACAAATATATTGTGATCCGCATGGGCAATGAAAGTCTTCACACAAAGATTCTGTCGTCTATCTCAAATAACACCCAGGTAAATCATATTTCCCCTTAAACGCAACGGTCTTACAGACGAACTTGCAGATGGAAGGACATACAAAGTAGCAAATAGAGTAGCTTCGCTGCCAAGAAAAGAGAGATTTGTTTGTTTCAATTATTCAATAGATTAAAATGTGAACATTTAAAGAGTCAAATTATTGGGGAAATTAGAAGGAGAGAACACTTTTATTTTTCATTTTCTATCCCTTCTCCCCTATGACTATAATCCTTAAATATGTGGGGAAATAAAATCTTTTCTAGTGGATTTACACTTTTATTCTTTTTTTCTGTATTCATTATTTTTATATTTCATATTAAGTTTTTTTGTAAGTTAAATATTTAAATAAGAATCATAGAAGAAAACTTGTTTTTTTAGCCAGGATCTTCATTTTTCAGTTTGATATTAGCGAAAAGCTGTCAATAATACGATGAAAATAACTATTCCAGTCTCTGCGGATGACTTTAGACCAACGGGGCCTTTTCCCCAGCTATTACTAACTATAACCTAATCTAACTTAAAGTAAAATTAAACATAAGTTATTTTAAAGTTTGTTTCTGGTCCATATGCATTACGAGGTAAATGATCGGATCTCTTCTACTTATTTTGTCTGTCTGTGTGTCCATTACATAATCTAAATTATTATGGGACAATTAAATGAAACATAATATAGTAGCAAACAAGTGATTTTTTTTAGAAGCGAAGCTACTCACTTTTTCTGTCCGTCCGTCAGTCAGTTCGCAACGCTAAAATAGAAGAAATGTGATTTTATCGGTCGCTAGTAAAGATTGCTGATTTTTTTAGTGAAGATTCCTATGCGAATCTAATATAAACATGTATTTGTCCGTATGTCTGTTGTTTAATATGCTCTATAATATGTAAACGTTATTCTTTAAAGGTTTCGTGATTTTCTTAGAGTTTTTGCATGTTCTCATACCTTTTTTTTATGGATGTTGTCATCCTTGTTTTCAATTTCTTATTTGTGGAATAACAATTTCCCAAACATAAATTTTCCATATAAAGTTTGGTAAGAGATAATTGATTCTCTTTGTTTCAGGATAGAGAAAATATAATTATTAGAATTAATATTAGATAAATACATTTTTTAGGATTTTCGTAGTTTTTAAAAGTAAGTTCTAAATTCCCTTGCGGAGTAGCGGAGACACTCTATATTTTTTTTCGTTTCGTCAGTCCTTCCGTCCGTTACTCTATGGGGGAAATGAAATTTACAAAGCTGATTTTAAAATAGGTAATAGTATCAAAATTAGCTATCCCATTGTTCTAATGGATTTTTCTGTTCATATTAAGGACAAATAACTTATTTTTTTGAAATTTTTGTATTTTCTCTGTCACTATCGAAACATCTCTCTCCTTCAGAAGAGTCATCTAGGGGCAATTTCAGAGAGGGGGTTTAATAGACCTAATACCTTTAACTTTGTGAGTAAAAATAGAAAGAATTTGAGTGGTAAGTTTTTTTTACTTCCTTAAGAATAAAAAAAAACCTTCATGTCTTACATTAAAGGATTTGTTTTGGTCATAACTTTTCTTGTATTTAAAAAAAAATATGCAACCAAAAAATTGCAGCGATTCTTAAATTCCGAATGCAAATGTACCCAGGGGAAAAGGAGACATTGGACTCTAAATTAGACTGGTACCCAAAGTTTTATAACCACGTTGTCATATCCGTCAGAACTTTGGATACCTTTATTGAATTTTAATTGGTTTGTTCCAAACTTTTAAACTGATATTTTTAATCTAAAGAAGGGGTAGTTTTGTTTATAATCATTGAGTGTGTAAATCAATTTATCGTTCATTGTCAAATCCATTAAGATGTACCACTTTAGAATGTACAGGGATAAGGGATGGGAAACCTGACCGAAAATTAGGTCTCAGCCTCCTTTTAAAAGTATGTATGAGAATGTAGGCATAAGGCATTAAGAAATACCGCCAGAGTGTGTGTTTAATCATAGATCTTAAGGGATAAGACAATGGTCAATAAATTTATGTACATCCCTAATGATGATACAGAAAATTACCCCTTTTATATATATTTTAATTAGTTGATGAAACTTTTGACAATAATTTAATGGACCAACCAACCAAAATTCAATAAAATTCCTTAAAGTTGTTAGGCCAACAAGTAGGGAAACGCAATTATATAACTTTGGGGATTAGTGTAATAAACAGCACAATGTTCCCTCTCATTCTGGTGTTTGTGGGGGAAGTGCTTTTTTCGCACGCGCAGTGATACAGTGCTGAATTGATAACTCACCATATTTGCAGATTTTTTACGCGTTTCGTCTGGTAAATGCGAGATAAATCCTTTAAGATATTTCAGCAAAACATTTTTAAAATTTTAAACAGATTTTTGTGTAGGGATAGATCCGATTTGATAAAAAGTTTTTATTTACTAGGGAGGTATGGAACATAGGACTGTAAATTTTCAAGGTACCCAAAGTTTAAGGGAAAAGGGAAAGTTCCATTTGATTGGTTGATTGGTTTGTTCACACCATCTACAGTAATTTTGTTCATTACTATTTAAGGTTCTTAAATTCATATATAATCATTGTCATCCGTACAGCTGTACGTAAGTAACATGCTTTAAATAAAAAAAAACAATATGATCTAAAATTATATATTTTTTCATACTTTTTCCTTTTTTAAAATTCACAATATGTTAATACAAAGTTGGTTTTATATGCATGCAATCTTAATTTGAACCTCTATAACAAATATTATTCTAATTGTAAAATGTTTGTTAGAAAACAATAATTTTTAGGACAAAAATATACTTATGAAAATTTTTTAATAAATTTGAATTTCATTTTGTTTAGGGGTTAAATTATTGGTATTAAATTTTGTATTAATATATAAAAAAACAAATAATTGTCTCATTAATTTGATTTTTATAATAATGATTCTGGGACAAATGGGAATAATATTTTGAGCATATTAATTTTATCATTATAGTTTACTTAGCTGACAGCATTTGACAATTTAATAAAGATTTTGGATATTCTTTTGTTCAACAGATCTATATTATTGATGTATTGTATATACAGAAAACAAACTCCCTACCCCCCTTTTCAATGATCTTTTCCGTCTGCTTGCAAATTGTTTTCTGCTATTTGGCTGTGTTAATATTCCCGACATTATTGGTTGATTTTCAAAGACCCAATTGTGAGTCAGCACAAAGTAATTAGGATAGGAAACTGCAGTTATTTAACCCCCCCCCCCCCCCCTTAGTGTTTTACTATAATGTTGGTACTATCTTCTTTAATTTGGAAATTTTGATATTTTGATATCTTGAGCTTTTAAGGATTTTTACATCCATCCTAGTTTGCTAGGTGCTGAGCTAATATAATATTATACAGATAGATTGAATAAGGACGTCCAAGCTTTTTTTGTGAGGGGGGGATCTAACTAAGTACGAAGTGTAATTCAATTTTTAAAATTTACATTGGGAAGGTGGGTAATTATCCCTTCATGAAAATTGTATCCCGCCCATCCCTTGCACATTTTTGGGGATTTAACATTTTGTTTATTTTCTAAGAAGGCAGGATTCATAAGTAGGAATCATATATTTTATATTGATGAAGGCGTCAGGTCCACCCCGTCGTTCCATCAGCTCCAAGGTTTCCTAAAACATAAACTTTTGATAATGGATATAGGATGTACGTGGATATATTGACAGGGTGATTATAGCTTGCTAATATGAAACTCATTTATTGGGCAGTTCGTTCATCCAGAAGGACAAAAGGGGATGGGATGAAGGGGTGGATAGGTAATATCGTTATTTTAGCCAGATACAAGTTTTACTTTATTATGGTACAAGATAACATGGTGTAAGATCCATGTAATAATAAATCTTTTCCTAAACAAAAACATTTGATTGCAACGAAACTGTATGAGTCACCCGTGTCGGTAATGATCATAATATCACTTTTAATGTCTTTAACAGCTTTCATATTGACCTAATTAACATTAGATTTAAAAGTAAAAGCCTTATCATTTCTAAGTACAATGTTTTATTCAATTTATTTCCGAATTAAGACGACCTTAATACCAACCTAATACATGTACTAATAAAAAAAAAAAATTACAAAAGTTATCGTACAAATCATACATGTTAGCTTGTTAGGTTGGGGGGATATATAGACTCCCCCTCCCCCTAGTTTTTTTTTGCCTTCCAATTGAAATGCATTGTTAAAAATTTTCTGGCTTTTTAAAATGGCACAAATATGCAACTTGTTAAGGGAAATTGGATTCATATATCCTGGCGGTTACAGGAGTACATTAAAATCCTAAAACCTAAACCATTTTCATGTCTCATAGTTTTGCTGCAGTTAATTAAATGTACATTATGACTTTGAAACCGATTCATATCCTCTTGACTAAAACCCACCTTCAGCCATACTAAAAATCATGTATAGCATCATATTATGGACAATTTTCCACGAATATTGAATAAAAATTATACAATGATTTCCAGTTTTGTTAGACCGTTACTTCGGCCCCTCGGGTCTGACAAAACTGGTTGTAATCTTGATTTTTTTCATTTTGTTATCCGCGGAAAGCTGTTTATAATGCCGTGCGATAAATAACTATTTTCTCACCTGTATGAGATCACCAATGTTTTCTGAAAATCTTTGGTGATAGTCTATCCCATCTCCAGTGTTTACTAAAACAAAACATGAATGATTATTGTTAAGATTTTAAGCAGTTTGATACATTTCTATCAGGCAAAATTGCAGCGCAGTGATTCTACAATTATTGCATGTCCGTACATCTGACATTTCTACCGACAGTAACTCCTCAATATATATAAAACTAATGTAACCTTAATTCTTTTTAGAGTACTAGAAGCTGAGCTCCTAAAGTATTTTCAGCTCTTGCAAATTTAATGTTGACTAAAGCTTTTGACTATGTTTAGAGTAGCTGCGCTAGAAATTTAAATACTTACAATTCTTTTGCTTGAAAAGATTGAAAACTGGAAGAAGTTGTCTGAAAATAATTAAAAATCAGTGATATTGTGGTATCCGCCTAGGATAAATGGCAGACACCAGAGTTCAAATGACTACGGCAGTGTGAACAGACGTGGACACCTATACTATAGAGAAGCTACGCTTCTCTAACAATCACTAAATAATAAACAGAAGCTTTTCAGTTGTTCCTTTATTGAAGGTCTAAGGATTACTAAAGTTGTACAACATAATATAAATACATATGGATTAGGAATAAAGATAGTTAAAGGTAAATCATACAAGTAAAACATAGATAGTTGCAATGGTTAGGTAGATGGCTATCCCTGTCCGGGGGAGGCAGGATAGCCCATGGAACAGCACAATAGGTAGATAAGCATAGAGGGGTTGAGTGGTAGGTCTGGGTACTAAAAAGGGAAGGTTTGATGATTACTGTGACAACAACAGTCTGTGTGGGGGTGATTCTATCAGGTGAGGGAAGGCTTAGATCCTTTGTCCTCAGGGCTGAGGTGGTGCTGATAACTTGGTGGTTGAAGGGGAAGGTTCCGGTGCTTAAGAAGGGAGAGGGAGGGGTAACACCCCTCCCTCCATTTGCAGGACAACTGAGAGATGAAATCAATACCGTTATCTGACATATTTTCAGGTGGCTTTACAATTGTAGAATAACAGGATTTAGCTGGGTGCGTAGCATCACTATAATGTCTTGGTTTCTGCATGGCCCAGAGTTGCCGCATACCACAATATAATTGTTGATATTTTAAATCTTAGATTTATCTCAATCCTTTATTTTAAATGGCAGTCTTTTGAATTGTTTCCCAAGGATCTAAAGGGATAAGATAATGGCTGATAAATTGATATTTATCCTAAATGATGATACACAAAATTACCTCTTCTGTAGATTACAATTAGTTGTTGGCACGTTTGGACACTTAACTAAATGAACCAACCAGTCAATAAAAGCCCCCACAGTTGTTAAACGAAGATACTTTGAGGATTAGTGTGATAAGCAGCTCATTGTTCCCTTCCTTCCTGTTTGTTTCCAATGTTCTATATTATACTGCATTTGGTAGGGCTAACCCTGGGAGAAAAAGCTACTTAAACCCTTATCAATATGAACACGTATATAACCCGGAGAGAGAGTGGATAATGGGCTATTTATTACACTAGTTCCCAAAGTTTTATAATAACATTTTCTTATTCGTTGGGTACTTAAATTAATTTTGATTACTTGGTTTATTAAGTTGAGTGTTCAAACTTTTCGATCACTAATTTTATCTACAGAAGGGGTAATTTTGTGTATCATGCATCATTGGAGATGTACATCAATTATAGGTCCATTGTCTTATCCCTTTAGATCCCTGTATGTGTATATAAACCTGTAATAGGGAACCAGGGCTTGGCCAACATAGTCCGCACTTTTGACCAGCTTTTGTATGGATTTCAGTGTTCTGCACATTACTGCCTCTTTTCTGGTGTTTAAAGCCACTGAAAACAAGAGAAATAGGGTTCAAGTTTTTAATGACTGATTATTATCTAAATGACTCTTGTCTAGCTGCCTAGTTACCCATGTAATTCTATATATATATACTAGCGGCTTCGCTCCTAGCCTCTAGGGGCTTTGCCCCAAGAGGTGATAAAAAAAAAATTAAGGTGAAATTCGTAGAAGGACGAAGGAAATCTGCTGCAAAAAAAAAGGACCAAGGAAATCTTCTGCAATAAAAAAAAAGAAAAAAAAGAGAGAAAAAAAGGGGGGGGGATTTTTTGTTTGTTTTTGGGGGGGTTGGGGGTGTCCCACCCCCCAAGAAAATAGCTTAAAACCATCACAGGACCAGTAGGTATAATCCCTGAAAAGTAGAGCCCAATCGGTTCAGCGGTTACTGAGATCTTAAGCTTCAGACGGACAGACAGACGGACAGACGGACAGACATCGTTCTACTTTGTATTATAGATAATGTCTAATTATCTTCGGGCCTAGTGCAGTTCACGGAAAAAGGCTTAAGGCTGCATATTAGAGTAAAACACTAGAGGGAGAAAGGGTCAAATAACTGTATCTCCCCATCGCAACCGTCTTGTGCAACCTTTCTATTGGGTCACTGAAAATCAACCAATGTTATTGCTTATATTACACAGCTAAGTAGCAGAAAAATATTTAGAAGCAGACGAAAGAGGTCTTTAAAAAATGAAGAGAGGTAGTTGTCTGTATAGATCTGTTGGCTGCATAACGGCTTAACATATATTTTATGCCTTTGCATCGCAATATATGCGGCATATCAATGATCTGGAATAGACATGATAAAATGATACACAGGGAATGCTTGACTGAAGAAAACATGCACAAAATATGAATTTTTTTCGCGCATTTATGTCCGCTGCGAGATAATTGTGCATTAGTGAGTAATAGCTTTTTCTAAATATTTGCCGACCTTCTTTTATTGGTTATAATTTTGGGCAAACATATCCTTTAAAGTTCATAGATTTTTTTGAGCTAATCGATACCACAGAAACATTTACCGTGAACTGCACTAAATGTTTATCTTCTATGCATTCACCTTATTGTAGTTGTGTCTTTCTTGCTAAATATTTAATGTTTTTTTTTTATTAACTATTTAACTGTCTGTCTGTTTTCAATATAAAACTTACATTTGATAGGTATAATGAGTTGTGGTAGAACTGGTAGAATTTTCTTACTTCCCCCGCGTGAAAGTAGATCATCTATACCTAAAACAAGGAAGACGACATACATTATTATCACTAGCGAAGCACAAAAAAGTATTGTTGGACATTGGTACAGAGAATGTACACAAAAATCTATCTAACGACAGCCGAGAAACTCCTCATATTCTGCTTCTTACATTGCATACAAACGGACACACTTACATTTCGAGTTTTAGAGTAAATTCGCAATGCAGAAAGAAGAGCAATGAAAACAGTAGAGTGTCATACAGATATATTTATGTAATAGATATAAGATAGGTATTAGGTTATAAAAGCCCTTAAAATCAAAAGCAACCGAATTCAATGTAGTTTTTTTTTTCAATTTAGGTTTTAAGCCATTTTTATTTTTTTTATTTAAATCTGAAATAAATAATTTAATTTTTAAATCTAAAGTTAGTAAACCTATCCTAATTCTTTCAAGTTGAAAGTAAATTTTTGAGAAAAAAATATATCATTTTTTGAATTACCACTTCATAGCTTTATATTGTAATTGGCGTGCACAGTGTTTTGCCAGGGGCATTCAAACCTTCAGGGGATAAAAAATGGAAAGCTTGTAAAGGGTGGGGGGGATTGAAATTTGACATCCTCATTCAGTACACCAATAATTCAAGAGCTAGATTAAAAAATTTTAGTTTAAATCTCAGCTTCTTGTTGTTTGGATTTTTCTTCCTTGTTTACTTTAATATTATTCCAATACTAAATCCGTTACTGCTTTAATATTTTATTTGCCAAGGTTAGATTTGAAAAACTATGTTTTTCCTTGTCTTTCAAAAAAATATCTATTACCAATAGTCTTTTGTCAAGGTTTGTTTATATTAGAATTGGTTAAAAATAATTTTAAAAAGAAGGTTATATTAGCAATAATTTGAATAGGATTGATAGTCAAATCTATGTTTAGGCATATAAACATTTTTTTCTTTTACATTAAAAAAAATTTTTATTACTTGCCCAATACCTTTGTAATACACAAATAAAAAGTTTGGAGGGAATATTTTGCAAAAAGTTACTTTGTGTTTTAACCTTTTTGCCTTTTTTACTTTTTGTTTGTACTTTTAGCTGTTTTATGAAACAAAAATGATTATATCCATTAGTAACATAATTGACTAAGTATCAAACTTAAATGTGAACGTTTGAAATAATATAGTAAATCAAGCTAATTGATAAATTCACTGAGTGAAAAAGCATTTGATCAGGTAAAAGGTATAACCAACAAGGGAAATAAATATAAAATAATATTTGGGGGGCAAATGGAGAGGTCGTCAATTTTACGATGTGTTGCCCCCCAACGACAGCTGAAAAACACGTATAGGTATCGTGATTTTCTTCCGAATTAATTTCATTGTTGGAATAAGCTGCCTTTGATACTTCTCAGTTATTTATAGAAATATATTTCGGTGAACATGGCACCCTCTTCAGTTTAAATGACATGAAATAAATTAAGATAGTTTCAAATTAATATATTTTTTTTCAAATATGAAACATTTAGATTCCATTTTAAGCATAAAAATAATCCTATTCGTATTGCATATTTGTACAACAAAATGTCTAAATTATTAAAATATGTAAAATAAACTTTGATTTCAATTAAGAAATAGTTATTCATTGATTAGTTAATAAGTCATTATTTATTCAACATATTTTAACAAATCTAGACATGTTGTTGTACAAACGGATATCAATAAGTTTCGAAGCCATACTGGAATTGCTATTTATTGCATCGTATTATAAATAACTTTTAGCGAATATTAAAAGGAAAAAGTATAAGATTTAAACCAGGTTTGTCAACCCTTAGGGGCCGAAGGCCTGGGCTAACAAAACTGGTATTAATTTTATTATTACCCTGAACAGAAAAGAAAACATATGGATGTTGGGTTTCCCGCAGACCATCAAAGAATAATGGTAGGTAGTAGTGGTAGTCTAGGGTTTCCAGAGGAACCTAAATTTAACAATTAATCAGGGATATAAAAGGATAAGACAATGATCGATAAATTTATGTACACCCCCAATGATGATACACAAATATAACTTTTGTGTAGATTACAATTAGTTGTTGAAACGTTTGGATACTCAACTTGATGAAAAAGAATTTAAAAAATCCCCAATGTTGTTAAGCCTTTGAAAAGAAAACGTTATTATAAAACTTTGAGGACTTGTATAATAAACAGCCCAATAATATTCACTCCCTCACTGCAATTACTAATACAGCTTCTTAATATGTCTGCATTAAAATATTCCTCTTGCTTTTTCTTTTATACAGAAAATACTGAATTATTTCGGTTACCTATTACTCATTCTTAAAGAAACAGAGGGAATTAATTAATTAGTGCTTTACCTTAAAGCAAACATAAAGCACTGAACACACTAGTACTGTTTTGATAAAATGAAAAAAAAGAAGGAATAGTTTTTTATGCATAACCCCAGTGGGGCTTCTTTTTGAGTTGCCATAACCCTGAGGGGCTAACCAATATCTAAATTGACCTAACCTAACGTGACCTAGAGAGCTGATGAAAAAAAAACGAAAAACTAATTTTAAAATTATTCTGCACATTTTTCTAAAAATCTTCAATATAAATTGCAAGTTACCTTCCACGATATTCTGTTACCCCTTCCATCGTGTTTCAATGAAAAGGGAAAATCTCCACGGTCATATGACTGGCGGAAGGTTGTTCGGAAATCTGAACTTGTTGATGTTCTGAAATCATTTCAAATAAAGTATGTCTGCTTAGATCTCTAGAATAGCTAAACTGAATAAAAGTTTTATTAAAGGCTTTATTTTAGAAATAATGTTTTTTTTTTCATCGCGGCTTTGAATCCGAATGATTTCCTCTGGATGAAAACCAGTACTGCATTGAAAAGACAAGAAAAAACATAGAAATGATCCAAAAAAATTTTATAATCCTTTCCCAGCCAATATTACATTTTAAGATTTTTTTTTACATATTTTGGTCAAGTTTCCAGCTGATTATTTTCATTATAAAAGGTTGATTTCCCTGATGCACGGCTGCCGAGCTCTGGATTGTAGTGATAGTTGTTCGGATAATAATAGAAGCATGGAAACTCCTAAATTATGTTCTACCTGGCCGGAGGTCTGGGTTTGAAGGCTTTACACGGCTTTGGCGGCTCTACCACAGTATTTTGTTGCCTATAAATATTAAAGATAATGCAAAAGTAATAAAGTAATAGGTTCCAGTTTTAAAGTCTTATTTAATTAATTGAATTATAAATACAATACATTTCTTGTTTTTTTAAATTTTAAAGTAGAGCGTCAGTCACATGCTTTCCTAAAGTCTAGATAGCACAAATATTACTTTTGATATCAGTTTTCTTTAGATTAAAACAAAGCGTTTAGAGATATGAGAAGAAAATTATCTAGAAAAATAAGGTAAGTATATGTTTTTTGGTAATTTAAATAAACAAAGTTTATGACTTGTAGTATGACCGAGCCAGACAAACTATGTATAGACTAGATACGTATATGTTGTAGGAATCTTCACTAAACATTTTATATGTCTATCTTCATTGACAGCCGAGAAAGTCCCCTCTTAGCATTACAGACAGACAAAGTGAATAACATGGTAGCTTCGCTACTCATAAAACTTTTGATAGTGTCTTAACTACTTTGAACAAAACACATGTATGTATATTGTTAGATGGAGGGGGTTGGGGAAAAAATGCATCCACAATATCAAAGTTGTTTACCTGGACTGAATGGAAAAAGCTGGAACTATCCGCTGACAGTTGGAATCATAAGGTCCAAAGTTTCCTAAATTAACATTTTTTTATTAGATTTACGTAAAATGTGTCATTAGAGCGAAAAATTTGATAGCAATCAAAGTTATATAATCAGGTTCTCCCATTCATTGGTGTGATTGGTTTGCTCAAACTAGCAGTGTCAAAACTTTTCAACCTTTGATTTTATTCTACAAAAAAATTGTGGGTTTGATTTTTATCATTTTGGATGTGCATCAATTTATCGTCCATTGTTTTATTCCTTAATCTTTATCCTTTTGATATGTACAGCTACTCAAAATATATATATTCTAGCGGTTACACCCCTAGCATCTATAGGCTTTTTATACAAGGAGGCTATACAAACCATCCAAAAACGAACTTAAATAGCCTAAAACCATCACAGGACCTATATGAAACTTATTTGAAATAGATAGCTCAGTCAGTTCAGTAAAAACCTTACTACTTTATATAATATGTCTATATATATTAATTATATGTCAGTCTGTGTGTAAAAGTATCCTAGCCAATGTAATCTTTATATTGCTGCGCTACTATTGTAATTTTTAGTTTCGTGATTTTCTTTAGTTCTTTTTAATGTTTATTATTTTACTTTTCTTCCAATTTTTGGTAAGACCAATGAACATTTGCTTTATATTTCACTTTTTCTGTTGTCAACCACGTTTTTTTTGCTTCGATAGGTACCTATCGATGCTTTATATTTATTTATATTTTCTTTTTAAATATTTGGTTGCGTGTGTATTGCTTTATATAAAGAAATATTTTAATTCCGATATATAAAGTATTGATTTTATATTGCAGAAATAGGAATATGACAACTGAAGAATAAATATTTTGCCTCCGATCCAATTTAGCTTCCAGTCAATTATAATAATTATTGTGACAAAATGACTGGTTTCTACTTATGCATCATATTAAACAATCGCATTGTTTAAATCAATAAAGTAAATCTTATTTAAAATGGCAATGTTAATTTTCTTTGTTTATCTAAATTCTAAATACATGTCTTTAGATATTTTAACGTAGTTTATTTGTATTTAGAAAATTCCCTTTTTAATTTTTTTTTCATTTTTCAACAAACATAAATTTTTTTTGTAGCTTCTACAAATTAAAAGAAAAGGCTAAATTAAAAGGTTTCTTTTTAATATCGATATTTTTTTAGCCAATCAAAATGATTTTGAAATAATTATGAACTTTCTTGTGATAGTGTTACAGTTTATGTTATTAATTTCAGTGAGCTTGTTCTGCTTAGAGCATAACAAATCTTACCAAACTGCGTTAGTACCCAAAGTTAGCAAACATATTCATTTTTACACGGAGCACTCTAAAGATTATCGTAAACAATATTAAATCTTTTCATCGGAATATTTTTACTCTCAATGTTTTTTAAGTTCGAAGATTTTTTTCAATGTTTTTGAAAACATTGGAAACTGAATGTAAAGTTAAACATCGAAATCTCAAAACATTGAAAAAAACTAATCTTCTTGTTAATCGCTAAATCTTTCTTTTACTTGTAAACATGTTAATGTTGCTTTAGTTCCAGTACCAATAGTCTAAGACCACCAAAAGAATGAATTTTAGATACATTGCCCCATCCCTTTATCCCTGATTAGAAGTTATTTACCTTTAAATGGAACCTTCCAAGTACCTGCTGTGGGCATCACTTATCTGGAATAAAATAGCTAAAAACCTGTCCCAGAGCAATACTAAACTTGTTTGAATGGTTTGTACAATTGTTAATAAGATGTTTTAAACACACATACATTTTATATTTATAAACAGACAGACAGACAAAAATATTTAAAGAATTTCATTTATTTAATGAATCAATACAATAATTTATATTACGATGTCCGTCTGAAGCTTAAGATCTCTGTAAACGATAAATAGATTAGTTTTTCTTCTATTTTACTTATTCTAAATACATACTGAGGTAATAATGAATTTATTATTATTTGGATCTTACACCAGATTGTCATTTATTTTAATAAAGTGAAACTTGTAGCTGGCTAAAATAACGAATTCTCATACCCTCCCCTCCTAATTGATGAACGAAATGACCAATGCATGATGTCCATGTTAGCAACCTAAATTGACAACAATTTTCTCCTGTCATAATATCAGCGTATTATTCTATATCCAATGAAGTAACAGGATGTTTTTTATTTTGCTAAAAGATTTAATTATATTTACTTTTTTCAAACAAAAGTTAAAAAAGTTATAATAATGATTAATTACAGAACTACTCTTTCAGAGTTTTTATCTAAGAACAAATGGTATATATTAATAGATATAGAATATACGTGGATATTTGTACAGGGGGAAACATGTCGTCAATTTAGGTTGCTAATATGGGCATTATTGTTGGTTAGTTCGTTCGTCCAGTAGAATGGTTTGTTAATGGGATAAAGGGGATGGATTGTGGGTATCTCTAATTTAGTCAGCCAAGAGATTCAGTTTGATAATCTATTGTAATATCCAAGTAATAATATAACATTGATATATTATAAAAAAAATAGAATTTTCACGATTCACTCCTATCCTATTATTATTTTCAGTGAATTAACTTGTAGAGCTTATAAAAGTTTACTGTTAAATATTTAGCAAGGACATTACAGACTAATAACAACAATCATACAACTTTGCCGTTTCTATGATTTTAAATAGCATAATGATAACAGTTTACTAAAAATGCTCTTGAGGCTATATAAATATTGTGATGTTAGGAAATTTAATGATTATAGAAGTCTTTATTACACGAGTTTTACTTTGAGTGTTTATGTTTTCTGAACAAGATTTTATATTGTATATTTCAAGCATTCCCTCAAAGTGCCTTGTTGAGCACTGCCACCCCCCCCCCCCCATCCCTCACTATTTTTAAAACAAGTCAGAATGGTTTCTTTAAGTCAAGTTAGGTCAGGTTATATGGTATAGGTCCAGCTTGGTTCAGGTATATGATACAAAACTAATACCACCTACCATTTTAATTCATTTCGTGAAAGGAAGTAGCTTATAGTGACTAATAAAAAAATGACGTCATAGTCATTCAGTTACAATTGGTAAATTACAAGTTATACTGGCTTATTATTGGTCATTTGTATCTTATGATGTTATTATTATTAGGCACTATAGGCTACTTCTGAAAAAGGGTAGAAGCACATCGTTTATGTTAACAATTAACATTCATAATTATTGCTGTATCTGACAGATGAACGACATACTTTATCTGAATTTGCTGTCGACATTATGTTCAAATTGAAGCAACCCTATTAACACTCGAAGCATTTCTAATGATATATGATTATTTTATTTCTACGTTGATAAATAACAGTTTAAGCGAACAAATCTTAATTTGAAAATTATTTGTTGAAATATGGAAACGTCTTATGGCTGTTAAATCAATAAATCTGTGTTAGTCTCTGTAAGTACTGAGTAACCAGCGATTTTACATTTACCAGAGGGATTGATACGAACTAACAAGTATAAAAATATTATTACTTGGATGTTGCACAAGATTTGCATTTACTATAATAATGTGCTTCTCGCTGCTGGCTTTACCCCCTCCTCTCCCCTCCTCCCTCCTCCTGGATAAACGATGTTAGCAACCCAAATTGACGACAAATATTCCCATATCAATATATCCTCGTATATTCTATATCCACTGTTGATATTGACATTGTTTTCACTATTTAGCATAAAAAAGAGATTATGACTTACAATCAATTTTTAAATGCTATAATTAATATATATTCTATTGCCATGTTTATGTCCTTACATTCATAGAAAAAGCTCATTTATTTTCTTTTATGTTATATTGTATCACCAACAAATAAAAATGGTTGCTTTAGAACAAAAGGGATCTTTTTTGAAGAAAAAGAAAGCATTGGTTCGATCCCTTTAATGGTGGGTCGAACATTCCTTTCACCCCCTCCCAACAAAAAATAAAAATTAGATTTAACTAAAGCCAGAATTTAACTTTTTAATTAACCGATTTGACAAACTACCCTTATTTTTCTATATATTTTTAACAGAAAAGCTACTCGATAAATTCACTTTTCGTCTTCAATAAAGATAAAATATCTGTTTCCACAAATCATTGTTTCTTTTTCCTTAATATTTTTCCTTCTTTCTGTCAATGTATGCTACTTATGGTTTATTTATCGTTTCAAAAATTAATGGACATCAACGTTTGTGTTTCAGAATAGGGGGTATTGCTAAATTGTTGAATATTGCCAAATAATTTCTTATTTCTTACGAAGGTACTCTATAATTTTTTCCCACTTATGAAAAGGAAAAAGAACAATAAACTATATCTAAATAAATGATAATCTTTACAGAAATATTACGTTTTAGTCCAGTTTTGTTAAAAAATCGATCTTTCGTTTCATTGTTATCATTTAGATTCTGACTTTTATTTAAAAATCCTGTTCCTCCAGGTCTTTTTCCTTGTTGTCCTATTCGTGATGGTCCTATTCCTGCAGGTCCTATTCTTGCTTGTCCTGTTTCTGCAGATCTCCAGGTATTGTTTCTGAAGGTCATGTTCCTTCAGGTCTCCAGGTCTTGTTCCTGAAGGTCATGTTCCTTCATGCTTTCCAGGTTGTGTTCCTGCAGGTCTCCAGGTCCTATTCCTGCAGGTCTCCAACTCCTGTTCCTGCAGGTCTCCAGCAGCAAACATTGAACTGCTTCTCCAACTGCAATTTTTGAATTCTCAGAGACTTTAACTTTTAAACTTAAGCTACCTTATGTAATATGTATACATACATAACATAAATTTTTAAAGATCTGTCGCAGTTTTCATGCCTATAACTGTCAGCTGCTGCAGCTATGGTGAGCAGTTGCTTTGTGCAACCGCTCCCATCACTAAAATTTATGTGCTTAAAAGGTTTTTTTTTATAGAATTTACCTAAAAAATAACGTTTCCTTAAACAAGAACCTGGTATATAAAGGTCTATGAAGTTCGATATTTAAGAATTAATTCAAAAACTACGTACATGTAAATACAACATATATACAACTAAATAATTATCATAACTTAATCATTTTATATCATGACTTGATCATTCTTCATATTTATACAAACAAGGAATGCTAAATTCGTAAAGGCAGATGTTAGGAACTAAGTACAAAACTTGTAGTTGAAAGGTAGTTTGGGTTTGTATTTGTATCTTAAGACAAGGATGACAAAATCCATAAAAGTGAAGCTCTGAAACGGTAGGACAAACGAACATTTTTAGAGTGTCAGAACGGAAAAATCAGAACATAAATGTATAAATGTTTAATCAAAATTGTAAGTAAATTTGTTGAAAAAATGTTTAAATACAGACTAATGTTTAGGGACATACTAAAGTTTTTAGGACTTGATTATAGAGATGCTTTACTTATAACATTGTATTTTGTTGTCCTAGGAATCAGTATTTCAAAAATCAGATCAATCGGATAATTTTATCACATACAAATTTTTGTTGTTAAAAAAGTTAAAAATTAACATGATTAAAATGGACTTACGGATATTCTGGTAACGATTATAGAATTGCTACGTTTTCTAAATCGTACCTAACTACTTCAGGAATCACCATGAAAAGTTTGAAATTTGATAGAATAATTCTAACATACATAACTTAAAGGGCGAATATAGGTTTGATATGATATGAGCTTATATCAAAGGTGCCATTGCATAGTTTTAGAATATCTATGTTAAATTTAAAAATTCAAAAAAATCCTTAAGTAGATTTTACAATTTTCGTGTTTTCTTCAACATATAATAAATGAGATGGCCTACAAAATCGTTTATTTTAGCCCTTTACAAGACTTTTTTTGACTAGTTTTCTTAAGTTTAATTGATTATTTGATTGGCATGCATCTTAAATGATAATTAAAATGTTTATTTGATTTAATTATATAGTATTTTATTCAAATTTTAAATAGCATCAAAAATTTTGCTTTATAGTGCATTATAAAGATAAATATTAAGTTTTTAAATTTATTTTCTCTACTAAGATTTTAGATTTATTCATGATGAATACAATTTATTTATATAAAAATATATAATATGTAAAATATATTTACCCTTTGTAGCCTGGGTAAAGACACAAACATGATGCAACTTTTAGCAAACAAACATAATATTTTAATTTTGAAATATTTTTTTAAAATCAGTTTTCAGCCCTCCCTTTTTCAATGTACTTTTACAAAATTATGTTATGAAAAATTTATTTGATCAAAAGTAAAAGTTGCAGCATCCTTTTTTTCCCCATTCCTTTCGTCTTCATTATGACTATGATTGAACAAAAGCTTTATAATACAACCTTCCGACGCAGCCTTGTGTGATGCAGGGATGTTTGGATTTCTTAGGGAACCACACAAGTTACGCAAATGGCGTAATTATATCAACGAATCAGTTCGGTTTTAGGCTAGAAACGGACTTATACAGTTAAATATGTCAATGTCTTTAAGTTACTTGTAATCTATATAATTGCACGCTTGAAATAAGCCCATATCATATCAAACCTATATTCGCCCTTTAACGAAAAAGCTATCCGTTCCAGACGGACGTACGGACCGACCCTAATTATAGAAAAGCTGCTCTTTTAATAAAAAGATAGGTTTTTAAAGCATTATGAAATTCCAGCCACGCCTAACTTTTAAGCAACAGATATTCACAAAGATTTTCCTTTTGGAATTTAAAACAGAGTCATTCTATAAAACAGTAAAATTAAAATGGATATTAAATAAATCAGTAATTTCTATTAGCATGCAAATTGTGATAGAATTAAAATAAACAATAGTTAAAAAGAAGGCGTCTTAACTTTTTTTCTTTTTATTTAGAATAGCTAGCCGGTGCTTTCAGTACGTAGTTGATGTAAAATTTTCCATAGAATTCAGATTTGCAATCGTTTTTTTTTTTGTAGACCTCTTATTTTTGAAGTAATTTAAGTTTTTTTTTAAAAATAATTAAGTTGGTTTTAAGGTACTGAAACGCAACAAAATAAAAGAAGAAAATTGCCAGTATGAACAAAAATAGTAAGATCTTTAATTTGAAACCTTACTTTTTAAGTTCTGTTGAGTAATTATTGAACTAATCTATTTTTTAACCTCGGTTTATTAAAAATTTTAAACTTAAATATTTTGTCACACAAAAAATATGGGTTCATATATACCTTTAGAATCAGAAAAATATTACGAATCCATTCTAAGCAAAATTGAAAAAAAGTAAAAACTTAAAAATATAAAAATGGCCTAAAATATTACATTTTTACAGGCAACACTTAATTGTAACTATTAAACTAGCCAATCAAAAATCTCAAAAACTGACAAATCAAGAAGCTTCAACTCAAAACTTAACCAATAGAATTGACAAAAAAAAGGATAATGTTCATACAATATATACAATAGATACTACAATAAAAATAGTGATACTTACATACAGGGGCGTCCAAGCTTTTTTTTTGGGGGGGGGGGTAATTCGTGTTTGGGGGGGGTAAAATGGCGCGCGAAGCGCGCCGAAATTTTTTTTTACCCCCCCGAAATTTTTTCCCCGGGGGTAAAATTTGATTGGGGGGGGTAATTACCCCCCCTAAAGTCTGTTGGGGGGGGTAAATACTCCCCCCAAATCTGTTGGGGGGGGTAATTACCCCCCCCAAACTAATTTACCCCGGGGGTAAAATTTTTGGGGGGGTAATTTAATTATGTAAAAAAAGCACCACCTAATCTATTAAGTTAATAAGTACTATCTTATAACATAAAGTAGTAAGTAAGGTTTATTTGACTATAGCTTCAGATTTCATTACTTTTAATACTGAGTTCTCCTTTTTAGGAAAGCTTCACATAGATCCCATGATGGTTCCACACTATTATAGGTCAATCCTTTGAGTGGTTTTAGGCTATTTTTCTCCTCACTTTTTTACCCTTTAGAAAACACGAGTTCTTAGATGCTAAGGGCGCCACTACTATTCAAATATATAGTAGTATCTCATTCTTTAGAACATAAAAATACAATAATCAACTCACTAACCAATGAACCAATATGATTTTACTTTAAAGTGAAGCGTCTTATAGGTCCTGGTAAGTTTTATAACTAGTTTTGAGACACCCTGACATCCTCCCAAAAGAAATCGCCTATAGAAATTCTTTTTCATTATTTAATGAAATATTTAATTTAGTTAGGTATCTATTTTATGGAATCTTCAGTGCTTTACAATTACATCATAGATCCCCGGGATGGTTTTAGCCCTTATAAAGGCCCAAGCAAATAAAACATGATCAAACTATTAAATTTTTTGTTATCATGGTTAAGAACTATTTTAACTGGTTGGACAGTAAAATTTTTTTTTTAAGAACATTCAATTTGGGGGGGGTAATTACCCCCCCCAAAATCGTTTGGGGGGGAGTAAATACCCCCCCCCAAAATCGTTGGGGGTGCCTACGGCACCACCAAGGTAGGGGTAATTTTTTTTTGGGGGGGGGTATTGTTCACAAAATTTTGGGGGTGCCTACGGCACCCCCAAAATCGTTTGGGGGTGCCAAATGGCCCATTACCCCCCCCCTTGGACGCCTATGCTTACATAACATGTAAAGAATAAAAAATTATGAACAAATATGCTTCAATCTGTTTATAAACTTCAAAACAATGCAGTTAAAATTGCATTATTGTTTCTTGTGTTTAAAAAATATCTGTTACAGTGTATGTACATTTGTTTAGGTTTTGTTCAGGTTTTGTTCAAGTCAACCCTTTAAAGCCAAAAATTATGATTCTTAAAATAAACTTATAATTTTTATTATAATTTTATAAAACTTTTTCAATTTTGCTTAGAATGGATTCGTATTATTTTTCTGATTCTAAAGTCATATATAAACACATATTTTTTATGCCTGTGAGAGAAAATATATTAGGTTTAAAGTTTTGATTAAAACGAGGTTAAAAAAATAAATTTTTTTTAATAATTACTCAACAGAATTTAAAAAGTAAGGTGTCAAATTAAAGATCTTACTATTTTTGTTCATACTGGCAATTTTCTTCTTTTATTTTGTTGCGTTTTAGTACCTTAAAACCGACTTAATTATTTTTTTTTTTTAAACTTAAATTACTTCAAAAATAAGAGGTCTACAAAAAAAACCGATTTCATATCTGAATTCTATGGAAAATTTTACATCTACTACGTACTGAAAGCACCGGCTAGCTATTCTAAATAAAAAGCAAAAAAGTTAAGACGCCTTCTTTGTAATTTTTTCTCTGTAATAATTAAACTGACTGTTAATTTTGTTGATTTTATGGAACTTTTTAGATTTCAGACATTCTGAAACAACCAGTGGTCTTGAACATAAAGCTTAGGCCCATTAAAAGGTCATAAAATGATTTGTGTAGCATTCCCCCCCCCTGCCCTTAAAAAATTATGCCTTTTTCAAATTGCTATGAAAAATGTTATTTAAAATGTTATCTTGAACAACAGCCAACAAAATCACATTTTCCCCACAATGTTATGGACAAACAGCCAGACAAATTTAATATTAAAGTAGCCTCAATGTTAATACGAAGTTCGGTTTCCAGGGCTTACGATTATTCTACTGTTATTTTTATCTATCACGCAGCAACATTAATGGATATAGAATACGTGGATATATTGACAGAGGAAAATGTGTCAATTTAGGTTGCTTATGTGTACCTCATTTATTGGCCAGTTCGTTTATCCAATAAAATTGGAGAGGATGGGAGTATCGTTATTTTAGTCACCTGCCAGTATCGCTTTATTCGAGTACATGAAGATCTGGTACAACATCCATTTAATAATATATCTATATATGTTACATGTTATGTTTACATTTTTATTTGATAAATAGTTGCAGCTTGCATTTGGGGATAACTAGTTATAGAGTCTTGTGATAGTGATAGATAATGACAAGGATATTTAGGTTCATACAATCAAACAGTTCAGTAATAAAAAAACAGCTTTATTTTGTCCTAGAAAAGTGCACTAACGTCAAATGTTGTAGTATAGGACTGCCATTTACACATCCAGCAAATTTACAGTGGATGTGTTTTCGCCAGTGCAATGGATGTATTTATGACAAACTGAATTTTTACAGTATAAATGACAGTAAAACCGATTCTCTTGCCATGCATAAATACATCCAACACTGGCATTTACACATCCATACTTTTTCAATTATATGTCATAAATACATCCGACACAGACATTTATACATCCATAGAAATTTAATGTAAAATGATAAGAAAACAATACATTTGTACATTAATTGTATATTATTTGAGATATAATATATTTTTATCAGGTTAAAATAAAAAAGAAAATAAAGATTTAAATTATAATATATTGGTCAGGTTGAAAAGCATTATGTGATGGATTGTTGTGATGATCTTGATCTTTTAAAGGTTTAAATAAGGCTTTATCATAGATTAACAAGAATGAGCATATCCGTAATATCAAAGGATATAAAGACACACTTATATCCTCTTACTTAATAAAGGATATAAATTATATAATATGTAGAGACAACCATACTAATAGGAAAACAGCGGTGCTATTTTAAAAGTTTAATTAATGCTATATAGAGTAACAAGATTAAGCATATCCGTAATAGCAAAAGATATAAAGACACACTTACAGCCTGTTACTTAATATAGGATGTAAATTAAATAAGAACTAACTTTTTATCTTTGTGACATAACAAAAATGCATCTCTTTTTTAGGGGTTTCCTTTCCCCCTCCCCTCTCATCCTATATATAGGTCGACCAAAATCACCACTTAATAAGTAAATCCCTGTACTGGGTATCGATAATACTTCTTTCGAGAAAAAAAACATCATCTTGTATTTGGAATAAGTTAGTTCCACATCTGGATTTTCATTTAAATCAAAACATGAAATTTAAGTATCAAGTAATGGAGCTTCTACATTTGACTGCTATGTGACTGGTGCTAATGTACAAATATGTCTCTTAAGATAGGCATTACTATAGTACTATGAACTAACAATGAATATCTAAATTATCATTTTATATAGAAACTAGCGGCTACGCTCCCTAGAAGCCTCTAGGGGCACTGGTAGGAGGGGGAAATGTCGACTTCCTCCTATTTTAAATTTGAGTTTCAAAAGAGTTTTTGAAAAATATTTTTAGGGGGGAGGGGGTTAAGACACCCTCTCCAAAAATAGTTTAAAACCTTCCCAGGACCTATAAGAAGATTCACTGTAAAGGAGAACTATATCGGTTCAGCGGTTAGCGAGATCCTTCGGGACAGACAAAAAACGCTTGCTACTTTATATAATAGGATAATTTGACCACTTGCTCAAAGGTTTTGATGTTTTGTTGGGAGCAACTTGAGAAAAAGGGAAGGGAGTAAATAGGGGGAGAGTAACTAAAATAGGGCATAACATTTTAAACTATACTGTACATAATCTAATTGATTGTAAATAAATATTCATAGAAATTAATCTAGATGTGTATTTGCCAGTGCTGGATGTATTTATGACATATAATTGAAAAAGTATGGATGTGTAAATGCCAGTGTTGGATGTATTTATGGCATGTGAAAAAGGAAGAAAATATTTTGCCAAAAATACATCAACTGTAAATTTGCTGGATGTGTAAGTGCTATAGCCCCTTTCATAAATATCAAAATGAAAAATTATAATATTAAAACCAGTTTTATGATTTGATTTTATTATTCGTGGAAAATCGTCTGTAATACGATGTTATACATTATTTTTCAGTGTCCAGTTTTAATCCAGCGGATTTTAATGTTGAAAAAATGTTGAAAAGGATATTGTTTAAGGACATACTTACATTTTTAGTGCTTGATTTTAGATATGCTTCGCTTATAATATTGTACTTAGTTGTCCTAGGAACCATATTCAAAATAAAGTATAAATTTGACAATTATATCATACATATATTTAAAAGTTGTTGTAAAAAAGTTAAAAAAGAACAGTATGTTGAAAATAGACGTACGAATAACGATTAGAAAGTTGCTATGATTTCTAAATGATATAAAACTATTACAGGAATTATCATACAAACAGGGGCGTCCAAGCTTTTTTTTTTTTTGGGGGGGGGGGGGGTAAAATGGCGCGCGAAGCGCGCCGCAAATTTCTTTTACCCCCCCAAAATTTTTACCCCGGGGGTAAAATTTGCTTAGGGGGGTAATTAACCCCCCTGAAATCTGTTGGCAGGGGTAAATTTAGTTTACCCCCCCAAAATTTACCCCCGGGGTAAAATTTTTTTGGGGGGGGTAATTTAAATTTTATTAAATATATAGTATTAAAAATGCGCGCGAAGCGCACAAAAATTTTTTTTATTAGAGATTTTTTATTTTTTTTTGGGGGGGGGGTAAATACCCCCTCCTTAATGGTTGGGGGTGCTTACGGCACCCCCAGGGTAGGGGTAAATTGTAAATGGGGGGGGGGGGTAAAATGAAAAAAAATTTGGGGGTGCCTACGGCACCCCCAAAATCGTTTAGAGGGGTAATCGCCCCATTACCCCCCCCCCTTGGACGTCTATGCATGTAAAGTATGAAATATAAAGGACAATTGTAACATGTTTACTTTAAATTAACAATAATAGCAATCCGTTAAAGACGGACAGACCTATCCTGATTATAGAAAAGATTCACATTAAAAAATAGTTATCAAGTACGACGACATTTTTCTACAATTTATTTGTTTTCAGATAAAAATGTGTCAAGAATCTACTGCTGAAAAAATTCAGGTATTTTTGCATTTGCAGAAGCTTTCATGGCGTTAATTGAGTTTAGTTTTTTTTCTGAATAAAAGATGGTAACCCGTCATTTTTAATTTCCAAATATAACCCGAGCTTTGTAGAATTTTGTAGGTGAAGATTTTTAAAAAAGAAGTTGTGGTTGTTTTGTCTCATTTAAAAGTTAAATTTGTGTAAAATAGTCTTCCTTCAGATAAGCAATCCCTTGTATACGTACAATTACATCGTCATTTACATACTTAACAATCCGATGAAATAATAGAAATTGTAGAGTACCTTCGCTCCCAAAACTTTTTCTTTTTAGATTGTTGATGTATCAAGAATAACCAAAGAAAATCCAACCCAGGTTTCTATCATATCAAAGATGTTTAGAGAACATAAAAAAGAAAAAGAGAAAAAAAAGAAGAATAAGAAAATGAAAAAAAAAATTACATATCTGTAATAAATGTCTTTTGTAGCATAACCGACAGACTGACAGACAGAGTAAGTTGTATCTTTGATGCTCTTTGGTGAGGGGACTATAATTATAACAAGGATGACAACATCCATAACATGGGCATATGTCATAAGATTCTTCACTAAAAATTTCAGCTGTCTAACTTGTATAGGGGCCGAGAAAATCACATTTCCCCTATAGCGTTACGGAATGACGGACTGATGGACGGACAGACGGACAAAGTGAATTTTAGAGTAGCTTCGCTACTAAAAAGAGGGGGAGTAAAAAAAAACTGAGATGATTTTAAGAATTTTAAGAGATAATAATAACTGCGTTGCCACTTTTACACATTTGTTGTTTGTGGAGCTTCGCTGTTATGGATGGTGTCATTCTTGTTCTTATTTAGGAAGATTACAAAATTGTTGGAGAATCTATACACAAAGCATTTGTTCATTTAGGTAAATTTTTAAGGACAAAATTATAATTGAAATGTCTTGCAGTATGAAGTTTTATTGAAATAATATTTCAGTTGCTATGTTAGATAGTGAACTGAAATTTCGTGTAAAGTTTTTTTCTGGCTAAATCATATATGATAATTTCGTATAATTGTGGTATCCGCCGAGGATAAATGGCAGACACCGGAGTTCAATTAGATTACGGCAGTGTGACAGACGTGGACACCTTACTATAGAGAAGCTACGCTTCTCTAGCATTCACTAGATAATAATCAACATCTATTTCAGTTGTCACTTTATTGAAGGTTTAAAGGATACTAAAGCTATATACAACAAACAATAATTACATGGATAGGAATAAATAATCATAACATAAAAGCACTATAATACATATACAGTGGTCAGTTTGGGGCAATAATGATCCCCCATCCCTGAAAAGGGTGGGGGAGAATTAAGAATACAGTTAACCATAATAAACATGACAGATTCAATCATTAATTTTAAGCATAGGGAGGGGGTCATCAGACCCCTTCCCCAGGACTCGGGGGAGGGCCATTGACCCTCCACCGAACCCCAGATCAGGGGTGCCATAGGCATGGCTCACGGTTGCCGAATACCACAACTCTCCCCTCGGAAGGCTGGGAGAGGGTTTCCCTACCAGACTTCCGACAGTGGTTGAGGCCTTCGGTCCGCTCCTTAGGGCTAAGATATGTACAAACGATAATGATTCAATGGAATCCTAGTGGTGAGTGTTTCTCAGGGTTGATGGGCTCCCAATGTGGGATAGAAGGCAGAGGCTGGCTTGGGTTGGACACGTTGGTCAGCGCCAGCAGGTGTCAGGTTGGCTGGTGGCACAGGTGTTGCTGGAACGGTCAGCAGTGGGGCCTGCTGGTTGTTGTTGGCAGCGGCTGGGGCGCTGGCTGCCAGGTTGATCGTCTGGGCAGCGGCCTGTCCTCCTGAGGGGCCGCGGGGTCGGCCAGAGTGCGGTCCTGGCCTACCTGGGCGGTCATGCCCGCTATCAGTCGATTGCATAGACACCATCTCCTCGGCTGCTTCCCTGCCAATGGGAATGGCATCCCAGTCCACTGAAAAGTCCCGGGACTTGGCATGGGGGAGCCTGGCTCTAGCCATAGCTTTCCTATACAAAGCTGGATGGTACAGGAACACTTGTGACATCGCATTCAGGGCTGCTCGGATGCCTCCTTGTGCTGCTGCCAGAGAAATGATGGTTAGGTCCCCCAGCAGTTTGAGGATCAACAACAGCAAGCACAGTATGGCTGCGCCATCTCCCCACTCGTGGATAGCTTGCCTAAATCCAGCCCAGACATCCAGGGCGGCCTCTCCTTCCTCCGCCAGTCGGTCAATGTTGTAGGACACTATCCCATGGTCTCCTGTGGCCAAACAGCTGCCTTGCTGAACGCAGGAGCCATAGGATAGGCCGGTCAGCATGGCGCTCTTGTATGCTGGGAACGCCAGCAGTTGTTGCCAGTCGTTCAACTCAGCCTGCAAATACAAGCCCCCTGAACTGAAGTCATCTAAGGGCTCTGTCAACAATTGCTTAGGCGTATCCAGCGGGGGTGGCCTCTTCTTAGGAGCGGGGGTTAGCTCTATCCAGCCTTCCTCCGCGTGCACCGTCAGGGGGTAGGTGGAGGAGCAGGGAATCTTGGTGGCGTGTTCACTATATACTCGTGTCACAGCGTCTACAAATCCTGTGGGTTCTACTGGCACTTTGTCCCAACACTCCTTGTGTTCGCGGACAACGTATTTATGGCGTTGGCAGGTCAGCTGCAGCAGGATGTCTCCCCTCAGTACTGAGAACGTGCTCCCCTGGACACGCACCGGGTGGGCCGGGTCTAGTTGCTGGAGCTTCCAGCAGTTGGCCGCTACTTCTTCTGCTGCTGTGCTTTTCATGCGCGTTTCCAGGGTAAACCCAATATAACCTGCATGTATTTGGGCTTGTAGGGGGACGTCAACATCCCTGGCCGACACTCTGGGCAGCGCAGCCGCTGCTGGGTCAGCTGCCACGAACAACGCTGGATGGTTGGTGGCATGGGCCTCGAAGTCGCAGTTCACAATCGAGGTGGGGTTGGTCATGTTGATGAAAAACTGGGCCTGATGGTCAACCAGGTATGCATCCATCACTAGGCTGGGCTGGAGGCTGCGGATCAGCCTCAAGGGGCAATCTCTCCCCAGGTGGTCCCACACGTAGGTTGCTTTCCCAGTGATGCAGGACAGCTCAGAATGGGGACACTCCAGGGTCAGGTGGTCAGATTGGGACTCCACCCGTCCATCCTCTACCACATAGGTCTCTTCCTTGACCAGCAGCCGTCGCTCCTGGAGCACTAATTCATTGCGGTACAGCTGGCCCTCGAAGTGGACGTCCTCCCCTTCACAACCAACCCCCTCAGGGCTGTTGACGAGGGCGCCCACCATGTCGATGGTGAAGAACAGGGGATGGTTCAGCTGGAACGTCAGTGGCTGGGTCTTGCCTGGCAGCGTGTAGACTCGGTTCCTGGGCCCAGTCAGCTCTACAATCGGCCGCCGTGTGACCGTCATAGTGGCAACGCTCACACTTGGCAGAACGGTCACGGCGGGGCTGGGTGCGTCTCTCCTCTAGGCTAACTTCCACAGGCGTTGGGCAGTCTCGAGCTCGGTGGCCTCTCCCCTGGCAGCGGAAGCAGCGGCCTGGAACCTTGTCATCTGGAGCGACCTTCCCCATCTGGTGGAGACCCGGAGCCAAGGCGCCAATCTCCATTGGCTCCGACTCATCATACTGGGGCAACTGGATGCTGGCAGATCCAGTCAGCCTGTCAGTAGAGTCCACTAGGCACACACCTTCCTTCAGTTGCTTAGTGATCATGGTGACGGTAAACATGGCCTTACGAGTGTACTCAGGTACACTCGTAATTTCATGTCCCATCATGATGCGTTTTACATTGGCGTTATGAATTCCACGATTTAATTCGTCCACCAACAACTCAAGATCCTCATGGCTGTAGGCGTCCCGATACAGGGCACATTTAGTGGATATGTACGCCTGTATCGGTTCTGTCGAGTGTTGCTTGTAATCCCTAAACGCTTGTTTAAGCGTTTGGGATTCAAAAGCAGGACGAAATAGCATTTCACACTCGGCCTTGACCTGCTCGTAGGTCAAGGCTTGGCCTGCCTCGCCAAACAGATGGGACGCCATTTCCGCCGCTTGCCCTACCAGTGACAGTAGGAGGGCGTTGCGGCGGTTGAGGGAATCATGAGGTGGCACGCGGTAAGCCGCCCATGACATCTCGAGTCTGCGGATATGTGACGACCAGGATTGCTTGGGCGGCCCTCTATACTCCAGCAGATTGCTCAGCATCAGCTTGCGGTACTCGGCTGGGGCCGGCTGAGGGTCATCCTGGAGCCATCCTGGGGCTTGCGGCTGGTCCATCGGGTCAACGGTTCAACGGCGGGACACAAAGTTATACAGTACTAAAAATGAATGGTTTGTCACTTGAGGCTTCCTAGCCTAACAGCCAACACTGTTTGTATCACTAGGTTGGTAGTTTAGTTACAACTGTATAACTTAGCTGTACTTTGGCACTAGTTGGGTTCTGAGGTTGTAGAATAGGTAGATGTTGAGGGTATGAACTGCTGTCAGGAACTGATTGAGTTTTCCTTTATCACACTAGAGCTAGAGGGAGGGAAGCTTGTAATTCTTTATTTGCTAAAATTACCCCTGTTGGATGCTATGGAGTAGCTCCGCTCCGGTGTGTGTGTGTGCGTGAAATCTCCTGTCCTCGCAACGCGCGTACGCACCGTCAAATCCGCGCACACGGGGAAAACGCGCACTTTCCCTCAACTCGCTCTCTCATTGGTCCGCTTTGTCCGTTGAATTTATGATATTTCCGCACTCTGTTGCGCTACCCGTGAAAGGCGCTCTGTGTGCCCGGTCGCTAGCCCCACACTACAGACGGACTTAGTCTAGTGTGGGTAGGAAGGGGGGAAGCGCGTGAGGGGACGGGGGTAACTCCGTCCGTTCTCCCTGTGAGGGAGGGGGGGTAACTGTGTGCTGGTGTAATAGTGCCTTTTCTTCTTAATCCTAGGCTTATCTATTATATCACCCTGATTGTATTTGCCTTCAATGGAGGGGGGGCTCCTCCCCTTCCTCTGGAATAAGGGGTGTATTGTTGTTGTGCTGGAGGTTTGAGGTGATTTGATTGTGTATCAGGGTCTTTATTATATTACATCTAGCTTCTATTTTTGTCCTTATCACAATTACATAACAGATTTGTTTACTAACCCTGTTCTATTTTTAGCTGTTATCACAATACACAATAAATCCAAGCCTGTTCTATTTTTAGTTTTATCACAACACAACAATTTGTTTGCCAAGCTTTGCTCATAAATCTATTGTTTAGCCATCACACCAGGGTGGTAATCCCTGCAAATGTGATATAATATCTGTTTTTCTAGATGGGCGGCTGCGTTGTAGCCTCTCAGGATACTTGGAGTTGACGTAGTTTTCTCTGTTTTGGTGCACTACACTCGTATGTTGGCTCGCAGCTCGCAGCTATGTGGCATGTTTCAGCCTATCAGCGGCAGGGAATGTCCCGTCCTGCTAGCGCCGCTGATCCAAATCCGGCTGATGGCGGCAGGGAATGTCCCGTCCTGCTAGCGCCACTGGTACGGATCCTGCTATCTCTCTCAGTAAGTTGGCCTATTTTCAGCCGTTTACACTTATTTGGCTTGTTTCAGCCGGTCCGCAGGCCTGTTTCAGCCCTTTGAGCGCTCGATTCTCCGTTAGATGTCGGCGCTTCTCGCGGTTCTTTGTCAGGTTTCGCTGTCTTGCTTCCACAACTGCCGGATGCAGAGTTAGACTTTGCTGTCCAGGGTGGGTAATTCAGGTTGCTTGTGTCAGTTTTGCCAGTTTCACTGCTGGGAGTACCTTGGCCTCAGATGCGCGTCTGCTCTACACTTGTGGTTTGCCGTAATCTCACACAGCTGTCACCAAAAGTTGTGGTATCCGCCGAGGATAAATGGCAGACACCGGAGTTCAATTAGATTACGGCAGTGTGACAGACGTGGACACCTTACTATAGAGAAGCTACGCTTCTCTAGCATTCACTAGATAATAATCAACATCTATTTCAGTTGTCACTTTATTGAAGGTTTAAAGGATACTAAAGCTATATACAACAAACAATAATTACATGGATAGGAATAAATAATCATAACATAAAAGCACTATAATACATATACAGTGGTCAGTTTGGGGCAATAATGATCCCCCATCCCTGAAAAGGGTGGGGGAGAATTAAGAATACAGTTAACCATAATAAACATGACAGATTCAATCATTAATTTTAAGCATAGGGAGGGGGTCATCAGACCCCTTCCCCAGGACTCGGGGGAGGGCCATTGACCCTCCACCGAACCCCAGATCAGGGGTGCCATAGGCATGGCTCACGGTTGCCGAATACCACATAATGACATGAAACTATGAGTGGACCATTTAAGTCCTCCCAACCCTTTTTATTTAATATCGCAGAATAAATGTGTTCCTAACCATGGATCTAATGGGATAAGACAATAATCGATAAATTGATGTACATCCCCAATGATGATAAACAAATTTACTATTCTATAGATTGTGATTAGTGTTTGAAACGTTTGGACCCTCGACTTAATGAACCAATCAATCAAAATTCAATAAAATCAAATTAAAAAGGGACTAGTGTAATAAACAGCCCAATTTGCTAGCCCCTACAGTCCCCTTCTATTCATTGCTTAACTTAACCAAAAATAACTCTATTTATATTTTACATTTACGGTTAAAGTTAAGGTACCAATAATGTTTTTAAGGTTTTGCCTATATTCAAAATCATGGAGTTGAAAAAGACACAATAGTAAATGCTTTTAGGTAAGATTTTTTTTCCAGTAGATTAGAACCGGTTCTCAGCTATACTGAAAATAATATAAAGCATCGTATTATAGACATGTTTCCATTAATATCAAAGTAAAAAGAAATATTACAGTTCTGTTAGCCTTGGCCTTCGGCCCCTTGGGCCTTAAAAATTGCTAATAGCATCGGTAATTTAAATACAGCTGAGTCGCTACAAAAGTAAAGAAAACAATTTGCTGGCAGACGAAAAAGGTCCCCACTACATGAGCCAGATAGTTGTCTGGATTATACATCTATACTTATACATTCATTGCTAAAAAATATATTATTGTAGTTGTTCTATGGATTTTTTCAATCTACCAACTGAGGTTAAGGAAAGAACTTCTAAAGGATTAGATCTGCAAGGTAATATTTTAACTACTAAAGAAACCTTCTCCATAAAAAATCGGCGCTCTTACACAAAGTACACTCTTCAGCACAACCCCCCTCCCCCCCCCCATCCTTGTTTCAAAATAAATAAAATAAACAAGGGGACAGGGTATTTTTTTATTACTTCAAGTCAAGTAAGGTTAGGTTATGTTAGGTGATGAAAAGCCCCGTAGGGTAAGGTCACCGCAAGTATGGGTACCGCAGAGTTAGATTCCCCTGAAGAGTTTAGACAAAGGGTAAAAACTACCCCAACCCCTGATTTTATTTTTAACAGGAAGAGGGGGTTTTTGAGTGCCCGACCTAAATATCAGTATTTTAACAAGGACATATATTTGCAAAGGTTGGGTAAAAGAGGGCTCAGAAATATTTGATCAAGATGAGAATGGACAAATAGCAGAACACGAAGTCAGGTATACATTCACAGAGGATCACAACAACTTTCAGTGGTCGAAAAACAAGAACACATTATTGGAAAACACAAAAACTTTCATATGCATTCTTTATGTTTTAATATTTACTTGCGGCTTCGCCCATAGCCTAAAAATTTTTTTGGGGGGAGGGGCGGGATATTCGAACTTCCCTTCTTTGATTTTAGTTTCAGAAATTTTTTTGGCGGTGGTATTTTTCATTTTTTAGGGGGGGGTTGGGGGTGTCCCTTAGCTTAAAACATTCCAGAACCAGTAGGTATGTTCCCTAAAGAGTAGAGCTTAATCGGTTCAGTGATTACTGAGATCTTAAGCTTTAGACAGACAGACATCGTTCTACTTTGTATTATAGATAGTTTTATAGAAATACTAACAGACCGATTGATCTAATTAATCACACAGAAAATCATATTTTCAAATAGCGTTACGGACTGATCCAGACATACAAAGTGAATTATAGAAGGACCTCATTACTAAATATTAAAAAACAAATATATTTATGTCTATAAGTAACACAGCATAAACATCCTTATAACATTAAATTTTAATACAGTAAAATAATTTAGTTCTTTTATTTTGTATTCAGTGAATGTAAATTGGAGAAAAATTTCCTCCACCGATATTTTAGGGTTAAATGAATAAAAAAAGACATATTTTACTCAATGTTTTCTCTGGCTTCGTATTCTCCGTTGTAATTTAGATTATATGTTTTTTTTATTCTGAAGTGTGAACGCAATCTGTACTTCCAGCCCCCAATGGCATTCTATAATTTTGGAAATAACAATTTGCTGATTTTTTTCCTTTCTTGCAGGGAGACCTATGACATGAAAAATATTTCTGGTGGAGGAATATTTCCTGACACTGGTTGCCCGACACTAAGACCTGCACTTACAAAGGTGATTTCATATAACCTGGACAATTAGGTACAACAATAAATTAATAATTTATAGATATATAACTCAGACAACTACATGGGAACCTTTTTCGACTGCTGGCAAATTGCTTTCTGCCCATTTGTAGCGACTTGGCTGTGTTAGTATTTCTGACTATATTGGCTGATATTCAAAGACCAAATTGAAAGTCGGTACAGGGTCCACGGGTTGGGGATACATTTTTTTCTTTAAAATCTTCAAAAATTTATTTGAAATACTTGTTGTTATGAGAAAAAAAACTTTGGGGACCAATATAATTCCTTTAAAAATAACTTTAAAAAAAATAAAATATATCTATTTTTATTATTAGTTGACAGAAGCTTCTGTAAGCCTAACATCCCGACTGTTGAAAGCGTTGTCCGTGGCTTTGAATCAAGAGTTGGACTATTTTGACAAGATGCACCTTGGCATGATGGCTCAGGTCAGGGATAGGACAATGGACAATCAATTAAGACCTCCCCCTTATATTTATCATTAACATTATTGGTGGATAAGCTTGAACATTTAGAGAAAAATGTTTTTCTTATTTTTTAACATTTCATAATTTTTTGATTTAAATTTTAAATGAAGGAGAGTTCAACATTTAGTGGCCGCTAAATGGGGGGGGGGGGGTTGAGGAGAATGAGATATAAAACAGATCTATAGCACGCCAGGCTACAATTGAATCAAGACAAAAGTAAGTGCCGAGCTCTGGGACCTATGTATGGTGAAATTAGACATAAAACCATGATGATTCCAGGTAAAACCAGAATATTTCAGCGGGATCTTTTTGAGAAAATTAGATTTGAAAATTTTAGGTTCAATTTTCACCCCCTAGGAGTTGTCGTATAATCATGACAAGAAAAGCAAAGATTATTTATTTAAAATTTTTAACAACTTTGCTTTTATGAAGTCTTTCATAAAACCTCTCTATATATGATTTATTTAAGGCAGAATTTCCGTGACCTTAGCAAAGCAAGTGATAAAAATGGCCATTAATTAACTCCCTTCAGGAGTGGTTTTATAAAGAACTTTATAAAAGCAAACTTGTTCAAAAATTTAAAAAAAAATCTTTGCTTTTCTTGTCATGATTATGCGGCAACTCCTAAAGGGTGAAAATTGAAATTGAAATTTTCAATTCTAATTTTCTCAAAAAGATACCGCTGAAATATTTTGGTTTTACCTAGAAACATTATGGTTTTATGTCTAATTTCACCATACATAGGTCCCAAAGCTCGGCACTTACTTTTGTCTTGATTCAATTGTAGCCTGGCGTGATAATATAGTTGTATATACAGATAACCACCTCCTTTCCTGTTTCAATCACCTTTTTCGTCTGCTATTAAAAGGTTTTTAGCTTCTTGGCTGTGTCAATACACACCACACCATTGGTTGATTTATAATGACCTAATTGAAGGTCCGCACAAGGACACTGCGATGGGGAGATACATTTATTTAACCCTTTCTCCTTCTAGTGTTTATTTAATGATATTAATATAATCAGGCACTTTTCATTAAGACTTCATCTACCATATAATTGAAATAAATTGATTTGTTTTAATTTAGGGAAGAATAGATTGTCCAAATGCAACAACATTGAGATCTCTGCATTATCCACCAATTAGGAATACCAATTTAACAATTAAATCTAAAGAATGAAAATTATCTACATCTTTATATAAAAGTCTGTGCTTGTGACCCGAAGGATCTCGCTAACCGCTAAGCTGATATAATAGGTTTAAGTGGCATAGACACATAAATAAGGAAAAAATGCATACTAAACACAATTTTTAACGTCCACAGTTTACCTAAAAAACGAGTAAGCCGTAGAGAAATTACGTTTTGTAACTTTTTGTAACCAGTTGGATTTACAAATTTATTCTGCAATCCACCCGTTCTTTTTTTAAATGTAGAATTATTTCTGGGTAGAAATGTTAGGGGGGTAAAATGGCGGTAAAATGAGGTTTCAAAGGTCTGAGGGGGTAATATAATGCTGTTTTTTTTTAATTTTGAGTAGAGTAAAATAAGTGGTATAACAATTTTGATTTTAATGAGTTTCTCGACGGTTTGATTATTTATTTTGGTTGAAAAATTGCGTATTTCTAGTTCTGAAATGATAAAGCCAGGTATAATAAGGTAAGAATTTTTTTAGTTGTAAAGCTTCTCTATAAGTCTAATAGGTCTGGTTATTATAATCTGGTTAAATTATAATAACGGTTAAAAAGTTACTTAATTACATCTTCAAAAAAATGTAAAATTTTAGGGTTATATCACTAGCCTCGATACTAAATAACATTATTGCCAGGGCTCTTAAAAGATAAGACAGCTAAGGATAACTTGATATACACACCAATGATATTCAATAAATATACCATTTATTGGATTAAAATTATTGGTTGAGAAGCTTAGAAACTACGTGTTCAGAAGGAACCGATCTAAACTCAGAAAAAAAAGTACACAATTTTTTTAAAGCCAACGAATAATATAATATGATCATAAAACATTGAGTACCAGTGTACCCAATCCATGATAATTGATCATGTTATTGCAGATGTGGAGAACATTCTGATTATGGAACCATCACCCTATTGTACCAGGTTATTTTCCAGATATCCGGCCGGTTACTGGATATTTTACATCATACACGGGCGGAGCTACTGTCTATAACACTTTAATGCCAGGTCCAATAACAAGGATAACTAAGGGGAGCCAATCTTTCCCCTTCTGTCCAAACACCCGGGTTAAGTAGCACCCATTAGACAACCAACTCTTAATGGCACACCCATCCGATCTGTGCATCAGAATTAGATGCGACAGTTTTCGGCCAAGACACTCCAAGACATTACATTAATAATTATGAAGGACATCCAAGCTTTTTTGAAGGGGGTATAATAAGGGGTTTCAAAGTTTAAGTGGAGTAAACACTTTGTTTTTATTATAAAATCAATATGACTTAACCCAAAGTAATATTGATTTTTACTAATAGTGTCGTCTTTAAAAACTTGTTTTTTAGGATAGTATGGGAAGCTTGGAGGTAAAATCTGTGGAAAATAAATGGGTACAAGCAACGCCTATTCCAGGTTTTATTTTTTAATTAAATACTTTGTAAATCAAAAACTAAACCACAGAGGATCAAATATTAAAAGAGAAAGCAAATTGTCTTGGTTCTCTGTTGAACAAGGAGAACAACATTCATGAAAGCGAAGGTCAGCAAAGCAGACAGACAAACGAACATGGATAAATAAATATAAAGTTTATTTGAAATTCATCAATATATATAAGTCTAAAGAAAAACCTGTAAATTTATTCTATCCTTACTTGTATACTGGATGCTTTATACGAACATACTTACATTTTAGGACGTAGAGATGATTCGCTAAATCTGCCATGTACCCGATTCGCTCATAAATTAGTGTCTAATTGTATTACAGATTACTGTTATTTCCCATATGTCTGGTCTTAACCAATGGACAGAACATTTTTTATCTGTTTAAAATTATTTCACTCATGTTTTAACATCGTTTTTTTTAGAAACAATTTTGATCAATGTCGGGGACCTTCTTGAAAACTTAAGGTTTTTCATCAAACCAACTAATATTAATGTAGCATTTTTTAATAATCTTACTGTATAACACTCTACTGTTCTTATTAAAAACTACCTGTCTTGTCTGTTTCCGTGATTTTTATAATCTACTTGAAAACTAATTGAAAAGAGAAACCCTTCCGTATTCAAAAAAAAAATAAGTAGGACTATTTTTCTTGTGCTTGTTTTTTGGCTTAAGCAAAGATAGAAAGTATTATCCACCCCCCCCCCTCCCTCCCTTATTTTCATTTTATTTTGAAAAAGGGTTGTTATTTATGCTTCCTAGGCACTTTAAGGGAAAGCATCAAATTTAAATATCTTGCAGAATGATTGATAGACAATGGCTGATAAATTTATTTACATTCTTAATTATGATTCACAAAATTAACTAACCAATCTAAATTCAATAAAAAATCCCAAGGTTGTTAAGCCGCCAACGAATAAGGAAACGTTATTATAAGACTTTGGGGGCTAGTGTACTATTATCAGCCTAATGTCCCCTGTCTTTTCTGTATCCCAACCCCTTAAAGGTTTGATTGAACATAAAATGTTAAAGCGGAGGAGAATACCCAGCTACAAGGCACAGAGTTAGAATACCCCAAGAAGAATTAAGGAGAGTCCAGATTTTAAAAGACTAAAAATATGCGAAATGCCTTTTCTCAAAACAAGAACAATTTTATAAATAAGTCACTTTGCATAACCAAAATTAAAACATTCTATTAAGGTATTTTGTTTTTTAAAAACAATTTAAGTTTTTTAATTTTTTATTTTTGACAATTGAAAAATCTAAGGATTCCTCCTATAATAGTATTGTTATAGTCTCTAATAAAGTAAAACTTGTAGCGGGCTAAAATAACACCTCCTTTACCCCATCCACTTTCCCTCTACTGAATGAAAAAAACTGACCAATTAATAAGGTCCATGTTAGTATTCGTAACTGACGACAATAATTCCCCTGTCGTAATATCCACATATATTCTACATTCAGTATTAGTGTGATGTTAAGTAATAAAAGACTTTTAATGATTTTAAAAAATCTTTTAAAATGCAAACTACAGGAGAAAATGTCGACGACAATCAATTGCATTTTTTGTACATCCAGATGATCATGGTAAGTCTTAATCATTAAATTGGGGCTAAAATAGTTGTATAAGTATAGATATATAACCCAGACAACTATCTGCCCCAAGTGGTGGAGATCCCTTTCATTTGCTAACACATTGCTTTCTGTTCTTTTGTAAGGATTTGGCTGTGTTGTGTTCATTTTAAGACGCTATAAGATGATTTCAAAGACCCAATACAAAATCGGGACAGAGTCCAAACCCTGTGGGCAGAGTTACTTATAGCTCTACCCCCTCTATTATTTTACTTTAATATATATTAATCATTTTATATCCACGGAAAGCTGTTTATAATACGATGCGAGAAATAACTATTCTATCATATTTAGTTTTGATTGAGCCGTTGGAAGGACCGAATGAGAAATATAAACCGATCACTGCTATACAACATCTAGGTAAATTGAGTAGGATTTATAAATAAACAAAATCAATACAAATATAATAATATATCAATAGTAGTCTGATAGATAGATATACACAGGGGAAACAATTCTAAGTAAAAATTTCCCCTAACCCCCTTCCCTTTTTTCTCTCCTTCTTACTCACTCCACTACACTTACATTTTTATATTCGAAGAAAACTGGATATAATACGATGCTAGACATAATTTTTCGCATGGATGAGAACCGGTTCTAATCCATTGGATATTAATCGGTTTCAAATCAATAACAGAAATAATATTAGTTAATGATAGTTTCATTTTTCAGCTAACAGATTTGCAGCAACATATGGAGATGATTTCAATCTTTCACAAGAAAAATAGATCTTTCATTGTATGCAGCAGATGTGATTTTGTTTCACTTGTCGAAAAACTTCCCGTACAAATTATTTCAAGAAAATTAAAATACATTTTTTATTTCTGTTATTTACTTTTTTGTACTATTAAAATATAAGAATAGATGGGGCACGAACTATATGTAACTCTATCTACGGGGTTGGGACTTTCGAATATCAGCCAATATCGTCGAAAATATTAACACAGACAAGCTTCAAAAGAGCAGAAAGCAATTTGTTAGCAGACGAAAAGGGCCCCAACAACTTGCACCAGATGTTGTGCTGTGTTTAAAATAATTTAATCATCTTACAGAAAGAATCATAAATATTAAAATAATACAAAGGTTTAAAAACCAAAAAGCAAATACAAATAGCTTATAATAATTAGAGTTAGTAACATTGTAAATAATCTCACAGTGAGTTAGGTAGATAAGTTCAAAATTAAAAATATAACAAGTTGATAATGAGTTGGTGATCGGCGGATTTTCAATAAATTTTAATATATCATGTAGACATGTTAGATAAGCTTCAGTTTAAAATTTGAAGTCTGTAATTAAGTCACAAATTTTAGAACTAGAAATACTTCATCTTGATGACATGGAATTTAAATTCAAAGGTTTTACCGAACAGAAATTAAAGAAAAAAGTGAAGTGAATGTAAATAATTTCTTTACAAGTGAAAAACTATATGTTTACATTTACACTTTTATAATTCACTAATTATACAGCATGACCCTCAAAAAAGTATTTTTAAGCATCTGCAGCCCTTATTTCTCAATGAATTATAAAAAAATGCATATGTCCTTGTTCTCCACGTAAGTAGATATAAAAATATTTTTTTTACCTCCATTAACACCGGAGATTTTTAGAGCTAAAGTTTTGAAAAAGTGACTGAGAAAAAGAATTTTTTTTTGTTTCTCTTATTTTTTGGATGGTTATATTATGTTTTTCTGGCAACTGAATAATGAGACACAAAGAAAAACAAGTTAACTAATTATTTCTTTTTTATTCCACAAAAAAATATAAATTTTTAATGGCAAAAAATACTACTGAATGAATTGATTATTTGCAAATTTTAGGTTATTTATTAACCCTTATTTGAGAAAAGGATTAATTTTGACAGTTGCTCCGCCTACTTTTCTGACATCTCAATAATTTAATAGGGGGTTAATTAAGCTTTTTAGACAAAAAAATCATTATGTTTTAATTTTATTTTCTTCATAACTTTTTTGTTATTAAAGTTAGGATTGTGAAACAAAAACAATTTTCCTGCTATTGTGGTATTCGGCAACTGTGAGCCATGCCTATGGCAACCCTGACCGGGGTTCGGGGAAGGGCCAAAGGCCCTCCCCCAAGTCCTGGGGAAGGGGTCTGCCGACCCCCTCCCTATGCCTAAAATTAATGATTGATTCTGACAGCCTTATTATGGTTAAGCTGTATTGTTAATTCCCCCCACCCTTTCCAGGGATGGGGGATCATTATTGCCCAAACTGACTATTGTATATGTATTATATTGCTTTTATTTATGATTATTTATTCCTATCTGTGTAGTTATTGTTTGTTGTATATAACGTTTGTAATCCTTAGACCTTCAATAAAGGAACAACTGAATAGACTCTGTTTATTATTTAGTGATTGCTAGAGAAGCGCAGCTTCTCTATAGTATAGGTGTCCACGTCTGTTCACACTGCCATAGTCATTTGAACTCTGGTGTCTGCCATTTATCCTAGGCGGATACCACAACTTTTGGTGACAGCTGTGTGAGATTACGGCAAACCACAAGTGTAGAGCAGACGCGCAGCTGAGGCTAAGGTACTCCCAGCAGTGAAACTGGCAAAACTGACACAAGCAACCTGAATTACCCACCCTGGATAGCAAGGTCTAACTCTGCATCCGGCAGTTGTGGAAGCGAAATCTAGCGAAAGACCACTAAGTGTGGCGGAACCCGAGCTGCGGAGAGTAGCGAGATCGGACGAGAGACTGCGGAGAGCAGCGAAACTTGACGGAGAACCGCGAGAAGCGCCGACATCTAACGGAGAATTGAGCGCTCAAGGGCTGAAACAGGCCTGCGGACGGGCTGAGACAGGCCAACTAAGTGTAACCGGCTGAAAATAGGCCAACATTTACTGCAAGAGATAGCAGGATTCGAACCAGCGGTGCTGCAGGACGGGACATTCCCTGCCGCCACCAGCCGGATTCGGATACACGGCGCTGCAGGACGGGACATTCCCTGCCGCCGACAGGCTGAAACAAGCCAAGGATTCGAACCAGCGGCGCTGCAGGACGGGACATTCCCTGCCGCCGACAGGCTGAAACAAGCCAAATAGCTGCGAGCTGCGAGCGAACATACGAGTGTAGTGTACCAAGCAGAGGAAACTACGTCAACTCCAAGTATCCTGAGAGGCTACAGCGCAGCCACCCATCTAGAAAAGCAGATATTATATCACATTGTAGGGATTACCACCCTAGTGTGAAGGCTGAACAATAGATTTATGAGCAAGGATTGGTAAACAATTTGTTGTGTATTGTGATAAAAACTAAAAATAGAACAGGCTTGGTAAGCAAATCTGTTGTGTATTGTGATAAGGCCAAAAATAGAACCTAGATGTAATATAACAATGCATTGATAAACAATCTAACCCCCCAAGCCTCCAGCACAACAAATACACCCCTTATTCCAGCGGAAAGGGAGGGGCCCACCATCCATTGAAGGAAATACAATCAAGGTGACATAACAACAAGCCCAGGATTAAGGAAAAGGGCACAATTACCTCACCACACAGTTACCTCAAACCCACAGCACTCCCCCCCCCTCCATAGGGGGAACAGACGGTTTTACCCCGTCCCCTCACGCGCTTCCCCCCTCCTACCCACACTTGACTAAGTCCGCCCACGGTGTGGAGATAGCGACCGGGAGAACAGAGCGCCATTTACGGGTCGCGCAGCAGAGTTCGGGACGCATAACAAAATTCAACGGATGAATAAGACAAAGCGGACCAATGAGAGAGCGGGTTGAGGGATAAGTGCGCATTTTACCTGTGTGCGCGGATCTGACGGTGCGTAAGCGCGTTGCAAGGAAAGGATATTTCACGCACACACACACACACAAGGAGCGGAGCTACTCCATAGCATCTAACAGAGATATTTTTAGAAAACAAGACTTGCAAGCTTCTCCCTCCTATCTATAGTGTGATAAAGGAAAACCCAATCAGTTCCTGACAGCAGTTCAGACCCTCAACAGCTATCTACCCCTACCAGCCTACTCTACAACTCAGAAAAAAACTAGTGACAAGTACTTTGGGTACATCTAAGTTACATCTTTGTAGTTAAACTACCAACCTAGTGATAAACAGTGTTGGCTGCTAGGCTAGAAAGCCTCAAGTGTAAACCATTTATAGTATTGACTTAAAACATTCGTGTCCCGCCGCTGAACCGTTGACCCGATGGAGCAGCCGCAAGCGCCAGGAGGCGACCAAGCCCAAGGATGGCTCCAGGATGATCCCCAACCGGCTCCAGCCGAGTACCGCAAGCTGATGCTGAGTAACCTGCCTGAGTATAGAGGACCGCCCAAGCAATCCTGGAGTTCCCACATCCGGAGACTCGAGATGTCATGGGCGGCTTACCGTGTGCCTCCCCATGACACACTGAACCGCCGCAACGCCCTTTTACTGTCACTGGTGGGGCAAGCGGCGGAGATGGCCTCTCATCTGTTTGGCGAGGCAGGCCAAGCCTTGACATACGAACAAGTCAAGGCCGAGTGTGAAATGTTATTTCGTCCAGCCTTTGAATCCCAGACTTTGAAGCAAGCCTTCAGGGATTACAGGCAACACTCGACAGAACCTATACAAGCATACATATCCACAAAGTGTGCCTTGTATAGGGAGGCCTATAGCCATGAGGACCTTGAATTGTTGATAGACGAATTAAATCGTGGCATTCGTAACGCTAATGTGAAACGTGAAATGTTGAGTCATGAGATCGCCTCGGTACCTGAGTACACGAGGCGAGCCATGTTTACCGTCACAATGATCACCAAGCAGCTGAAGGAGGGTGTGTGCCTAGTGGACGCCACCGACGGGCTCACGGGATCAGCCAGCGTCCAGTTGCCCCACTACGATGAGTCGGAGCCAATGGAGATTGGCGCCTTGGCTCCGGGTCTCCACCAGATGGGGAAGGTCGCCCCAGATGACAAGACTTCAGGCCGCTGTTACCGCTGCCAAGGGAAAGGCCACCGAGCCCGAGACTGTCCGACGCCTATGGAGGTCAGCCTAGAAGAGAGACGCACCCAGCCACGCCGTGACCGTCCTGCCAAGTGCGACCGTTGCCACTATGCCGGCCATACGGCGGCCGAGTGCAGAGCCGACTGGGACCAGGTAGCCGGCCGGAGGCGCACTGCGGACAAGGGCGCTCCCCCAGGAAAGCCCAGCAGAGTAGCCAACATGGAAGGGAGCGCGCCCCCAGCAACACCCCAGCAAGCAGCCGCCCCCAACGCAGCGGGCCGAGCCGACGGAATGCCGCAGTTTGGAACCGTCCCAGCTAGAATCAACGTACTGGGAGGAGCGGCTGAACCCAACCGGGTTGGCCTGGGCTTCAGCCTCAACCACCTGGGGCCGGAGTTTGTGCAGCCCAACAACATCGCCGAGCCAGAAGTCCTGAGGCCCCAGCCCTTCAGCCTCAACATGATGGGGCCTGCCCAACCGAGCCTACCCAGCAAGAGTGGAGGGGCGCTACCCAGCGTCACTGAGACGGTGTACGGAGAGGACCTGGCGGCCGTTGAACGAGAGAAGCAGGAGGCGCTAGCCAGCACATCGGAGTCGATGTATGGGGCGCCATCTGGCGCCGCCACCTGCGATGACTGGGGGGTGCTATCCAGCGCCCCCACCCTGGTGCCTGGGGCGACAACCGTCGCCGCCACCGAGAAACCTGGATCCTGGAACGAGCCAGCAGCCCCAGAGGAAGGGGTGACACCCGTCACCCCCAGTCAGCCAGCGCCACCAGCCCGTAGGGAGAGCCCAGCCATACACCATCCAGCGCCCACTGCCAGCCGAGGGAACCCAGCTGCCCATCATTTCCAGTCGAGCCAGGATAAGTTAAATTTGACAAATGTATTGTATCCAAAGTATTGTAACCCTCCAGCCTTGCCTGTGCCTCCTGCACCAGAGGCTGGGGAGATTGAAATTTGGGGATATAAGGACTTGCCTGTGCCTCATGCACCTGAGTTCCTAGGGCAGGGGAGGGACATAATCCAGGGCGAGCCTGTGCCACACGCACTTCAGCCCCATGCCACTGGGCATGCCATGGACAAGGGAAGGGACCCCTTGGGGCTAGGGGAGCCGACACCCAGGCAGGCGCCAGTCGCCTGTCAGTCTGTCATTGGGGAGGGTATCGGGATGCCCCGGGCACCCAAAGATAACGCTCAATGGAAACTTGTATCTAGCCAGGAGCAACCCAGCCGTGTCCAGCCCCAAGAAGCAGCCATGGCCCGAGCCGAAGATCCCCAGCCGCGTGTGCAAGGTCGATGGCTGTCTGGTAGTTTCTCACACTGGTGGATGGTTCTGTGGGGACTACTGCTCGCAGCCGTGTGGCCTACAACTAGCTACGTCCTGGTAGGGTGGGACTGCGCCAACCCCACCCACGTCACAGCCTACAACAAAGAGAAGATGTGTAGCACGGAACCGCCCTTGGGCCACGAGGTACATGTCCTGCAACAAGTCAAGATTAGGGAAACAACAGGATATAGCTGTCAGCTCACCGTGTCCCAGTGGACATTTAGGTGTGGGGTATGGGGTCACCTCAAGGTGATCTCGGTCCCCACCCTCATGAGGCCAACCAAGATTGATCCAGAAACATGCCGAGACCTGGCCAGGAACCAAGTCTACACGCTGCCAGGCAAAACCCAGCCACTGACGTTCCAGCTGAACCATCCCCAGTTCTTCACCCTCGATTTCGAGGGCCAGCTGTATCGCAATGAATTAGTGCTCCAGGAACGACGGCTGCTGGTCAAGGAAGAGACCTATGTAGTGGAGGATGGACGGGTGGAGTCCCAATCTGACCACCTGACCCTAGAATGTCCCCATTCTGAGCTGTCTTGCATTACTGGGGAGGCCACCTACGTGTGGGACCACCTGGGGAGAGATTGCCCCTTGAGGCTGATCCGCAGCCTCCAGCCTAGCCTAGTGATGGATGCGTTCCTGGTTGACCATCAAGCCCAGTTCTTCATCAACATGACCACCCCCACCTCAATAGTGAACTGCGACTTTGAGGCCCATGCCACCAACCACCCAGCATTGTTTGTGGCAGCTGACCCGGCCGCGGCAGCGCTGCCCAGAGTATCGGCCAGGGATGTGGATGTCCCCCTGCAGGCCCAGATATATGCAGGTTACATTGGATTTACCCTGGAGACACGAATGAAAAGCACAGCGGCAGAAGAAGTAGCGGCCAATTGCTGGAAGCTCCAGCAACTAGACCCGGCCCACCCGGTGCGTGTCCAGGGGAGCACGTTCTCTGTGCTGAGGGGAGATGTACTGCTCCAGCTTACCTGCCAACGCAACAAATATGTTTTCCGTGAGAGCAATGAATGTTGGGACAAAGTACCAGTGGAACCCACAGGATTCGTAGACGCCGTGACAAGGGTGTATAGCGGCCACGCCACCAAGATTCCCTGCTCCTCCACCTACCCCCTAACTGTGCACGCGGAGGAAGGCTGGATAGAGTTAACCCCCGCACCTAAGAAGAGGCCACCCCCGCTGGATACGCCCAAGCAGCTGCTGACAGAACCTTTGGATGACTTTAGTTCGGGAGGCTTGTATTCGCAGGCTGAGCTGAACGACTGGCAGCAGCTGCTAGCGTTCCCAGCGTATAAAGCCGCCATGCTGACCGGCCTGTCTTATGGCTCATGCGTTCAGCAAGGTAGCTGTTCGGCCACCGGAGACCATGGGATCATGTCCTACAATATCGACCGACTGGCGGAGGAAGGAGAAGCCGCCCTGGATGTCTGGGCTGGGTTCAGACAAGCTATTCACGAGTGGGGAGATGGCGCAGCCATACTGTGTTTACTGTTGTTGATTCTCAAACTGCTGGGGGATTTAACCATCATTTCCCTGGCAGCTGCACAAGGAGGTGTACGGGCCGCCATGAATGCGATGTCACAAGTGTTCCTGTACCATCCAACCTTGTACCGTAAGGCCTTGGCCAGAGCCAGACTCACCCATGCCAAGTCCCGGGACTTTTCAGTAGACTGGGATGCCATTCCTATCGGCCGGGAAGCAGCCGAGGAAATGGTGTCCATGCAATCAGCCGATAGCGGGCATGACCGCCCAGGCAGGCCTGGACCACCCTCTGGAAAGCCCCGCGGCCCCTCGGGAGGCCAGGCTGTCGCTCAGACGGTCAACTTGGTAGCCAGTGCCCCAGCCGCTGCCAACAACAACCAGAATGCCCCGTTACTGACCGGCCCCGCAGCGGCTGTGCCCCACGCCAACCTGACACCTGCTGGCGCCGAGCTACGTGTCCAACCAAAGCCAGCCTCTACCTTCTATCCCACGTTGGGAGCCCATCAGCCCTGAAAATCACCACTAGGATTCCATTGAATCATTATCGTTTGTATATATATCTTAGCCCTAAGGAGCGGGCCGAAGGCCTCAACCACTGTCGGAAGTCTGGCAGGGAGACCCCCTCCCAGCCTTCCGAGGGGAGAGTTGTGGTATTCGGCAACCGTGAGCCATGCCTATGGCAACCCTGACCGGGGTTCAGGGAAGGGCCAAAGGCCCTCCCCCGAGTCCTGGGGAAGGGGTCTGCCGACCCCCTCCCTATGCCTAAAATTAATGATTGATTCTGACAGCCTTATTATGGTTAAGCTGTATTGTTAATTCCCCCCACCCTTTCCAGGGATGGGGGATCATTATTGCCCAAACTGACTATTGTATATGTATTATATTGCTTTTATTTATGATTATTTATTCCTATCTGTGTAGTTATTGTTTGTTGTATATAACGTTAGTAATCCTTAGACCTTCAATAAAGGAACAACTGAATAGACTCTGTTTATTATTTAGTGATTGCTAGAGAAGCGCAGCTTCTCTATAGTATAGGTGTCCACGTCTGTTCACACTGCCGTAGTCATTTGAACTCTGGTGTCTGCCATTTATCCTAGGCGGATACCACACTATATTCATAAAGATTTATTAGGTTTTTTAATCTTAAAAATTTTTGCCTAATAAGTAAGTTTTTCAAAATATCATTAAACTAAAAAGACTCAAAAAATATGTGTAAAAAAATGCTTTTTACTCAAAAACTAAATTTTTTATTTCATTTTTGTATAAAATTTCTGCTAGTAACAAAAAAAAAAGGATTTCTACCTTAATTTTGCTAAAAAAGTCGTTTCATGTTAAAAGTTACTTTTTCCTCAGTCACTTTTTCAAAACTTTAGCTCTAAAAATCTCCGGTGTTAATGGAGGTAAAAAAAATATTTTTATATCTACCTATGTGGAATACTATGGAGAACAAGGACATATGCATTTTTTTATAATTCATTGAGAAATAAGGGCTGCAGATGCTTAAAAATACTTTTTTGAGGGTCATGCTGTAAATTGTCATATTTTTTTCAGTTGAGATTTATCTTATAATTGTCATTTTGTACAAGTAATAATAAAATTATAAAAGGCCTTTTAAAAATTATAATACTTATTTTTATTGGTCATGAAAATAAATAAAGAGTTGAGATTTCTTTGTCTTTTTAAAAATATTAATATTATATTTAAGTCTTTACTATTTCATTAAAAATATTATGTAAGGGTAGGTATAAATTAAAAAAACAAACAATACTTCTAAGAGAAGACATTGCCTACACAGTAGCAAAATATGATTTTATAGAAAGAAAATAAAAGTTCAAGCTCCATCCTTTCAAATCTTTAATACATTGAGTGAACTTTATTGTCAACCTCATTTCTTCGACATAAAACGAAAAATATTGATACAAAATAATAGAAACACTCAACAATAGAAATAATTGAGAATCCAATACACAAACCTAAACAAAAATTCAATTAAGTAATTATGTTTCGTTATTTCCTTCCAACAGAAAGTGGATCACAGACATAATTTAAAACATTTATTTTTAATGTTTAATTTAGGCTAGGTTAAGTAAATGTTTTGAGTTCTTCAAGAGGCTAGGAATACATTTTTTTGAAAAATTAGCAATATGGGGGGGGGGGGATATTATGCGATCCACTTTGTTAAGTTAAGTAGCATTTTTTTGTTTCTTTTGTTGGTTATTAAGAATATTTGTGTGTCTGTGTAGTGTGTATTTATCAGTTAGTAGCGAAGCTACTCTAATATTTGGGTTAAATCTGTAAGTCACTATTTTCACCGCAATATTTATGTAAAGAAATAAAATACAGTTTGCAGCAATTAACTTGCACAAAAATTCTAACAGCCCTCACATTGGTAATATGCTTAGACATATTAAAAAGCATATGTCTTCAGTAACTATCCCCCTCCCTCCACTTCATACTTCTTTCTAGTATTGCATCTGCCAATGCTTTAGTTAACCCTTACAGATCGGGGGGGGGGGCTCAAAGAGCCCCCCCCCTCTAGTTTTTTTAGTCTCATTTTTTTTGTAGGTAAGATGGAGAGCTGTAACTTCATGACTTTTTAAGTTTAGTAATTATACGTCGGCAAGAGTTGATTTTATTAAGATATCTGGTCTGTGTCGGTCGTGGTGTCCGGTCAAAGTCGGTTGGGTAGCAAAAAAAAATAGAAAAAATTCTAAATAAATCTTAATTTCTACATTATGACTTTTGTGTATAAGGTAGAAACCTAAAATTTTTTTGGTGAATACTTAGATATCAATGACCATCTGAGAAAAGTGGTGTTATGACCGTTTGACCGCTCCCTGACCGACTTTATGACCGATTTTTGTCCGGCTTTTACTACAGACATATATCATGAATATCGTGGCTTCTATTACAGCTAGAGACCTATAATTTTTTTTGGTAAATCCTTGAGCAATAATAAACAGATAAAAATATTAATTTGCGCCGCCAACCGCCGTTTTACCGCCGTAACCGCCGAAAATGGCGGTTTCCGTTATTTGCCGTTTTTCGGCGATGATCAGAAAAAGTAATTGTTTTGTAATGAAAAATAAAAGTTCGTCCTAAAATTTGGTCATCCTAGCTGCAAAATTGGCCGCTCTACAGCTGTTTTAAAATTTAGCGGCTGGCCGCTAAAAAGCGGCTAAGGAGCGGTCTGACTGCTATGACTAGAAAAAGTAATTTTCTCTAAAAATTTACATGAACCACCAGAAAAAAATTTTACGTCTTTATCTGTACCAGGAGCCGAGATAGAGGGGGGGGGTCTTTGAGCCCCCCCCCCCCCCCGATCTATTAAGGTGGGAATTGGGGCCCGATCTGTAAGGGTTAAATAAGAATTGAAATGAAATTTCTTACCTATAAGACCTCCTGCACTGCCTAACATTTGTAGGATTGATATTCTTTCAGATCTTAATATTATCAAAACTTTATAATCAATTAAAACATACATTCTTAATTTAAATGACTCTAAACGCCATTTAAGATCACTGCCCATGATATAAATTTTAATCTCTTCAGTGAGAAGCTAATCGTTTTTCAAAATATTTGGTATTTTTATTTAAGATGAAATTTTAATATCAAAAGTTGGTTTACCTTGTAATTTGAGTGTAATAAGGATCTCCAATGAATAACTAAAAGATGTATATGTTGAAATAAATTGTAACATGTGAAATAGTTATTTATCGCATCGTATTATAAACAGCTTTCCGAGTATATTGTATGTTTTTATATTCGTAGAAAAATGGATATAATACAATGCTATACATAATTTTTCAGTATGGCTGAGAACCGGTTCTATTTCACCAGATATTAATCGATTTCTAAGCGATACTGAAAAAATTATTCCACCTCTTTATTGATTTATCCAGAGATAATTGTAATTGTATGTTTTTATTTGTTTACTTTTATAAATTTTTTCAAATTATTCTCAAATGCAATATTTTTTTTAAATTCAAAATTATGTCCCTTAGCTAATAGAATCAAAAACGGTCATGTAAAAATTTTGCTAAGCATATTGTTTTTTTAGTATCAATTAAATATTCTATAATTTACCTTTACTTTTAGTAGATTTTTATTTGCATAATCAAACACTGCTTTCTTGTATTCCTGTATTAAATTTATAGTATAGATGTATATAACCATGATTCCCCTGTTAAGGATTTTTTTTGGTCTGCTAGCAAATTGCTTTCTGTTCTTTTGTAGTGACTTGGCTGTGTTGATATTCCCTACGCTATTCCTAATTTCTAAAGACCTAACTGAAAGTCAGCAAAGGGTCCTTTGGAAGGGGAAATACAGTTATCTAACCCCTCCCCCTCTAGTGTTTTACTCTACAATTCCTGTAAATAAAGTGCAGATTTTTTTAACAATTTGCCAATTTTGGTCAATTTTAAGAATATCTGCACAAATGTTTAATCTGCTATTTTGTCTGCCTTAATTTTTCTAAAATTGGCTTAAATACACCTAAGTTTTCTTGCTCTTTTCAAATGTTTCAGCTGAACCGTTTTTACATTAAACAGATATACATCCTATTACTTTAGATATTTGCTGTCAGCTAAAATTGTTACATACCTCATCTAAACTGTTTATATCATAACCAGGATTGGATATATTCTGGAAAAAAATCATTTTTATTGGTCTTTTGCTTATTTTTTTGATTGTTTAAACAATAAGCCCCTATCTTGCTAGCCATTACAACTAATAAAATTTTTTTGGTTTATTTTAAATGGACAGCCCAAGTTAACCCTCAAGTGAATCGATATAATGCAAGGTATAATTTTTTCACACCTAGACAAGATCTTGCTTATTAAGTTCATTCTACAGTCAGACAACCTGCTAGTTGTCTGGAAGTCTTTGCAACCGTAGATAAAAATTGGTTATGGAATTAATTCTGTCGTCGAATATAAGCTTTAATTAATTTATTCTTGACTTTAACAAAGACTTTATCATACAAACAGTCAATGTCTTATATAATTTCTTATTTGAAAGATTTTAAATTTCAAATCATTTTACCTTGCAAATGTTTGGATATCTGCTAAATATGTTGCAATTTTGACCACTGTGAGAATTAAATACCTCTTTTCGGAATTCATTCTAAGCAAATAAGAAATGTATAACAACAATAAAATAGAACGGATGTTTTTTTTTAAGATTTAGGATGTATCTGTTCAGAACGAATAAACTATAAATTTAGGCATTTAGGAGTTTCCTATTTTCAGTTTTAATATTAGGATTATTCCTGTGTCAATTGTCATAATTATAAATTCCATTATATGCATGTTGATCTTTTAATATGATATAATGCTAGTTGTTTAGCATCTCTATAATTGTGTCTTAAAAGTAATTGCAAAATTAGATTTTTTATTCTTGAATTTTAGAGCAACTAATATTGAGTTCTTAAGTTGTTAATGCTTCTGACATGTAGCCGACAAACCAGTGATCTTAAGGGATAAGACAATGGACAATAATTTTATATAAATCAGCAATAATTGATGATAAACTAAATTACCCTCTCTGTAGATTAAAAATATTGGTTGAAAAGTTTAGGACCAACTATTCAGAGATAATAAAAGTACTCAATGTTTTGAGTCAACGAATAAGATAAAGCGGTTAAAAAACTTTGGGTACCAGTGTAATATCCCCTCCCATTCTGTGACAAACAAACTAATATATGATAAACTCACCTTACATATCTCGTCCCTAACTTTCTGTACAACCAGACAAAAAGAGTTGGATCTGTAATTAAAATTAGTTTTTATAGTATTGCAGCTGCTTTATAATTTAGATTGGTAGATTAAAATAAGTCTATTTTTGTACCTTTTTTATACCAAAATTTGGGATCTACTGCAGTTCGCGGTAAAATATTGCTGGTAAGCAATATTTCCAAAAATCTATAAATTTTAAAGGCTGCAAGCTGCCAAACGGCTGAACGTACAGATCATGCCCGCACACTGTTTTAAGCAGCATAAGAAGGCCTACAAATAATCTGGAATAGCCATAAATCAATAATGGATAATTATCTCGCAGTGCAGAGAAATGCGCGAAAAAGACCTATTTTACGCGTTTTTTCTTCAATGAAGCTTTCCCTGTGCATAATTGGATCTTGGCTATTCCAGATTATTTGTAGGCCTTCTTATGCCGCTTAAAATGGTGTCCGGGTATGATCTGTACGTTCAGCCGTTTGGCAGCTAGCAGCCTTTAAAATTCATAAATTTTTGTAAATATTGCTTACCAGCAATATTTTACCGTGAACTCATGCAGTAGATCCAAAATTTGTATACCAAAATATAATTGAATCAGTTATAAATTAAAAATGACATATTTGTTCTGCTACATAGGTAAAAACAATAAAACGATAAAAATGCTGATTTAAAAAAATGGATGTAGATATTCCGACATTGGAAAATTGTCAATATGGATCACTATTTCCCCGTCATTCATTGGCCAGTTCGTTCATTCAGTAACAAGGGAGGGTATGGGGTAAAGGAAGATATTGTTAATTTTTCCCTCTGCGTGTATCACTTTATCAGGGGACCATGAAAATCTGGTATAAAAAACATAATTTCTTTACCTTTCCGGAAATGTTTGTTGACTTGGATAAACTCCACTTGATGTTATCATTGTCTCTGTCTGATATTCACATGCCTATATCACATATATATAATTGGTAACAAATGCAAGACATAAACAAACGTCTGTTGAGAAATCTTTTTGATTCAATTTGGCCAACTAACTGCCAAATGCAAATTGCCTAAAACCTGATCAATACATATTATTTTTGGACAATTTACAGGTTTTGCTTGGGATTATCTTATGGGTTGGTGTAGTAAGTATTTTATCTAAAGCTAAAGATCTTGGAAATTGCTGGCCAGAATGTGCAGTGCTTTTCTGAGGGGCTTAATAGACATTTCGGGTTGGTTTTATTTTCCTGGCCTCCGCCATCCCATCGAGGTTAGTGGTAAACAACTATTTATTGTAATAAAAAGGCGATTTTTTAAAAATTAACTTAACCCGCTACTTTGTTTTCTTTCCATGACCCGGATTTAATTATCACCTGATAACAAGGAGAATCTTTATTAGTTTTTGTGTTATAGGTTTGTTTCAATCCTTTTCTTTCACTTCCCCAATTATTTGTCCAATTCTAAAACAAAGAGGGTCATTTTTTTAGCTTATCATCTGTAAAGTTGTGCTTTAGCGTTTAGTCAAATGCGTTTATTAAGTCAAATGATAGCACACATGTTTACAAATAATACGCGAAATTACCCTCTTTTACTATAATTAATAACTTCTAAAACAGTAAGCTTACAATTTGATAGGAAATGTTCATGTGCCCAGGCACAGATAGAGAGAAAACAATCTAAATATTTTTACTCGTTTGCCTGTTTTAGTTATATTTTTTCAACTATGCTACCAGAACGAGCTGCTGATTTTAATAGATTGTCATCTTTGTTTAATTTACCAAGAAGATAATGCCATTGAAATTAGAACATTTGTGTACAATCAGTCAACATTCTAGCACATTTTCATAAATAATTATTTTATTTTTGTAATATCAAATTGTTTACTTTGTAATTTTAATCCTAGATGCATAGTTTTACATCGAAAATCTTTAAATTTCCTGCCTTAGCAGTGTGGTTATGATTAGGGCTCGGCAGCCACCTGTAAGCCTTAAGAAAATGGATCAATAGCTTTTAAAACTTAAGAAAATCAACCTTTTACAATTTATAATTATCAGCTGGAAGTCTTAACCTTACCCACATAAGGAAATCCCTCTATTAAAAAAAATGTTTCAAAGCATCCCAAGTAGTTATTTAAGGCTTAGTCGCGGCTGCCGAGCCCTGGTAATAAGTCTGTAAATCTGTGAAATATTGATTTACCCTGACACAACGAAGATCTTGGCCTATACAAGCTGAGTAAGTTTTCATCAACTCTGCAGCCGCCTAAATAATATTGTCCATTAAAAGTTCGGGAATTTCTAATTATTTAATCTCATCTTATTATTAATTAGGTCAATCACTCAAAATATAATGCATGTGGGGTTACCTAAAACTCATAAATTTAATATAAGGACAATTTAAAAGGCTTAGGAAAACACCTAGACTACTTCCCTTTTGAGTAACAAAAACTGTAATTGGAAATCAGGTTATATTGTTTTTGTTGAATCTAGCAAGTAAAAGATCTTATTATAATTAATCAGATTTTGAGAAGATTAAGAAACTTGTTATAATTTTTTTTGTCAATATATAGACCATTAAAAGGCGCCTACCCTATTTAAATAAACTAAATAAGGGGGGGAGGGGTATTCTTTTGTTTGTTCATTACGTTAGGTCATATTAGTTTAGGTTATATTTGGTACTGGGTAGCTTTAAAATATGAATTTACCTCATTTTTGGATTCCTTCAAAAACTTTGCAAATGCTGGCCGACACCCACATTCTTTGGTGATTTTAGTGACAATTGAGTCATACATACAGGCGGATATAGTATACATAAAACCAGTTCCCTGGATGAGATTATTTTTTAAATTACATCAAAAATTAGTAACTTTACTCCTATTTCTAGCCCCTACGGGGACTCTAACCCTGCGGGGCCAATTACCTAACCCTGTTGGGCAATCACCTAACCCAATATAACCTAACCTAAAATAACCTATAAAAATGCCATTTTAAAAATACGACGAATCGCCCCTTAAGGGGCGTTGTTACGAAAGGGACTATTTCCTTGAATTTTTAGAAGTAGCCTGGGATAAGACAATAGCTGATAAATAGATGTACATACATTTCCCAATGACGACACACAAAATTACTCAACTAGTAGTTGAAATGTTTAAACACTTACTTTGAACCAACGAATCAAATTCAAAATAAGTCCCAAAAGTTTTGGTGTCATTTTTCTGACATGGCAACAACTTTTACCTATTTTACGACCAATTTATTTTTAACCTTTAGCGTTGTAAGTGCCAAGCATTTAAATTGTAGCAGTAGGAACATTTTTAAAGCCTTCAGTTATGACGCAACTTGGACAGAGAATAATAATACTGTTACAAGTTATTTACATGATTGTAGTATTTAGGTTCAAAATCTTGTGAAGTGTAGCAGTTTCTTCGTGGTGGCGGGTAGGCAAACAGTCCAGAGATTAGTGCTGAAAAAAAGTACATAAAGAGAGGTTAGGTTAGGTTAGGAGTTAGGACCAGGGGCGTCCAAGCTTTTTATTTTTTTTTTGGGGGGGGGGGGTAAACATTTTTTAGGGGGGGGGGGGGGGTAAAATGAAAAAAATTTGCACCCCCAAAATCGTTTGGGGGGGGTAATCGCACCATTACCCCCCCCCCCTTGGACGCCTATGGTTAAGACCTATTTATTTTGGATAAATATATGTTTTATCCCTTAAACATGCAATTACATTGTTTGTAATTAGGTATATTCCCCCCCTGGATATCTGTAAGTGAAATTGACCCCAACTAGACTATTCTTTCATAAAAAAAACAGCTGATCACCATGTTTTTGCTGCGAATTAATGCATTTCAATCTCTTTATTTCAAAATCAAATCATTTCAAAGTCGTAGTGCAATTTTATTTGCCGCGAAAATTTCTTTTTCTTTTTGTCACAAGCCAATTTGATCTCTTTTTAATTACGACCTTTCTTACACATTTATTTTGTAAACCCTAAAAAGAAAATATGGTGTAAAATGACATAAAACCTACCCTGATCTGTAACAACCCTGGTAATCTGCATAACAATTCTACTCTCAGTTCCAGGTGAGATGAAAAATCCTGAAAATTTTTAAATTAGTTCTGTGTATTTTTAGATTTCATTTTGGTTTTAAATTAAATGTTTGGAATAAAAGGCAAAGTCTATTATTTTGTATGCGGTAATACATGTGCCAATTAATTTAAACTTTTAAAAATGTGTTTTTGATGTCTACAATGTGCCTAAGCCGTAGGGAAATTAATGGTTTATGAGTTTAAAATAAGATTGATGCCTAGTCCTTAAATTAATTGGCAAAATTTTGTAAGTACCCAAATGCGTCAATTTGCAGGTAAGGGCTGTCAAATTTAGGTTTCAATTAAGGTTTACTTAGTTTGGGATAGTATTTAGTTGACAACCGCGAATTCGGTTTTAGAATTGAAATGTATGAAATTTGTAAAATTTTTCCTCACTTATTTTTAAAAGCGAAGCTTTTCTATAATTAGGGTCGGTCTGTCCGTACGTACGTCCGTCCGTAACGGATAGCTTTTTTCCGTTATTTTAGGCATGTTAGAATTGTCCTATCGATTTCAAATTTTGCATGGTGATTCCTTTAGTAGTTAGGTACGATTTAGAAAGCGTAGCAACTCTATAATCATTACAAAAATTTCCGTACGTCCATTTTAAACATGTTGACAACAAAGTATATTGTTATAAGCGAAGCAACTCTATAATCAAGTCCTAGATATGTAAGTAAGTCCATAAACATTATCCTGTATAAAGCAGTTTTTCAACAAATTTACTTACAATTTTGCTTCGACTCTTATACATTTATATTCTGATTATTCATTTCTGACACTATATAAGTGTTCATGTCCTTTTGTCCTACCGCTTCAGTGCTTCGCTTTTATGGATGTTGCCATCCTTGTTTTTGTATTTTTAATGTCAAAGAAAAAATAAGAATATTATTTTTGGGACTACAGACTGAGAAACATCAAGGATGTAAAGGTATATGACAATATCCGATAAATTGAAAAAAAGAGCGTTGATAAATTTAAGAAGTTACAGTAAGTATTTGTTTTAAAGTACATCCTTAATGATTATACACAAATTACCCTTTCTGTATAGATTACAGTTAGTGTTGAAACGTTAATGGACCACTAGATTAAAATTCAATAAAAGTCCCCATAAATGTTAAGCCAGCGAATAAAAACGTTATTACAATACTATGGGGACTAGTGTAATAAAAAGCCTAATGTCCCCTCCCTCCATGAAGAAAAATCCTACAAATCATATGAAAGAAGAAATATGACAACACTTTCTCTATCTCATGATATTGTCAATACTGTATTGGCATATTGACAAGGAGGTAGGGGACATTAGACCGTTACTTACACTAGTACCCAAAAGTTATATATTCATGTTTTCTTATTCGTTGCCATTAAACCTTTGGGTACTTTTATTAAGTTATGATTAGTTGGTTCACTACCTGAACGTTTCAACCATCACTTTTAATCCACATAATGGGTAATTGTTTATCATCATTGGGAATGACTTTTAATTTACTTTCCATTGTATTATCCTTTATAATCCCTGAATACTGAATATTTTACCTTTTTGTCTGATAACAGGTCTGTCTCTCACATCAGCTAAAGCTACAACAACCCCTGAGAAAGAAATTTTATCAACCAAATTAAATAACAATAGAGGGAGAAGTGGTTAAATAACTGTATGTTCCCATCCCGAGGACCCTGAACCGACTTTCAACTGGGTCTTTGAAAAAAGCGTTGGAAATATGGATCATATGAAGGAAATGAAGTCATTCCTAAAAAGGACAGAAATTCCCTTCCAAAAAGGACATAAATCATCTTCCTTTTTCTCAGATATCTCAAATATGGACAAAAATCACTCTCCTTTTTCTCACATATCTGAAAAAGAGGATAAAAATCACCTTCCTAAATCTCACTTTATCTTCCTAATTCTAAGAAAATTAACCCAATACCTCTAAGTTCTTCCTTATTCTCAGATAGCCTACCTTATTCTAAGAAATTCTTCCTTATTCTAATAAGATCTACCTTATTCTAAGAAATACTTCCTAATTCTATGACAATCTACCTTATTCTAAGACATTCTTCCTTATTCTAAGAAATTCTTCCTAATTCTATGAAAATCTACCTTATTATAAGACATTCTTCCTTATTCTAAGAAAATCTACCTTATTCTAAGACATTCTTCCTTATTCTAAGAAATTCTTAGTTATTCTAATAAGATCTACCTTATTCTAAGAAATACTTCCTAATTTTATGAAAATCTACCATATTATAAGACATTCTTCCTTTTTCTAAGAAAATCTACCTTATTCTAAGACATTCTTCCTAATTCTATGAAAATCTACCTTATTCTAAGACATTCTTCCTTATTCTAAGAAAATCTACCTTATTCTAAGACATTCTTCCTTATTCTAAGAAAATCTACCTTATTCTAAGACAATCTTCCTTATTCTAAGAAAATCTCTTCCTAAATCTCACTTAATCTTCCTAATTATAAGAAAATTAACCCAATACCTCCTAGTTCTTCCTTATTCTCAGATAGCCTACCTTATTCTAAGAAATTCTTCCTTATTCTAATAAGATCTACCTTATTCTAAGAAATACTTCCTAATTCTATGACAATCTACCTTATTCTAAGACATTTTTCCTTATTCTAAGAAATTCTTCCTAATTCTATGAAAATCTACCTTATTCTAAGACATTCTTCCTTATTCTAAGAAATTCTTAGTTATTCTAATAAGATCTACCTTATTCTAAGAAATACTTCCTAATTCTATGAAAATCTACCATATTATAAGACATTCTTCCTTTTTCTAAGAAAATCTACCTTATTCTAAGACATTCTTCCTAATTCTAAGAAAATCTACCTTATTCTAAGACATTCTTCCTTATTCTAAGAAAATCTACCTTATTCTAAGACATTCTTCCTTATTCTAAGAAAATCTTTTCCTAAATCTCACCTAATCTTCCTAATTATAAGAAAATTAACCCAATACCTCCTAGTTCTTCCTTATTCTCAGATAGCCTACCTTATTCTAAGAAATTCTTCCTTATTCCAATAAGATCTACCTTATTCTAAGAAATACTTCCTAATTCTATGAAAATCTACCTTATTATAAGACATTCTTCCTTATTCTAAGAAAATCTACCTTATTCCCTCAAAGTCTTCCTTCTCATCACATATCCTTCCTTTGTCTCAGATAATTTAGCTAATTCTTGCTAATTAGACCAACCATTCCTGGGATCTTAAGCTTCAGACAGAAAAACCTTACTATTTTCTTCATATTCTACCAGGAGATGAGAACAGTCTGTGTTGCAATAATTTTATGTAGATCAGATTTTTTCATCCAAATAAAAAAGCTAGCTTTTTTTAAGAGTGAAAAATAAGAATGTTTTTAATTTAATGACAAACTAGCCCCTAGAGACCTCTTTAATTTTAGTGGGTTTCTAATTTTTTTTTTTTTTTTGGGGGGGGGGGAGATTTTTCCTAGGGGAGATATTTGTTTAGAATGTGTTAGTACTCTCCCCCAAAATAGCTATAAACCTTCCTTTGTCTTATAAGAAGCTAAACAGTAATGAAGAACCATACTGCTTCTATATATAATATTAAAAAAATATTCTTATAAAAAAGGTAGCTTTTAGAAATTAGTAAAAAAAACGTCCGTCAGCTTGGCTAGCCTGGACAAGAATTTGACACAGCACGGCCGCCTACATGGTAAGGGAGGGTGTGTATTTTTCATGAACGAACACTAACCCACAGACATACATTTAAAATAAGACCATAGACTATGTATATTTAGAATTTTAAGAATTTTAATGGATAATTAATTATATTGTTAGTGTTTTATTTCAAACTAGCGGCTACGCTCCTAGAGACACTTTTAGGGGCACTTTAGGTGGTGGGAATTGAATTTAATATCTCCATTTTCTATAGTAGTTTAAAATGAAAAAGTGAAAAAAATGAAGGGAAGGGGGTTAATTTTTTTTGTTTTGGTGGGGGGGGGATCATACTCATCCCCACATTTTTCATTCTTTTTTTTTTATTTTAAATTAAAATTTTTTGTAAAGGAGTAATATTTTTCAAGGTACGGTGGTGGTACCCTTCTCAAAATAGCTATAAACCTTCTCAGGATCTATGAGAAGCTACAGTGTAAAAGTGAACCATATCGGTTCAGCGGTATCTAATTATTTTTAAAAAACTTTTATATTACATATTCTATATTTATACATTGTCTTTGATATGTTGTCCTTGTCCCATGCCGAAACAGAGAAATCAACCTATAATCAGGAATTAAGAGGGATAGGACAATGGATGATAAATCAATTTACTTAATTTATTAAATAAAAAGTCTCTAAAGTTGTTGAGCCCATAAATAAGAAATTGTTAAAATAAAACTTAGTGTACTCTGTAATAATCCAGGGAGGGAGTGAATATTGAGCTGTTTATTACACTGCACTGGTCCCCAAAGTTTTATAATAACGTTTTCTTATTCAGTGACTTAAAACTTTTATTGAATTTTATTGGTTTGTACATTAAAATGAGTGTCCTGTCCATTAACGATTCAATTCAACCACTAATTATAACTTACAAAAGGGATAATTTTATGTTTAATCAGTGAGGATTTACATCAACTTATCGGCAATTGTCTTATTCCTTGGATCCCTGTTAATAGTAAACGATTTAACCACCAATTATAACTTACAGAAGGGATAATTTTATGTTTAATCATTGAGGATTTACATCAACTTATCGGCAATTGTCTTATCCCTTTAGATCCCTGTTAATAGTATGTTTGCGGAATGAATAATAGAACATATGGGTTAGTGAGGGGATGAGTGATGACCAACATCAGAGCTAAAGAATTGTTGATTTTCGGATATTTTTATAATTATAAATATATGTTCAAAAGATATAAAGGATAATGAATTTTTCTTAATATTCATATTACTTAATACCAAAAAATAAAATATTTCTTAATGTCAAAACTTTTTGTATTTAGATTTTAGTATTGGTCTTTAAAAGCAACAAATTGGGTCGAGTTGGGTCAATATTTATAAGGATGGTTCGATTTTTAAAGCTATAAGTACCCTATCTTATTGACATAGAGTTACATAGAAAAGTTGTCGCCAAATTAAGTTGCTAACCTGTTTATTGGTCAGTTTATTCACCATAAAGAAGGAAAAGAGATAGGGTAAAGGGGAGAGGGGATAGATAATGTTTTAACCATCTACAACAATGATTTTTTAAGAGGATACAAAATTATGGTTCAACTTCCAATTAATTCTATATTTATTCACGTGGATTAATAGTATTTTAGTTAGTTTAGGTTGCAATTTCCCTTCGATTTTATTTGGTGTACCATTTTTCCATTAGGAGGGGAGGGAATAGGGTAAAGAATTGGGTGGGGAAGATCGTTATTTTAGCCCGCAAGAGAGTTCACTCTATTAAAGAACATGAAATGTTTCGTGTAAGATATAAGTAATAATAAATCCATTGTGGTGAATTCAAAATTTAAAAAAAAATTGAAAATTGACCCACTCTAATTGCCCTTGAATTGATTTCATAATTATCAGCTGTTTGATTTTACCGACGAAAAGAATAAGTTGCCAACTTTCTATAGAGTTTGTACCACATAAATAGGAATGTGAAGAAAAAAAACATTACATTGGTTGAGACTAGCAGCTACGCCACTAGAGGCTTCTATGGACACTTTGGGTAATTAATCAAATAAAAATGTCTGACTCTAAGCCTGGGATTTTATTTTTGAAAAGGAAAAGATTTTTTTCTGATGGTTAGGGGGGAAATTTTTTTCTTTAGGCAATTTTTCTTGGGAGCTCAGACAAACATCCTGTTACTTTTTATAAAAGGATTGATAATAACATATAGTTATTGAAGAAAATTATCAGTAAAATATACAAAATATTTTAATTTGTTTTGAAATTATTACTTTTTTGGTCTTGGTCTAATATTTTATGTGTTGGCTAGAGAAAGATTGTAAAGACTACTTGTCTTTTTCTGTTATCCTGTTATTATTAGGTTTATTTCTCTGCAAAATTATGTTAATTATTAATAATTTTATGAATAAAAACATAAACACTAAATGTCAAAAGATACAACCAAAAAATATACTGAATTTTCTATTATTTCTTAAGATAATTTCATACTTCTGACTGGGGTTCCTATTAAAATGTACTTTATGAACATTCCACCTACTAAAGTACAAACAAACATTTCAGGTCAAAAGATACAACTCAAACTTATCCTACACATCTTGTTCTGATATCCCAATTAAGATAAGGAAATATATGTGAGAAAAACCAAGATTTTGAGAGAATAAGGAAGGGGAAAAGGCAGAATTTATATATTCTCTATACCTCTATTTCAGTTATGATATCCCAATATAAATTAGGAAAATTATCTGAGAAAAAGGAAGAATTAGGGGAATTAAGGAAGAACTTCTTAGAAAAAGCTAGGTTATCTGAAAATAAGAGAGAATTAGTAAGGAAAAGGAAGAAGTTCTTAGAATAAGCTAGATTTTCTTAGAATAAGGAAGAATGTCTTAGAATAAGGTAGATTTTCTTAGAATAAGGAAGAATGTCTTATAATAAGGTAGATTTTCATAGAATTAGGAAGTATTTCTTAGAATAAGGTAGATCTTATTAGAATAAGAAAGAATTTCTTAGAATAAGGAAGAATGTCTTAGAATAAGGTAGAATTTCTTAGAATAAGGAAGAATGTCTTAGAATAAGGTAGATTTTCTTAGAATAAGGAAGAATGTCTTAGAATAAAGTAGATTTTCATAGAATTAGGAAGTATTTCTTAGAATAAGGTAGATCTTATTAGAATAAGGAAGAATTTCTTAGAATAAGGAAGAATGTCTTAGAATAAGGTAGATTTTCTTAGAATAAGGAAGAATGTCTTAGAATAAGGTAGATTCTCATAGAATTAGGAAGTATTTCTTAGACTAAGGAAGAATTTGAAGGAATAAGGTAGATTTTCTTAGAATAAGGGAGAATTTGTTAGAATAAGGTAGATTATCATAGAATTAGGAAGTATTTCTTAGAATAAGGTAGATCTTATTAGAATAAGGAAGATTTTCTTAGAATAAGGAAGAATGTCTTAGAATAAGGTAGATTTTCATAGAATTAGGAAGTATTTCTTAGAATAAGGAAGAATTTGAGGGAATAAGGTAGATTTTCTTAGAATAAGGAAGAATTTCCTTGAATAAGGTAGGTCTTCTTAGAATAAGGGAGAATTTGTCTAATTAAGGTAGAATTTCTGAGAATAAGTAAGAATTTGGGTAAATAAGGTAGATTTATTAAGCATAGTTGTAATAGTGAGGAAAAGGAAGAATTTCTAAGAATTAGGAAGAATTTGTAAGATGGTGGACAGAGGTCACCTTCCTTTAGTGAGAATTTGTAAGATAGTGGACAGAAATCACCTTCCTTACAGAGAATTTGTAAGAAAAAGGAAAGTAAATAGCCTTCCTATACCCAAGGAAGGGAATTTCTGTCCTTTTTAGGAATGACTTCATTTTCTTCATATGATCCGGAAATATTAACACAGCCAAGTCGCTACAAAAGATCAGAAAGCAATTTGCCAGCATACAAAAGGGGATCCAGGTAGTTGTCTTGTTATACATCTAAATCTATATATTTGTTATCAAGAAGCTGCCCTATAAGCCTCAGCTGCACAAAAAGTCACTATTAAGCTGCACCAAAGCCTCAAATATGCCATTGTCATACTTTGGTTTTAGGGTAGAAAAAAAGTAATATTTCAGTCCCATAATATGCTTTTCTGTTTTTCAGTTTTAATTAGAGTCCGTGGAACTGGAACCGATTAATTTCCAATGGATTAAAAAAGGTTCAGAAACATATTGAGGGAAAAATACAGTCATTGGCGTAAGGAAGGAGGTGTAAACAAACACCCCCATTAAATAAGATATTATAAAGAACGGATTTCCCTTTTTCCCTCCTCTCCTAAATGTTCAACAACAACCTGGTAAATCGCTGTGCATTTCACTAAATTCAGCATCAAAGCCAATAAAACATATACCAATATATATCTATTTTATTTTTCGTGGACAAGTGTTTATAATGCTATGCAATGATTATCTTTACCTTTTGATCCTCGCGGAAAATAAGAATATTCATAACTTTCCAAGTCCAGTAGAAATTGTATTCCATTAAAATCTCCACTACTGCAAGCAGATAAATATTTTCAATAGATAGAATATTGTTTTTAACATTGTTAATTCTTTATGGCAAATTCACTGGATATAAAGTGTTGATCTTTTTGAAAAAAAAAAACAGAATTTCTTGCTTATTTTAGATGAGGTAAGTTTTTTTTTAATAAAAAATTGAAGGGTTGGGGGTGGGGGGCTGGGAGTCTGTTTGCCAACTCCTTAATTCGAGGGATTATACCAGCTTTTTCAAACAATTTTGTCAGTTTATTTTATGGACTTTTGTTTGGTCTTTTTAGCAGTTTTTTGACACCATGAAGACAAAAAAGCGTTTGATGATCTTCAGACAAAAGTTGGTTTACAAAATAAAATTAATCACCAACCTTGCTCCTCGAGGCGTGTTCAGGTACTGATCCACCGTTGGAGGTACTATTAAAAATAATTCATATACAAATGTTTATAATAAACCTTTATCTTACACAAGTTAAATATAAATTTTTAATTATCTGTTTTTTGTAATATAATATGAACACTGAAGAGTATTTTTATAAGTTGAAAGTTTCAGACCCAATTTATCCGACGGGCAGTACCCTGTCAAAGAAAAACTGCGCTATTAAAATATTTATTTCAAAATTTACTTACTAAATTCTTTTTGGCTTGCATTGAACATAAACTGAGCATACAACCTAATTTATTTAAAAATTAAAAATGGTATTATTAAAGTTTTCTGTGGATAGGAGATTTTAGTTTAAAATTTCTGTTGTTGATATGCCGGAGTTAATGATCTTATGGTTTTTGGTAGGATTTGTATTTTATTATAATAATAATTAGTTCTATTCATCTGATTTTTGGAATAATTGTTCCTTGGACAACAGTGATATAAATGCTGTATCTATATAATCAAACATTAAAAATGTAAGTACATCCTTAAAGAGTATCCGATATTTGCACAATTTTGCAATAAATTTGTGTTTAATTTTGATTCTGCTTATTCAGTTCTGTCGCCATTCAAGAATTGTGGTTGGTTTGTCCTTCCTTCTGATTTTAGAGCTACGCTTTTATGTATGTTTTCGTCCTTGTTAACCCACATCTAATTGAAATATTTTTGCGAAGCTACTCTACAATTAAAGCTTACCCACAGCACATGCCATAGTCAGTGCTTGTCCTAAATAATGATTATATAAAATATTAAAAGTTATTTTTTTATTTACAACTAGTGGCTTCGCCCCTAGCCTCTAGGGGCTTCGCCCCATGAGGTAATGGAAAGTTAACCCTCCAGAATAATTTTATAGATATATTTTCAAAAAAGTTATTCTTTGCCGAATTACTATTTGGTAAAATTAAACCCAGATTGTGCGCCGTATATTTCGTACGGGGTGAGCATAAGCGAGTACCCCCGTATGCGGCGCAAGCTCCGATAGTCCCACTGATTGGACCACATATACACAAAAATTGAAAACTCTCCTCTGTAAATTTTATTTAACACTTATAATTGCAACAACTTTTTAAAGATGTCAATTTTTAAAAGTTACAAAAACCCCAAAAATTTTTTTTAAGGAAAATATTTTTTTTTTTGGGGGGGGGGGGTTTATGGGGGCTTCGCCCCATGCTGCAGTGGGGTTCCTCCAACCCAATTACTGGTTTTTATTTACAAAAATAAAATAAAAAATTTTGAAATTTGGAAATGGGGATTTTTTTATTTTTAGAGGGGTTGGGGTGTCCCACCCTCCTAGAAAAACCTAGCCTAAAACCACCAGAGGACCAGTAGGTATATTCCCAGAAGAGTAGAGTCCAATTTGTTCAGCAGTTACTGAGATTTTACAAAAAATGTTAAAAAAAAATTTGAGGAGGGGTGGTTTTTTTAGTTTTTGGGGGGGTTGGGGGTGTCCCACCCCCCAGGAAAATAGCTTAAAACCATCACAGGACCAGTAGGTATAATCCCTGAAGAGTAGAGCCCAATTGGTTCAGCGGTTACTGAGATCTTAAGCTTCAGACGGACAGACAGACGGACAGACGGACAGACATCAAGCTACTTTGTATTATCTATTATACAAAGTAGAATGATGTCTGTCCGTCCGTCCGTCCGTCCGTCTGTCTGTCCGTCTGAAGCTTAAGTTCTCGGTAACCACTGAACCGATCGGATTCTACTCTTCAGGGTATATACCTATTGGTCCTGCGATGGTTTTAAGCTATTTTCTTGGGGGGTGGGACACTCCCAACCCCCCCAAAAACAAAAAAAATCTCCCCCCCATTTTTTTTTTTTGTTTACAAATTTTACGAATTTTACGAATTTTACGAATATTACGAATTTTACGAATTTTACGAATTTTACGAATTTTACGAATTTTACGAATTTTACGAAATTTACGAATTTCGCGAATTTAATCGCAAAATATTTTCCTGCTGGGTAGGTGCGAAAATTTGTGATCCGTTCTGCTGGGTAAGTAATAGAAGATGTAATTATACCTCTTGGGGCACAGCCCCCAGAGGCTAGGGGCGAAGCCACTAGTAGATGATAATAATTTATCGCAACGTATTATTTCTGCCGAAGGTCCGAGCTAACAAAACAGAGTACAATATATGTATTAACCAAGTCATAAACTGTAAGAATGTCCTTAAACAGCGTCCTATATTTAAGCATTTTTGTAACAAAATTACATTAAATTTTTTCTAACCGTCTGATTTGAGAGCTTTGCTTTTGTGGAATGTGGAAGCTTCCATAAAGGCTAAGTAATATTTTTTAAAACTTAAGTTTATTTTTTTAGATAAAATATAAATTACTGTTGAATTTTCATTCTGTATCTAGTGACTTCATTCCCCTCCTCATTTCTCTTTGCAGCTCTCAGTATAAAGTCAGAACATGGCTGAGATAATTAGAACAGATTAAATATTGGAAAAAATATATAACATGACTCTGAATCAAGTTTTTGTCTTGCTAGAAGGAAACCAGTACCTACCTGTGCTGAAAATCGTGTTGTACGGTTTTTCAGAAGTTTTCAGGGGAAAAAATGAAATCAACATTCACTTGCGGCAAAATTTCTCATGTAATGTTAATAACTATTTTTCCATATAGCTTAAAATACAATTCATTTCTGCTGGATTAAAACCTTAACACCGATTTAAATAAAACTCAATAATGGCTGTGGCCTTTACCCGCTACTTTTCAACCCATATATTAATTTAAGGAATATAAATAAGAAGAATCTCCCCTTAAGGAGCGTTGCCACGAAAGGGACTATACCCAAGAGTTTTAAAAATAGTGGAGGGTCTTCTTTCTTTCAACCACCCATTCCATTTTTTACCTGGGCGGTGACAGGACCCAAAGGATCCGTTCTGTTCCAACTATGCAGCCTCTCCAGATTATCAAGCTTATCATCAAACTAATATAAAAGAACCATTAAATTGATACATTCAATAGGTGTTAGTTAGACTTAAAGGCAGCATTTGATTACAGACATAACTGATTCAAAGTAAAACGTTTCTATAATTATCAAAAGCTGAGCTTTTCTATAATTTGCAAGTTTTTTTTTAATTATATAATTAGGCTATATCTTTATTTCTTTACATGAGTCATTGTTCGATGTTATACCGTTTTCTTTCAGAGCTTCCCTTTTATTGATGTTGTAATCCTTATTTTTTTATGTTTACATCGTAATGTAGGAATAGAAAATATTAATTTACATCAATTCATATTTTTTTCAAATACCAACATAAACATATATTGGGGAAAAACCTACTTGAATTAAGCCTTTGTTTGATTTGATGTATCTTTTTTATATTGAATATTAAGTATTTTTTATACATTCTGTTATTATAAATGTCATAATTGTATCGTAATAGTGTGGTAATACGACAACCAGACGGACGGGCAGTTTACAGAATAAATGTGGGGAGGGGCTCAAACACGCAGCTATCACGCGCCCCTCACGCGATTATACAGCTGCCCCCACAGCCTGTCTACCGCCGGGAGCTAAGCCCTTGCGTCCCACACCCCCTTCAAACCTAACCATTGTTATAATCTGTTGTATATATATAGTAAACATTCATTGTAAATATTATTCAGTTAAATACATAATTTCTGTATGACTAAATCCTGCTAGTTTGTTTTGGTAGAATAATTCAAGGCTAAGGCTCGTTGGACTCGAACTCGCAACCCTGTGAGCCGAAACGTTCGGCTTACCACAATAGTACGATCCATTAATTTTTTAAAATACCTGTTTCAATTCCTCGGATCCATTTAAGGTTACCTAAAATATAATTTTTAATTATTTGGGTAGATCCTCTATAAATGATCTAATCAGTAATAATGTTAAATTTAGTGGTTATTATCCCGTAAAACTTTTGTCATTTGTAAATTAGGTCTTATGTTGTTAGGTCTTATGTTGTTAGGTCTTTTGACGTTATTTCTTTTGATGTTAGGTAATTTGTACTTCAGTTTTTTTTTTATTTAAACCTTGTTAGTAGCGAAACCACTTTTTATTTCTTTTTGTGTGGCAATAACAATATGTGAAAAATTTGATTTTCTCATCATTTTTTTTTATTTAAAGATTTCTTCTAGCAAAGTATCCAGTCCAGTATATATAATTTACTTGGTCTGTCCGTCAATAAACGGTTTCGAGGTTTCGATGTTTAGATCACTTATATTCGATTCTTATGAATGTTGCCATTCTTGTTTTGTTGTATAAATAACAATATTACGAAAGAAATTTGACTAATACTATACAAGAATATGTATCCTTATAATAAAGTAACAGGATGTTTGTCTGTCTGTCTGTACCTAAGGATCTTGCTAATTGATGAATCGAAATGGTTTTCCCTTGTACGATTGTTTCTAATAGGTTTTGGGAAGGTTTATAACTACTCTGGGGGAGGGTTTCACCAACATCCCAAGAAAAATTACCCTTAGAAAAAAAAATAATCCTCCCCTCCTCCAGTGCCCATAGAGGCCTTTAAATGCGTAGCTGCCAGTTATGTATAAATACAAAATTATTGTATCTTCAACATTTTCTGCATAGTTTTATAAATTGTTCATTATTGAGACAACACGTTATGTAAGAATGTATCTTGGACTAGCATGCAGTGATTTAGAAAAAAATAGTAAAAGATTTAGGGTAATTTTCAAATTAACCCTTGCGGGAAGGTCGTCTGATTCAAGAGGCTTTCTTACTAATTTTCTTAAACTGAGAACCAAAAATCTATATTTTTTCTAAAAAATATCTTTATTTATACTTTTGTTTGGAGACAAATTGTCAGAAACTGTTATGTAAGTGTGATAAAGGAGATGACGTCACCGAAACTGTCCCAATTTTGTATAACTTTTGCGGAACAAGTTCCAATTACGTCATATTTTTCTTTCCCGAAAAAGGGAGGGGGGGAAGAAAATCTCTTCTAAAGAGATGGGGAAAACCCCCTTTTCTCCCATCTCTTTTTTCTTCCCCCCTTCCCTTTTTTTTCTTTCCCCCTTCTCTTTTTCGGGAAAAAAAATATGACGTAATTGGAACTTGTTCCGCAAAAGTTATACAAAATTGGGACAGTTTCGGTGACGTCAAGGAGATATGTAAATTTGCTTATAATCTTTACTAAAATACATATGAGATTCGATATTGGGAGTCAGAAAAAAAAGGAGCCGACTCGCGGAATTTGTATGTAGAGACAAACTATTTTTCTTTTCTTTTTGTTGCCCTATCCCTGTCCCTGTGAGCATGCTGGAGTGCAGTTTTTGAATTAGATTAACTCGACTCTATATACAGTAGCTCATAACAATGATAATTATTGCAAAAAAAACCGAATATTAAAATAATAGATAATGATATAGAATTGTATATGGATATATTTAGAGGAGAAAATTTTTCCTTAATTTAGGTTAATATACACCTTATTTATTTGTCAGTTTGTTCATTGAGTAGGAGGGGAGGGGATGGGGTAAAGGAGTTGGAGAGGGAGTATCGTTAATTTAGCCAGCTATGAGCAATACTTTATTAGGGTAAGTGAAAATCTGGTGCAACTCCATCACGGTTGATTTTTTATTAAATGAATAAGTTAGGGTACAATGTTTGGCACTTTCAATATAAGTAAATGATAATAACAAAGCCACAGAATACGATAATACCTTCAGAAAAATCGATGAAAATAGTTTTTATACTAAATTTTGTTTTTTTTATATTTTTTCTAAAATGTCATGACAGAAGATGTAAAATGTCGTCTTAGTTTTTTGAAAGGATTAATCTTCTCTGAAATCTAAATTATCAAAATATTTTTTTTGGTAAATGATTATACGATATATGTCAAACATTTTATCAAAAAGAAATATTTAAAATTGTGAGGTAGAAACCTGAATAATTTTTCTTGTGGAAATAGCTTTCTGCAAATGTTGATAAACATATGTCTGCTAGCATTAAGATGTTTGTACTGCCAATACACGTTGGGTTTTATTTAAATAATTTTTTTAAAATGTTCTTTTTTTTACCTCGTATACTAATAACGAAAATCTGATTCACTTATAGTCGGAAATTCATTATGAAACAGGGGACATGCACAAAATTTTTGAGCCCTGATCGAATAGGAGCTGAGATAATAGGGGGGCAGGCGCCCGACTGATAAGTGTTAAATAGAAGTTGATTGAATATTGGTTGGAAAAGGTGATCATTAACCACCCCCCCCCCCCCCCCCCACCCCCCCAATCGACTAAGACTCGCCTACGGCCCGATCTTTTAGGATTGCTTTGTAATTCACATTTTTGAAAGTCTTTCAACAGTATACACAGCAAATTCTCTCTTTTTTAACTAACTTTCCGAACAATATACCTAAAGCATTTGAATTAACAAAGGATATGCTAATATTTTTACCATTCAAGTTTATTTAATATTCTAATAAATAGCGCAACCCTCCAAGTTATGGCTACTTTTCATGAACATATGATCTAAAGAATAAGCTCTGACGCAATGTCATGTAAGGATATTATAATATTCATTAAAAAAATTGTTATTTTTGCATATATGTTACATTTTACAGTGTTTTGTGGCTCAAAAGAAAGACAATTAAAATTTATTTCATATTATATAGTTTAAATTGCATAAGATAACCTAGAAATAGTAAAAAAGTCCCTTTCTTTTTTTGTCGTAAAACAGAAATTAACAAAGATTTTTATTAAAAAACACCTTAGTGTAAAAATTAAAAATTCTAAATATGGTCACAAAAAGATTCAATTAGTTTATTAAATGTTTCATTTTCAGCAAATGACGATTAATCTCTATTACAAAGAATAAAGTGTAAAAAGATATTCTCGTTTTAATTTTAAGCAACTTAAAATGCATTTTAATACCTTTTAATGATTTATTTTTTAAAACATCATTTTATAAAATGTTATTGATTTTTAAAGTTCTATATTAGAATGTTTTTAAATTTTGTTAACATTTTGTTTTAAATGTAGAAAATTGGTAATTCTAAACATTCAAAAAATGATTTTATTAAATTTTCATCACTTAAATTGCATGTTTGATGAAATTTTCAACTGATAATACAAGAAAAATCGTTTAAGTTTTATTATATTTTACTTTGAAATGTTAAAAAATATAATTATTGTCAAAAATGTGGAAGTTATACTTTCCTCAAAAAAAGACCTAAAACATGCAAATTAACACGTGTAATGAGATTTTTTTTCTTTCAGGTTTAATTTTAAGTAATTATTGATATTTTTTGTAAAAAGGATTTTATATAAAAAGTTTTAAAACTCGAGTTATGTAGTGGTTCTAAAAAAGGTTGCGAATTTATGCAATTTTCTTGCAAAAAAAATTTTCTAGGATTTTAAAAATAGCATAGGGTGTTATTAGACGTACTTACAGATACAATTGCTAAGTCATTTTGGCCAAACACTAAAATAAAGTTTTGACATCTGAGGGACCATACGTGGATCCAAGTAATTACATATATATCGATTGTTAATAACAAACAATTTTTTCCTACTCTAGTATCTTTTTAATTATACAATTTAATATAATCAAATTTGGAAAAAAATATTTATTTTTTTTTCTTATCATATAAGCAGAAGAATGTTGTAAAAGTGTAATATTAAAATAGCGTTAACTATGTATATGATAGCAGTTTTGGTTCATATGTTGAAATAGATTTGGACTGATAAGAACTTTCAACTGCAGGCCAGTGTGACGTCATTTTTTATATAGGCACTATAAAAAGCTTCTTCTAAATTTACCGACTTATACTAAGTGACTTGTAGAAGAGCTTGGCAACTAGAAATACATTTCATGTTGAGAACTAACTAAGAAATAGAAGAGGAAAAGGAGAAATAAGATATCTTGCAACCCAACTTTAAAAAACTTACATGCAACTTTTGGAATTTAATTTTAGCAAGGATGATAACATCCCACACAAGCTGAATAAGTCAGAAAAAGGGATAAATACACATAAAGAGTTGTAGAGAGGCAGTATTTTAATTTTTAGTTGGCAGATATTTCTTTCTAATTTGATGTAAAGTACCTATTTCAGACAAGAAATCTAACTACTTTTAAAAGTCGATATATAATTACTTGGATGTTGCCTGAGATTTTCATATACTCCAATAAAGTTATACTCCCAGCTGGCTAAAATGACGATAACCCCCATCCACCCCCTTACCCCATCTCCTCCTCTCCTACTGGATGAGGTCCATATTACCAAGGTAAACTTCCCCTGTCAGTAAATATCAATTAAAACAGTTATTTGCTTCGACACCAGCCTCTTTATTTAAATTTGAAAGTTAGGTGGGGTTGGTTCCTTGCGCTATACCTTCTGAAGGGGGGGGGGGGGCTGGTAGGGTTGTTGTGTTTCCCATTTCGCTAAACAGCGCTTACTAAAACTGAGGACACACAGATAGACGCCCCATTACTTACACAATTCACATAGCATATATAATAAATTTATTGTTGTTCTAACTTACCCCTAGATGCCCTTCCATATAATAGTCAATCAAATAAGATCTGAATAAAAAAATATATATTTTTACTAAATTATTTACTAAGTATATTTGCGATTACTTTTATTTAATGAAATCTTCCAATTTTTAACATTTACAAAACGGCCTGCTTTATTGCATCAAGATTCATGACAGATCTATATAGGAAATAAACGTCTATAAATGAGCTCGAGTCTTCCAATGGTAAAGTGTTTAAAACTCATAGTGCTCCAATAATCCTCATTAAACTCTCATTGACCAAAGCGATAGGACCTTTATTTTATTTGTTTATGGAATGAATTAAATTTTTTCACTTCATGTAGATATTTCAATTACATTGAAGTATTTAATCCTTATTTCATAAATAAAAAATATATGTTCATAATAGAGTAAATCTAAGAAAACTGTATTTTAAAAGAATTCGATTGTGGCGACACTTCCTTTGTGTTAAAATATTAAAACTAAAATTTTAATCATATTAACCCTTTGGTGATGGTAATGTGAAAAAAATATAATTTAAAAAATCTTTTTAAAATCATTTAAATTAATAAATATTAGTTATGAAAATTTAGATAGTAATGGCGGGGAGGAAAATTGATTTATTGAGAAATAGATAATAGATATGTACTTATAGAAAACTAGCCAATAGCGATATAGTTATATTGAGCCAACTCTATTTTTATGATATAAATGATACGAGGTTTGTTTATCAAATAATAATGTATTAATTACAGATGTATAATAGACTATATAAGTTTGAAGGAATTTTAATTAATATAATAGATTTGAAATCTGCATAAAATTTTAAGGCTTTTTTTTATAAAATTCGTTTTTTATATAATTCTTTATTTAAAGGCGCAAATACGATTTAAGTTAATTAATTTTGACATCTGTGATTGGTGGATTGAAAACTATCTGCGCTCTGATTGGAGAAGCCTAAGTGTCGTACATCATTCAACCAATTAGAGCGCGGGTAGGTTTCAATCTAGCTTTCCTATTGGTCAAAATAAATTAACCTAAATCGTATTTGCGCCGTTAAATAAAGAATTAAATAAAAAACGAATCTAATAAAAAACCCTTAAAATTTTATGCAGATTTCAAATCTATTATATTAATTAAAATTCCTTCAAACTTATATAGTCTAATGTATAACCCATACAACTACCAGGATCCAGTGTTAAGGACTTTTTTCCTCTAGTAGCCAATTGCTTTCTTCTCTTTAAATACCTACTTGAAAGTTGGTAGAGGGTCCACGGAAACGAGACATACAGTCATTTAGTGAATCCTTTCCCCCTCTATTGTTTTACTCTAATTATCAAACAATAAATAGGTTTTTTTACTTGAGTTTAGTATCTGTATCAGTAAATCCTGCTTGTTTCAATAAAGACCGTTGCATCTTAAACAAAATATATAATAATAAAATAATGATGAAATATAAGGTTTTGATAGTATATGTATATTTAGGGCATATATGTCTGCCCGACTGTTTATCAACGACCTACGAGCTTTCTTCTTTTCAAAAAGGTTTATAAGCGGGGATCCTAAGGAATAGGGCACTGGGGAAACAGCATATAGTCAAATGACGTCATACAATACAAATGACCAATGATAGGCCAATATGAATTGTAATTGACGAATGGTAAAATGCACACTGGTCTATCATTGATCGTTTGTTTTGTATGGCGTCATTTTTTATTAGGCACTACTGTTTCGACAATGGGATAACATTTAGATAAAAAAGTTTGAACGCTGCGTTTGTATTGTTCAACCCAAGCAAGATTTGAAAACGTTCTCAGTGTTTTTAGTAGCGAAGCTACTCTATAATTTGAAATGTCCGTCTGTCCGTATGTCTTAGTTTGAGGGAAACGTGATTTTCTCGGCTGAAATTTTTTTACAACATTTCCATTATAAAGGAGCACAATTAACTATAAAACATCAATGGCGATAGGACCACTTTTTAGCAGGTTTTAGGCTATTTTTCTCCATATCTTTGGTGTTTATGGTCCGATTTCCAAAAAATTTTCAGTTATAGTATAAAAATTAAATTTCTTGTCGTTTAAAAAAAAAAAACTATGACGGTCAGACTGCCTTTAAGCAGGTTTTAGGCTATTTTTGTATTTTTCACATTTTTCTCCATAACTTTGGTGTTTATGGTCAGTTTTTAAGATTTTTGTAGTTAAAAATATTAAATTTCTCGTTGTTTTAAGCATTTAGTATGTAATTTGCTTTGACCGTCAGTCTGTTAGTCATAGTACTGAAATATAAATATTAAGAAATTAAAAACAAATGTTGAAAAGGTTTTGGGAATTTTTTTCCTAATATTCATGCTTTTGACAACTAATCTTTAAATTCTTATACATATTTTATGTGCTTCGCTACTTATGGATGTTATCATCCTTGTTGAAAATGGATACAACAATTATCCAGGACCTAGGAGAACCAAAAGAGTCAAGCAGTTACCAAAATATTTCTGTAACAAACAGGCTTCCCAATTGATCATAAGGAAACAAGGATGACAACATCCATAAGTAGCAAAGCACAAAAAATTGTGGATGGGAATATGTTAATTGTGCTCCTTAATGATGAGAATGTTGTCAAAAAGTTTCAGCTTTCTACTTTTTATAGGAGCCGAGAAAATCACGTTTCCCCCAATTCATTAATTACGGACGGACAGACGGACGGACGGACATTTTGAATTATAGAGTAGCTTCGCTACTAATAATATACTAGACCTTATTAAAATTGTCATGTACCTGATTAACATTACATAGGATAACAGATGGAAAATAAACATCTTTCAAAGATGCAGTTGTATCACTTATACTAAAATAAAAATTGTTTGCAAACATGCTTAGATTTATAAAAGTGGAGCTTAATTTAAGGCATGTTATAATTGTTTTATCAAGTTCAAACTTTGCATGATGATTCCTGTAACTGTTAGGTTTGATATAAATAGCGTAGCAACTCTATAATCGCTCCCACAAAGTCCGTACGTCCATTTAAAACATGCTGATTCTAACTTTTTTGATACAATTTTTATAATATAATTATGCTATTTATATGATTTTCAAAACAAATGATTTACAATTTATAAGTGTTTATGTTCGTTTTTATGGATTTTCCTCCTTTTTTAAATTACTCAACTTATAAGTTCTAGTTTTCAAAATTATAGATAACATTCTTGTCCTAATTATGGTTTGAGGAGCTAAGCTGTAAAATCTTAGAAAATTCCAAATGTTGAGCATATCAAGAAGAAAAAAATATTTGGATTTTTTAAATCAGTCTATTATCATTGCTTTATCGGTGTGACGATTATGAATTTTTATTATTAAGCTTTTTTTATTACATTAATTGGTTGGTTAGCGCAATGAACAGATAAGTATCTCGACTTCTTAAAGGATGTTCACCTGGTGATGGGAGTAGAACTTGTGTACTCATAAATATTCGACCATGACAACCAAAGTGCTAAAACAACAAAATTAAGTTATTAAACAAGCAACAAATAGAGGCTGCCAAGGATGTCCAAGCTTTTATTTTTAGGTGGGTAAAATAAAGGTTTCAAAGGTTTGGTTGGGTATTATAATGTATTTTTTTTTATTTTGAAGTAGGGTTTAGGGGTTTCAATGTTTGAGGAGGGTAAACCCCCTTTACCACCACCCTTGGACGTTTATGGCGGCTGATATTCAACAAAGCCTAAAATATTATTGTTATTGCGTTTTAACATTTATGTGTAATAAATAATATTGTCTATTTATAAAACTAAAGCAGAATGATTGATAACACTTGAAATAAACATAATTAATTATTAACTTTCTAGGAATTTTGTTATTTATTCTTTCAAATACAGTACAAATTATTTTGAAATATTGTATAATTTTAGTTTCTCGTATTCATTCGAAACCAATTCTAATCCGGTGGATAAGAACCGTTCTCATCCATACGAAAAAAAATATGTCTAGCATCGTATTATATCCAGCTTTCTACGAATATAAAAATGTACAATCATAAGATTAAAACAGTTTTTTAGCCCGTGCCTTCGGCATTTCGGGGTTAAAAAAATGGTTTTAATCTTACAATTGTACATTCTATATCCTCGGAAAGCTGTTTATAATACGATGCGAGAAATAACTATTCATTCTTTCCTTTTAAATAATGTATTGTATCGTATTATGTCTGTTTTCTACGAAAAAAAATGTAAAATAATGATATTAAAACCAGTTTAAATAATTATACATTTTTATATCCGCGAAAAGCTGATTATAATAATAAATCTGGACTAAAACTTTAGTAACCAGTGTAATAATGTGTGTGCGAATGGGGCGTTTGTCCATAGTTAGGTATGGAGACCGCTCTTCTATAAGTACTACTAAAACCTAATTTTAATGCAATACACATAGACATTCTCATCGTCGGTTCGTTTGTTTAGAATGCTTAACCCTCTATTCCCACAAGTATAATACGAATTTGGTTGAGCTGGTGGAAGCTCAACAAAAGACCCACGCGAAGTATTATGTTGCTTTAACCTAAGAATAAATGGTTGGTTTTGATATTCGATCAGAATTGTATAAGTATATTAAGTATTAAGGAAGGAAAATGTTTTTATAAAGTGTATTTATATCACAAGTGCATAAGTTAAGTATGAAAATATTTACAGGATAAGTGTTAAAATTATAAGTAGAGTAGGACAGAAATATGCCCTAAGTCCCAAGCAGTGAATTGTGCTAAGTGTTAGAGTTCTAACATAAGGCCTGAGCTCAATTCATGCTAAGTACTAAGGGGCCTAAATTTAAACTACAATGCATGCCAAACAACTAAGTCATTACCTTTTAAAGCCAGAAAGAGAAGTTGATGGTAGGAGAGTTAGTAAATAACTGAATAAATTCAAGAGGTACATGCTATAACATTAGCTCTGGACCAGGATTTTAGTGTTTGTCTGTGCAATTAAATATCTGTGTGTTAATATGTGACGTAAATCAGGCATGGTTGTAGGCATACATATTTGAACTAGTTGTTTGTATGATTACATTAACTATAAACATAATATCTTTAATAAACATATACTATTAGCAAATCACATACAGATTACCATGAATAGGCTAGCGTTACCCATATATGGTGTCATATAGGTAAGGATAGGCCTATGAATGCATAAATTGATACAAATAATGCCTTGGGCCTAGCTAAAGTAATTGTGTCTTGCCCCTGAGTGCTACTAGTTAATTGCAGGGCACGTGTCAATCAAAGGTTCATAATATGATCTATAAAGTGTTGACTTTATATCAAGCATAGATAGATAGTTGTGGATGCGAAGCATTTCTGTAAAAGTCTCATATGTACGTTCAAAGAATTTGAAAATTGAGGATCGCATCTCCAATGGGGGTAAGTTGTTAAAAAAAGAAAAAAGAGAAAAAGAAAAAGTTTAGTAGTCCCAGTATATAGGCATATATAATAAACTATAAATGTATTCCAAGCTAAGCTAAATACGCTTTCCATTAAGAAAGTATGCTTTGCGTATTTTCATAGCTGGGTATACAAGATGATAAACCTCCCAAATAGAATACATTCTTTTCTTGAGGGGTTTAGTTTTATCTAACATTGTCACATCAATAAATGTTTTTGCGTTGGTTGTTCTGGATAGTTCAGCTTCTTCTGATGATGAACTAGGTGGTGAAGTGCTCTCGTTCGAAGTGTAGGTTGAAGTTGGGGGTGAGGTAGATATGTAGCCAAGGGCGTCCACTTGTGCTACCTCGTTACCATTCTCGTCCAAGGTGATTGAGTGATTTTCCAGGTCATAGTAGAGTTGGTTGAGGTCATTTGTAGAGAGGGATAGTGTGCTGCTGGAGCTAATGTCACTATCGGTCTCCACTCTACTATCTTCTCTGGTATTCAGGGCTGTATTTAACAAGAAATTCCTGATGGTGATGGACAGGTTCTCTGAGAATCCATCGTACTCTGGTGTGGTGATAATGTTGTTGTTCTCGTCTATAGTGTCAAGGTGTTGACAGGAACACAACCGCAATCCGTCCAAGGTAGGGTGGTGGTAGGGCTCCAATACTCCATGATCATCTAGGTTATCTCCAGGCTGGTCCATGGTAGATCCTAAAAAGAGTTAGTGCGCGTGCTCCAACCGGTTCCTTGGGGTATCCTGGCTATGGTAATCTAAACAAAAGAAGTTTTAATAATCTTTTATTAATCCTTTTATCCCTGGGATATTCTAGAAATTCTTTTGTTACAGATAGGCCTATAATGGATTGGTTAGTTATCTCTATTTCTGTTAAATATAACTGTTTCCTGAATATAAACAATATTTTATATAAAAATGTATAAGTACAATTAGTATTTACATATCGTATTATTTTCTTTGGTTACATTACTCGTATGTATGTAAAAATATAAGATTTTACTAACAATAGTTGGTAACCCTTTGTTTGTATATTTTGTATATGTACATATGGTTTATACCATTGTTGGCATTAGCTGTATTTATGTTATTTTTAACATGAATAAATTTTAATCATTTTAAAGACTAATATCTTACATTACGTCGTTGTCAAGTGTACCTTATAGACTTAATATCTACAAAATATATCGTTCGACGTCCGTAATTAAATTTTACGTAACAATAAGTTGTCAACCCTTTGTTTATGTTTGGGCGGTCAAAAGTGATAGGGGTTGGATTTGAGCGAGGTTATAAAAAGCTGGCGGCCCAGTAATTATGCTCATTTATATAATAATTGTCTTTGCGAGCGGAGCTTGCGTTCGAGTGTTTAATTTTACCGCTAAATTCCAAGAGAATTTATATAAAAGTGATAAAATATAGTAACCCGTTTGTTTTATATGAATGTTTTTATGTTATAGATCGTTGATATGCCCATTATTGCATTCGTTAGCCGCTATTGAAGACTCAAGATTCTTATTTTCTTCGTCGATAAGGCCTTTATCACTGTATTTTTAAACGAAAGTGAGTTAGAAGCAATATGGGTACATCTTCAATATATGACAATTTTGTTTTATATAATATTTGTAGTTTTGATAGGACATATCTGAGTCATCAGGTAAATTGATGTACCTTGTTTTGTTTACGTTTTCCGTCTGCAAAAGTTAAATTCGTTCATCGTAAACAAAACTTATATTGACACAGATATGTTCCATCATTCTATTCGTTTTAACTTTTGATTACAGCGTTCCCCTTTTTATAATCAAAACTTATTGAGTCCTGATTCAAATCTTCTAAAACAATTTTACTATAGGGTTTAAAATAAGATTTTCTTTTTACTTAATTCAATTATAATGACGCTAATTGATAGGTTATTTACGTTACGAGTAACTCAACCATATTTATTTTAAAATGGTCGCTTACAAAAATTATATTTAGCTAGCTTTATCTAAAGTGTTTTTAAAACATCATTGAAGATATTCAGATTTAGCTAGTACATAAGTTTTTAATTGCTTGATACATCATAATGAATATGTTTTTGATAGCTCAGCGATAGCTATTTTTAAGCGTTGAATCATGTAAAATTAATTACATATTCTTTAACTTAATTGAATCTAATAAAACAAAGTTTTAATGTTTGAATAGCTTAACGATAGCTATTTTTAAGCGTTGAATCATGTAAGATTAATTACATATTCTTTAACTTAAAGAATTTTACTTTTAGATGATAAATCAAAGTTTTAATGGTTAGGAGGTTCAACCATAGTTGCTTAGAATACAAAAAAATTATTCGTGTGTACAGTCTTTTTCATAAAATTAACTTTACTATATTGCCTTTCAGAATCTCTAGTCCTCTATTTTAAATTTACATTCGCTCATAATGTATATACCTGACAGTTTGGACGCGCATCAGAATATTAAGGAAAGATTCGAGGAATCAATGAGAGCGGCTGCGGCCACTCTTGCCAATTCCTCGTTTCTTGAAAACTCCTTAGACGACTCGAGTTCAGTGTACAGCGACCAGTCTGGGATGCCAAGCCTTGCTGATGTCGATGACTATGGGAGTACAAGTACTTTTGATACAGTAGAGTCCGAAAGGGATCAAGGGGAGATGTTTGGCAACGAGCATCTCTCACTGATGCTTAGTAGAACGATACAAATCATCTGGTCTCTCCTCAATTCGGTGATGCAGAACTCCTGCGGTGACATTGGTGACGATGTTGCCGGAGGTGATTCTGGGTCTGCCGAGTCGAGGAGAGACCAGAAGACGAGTCTGGACACATTCAACATGGATGGCTTAATTAACATGTTGTTGGGTTTAGGCTTGTTTTCATGTGCTCTCATAGTGGTCTTCTTCGGTGCTGTAGGGCTTGAGACTCTAACAAGATTAGACAACACCTCAGACAGGTCGCTGGCTCGCTGGATAAGAGATGTATGTACGCGCCTCCGAAACATAGGCGTCAGGACCATTGAGCTTCTTCACTGCGGTAACAGGACCAACAGGACTAGATCTGGGGCTATGTCGCCAACTGCGGAGCCGTCGGACACCATGTATGAAGCCGCGTCCTCTGAGATTGATGATATTCTGTCAGATACACAGGTGAGTTTTCTTCTGTTGTATATTTCTTTTCTGTTTTGTATAATTTTTTCTAGCCACCCGTTTTGCCTAATAAAGCATCATGTTGTTGCAGGGTTGTTCTGTCCTATTCTCACTTCCTCAACGTTGACTTTCGGCTCTTCCATATATATCGCTCACCGTTTGTCGTCGTTTTATGTCGCCAGAGAAATCCGCTCGGTTACCACAATTAAATTGAGATACCAGTTAACCTTTACTAAAATCTTAATTAGCAACCTAATATTATTTCCCTCTGGGAAGGTTAAGAGTTTGCTCGTGCCGCACGTTTCTCATTGGGGGTTTAAATGTTAGATCAAGACTTTAATGTTTTCTTTTTGTTTTAGGCTCCCTCTGCTAGTCCATCGACTCCAGCAGAAGTAAGGTCCAGAGTTGGGCTGTTTGCCGTACACCGTCTGTCTGCCACTGAGGATCGAGTTACTGGAAGTAATGTGCCTGCGGGATTGGACACATCGACGGGAAGCCCTGGCTTCCGTCCGTTGATCTTTGATCAAACAGAGCGTTTACATGTAAGTATCCATGCTTTAGTTTTTCTATTAATTTTCAGAAAGAGGCTGTATATTTGTACACGTATCTAGAGGTATTTGCAACTAAAATTCTTTTATTGGTAGAATATTAATCTTAAAATGTATGGTTGCATAAGCATTTTTGAACCGATCTAAGATTTTAATTCTAGTATAAAATGGGTTGAATTGCTACCTAATCATATAGCTTTACAGGATTTTAGGCATTCTCATTTCCTGATTTTCCTAGATTCTTTGTTGGCGTTGCGATTAAACTAATAAGATCTATTATATTTTAGGCGACCAACTCCATCCCCCTGACGCAGTTCTACACCAATATGGGGAGGTGTAATCGGGTCAGTTCTGAGAGGACAGCTGAGGGATCCAGCGACAGCTCTTCCTTGAGCTCTATTATGTGCCTTAGTCGCATTGAATCTCCATCTGCAGCTGATTTGTCTGTGGTAAGTTTGATAAGCTCTTATAATTTTTCTCCGTTGCAAAAATTACGTAACTTAGACTAGGCTGTTTAGCTCAGATAGCTATGCGTTTAGACAATAACTTTACTTTAACTATGGTGTAACTCCTTCCTAATAGTTAATATCAAGATTCTGGATAAAGTATTAGTGATGTATAAAAAAATGTCTCACAAACATATATGGATAAGCGTTGATACATTCTCTGGTGAACATTTATTAAAATGATTGTCTAATAATGTCCCTTTTCTTAATTTTAGGATGCGGCCAGTTTAGTCCCACTGGTTGACGATATCGAGGACGCCGATCTCCCGCCCATTAGATTTAATGCGGTGACTGATGAGATCGAGTACCCCACTCCACTGCGGGTCCTCAGTTTAGAACGTTTGCGCCGCTCCATGCGTACTCCAACTCCTGCCATCTTGGAAGAGATAACATCAGCGGAGAGTAGCTTCAATTCAGCTACGCATTCCTCAGATAATAACAGGACAGAGGATTCCGGCGTTGAGGGAGTCCCTCGACGTCGGGGTCCCACGTTCCCTAGACGTACGCCGTAAAGTGGCGCTGTTAGCTTGGTTGAAAATATGACATACAAATTTTAAGACAATGACCAGTTTTAGACAACATGTGACTAAATTTACAGATTTTCTATTCTTATGTAACTAGTCAAAATAGTAATCACTATGAAGTAAAGACTTTTGTTATTAGACATTATGACTTTTTATACTGTACAAAGCCAAACATTAATTTACACTTCTGCCATTATATTATGTATATATATGTTTAGTCTGTAAGGATATTTAGTATGTAAGGAAATGATTATAAGGTTGTATTTTCTTTATGCCCATAATTTAAAACTTCATTCAATTCTTAATTACTTTCTTCGTAAGCGAACTAATCCTTTTCTTTTCTCAATAGTATATTAACAACTGTAATTACAGCCTTATGTCGCAGTTTATTCATTCTTGTTAGCTTGTAAGGGTCATGTATATATAGATATTTAATCGAACTCGCACCTCAGTACCTTTTCTCTAAATTTCATTTATATCCATCCCTGTGCATTAATCGTGAATCTTAATTGTGCTGTGATATAGAGAGGACTTGTAAATAGCATATATATTTTTTTTTGTAACCAATATCTAAGTAGACCGAAAGACTGACGTTAGACAAAGTTATTTACATACGCTTATTCAAGTATTTTTAAGAAAACTCATGTAAAGACTGTTTGTGATTCAAGTAATTAAAGTAATATCATTGATTGGATGATCTCATTAAGGAAGTTTTATTTAATTAGTAAGGCTTAGAGTAAATAGCGTTTCCCTTTTAAATTTCAATACAATAGTCATAAAGTTTAAAGTCTCAAGGTAAAATGTTCTTATGTCCCTTTAGATTTAAAACTAAGTCTTGTTTCCAACAAGTAGAGTTAAATTTTTGGCTCCCGTTGGCTTGTTATTAGGCTATGTGCTTTTTGTATGTACAAATTCAACATTTAGCGTTCAATTAATCGTATTAGCAATCTCGAAGTTTTATTATGTGCCATTATACAGCTTATGTCCAAATTATATTAACTAAGATGTTAAATTGTCAGAAAACTTCTTACTATCATAATGTTTTTCAACTACTGTAAAAATAAAAGTTTATGTTCTGTTTTCAACATTGATTTAATTTTAAGTTTTCACCAGAGAAAAATATTTGTCAAAAAAAAATTTTATACCTTTCTAAAGATTATTTACTTTTGTTAAAATAAATATAGCAATTTTAAGTAGCATATACACTGTTATTTACTGATTTAGTATTTGTTGTGTACAACTCCCGTTTACGTAGCTACTCTATAAGTATTATTGTCTGTTCCTTAATTTAGTTAGATGCATAATTAAAGTTTATTGTTACAAGGTGCTTAGTCTAGCTTACATTCACTTGGTTTATGATAACTTTTATAAATAACAAAATTTCTTGCTATGTTCTTTTTGATATCTCAACTATGATTTATGCGATTAAATTCCTATTGTTTTCAATAATTACATAGAGATATATGAGAATATAAGTATTTTACATCAATACACATATGTACAAGAGGTTTTATCATATGCAAAACTTTTATATCGTTAGGATACGTCCGTACATCATTGTTAGAAATCAGATTATAAGAATCAGTTTTAATCTAGTTTACTCTTCGTGGATAGTGGGGAGAGTACAATGTCCAGAAATGAGGAGGACTGTGTCTCTCAGATTCTCTATTTGGCGTGCTACTGCCCGTAATTCGTCTGTTATAGTCTGTCGGCTTCTATACTCTTGCTGTCTATACCGTATAACCAAACGGTTGTATGCGTCTCTATAAGTGTTTCTAAGTATTCGACAATGCAAGTATCGTACAATACGACTAGGTTGGCTGATTCCACAACTAATTTTAAACGATAACATTTCTTTAATCATCGTAAGCAAGTTATAACAATATTCTACTAGGTTCGCGAAGGTCTCATGTAGAATTCGTTGTGATCTAGGCATAGGCTTTCGGAATCTAGTTTGCATTTTATAGCTTTTGTAAAATATTCTGTTAAGACTTACGTGTTATGTGATAACTGTAGTACTTCACAAGGTTGGTGATTTCCTCACTTGTGGATATGTTATAGTAAACTGACTCAATTTCAGGATAAAATTTAAGTTATCGTTATTGTTTACTACTACTACTAAAATTCTGAGTGGGCGTTTCCTGTCCGAAGTTATAATTAAAGTTTTTGACATATTTTTTGTATGTAGAGTGGTTATAGTTTCTAATAACTAATCAACTCATCACAATTCAAGGCGTATATATATAGGTTGCCTATTAGTACTGTTATGTTTGTACATTTTGTACAATTTGTATTAAATGTTTTAAATAGTTTTTGTGTATATGTCAGGGTGCGTATTTGACATTCGTAACATTCGTATTTTTGTACAATCTGTATCAATTGTTTGACTCTGTTTGCCTATACAGAATCAAAACTCTCTATATGCAATTTTTTTTGTAAGTGTTTTTGAAGGGATCGACTCTTTAGTCGACGTATATTGCATATAGTAGGTCTCCCCTGCTGAAGAGAAAAGATGTATATTTTACCACTGGATATATAACCTTGAGTGGGAAAATTTACATGAATATGATAACTTAGTTATCAGATTAGAATAACATATTATCATATTGTTCACAAGTTTACAGGGTAAATGGAAATGTAAATTATGGTTGTGAACTTGTGCCATTCCGAAATCTGACATGTCTATCATTTATTTTCCTAAGTCGTCGACCTCCGGTAATAAATACGGAATCGAGTGTCATGTCCTCATCGGCACTTGAGTCCTCTATGTCCGAATCAGAGTCTAATGGTTTCTTATTTTGTGACGCTTCTTTTCGTGTTTCTAAGGGTGAGTGTGCGCGTATTCCTGGTTGTGGATCTTTTGAATTAACCGGGAATATAAGCGGAAGTGTGTCATTTTTAACTAATGTGGCTATCTCTTGATTTGTGAGTTTATTATAAGGCTTTGTAATAATATCCCTTATTTCCTCTGGGAGGGTGTCAAAATGTTCGTCCATAGGCTTGAACTTTTTGATTTCGTTGAAAGAGTATTTAAATATTTCAGTTCTTTTGTCTGAAATTCTTTCAAGCTTGCAACTGTTAGGGCTTACATCCAAAACTCTATAGGGTGAAATATGATAGATAGGTCTAAGATTGGGGTTAACACCAGGTGTAATAGTGTTATTTCTAACCAAGACAAGATCTCCTATATCAAATTGTTTGTGTATGCGGGTTTTGTTAATATACTTTAGTCTTGCCTCCCTTCCCTTTTCAATAGCTTTTGCTGAAATGTCCAAGTTTTCTTGTATACCGTCCGAGAGGTCTTGCACATAGGCTTCTGTGCGAGCTATATCAGGGTGATATTCATCCGGTTTTATTGCTCCAAAGAACAATTTAGACAGGGAGCTACGTGTCCCGAATAATAATTCCATGGGTGAAAATCCAGTTTTTGGTATTTTAGTGCAATTATATTGTCGGACTATTAACGGTAGTAGATATACCCATGAGGTTTTTGAGTCTTGTGCCAAAATTTTAATGATTGGCCATTTTATTACTTTGTTGCTAGCTTCCACCAATCCTTTAGAGGGTGAGAAGTACGCAGTAGAATTCAAAACTCGGATGCCAATAGAAGCAAAGAATATCAAATTTTGCTTTTCTAAAAATGATTTTGCATTGTCGCACAATATTTGTCTGGGGGAGAAATTAGGATAGAAATAAAACATGAATTTGTTTATAAATTCACGGGATGTGAGTGATTTCATGGGATATGCAAGAATCATTCCTGTTAGTTGGCAGACTATAGTGAGGATATGATTATAACTACGATATGGGGGCAAGGATTGTATATAGTCAATACTTACACATTCAAAAGGTCTTGAAATTGTACTATAAGTTCCTACTTGTTCTAGTTTTGTAGATGAATTTTGAAGTTGACAATTTAAACAAGATCTAGTGTAATTTCTAACATATTTCTTAAGGTTAGGGTGGAAGAAATTTTGCATATTCAAAAGCATTTTAATTTCTCCACTATGTACTAACAAAAGATGAGTATAGCATACTAATACTGGTAATAGTTTGGTTGGGAGATAAACCTTTAAATCTCCTTTTATTTTTGTAAAAAGAATCGTGTCTTTAAGTTCGTAGTTCTGTCTTTTATAAGTGGAGGTGTTTGATTTAGAGGTTAGACAACGTGTGTAAATGTTAGAGTATTCCTCTTTTTGGTTTGCAATTATATTTTCTATGCTAATCCTTTCTTTTAGGATTTCCAAAGGTCTTAGTACTTTGCCTATAACTCTATGTTCTGCGGCAAGTGAATTTATGGTGATTTTGGGTTTTTGTTGCTTTGGCTGTGGGGGTTGTTCATCATAACCCAAATAGTCGGGGTTATCCATAATGAACTGTGTCCATTCTTCAATAGTCCAAACTTTATATTGGGGTAAGTTATCTTCAAACCCAGATTTAACAAATTTAGGTAGGGCTACCTTTTTAATGCTTGGTAAAGTAGCCTTATATGCCCTTGTTAAGAAATCTGCCAAATTGTCTTCTCCTCTCAAGAAAGACATTGTTAGCTTCGGTATTAGAGTTAACAGAGTGGTATTCCACCTTTTCAACTTATTAACGGCTGTTAATGCTTTAGGATTGAAGAGATAGTAAGCACACTTTGCGTCTGTTAACAAAGTACATTCACAGCTTGGACCTATTAGAGTTCTAAACGAGTTTGCTGCATAAATAATTCCTAGGATTTCAATGTCTATGATATGTAATCTTGACTCAGCAACGGTAATTTTCTTTGAGGTATATGCGATAATTTCAAACATAGATGCTAAAGATTTTAAGTTAAAGCTATTGGTTGATGAAACCATTGCGGGTCTTACTATGTGTTGCTCTTTGTGTCCATATAGTAAAAATACAAAAGGGGGTTTTGTTTTGTCTGAACAGTGTTGAGTGACAGGTTTGGCACCCTCTATATTTGTGATAACTATCACAGGACGGTACATAGCTACACTAAGAGCTTCAAATATGAGTTGTTGCGGATCTAGATATACATATCCATGCTCTAGTTTGCGAATAAATTCTAAGAATCTATCCCTATCATTATTAAATACAAATTGAATATACTTTTGTCTCAACATCGTAGAACGTATAATTTTTGATGCTCTTTGCAGGATGGTGGTCAAAGGTGTTTGAACTTTATTTAGTTCTAGAAGCAATTGTAAAGATATCCCGAGACTATTGTGTACAGTGTCTTCAGGATAGCCCAAAGTTTTACTAGCCAAATATTCAAACTCGGGTGGTCCATCTTCAGACATACGCTTAGCATAATCCTTAATGTTTTCACCTTCGTTCTGCAAAGGTAGGGGTAAAATTGGTAACCTATTATCATAAATAACATGGTGTACAGGATCATCGAAGTTTAGCCCAGGGGGTAGGGTTTTAGCCTGTAATTCTGGTGTCACTATTTGCGCTAAGACTGCCGAATATGAGCCAGTTGAGGTGCCGGCTGCGTCTGATAAGATGATCTTAGGTGCCGATAAGTTAACTAATTTGCTAAAAATTGGTCCTGAAGCTAAAGCTTTCTTAATGTCTTCGAATGCTTGTCTTTGTTCTGGAGTTGGGACAAAAGTTTTACCTATTCTAGTAGATGTAAGTGAAGTTAGAATATGTGTAGGAGCCATAATATCAAATCTTAAATGTTTATGCATACTTTGTAGTACTCCCATAAAAGATCTCATTATAGTAATATCAGTAGGCATGGGAATATTTAGAAGTTTTTGTACTCGCCTTTGATCTACACAGCAATAATTATGTGAAATGAAGAACCCAAAGAAATTTACCCTACTTTTAAAAAGTTGTGATTTCTTTAAACTAATCTTTCCTTTATGCGTGTGTATTCTCCCCATAACTTTCTTCAAAATCTTAAAATGTATATTCAATGATTCTGATCTAGTTTTAGCTAGTTCAGTTGAGACAATGAAATCATCGTAAATGTGTTGGACTTCTGGGATAGGTGAGTATACCATTTTGGCTAAATCACCGTTCATTACAACATTACCATTATCAGCATAAACCAATTCCCAGTGTAATATCTTTTCCATAAAGCGTGATAGACTTTCAGGTGAAGTCTTAATGCCGGTTGGTAAGGATGCGTGTCTAAAAGCTCCTAATGGGGTTGCAAACAATGTTAGGTCTCTGCAAGAAGGTTCTAGCGTTATACTATGAAATGCGTTAGCCATGTCACTACTACTATGCACAAATTTATCCCTTAGTGACTGAATCAAATTTTCTGCTGTGGGTAGCAGTGCAGGTTCAGACTGCAGACAAGGATTCAATTGTTGAAAATTTACAATTAAACGAGGACAGCTCCCCTGATCCGACTTTGGAATCAGATAAGCTGGGCTTGCATAGTTGTTATAGGAATCCCCATCCAAATTAGCTCTTTCAATGGTCCCGTTCTTTAACAAAAACTCTAAGATAGATTGCATTTGCATTTTCTCTACGGGTGATAAGTAATATAATTTCTTATGCTGGGGTAAAGTTTGACCAGGTTTTAGTCTAATTGTATAATTGCCCAGATATTTACTCATGTTACCTCTATCAGTAGAATGTGTAGATATTATATCAGGGTAAGATTTTAGGAATATGTCTTCTATATAATGTCTTACCTCTGGTGGATAGTCTGACAGCACCACAAGATCCTCTGGTTTAACAAACTGGTCCTTTGGCACACTATAGCCAGTAGGTTCTGTTACATAGTCCATAAGGTTATCAGATTCAGCTATATGTTTTAAGCCAAGTTCAATAACGTCATCACTATTCTCAAAGAGTTTATTCTTTTCAGGATCTGGTGTAGTTAGAATTTCATCAATATTAGAACGGTAGTCAGATAAGGCTACTCCTGGTACTGGAGTGTCATTGTTTATAGCTGTAGGATTCGGTATATATCCATCAGCTAAAGGAAAAGATCGTTCTACCAGATTGATGGCGCTGTATTTTGGTAGCTATAAGAGTTGAACTGAGTGGTTTCTGGTGTCTAGTGAGATCTGATTGATGGCTGGAGCCGTAGCTTTTTCTGCGTGTCGCTCCAGGGCTTGTACAATCTCATCTAGCTCAGTTGTCACAGATACATTGTGTAGGAATGATTGCGTAAAATCAAAGTCTGTGGTGATCTCCTTGACTACAAATTGGTTGCTTGGTTCCAAGTATCCGGTGATAACAGTGTTAGTGATTGCATGTTCAGTGACATTTGTTATCATTGCTCTTCCACTAAGTTGTCCTCGGTTGTTGACAGTCAGTTGCGTTTGTCCAGGTTGAATTTTAATTCCTCCATTTCTATCGTTGGCAATATGGTCATCGCTGAGAATGACTTTTGTTCCAGGAGCTAAGTTGAAGAAATGGTTGATGTTCATTTCTATAGTCTGAGTTTCATTAGGATCAATTTTGTCTATTGTCCCTGTGCAGAGTTGTAACTCATAATCAGAACAGAACAGGCTATCTAGTACTCTCCCAGGATGGAACATAGAGTATAGATATGGTGCTGGCGGGTGGTTGTCCGCAACGAAAGTCAACCCTAATTGGAGATCTCTAATGCCATTCATTCCGATGATCATAGGTGTGACATTCTTGTGTTCCTCAGGTACAATCATAAATGGTACTGGTCTATAGATGCCTGAGAATTGTGTGAGACGAATCATGAGAGTTATTTCTCCAGCTACTGGGATTTTGTGTCCAGAATAGCTGACAAGAACCATGTCACTCTTTTCCAGATGGTTCTTAACCTCATTTTGTTGTACTCCAAATAACATACCAAAATAGCTGGTTGACATGATATTTCTGTCTGCTGCTGAGTCAAATAAAGCTGTCATGTATACATCGTAGTTTCCATTTGACATACAGCCGGAACAGTTCAGGTACATTTTCCTATTTTCATCCATGATAGCTGCAGAACTATCTACCGCTAAAATCTTGGGGTCATTAGGATCCATTCGAACGGTGATAGCGTTAACCCTACTTGTTCTGCCACGCTCTTTGGATTGTCCATTGGCTTTGGCGTCAACCCATTCTTCATATGCCTGTTTAAACACACCACCAGGTCTCACTTTACCACTATGGTACAGTTCCATCATCGCTGGTCGTCCAGGGCATAGGTGTTGAGCGTGGTATAGGTCTTTGCCATACTTCTTGTGACAGCTCGGGCAGTATCCGGATGTTAGTGCTGTTTGATATTGTCGTCCTTGGTCATCGCACAGTAGTCTGCATCCATCTGATATTTTGTGTGAATTTTGACCACATGCACCGCAGTAGCGCTTATTGGATGTTCCATAGGAGATATGATAATCTTGTTTGGTGTTCTTTTGTAGTTGTCTATCTCTATTATCCCTGTTTTCTCTGTTGTAGGTTTTAGGATAGGCTGGTTTAGCAGTAACTTCTCTAACTGTTGGCCTTTTATAATAGCTCGTCGTAGCGGCAACTTTAGCAGGCTGTTTGTCTCTATTCATTCTTGTATCCCTGTCATGTGAGTAGTTGGTGTTGTTTGTCTTTTTATGAAGCGATAAATCTCCATTGTAACTGGCTGATACACCATTCTGCTGTAGGTCCAGATCTAGGTCTTCAGTTCTAGGATACATGGAAGCGGTCAACTCATGATATGTAGGGGATCTTCCAAGATCATGTGTGAGATTGTGATGGTTTTCAGATGCTATATTGCGGCTATTTGTTGGTAAGCTACGTTTGAGTGCCTCCACTGCAGTTATGTTGAACACATTCTGTCTTTCCTTCTTGTCTGTATAATGAACAGCGGCTCTGCTGGCAAGATTCTGAATTGTACTGACAAGCTTAGGGAATGACATGGCTTTGGTTCCCTTAAAGGCTATCAGCTTAGCTTGAGCTTCCTGTGGGCTGATGAGTATATCATACTGTAGCAGTAAGCTATTGTAGACACTTTCAATAGATAGTCCAAGATTGAAACTCTGCTGGATGGTAGTATATGCTTCGCCAGTGGTGGTCCTAAGCATAAAGGTCTCAAATTCTGATCTTGAGAGGTTACATAACTCCTGAGCAGTGTTCATCTCTGATAGGTAATCAGTAATGTAGGGTGGTTTGCCGTCTCCTTTGAAGCAATGCTTGAGAGGGAAGGTTCCATTGGCTAACTTAAGCTTTTGATCGTTGCTTAGGGTGCTCTTGCTTGCATAGCTGCTTGGTGGATTAATTCCAGTTTGGTTGGTGAAGTTACTGAAGTGTCGTTGAGTGCGTTTGTCATTCTCCTCCTGTACAATACGCTGGGCCTCTAACTCAACTTCACGTCTTTGTTCCTCTTTGTATTCCCTCATACTCTGTGTGTAGTTGGTACAGAAGTTCCTCATCATTTCTGAGTCCACACGTAGGTTGGGGTTACAAAGTCTTATTGTATCCAGGAATTGTGGGAACAGGAAATTTCCCAGAGGATCTGATAGTGTTGCTCTAACATATCGATCTCTGATCAGTGCATCTGGTGAGTCCTCGCGCATGGGTATGGATCTTACAGATTCCGTGTCTGGTTCTGGCGTCTTGGTTCTCTCACCATTCTGTTCTGGTTCCTCCTGGTTGGGCATTGGTTCCTCTCTTCGTGTATCATCTCCTGCAGAAGCTGCATCAGCTGACGGAGTTCTTCTTCCAGGCGTCGTCGAGCGTCCTCGACGTGGAGTGTTCGCCTTTTCAGCGTTGTCATCTTTCTTACTTTTATTAAATAATGGCATTACAGCTAGCTTAAAGCTTTTAAACTTTCTATGAGTTCTTTAAAGAAGCTTATGAGATGTTGTACTATTTTAGGATTTAAATAGCAGAGGTACAAGAAGAAACTGACTAATGCGCTTAACGTTAAAACAATCAAAAATTGTTTACAATAGCAAATTTTTCTTTTAAAGTTGTTAAATATAGATGAGTATGTATTGTTTACTTCACCTACAGTTGTTTCTACGTCGTGAATGCTTGCGTGTGAGCTTTGAATCTTATTCTGGAGTGTGCGCTAATGCACTCTTATCCTTAATTAAGCTCAACTGTAGAAACACTTCTACTTAGATTTATTCTATATTTGCTTATAAAGCTAATGTGGGTTGGTTAGCTATACAAATTAGCTATAAAGTTAAATAGGATGTTAAGGTTTGCAGCGAAGTTAATTTGGGTATGCTAATATACTATCACAAATTAACTGTTATTTGCTTAGGCGTCGACTTTTCCTAGCAAATGTTATTGTTGAGAAAAAAAAAAAAAAAAACAGCAATTTATAATCCTTGTTGAATTCTTACTCCACTCTAAGGATATGTAGCTTACAATCTGCTTATTCCTGTAAGGCTTTATGAATATAACTTACTAAGGTTCACTCCCAAAGGATCGTCTATATTCTAATAGTATTGCAACGGTTTTGCCTGAATATCAAAGATCTCGCACCCAATACTTATAGTTGTATTAGGGTATGCCTACCAATCCTACTAAGTATTATTCGCGAATTATTATGGGGCTTCACTTGTGATTTCAATCCTTATAACTATATTATTGAGACTCAATTTAGATTGTCCTATATATATATGAATATAATCAGTTTGTTTTCAAGGTTATTATAGACCGGATGTGCTCCACTTAATTAGTGAGAACACAATATTCTATGTGTCTTACTGAAGTGTGATATCCTACGCAAGGTGATCAATCTATACGCTGGAAGTTGTCAATCAAACTCTTTAAAGTAGACTACAAGGTTGGTGTTATTGCTTGGTCAAATATTATTGAAAATCAAATTAGCTGAATTAGTGCACTTTTTTTTCTAAAAAAGGTAACAATTTTAGATTATAAAGATTATGAACTATATGTACACACTTTATTTTACTTGGTTATAGACTTTATGCTAATAATCCTAAGTAAAATTAAATTTTCTCAATGGTATAAAAAGAAAATGTTCTTTCTTTGTTTTAATCCGGATGTTTATAAAGACAGTAGAGTACTTCCAATATTACTTGCTACTTCTTTTAGAGACGTCCCAAGACTCCCAAGATAGGCTGCTGCAACCTTTTGCTGCGTTTGGTTACTAGAACTTTGTCTCTTATAAGTGTGCTTTTAAATTACATATAGGGCTTAGGTTGTTGACTATACTTTTAAATCACTAATATTCACTATCACTAATGATTGATGGTTTATAACTCTTCTCAAGTTGTCTGTTGAATTCTGGCGGCACATGAAATAGAAATTTTAGCATTAGCAAAGCAAGTAAAAATTTAGTTTTCATGTCCTACTTATTATTGAGTGAACTGTTTATTGTATTTATGTATGTGTTTGTAAGGAACATACAAACAAAAAAGATTTTCTAAGTTAAGATTGAATTAAAAACTTTCTAAGTCAAAATAAAATAGAATCACTCTAAGTCCAAAGTTGGAAAATTTTGACTAAGTCCAAAAAGTTTCTAATGAAATTATTCTAAGTACAAAATCAATAAATTTTGGCTTAGGAAAAAAAAATCTAAAAATATCTTAAGTACAAAAAGTTAGCAAATTTTGACTAAGTCAAAAAAAAAATTTTCTTATTGAAATTATACTAAGTACAAAATTAGTGAATTTTGACTAAGTCCAAAATCTTTCAATGAAATTATGCTAAGTACAAAATTAGTGAATTTTGACTAAGTCCAAAACCTTTCAATGAAATTATGCTAAGTACAAGATTAGTGAATTTTTCTTGAGACAAAAGAAATAGAATTACTCTAAGTCCAGACGTGGAATATTTTGTCTGAGATGAAATTTCCTAACAGTTCATTCACAAAGCTACTTTAGAGATTGCCTATAAGTCAAAAGAAATAGAATCACTCTAAGTCCACTATTGGAATATTTTGACTAAATGCAAATCTCGCTAAGTTAAGGATTTTAAAATTATAAAGTATTAGAGTGTTAGAATTATCCTTCACCAAAAGAAGTAGAATCTCTCTAAGTCCATAATTGGAATATTTTGGCTAAGACAAAAATACTCTAAGACAAAATTTTCTTTTAAGTGTGGAAAATGAAATTTGTTAATCTAGTTGGAAAAATCGTAATTATTACAAGTCCGAATTTTGGTAAATTTCCAACCAAGTTCACAATTTCATAAAAATTACTATAAGTCCAGAAATTCGAGATTCTCTCTGTAACAAAAGAAATAGAAACGGTGCTAAGTCCAAAAGTGGAATATTTTGCTCAGAGTCTCAGGAAGTCTCTGGAGTTATTTCTCTGATTGCATACAGCAATTTGTCTACACTTATATCATTCCAACCGATCGATGTTGAGAATATCTTTGAGACTTTGAAATACTTTGTTTAACTCAAAATTTTAGAGGCGATAGTTATTTTGATACATCCGCATATAAATCAGAATTGCATTAAGAATATAAGTCCTAGGCATGTATAAGTAAGTGCAAATCTCAGAAAATCGGTTCTAACGGCACCAAAGTATTAGTACAGTTTAACTTGAGTATAAATGCTACAAGTTTGTAATAATCTTTTGGCCCTTTACTACGACTCAAGAGTACTAACTGCTTTCCGCATATTGTTTCAGAAACATGGCTCCAAAGACAATATGTATCCCAACTAACAGCGTTTCCCGTGTTCTATAGGATTTGCTCCTAAGTTTTCATTTAATAAGGCAGTTCAAAATGGTCCTTTACAAATAGTATTTTGATAGCTTATAAATGAAAAGTTACTCCATGCTTGATTCTTAATAAGTTCTGGTTTAAGTATCAAAGATTCAAGTATTTCAACACTTAGAGAATTTCCGAATAAGTAAAAATCATACTAAGTCCGAAGATTTATATATATACTCCGCCACCTAGCACAACTCCTAAATTTCAAAATTCTGACTAAGTCCAGAAATCAAAATTTTGCACATAGCTCAATCATAGATTATTCCAAATCAAGTGTTTTACTAAAGAGAGGCGGACATGGAGGTGCCGGTGTGCTGGTATTCTCTAGGGCCTCTAGAGTGTCAACCAGTGCGAGTGTCCTTATAGGGCGGCGACCAATGGCCACAAATATGCTAGCATTCTCTAGGGCCTCTAGAGTGTCAGCTAGTGCAACTGCTCGTACACGAGGCTCTCAATTGCATTTGTGTCGTGCCTTTCAGTCCCTATCTCTTCAAACGCCTCATAGTCCTAACCTTGCTCTCAAATAGTATCACAGGTTTTGGTAAATCCGATTTTGCCATAACTACAATTATTCGATTTTGGTAAAAATACCTGCCTTAGGCGGTTCGGGTACGGTAAGGAAAAAAAAGAAAAAAAATTTATGAAGTAAAATTTTCCAAGATACAACCGGTAAGTTGCACCATTGTGTGTGCGAATGGGGCGTTTGTCCATAGTTAGGTATGGAGACCGCTCTTCTATGAGTACTACTAAAACCTAATTTTAATGCAATACACATAGACATTCTCATCGTCGGTTCGTTTGTTTAGAATGCTTAACCCTCTATTCCCACAAGTATAATACGAATTTGGTTGAGCTGGTGGAAGCTCAACAAAAGACCCACGCGAAGTATTATGTTGCTTTAACCTAAGAATAAATGGTTGGTTTTGATATTCGATCAGAATTGTATAAGTATATTAAGTATTAAGGAAGGAAAATGTTTTTATAAAGTGTATTTATATCACAAGTGCATAAGTTAAGTATGAAAATATTTACAGGATAAGTGTTAAAATTATAAGTAGAGTAGGACAGAAATATGCCCTAAGTCCCAAGCAGTGAATTGTGCTAAGTGTTAGAGTTCTAACATAAGGCCTGAGCTCAATTCATGCTAAGTACTAAGGGGCCTAAATTTAAACTACAATGCATGCCAAACAACTAAGTCATTACCTTTTAAAGCCAGAAAGAGAAGTTGATGGTAGGAGAGTTAGTAAATAACTGAATAAATTCAAGAGGTACATGCTATAACATTAGCTCTGGACCAGGATTTTAGTGTTTGTCTGTGCAATTAAATATCTGTGTGTTAATATGTGACGTAAATCAGGCATGGTTGTAGGCATACATATTTGAACTAGTTGTTTGTATGATTACATTAACTATAAACATAATATCTTTAATAAACATATACTATTAGCAAATCACATACAGATTACCATGAATAGGCTAGCGTTACCCATATATGGTGTCATATAGGTAAGGATAGGCCTATGAATGCATAAATTGATACAAATAATGCCTTGGGCCTAGCTAAAGTAATTGTGTCTTGCCCCTGAGTGCTACTAGTTAATTGCAGGGCACGTGTCAATCAAAGGTTCATAATATGATCTATAAAGTGTTGACTTTATATCAAGCATAGATAGATAGTTGTGGATGCGAAGCATTTCTGTAAAAGTCTCATATGTACGTTCAAAGAATTTGAAAATTGAGGATCGCATCTCCAATAACCAGCCAAATGTCCCCTCCCTCCCTATATAATTATAGAGTAGCTTTGCTACATATAAAAAATTAAATCTTACCTAACAATATAGATGCAATTATAAATATACCCCAAAATATTCTCCAGATAATTCCTAAATATGAAAAATAATAGATCATGTAAAGAAGAAGTTTTTTCAGAGCTGGATCTTTAAATCATTTTAGTGGTGAGCCAGATCGGGGTGCGCCGAATTTCAGCCAATCACAGCGCGGCATTTCTTAAAACACTGTGCTCTCATTGGTGGAAAGTTTGCTCACCCCGATCTGGCTCACCACTAAAATGATCCAGCTCAGAAAAAAAGCAGGAATCACCTTCCTAAGATTTGACCTCAGATAGACTATGCATGAGCTAGAATCGATGATAAGGTGTCTATAGAAACGTGTTAAAATGCTTTACAAATAACTCGACACAAAATAGGGTCTATTTATGATATTACTTTGTTTGTTTAAATCTAAATCGTCAGACGTTTTAGTCGTACAAAGAGCGAAATATTCGTACAAAGTATTTTATTTATCAGAGATAGACCCTAGAATGTGTTTAGTTGTTTGAAAAATGAATGCCACTTTTTAAGATCAAATTCTAGCTCATACCTAGCCCATCTAAAGTAAAATCTTAGGAGGGTAATGTCTGCCCTTTGTCGGGAAAATTTCGTCTTCTTTACATGACACGAAATAAGTACCTTAAAGGGCGAATATAGGTTTGATATGATATGAGCTTATATGAAAAGTGCCATTTCATACTTTTAGAATATCTATACCAAATTTAAAAATTCAAAAAAATCCTTAAGTAGATTTTGCAATTTTCTGTTTCAATTGAACATATGATAAATGAGATTGCCGACAAACCGTTTATTTTAGCCCTTTCAAAGACTTTTTTTTTGACTACTTTACTTATGTTCATTTAATTAATACATTTGCATGCATCTTTTAAGATCATAAAATCAATAATTTTCGTAATTTTAAATGTAATTATTTTAATTACAAATAAGCGTACGTAGGTGTGACGTCATTGACACGTCACCATTTCTTCTGCGTAAACAATCGGGTAGATATTCGTTACTTAACGTATTTTCAATGAAATTATTTACCCTTACACTTGCGTGGTTATGCTTCAATCAGCTGTTTACAATAAACAAACACTACGACACTTTCCTTGTAGTAAATAGTATTTCGTAATCAACTGGTGACAATAGTGTCGCTGTTATTTTTATTTTTTTTTTAATTTATTATCCTGTTCTAAGTATTACATATTTCATGTGTGATCTGTTTTTTACTCTATTAGTTATTTATTATTTTGATAGTAATAAAACTATTTGTTAGGCCTTTTTAAAAAGCCGAGTCTTAATATTATTAATTTTTCAACTAACCTCGTGTCCTTCCCCTTTCTCTCCCCCCGTCTCCCGCTATTTATGTGAATTGTTGTTTGTAAGCTACATCCAGCAAAATCTAATTTATGTTTACCCTAGTTATTCCTTTTTCGTTAAGCTCTGATACTATATACCCAAACTACCCCACCCCCCTTCCTTCCCACCCCCTAATAACTTAGGAGGTCATTGCATTGTTGAATGGGTTATTTTTCTTGCAGTCGCAACCCCACACTCTCCTTACTACCTTGTCCTCTTCCTTTCCATATCCCCTCTGACTCTCCCAATCCTTTTTTAGTAGGTTAGGTTCCAATTAGTCATATGTTAAATTACGATAAATCTCCGTCAGTCTGACCTTGCATAGTTTTCTTTATCTTGAGAAGCGCAGCTACTCTCTTGTTCGAAAAGTGCGTCTGTTTGTTTATTGGAAATTTAATTTATAATAATTATTCAATACTTTCTTATTAGCGTGGCTACTCGATCTTTATTCGATAATCGGGTCTGTTTGTCTGTCTGATTTTATGTCTGTTAAATTACTCCAATTTTCCATCAGTTTGATTCATTGTAGTTTTCTTTATCTTTAGTATCGTGACAACTCTTCTATTTGAAAAATCCATTTGTTTGTCCTTTGGAAACAACTTAAATTCATTCTAATTATTCTATTATTTATACTTTTTCTTATTAGTGTGGCAACTTTTTTTTGTATAATTTCGTCTGTACGTCCATCCATTTGTATGGTTCTGTTCCACTACTCTAAATTACTATAGGTCCGGTCTGATTTACTGCAACTATGCGACGTTCTCATTATCCTTAGAAGCACGGCTAAACTGTTTTAAAAAGTTCATCCATTCGCCTGTATATCCGTGAAAACTTTTAAAATCCATTATACAAAATTATCAAAAACATACTATACATCTAGAAACATTAACCCCTTGACGTTTTTTAAAGAGTGAAGATGCTCAATAGTTTAAAGATAGTATCTTTCCTATATGAATTTCTATGTCAATATTTTTTTTCTGGTATGTCTCATTATTTATTTGCAATACTCTAAGTTTGTTTCGGTCCTCTATTTTCTTGATTTTTTAAAGTTTCTTGTTGTGTTTGGCCACTCAGGGATATTATCATCCTTGATTCTAATGGGAAATTAGGAAAAGGTGGTAAATAATGTATTTGTGTTTGTGTCATTTAGTTTTATGGTTTGCTAGCTAAAAACTATCGGCTTAAGTTTTTAATATGGTTGAATATCCTATCTATAATACAAAGTAGAACGATGTCTGTCCGTCTGTCTGTCCGTCTGTCCGTCTGTCCGTCTGTCTGTCCGTCTGAAGCTTAAGATCTCGGTAACCACTGAACCGAATGGGCTCTACTCTTCAGGGAATATACCTACTGGTCCTGTGGTGGTTTTAAGATATTTTCTTGGGGGGTGGGACACCCCCAACCCCCCCCAAAAAACCAAAAAACCCCCCCCCCCAATTTTTTTTTTTTTTTTTTTTTTTTGCAGGAGATTTCCTTGGGCCTTTTACGAATTTCACCTTAATTTTTTTTTTTGATCACCTCTTGGGGCAAAGCCCCTAGAGGCTAGGGGCGAAGCCGCTAGTCCAATTATATAAAGTAGTAAGCGTTTTTTGTATGTCCTGAAGGATCTCGCTAACCTCCGAACCGATATTGTTCTCCATTACAGAGAAGTTTCTTATAGGCCCTGAGAAGGTTTTAATCTATTTTTTGGGAGGGAGTCTACACCCACTCCCCTCAATAATTTTTTTTTTACTCTTTTGAAACTCAAATTTAAAATGGGATATGGTCGACTATTCCCTTGCCTACCTTAAGTGCCCCAAGAGGCTTCTAGGGGGCGTAGCCGCTAGGATTTAAAATAGGAATCGTTGGAAAAAACTTGATAGGTATCTGCTAATGCTAATGCAGAATCATATTTTTTTTAAAGTAAGCTACTTTTGTGTATATTCCCCATACTATAAGATATTTTTCTAGCAATTTTTATCAAACACTAAATGGATTTTGGTTTAAGGGTGATGGCAAAATGCTGTGCACTCCACTAATCAAAATCAGATAGCTCTCAGATATCAAAAAAAATATTCTGTTTCTTTAGTATAAAAAGTGCAATCGCTTGATATATTTGTTAATGTTATGTATAATTTATTTTTAATTTCAGATGTTCTTAAGATTACCTAATACTTAATGGAAATGTTATGAGTAGTTGAAGTCAAAAAACCTGGATAAACAAAGTTCATTATTTTATTGATAAATACAGGTCAGGATAAAGAATACTTTAAACCCTTTATAATTTGAAACAAGAATGTGAAAATCCATAAGTAGCACATAAAAAAAAATCATGGAATGGACAAAATGATATAGAGTAGATGTAAGTTGTCATAATTGAAATAAAAGAGAGAAATGAGATGCAAAAACTCAAAGAAAATCACAAGTAAATTATCAAGTAGCTTCTCTATTAAAATAAAGTTATTAACCAGTCAAAACATTTTTTTATTTATAGTTTAAAAAAAACATAAAACATAATATTTTGTTGGGGGCAAGTTGCACTTCCTTACCCGATAGCGTTATTAGTCTGTTTTTTTTTACTATATACACAAGCAGCACACACACACTTACTACTTCATGATATAGGATTTAAATGCGAAGATTTTTTACAATTATAGTTGGAACGTACATATATATATTCTATGAAGTAAAGCAGTAAGTTTTTTTGTCTGTAGCTGAAAATTTCTATTACTAATAAACTGATGAGTTCTCCATTTTATGGAAGCTTTTTTTAGGTCCTTAAATGGTTACCTATAGGATATTTAATTTTTATATCTAAGTTTAGTTTTAGGGTATTTTCCTCTTTCCAAATTATTTAACACTACAGGATGCACCCCTATCATCTGTATTCAAAGGGGGGAGGCGGATGTGCCACTTTTTGAAACCAAAACTAAAAGTCAACAAAGGAACTCAACTAAAAAAAGAGTTACAGGTCTGAGATTTTGCATGGCAGTTGCTTTATAGAGGTACAATATGGAACTGTGAAGAAACGGCGGCGCAACCGCCGAAAACCGCCGAATTTTTTTTTGCAATTTCTCGGCGGTTTTCGGCGGATGCGCCGCCGTTTCTTCACTGTTCCATATTGTAACCCTATAAAGCAACTGCCATGCAAAATGTCAGACCTGTAACTCTTTTTTTAGTTGAGTTCCTTTGACTTTAAGTTTTGGTTTCAAAAAGTGGCACATCCGCCTCCCCCCTTTAAATAATTGACTGAAAATAGCCAAAAACCATACCAATGCTTGAATTTGAAAATCAGATAGCTTCAAACCATCTATGTAAAGATTGTCTAAAATTTAGAAGCCAATGCGAGTAGTTATAAATATTTCAAGCTACAGACAAAAATATCTTATTACTTTATATAAAAGGATATTTGTGAAAACTGAGCATTTATATTAATTGGAGGTTATTAATTCAACTATCTTGTAATCGATGTGTAGATGGCACTTAGAATTCGAATTTCGATCTGAAATTTTGCATGAGTAATCCTTGGTAGGTCTATTTTCCCTTAATCAAACAAAAAGTTGGAAAAGTAACAGCTGGCGGCTCAACCGTTTAGCAAATCCATCACAAAACCTATCTCAACATTATACTCTTTGCTGCTCCAAAATGTTTTCAAACGGTTCTAGCCGGTAGTTGCTGGTACTAGAAATCTAAAAAAAAAATTTTTGTACCTTTTCACATGATTTAAAGTATAAATATGTTTTAAAAAGTTGATTCCTACGTAATTTATGACAGATTTGCCCTAAAAATAGCCAACAAAAACGGCTGATCTGTTAGCTGTTACTTATTCTACTTTTTGTTCGATTTAGGGAAAATTGACCTACCAAGGATTACTCATGCAAAGTTTCAGATCGAAATTCGAATTCTAAGTGCCATTTACACATTGATTACGAGTGGTTCCATTAACCCCCCCCCCCCCCCCCTTAATATTACTAGAAAGTCTTAAGGTACTATTGCAACTTTGATTTACCTACAGATTACAATTATTGTATAAGTTTTTTTTCAGTTTAAAATTGAATGAATTCTCTAGAAACCATTTGATTAAAATTGTGTTATTTTTTTAAGGTGACGTAGCTAGGTATGCTGTTTACTGTTGTATTTGTCTGCCAGTGGAATCCACCAAAAATATTTATTTTGGATATTAAGTTTCAGGTATACATCTTATTTTTAAAAAAAGTTGATTAGCAGCAGGATGACTAAAAACTTGTTAAGATTTTATAAAGTTTTTTTGCTTTTTGGAGAAGTGGACATGAATGTTTTCACTCTAGTTAAGATAGTTTTAAACTTACTAGCTAATGTGTTAAAACACAATATTTAAAGCTGAGGCGTGTAGAAGGGGGTTTTATGTAACCCCTGGCAAAATTAGGTGTATGGATATAACCCTCCTGATGTCCGCCCCTCGCTAAAAGAGCCATGGTGTGATAATGTCTAGTTTAATAATTTTAAGGGGGCCATAAAAATAAGGGGGATGGGAGTTTGTACACTTATACCCCATATTTCATTTTTGCACTTTACTTCTAGGGGCTTGTAAGCCCAAAACTTAAAAATTTTGTATTTTGGGGGGTTGTTTTACCCAAAAAGCCCCTATAAGGATAGTGCAAAAAAAAATATGGGGTAGCTAATCAACTTATTTATGTAAAAAAAGGTTCTATTAAATAATTCGGCTTGATATCTTAAAAAATAAGATGAGAACTTAAAATTTTAGTGTTTGTGGGGGGTCTTTTGCCCCACTAGCCCCTAGCAGGAAAGGCCCAAAATTAAATTTTCAAAGGTAGATTCAATCATTTAAGAGAGTTTACAAAAATAATTAGGTTGATAACTATAATAACAAGCCCAAACGGCCAGGGCAAAATTTGATACTGTATTTTCTTTTCCTATAAATGTACAAACTCCCCCCCTCCCTTATGTGATATAGGTACAATTTTAAGTGTGCTTCTTTTTCTTTGACTTTTCATCATGTTGTTTTGCAGTGGGAACGGGGATTTTTACATCAAAGTAGGTGTATCTACCCACATGACAATTAAATAATGCCACTCAATTTTGGTTTAAGACAGGTGTCAATATTTTTGGCGCGCACCCTCCTTGACACGCCGCTAGTTTAAAGCTTCCAATGTTACATATTAAACAACCTTTTTTTTTTTAGGAAAGATAAATGCGAAGTCGGCATCTTTCATCACAATCATTTGACTGAAAATTATCATTGTTCAAACTGTTCAAAAGATCCTAACGGACATGCATATATATTAATATTTTATAGTGTTTGCCTAAAGTATGTGCTTTCTTTTCTTCAAAGATAGTTGTGTGCAAACAGGAGGGAGGCGGTTGTGACACTTTTTAAAATCAAAACTAAAAGTCGAGGAACTCAAATAAAAGATAATTACAGCACTGAAATTTGGCATGCCAGTTGCTTTGGAGATGCAATGGGGAACTGTGAATAAACAGCGGCGGAACCGCTGCTATGGCCGAAAACTGCCTTTTCCCTCCGTATTTTTTTTTGTCTTTTCTTACCAAATTACCTAAACAATTTAGAATCATCTAAAAATTTTGAATCATCAAACAAATATTTTTTCATAAAAATTACAATTTAAGAATAAAAAAAGTAAGTTGTCTTGTCTCAGATGATTTAAATTGTTTAATTTGGCTATAAAGGCAAAAAGTTGGCAGGAAACGGAGGTTTTCTGCAATAGTGGCAGTTCCGCCGCCTTTTCTTCACAGTTCCTATGTAAAGCGACTGCTGTGTCAAATTTTTAAGTTTTGTTCCTTTAAATTTTATTTTTGAGTTTAAAAAAACCCACCCCCTCCTTTTATACTTCCAAAAGGCACAATTTTACATAAAAAACTTATTTTGTATTATTTTTTTCAATAGGTAAGAGATGCCTAGTGTAGTGTTTTATATTGTTAAACTTTTCAAATATTATAAAATTAAACATTTAGTATATCTTCTATTTGTTTTTGTTATTTTAGGATTTGAAATAAACTAATAAATTCAAACAATTTCATAATTAGTAATATACCTAGTTGCTGTATAATTTACTTTTTACTTATGTCTGTTTCATTTGTGTGCAGCGTCGGGACAACCACCCCAATTGTTTTTTTTGCCGAAGCCAAAAACATGTTATTACTTATCTCGCCCATTTGGAATTAATTGAGCCCATGGTTTTGTTTCAAACCATTTTCCCTTTAATCTTATTATTCTTAAATTATTAACGGCGGGGGCGGTTGTCCATCCAAAGTTTTTATGAAAGATTCCAAAACTTACGTAATAAGTGACTCAACCTAAAAGATTTGACTTAGTTATCTTTAAAACTATGGGAGTAGTACCTAAAATAAAATTGCTGGTATTGCCTTTACTAATTTCTAACTTTCACAGATTTGAACCAAGCACCTTTCCAGCAAGGATATGTGTTTTATTACAATTGTGGCCTGGTTCAGGTTTATGTTATACACAGTTAATCGAATGAAAAGGTTTCAGTTCGACTAAGGTTTCATGAGAAAAAAAATATATTAATTATTTATTGCATCGTATTATAGACAGATTTCCGCAAATAGTATATTGATCCCATGCAAACCAAAACTGTTAGGTGTTGAATTATAATGTTATTTAATAATTAATTTCATTATTATTTTAGGAAAATGTCTATAATATAATATTCAAAGCCACACTGGAATAATTATTATCTAATTTAGTAGAAAAAATTGCCAAAATTGGTTTTTTATTTCAATATCTTAAAAAGAAAATAAAACAAAAAAAATCCTTTATTGCTAAAAAATACTTAAGTACATCATCCACACTAATTAATAGCGAAGCTACTCCATAATCACTTTGTCAGTCTGTTATTCTATGGAAAAAAATTTAAAAAACCTCTGACTGGGTTTAAATTTGAGGATTATTCCAAATTGACACATAGCTACTGGGTCTTGATATTCCATCATAATGCAGCATATTTCAGTATAAAACATTCATGGTGGTCCATCACCTTTTATCCACTCTAATCTTTTACTGATTTTCTTTTGCTTAATAATACACTTTTTCCATATGTATGTCCATGATTTTTTGTGATTCGCTACTTATGAATAGAATATTCAATAATAAAGTTTTACGCTGCTGGAATGTGGTTAAAATAAGTTGCTCTTATTTATGAACAGTCCCCTTATTTATCAAAGATATTCGTTACCTAAAATATTAAAGGGGTAGTTTCACGAAATGCATTTGAACTTAATTTAGTGAACTGCATATTTATATGGCATATATTTGAAAGAATTTCAATTTTCTACTCATAGTTTTGAAAATATAATGACTTGAAAATCGTCTTTTTGTGATATATGCAAGTTAAAAAGACGATTTTCAAGTCATGATATTTTAAAAACTACGTCGTCGAAAATTCAAATTCTTTCAAATGTATGCCATATAAATGTAGTTTAACCAATCAACCAGGAAAAAAATATTTATTTTTATTTTAAATCGATTTAAGATCATAAACATTTCCCAACTTTATTTGGTCAGGACTTAATTTCAGGGAAACTATTTTTGACATGGTGTGGTTGTTTCTCATCCCGATACATTAAAATACTACCTACACATCAAATAAAAATCTAACAATTTCAATAACCGAAACCATGATCAATTATAAAGTAGATATTTAAAGCATCTCATTTTCATACAATATTAATTGTAGGGTTGGGCCGGATATCCGGTGTGGCCGGATATCCGGCCATTTTAAATATCCGGCCGGATACCGGATATTGAAACTATCCGGCCGGATATCCGGCAATATGATCTTTTATATTTTACAACAAAAATCTCTGTTTTTTTAAATCTTAAATGGCTGTAATTTTTTTTATCATTGAAGCTAGTAGAAAATTTTTTTCTGAATATGTTTATCTTTATGTAAATTTTATATTAGAAATCTCAAAACATAAATTTTTGCGGTGGCAGCAGTACTTGGCAGCTGCCAGCCGCAAACCGACGGTTGGCAGGTAAACGGCAACGGATTTTATGAAATTGTAATAAGTCATGAAGATATATAAAAAAGCTTAAGTTTAAAATTTGAAATCTTCAAGTAAAAAGTTGCGGTCACAGAAACCGTTTAAAGATTTCTGGAGACCTGGAGGTTCAGAACTTGCAGGATTATACCTGGAACCTGAAATCGACTTGAACATCTATATTACATATGAGGATGTACGACTATAGGATATTTTAGAATTAGATAACATGAAATGCTTTGTTTAAGTAAAAAAATATTTTTACTTTTCACCTGAATGACCTTACCAGATTTGCTGGCATCCTGTGCCCGCCAGGAAGGAGGTATTCAAAATTTTCAACTCTTAGTTATGTTTCATACCCATATTTCGAAAGTCACTCAGTTGTAGCCCTCTACCTTTTATACACAGAAAATGGGATAGAAAAAAACAGAGGGGGGGGGGCAGGCATTTAACGCCACCTCCCCGCCCATCCTCCAATCGTTAGGGGTTGGTATTACATATTGAGGTTAGTAATAGTTAATTAGATTTATTTGCTAAGGAGATTTAATAGTTACTTAATTTTTAAGTTTTAACCTTAATCCTATTATATAAAGTAGTAACCTTTTTTTTATATCGATATGGTTCGATATTGTTCTCCTTTTTAGGTCCCAGGGTGGTTTTAGTCCGTTTAATTTTTATAAAAAAGTTGTTGTAAAGTTTTAAGTTATTTTTCTGCACTTTCATGTCCTTTCTAATATCCCTAGATACTAGGGACGCAGCCGCTAAAAACACCAGTTTATGAAGAAATTTTTTTGCTGGTATTTTCCCTTTCGTGTCAACGCCCCTTAAGGAGCAATTATTCGTATTTTCACAGTAGCTTTCCTCCTATTTCTAGCCCCTCGCAGGGAACTCTAACCTTGCGGGGCCAATTGCCTAACCCTGCGGGGCAATCACCTAACCAAATATAACCTAACCTAAAATAACCTATTAAAAGCAATTTTAAAAATACAACGAATTGCCCCTTAAGGTGCATTGCTACGGAAACAAAAGTTGTTAAAAATGGTTTCCACTGCTGCTATGTGAGATGCGCGACGTAAATAGTTAGAGTGGGGGGAATGCCTTGGCCCAAAACAGGCGTGATTTGTTACCATGCACAGTTAGGACTTCTGTTAGGACTGTGCATGATATAAGTTGGCCTATTTTGAGACATGACATTCCCCCAACTGTAACTATTAAAAATGTGCTTCTAACATAGCAGCAGTAGGAAACATTTATGACATCTTTGGTTATGAAGCAATGTTGAGATGAGATTCAAGCTCTTAACCTCCAAGTGCGTAGCAACTCTATAAACATTACAAGAAAGTCCGTACATCTGTTCAAAATATGTTGATTTTTAACCTTTTAATAATTTTTTGTTTTATAATTGTACTTTTCAACTGGTTTTTGGAATAATGATCATGATTACTGTATAATACTATGAAAGAAGTGTCTGTAAAATCAAAACACGCAACTATTGCATTACATGTTGCGCATTCGCTTGTTGTCAAGAAGGTGACAGGTTCAAATCTCAGCCCGACACCATGTCATAACTAAAGACGTTAAAATAGTTCCTACTGATGATATGTCAAGTGCTTAACATAAATATTTAGCATAGGCTGAATGTCTTGGCCCAAAACAGGCGCAACTTATTACCATGCAGTTAAATCTTCTCGAAGGTCGTGCAATCAAAGGGTTGGTTGTCTGTAGGACGTTTGGCCTATTTATGCACTTTAGTACCAAAATTTGGTTCACAGACACACCAAAATAACACCTAATGGTGTATCCCGTCTTCAAGAGGTTATTTAGATTATTAAATAACTATCCGTATAATCAAACCAAGCCTTAAAAATGTAAGTATGTCCCTAGACAATATCCTGTATTTATACAGTTTTGTAATAAATTTAATAAAAATTTTGTTTAGACTCCTACATTTATATTGAACTTATTTAGTTCTGACACAGTTCTTCTATGGATGTTATTTAAATGTTTGTTTTGGCCCGCATATTCATCGTTGCTAGCCATACTAGTGTCAGCTAATATCAGTGAAACTAAAAGAAAGGTGTAATTTGATACCATTAGTAATAGAGTAGCTACAAAACTACATAGATATAGAGCAAGCTTAGTATTATATTATTATTTATAGCAATTACATATTTATTATTGTTTATTGGAAATCAAACATTATGATGTATGAAGAGACTACAGTTAGCAAGAATTGGCCAAGTCACAGCTTATCTTCCACAGCTTATCTTTGCATCATTTCAATCTTAATAAAATAAAAATATTGGATTTGGTGCAGTTCACGGTAAAATGGTTTGGGATCGTTTATATAAACAAAAAAAATATTTATACTTTTAAGGCTACTCGCTGATTCTTACAGGCCTTAAATAACTTATAACTATTTGCGGGCCTTTGGAACAATGCATTGAAAATACAATAGATTTTATGCTTTTTTTCTTCACATTACTATCCACGGAAAGATGTCTTTTAAGCTAAATGTCGGATCCTTTAGTTTTACACTGTTTAGTTAAGAATTCCCAACTAGAATTCAGTCAAATCAGCTTATACTAATAATGAAATTTATTCAGAAAAAAAACACAAAACCTATACAAGGTTTTCAGCTGTCGTTGGGGGGCAATATATAGTAAAATTGACGACCTCTCTATTTGCCCACCAAATATTAAGTTAGGATTGGCAATCAATCCAATTTTTGGACCAGATTCGGATTCTTGTGAGAATCCGTCCAAAAATAAAACGGATTCTCCGCGGATTTTTTGACGGATTTCGGATTCCAGCAATATTTTAAAAGGTTTAAAAAAAAATAAATTAAGGTATTAAATTATACCAGGCACTGGAAAGAATCTAAAGCTGCATTTTTCATATTTTCTGAACTCTCCACTTGGTGGTGTAGGTGGGGAAGTATGGGGGGGGGGGGTGATCTTTAATAAATTAATAGGGTTGTTTTTAATCATTGTCAATTTATCGCAATTTATCGTCCATTGTCTCATCCACTGTACATACCTTGATAAGGATGACATGGATCCATGATTAAACCATTCTTCTCTGTTTCTTGCACTTCATGGCGAGCTTCAGCACAGACTTGTCTTTCTCATGCAGCTCCAACTCTATTTTCCTGATAATAAGGGTGATTAGGTCCATAAGAAGCGCAGCAATAATACCTAAGGATGAACGTTTTTTTTCTTTAGGTACTCTAATACAATCATGGATTGACAAAAATTCGTTATATAGCAGATTTTGGGTAGTCCTAGAAAATTAAGACATTTTGAAAATTTTGGTACCCATTACCCCCACCCCCCTCCAACACCCGAGAATGATATTTTTTATAATAAGGTTAGGTTATAGGCTAGGGGGCAAAAAAAATAGTTTTTTATCCGTGGAAAGCTGTTTATAATACGATGCAATAAATAACTATTATAGCATCTTATTTACACAGTTTCTCTTAGCTGAATAATTATGTACTTTTTTAGCATGTTAGTAACGCAACATCCATTAATATTAAATACCTAGCAAAGCACAACAATATTTAACTACTATAGTTGTTCAACTCTCACCCCCGAATCATAAATTAAATATGGGTGGTCGTCGACAGCCCCTCCCTCCCTCTATTTTTATACATTTTTGCTTTGAATAAAAGCTGCTAGTAGAAGATAACTTAAAGTCTTTTTTTCTCGTACTATTTCGGTTTAATAAACAAACTGTTGATATAAGTGTTAAAACAATTTTACCTGGAACTATTGGTAAATGCTTCTACAGGTCAAGGATAATGTCTGAGACACCATGGAGGGTCCACCAACTGAATAAAGGCTTTGAATGTTCTCTTTTCTGGCTAAAGTCTCTCATACAAATTCCTGTAAATAAATTATTTTAGTTGTCAGCTTATTTGTTTAGATTATATTCATCCCATTCCACTAAATTTAACAGAGCTGGATCTTTAAATCATTTTAATGGTGCACCAAATCAGGGTGAGCCAACTTTCCACCAATGAGAGCACAGCATTTTATGAAATGCCGCGCTGTGATTGGCTGAAATTCGGCGCACCCCGATTTGGCGCACCATTGAAATGATTTAAAGATCCAGCTCATGATAACAGATGAAAAGTAGGTAATAAAAGTTAGGTTTTGATGTTAATTTCACTTAGGAAACAAAATCTATTCTGTAGTTTAGTTGGGGCCAATAAATCGATTAATTTTATTTTCATTCAATTGTCTTCAATAAAATACAATACATGGTTTTTAGTCATGGGTTTGACTTTGAACTGGTTTCATTCCAGTGGAATTTAGTCATAATTGGAACTGTATTAGAAACAGGGTGGCATCGTTATCATTTATAATATCTGATGGATTAAAACTGGTTTTAGCCAGACAGAAAAAAACTTGTATCATATTGCACTGTAGATAATTTTTACTATTAAATGAAAATTATTTTATTAGCCTGGGATCATTGAGACAATAAAACGGCAATAAATCTTATGTGTTGTTTATTCAGTTTATTATCAACGGAAAGCTGTCTGCAATTTTGTTTTCAGCCGCCGCTATGAGGCTGTTTAGCCCTCACATTCATTTCAAGGTTGCCGTGCTTATAATGCAAAGATTACGACCATAAACAAAGAAAAAAGTTCCGTTTATTACGTTTGTTAAATAAGACAGGCGCATACTGAGAAGAATATAGTAGCCACACCATAAAAGAAAATATAGAATTACCCTAATAATTTAGAATGGATTTTTAGGATTATAAACGTTGATAATTTTTGGTTCGTCTTGTAAAACTTTAGGGACCAGTGAAAAAAACAGCCTGATGTCCTCTTCCTACCTGTATACGCTACATTTAAAAAAAAATACCTAATAAAAAGTATAGTCGAACTTGGCCTGACACACACGACACATATAATAACCTACAACTTAGTTTGTTTATGTTATGTATGTGGTAATGTCTGCTAATTTACTCTCAACTTGACTTTCATTTGCGTACGGGGGGGACAAATTTTCTCCGTAAATATTTTCCTAGTCTTCAATAGTAATATTTTCCTACATAATCAGATTTTCATTAAGGTCTAGGAAGTTTTTTTCCAGAAACCTTTTTCTCATTTATTTGTACTGCAAAATAACAACAGTATTTAGGCAAACTCTACACGCATCCTGTTGTGAATATGGGTATTTGAATATTTTAGGGAACCACTCCTCTGACGTCATGAATTGGCCCAACTTGGCTAGGTTTTTAGCTATAACGGCCTTATCCAATGGAATATCTTTATTTGCTTGAGTTATTGATAATGTATATACTTGCACCTTTGATATAAGCTCATATCATATCCAAACTATATTCGCCCTTTAAAAAACACTAGTGGCTTCGCCCCTAGCCTCTAGGGGCTTTTTTCTGAAGGTTCAGGGGAGAATTTTAAACTTTTTATAACTCTTTTTATATTGATTTTTATATTTTAAACCTGTGAATTTTTTTTTCTTTGTCCTTAGCCTTTTTGGGACTTCGCCCCTACAGGAGAAAGAAGTTTTCACAATCTTTTGAATTTGATAAAACAAAGTTTAAATGAAGAAAAGAAATTTAAAAAGATGAAAAATAATTGAAAATATACCTAAAGAAAATATAAAAAAGTATAAAAAAATATATACAAACATAAAAAACATTAAAATTAGAAAAAAATATGAAATTTTTTTTTTTTTGGGAGGGGGGGGGGTAAATTTTCATTTTTGGGGGGGTTTGGGGTGTCCCACCCCCAAGAAAATAGCCTAAAACCACCACAGGACCAACAGGTATATACCCTGAAGAGTAGAATCCAATCGGTTTAGTGGTTACCGAGATCGTAAGCTTCAGACGGACGGACAGACGGACGGACAGACATCATTCTACTTTGTATTATAGATTTTTAAATTGTAAGATTCGCTATTTTGGATGTAGACATTCTTGTTGGAAGCGTAGCAACTCTATTTGCCCATTTATTCATATATACCTACGTTACAACAAATATATTTGAAAACGTCATAAAAAAAAAATGTTGGCATATTATTGCTGCGCCAATGAAATATAGAAAAAATGTAAAAATATTGCTATAAAAAGTACATTGCAGTTTTTCCCAAAAGTCAATATTCAATAATTAATTTAAATTTTAATTAAAGTTTGTTTGACGTTCAATGCATGTATTGGATTTAAAGGATAAATTTTCTTTTAGAAAAAATGTTGATTTGATACAGAGAAGGTTAAAAATAGGAGAAAAAATCAATATATTATTTGAAGTTAACAATAGCATGTATGAAAAAAGAGTCTTGAATTATTAATAAAATAAATCAGGAAATTGGTTAAATTTAGTAAAATTAGTAAAATTAATTGAATTTTAATAAAAAAATACTAAAATTTCACAACTCCTTCTAAGCTAAAGTGCTTTTTCGTGTCAGAGTGACATAACATTATACATACGGATATACCCTAATTGCAGAGTAACTTCGCATGACTAAAAAAATCTATATAAAATCAAGCTTATTAACCTTACTTAACCTAACCTAACTATATCTAATTGATATCTTGTGAAATAGGCACAATTCTATTTGAACTATATCCAATAATATGCTTCACTGTTTTTTCTGAAATAAGTATGCTTATTGTTGCAGCGCTTGTTATGGACGTAAATTTTACCTGTTTTGACTAAATATTGAAACCCATGAAGAGATGTGTTTTCACAATATTCTTTGCCCTGCTCTCTCACTAAAATTAAAAAGAATTTTGTACAGTTTGAACTTATCAAAGCATTTGATAAAATAGGACAGTTATGATTTCATAAACTGGAGCCTATGAGGAAGGGATACGCCACGAGATCTTATTTTGGTGCATCTCTGAACCGAATCTTGTTTAATTGATTTGACAACCAACCCTTTGATTGTACGACCTTTGTCTGGAAGTCCAAACTGTGCATGGCAATAAGATTCACCTGTTCTGGACATTCCCCCTACTCTAAGTATTTAGGTCGCGCACCTGACTTAGCAGCAGTAGGAACCGCTTTTAACGTCTTTGGTTATACCTTCCAGATAACAAGCGGATGCCTCACAGTCACGGATTAAAATGTATTAGCTGTAAGTCAAATGAGAACAATCAAATATCGCAAATTCTCTTTAACTACAATGATAGGGCGGTAAAAATGGCAGCTAATAATAAAACAATATCTTAAAAACTAGATATATCTGTATATTGTTGAATATTAAACAACATAATAATATTTACACAAATAAAAAATGTATGATCTGAATATTTGAAAAATATAATGTATAACAAGGTTTATATCAATTGTAAAATAATATACAAGTTAGTATTTTCAGTTTAGTAATAGTTATTTCTCGCATCGTATTATAAACGGCTTTGCGCGGATATAGAATGTACAATTATAAGAATAAAACCAGTTTTTCTAGCCTCGAGGTGCCGAAGGCACGGGCTAAAAAAAATAGTTTTAATCTTATGATTGTACATTTTTATATTCGTAGAAAGCTGGATATAATACAATGCTAGAAAAAGTTTTTCCGTATGGATGAGAACCGGTTCCTATCCACTGGATTCGAATGAATACGAGAAATATCTTTATTTAAATCCCTTACTTTTGCTATTATTATTTTATTAATCCACTATACATACACTTCTGGACTTCTTCCCGAGGCGAGGAGTTTATTCTTAGTCAAATGAATGTTTTATTCTAATTGTATGAATAGTATCAATCAATCTATCTATGGAATATTACTATGCACAAAAAAAAACATCAAATTAAATGGCACAAAAATATTTTCATTCCAATATATATGATTTTTTGGCATTTTCCTTTTTTTGCCCTCTATCAAGCATAGATGCATTTTAATGCTTGATAAATTAACTCCTTATTTGGCTTTTGACCCTTAACAGTCGGGCCCCTTGCCGCACTTTAATCGGTCGGGTTAATTTTAAATTTGAAGTCTCTAAGTCAAAAAATGCGGCCACAGGAGCCTTTTAAAAATTCTGGAGACCTGGAGGATCAGGACTTGCAGGATCATACCTGGAACCTAAAATTGACTTGAAACTTGTATGTGAATCTTTCACATACAGAAAATGAGATAGAAAAAATCGGAGGGGGGGGGGGGCGTTCAGCACGCCCCCCCCCCCCTACCGTTAAGGGTTTATATGCTACTAGAGACTTATTATGTCGATCAAAGGTTGGTTGATTTGAGAGGTATTTATAAAATGTTAAATTTTATTCATATGAGGACTATTTGTATTGTTTTGTTTATTTAATAATATTATGTAAACGTAGGATACATTACAATACAAAGACAAAGAATACTTTTTGCTTAAGGTTCAAGATCTCTTTAATCTTTTAATACATTGAACATCATATTAACAGACCTAGAGTCGTAACCGGAGCTTTAATAGAACCAAACCTAAGTATTAGTATGGTAGTGTCCTAATTTGATTTAGGTAGGTGGCTTACAAATTATCACTGCATAAAACCGTAAGTGAGCGCCTTAACTACTTATTTTCTTAATGGAGGGGGGGGGGGGAGGTTACAGGTTTTAAATAAAATTAAAGGAGACTACTTTTTTTTCTCAATTTGCAAATAAAAGATCTGAAAAAAGTTCCACGTTTTAATCATAAAATTGTTTGCATAAAAGGAAATGTTTGTGTTGAAATGAGAAAAATTACAGATAGCAAATATATAATAATAGCGAATACGCCTATAAAAGCCTCTATAAAAGAGGGGGGAAGGGGTAAGTCCCTTTCCATTTTCAAAAATGATTTATAAAGTAAAACTTATAAAAAAAATTGGGGGAAATTATTTCTTCGAAGGTTGGACATCCCCTTGCTCAATATAGTTAAAAACCTTCCCTGGTCCTATAAGAAGCTTCAATGGTTAGAATAACCACATGGGTTCAGTGGTTAGCGTGATCCTTCGTTACAGGCATAAATAGCTTACTAGGGTAAAACCAGGATGACAACTTAACATTTTTGAAGTTGCGAAATGTAAAGATGCCTGTCTTAAATGCCAGCCGAGTTAATAACATTTCCCTTTTAGCGTTATAGAAAAACAGACGGACCAAATAAATCATAGATTGAAGCGCGTTGGACTGAGGAAAAATACCAAAAAAATTAGGCGTCTATCTTTAAATTTAAACTAATTAAATAGTTTTGACTAAAAACAATTTGAAGGTAAAATAGTTTTTCTAAATTAACCGTAAATCAATAAAAATAAAGAGTAATTTTTGATGATTCCCTTTTAAGTAAATTGTTTTTTTAAAAACGTTTTATGTTTCTTTGTGAGAATTTTTTTTATTTTTTTTATTGCATTACATAATTGTTTTTCGAATAATAAAAACTTTAAAAATTTATTTTCATGAAATCATTTGCAAACGAGGATGACAAAATCCATAAGTAGCGAAGAATAAAAAATCATAGCTTGGAATACGGACGAGGAGATGTACAGATCTTTCTCTTTGAAATCAAAAGTATAAATATTATACAGAAATAAATTGAGAAACCTTTAAACAGAAAAAATACGTAAATATATGTGTCTATATACAGAAACAAAAGTCGTGTGGAACAACAGAAAATCTAATTTTGATACTATTGGTAAAAAAACTTATTGAATATTGAAAAAGTGCTAATCTTCTTTAGAAGAAAATGTTAATTTTAAGTATATTTTCTGTATTTTATTATTTCTAACGCTGCTTTACTTAGATTTTACTTATAATATAAGCTCAAGTCAAAGTCCTAAAACTATAATAGTTATTCATCGCATTGTATTATATACAGCTTTACGTGGATATTAAAATGTAAAATTATATATTTAAAACCAGATTTGTAAACCCTGATAGGACAAAGGCCCTGGCTAACAAAACAGTTATTTTATAATTTGTAATAATTGTGTAAAATACGATACTATACATTATTTTTCAGTATGGCTGAGAACCCGTTCTAATACAGCGGATATTAATTGAGTTTGAAGCAATACTGGAAAAGTATATATAACCTACCTATTTCCCAAATTTCTTCCATCTTCTTTCCAGAAATATTACACATTTTTAATCCTTTATTCTATTCCATATCTTTAAAGATTTAAAATAATCTCTCTTTCATTAAACTTTTATATCATTATATTACTGTTAAATGTTCTTTTCTCTTTCTCTATCTCCTCTATTTTTTTTTTTTATATTCTTAAAAAGCGCATGATAATTTGATCTACCAGGTTTTTTGAAAATAAAATTTTTAAATACTTTACTTTTGATATTTGTACAGTATTTAGTATTTTAGATATTAAACCTTAAAAGATACTTTTTCGTGGGTCTTACTGTATATTATAGTTATATCATCAATGCCAGTATGATAATAACTGCCTGTACTTGTAGACACAATAAATATGAATATAAATATGTTATTACTGCGCTTCATATGGATATAATTGTCTTGTTTATTAATATTTTTTTATTTTAGTTATATCATCAATGCCAGTATGATAATAACTGCCTGTAGACACAATAAATATGATTATGAATATGTTATTACTGCGCTTCTTATGGATATAATTGTCTTGTTTATTAATATTTGTATATTATAGTTATATCATCAATGCCAGTATGATAATAACTGCCTCTAGTAGACACAATAAATATAAATATGTTATTACTGCGATTCCTATGAATATAATTGTCTTGATTATTGATATTTTTATATTATAGTAATAGTTACATCATCAATGCCAGTATTATAATAACTGCCTGTAGACACAATAAATATGATTGTGAATATGTTATTACTGCGCTTCCTATAGATATAATTGTCTTGATTATTGATATTTTTATATTATAGTTATATCATCAAGGCTAGTATGATAATAACTGCCTCTAGTAGACACAATAAATATGATTATAAATATGTTATTACTGCGCCTCCTATGGATATAATTGTCTTGATTATTGATATTTTTTTATTTTAGTTATATTATCAATGCCAGTATGATAATTACTGCCTCTAGTAGACACAATAACTTTACCTATAAACATTTTCATGGGTAAATGGATAACGAAAGTGTGTGCCAAAAAATGTGTCCTTTTTTAAAATTTAAATTGTGTAATTCTAATGATATCATATCATATAAAGTAGTAAGGTTTTGTGTCTAACTTGAGATTTAAATAACTACTGAATAGATTTTGTTCCTCTTAAATGGAAAGCTTCACATAGGTCCAGGGATGGTTCTAAGCTATTCTATTTTTTATTGAAGCCTTGAAATATGTAGGTATTACCAGGAAAGTCCTCATGCCCATTTAAACATGGTTTAACATTCATCTGTTACACGAATTTTCCTTTATTTACCTTTTTTTCCTTTTGAAACTGTATAGTTACGGATTTAACCAATATCCCATTTCTTAACAATAGTTAACAAGAAAATTATTTTGTTAAATTAAACTATATGTTTTTATAACATTTGGTACCTAGACATAAATTATTATAATTGTTTTTTTTTTATATGAACGTCTAATCATTCAGAGTTTAACAAATCATAGGTTTTTTTGTCTATTAAAATTAACATTAACACTTGTAGAGTGTCAGAACTGAATGAGCACAATCTTAATGTTTAAGTCTAAATAAAACCATAAGTAAATTTTTTTGCAAAACTACTTCAATACAGAATTCTGTTTAAGGAAATACTTACATATTTAGAACTTCATTATAGAGATGTTTCGCTTATTTCTTTATACCTTTTTGTAATAGGAATTAGTATTACAAATAACAGATGAATAAGATAATTACATCACATAAAAACTATCATTAAAAAAGGTTAAAAATGGACGCATGGACTTTCTGGTAACGATTTTAAGTTGCTTCTAAACGCTTTTTAAACTGTACCTAACTGTTATAGGAATAATTATGAAACGTTTAAAATCTATAGGACAATTCTAACATGTCAACTATAGGAGCTAACCGTTACGGACGGACCGACCCTAATAACAGAAAAGCTTTGCTTTTAAAAGATATTATGGGTAAAGTGACTTTTTGTCCCAAAAAATAGTAGTAAAGGTGGGGGGGGGGGGGGAGGCGTTGCTTTCAAAGTAAATTTATAAAATTAGGAAAATGGCAAATGAATGCCTAATTTTTAAACCATTTGTTGTGTATATAATTATAATTAATTGTTATGCAGTCACACAAGAAAAATATAATTACTCAAAAGTGTTATGCTTTTCAACGAAGCTGCTCTATGGTTTAATTATTTCTTAAACATTAGTTCCAACCTTTCTTAATAATTGAAATAGACAAGTATTTAGCAAATGAAATTTAAACAAGCCCGAATTATACGTTATTTAGCGCAAAAGTATGTATTATCCTCCAACTTATTGTACAATAGTAAGTTGTAAAAAATTACATTTGTAGATAATTTAATATAATTCCATCGGCTCTAATCTCTAAGTGAGGGTGAAAAAGGTCAGTAAAATAGCCTAAAACCACCCAAAAACATTTATAAAGCTTCTCTGAAAAGTACATTCAATTCGGATCACCAATTTTGAGATCTTTGGCTTCAGACTAAAGTAACCTTACTACTTTAATTAAGACTAGCGGCTACACCCCTAGAGGCCTCTAGGGGCACTTGAGGAGGAGAGGGTCGAATTTAATAATTCAATTTCTTATTTTAGATTATAAAAGAAAAAGTAAAAAAAATTTACGTTTGATGTTTGTTTTTCGTTGAACTCTCTTTCTAAAATTGAGAAATTTTAAAAAAAAATTAATTTCTCTAGGGAGGGTGGTGGTACCCTCCCCCAAAATAGTTATAAACCTTCCCGGGACATATGAGAATCTACCCTGTTAAGGAGAACCCGATCGGTTCAGCGGTTAGCGAGATCCTTCGGTACAAACACACAAACACACAGACACACAAACATCCTGTTACTTTATTATAAGGATGGCATAACAAGGGCATTTCATAGTAAATATTTTGGACTTTAGTTCATTATCAGAAAAGAAAAATTAGAAGAAACATTTAAAACTGTAACTGCTAAGTAAATGTTTTTTTAAAAGTTTTAATACTAATTTTTTATCCTAACTTTTTAATATCTTCGTTCTTGTCATAAATATTTATAATGTTTATGTTTAGTGGTAAAAATACTGTTGTGTGCTTTCCACTATTAATGGATATAGAATACGTGGATATTGTAAGAGATCATTGCATACCCTGATAAAATATATATCACAGCTGGCTAATAAAATGATAACCCTATCCCTTATGACTTTACCCCATCCTCTCTCCTGAGTATGGAATGAATTATTGACCAATATATTAGGACTATGTGAGCAACCTAAATTGACGACAAAAATTTACCTGTCACAATATCCACGTATTCTGTATCCAGTCCACTATCACATGATAAATAGATAGATATAAATATCAGAGGTTTAAATGCATACAAAATTAGACCTAAATAAGGATGACAACACCCATAAATAACGAAGCATAATGTGACTACTCTCCCGAACTTTTAATTTTAGTTTTAAAAGAAAACAATTTCTCTTGGGGTGGTGGGTTGTGGTACACTCTCCAAAAATAGTTATAACCTTCCTAAGGTCTCCGAGAAGCAACACTTATCAAATAGGCTCAGCGGTTAGTGAGATCCTTCGTTTCAAACAAACAGACATCCTGCTATTTTTATATGATGATAGACAGCTGTTTTTAATTTTAAACTGTTAATATAAATAGCTATAGATAGATATACACATAGAAAGGTAGATAGATAGATAAATTTGTATGAAAGTTGAGATAGGGGGTGATGAATAAACCATTGCGACAAACACAAGAATGTAAATAATCAAAGTGTATAAGCTAATTTGGAAAATAAGGTAAGATGGTGTTTAACTGAAAGTGCCTGTCGAGCAATATACCCTAATAAAACTTTAGTGAATGGTTAATAACAAAACGATAAGATAGACCTATATAGTTAGTCCCATTGGACTAACATTCCTTTCAACTATTGCAGAAAACCAACCCTTTGATTGCACAGTCTTTTTGCTTCCTGTGCATGCTAATGAGTTGCGCCTGCTTAAGGCTAGGGAATTCTCATTACTCTTAATTACCACGCATCTGACATAGCAGCAGTAGGTACAACTTTTAGTGTATTTAGTTATGAAGAGGTTTAGGCCGAGATTCGGACTCATTACCTCCCCAACAACGAGTGGATGCACTATGTGTTACCCTTATAGTCGCGGATTGTTAGATGCAAATAGAAAGTTGAAAGAAATGGAACTAAAGAAAACAATTGTGTCTTTTTCTTTCAAATGCACTAGGTAAGTTAAAATAGCAACTTAAAGAAAACCCACCTTTACGTGGTATCTTTCATATTTAAGGCTCAAGGAATTTCCTTTACTCTTACTATTATTGTCATGCATATGACATAGCATCAGGAGGTACACTTTTTAATGTCTCCTTAACGCTAATAGTCAAGACTCAAAATCGTTTCACAGAATACAAGTAGGTATGAGAAGCAGCTTATAGTTCTTAATAAAATAAGACGTTATACAATACAAATGACCAATGATAGGCCAGTATACATTGAAATTGGCCAATGGTAATATGTGTACTGGCCTTTCATTGGCCATTTGTCTTACATAATGTCATTTTTTTATTAGGCACTATAAGATGCTTCTAGGTATGAGGAAACAATATATTAAACAGTTGCTTTACTCCAGAGTTTAGATGTAATAAATCTTGTTGTTAGGTGATGTTAAAACTATCAAACTTTTTCTAAGCATAATTTGGTTCAAGGAAAAAAGCAGGGACTAGCAGCTGTAGTTTGAAGCAAGCTGCAGAATAGTATTTTAACTGTTTTGGATTGAACATATGGATTAAAAAGTATTTAAAAACACGGTTGATAACGTCCATAAAAGAATAATACATTACGGTTATTAAAGTAAAATAATAGAGAGGGTCAGATTAAACAACTGTATGTCCTCACCGTTGACCCTGTACCGACTTTCAATTTGGTCTTTGAATATCAGCCAATAGCGTCGGGAATATTATTAGGCCAAGTCGCTACAAAAGAGCAGAAAACAATTTGATATCAGACGAAAAAGGTCCCCAACACTGGATCCAGGTAATCATCTCGGTTATAGATGTATACTTTTTAGATTTATTTTACAAATATATATGATAATTAACTTTATGTTACAGAATAATTAAAGTGAAAGAAATGCTGAGTTTCTATTATGATTTTACCATGTTCGAATTGATACTAAAGCCATCCGCCATAGATGTGTATAACCACCATTGTTGTAGAAAAGTTTTGCATATGAAAAACTAGAGTTGGGGTCGATATAATTATTTCGCTATTGGCTAGATTTATTCAATGTTTTATTTACTTTCTTTTGGTTGTCTGAATTCTGACTATTAACCCTATTCTTCCATTATCTTCTCCCGGACGATTTCTTTCTTTAAAATATTTTAGGATCTTAATGTTTTTTTTTATTTCAAATTATCATCATGAAAGGGTTAAAATGTTTAGTTAACTGTTAAATTTTAGTTAAATATCTAAACACATTACGCACATATCGCTAGTATCAAATTATTTAAAAACTAAATTTTCTTTTATTTACTATATTATAAATTTTAATTTTCTGTTTTATGGATAGAAATTGAATACTTCAATATAATTCAAATATCAACATGAAATAATAAAAATGAATTTATTCTCCATACAGTAAAATAATGGGTCTTATCGTTCTGGTCAATGAGAGTTTATTATGCATTATTGGAGCATAATGAGTTTTAAACATTTATCATTTGGAAAACTTGAGCTCATATATAGACAATTATTTCCTATATAGATCTGTAATGGATCTTGGTGCAATAAAGCAGGCTGTTTTGTAAACGTTAAAAATTGGAAGAATTCATTAAACTAAAGTTCCCGCAAATATAAGTATTAAATAAATGATTTTTAAAAAAAATCACAAAACCTTTTTATTCTATAACTATGAAATATCTTTTATCCCTTTACAAAGGAAAAAATATCAATTATAAATAGAATGATAGAGTTTTAATGAATCAATGAATCTGCCATCGTCCTTTCCCTTACTTAAAAACCAGACAATAGCGAAATTTGTTCTTTAAAGAGTATTTATACATAAAAGCAAATGTTTTAAGTACTTATTTTAACAATTTTATGTTTATTATTGCCTGTAAGTATAAGTATACATTATTGTGTACTTTTGTTATGTTTGACGCATTAAACAAATTTTATTAAAATTAAGAGTTGTAATACCTATTTTTAAATGTGATTGTTTATATCGGAGGCTATGATATGGTAATATAAAGAGCCACATAGATATCGGGCTCGATTCTTGAAATGACAACCAACCGTTCATTTGTCTATAGCGTGACACTAATAGTGATGGAAAGGATCAAGAATGCTTTGGTCTCTAAAATATGAAAAGTTAGGATTTCCTGACAAAGGTCGTGCAATCAAAGTGTTTGTTGTTGGTGTTACTTAAACTAATATCCTATAGTGTACGTTAGAGTATCGCATCCCAGTACAAGCAGATAAATGCATTCAATTTGAAGGGGAACCCGCCCAAAAGAGGTCAAATGAGATCAATTTAATCGTGCCAATGTTTTGGCTATTGTGTTACATTTTTTTTATGTAGATTTGAAGAAGGTCTTGAGGTATATATAACCTGGTAAATTGTATTTGGAAGTTCGGAGATAAGATGAATCCTAAACGAAACAGCTACAAATACAAAACTAGGATCGACAACACATATTTCTAAAATTTAATCTTAAAAACAAATAATCATAAAATGACAACATAATCCATAAAAAGCTAAGCTCTGAAAAGGTAGGACAAACGAAAATCAACACTAGTGTCAAAACTGAATAATCAGATGATAAATGTATAAAAGTCGAAACAAAAATGTGAGCAAATTTGTTGAAAAACTGCTTAAATACAGCATAATTTTTTCGGACATACTTACATTTTTTGGACTTGATTATAGAGATGATTCGCTTATAATATTGTACCTTGTTGTCGTAGAAATCAGAATTCCAAAAATCAAATCAATGGGATAATTTTATCACATACAAATTCATATTAAAAAAGTTAAAAATTAGCATGTTTAAAATTGACGTACGGACATTCTGGTAACGATTATGGAGTTTCTAAAGATATTCTAAAATCTTTTTGATTTCTCCTTTTTGCAAAGGATGGAAAATATGTATTTCTAATTTTTTTTTCATGAATATAAAAATCTATTTAGTCTTAATTTTTCTTTTTCTTATATTCTTTACTAATGGCTATGACCCCTAGGATGGCGTGGTCGACCTTCTCCATCTCCCACTAACAATTAAAGTTTAAAAATTAAAGGGGAAAAAAGGAGGGACCTATGACAAGCTACACTGTAAAGAGAATCATATCAGTTCAGATGTTTGCAAGATCCTTCGAAACACACAGACATCCTGTTACTTTTCATAAGGACATTAATGTACAATATCCCAAAGTGAAACTTGAAATCTATAGAATTACATGTTGAAAAAATGTAGTCATTCATTCATTCAAAATGTAGAGTTACTTTTCTTGAATGAAATAAACGCTTGGACACTTAACTTCATGAACCAAACAATAAAAATTCAATAAAAGTCCCCAAAGTTTTTAATCAAACAAATGATAAAATTTTGGGCACTAGTGTAATAAACAGCACACAGTCCCTCCATACCTGTTTCTCCAGACTGATGCATTCTCAGCAGTCAACACTAATTCATTTTTAATACAAACACACACATACAAACACTCTCACATACACACACACACACACACACTTATTTATATATAGGTTCTAAAAAAGACATAATATAACTAGATGGTCCATCAGACCCTGAGATTCGTCAAACTTTAAAAGGAATTCCTAGCAGACAAACACTTTTGTTTATTTTTTACATTTAAGTATTACAAGCGACTATTTTTTTTAAGATATGATTTCTAAGTTTATTTTATCTTTAAGGAATTCAACTGTAAGTAGATTTAACTTATTGTAGGTTTATCGTGTGCTTCATCCCATACTAGGAAACGATATAATCTAGCGAAGAAAAAAGTTTATCTGAGAAATGCGACTATTTATAGCAGGCTCATTATTTGAAAAAATAAACCCTATATTAGCAAAATCTGTACACAATTTCAACCAATACAATGGCCGGGTTGCTCATCAATAGAATAAGCCCTATCTTAACAAAATCTGTACACAATTTCAACCAATACAATGGCCGGGTTGCTCATCAACCGTGATCCTATTGGCTGATTTAGAAAGTATGTCTCTAGGTTATCTCAATTGTTCAAAATTAGGCAATACATAATCCTTATACTAAAGTAACAGGATGTCTGTGTGTGTGTTTGTGTGTCTGTACCGAAAGATCTCGCTAACCACGGAACCGATTGGATTCTACTTTTCAGGAAATATATTTACTGGTCATGTGGTGGTTTTAAGCTATTTGTTGGGGGTGGGACATCCCCAACCAACCAAAAAAAAAATCCCCCTCAATTTTTTTATGCAGTTAATTTAAAAAGGGGTGGTTGCAACTTGCAGCACCAGAGTTACTTAGTTTTTTTTTAAAATTATCTCTTGGGGCAAAGCCTCTAGAGGCTAGGGGCGAAGCCGCTAGTAATAATATATCTCAACAATAGCATTAAGAAATAAATGTAAATTGCATCATAAGGCTCAGTTTTTTCCCCTGTCTAAAAACAAGAATTAATTTTATTGGTTTTGAATTACTATTGTAAATAAGATATGTAACTCTAAACCATGTATATTTTAAACTAGTTTTCTATAAGTACAATGTACATATCTATTTATCTATTTCTCAATAAATCAATTTTCCTCCCCCGCCATTACTATCTAAAAGAAAGAAGTAAATATTTATTAATTTAAATGATTTTAAAAAGATTTTTTCAATTATATTTTTTTTCACATTACCATCACCAAAGGGTCAATATGATTAAAATTTTAGTTTTAATATTTTAACACAAAGGAAGTGTCGCCATAATCGAATTCTTTTAAAATACAGTTTTCTTAGAATTACTCTATTATGAACGTATATTTTTTATTTATGAAAAAAGGATTAAATACTTCAATGTAAATCAAATATCTACATGAAGTGAAAAACTTAATTCATTCCATAAACAAATAGAATAAAGGTCTTATCTCTTTGGTCAGTGAGAATTTAATGAGGATTATTGGAGCATTATGAGTTTTAAACATTTTACCATTGGAAGACTCAAGCTCATTTATAGACGTTTATTTTCTATATAGATCTGTCATGGATCTTGATGCAATAAAGCAGGCCGTTTTGTAAATGTTAAAAATTGGAGGATTTCATTTAATAAAAGTAATCGCAAATTTACTTAGTAAATAAAAATATGTTGTTATCTAATTCTTCTTAACGATTCAATTATTTAAAGAAAATATTAAATATTTCAAGTGTAATCAATACACCAGTATTTTTATTATTCAAAATAGATTTATTAATATTCTTCACATCTATGAGAAATTTTTTTATCTAATTTTTTTTATAATAACGTATTCTTTTTCGTTGGCATAACAACTTTATCGAATTGTGATTGGTTACTTATTAGTGTCCAAACGCTTCAACCAATAATTGTAATCTGCTGGGGGGGGGATAATTCAGTGTATCATCATTGGGGATGTTCATTAATATATCGGCCATTGTCTTATCCCTTTAGATCCCTGTATAAAAACCTAGATGTATAAGATAAAAGCCTTGAGCGGGCTACAAAAACTGGTTTTCATAAAGATAATTGTACATTTTTATATTCGTAGAAAACTGGATGTAATAAGATGCTAGACATAGTTTTTTCATATTAATAAAAACCAGTTCTAATTGACTGGTTTCATATACGAGAACAGTTATTTCTCGCATTGTTGTATTATAAACAGCTTTCCGCGGATATAGATAAAACCAGTTTTTTCCCGCATGGAAATTAAAGGAACAATGCATGCATACGTCGCAATACTATTATTTTCCTCCATGTAAAAAAGCGACGCATGTGCACGCATTTCAGCTCATACGATGCTTTTTTTATTATTTTTCTCGTTATGGTCTTTCATCGTACGTGTTTTTAAATGCATCGTGTTTTGGACCAATTTTGCGACGGAAAAATAAAAAATGCGTCGGGTTTATTTATTCGTGGAAAAAATAAAATGATGCGTGTGGGTGCGGGCTAGACGCTACAAATTATTAAATCCTATTGTATAAAGTAGTAAGCGTTTTTTGTCTGTCCCAAAGGATCTCACTAATTGCTGAAACAATATTGTTCTCCATTATAGTGTATCTTCTTATAGGTTCTGGGAAGGTTTTAAACAATTTTTTGGGAGGGTGTCTTTAACCCCCTCTCTACATAAATATTTGTATACTCTTTTGAAACTCAAATTTAAAACAGGATGAGGTCGACTTTTTCTCCTCCTATCTTAGGTGCCCCTAGAGTAATATATATGCAGTATTTTCTAACAATTTTTAAGTAATTAAGAGTAAATGGATAAACTCATTTATAACTTCTAAAATTGAAAGAAGAGAGTTACATGTTATATATCTTAACATGACTCAACTATGATCCTTTCCATGCTATACTAGAGTTGATTAAATGTGTTATACTGTTGTCTATAGCTTAGATTTTGTAATGATTTAAAATAAAATATTTCAAAGAATCAAAAATGCAATGAAATGTGAAACCAATTTAAATAAGATTTACTTATTTCATTTTTAAACAACTATACTTACATAAAAAAATCAAAAATAATACAGTTTTTTCTAAAAAGTGAGAGACACCTACAGAGAAAATTAAAACTATAAGGTAGAAATTTGTTGAAATCCATTTTAATAAAAAATTTGAAAATGTGTGAAGTCCCAAAATTGTATCGTACACAATAAATCATGCGACACAAATTTAGAAAAATTGAGGTTAGCATAGGCTGTTTTTCATTAATACGTTAAAACTATTTCATTTAAAATTAAATGTTTTAAATATGCTACAATTTTTTCAATTTAACGACATTCATATGCAACGTAAAAGTTGCTATTGTTTAAAACTAAATTACAAAAATCAAATTAGTTACATTTTTTTTATTTGTCAACGTTTCTGTGCGTCGTGTGTGTTGTAATTTTTATGTAAGAAAATGGAAAGGTGTAACAAGTAACAATTTTATTAAATTATCGCTGCATTAATGGGGCAATTGCGTTACATTTTCTTAAAAACTGACGCAATACTTATAATGTAACGTATGTATGCGGTGTTCAGCCATCCTCCATGCGGATTTTTGAAAAGCTGGGTTATATTCGTAAAAAGCTGGATATAATACAATGCTAGACATAGTTTTTTTTTGCATGGGTGAGAACCGATTCCTATCCACCGGATTCGAATGAATACGAGAAAATAGATTCTAAAAACGATTCATGAATATGAATTTTAAATAACAATCCTAATAAACATGAAACAAATAGGTATATTATGTTTTAATGTAAAACTCTGAATATACAGCTTAAAAGTTTATGTGCTACAAACAGATTTGATTGGAGGTTAATTCTTATACCTTATTAACTGAAAGAGCCTTTAATCAGCCTAGCAGTTAGTGAGATCTTAAGCCTCATCCAGACAAACAGACAAACTTACATTGTTCTACTTTGTATGGCAGATAGCTAATCTATAAAAATCTTATTTGTTAAAGCATTGTAATTATTATATTTATAGGTGTGCAACAACAAAAAAAATATGCAAATTGCTATAAGCTCTAGTTTTTGGAAACATAAGAACTATTCATGTGCTACACGTTTAGGCGCTACATGTTAAAATGTCTCCACTGACTTAACTTGACTTGAAAGTAAATCGTTAAAGATTAAAGTAAGGGGAGTGCAAAAACGTGTACATTTTTAAAAAATATTTAAACAATTTGTGTTTTATAATTGTGGATGTACATCATTTTATCGGACATTGTCATATCCTTTTAGATCCCTGTGTAATAAGTAAAACTTTATTAGAATAGACCTCCAGGCAAATATTAGCTTTTACAACAAATCTAATTCAATTTTACGGTCCTAAACTTGTGTGTAAAATAGCTCCATACAAAATACAAACAAAACTATAATTCTACATGGATCTAAAGGGATAAGACAATGACGTATAATTCAATATACAGCATACCCAATAATGATAAACAAAAAAACCTTCTGTATATTAAAATTACTTGTTGAAACGTTTCCACACCCGACTTAATGAAGCAGCCATTCAAAATTCATTATAAGTCCCCAAAGTTGATTAGTCAACGAATAAGAAAATGTTATTACAAAACTTTGGGGACTAGTGTAATAAACAGCTAACGTCCCCTCCCTCCCTGGTATTTCTAACTTTCATATTATAGTAATAGATGGTCAAACAATGGAGATGTTTATAAAAATGTTGATTTCTTTACTATTTGTTTTGATCATTTTAAACAATAGGTAAATTAATGGATGGATAAATTTAATTGCTGATATTTAAGTAGGGAATTGGAACCTGAAAAAAAATTTATTCGTTTTTTTTTGTGTAAATTGTTTTGCTATTTATTATGATTATAGAAGACGACATATGAATAAAGAAATGATCATTTTTTAAAATTTTTTTTGTCCAAGTTTAAACCTTTTGGACTTTGAATTATTTTAAATTTATAATGTTTACAAATATATAATTAAGATTAAAATTCCTATAATTTATTTTGGGATTTGATAATTAAAGGGAACTCCTTAACACTTATTACAAAGAGTAGAAAAATATCTATATAATGTATCTACCAAATTTTGCAAATTTACAAATAAATTAACAAAAGTAATGTATCTATACACTAATCTCATAGAGAAAATGCTATCCTAAAAAAAAGTAACTATTTATTTAAGGTTTTTAAAATAAACTGAAAAAAAATATATTAAAATTATTTTAAGTAAATGAATAGTTATTTCTTGCATCGTATTATAAACAGCTTTTCGCGAATATAGAATGTAAAATTATAAGATTAAAACCATTTTGTTAGCCCCGAGGTGCCGAAGGCACGGGCTAAAAAAACTGGCTTTAATCTTATAATTGTACATTTTTATATTCGTAGAAAGCTGTTTACGATGCTAGACATAGTTTTTTCGTATGGATGAGATCCGATTCTTATCCACCGAATTCGAATGAATACGAGAAAAGAATTTCTGATATTCAGGTTTCGATAAATGTGTTATGTAAACTGCATTCATAATCATATATATGTATATACTTACCTTAAAAAAAAGATTGCTAATAACATTTTCTCTTCTTCTATTTATAGGAAAGTGTATCAGGGACCTTAAGGGATAAGACAATGGCTGATAAATGAATGTACATCTCCAATAATGTTAAACAAAATTACCCCTTCTGTAGATTACCATTAGTGTTTGAATGTTAGGACACTCAACTTAATGAACCAACTAAACAAAATTCAAAAAGTTCCCAAACTTGTTATGTAAACTAATAAGAAGTTATCATAAAACTTTTGGGACTAGTGTAATAAACAGCCCAATCAAAGAAGATTTGAGCCCAATGTCCCCTCCCTCCCTGAAAGTATATACATTATTTTGATCATTCTTCACTGACACCATGCATAAACAAGGATATACAAGTTAGAAACTAAATTGGAAAAGGATCACAACATCCATGAAACGAACATTAACCCTTGTAGAGTGTCTTAACTAAATAAAGAGAATATAAATGTATAAGACTAAACTAAATTTTAAGTAAATTTGTTGCCAAACTGATTAAATAGAAGATATTGTTTAAGGATACACTTATATTTTTAGGACTTGATTATAGAGATGCTTCGCTTATAACTTTGTACCTTGTAATAGAAATCAGTATTGGAAAAAATAGATGAATATATTTATTATATCACATAATTTTTTTTCTTGCAAAAAGGTTAAATATTTAAACAGACATTTTGGTAACGATTATAGATTTGCTATGCTTTCTAAATCGTACCTAACTGTTATAGGATGCAAAGTTTTAAATTGATTCGACAATTCTAACTGTTGTTGTTTCATATTCCTTTTTTTTTTCTTTAAACTTGTATATCATCTATTGCAAAGGCTATCCAATATTACCTCTCACGAGATTGTTTAGTCCTTTGACACTGTATATAATTATTATTTGATCTGTCCTTAATATTTTATTCATATTCAATTTTATTGTTTGTATATGAATATTTAATACCTGTATTATAATACTGTTATTATTTTTACTTGTTATGTGTGTCATAAAATAAATATCTAATCTAATCTAATGTCTAAATTAACAAAAAGAGCTAACCGTTGCACGAAAAGAACTAACCATATGGACGGACCGAACCTAATTATAGAAAAGTTTCGCTTTTAAAATAAACTAATTGCATGAGTTTTGTAAATAAATAGACCAAAAGTATGAAAAAGGTAAAAAATACTAAGATTGGATTTATAAAAAGAGCCTTACCATAAATTTTAAGTAAGGGATTCTAATCTTTAAAGAACACGTTTAGCTTATAAAAAATGTAAAATGTGATGCAGCATACACAAATAGCAAATATTCCGCTCAATTTAAACTAAATTGGTAAATCACACACATAGAGGGGATACTCATGTTAAAATTCAATTTTGCAAAAGGATGTTTTTCAGAGACTTTACATTGACATAGAGCAGAAATTTTAATTATTCGAACATTAATGAATATTAGTTGTTTGTTGCATTTTATTATATACAGCTTTCCGCGGATAATTAAATAAAAAATTATAAAATTAAATCGAGTTTTGTCATCCCCAATGGTATTAATTTTTGGAATTTTTAATTTAAATTTCCGTGGAAAATTATCTGTAATACGATGCTGTACATGATTTTTTTAGCATGGCTGAGAACAGGTTCTAGTCCAGTGGATATTAATCAGTTTCGAAGACATACTGGAAAATAAATCAATAGACTTGTCATTGAAAAGTTAAGTTTTATTCAATATTTTAAAATAAATATGGAAAACTTCAAAGAACAATTATAAAAAGTAATGAAGTTATGAAACCTTTTAACAACATTACATAAATTCAAATTTTCTCTTCTTGCTCCAAAACTGTCAAATTTTTTCAATCATTTAATACCTATATTTGCGACAACTTTTGTTTTATAAATTCTTCCAATTTTTAACAACTACAAAAACCCCGCCCCTCTCGGAGAGCCTCGAACCCGCAACATACGGATAAGGTAACCAACATTCTATAAATGAGCTATGAAGGAGACCAATTATCAGTGATGAAAAAAGACAAAGTAGACAAAAATTAATTCTTATAGTATACATTAAAATTTTACACACTTTTATGTCTGTCATTGTAGCTCAGGGGTAGAGATGAGGTTCCCATATATCCAAACACTAAATATCATTTTCACTCTCTGAGATAATAAAATATATATATGGTATAAGTAAAAAATATTTTTAAAAATTTACATTATATCAAAAAGCTATTGCATGCCAAAGTATATAAGATTGAAACAAATATTGTTTCAGTGGTCAGTCTTGAACCACCCACCTTGAAACTTGACATCTGAAACCTGACGCCTTAACCAAAAGAGCTAATTCAGCATGAGACCACAACTATTGTTTTACAGCCTTAGTTAACATGCCTAAGTATATAAAATTGAAAAAAATATTGTTTCAGTGGTCAGTCTCGAACCACTCACCTTGAAACTTGACATCTGAAACCTGATGCCTTAACCAAAAGAGCCAAATCAGCATGAGACCACAACTATTGTTTTACAGTCTTAGTTTAAATGCCAAAGTATATAAGATTGAAAAAAGTATTGTTTCAGTGGTTGGTCAGGAACCACCCACCTTGAAACTTGACATCCCCAACCTGATGCCTTAACCAAAAGAGCTAAATCAGCATAAGGTAACAGTTACTGTTTTACAGCCTTAGCTTACATGTCAAAGTATATAAGATTGAAAAAAATATTGTTTCATTGGTCAGTCTTGAACCACCCACCTTGAATCTTGGCATCTGAAACCTGACGCCTTAACCAAAAGAGCTAAATCAACATGAGACAAAGGTTGTTGTTTTACAGCCTTAGTAAACATGCCTAAGTATATAAAATTTTAAAAAATATTGTTTCAGTGGTCAGTCTTGAACCACCCACCTTGAAACTTGACATTCCAAACCAGACGCCTTAACCAAAAGAGCTAATTTAGCATGGGGCAATGATCATTGTTTTACAGCCTTATTTTACATGCCAAAGTATATAAGATTGAAAAAAATAATGTTTCAGTGGTCAGTCTTGAACCACCCACCTTGAAACTTGACATCTGAAACCAGACGCCTTAACCAAAAGAGCTAAATAAGCATAAGACATCAGACATGGTTTTACAGCCTTGGTTTTCATGCCAAAGTATGTAAGATTAAAAAAAAATATTGTTTCATTGGTTAGTCTTGAACCACCCACCTTGAAACTTGGCATCTGAAACCTGACGCCTTAACCAAAAGAGCTAAATCATTATGCCTAAGTATATAAAATTGAAAAAAATATTGTTTCAGTGGTCAGTCTTGAACCACTCACCTTGAAACTTGATATCTGAAACCTGATGCCTTAACCAAAAGAGCCAAATCAGAATGAAACCACAACTATTGTTTTACAGTCTTATTTCAAATGCCAAAGTATAAAAGATTGAAAAAAGTATTGTTTCAGTGGTCAGTCTTGAACCACCCACCTTGAAACTTGACATTCCAAACCAGACGCCTTAACCAAAAGAGCTAAATCAGCATGAGACAATGAATGGTTTTTTACAGCCTTAGTTTACATACCAAAGTATATGAGATTGAAAAAAATATTGTTTCAGTGGGCAGTCTCGAACCTTTTAACTTGAAACTTGACATCTGAAACCTGACGCCTTAAACAAAAAAGATAAATCAGCATGAGACAAAGATTAGTGTTTTTTAACCTTTTTTTATTAATAATTAATATTTGGTATAAGTAAAAAATATTTTTAAACATTTACATTATACCACTTAAATATCAAAAAGCTATTGCATGCCAAAGTATATAAGATTGAAAAAAAAATATTGGTTCAGTGGTCAGTCTTGAACCACCCACTGTGAAACTTGGCATCTGAAACCTGACGCCTTAACCAAAAGAGCTAATTCAACATGAGACAAAGGTTGTTGTTTTACAGCCTTGCTTAACATGCCTAAGTCTATAAGATAGAAAAAAATATTGTTTCAGTGGTCAGTCTCAAACCACTCACCTTGAAACTTGACATCTGAAACCTGACGCTTTAACCAAAAGAGGTACATCAGCATTGGACAAAGATTATTGTTTTACAGTCTTAGTTTACATGCTAAATAGAAAGAGAGAGAGAAAGAAAAGTACATATAAAAAACATAGATTTCATGACAAAGGAAAAATAAAAAAAATAAAATAACGCAGCATTATTTATATAAAAACCCACCCCTGTTTATGTTACAACATGTTGCAATGAACACAACATGTTTTCAAAAACATATTCATTGTCGTCTTTTTCAAAAAAATCTAAAGAGGTCGAAATAAAGTGTATGAATTAAAATTTCAGTTTGTAAAGGTTATTAGATCAAATTTAAATTGGTTATTAAACCATGCCAATATGAGGTGGCTTTTTAGAAAAAGAATGCCACAAAAGGATTTTATAGTAATATAGAGCGTATTTTATATTGTAAAACCAAAAAAAGTAAATAAAATATTGAATAAACCTAGCCAATAGCGAGATAGTTATATCGAGCCAACTCTAGTATTGAATGTAAGAATAGATTCTTCAAATGTCATTTGTCTTATTTAATCTACAATAATTCAATAATTCCTATTATCTCAACTCCTATTAGAGCTAGAGGCTAAAATTTTGTGCAAGTCCCATGTTTGATAATGAATTTCCGACTATAAGTAAGTCAAAGTAAAATTTGGCTTCCTGTACCCTTTTATTTAACAACCATTTCTTTTAGGTCATTTAAATTAAAACTTCAAACAGCTGTAATTTTCTTATTTTTGATGCTAGAAATACAATTTTCTAAACAAATGTTTCTTTTTATGTAAATTTTATATTAGAAATCTCAAAATATAATTTTCGGTGGCCACAGCTGTTCTTGGAAGCTGCCAGCTGCCACAGTCGGCGGGAAAACGGCGGCGGATCTTTATGCAATTTTAATGTTATGCAGACATGTAAGGAAAGCTTAACTTTAAAATTTAAAGTCTCTAAGTCAAAAATTGCAGTGACAGTAGGGTTTTAAAGATTTCTGGAGACCGGGAGGATCAGAACCTGCAGGATCATACCTTGAACCTTAAATTGACTTCAACACTTATATTACATATAATAATTTACTAATAGTGGATATTTGAGTAATTTTGTAAGCTAAAATGCTTTGTTTAAGTCAAAAGAATATTTTTGCTCTTTACCTGGATGACCCAGCCAGGTTTGGTGGCATCCTGTCCCCACTAGGACGGAGATATTTAAAAAGTTTCATCTCTCAGTTATGTGTCATACTCATATTTAAAAAGTCACTCAGTTACTCAGTCACACACAGTAAATGAGATAGAAAAAACCAAATAGGGAGGGGGGGCGTTCAACCCCCCCCCCCCCACAACCGTTAAGGGTTAAGAAAATTTTCAAAAATAACAAAAAATAAAACCTCTAAATACATTGAAGCAGAATCAACAAGATCTACAACGTTGTTATGTTTAGTCTCTGACAAAACTCATAATGGCATCAGATCATTGAGTTTTAAAATAGATTTTCAGATAATTTATTTTATATTGGTTGGATAAGGGTAATGTGATTTTAGCCAGGTTAAATATGTAGTAAGTCATAATTAATTTGAAAGCATTTAAAAAGAGTCAAAATTGTCCAAATGGCTGTTTTGTTTTGCTTTTTTATTTTTATTTTAATTCTAAAATTGTCTGTACTTCAGGGCTATACATGTTTTTTTTAAATTATTGTTCAGAACCAGATCTAATCCATCGGATATTTATCGGTTTTGAAGCCATACTAGAAAGGATTTTATCTAGTATTGAAATTTTGAAAAAGAATTGTATTTTAATATATATAAATGAAATTGACTACATAATTATGTTTCTAAGCGAAGAGTATACAATTATTTCAAAGATTTAAATTTATTTAGCACAATTATTCCTCTTACAAAATGAAATCTTTTAAAATGGATAATCTTAATCCTGGAAAATAAGCAAAGTGTTCTCTTATTAGTTAAATTGTCTTCCTTAGATGGATTAATTTGTATCATATGTTTAGTATCAACAATTCAGAACCAACCAGATTTACTCAAATAGCATAACTCTGTCAAAAAGGCTTACAAAACAGACCTTTTTCAATCTAAGAAATTTGTCTTGGTACTTTCATAGTGTGTTCCTTGCGGGATCGAACCCCCACCTAATTTTACCTAAACCTTACTAGAAATATGAGTAGAAGATGACTTTTGTAGTTTGAAATCATATTATCTAAGTAACGAAGCGCGGCATAGCCATATGTGTGCGCCCCACGCGCTTTCTTCCTTTGTATTGTTTATACCATGGGCTCAGCATGTTGTGTGTGACGAAAAATCATGTTTTGTAATAAAATGCGTGGTTTGCTGTGCTATGATTTTACCTCTAATACTTCCTGGCTTGATATGAATTAAGACTGGTGAGTATTCTTTCTTTTTAACCTTTGAATTTTGAAGATTAAAGTGATTTTTTTTGGTTTAAGATATAGCAAATTGATTTCTTTATTTTTTCATTAAAATAGACCAAATCATTGACTTATTTTTACCTACGAATAATTTTATATATTTTTAAAATGATTCTGTTTGAAATTTATCAGTTTCTATTAAAAAATATGCACGTTTTCTTATTCGTTGAAACATTTTTAATATTTTGTATTAATTTTGTTATTATTTTTTTAGATCCCACCGTTTCATAGTGGTAAATACACTATTTGTAACTGAATCAGTGCCTTATTCATTGGAAGTAGTGAGGTTGATTGTGCTTCTGCACTTTAAGATCTCGTAGACGGCCACGTAGGCCTAAGTACCGAGATATTCGGCCCAAGTACCGAAACAAAATTGAAACAGTTTCTTTACAAGCCAATGTAATCAGTTATGAAATATCTTTCTATTACATGGAGAATTTTAAAAAATATGGAATTTGGGTTTTAGCTTTTAGATACAAGTATACCATAAAATCAATATAAAACTCTCGTTTTATACCTTTCTACCTTTATTGGGTAGATTTTGAAAAACTAATACACTTTACATGCGACCATTTTAACACAAGAACACCCACAAACATTCAAACACACACAAACACAAACTTTTTACCAAATTTCTTTCAATGAAGGACGAAAAAAAATGTCTGAAAAACAAATTGTTCTAATTAATAAAACTGTATTTTCTCACCTCTCACTCTTTCTCTCTCCCACTCGTACCTTCTCTCCCCCTCTCTGTCTTTCTTTCTCTTATAAATTACTTAATTTGGCACTAAGGATTTTTTGTTCAGACAAGGTCAAATGAAATGATTAAAGAGATTGCTAAAAAATACTTTAGAATAAATATGCCTTAGAGAAGATTTAAATGGTACTAAATTACTAACTTTATTGACAACTAGCGGCTTTGCCCCAAGAGGTAATTTTTTTTTTTTAAAATGGAGATGCAACCACTAATACAATGAAAAATGGGGGGATTTTTTTTGTTTTTTTTGGGGGGGGATTGTGTGTGTCCCAACACCCAAGAAAATAGCCTAAAACCACCACAGGACCAGTATATTTATTCCCTGAAGAGTAGAATCCAATCGGTTCAGTGGTTACCAAAATGTGGTAAAGGGACGGTTCAGTGGCAAAGGAACGGACAGACAAAAAGACAGATGGGCGGACAGACATCAAGCTACTTTGTATTATAGATAATAAACTACCTGTTTATGAGGAGAAATGCAGTTTCCCTAAAATAGTCTAGAGACCCAAGAAACCCCCACTTCTGTTGTAATAAATTGCAAATACGAGGAACTTGGTGGAGATTTTTTGTGAGTTTGTATTTTTACATATGGTTAGGTTAGTTTAGATTATGTCGGGTACAAAATATTTTTTTTTTTGATATAATAGCTAAACTATATTTTGACAATGTCAATTTGCTTTCTATATTCTTTGTATTAGGAATTAGGCTAATGAGCTGCAGTAAAAAAATCCTCTAGAGGGTATGAACCTGATCTATCATACCAACTTTTGTTTTCTGAAATACTTCAACTATGCACATTTTTAAAAGTGAAGCTTTTCTATAATTTGGGTCGGAATTATCCACAAATGAACATTAACAATTGTACAGTGTCAAAACTTGATAAGCAGAATATAAATGTACTAGTCTAAACAAAGTTGAAAAACTGTTTGTATTCCAAAAATAAGATGATTGGGATAAATTTATAACATAAAAAAATATGATAAAATAGATAAGAATATCATGTTCTAAATAGACGTACGGGTAATCTGGTAACGATTATAGTGTTGCTATTGCAGGAATCACTTTGTCAGGTTTGATATCGACGAAGGACAAAGTAAGTTGCTACATGCTCATTAAGAAAGGGAATCTTCATAAAAAATCCCTATTACCTTTTGCTACAAAAATATTAATCTTTATATTAATATTTGAGTATTCTGTTATACATTATCTAAAATGACAAGGGTTGTAAAATGACTAAGCAAAAGTTGAGTATTAAGATGTTCATACGATCTGTAATTAAATAAACCCATAAAATTTGAATGGTGATGTAACAAACCTGTACTTTCCTTAAAATTGCCTTTCGAGCAATCCTCCCCTTATTTTTGTAATAAATATAAATTAAGGATGGTGGGATATTTTTAGTAGCGAAGCTACTCTATAATTCACAATGTCCGTCCGTCCGTGATTAATGAATTGGGGGAAACGTGATTTTCTCGGCTCCTTTAAAAGATAGAGAGCTGAAATTTTTTGACAACATTCCCATCATTAAGGGGCACAATTAACTTAACAACATCAATGGCGGTTGGACTGCTTTTTAGCAGGTTTTAGGCTATTTTTATATTTTCCAAATTTTCCCCATATCTTTGGTGTTAATGGTACGATTTCCAAATTTTTTCAGTTAAAGATATCAAAATTAAAATTCCTATCATTTGAAGAAAAAAAACAATGACGGTCAGACTGCCTTTTTGCAGGTTTTTAGCTATTTTTATATTTTTCACATTTTTCCCCATATCTTGGGTGTTTATGGTCCGATTTTCGAAATTTTTTCAGTTAAAGATATCAAAATTAAATTTCCTGTCGTCTGAAGAAAACAACAATGACGGTCAGACTGCCTTTTTGCAGGTTTTGGGCTATTTTTTTTATATTTTTCACATTTTTCCCCATATCTTTGATGTTTATGGTCCGATTTTCGAAACTTTTTCAGTTACAGATATCAAAATTAAATTTCCTGTCGTTTGAAGAAAAGAAACAATGGCGGCCAAACTGCCTTTTAGCAGGTTTTTGGCTATTTTTATATGTTTGACATATTTCCCCATATCTTTGGTATTTTTGGTCCAATTTTAAAACTTTTTTGCATTAACAGTTTCAAATATTTTTTCCCATTGTTATTTGCATCTAGTATGTAATTTACTTTAACCGTCTTAATCATACAAAATAAAACAAGGTTTCGTGTTTATTTTCTCCAATAAATCTATTCTTGATTTTAATAAATACACTTTAAATCTACTTCTACGTATTCCCATCCACAATTTTTTGTGCTTCGCTGCTTATGGATGTTGTCATCCTTGTTTTAATTCTAAGAATAACTTATGCACGGACTCTTAACACTGCAGGACCTACACCTGCGGAGCCTCTTTTACCCTGCGAGGATTACCAGAACAATAACCTAATATATGCAACCTGACCTTAAGTAATAAACAAACTAACAAAAAAACTTTCCTCTCTAAATACCCCCCCCCCCCCCTATAAATTAATTTATTGCAAAATAAAATTTGCTCGACAAAACACTTTGGGGAAATACGTTAATTCATAAGTTTAAGAAAGATAGGAACAGAAAAAAAAGTAGTAAATATAAAATAGACAGACAAACAAAGATAAAAAGCAGCATCACTTTTAGGTCTTTAAAAAAGGTAAATTTGTTGTTTTCAACGAAATCCAACGAGTTAAGCTTAAACAGTTAAATTTCACAGAATTATTTTCAGCTTTTTAGAACACAACAAATTCAAATTTAAAAAGTCTACTTTTACTTTTTTAAAGTAGAGCTTTTCTATTAAAAGAGTCGGTCGTATGTGCTTTTTAGATAGCCGTGTTCGTTAATCTATGCATGTTTTGGTCGTCCTATTGATTTAAAACTTTGTATTATAATTTCTGAAACAGCTAGAAAAAAAACTTTCGAAACTCCATAATCTTTACCATTTTTTGTGTATGTTCATTTTAAGCATGTTGATTTGAAATAATATTTTGATATAAAGTTTTGGTTATATTCGGTTTGGCAAATTTTTTTGTGATAAGGCATCATATTTAATATTCTACAATTCATATAATACACAACATAGTTACATACAATTTTGTCATCCTTGTTTATATGTATTTCTAGGTCTACTAAGTTTTTACTTTTTTTACTTTGAGAATGCTAAATAGATGTGTTTTTTTACCAGTAACATTTGTAAGAGCTAAGCTTTTCGATAACTACGTTTCGTAATTTAAAATTATACAGTTGATTTCTATTACATTTAGATATTATTGTATGTATTACAACATAAGCATACAAAATGATAATAATAGAATGATTACACATATTTTTATGTATAGTTTGGTACTTTCATAACCTGGGTTGGCCGTTGCATAAGCTGAAAATACCAGTTTAGGACAAACATATCCAAATAAATTTTATAAGGTTTCTAGCTACATCGATTTTTAATAAGATAATTATATTGGGTATATACAATACATATAACATATAAATAGGTTTAAACAGAACAAACAAATAAATAAATAATATGGTATTAGCAATGCTATTTACACTATTTTGGAAGAAAATTTTAATCAATTAATTTCACAAAATTGATTTCCATTTTTAGAAGCGCAAGCTACTCTATAACTGGATCGGTCAGGTCGTCTGTCCGCCTGACAAAGTCAGTAAACATAATTTAGATTTTCTCAGGAGTTGTTAAAGATAGATATCTGATTTTCTTAGTGTAGATTCCTCTATAAGTCATGTTTGACTGTTTATAACATTGACAGCACGACTGCTTTTTAGCCTCTTTAACATTTTTAGTTTTATACTATTTATAAGCTTTTATTAGTGATAGCAATCAAAACTTTTTCTTAGATTTCCCTCTTGACGGGTATGTTTTTCTCTTTTTTAACGCGGTGGGATCAATATTTAACTGCATTTTTGGCAAAAATATATTTTCATTTAGTATGAATAAATAATTTATTATAAAATTAGGAGAAATGCCTTGACCCAAAACTTGTTTAACAGTAAGGACTTCCAAGACAAGTGTAATAGTAAAGAACAACAGTGTAACATAGGTTAACCCTAATTCTTGAAAATATAGCGGATCATGGAAAAAAAACAAAGTAGCGGGTATCGTCGTATTTTCACGGTTGCTTTTCTCCTTTAAATAGCCTGTGCTGGGGGCTCTAACCCTGTGAGGCGATCAAGCTTCTGAGAAAATACGACGAGACCGCTACCCGTTTTCTTTGCATGATCGAATATACATAGCTATACCTAACTTTTACAAGATTATTGATCCTTATCTCCTTGTCTATATTGAGTGTATACTTTAATCAACTTGTTTTTCTTTTTCTAACATCTTAAGTCTATATAATAGATAAAAGATATTATAATATAGAGTAATGAATTTAATTTTTTCATGGAAAGATGAATTAAATACATTCGGTCTTTAAATAAAAAAAATATTAATTCTATTGTTTTAAATCAACAATGGGGAGAGTTTTATTAAAAACCTTCAATACAGCAATTTCAACTTTGGGTTAAATTTGTTAGAACCAGTTTTGGTGAGGTGGGAGAGGGAAATAAATCTAAGAACAAAATAATTTAAAGATGGGATTCCTAGTTCTGGTACCGATTATAGAGATGCTACGCTTTTTAAATCATACCTAACTACTACAGGAATCATCATGCAAAGTTTGAATTCGTGTGGACAATTCTAACATGCCTAAATCATTGAAAAAGCTATCCGTTACGGACGTACGGACCAACTCTAATTATAAAAAAGCTTCGCTTTAAAAATCACTTGAATAAAATAATTATATATCATATAAAAATTCTAACAAAAAAGGCCTAAAATTTTACATATTTTTAATTATCCTACGGATTATATATTTCTAAGTTGCATCTGGCTATTACAGAAATCATGATGTTCGTTTTTAAAGGCAACGTTTTTGCTTAAACGAACAACCTCGTTTAATCCTACTCTACTAAATAACTCTAATAATTTGTATCCAGGGATTTAACAGATAATACAATGGACGATAACTTGTAAACCCTGCAATCCTATCAAGATTTAAGTCTCCAAGGTTTTTAAGTGAACGTTAGAAGAAAGTGTTTATAAAACTTTTGGGATTATATAATTTACAGTCAAATGTCCACTAAGTCACTGAAATTAAACCTATGTAATAAATAAATAATCTTTATTAGTTTTAATTGTTTTAAATGCTTGCTGACTGCATGCAGGAGCTAGTTATTATCCTTTCTAGGAATAAAATCCTTAGACTCTATAAAATATCTATATCCTTAAAGTAAATTCATAGATGTATAACATAGATAACTATCTGGTTCAAGTGGCGGGGACCTTTGTCGTCAGCAAATTTTTTCTGCTCTTTTGTTATTTGACTGTGTTAATATTTCCGACGCTATTGTCTGATATTCGAAGTCGGAACAGGGTTCCCACCCCGTGGACATACTTTATTAGCCTAATTATTTTAAATTGATTAAAACCAGAATATCATACTCAATGTAGCTCACTTTTATTTGAATAAACATAAATGGTCGTATTACAAAAGAGATAACAAAAGTTATAAAATATCTTTTTAAAATTGCATTGCTTTTTAGTAAGTTTTTCTTGAAGTGCAACATCCCTGAAACATTTATTGTAACCGAAATGTAGGGTATTAGGGTATATTTTAGCATAAACGTATTATTTACTTAAAAGCTTAAAGTACTCTTATATTACTGTTAAAAATAATTTTAGCAACTTATTAAAATATGATTTATTTTTGATAATTTGCATGCCTATTTTACAAAATGTGCCTGTGTATCTTTTAGTTCAATAGATATTTCTGCTTTGATATAGATTTTTTTCATCAATATTTTTTATCCATCGTACTTTTGGTCATATTCGTACTTTGAAAGCATAGCTACTCTATGACTATTGTCGGTACTCTTAAAAATGTCTACTGCTAGACATAATTATAATAGATACAAGTGTTTAAAATATTTAATACTTTTATAATCTAAAATTTGTTTATGATAGTTATTATACATTTTGACAAAACAAAACATCTAGCTGCATTTCTGCCAGTTGTAAAAATGGCGAATTTCTTTACAGTGCTTATAAAAAATGACGATATACAATACAAATGACCAATGATAGGCCAATACACAGACTAAATTACATATACCAGGCCAGTATACATTTTAATTGACAAATGCAATAATGTCATTTTTATAGGCACTATAATAAGCTTCAAAAATGGGATGCATCCCTTGTTAGTCAATCAGATTAAATCCATTACTCTATAGTACTGCCATCATTAGAACTTGTAAAGTAGACCGACAGACATACAAAAATACGGCAGGAGTAGCATTGCTATTACTTCACAATCATTCAATAGAACATTGTAAGTTAATTGTTGCCGCGCTATGTATGTACACTAGCGGCTATGCCCCCTAGAGGTCTCCAGGGGCACTTGAGGAGGGGGGAGTCGAATTTAATAAACCAATTTTTATTTTAGATTTTAAAAGAAGAATTTTAAAAAAAAATTTGGGGAGGGTGGAATTTTTTTAGGGGGGGGGCTTTCCCCCCCCTAATTTTTAATTTTAGTTAAAAAAATAAAAATTTTAGGGGGGGTGGGGTTGTCCCAACCCTCAAGAAAATAATTTCAAACCTTCCCGGGACCTATGAGAGGCTACCCTGTTAAGGAGAACCCAATCGGTTCAGCGGTTAGCGAGATCCTTTGGTACAAACATAAACACAAACACACAGACAAACACACAAACATCCTGTTACTTATTATAAGGATAATTGCAGTCTTCTAAAGGGATAAGACAATGGCCGATAAATTGATCTATGTTACAAAAAAAAATCCCATCTGTAGATTAAAATTCGTGGTTAAACGTTTGAACACTCAACTTAATGAATCAACAAACCAAAATTCACTAAAGTCCCCAAAGCCAATGAACAACAAAAAGTAAATATAAAACTTTGGGGAATAGGGAAATTAACAGTCCATTGTTCTCTCTCTGACATGATTATCATTGTAGATTTTTATACTTTGCTAAACCACATAAACCTCCCCGGCCATGTGTTAATGCTCTACCTATTTAATTCTGTCCAACTATTGTAGCACAAATTACAACATTGTTGTTTTGATTAGGTTCTCTGTAACACATTCTTATACTTCCTTCTTACATGGAGTTCCAAAAATGCATCTTTGTAACGGAGTGTCTAATAAAAATATTGTATTTTATAAAAATATGTACTAAGCAAGCCCAACCCAAAAATCTTTAATTATATCTTATACTACTCTTTTAAATAGCAAAGTTACTCTATAATTTGAAATATCCGTCTGGAATGTTTTTGTTAAGACATGAATGTCTCACCCACCCCACCTCCCCCTCCCCTTATTTCAGACAGACGCCAGTTTTTCCTATGAAGATTCCCCATACCAAATAGCTTTTATTATATAGTTTGTCGCTCATCCTGCAAAACGCAATTCATAATTAAATATTCTATTTGTATATAAAAGTTTTGTAATAAAATCCCATTACGAATATATGCTCAACAACTCACTTAGTTTGCTAGTCCATCGTTGATTTTTTTCTGCACTCCTAATTATGAATGTTGTCATCCTTGTTCACTTACGGTCTATCTTTATTTTGCCTCTATGATATTCTCTATAGATTGTAATTAAACTCCATTGTATGACCCAAAAAACTAGTGACAGTGTTACTAATAAATTATTTTGATGATTTCTGTAGTAACTCTAACTTTATCTTATTTTAATAGTTTAAATACTTCTAAACTTATCAATTACTTATCCAATACGGTGTATTTCAATTTAAAAAGCAATCAAGTTTAATTTATTAAGATTAATCATTTTCAAAAAGAACATTTTCATTATTAATAACACAAAACCAGAAATCAAGGATGATAACATCCATAGTTGCTTTTATTACTTGGTACCTTATTTAATAGAGGAGTTTCATATTTTTATTATTTTTTTTCAGCTGAAGAGGTTTTAAATTTTTTTAATAAATCTTCGTTTGTAGAATACTTGCATCTGAGCCCCTTGCATCTAAGTGCTCCATATTCGAATGGTTAAGGAAAAGACAAGAACAGCATAAAACCAACCAAATCTTCAAATTGGAAAATAAAATAGCTTAAACCCATTTCGGAGCCTATGTGAAGCACCCCTAAAAAGGAAAACTCAGTCTGTTTAGTAATTATTCAATTAGTCTTACTACTTCATATAATTGGATTTAAAAGCAAACTTTTAACATTTTTTTATATGAATTTCTAGCGGCTTCGCCCCTAGCCTCTAGGGGCTTTGCCCCAAGAGATGATAAAAAAAGTTAAGGTGAAATTCGTAAAAAAAAAGTAGGAAATCTCCTACAAAAAAAAAAAAAAAATTGGGGGGTAGTTTTTTGTTTTTAGGGGGGTTGGGGATGTCCCAACCCCCAAGAAAATAGCCTAAAACCACTACAGGACTAGTAAGTATAATCCCTGAAGAGTAGAATCTGATTGGTTCAGTGGTTACCGAAATCTTAAGCTTCAGACGGACGGACGGACCGGAGAGACGGACAGACGGAGAGACATCATTCTACTTTGTATTATAGATAGAGTAGCTATTCTGTTGGGAGCATATTTAATTTGTTTTAGCAGACTCACTCAATCTTTTCTGGTCATTTCTGCGTGAAATTTGTTTAATTTGCGGACAACAAAATCCAATAACCAAACTCAAACATATTTTAAAACAAGGAAAATTTTCTAGTGTTCAAAATTTGTTAACATAATAATATTGCACATAAGCCTCACAAGGGCTTTAAATTATTTGCTAAAGTGACGGATTACTATATTTAGAACTGGTTTTGACATGCTGCTATATTCAAAAGCAAAAATTACATCAATTCATAACAGATAGCTCTAGAATTTAATTAGGGCATGTTAAAATTTACCTTTTTACAAACTTAATATGATGATTCCTTTAATAATTAGGTACTATTTTTTGTTCTTTTTAATGGAATTTTCCTTATGATTTATTTATCTTATTCAATTGATTTTTGGAATGAGTAATACTAGAACTATTACATGGATCTAAAGGGATAAGTAAATGGCTGATAAATTGATGTACATCCTTAATGACGATTCACAAAATTACCCCTTCTGTAGATTTAAAATCAGTGGTTAAATGTTTTGACACTCAACTAAATGAATCGGCATCTCTTTAATCAAGATTTATACCGCATTTTTATGTTTTTAGCTTTGCTTTTTTGGATGTTGTTTTTATTGTTTATTGTTACAGAACAATGATAATCCAATGTATTACAGTAATAAATATAGAATACGATAGATATATATAGACAAGGGAAAATTTGCCTTAGTTTAGGTTGATAATACGCACCTTATTTATTGGTCAGTTCCTTCATCAAGTAGGAGGATAGGCAATATCGTTTTTTTTCAGCCAGCTGGGAGTATCACTCTATTAGAGTACATGAAAAGTACTTACCTTATATTTAGCAAAAAAGGACAATTAATGGTACTTTGACATAAGGAAAGCGTTTGATAAACTACAATTGTATTTAGAGAATAGTATTATAGACAGCTTTCCGTGGATATTAAAATGAAACATTATAAGATTAGAGACATTTTTGTTAGTCCAAAATGGCTTAAGACCCGGGCTATCAAAATTGGTTTTCATTTTATGATTTTTTTAATATTCGTGGAAAATTGTCTGTAACACGATGCTATACATGATTTTTTAGTATGACTGAGAACCGGTTCTAACACAGCGGATATTAATCAGCCATACTGGACATATTCTTCAAACTTTCCGAGTTGAAGTAACATTACCCGTTTCATACATTTTGATTTTATCGTGGTTTACATAAATTTATGGTATCTATTTAAAGAAGCAGAATAATTTTGTTTAAATAGAGTTAAATTCTTGTCCAATTGAAAATTAACAATTATGGAGTTAAATCAACCCACATGCATACACTTAACGTACGGATCTAGTGCAGTTCACGGTAAAACGTTCCTGGTAGCGATTATATCCGAAAATCGAAGTTCATAATTATTGACTTGGGATTCAATAATGAATTATTACATAAACACCGCTTCTTATAGCTGTTATTCATAGAGGTAAAATGCATGGGCACCGGAGAGCTAGAGGAGAGGGGAAAGGGAGAATGAGGGAGGAGAGTGGGAAAATGGCGCGTAAATTTACAAAGGAGATGAGAATTTGGCGGGAAAAACCATGGGGATGTGATGCTTTTCTCTCGGAGTAAAATTGAGTGTGTGTGTGTGTGTGTTGGTGTGTGTATATGTGTGTGTGTAATGTATGGTAAGGTAAAGAAATTTCAAGTTTATAATCAGTGTTTACATTCCATTCAGAGGAACAATTCTTGCGCTGCCAAGTGCCGTAAAATTTTCTAAAGTGAATTTCATTATAAAAGATAAGTATTTTAGTGTAAAATAAAGTGCATTTTTAAAATGAATTAGGTAAAAAAAAAAAATTTTGTTTTCCTAATTTTATATTTTTCATCTAACTCATTACATATTGCTATTTAAACATTTGAATAGTTCTTAAGATTAAATTATTAAAAAGCATTATTGTCATTTTACTTGTAGAGCTACTATTTCGCACGTCGATTTATACATCAATTTGCATTGTATTTCTAAACTAGCATTACCCCTTAAATAAATCGCTGTGCATGCCACAAATTGAAAAGCTGAAAATATAAAAAAATATATGAGGAATTCCCAACTTTGGGCTAGGGAGGAAGCAACCATAATTGCTATAAAGAACTTTTATTTTTGTTTTTCATATTTTCGACCTTGTTCATTAGACTATAAAAGTTTTAAAGATTTTAATCAATATAATAGATTTGAAATCTGCATAAAATTTTAAGGATTTTTTATAAAATTAGTTTTTTATATAATTCTTTATTTAAAGGCGCAAATACAAATTAAGTTAAATAATTTTGAGATCTGTGATTGGTGGATTGAAAACTATCTGCGCTCTGATTGGAGAAGCTTAAGTGACGTACATCATTCAACCAATTAGAGCGTAGGTAGTTTCCAATCCAGCTATCCTATTGGTCAAAATTTATTAACTTAAATCGTATTTGCGCCTTTAAATAAAGAATTATATAAAAAACGAATTTTATAAAAAAAATCCTTAAAATTTTATGCAGATTTCAAATCTATTATATTGATTAAAAATCTTTAAAACTTTTACAGTCTATTGTTCATCCTCTTATATCAATTGTGCAATTAGTGGTTTAAACTAATGTGTCTAGAATATCATAATATGCTTTTCTATGATAGAACTTTAAATTGAATTATTAGTTTATTTTACTAGCGGCTTCACATTTATCATTCTTGTTTATTTACCTATTTCATACATTTGAAAGTATAAAGTAGCGGACAGATAAAAGGGGGCCATAAATGTTTCGTGGGAATGTCGATTTAGTTTTTAAAAGAAGTAATATTTTTCAAAGGAACAACTTCTCCCGGGAGTTATGTACCTATCCAGGACTTATGCGAAGCTTTATAGCTTTATGGTATAGGAGAACCATATAGGTTTAGCTGTTAGCGAGATACTTCGGTATACAAAGATAGACATACATTTAAATAAACATCCTGTTACTTTTATATAAGGATTGTACTATTCCTAAATCCATTATACAGAATATATTTTTTGTTTGTTTGTTGTTAGCTTTAATGATCTGCGCTAATTGGTTGGATTCTCAGCTTTTTTAGTAAGCTGCCGTTAATGGTGCAATTATATTAAAACTTTTTATTTAGGTTTCCGTTAATGATAGTAACTATCAAAAAGAAAATTGAAAAATATAGTTTTACAAAAGATTAAAAAATAAATAATTATTATTTAAAAAGTGTCCAATTTGACTGACATTCGGATAAACTCTAATTATAGAGTAGCTTCAAGACTTAAAATTTAATGTATCATAACTTCATGTTATAACGCACCCATAACGATTCTTTATATATATGGCATTTTGAATTCATTAGCGTGCAAAAGTCATTATGATTTTTCACCCTTTGATAATTATTTATTTTATAACCGTACCTGTATCATATAACAGAGTTTTGTACTATTATTTGAAAGGGTTAATAACTTAATGTTAAAGAAGTAAATGACTTAATATAGATGTTGCATATTCCAGACAACTACCTTCCCGAAAAAACAAGGACCCTTTAGCATCAGACGTAAATGAATTTCATTAAATTTTACTATATTTACTATATGTTTATTCGCTACTGATATTTTTTTGTTAGTGCAGTTTTTCTACGTTACTTAGTATTAGTAGCTTTTTGTTGTTTACACAGTACATTCCTCTCTATGCACACTCAAACTTTGTCCTGTTCACACAAAAAGACCTGTACAGACTATTCCACAAACACACAATTACATTGACTGTGCTTGTGTCACTCAATATCTGAATTTAAGTAAAATTATTTACTTAATATGTCATAAAATTGTGTATTATATTAACTGTATTACAGTTTATTGTTTTTTTCACAAAGTTTAACGTAGCTGCGTTTCTTGTGGACATAATTGTCCTTGTTTACGTATGAAATGGTGTTATGGTATAAGTTTATTAAGAGTGGTGCCAAATCAATTTATTCATAATTAATCTACCAACTTAGTCCCTGTGAAGGGAGGGAGGGAGGGGCTACTAGCAGAGCAATTAATATACATTCCCTTCTTTCCCTGCTTCTTTCCCCTTATATCTCAATACATTAACGCTAGGCTTAATGATTGAAGGAAAAAGATTAATTTATTGTTCATTGCTCTATCACAGAATCCTTTATCCTTGTGCCTTAGGATATAGAAAATATACACATTACAAAGATGACAGATTAAAAAAGCTAGAACTCTAGGATATTTTCAACCAATTACCTGCCAACCTAAATCCTATTCAGAAGGGTCTACACTCCTCTGATATTTTTTCTGGTCCTTGACAAAACACCTGAGCATGCAACTGTTCTCAAACCGAATATGTTCGCAGCAAAAAGATTATACTAGATAGACAGACGCACATCATCATACCTCTTTAAATGCATTTAAAAAAACAACATATTTTTGTTATTGAAATGGTCCTTTTAAAGGCATGTTTGATACCAAAAGAAAAAAAAATAAACATTTATTTATCGCATGTATTTTGGACAGCTTTCCGCGGATGTTAAAATAAAAATTATAAGATTAAAATAAAACTGGTATTATTTTTATTTATTATTTCAGTTTTCAGCAGGGGTAAGAACCGGTTCTAACCCTGTGGATATTAATCGGTTTCAAAGTCATACTGGATAATTTATCACTTAAAATTCTTATTAATCTTAATTTAAATTTGATAATTTGATGATAAATTAATTATTCTGAAATTGTGTGTTAATTAGAACTAAGTGAGTTTGAGATTTTACAAATTTACAAGTGGATAATAGCCGATAGATAATGGCCGATAAATTGATAAACATTCCCAATAATGAAAAAAAACCTTTTTGTAAGATTACAGTTAAAACACTTAATGGAACACCAATCAAAATTCAATAAAAGAACTTAAAGTTGTTAATAAAACGATTAAGAAAAAGTTAGCATCAAATCTTTGAGACTAGTGTAATAAAACAGTCCAACGTCCCCTCATTCCCTGGATAACAGCTGATTTTGCTAGATTATCTAGATATAAAATGTAAAATATTATTCAAATTTTTATAAATCCTGATACAAACTGGTAGAATATTGAAATCGAAGCTTTCTACAGATAAGTATGTCCGTTTAGGGACTTGAGTGCCCAAACGTTTTTACCACTGATTGTAATCTACAGAAGGAGTAACTTTGTGTATCATTAATTGGGTTGTACATTAATTTATCAGTTATTGTCTCATCCCATTTAGCTCCCTGCCTTCGGTTACATAAAATAGTATCAAAGTTGTAATGTTTATTATTTGTATTTTATTTTTAAGCGAATTTAAGCAGTAAATAAAATTTTTACGTCTTTAATTTTGCCACGGTTTTTGCCTAGGGTTATAAGAGAAGACAATGGGTGATAAATTGATGTACATCCCCAATGACGATAGCCAAAATATCCCCTCTTTAGATTACAATTAGTAGTTTAAAAGTTTTTGATAATCAATCTAATAAACCAAACAATCAAAAGTACCAAAGTTTTCAAGCCAATGAATAAGAAAACATTATTATGTCACTTTGGGGACTATTCAGTTCAACATCCCAATGTCCCCTTCCTCCCTGACTTTAACCAAAACACACAATATCATCAATTTTAAATAAGAAAAAAAATAATTAATTCCATTCTGAAACCTGGAATGAATATACTTCTATGTTGAATAAAACATATGATATATGTAGATATTAGAAATTGAAGAATTTGAAAATATTTGAAAGTTTTGTATAGTGGGGGTATAAGAGTTTTTATCATTTTCTTTTCAGTTTAAAGTGGACACTTTTTTCACCTTTTGTCATTGCTAAAATGCTAAAATTTGATAAAAATAAGAAAGTTAGTTCAAATGTTCTTTAAACTAAATTTATTAGGATATAAGTACCAAAGCAATTAATTAATATTATTTTAGATGAAAATTACTCCAATATCTTACTTACACTTAATAGACAGGAGAAATAGAAAATCATGAAACCTTTTTAGGTGAACCTTTTCTATCATTTAGGTATGTCCGTCAGTAACGGTCAACAAGTTTCGTTGATTTAGACATGTTGGAGTTGTCCTATCGAGTAAAAACTTTGCAGTTAGGTACAAATTAGGAAGCGTAACATCTCTGTAATCATTACCATAAAGTCCTTACGTCCATTTAAAACATGCTGATTTTTAAAAAAGTGATTCCTAGGACAACAAGATATTTTTTGAAGCAATTAAATCCTAGTATGTCCTTTTGCTGTACTCTGTATTTACGCAAATTTGCAACAGATTTAGGTACAATTTTGTTTAGACTTACATATTAATGTTCTGCTTATTAAGTTCTGAAGCTCTACAAGAGTTATCATGAAACCTTTTCATAAAAACACACACCATTTATTTATTTTATAACATGACCTACAGACCAAAAGACCAAGTAAACTTTATACTAGATGCTCACGAGTCACAGGTATATGGGGTATCCACAAAAATATTCATTCGTCTATCTTAAATAGAGGCCAAGAAAAACATGTATTTAAAAAAATGTATTAAACAGACATACAGACAAACAGAAATATAGTAGTTCATTTCGAATTAAAGAGTAACTAAGCTTTAAAACAACTTATGTTTGTATCTATCGCTTATTATTTTTTCTGTTTTGTGTCTTACTTATATGGCCTGTATGAAAACAATGTGTTAATACACATTACTGCATACTTCCTACCTTTTAGTAAACTGCCATTTGGGAAGAAACATTTTATATAAATTAACCATATCAATACAATTTTAATGTATATATAAATGTATTTAATATTTATTTATTAAATTCATTTATTATTAATCTACATACTCCTTATTATAAATTTGAAAATAAAAGGGGGGGGGGGGTTTACTAAGCCCTACTAAAACTATGTTAGACTAGCTGGGTTGATAGGAAAACTGGATCCAGAAAGAATAATCATTCTTCTCTGTCTAGTTTTTAAATTCAGTCATACAAATATACAGAAAGAAATTTTCTTATCATATTTTGTGGTATAATTTTTGTATTTTTGTTGATTTTTATTTAGTATTTCATAAAAATATAAAGGTAAAATTTTAAAGTTATTTTTGTAATGATATATGATTCTAATTAAAATTAATAAAAATAGAATAAGTAATTTTCTTTATGTTAAATTACAATAAATAACCAACTTATGTAATGTTTAGAAATATGAAGACTTTTGTTCTGAAACGGTTCGGTAAGAATTTCCGCTAAAGAAAATACGGTTCCGAACTATAAGATGGAATATATTTACATCACATTGACTTTAACAACACATTTGACAACAGGGGTCTTTACACTAAGTCTATGCTAAATAAAAACAGGTTCTGAGCCATACGGAAGAATATATTGCTTTTTCAACAAGTTTACTTTTTAAGCTTTTATATTTAAGCACTGTATGTACCCCTATTTTTAAATATCCTAGCAGGGATAGGGCACCGCTGTATTGGTCCTGCAGGGTTAGGGCCCCGAAGGTGAAAAAAAACACCTATCCCCTTTTATTTTATATTAATTGAAGAAAACAAATTTTGTGTAATAGCACAAAAAATATGAACAAAATCATACTATTTTCGTTTTAACGTCAAAAGTAATTTTATGGTTATACATATAATTATTTTTAAAAGACTATTTGACAAAATTAAATGTTACATGCTTGACTTTCAACTTAATTCTGACTTTCTGACCTCTTATTTGAACTTGTAAAGTTTTAACATAGTTTCTTATACTTTCCCTACCTACTTTGTCAAACTATCAGCTCAAATACATGTGTCTTTTTAAAGCAAAGCTTTTATATAATTAGGTTAGGTCCGTTCGTAACGGTTAGCTCTTTCCGTTATTATAGACATGTTAAAATTGTCCTATCGATTTTAAACTTTGCATGCTGATTCCTCTTACAGTTAGGCACAATTTAGAAAGCGTACCAACTCTATAATTTTAAGCAGAATGTCCGTACGTCCATTTATAACATGTTGATTTTTAACCTGTTTAACAAAAATATTCTGCTTTTTTATTTCTAACACTCTACTAGTGGTAATGTTCGTTTGTCCTACCGTTTCAGAGCTTCGCTTTTATGGAAATTGCCATACTTGTCTTTACAAGTTGTTGTTTGCTTGTCTGTCTTCAAATATGTGTTTTTATTTAGATCTCTTAAAAGGCTAAAATAATTCTCTTCTTAGTTCGCGATTTTTCTATTTTTCTGTTTTTGTAAGAATTTTGGTTGGAGATTTGACAAATGGTTTTTTCTAGACTTGACTTTTTCATCAAACTTAAAATTGATTCTTTCTTGGAATTTTAAACTGTAAAAGCTTTATGATTATTGGTTGATACAGTACTTGATCAATGAATTATTTTTGAAAGCGAAGCTTCTCTATATTTAGGGTTGATCCATATGACAGTCGGAATCAGATAGCTCTTAACGTTAATTTAGCCATGTTAGAACAATCCTATTGATTTAGATACAAGTAAGAATATGCAGCACTCTAAAATCAAGTCCTAAAAATGTAATGTTTTATATTTTAGCTATATATATGGATTCAGTTTTTCTTGTTGATTTTTAAACTTTGATATTTCTATGCATTGCTGTTTAGAAAATATTTTTAAAAATTTATAAAAAATATTTCTACTCCCTCCTTATTTTAAAAAAATATGGAGGGGTTAGTTTTTATTCTATGCTTAAAATACAAAAAAAGAATTATTTATGCTTTCCTTCATGTGCCATTTGTGCACTGACTGAACCCCCCTCCCACCTACTTTATTTTAAAACAAATTGAAAATAAAGGAGTGGCCGGGGGGGGGGGGGTTCTGTGCCCAATCCCTTCGGAGCCTATACCTTTAGTGTTCTAAGCCTGCACTCCTAATCCAGTATCAAATATAACCTAACCTAACCTGACATCAAGTAATAAACAAACAAAATAAATTTAGATATTTTTTTTTAGGGGGGGTGTTATCAATGCTCAACAAAGTGCTTTGTATGAATGCACAAGTTTTCCTATTATAGAAAGTAGAAGCCTTTTTTTTGTCTGAAGCTTAAGATCTCAATAACTACTTAACTGACTGAGTTATCCTTTTTAGGTAAGCTTTACATAGGTAATGTGCTTGTTTTAGGCTTTTTCTTTGTTAGATTTAAGTCTTGGGAGGGTTCTAAATTTTTACTTCAGATTCTTAGAATACAGAGCCCTTAGACGCTAGATGTGTATTCGTTTGTGCTTTTAAAAATTCGCTGAAATAAAGGCACACCCCCCTCTCTCTATCATTCATCATTTAAATGTTGGAAAGAAATTTCACTTCTCCAATTCCAGTAAAATATGGTCCCGACCTTCATACAACAAGGATGACAACATCCATAAAAACAAAACTCTTCAAACGGTAGGACAAAATACATTAAAACTTTTTATGTATACGTTTAAAAAATGGTAAGTAAATTTGTTGCAAAACTGCTTAAATTGTACTTTGTTGTCCTAGGAATCATTATTCCAAAAAAGCTAATTATATTACATTAAACAAACTTACGGACCGACACTAAATACAGAAAGTCTTTGCTTTCTAAAATAGTTTTTTTTTTATTTAGCGTATCTTATCGATAGCTAAATATAAAACGCTTGAAGGATAAAATTTTAATTATTTTGTTTAAACTTTTGTTTATAGTTAAAACGAAAAATATAGTTGTTTAAAAATATTTTTAGTTTTTTTTTACTGTAAGAAAGATCCAATTGACATTTCCATTAAGTTTATAATTACAATTTTACCATAAATTACTTTATTATTTTACACTTAAATATTCAATTTTTATTGAAAATTATGTTTGCTTTTTTGCTGCACTTAAATTTAGATAGTTTTTTCTTATTCTTTAATATCTCTAAATCGTTTAAGTATTATTTCAATACACAGTGTATTTAATGCCTATAAATGTAAAATATTCTTTATATTTTTATCTATAAAAGTTTGAACATCCTTTTTAGATATTTCATGGAAAACTTTTAACAACTTTGTGTTCAAGTTATTAGCAGCAAAGTTACTAGTTAAGCTATTGTCATATATCTATATAAGTGGACGGACAGACGGACGGAAAAATAAAATATTTTAACTTTTTTGTATTAGTTATAGGAATCATCATAATATAACCCTTTTAGCAGACCAGACATTCCACTTACAAAATCCTAATGGACAAAATATGAATAGTAGTAGTCAGTCTCAACAAAATCATTTACATAATAAGAATAAAGTGACATGAATTGCAATTTTGGAAGAAAGAAAACATTCAATTATCTCTTATATTAATTACTATATCATAAATTCTTTGTTGATAACAATAACATTATAATACTATTTGCAATATAGAAGAAATAGTCATTATATTTTGTTTTATACTTTTTTTGCTTTTAGGTTAGGTTAGGTAAATAAGGGTTAAAGTTCTCGAAAACAATAACAAACTCTAAGATTAAAAATCATCAGGTAGAAAATAAAATTTATTTTGGGTTTGCGGCTGATATTTCTTTGAACACTTTATTCCTTGTTTTCAGTGTGAGCCCACATTATGAAGAGTCGATGCAACTTCTTTATAATTTCTCATTTTACAAAATACTTTCATACAACCATTTCTACTATTTAGTTCTAATCAATACTTTCAGCAATTATCATTTAGTAAAAGAGGTTGAATGTCCGTTTGTCTGTTTTTTACCTTAAGAAACCGCTTACAATTAAGATTCTTATATTCACTTTGTTATGCTTTCAATCAAATTTATGGTAGGGGATTTCAAATGCTCAAAAAAATTGCCCCTGATGACCATAGCATCTAGGGGCTCTGTATTAAAAGGGAAAAGAAGCTAAAGAAAGACAGACAGACAAACAGACAACTGTAATTTGTAATTAATTAATTTTATTTATTTCTAATTGAGATAAAGTTATTAGTTGCTACTTTGAAACAATGAGAAAATCCTCTAAAATTAATTAAGATGTCTCAAGTAGTGGATCTTTTGAACAATCAAATAATTGTTTTATTTTGTTGATAATAAATTGTAATAGGAAATCTTTTAAAGTTATAAGATGTCTATAAATGCTTATACTAAAGTAAAAGGATGTTTGTCTGTCTGTGTGTCTGTACCGAAGGATCTCGCTAACCGCTGAACCGATCGGGTTCTCCTTAACAGGGTAGATTCTCATATGTCCTGGGAAGGTTTTTAACTATTTTGGGGGAGGGTACTACCACCCTCCCAAAAGAAATGACAAAAAAATTGAAAATTTTCTTAAAATCTGGGAGACTTCAACGTAACATTAAGAGGTATCCGTAACATAAAGAATTATCGTAGACTTTAACAAACAAAAACATTCAAAGTGCCACTAGAGGCCTCTAGGGGCGTAGCCGCTAGTTAATAGATATTGTATTAGCGAAGCTCTCTATAAGTTTAAAATTTGATTTTCTGTCTGTCTTCCTGCAATGCAATGCTAGGAAAGAAGGAACACTCAATTAATAATGCAAATACCTCCATTAGCTCTTTTCGTTAATTTAGACATGTTAGAATTGTCCTATCGATTTCAACCTTATCTTGAAGATTCCTAAAACAGTTAGGTACAATTTAGGAAGCGTAGGAACTCTATAATCGTTACAAGAAAGTCCATTAAAAACATGTTGCTTTTTAAACTTTTTAGCAAAATTTTGTTTGTGATATAATTATGCTATTCATTGCTTTTTTTGAATAATAATTCTAGGACAACAAGGTACAATATGTTAAGCGAGGAATCTCTATATTCAAATTCTAAAACTGTAAGTATGTCCTTAAAAAGTAGCCTGTATTTAGGCCGTTTTGTAACAAATTTACTTCCTATTTTGTTTAGAAATATACATTTCTTATTCTGCTTTTTCAATTCTGACGCTTTACTACTGTTAATGTTCGTTATTCCTACTGTTTCAGAGCTTTTATGGATGTTGTCATCCTTGTTTTATTACATTATATTACAAATTGTAAATACTTACCAAAATAAGTAAATAATAATAATGTATGTAAGTAAGTAAAGTGCACTACACAGTATACACAGATTTTTTTTTACTTGTAATAGGTATGAGGTATTATGATGAATTAGGAATATTTTAGCAAGGGATACATATTATGAAGAATCAGACGAAGCCCAATCTGCACCACTTTTGAATCCAGTGATTGCATAAAAATAATGGATAATCCATCTCTTTTTTAGGGATTTTCTAATTTCTTTCCTAATTCTCCGCTTAACTTTCTCATTTTTATGACATCACATGAATAAAAAGTGGTGCAGATTGGGCTTCGTCAAGAATCAATGTAGGATCTATAGCTCTAATGGCCCTAGTTTTCAAAGTACACTCTTGAGCACTAGTACTAACCTTCCCCCCACGGCCCCCAACCTTCTTATAAATTGAAAATAGGAAAGTAAAGTTTTTCATTTATATGTTAGAGTCAGGTTACGTTAGGTAATATTGGTTACTGGGTAGAGAGAGGGAGGGTGGTATTCAATCTTAAACAGCACTGTGAAGGAAAGCTTAGATTTTATTCTGAAGGGATCAACTTTCCCATCTGGAGATTAAAGATTTTGAACTAGATAATTTAACTTTTTACAGCTTTAGCTGCTCTGCTTTTGGTCGCATATCATAGCAGCTATGGCTGCAAAGAGCATATTGTTCAATTGCTTCTTGTTAAAAAACTGTTGCTTGTTAAAAAACTGCTGCTCAATGCCACGAGGTTGCAAATGAAGCTTCTGAGCCCTCATCAAGTCATCATTTAAAAAGTTTTACATTTTTACAGAATGCTCCTTTTATATCTATGCTGAAAACATTTGTTTTTAGTATAATAATCTTTAAATATTTGTATGATGTGTGTATGTAATACATACTTAATTTTCTTTGCTTATGAAGCATTGTACAATGCATTCTTTAAAAACTGCAGGAAATTATTCTTTGTGGCGCAGCTCCTCTTTAACAAGACTATGTCTGAACCTGTGTCCGTCACTCTGTCACTCTAAATGTATGACACAACATAAATATGTGGGAGTGTACCCCGCCTTATCCTCATGGGTTCGCGATCACGAGCTTGGTAGTCAGACAGACTTTTAACCACGACTTGCAGGTAAGCTTTGCTAATCTGCCTATAACTATAATTAACAGTAATTCAGATTGGATGTTTATTGTGAAAGGGCAGCTTAAATACTAATGGTTTACAACATAATATAATAACACATGGATTAAGGATACACATATTAGAATAAGAATTACATAGTAAAAGATATCATAATAGTTGGTTGCTATACAAAGCTGATCGCCTCTCTGAGCCACGGAGGGAGAGGCAGATGTATAACTGAATGAATAAAACATAATAAATGGCAAAAAAAACTATACAGAGGCAAATACATTATATTGATCTATTCACAATGGCTTCTCCCATAGCTAAAAGGGGAATCAACAGAAAATTAGGGACAGTGCTGAGAAGCGAAGCTATAATATAAGTCGGGCAAAGTAAAGGTGTCCTACAAATACACTTAAGATTGCAAGGTTTCGTACATTTCAGAACTTTTTTTGTGAAACTCAGTTTACTGTTTTTTTTATCCAAGCTACAGTCAACTTTAAATAATGCGCTTCTTGTGGTCATAATTGTTCTTGTTTCACTAAAGCCTTTTTTTCTAGAATATTCGTCACTTGAGAAAAAAATATATTATGTAGAATTTTCTAGGTATTTTTATTATCGGTAGGAGTAAAAAAACAATAAATTAAAATATATCATTATGAATATATCAGAGAATTTTTACATTCGTGTTATGGGCAAATTTGAGCCCTTTTGGGAAACTTTATTTTTGTTTCAAAGTTCAAAAAGGGTTCAGGAATACCAAAGTGTTTATAGTTTTAAAAAGGACATTTTAAGCATATACAATTGATCTCATAGATATCTTGCAAACTTTTACTAGGAAAATCAAGTTTTTTTCCTCGTATTGAAGTTGGATATATGTAAATAAATCAAAAAAGACATACAACATTGCAGTAAAAAGACAGGGCACCCAACCGCCATCTTTAAAGAGTGACAGCAAGAAATACACCGCTCTAACTGCTGAAATACTGTCACAACTAGACCATTACCCAAAAATTGAAGCCTCCAGTTTCAACAACAAGAGTTTTAGGCATTTTAAAATGCCATTTTAGGTATATGAAAATTTCGAAAGTTTTCCTTGCGTCAGAAAATGAATTGCATAGCCTAGAAGCAAAATAAAAAAAATTCTTGCAGGCTTCCTTTAGATCTTAATTGACTGCGGCAGCTGATTGATGAAAATAATACATTTAGCTGCGACTGTGGATGGTGAATTGTTGACAAAATGACAAATGCAGCTGTCCCAAAAAAGTTGATAGGCTAGAGGATGCATATTTTATATGCTTTTTTGGGTATAGTCCTTTTCACGACATCCCTCCATAAGGAGCGATTCTTCGTATTTTTAAAATGGCTTTTTATAGGTTATTTTAGGTTAGGTTAGGTTATATTGTGTTAGGTGATTGCCCCACAGGGTTAGGTAATTGGCCCCGCAGGGTTAGAGCCCCCCGCAGGGGCTAGAAATAGGAGAAAAGATACTGTGAAAAATACGAAGAATCGCTCCTTATGGAGGGATGTCGTGAAAAGGACTATACCCGCTTTTTTTACTGGCAGCTTTGGAGACGGCTACTAATTGTTTTTTTTTTTAAATATAAGCAGCAATAGATGTCAAATATGGCTGCAGCTATAGTACCTTGTGAAAAAAGCCATGTGCTCTGTTTGTACCAATAAATTATTTTCTCGTATTCATTTGAATCCGGTGGATAGGAACCGGTTCTCATGAATACGAAAAAACTATGTCTAGCATCGTATTATATCCAGTTTTCTACGAATATAGAAATATACAATCATAAGATTAAAACTAGTTTTTTTAGCCGGTGCCTTCGGCACCACGGGGCTAAAAAAACTAGTTTTAATCTTATAATTGTACATTCTATATCCGCGGAAAGCCGTTTATAATACAATACGAGAAATAACTATTATATGGACGAACAACGTTACTCACAATAGTATACTTTAGCATTTTTCAATGATTTGAGATATCTTAATTTTAATACCTGAATTGATAAGCTTGAATCAAGTTGCCGTAAGGAATTGATACATAATTGGATATAATGACAGAGGAAAATTTGTCGTCAATTTAGGTTGCCCAGCTCATATATTCGTTCCTTCAGTAGGAGAAGAGGGGGTGGGGTAAGGGATGAATTTAGTATCGTTAATTTAGCCAGCTGAAAATACCATTTTATTAGATGAAAATCTGGTGCCACAACCAAGTAATTATATATCGATTACGTTAGGATATATTCAGAACAATATTTAATGCCCCACCCCTCACAATTTCACTTATGTTATATGGTTAATACTGCCATATACAGACAAAATATTGCAGTAAAAAAAAGCCTGCACACAATTTATGTCTAAACAGACAATGTTACAATTTTCCATAGTATTATTTTGAGTGCAACGTACCAATATGTTTAACATTAAGTATTTGTCTCGATCATACATATATACTTTTATCGATGAAACAATGGACGATAAGTTGATACACATCCTCAATGAAAACAAGATTATCACTAGTGTAGAGGAAAATTATTGGTTAACAAGTTTCAACACTACTAGTTTTGAACTAACCAATACAATTTTAATAAAGGTATCATGTATCAAGTATCAAAACTTGTTAGTTTGATAAAGTAGTTTGAAAATGTTCTATTGCTTTTTAAACAATCTAGTTTGAATGTTAACAAAGTCTAATATGATTTAGTTTATTGTCTTAACTGGTTTTGTATTTGAAATGGGAGGAAAACGGCAAACAAATGGAAAAATTACAGACAATATGCCTATATATAAATTGTTATAAGTACACATTGTCAAAGTAAATCATTTTTCCTCCAACATACACATCCACACAAACCCATACATACACACACACAAACACATACACTAAACACGTACATAGATACAAAAAAGGCCATCTATTTTAAACACTGAACAGTAGAATAGAAAAAAAGCAAGGCTCGGCAACCGGACTGTACGGTTTTAGCCGCAGTTTCGGCATTTGTAGAACTAAAGGGATGTCATGATTATGTAATACAAAAATGATAACGACTAACAAATCATTTTTAGAAAAGCGTAATATGGTATCTTTATGAAAACAGTAAAAGTGTCTGACTATGACGTCAGAAAAAATTAACAACTAACCAATGAGAGGCCGCTATATATTTTACCATTGTGAATACTGGCTTCTCATTGGTTAATTGTTAATTTTTTCTGACGTCATAGTAAGACACTTTTACTGTGGCCTATCTTTATGCTTTTAATACTGAAAAAAGCTGTTGCAAGAAAAGATCGATCGTATGCAACAATTAAAAATGTCATATTGACGACAAAAAACCTTTGTGAATGTTTATTAACACCTTTTCCACAGGGATAATTTTGTCTGTTCTGTTTGACTTTTTGTTTCTGTCCGGGGATCTTAAGAGATAAGACAATGGATGATAAATAGATATAGACCTCAATGGTGAAAAACAAAATTTCCCCATTGGTTGAAAGGATTAGACACTACAAGTTTGGAAGCAACCATTCACTCTTTAATAAATGTTAAAGTTTTACCAAACATGAAGGTAACTTGTTTAATAAGCATTGGGTGCAAGTGTTATTATAGTCCATTGTTCCCTCCCACCCTGTTGCCTTTTCTTTTTGATCTACCATAAAAGAAATTTTGTTTATCATGATTTGAGAAAAAAATCCCCTATTACCTTTATCCTATCCCCATATCCCTGATGTCCACGCACCACGATACAAAAGATGTAATTTTATGAAAAATGCCCCATGGGAAAAATTATGAAACACACAAAAATTATTATTTTCCATAACAGATTATTATAAAAAAAAATATAACATACATTATGTTATTAGTAAAACAAGGATGACAACATCCATAAATGCGAAGCTCTAAAATCAGAAGGAAAGTCAAACGGACAATAACGCTTGTAGTCCTTGGAATCATTATTCCAAGAATCAGATGAATAGGATAATTATATCATACAAAAAGTTATTATAAAAAAATTACTGTTGTTGTCAACTGTTTTAGGAATCATCATGCCATTTTTGAAATCGATCGGACAATACTAAAATACATGTCTCAAATAACGAAAATAGCTAACCGTTACTGATTAACGTACAGATTTACCATAATTATGGAAATAATTCGCTTTTAACAAGGATATATGTATTATTATATTACAATTATATTAATTATTTAGGTATATTATAATTATTCTTATACGAAGTACAGAAGAAAAAAATCTGTAATAAAAAGAAAAGCCATGCGTGATACCTCACAAATACTGAAAATAAGACACGATTAGATAATAACTACAAATTTTTTTGTGACTGACGGTTGCAATAGACTATTGTTAATGGTATACCTTAATATATAAAATAGCTTCGCTTTTAATAAATGAGCTAGAATGAATAAGTGTTGAATAGAATTTTCCGGCCCTACATCAATGCTAACTAATTACAACGAACGAGTGGTTAAGTCAATACTACAAAAATATAGAAAAAGTGTTTGATATAATATTGAAATAAATACAAAAATAAAAGGACGTCTATCTGTAGCTTAACATAACTTGCGAGAATCGGATGTCTAGAAAAAAACAAGACTGGCGGACTGGACCAAATATAGAGAAAATTAATTGTTTAGAGGCCTCTAGACCACCCCAACCTTTTTTTAATTTTAATTTTAAACAAGGATGACAACATCCATAAAAGCGAAGCTCTAAAATGGAAGGACAAACAAACATAAACACTTGTAGATTGTCAGAACTGAATTAGCAGAATATTAATGCATCAGTACAAACAATATTTTAAGAAAATTTGTTGCAAAACTACATAAATAGATTATACTGTTTAAGGACATACTTACATTTTTGGGACTTGTTTAAAGAGATGCTTCGCTTATAACATTGTACCTTGTTGTAATAGGAATCAGTTTTCAAAAAATCAGAAGAATATGATAATTTTAACATACAAAAATTTGTTGTCAAAAAAGTTAAAAATCGACATGTTTAAAATGGACGTACGGACATTCTGGTATTGTTTATAGAGTTGCTACGCTTTCTAAATTGTACCTAACTACTATAGGAATTATCATGCAAAGTTTGGAATCGATAGGACAATTCTAACCTGTTTAAATTAACGAAAAGAGCTAACTCTCTGTGACGGACGTACGGACGGACGGACCGACCCTAATTAAAGAAAAGCTTTGCTTTTAAAAAATAACTTTGGGGAAGGGATATTTTTTTCTCTTGTAAGGGTTGAGATACCCTCCCCCAAAATAGTTACAAATCTTCCCAGGACAAATGACAAGCTACTCAATAATGGAGAACAATATCAGTTTGTTAGTTAGCGAGATCCTTCGGTACAAACAGACAGACATCCTGTTACTTTATCATAAGGATTGGCGGTATTATGTAAATACTCATTAGTCCGCTGTCCTCTCTCCAACTAACTTTTTTATACTTTGGCAGATTTTAACAATTTAGCAGACAAACAAACATACATATATGAACACAAGAACAAAATCAAAAAATGGAAAACACAGCTTGTAATTGAAAAGACAGAGGAGGTTGTACAAACAAAATTGTATTACCAACTTAATTGAATTTCTATGAGTAAGAGTTTTTTTTTATATTTTGATTAATTTATACTCAATATTTTCTGATTAAACAAGAAAATATTTTTGATTAAAAAAAGATAATGAAGATTTCTTAGGATAATTTTCTTTCCTTTAAACTAAACTTGAATTTATGAAATATCAATAAGAAACAACACTTTCTTGAAATTGTCTTTTTCATCATCCAAATAAAAATATTTAGTATTAATGATTTCGATGTCTGACGTAAAAAAATGTTTGATAAAGAAAATCTTCTAGAAACTTGAATGCTTACATCCATATTGAACAATTCTCATCCTATGATTTAAAGTTGTAAGGTTTTTCTTGTCTAAAGCTTTAGCTTTCGAATATTGATGGTCTGAAAGGGTTGTGCTTTTTAGGGAAGCCTTATAATTGTCTAAAGGTGGTTTAAGGCCATTTTCCTGATCCTAAGCTTAGATTTTTTGTTTGTTTGTAGCTTAAAATTTCAATATCAATATATCCTATTGCGTTTTCCATTCAGGGAAGATTTTCTCGAGATTGTTTTAGGCTTCGAGATTTATTTTTTAGATTTAAGAATGGTTTAAGGTTAGTATTCTTTCCTTTCCTACCCCTTCGAGCATTAGGGGCACAGCCGCAGGTTTTCTTTAAAATAAAAAGACATAATAAATTTATGAAGAAAAATGTTAGAAAATTTATGTCTGTGATGTTCCTTATTTTACCTGATAAACGTAGTGTTTACAAAATCTCATATTTTTCGAGTAGATTCCCCATAACTATCCTTCTTTACATAACACACACCAGGTACAATTAGATATGTTCAATTGGTTTAAGAATCATCACAAATTCAAAAGACTCTTGACTAAATCCTTGCTATATATTTCTTAGTTTATTAGTTATGCCTAATTGGTAAGAGAATCTTTTCAATACTTTAACGATTCTTAGATCCCTGACAAAAATTAAACATAAAATATTTCTAGCTTTCAAAATAAACTCTAAAAACTAACAGACACAAAAAGTAACCCTGTGGGGTTACCAAAACTTAACTTATCACAAATTAAGTGTGGAATGCGGTAGAGAGTATGTTCCACTTGTAAACCCTGGGATTTTGTTGATAAACGTGACAAAATAATTTACTTTTGCTCACAAACAATTTGTAAAGATTTATGTTACGTTACAAATATTTTTATTGTAAATTTATCTATAAAAGAAGTTGTTTTAAAATCTATCCTTTTTTGAATTTTAGTGGATAAAATCAGCATATTTTAAAGTATAACATGACCATTTATCTATCAAGTAATAAGTCTTTCATTTTGTCTGTCCATCCTTCTGTCTTTCCTCAAGTTTGTTTTAAAAATTTATCTATGAGGTTGTAAGCTGATTTTTTGTGAAAATTTGTCTGACTTTTTTCGAAGCCTTTTTAGTGCCTATTAAAAATGACGTCATACTGGCCTACCCTAGGTCAATTAGAATATATACAGGCCTGTCATTGGTAATTTAGTCTGTGTATTGGCCTTTCTTTGGTGATTTGTATTGTATAACGTCATTTTTACAGGCACTATAATGAGCTTAGGTAACTTTTTTCATTGCTTTATCTAGAGTAATATATAATTTTTTCCTGGCTTGTAACCACACTACTTATGAGATAGTGTTAGTTTCTTTCAAAGTGTCTAGTTGAGTACAGAAATCCCCCCACCTAAAAATATAATTGTAAATAAGGTTGCTGGTGTTTTTTTTTGTTGGGGGGGGGGGGGGTGGCGTTTTGTTTTTCTAGTGTTTATTTTCCTTTGAGGTTAGGTAATATCAGGTAGTTTGTGTTAGAAATATACAAAAAAATCCCCACTCCTTTATTTGTAATTTATTTTTTAAAATGGGAGGAAGATCTGTTCTTGCTAGTTTGAGGAAAAATACCAGGATAGCTCTGCAAACAAATCTAGTTTTCAATCAATTTTTCTATTCAATGTTTCTATTTGGGGTTGTCATACACTCACATTCAATTATAACAAGGACAAATATGTCCATTAATTGCATGCAAAAATAATTATTTAAAATGCTCATAGATAATATATAATGTATGTCTAAAAGAAGTATAAAAAGTAACATGATCTATGTCTGTTAAAAAGAACATCGCTAACCAATGATCCGATAAGGTTCTCCTTTACAGTGTAGCTTCTCATATGTCCTGGGTAGGTTTAAAGCTATTTTGTAGAAGGAAACTAACACAATCTCAAGAGAAATCCCCCTAGAAAAAAAACCCTCTCATAATTATTTTTAATTTTCTTTTTAAAACTAAAATTAAAATTAGAGGGTCTGCTAAATCTCTACCCACCTGATATGCACGCCCAGGGTTCGTTCATACCATAGTTATAGAGTAGCTGCTCAAAAAAATATACTTTTTACGTGTGCTTGCTATATCTATAAATTCTATTAAACTGTTTTGTGAAAACACTTTTCTATTTAAAAGTAAAATAGAATTCATTAGGAAAAACATCAAATACACAAATGTACTTGTGTATGTGTATGTACAACAAATACTTTTACATTAATATTAATTTAAAGTACATAAAATATAGTTTTGGGTTATTATTGTTAAAATAGTGAGCTAGGATAGTTTAAATGATTCAGGAATGGTATGCAATGGTTTTATGTCTCATTTTAATTAGGGTTTTCTTTTGATTAATTTTTAGATTTTTCTAAATATTAATAATTTTTCTTAGGAGAAATATTTGTAAAAACAAACTTTTAAAATCACCCCATTAATATTTTTTTGCCATTACTTTTCAAATAGATCGAGGGTAGTGTAAGTTTTAGGGGGTAGAATGTGTCACAAACACCACCCTACATAATCAACATACTCTAAATCAAACAAGCCTCCTTTGGTAATTCTAGTGGGTATGTTACTTTACCCTTGTCAATGGGGGTGCGTAGGCAGGTGGACACCCCCATACCCTTCTTCTCCACGTTTCCGCTATAAAATGAAAAAGAAATTATGTTAAATATCAAACACAATTTTAGATAGAAGTGTTAGATAGAAAGATTTCTTTATTATAAATAAAGAATCAATTTGGCTAGAAAAACAGAGATGATGAAAAGAATTTTAAATGTATGTTGTATTACAGTATGGCTTCGAAACCGATTATTATCCGCTGGACTAGAACTGGTTTTAAACCGCACTATAACATCATGTTTCGTCTCGTATTTTTACGAATAATAAAACAAAAATATCGGGCAATCGGGACAAACAAAACTGTAACAAATCTTTTTAATTTTTCTATCCGCAGAATAATTAAATAACTATTACATTTCAGAATAATAAATGTTCAAAATTGGGCGTCTCAAAGCTTTTCATTTTTGCAGGTAATTATTTTAATCGCATAAGATATTTTTGAACAAAAAGATCTATTAAGTGACTCAATATATATAAATTTTTGGACCATGGAAAGAAAACGAAGTAGCGGGTTTCGTCGTTTCTTCTAACGAATAGCCTGTGACACATCAAAAATGTAAATTTTAGGAAGGTGTCAGGCATGAGTCTAGACAAAACTGTAACATGCTAAAGACGTTGAATTTTTAAATATATACGGTGGGTTAATTATAAAAGCATTTGCAATGCCTTGGACTATAAGCAGGTTAATCTTTTAACAAGTCAAGGTTTTTTGTACATGAAATTGGTGGATATGCCCCTAGAGGCCTTCTAGGACTTTTTATGTTGGCCTGGTTGTGGTACCCTCCTCCAAAATAATTATAAACCTTACAAGAACCTATGAGAAAATACATAGTAAAGGAGAACTATATCGTTTCACCGTTTGTTTAGCAAGATCCTTCGGTATACAAAGAAAGACAGACACACAAACAGACATCCTGTTACTTTTTATGAGGACTATCAGAAGCTTAACCAAATAAATGAATAGAGGGGACACGAGCTATGGAAATCTACCCGCGGGGATGCGGACCCAGTTCCGTCTTTCAATTTGGCTCTGAATGTCAGCCAATAGTTTCGGAAATATTCATACAGCCTACAAAAGTGCTACAAAAGAGCAGAAAGTAATTTGTAATCAAACGAAAAGGTCCTCACCACCAGGTGGTTATTCTGGGTTATACATCTATTTTGTTATTGCTTCACCTATTAAAAGTCCGCTGTTATTGGAATTCATAGACGTCCAAGGGGGGGGGGGAGTGGAGATTATCACCCCCCCCAAAAAAAAAAATTCATTTTACTCCCCCCATTTAAAATTTACCCCCGGGGTAAAAAAAATTGCGCCATTTTACTTCCCCCCCCCCCAAAAAAAAAAAAAAACAACGAATTACCCACCCCTTAAATTTTTTTTTACCACCCCCCCCCCAAAAAAAAAAAAAGCTTGGACGCCCCTGTATTGGATGTTATCGTCCTTGTTGGTAGAGTATGCATTTTTTTATTCATATTCTCAAATTTCTTCTTGCAATGACAACATTAAATTTTAACTTTATAAATTGTTTCAAGTTATGTTTTTACATTATAGAAATATTTCATATAAAAATTAGCATTGTTTTTAAAATAGCGATTTTTGGCGGGATTTAGAGCTGCGGTTATTTTTAGGAGGCTCTCCTTTGACCTTTGTTTTTGTTAAAAAGAGCCGGTTCAAACTTCATCAATGTTTTAAATGAAAACACTTTCCAAATGTAATCTGTAAAAGTTTGAAGAGTAATCGGTTAATTGGTAGTTTCCTATATCTTACTGGGCACATAACTAATTACTTACTTATGTGTAATTAAAACAAATATGTATGTTTAAATAAGTGAAATTTCAATTCATGTTTTTAAAAGCTACAATTACTTAAATAAGTATTGCAAATTGGATCGTATCGAATTTTACAGCACAATAGCGTCAGATTGCAGATTGCAAAAAGAATAGTTCCCCTGCAGTATCATATGAAGTTACAAAAGTTTTCAATATGCGACACTTTATATTCTCCAAGTGATTTCTCTTTTTGACACAAATTTAGTCAAATTGGACATTTTTAAAGTGGATGTTTTCACAAACTGGCGAATTAGATAAGTAGAGCAATAAAAAATAGACTGAATTCATTTTGACGTTTTGTCACTACGATTTTTAAATTTTACTATTTTAATTCAGGAACTAAATGGACTATCAGAGCTGATTTTTTTAGACGGACGAACTGACCCAGGATTAGCTTTGGTTTTTTTAAAGTGCAAAGTTGATATTATGGATTATTTCACAATTGTCAACGGTAAATATTTTTGGGAGTACTAAACTATTGCTAAAATTTATAATCATACATTTTGTCAAAACATCCATTTTTAAATATTCTTTAATTCATGAAATCGGCATAAATTTATTACATTAAAGTGATGATAACTACGCATTTCTAGTAGCGAAGCTACTATATAACTATGGTATGAATGCTAATATGTTCAGGTTTTCTTTAGTGAGGAGTGGGGGGATGTAAAAAATCTTAATAAGGAGGGATTAGATATTTTTTTTAATTGAAAGGGGAGGGTTGTTGACACACACATTTTGGTCGAGAAATGTTGGGAATATACCTGATATTTAAAAACCATGGCGCGAAGTGTCTCAAAAAAGTACATTTAAATTACCAACAAAATTTAATCCCTTGTCCCTCCCCTATCCCCCCAATTGATGTTAATTAGCCCTCAAATACAGAATTTACATTTAATGACTGTATAGAGTAGTTTGATTTATAGTCCATTTTAAATAACTTTCTCATTGTAAATCATTTCACAAATATAGTTTCAAGGCTCCAAAGATGCCAATTTTAGGACATAGGGTTGAACTAACCCCCCCCCCCAAAAAAAAAAAAAAAAAAAACAACCTTAATTTGGAAAACCCTAGAAAATATGTATGAAATATTATAAATTGTTACGAAAGTTTTAAAGTTTATGCTATTTATATAAATTTTATTCTAAGAAAAAATCTTCAAGTAATTGAAATAAGTTTTTGTGAAAAATCACATTAGACTTTGTTTACACTAATATCAGTTCCATTGAATTTTTATTACATAATCAAATATGATAAATACATAATAGCAAAGCTAAAATAATAAATGTATCAAATATAGATGTATGATCCAGACAACTACCTCGCCCTCGCAAGTGGCCGAGTCCCTCTTCGTCTACCAAAAAATTAGTTGTTTTTTTGTTAGGTAATCGGCTGTGTTTATATTTTCGACGCTATTAGCTTATTTCAAAGACCCAATACAAAATCGTGACATGGTCCACCCCTGTGGCAGAATAACATATAGCTGTTATTTTTTTATCTAAATAATTTATGAACGAATATAAAGGCTTCACTGTAAAAGATAAATTTATCGGTTTAGCGTTTAGCAAAATCTTTCGGTACACACATACACACACAGCCTGGACGACAAACAGGCATAAGGATTTATAAAATTACAGCTTATTTTTGATTGATTGATTGGAGAAAGGTTTTTAGTTTTTATTATTATATTATAGTAGAAATTACAAAAATATCTTTTAACCAACAAAAAATATTTGTAAAGCTTTCCTGAATAGTACAACTAAATCGCATTTCCGAAACAAAAAACTAATACTTCAATTAAAAAAGTGATTACATAATTTAAACATAAAGAAAAAAATCTTTTTAGGATGAGACCTGCCTTTCCATGGTTGTTATTAAGCATGATTCTCTACTCCACAGATGCTAGAGATACGAGGTAAGCTTCTTTATAAGCGTAGCTGCTCTCCTTACCGTTGCAATTTAATCCATCCGTTCCTAACATATTGAAAAAAAGCTATTTTACAAATAACAGTCGATAAAAGTATGATAATATAAAGAAGTATGATTGCATCCAAATTGAAAAATCAATTACGAACGAATTTAATTAATTAATGAAGAGCTACAATCCTAATTAAAACAAGGATGACAACATCCATAAGTAGCGAAGCACAAAAAATCGTCGATGGGAATACGTACAGGTAGATTTAAAAGGTTTTTACTAAAATCAAGAATAGATTTATTGGATAAAATAAACATGAAACCTTGTTTTATTTTGCATGATGACGATGGTCAAAGTAAATTATATTAAAGATGCTCACAACAATGGGAAAAATTATTTTGATACAGATATCCCATAAAAGTTTGAAAATTGCATCAAAATATACAAAGATATGGGGAAATATGTAAAACATATAAAAATAGCCAAAAACCTGATAAAAGGCAGTCTGGCCGTCATGGTTGTTTTATTAAAACGACAAAAAAATTAATTTTTAAATCCTTAACTTAAAAAATTTGGAAAATCGGACCATATACACTGAAGATATGGAAAATAGTGTTACATATATAAAAATAGCCTAAAACCTGCTAAAAAGGCAGTCTGGCCGTCATGGTTATTTTGTTTAAAAGACGGGAAATTTAATTTTGATATATATAACTGAAAAATTTTGAAAATCGGACTATAAACACTGAAGATATGGAGAAAAATGTTAAATATATAAAAAAAACAGCCTAAAACCTGCTAAAAAGGCAGTCTGGCCGTTATGGTTGTTTTCTTTAAAAGACGGAAAATTTAATTTTGATATCTATAACTGAAAAAATTTTGAAAATCGGACCATAAACACTGAAGATATGGAGAAAAATGTGAAAAATATAAAAATAGCCTAAAACCTGCTGAAAAGGCAGTCTGGCCTTCATGGTTGTTCTTTTAAACGACGGGAAATTTAATTTTGATTTCTGTAACTGAAAAAAATTTGAAAATCGGACCATAAACACTGAAGATATGGAGAAAAATGTGAAAAATATAAAAATAGCCTAAAACCTGCTAAAAATCGGTCCGAACGCCAATGATGTTTTATAGTCAATTGTGCTCCTTAATGATGGGAATGTTGTCAAAAAATTTCAGCATTCTATCTTTTATAGGAGCTGAGTAAATCCCATTTCCCCCATAGCGTTACGGACTGACGGACTGACTGACGGACGGACAAAGTGAATTATAGAGTAGCTTCGCTACTAAAAAGACAATGGTAAATCTAACTTGAATTAGGCTACAACAACTTTCAAAAAATTAAACTTTCCAATTTATCAAAATTTATCTTTTGGTTACTCTTTACTAAATTGTTATAAATCTCAACAGAAATTCTTTTTTTTAAAGTTTCTTAGTGATGAAACAATTCTATACTGAATTAAATTGTAATTGAACTGCTTCTTTCATACTGACTTAACAACTTGACCCAAACTATTTTTTTAAAATTATTTTTGATTTCAGATCTTATAAATGTTAAAGTTGAATAAAGAACAGTTAGACTTAAGTAAAGCTTTTGACAATACTTCAAAATAAATTATAATTGGAGTAGAACTAAAGTTGGTTGCTCAATTTAAACTTTTAACGATCATTATTTAACTTTCAGACTATGGTAAAGTAAATATATTTGTTAAAAGAATTTTTAAAAATTTTCTTATTTTCCTCGTCACATTTTTAAATAGCGGATCTTTTCAATTAGTAAGGCACTCTAGGAATGTAATACATTTTGTACAGAAACGAGAGGGGTGAGTATTATCAACCCCCCCCCCCCCCCCCGCCTCCCTGCTAAAATTGCGAGGGTTGGTATTTCCTCTAGGAATCTATCCACCCTATGTTGGCTATTTCGTTTTACAGCACACTGACTGTCACGTAAGAGGCTGTCAATATTTTTGGTTATGTGTCATACCCATGCTTCACACACTTTTTTACAAAACCATTTAATTCACTTATTCTAAATTTTAAATCAATAATTGTTAAACATGAGATAAGATAATATTATGATTTGTTATTCAGACCTAACAACACCCAAACAAAGAGCTTTAGAGTAGCTGTGTTATTAAAAATAAGTTTAATATGAAGCTTTTTATAGTACCTATAAAAATGACGTCATTTTTTATAGGCAATATGAACAGCTTCGTTTAATATAAATCTGCATTAAACTAAAATAAAGTAAATTTTTTGCTGCATTGCTAAATTTAAAATAAAACAAGGACAGTTATTTATAAAGGTAGTGAAATAAAATTTAGTTAATAAGTAATCATAAAGTTTAAATTTGTAAAATTATTTTCCAGTATGGCTTCGAAACCGATTAATATCCAATAGATCATAACCGGTTCTCAGACATACTGAAAAATTATTTATAGCTTTGTATTATAGACAATTTTCCAAGAATATTAAATACAAGTCATTAAATTAATAGTTTTGTTGGCCCGAGGGGCCTCCGTCACCTCGGGCTTAAGAAAACTTGTTTTAATCTTATAATTTTTCATTTTGTTATTCGAGGAAAGATGTCTATAGTACGATGTGATAAATAACTATTATGTGTCTATTTGGTACTTGCCTTGCTCAAGAGTTAATGATTTTTGCTTAAGCCAGCGTGGTGTAGGTATTTACTGACAAATCATATTTATAAATTGCTCCGCTACTAAAAACTTAAAGAAACAACATTTACAAACAAAACAAGAAAATGAATTAAATTTGAAAAATATATTTCTTTTGTGAGGCAAGAATTCTCGTACAATTTAGGTTTATTAAATTTTGGATTACTTAATAAATTACTTTAATATCTTATACATGTGTCTTTTTATGGTCAGAATATGTAAATTGTAAAAAAAATGTAAAATTATAGAAATTTTATTGTTAATATTCTTAACCAGACTTCGGCCGCTGGTCTATTTTTAAAAATCGGTAGCCGCCAAAACTCTGTTGCTTGTCAAGTTTTATAAAATTCAATAAATGACAACCCGTAGCAAAATCACCTTTATTTATCACAAATAGAAAAAGGTGCTTTGACACAAAGTGGCGGTTGAGCACTGAGACCCCTCCCATCTAATCAAATTAATAATAAGTGGGGTTTTAACTTTTAGGTATAATTTTCTATTCCTAACCCTTTCGAGGGGCACCCCGCGGGACATATGTATGCGGTGCTGTATTCCAGCGGGGCTATCCAGTACACAAGTTAACCTAACCTAACCGGACCTAAAGCAATAAACAGACGTAGAAATACCCTCCCCCCCCCCCCACTATTTTCAATGTATTTTAAAATAAGAGAAGTACTAATTCTGAATATATTTTTTTCTTAGGCGAAAAGTTGTAAGTTTGACAGGAGATCTAATACTCGGAGGTTTATTTCCGATGCATGAACATGTAAGTCTTTTATATTTAGGAAGCGAGACTACTCTATATCAAGGTTACACTACGTGCAATTGCATAAAAAGATGTCTTTTCGCATCTTTTAGTACTTCTACCATTTGACTAGGTGTAATTTACTTACTGGGTCCTAGAACAAACACAGGGATGACAAACGTCGAAGTGGACACTTCACCTAACCTATTTTAAACTATATTATAGGTTTTTTAAATGCCTAACCCCTGGGGGCCGGGGTTTTATTTGTATATTCATATCTTTACCTAACTTAGCGTGTATAGAAATAGTTAATTAACTGAATATTTTAGAGACTGCGTTTGTCCACTCCGACGATTGTCACTCCTGCGTTTGTACTGGAACCATTTACTGAACATCTAATAATATTTTTGTAACTTTTTGGTTTTGTGATTCGTTTTGTGATTCGTTACATAGAATTGTTGTTATCCTATAAACATTTTAAAATTAAAAAAAAACATTATATTTACGTTCATTCAATTAATTTTTTAAAAATTATTATTCAAATACCTCTTTAATAGAAAAATGAAATGTCAGTTAATGAAAATTATTAGATTTGTCTAAATTACATTAATTAAATGTTAATTAAAATGTATATCATTTAATAGTGCAGCTTTTAAAAATCTTAAATAGGCTTGCCCGTCCGTCCGTTAGTCCTTCAATCAAAGCTAAAAACACAGTATTGTTTTACTACTGGATTTTAAAAATTTAACACTATAATAACCAAGTCAATGATTGATTGTTTATACCAACCATCAATTAGCTAAACTACTGGCGGTTTCCCTGAAAGTTTCTAGTTAAGCATAGAAACCCTCTTCCTCCCACTTCTTATTTTGAAATAAATTGAAAATAAGGGACCGAAGGGTTAGGTCATCGTATGTATAGGCCCTACAGACTTTGGAACATCGCGTTGGTTTGGCATAAGGATAAAAAGGGAAGATGGTTGTGCTAAAAATCCCTAAAGGTGTGAGTTTTGAGGCTTAAAAGTAGTAGAAGTACGGTAATATTCACTAAATAAGTGTATTTCTTATTGTTGTTGTTGTTGTTATTGAAAAGAACTATAGACATTTTTAAAAGTTTTTATCGTTTTTCTACTGTTTTTAACTTAAAACTCACAATTTTTACGGATTTTAAGCGCAACCTACTCCTCCCTTTATTCTCGAATTAATTAAAAAATATGAGGTGGGAGAGTGGGTATTCTATTCTTTATGCTCGTCTTCACGTTGAGGGAAAGCACTATTTTACGTATTTCAAATTAATGTAAAATTATTCATAACAAAAGTATTTAAATTATTATAGAATGTAAGTGAAGCAACGAAAGACTTTCCATGTGGTGAAATTAAAGAGGAAAAAGGAATTCAGGTTTGTTTTTCAATTCCATGTATTTATCAACCTATCAAATTTTATTATATCTATCTATGTATACATTTATCTGACTAACAGTTAATTAAACAATATATCTATTTATTTATCCATTATATTATTCACAAGTCCATGTATTTATCTATCTATCAAATTTTAACCTTTAACCTATTTAACAATTCATATTTCTATGTATAAATATTTTCATCTCTCTTTTTATAAATTTATCTATCATTCAATCAAAAAATCGAATTATCTATATATATTCGTTTAAATTTATTATCTATTACTCTCTATCTATTATCAATCGATCTATCTTTTATTTTATCCATGTATCTGTAGTTTCATATTTTTCTTACTTATTTCTACATCAATTATTTAACTATCAAACTATCTATCTATCCATCCAGATCAAGTAATTTATAAGTTTATCTATCTATCAACTACTGAACCTATCCAACTATTTATCTAATATATTTATACCCTCTTTGAATTTATATAGAGATTGGAAGCTATGTTGTACGCTTTGGATGAAATAAATGCTTCCCCCAACCTTCTTCCAAATATTAGGTAAATACTAACGCATTTGAATAAAAAGGCATATAGTTTTTACAATTTCCAATAATTCAGAAAATAATGAATTCTCATCATTTGTATGGTCTCTAAAACAAAGTTTCTGAAAAGGGGACTAGTTGTTTTTCGCATCATTTTATAGACAGTTTTCCGCGGACATTAAAATAAAAAATTATAAGATTAAAAGCAGTTCTGTTAGCTCCGTGGAGCAGAAGGACCATGATAACAAATATGGTATTAATTTTATGATTTTTATTTTATTCTTCATGTAAAATTGTCTGTAATACGATGCTATACAATACATGATTTTTCATTATGTCTGAGAACCAGGTCTAATATTATTCAGTTTTGTAGCCATACTGGAAAAGATTTTCCATCCGTTCTATGTGATTCGCATGTCTGTACACGAGTGGACAGTAACTTTTTTTTATTTTAAAAAGACATAAGTTTTCATAAAACTAATCTGGTTATTTTAATATCTATGTGAATTTATATGTCTCTAAATTAATAAGTCCATACATATATATGTAAAACCTAATGACTCAATCTAATTATAAAAAAAATATTAGCTCGGGGAAAAAAAAATATTTTTTTTGAGAGAGAAAAAACTAACTGACTAGGAATTCAGGGAGGGGGACATTGGGCTGTTAATTAAAGTAGTCCCCAAAGTTTTATAATACTGTTTTCTGATTTGTTGGTTCAACAACTTTGGGGACTTTTATTGAAATCGATCGGTTGGTTTATTAAGTTGAGTGTCCAAACGTTCCAACCACTAATAAAAATCTATAGTTAGTAATTTTATAATTCATCATTGGGGATGTTAATCGATTTATGGGCCATTGTCTTATCACTTTAGATCCCTGCTATGAGTGAATAATATTAATCAGGTAAAACCTGGGACTGATTAGCTTTGGACACGTCGTTACAAAATAAAAATCTGGTAAATTTGGACAATGTAGGAAATTTTTGGGAGTATTGAGTTTATGTTAAAATTATTAGACACTACAAGTTCTTTTTTAGAAGACATATAGTTCAATGGCAGTTAAATCTGTGCTTTCAGTTCTCTATCGAGCACTAAAACCCGGCTTCCCTAACCCCTGCGGGCGTTCCTATTCTTGGCAACACCGTACAAATTATAACCTAGCCTAACTTGACCTAAAGTAGTAAACAAACAAAGTAATTAGTTCTGAGTTTAGATTTCGAGCCTTGAATTATCTATAATACAAAGTAGATTGATGTCTGTCCGTCCGTCTGTCTGTTCGTCTGTCTGTCCGTCTGTCCCTTAAGATCTCGGTAACCACTGAACCGATCGGATTCTACTCTTCAGGGTGTATACCTATTGGTCCTTTGGTGGTTTTAAGCTATTTTCTTGGGTGGGGGGTCACCCCCAACCCCCCCAAAAATGAAAATCCCCCCCTCCCAAAAAAAAATTCACACTTCACATAAATTATTGGCAGCAGCACCAGAATTTTTTTTTAAATTACCTCATGGGGCGAAACCGCTAGTATTTTATAATACGGATTTTTAAAGGCATAATGATTTTTCTTTGGCCTAAATGTCCGTATAAATTTTATCTCCATACGAAATGAATGTATTGTCGCAACATATTTGAACCAGACAGCACTTGTAAAGATTTCCGACGTTGATTGCAGTATGCTGACAACGACGCGAACCATTCAAATAAAGATCTTTACATTTTTTTCATCATACTTATATTTCGACAGGGATCTTAGGGGATAAGACGATGGTAGATAATAATAAACAAAATAACCCCTTTTGTAGATGAAAAAGTTTAAACACTGTTAGTTGGAACGAAAAATCCAAATTTTTAAAAAGTACTCAAAAGTTTTGAAACAACGCATCAGATAACGTGGTCATAAAACTTTGGGTACCAGTGTTATTTACAACTCAATGTCCCTTCCTCCCTGTATTTCAGGGATATGAAAATGTAAAAAAAACAGGATGGAGAGAAAAATTGTAGTGTATGTACATTATTCTAGTACCCAAAGTTTTAAAAGAATTGCGTACTTTTTGTATAGTTTATTAATGATATTTTAATTCTAAAATAATGAATGTATTTATTAACTGTTTATTTTTTTAGTTTGGGAGCCATGATTTTGGATACCTGTAGCAACCCTAGCTATGCTCTTGAACAGGAATCATTATTTATATAAATATATGGATAGTTAGATAGATAGATATATTGATAGATAGATTTAGGACTTTAGATAGATAGATAGATATGCACATAGATATGTAGATAGATAGATAGTAGATATGTAAATAGATTGATAGTCTAGGACTCTAGAAGCCATGATTTTGGATACCTGTAGCAACCCTAACTATGCTCTTGAACAGGAATCATTATTTATATAGATAGATGGATAGATATCATATATGTAGATTAGATATATAGACAGGTATATAGATAGATAGTTGTTATAGTTATCTAACATTCAATAAATAGGTTAATGGATAGATTGATATGTAATTGGTTTAATGGATGGATAGTTAAACATAGTATTGGTAAGGATTGATAGATAAATAGAAATATCAGTGGATGGATCGATAGATTAACTTAAAACTTGGACGAATTTATGGATGAAAAATGTATAGATAGATAGAAGAACGTTATAATACTATAAAAGGATACAAATATGCTCATTTATTTGACAAAACTATTCGCTTAAATCTCAGGAAAGGTTAGATTTACTTTTGGTGTAATAGAAACATCTTTACTCAGTGTGGACTGGACATCCCCCTACCCCCATTATTATTTACATTCATAATTCGAAATGTATGTCTGCCTATTATCTTTATTTCAGGTTATTTGTTAATATAAATAAGATAAATGTTATTTGGTTTAACCCAGAAAACAACATATCACTTTTTATTCCAATTAAAAGTGTAAACCTTATTATTTTTTCTCAATTAACGTATCCCCTTTTTTACGAGTGGATGTATAAATTGAAAAGGGAGAAAAAAGGGAAAATGTTTTTGTAATGTGGTGTGATTATATAAATGATGATAAACTCTACACACACAACTTGGCTAGATAGATAGATATATAGATAGATAACTAGATAGACAGACAGACAGAGAGACAGAAATACAGACAGACAGACAACAGACAAGCAGCTAGACAGAAAGACAGACAGAAAGACAGACAGACAAGCAGACAGACATGCAAAAATACAGACAAACAAAAAGACAAACAGACAGACTAACAAACAAACAGAAACAAAAAAAGCAATCTTTAAGAAAAATAATTAATGATTTGTAATTCAGTCTATGGAGTTCGTTCGAAGGTTTATGTCAAGCAATAAAAAGGAAAAGGTAAGTTATATTTTCTTCTTTTGCGCAGCTGCGCTTTGGTTATATCCTTGTTTAGTTCATATTTTTATTCATGCGTGCCGATACTATATGTACACATTTTTTTAAAAATCTCGTTGTATTGTATATAAATAATTAAAAGACATACATATGTGGTATTCGGCAACCCTGAGCCATGTTCTGTGGCAACCCTGACCTTGGTTCGGAGAAGGGCCGAGGGCCCTCCCCCGAGTACCAGGGAAGGGGTCAGCCTGACCCCTCCCTATGCTTTAAAATTAATGATAGATTTTGACAGCCTTATTATGGTTAAGCTGCATTGTTTGGTTCCCCCACCCTTTCCAGGGATGGGGGATCATTATTGCCCAATCTGATTAATGTGTATGTATTTATATTGATTTTGCTTTAGTATTATTTATTCCAATCTGTGTATTTATTATTTGTTGTATTATAAGTTAGTAACCTTTGGACCCTGAATAAAGTAACATCTGAATAGACTTTGTTTGTTATTTAGTGATAGCTAGAGAAGCCCAGCTTCTCTATAATTATATGTGTTCACGTCTGTTCGCACTGCCGTAATCATTTGAACTTGGGTAACGGCCATCTAACCGAGGCGGTTACCACAAATTGGTGACAGCTGTGTGAGATTACGGCAAAACACAAGTGTAGAGCAGACGTGCAGCTGAGGTTAAGGTACTCCCAGCAGTGAAACTGGCAAAACTGACACAAGCAACCTGAATTACCCACCCTGGATAGCAAGGTCTAACTCTGTATCCGGCAGTTGTGGAAGCGAAAGACCACGGAGAGTGGCGGAACCAGAGCTGCGGAGAGCAGCGAAATCGGACGAAAGACCGCGGAGAGCGGCGAAACTCGACGGAGAACCGCGGAGAGCGACGAAATCTAACTGAAACAGGCCTGCGGACGGGCTGAAACAGGCCAAATAATTGCAGACGGCTGAAAACAGGCCACTATTTACTGCAAAAGATAGCGGGATCCGAACCCACGGCGCTGCAGGACGGGACATTCCCTGCCGCCACCACCCGGATTCGGACCCACGGCGCTGCAGGACGGGACATTCCCTGCCGCCACCACCCGGATTCGGACCCACGGCGCTGCAGGACGGGACATTCCCTGCCGCCGACTGGCTGAAACAAGCAAAATAGCTGCGAGCTGTGAGCGAAAATACGAGTTAACTCCAAGTATCCTGAGAGGCTACAGCGCAGCCACCCATTGAGAAAAACAGATATTATATCAGATTTTATGGATTACCACCCTGGTGTGAAGGCTAAACAATAGATTTATGGGCAGGGTTTGGTAAATAATTGCCGTGGATTGTGATAAGCCAAAAATAGAACTTGTGATAAGCCAAAAATAGAACCTAGGTGCAAGCTAACAATGCATTGGTAAACAATCGGACCCCCAAACCTGCAGCACGGCAAATACACCCCCTATCCCAACGGAAGGGGAGGGGCCACCCATAAATTGAAGCAAATACAATCGAGGTGACATCTGATAAGCCAAGGATTAAGGGAGAAGCCCAACTCCCTTACAACCCAGTCACCTCAAGCCTGCGGCACCCCCCTCCCCACCTGGGGAAGGGCGGCTTTACCCCGTCCCCTCATGCGTTCCCCCTTCTCCCCACACTCGGATAAGTCCGTCTACCGTGCGGAGACAGAGACCGGGAGAACGGAGCGCATTTCACGGGTTGCGCAGCGGAGCTCGGAACGCAACGAAAATCTGACGGACAAAGGAGATAAAGCGGACCAATGAGAGAGCAGATTGAGGGATAGATGCGCGTTTCACCTGTGTGCGCACTCTGACGGCGCGTAGGCGCGTTGCGAGAAAGGGGATTTCACGCACACACACACACACACAGGAGGGGAGCTACTCTATAGCATACAACAGATATATTTTTAGAAAAAAACTTGCAAAGCTCCTCCCCCCCTATCTACAGTGTGATAAGGAAAACTAAATCAGTTCCTGACAGCAGTTCAGACCCTCAACAACTCTCTACACCTACCAGCTTACCCTAAAGCTGAGAAGCTAGTGAAAAAGTACCCTAGTGTACACCTACTTTATATATTTGTAGTTCAAACTACCAACCAAGTGATAAACGGTAGCGGTTGCTAGAATAGTAACCATAAGTGTAGGCAGCCTATAGTGTTGACTTAGAATTAGTGCCCTGTCGCTGAACCTTTGACCCGATGGAGCAACAACAAGCGCAAGGAGGCGACCAGCTCCAAGGATGGCTCCAGGACAATCCCCAGCCGGCTCCAGCCGAGTACCGCAAGCTGATGCTGAGTAACCTGCCGGAGTACCGAGGACTGCCCAAGCAGTCCTGGAACTCCCACATCCGCTACACCAGGAGGTGCCTCTGGGCCATGAGGTACATATCCTGCAGCAAGTTAAGATCCGGGAGACCACGGGATATAGCTGTCAACTCACAGTGTCCCAGTGGACATTTAGGTGTGGAGTCTGGGGCCACCTGAAGGTGACGTCGGTCCCCACCCTCATGCGGCCAACCAAGATTGACCCAGAGACTTGCCGGGACCTGGCCCGGAGCCGAGTCTACACCCTGCCAGGCAAGACCAAGCCATTGACGTTCCAGCTGAACCACCCCCTGTTCTTCACCCTTGATATAGTGGGAGCATTGGTCAACAGCCCCGAGGGGGTGGGTTGTGAAGGGGAGGACGTCCATTTTGAAGGCCAGCTGTACCGCAATGAGTTAGTGCTCTAGGAGCGACGGCTGCTGGTCAAGGAGGAGACCTAAGTAGTTGAGAACGGACGGGTGGAGTCCCAGTCCGACCACCTGACCCTAGCGTGTCCCCAGTCCGAGCTGTCCTGCGTCACTGGAGAGGCCACGTACATGTGGGACCACCTGGGGAGAGATTGCCCCTTGAGGCTGATCCGCAGCCTCCAGCCCAGCCTGGTGATGGATGCATTCCTGGTTGACCATCAGGCACAATTCTTTATCAACATGACTACCCCCACCTCGATAGTGAACTGCGACTTTGAAGCCCATGCCACCAACCACCCAGTATTGTTCGTGGCAGCCGACCCGGCCGCGGCAGCGTTGCCCAGAGTATCGGCTAGGGACGTGGATGTCCCCCTCCAGGCCCAGATACACGCGGGCTACATTGGATTTACCCTGGAAACTCGGATGCGAAGCGCAGCAGCAGAAGAGGTAGCGGCCAATTGCTGGAAGCTCCAGCAGCTAGACCCGGCCCATCCGGTGCGTGTCCAGGGGAGCACGTTCTCTATTTTGAGGGGAGATGTATTGCTCCAGCTTACCTGCCAGCGTAATAAATACGTGGTAAGGGAGAGCAATGAATGTTGGGACAAGGTGCCGGTGGAGCCCACAGGATTTGTAGATGCTGTGACAAAGGTGTATAGCGGTCACGCCACCAAGATTCCCTGCTCCTCCACCTACCCCCTAACTGTACACGCCGAGGAAGGGTGGATAGAGCTAACTCCAGCCCCTAAGAAGAGGCCGCCCCCGCTGGATACACCCAAGCAACTGCTGACCGAGCCCTTGGATGACTTTAGCTCGGGAGGGTTGTACTCCCAGGCCGAGCTGAATGATTGGCAGCAGCTACTATCGTTCCCGGCGTATAAGGCCGCCATGCTGACCGGCCTGTCGTATGGCTCATGCATCCAGCAGGGCAGCTGTTCAGCCACCGGAGACCATGGAATGGTGTCCTATAATATTGACCGACTGGCGGAGGAAGGGGAGGAAACCCTGGATGTCTGGGCTGGATTCAGACAAGCTATTCACGAGTGGGGAGATGGCGCAGCCATACTGTGTCTGTTGCTGTTGATTCTCAAGCTACTGGGAGACTTAACCATCATCTCCCTGGCAGCTGCACAAGGAGGTGTACGTGCCGCCCTGAACGCGATGTCGCAAGTATTTCTGTATCACCCAACCTTGTATCGTAAGGCCTTGGCCAGGGCCAGGATCAACCATGCCAAGTCCCGGGACTTTTCAGTGGACTGGGATGCCATTCCGATAGTGGAAATGACCGCCTAGGCAAGCCTGGGCCGCACTCCGGAAAGCCCCGCGGCCCCTCGGGAGGCCAGGCTGTCGCCTAGACAGTCAACCTGGTAGCCAGTGCTCCAGCCGCTGCCACCGCCAACCAGAATGCCCCGTTGCTGACCGGCCCAGCAGCGGCCGCGCCCCATGGCGGCCTGACACCCGCTGGCGCTGAGCTACGTGCCTAACAAAAGCCAGCCTCTACCTTCTACCCCACGTTGGGGGCCCATCAACTCTGAAAAGCACCACTAGGATTCCATTGAATTGTTAACCCTTGTAAATAACAGTCCCATAATGAGCGGGCCGAAGGCCTCAACCACTGTCGGAAGTCTGGTGGGGAAACCCCCTCCCAGCCTTCCAAGGGGAGAGTTGTGGCATTCGGCAACCCTGAGCCATGTTCTGTGGCAACCCTGACCTTGGTTCGGAGAAGGGCCGAGGGCCCTCCCCCGAGTACCGGGGAAGGGGTCAGCCTGACCCCTCCCTATGCTTTAAAATTAATGATAGATTTTGACAGCCTTATTATGGTTAAGCTGCATTGTTTGGTTCCCCCACCCTTTCCAGGGATGGGGGATCATTATTGCCCAATCTGATTAATGTATATGTATTTATATTGATTTTGCTTTAGTATTATTTATTCCAATCTGTATATTTATTATTTGTTGTATTATAAGTTAGTAACCTTTGGACCCTGAATAAAGTAACATCTGAATAGACTTTGTTTGTTATTTAGTGATAGCTAGAGAAGCCCAGCTTCTCTATAATTATACGTGTCCACGTCTGTTCGCACTGCCGTAATCATTTGAACTTGGGTAACGGCCATCTAACCGAGGCGGTTACCACACATATACATGTATATATAAAACATAAGTATAATAGTACAAATAGAAATATAATAATGTTTTAGATTAAATCATAATGAGGATAAATCTTATGTCATCAAAACAGAGAGATTAGTTTAGAGTTATAATGTCTTTTCAATTTTGCCCTTTTATCTTCGGATGGGAAGTCTACCCTATCCCAATTTAGGTTTAGGTTTTAAAAACAAAAAGTAAAACAAGAAATTGGAGGAGGATTTTTTTTCCTGGCGATTTCTCTTGTGAAGATGTTGTTACCCTCTCCCAAAATAACTATAAAACCTCTCTGGACCTTTTGTAATGGAGAACCATATCGGTTCAGTGGTTAGCGAGGTTTTTTTTGGCACAGATAAACAGATGGGACAGCCTGTTATTTTTATATAAGGACACAGCTTTGTTGTATGTTTTGATCAATACCGCGTCATAACTAAAGGCGTTCAAAATGGTACAAACTGCTACTATGTCAGGTTACATTAAGAGTTTAAAATGAATAGATTAAAAAAGACTTAACTCATTACCATGCACAGAACTTCTAGACAAAGGTCAGGCAATCATAGAGTTGGTTGTTTTTAGTGTGTACTGTACATGCACTTTATCCGAAAGATTTGGTTCATGAATACACCAAAAAATGTGTATCCCTTCCTCTAGAGGTTATCCAGGTACTGATATATGTATTTAAGTGTCTCTTTCTTAGATATATTATTGTATAACAGACAATATAAATAATCTGACATGCAACAATGTTCTTATTGTTTTTATAATATTTATACAAGCGGCTACGCCCCTATATAACTATAGGTACACTTGAAAGTTAGAGAGTCATTCTAAAGATTATGAAAATAACTTATATTATTCTTTCAAATGTCTTTAATGCCTATTTTTTGCTTTTATTTTTACATTTTCATGTACCAAATGACTTTTAAGAATAAGTGTTTTAGATATATAACAGCACAAGCAATTTTAGAGACATTGGTTAAAATTTTTTTTAATTGGTTTATTTAGGATGTACGGAAATAGGCCTCAAAAATATCTTCCATGTTTTTATCTTAGGTGAAAGCGAATTGTTCATCTAGTGATGCGGGTCCCTCACAACCAGTTGCAGGTAATTAGATAGATAGATAGATTTGTATGCATAGATAGAATGATAGATAGATAGATATTTTGAAGGATAGATTGATAGATTGATAATCCTATGATGCGGGTCCCTCACAACAAGTTGCATGTAATTAGATAGATAGAAAGATAAATTAATGGATAGATAGATTGATAGAAATATTTATTAATGGGTATGAGGTTGATAGATAGATTGATAGATAATTAGATTAATAGATAAATAGATTGATGGATAAATAGATTGATGGATAAATAGATTGATGGATAGATATTTTTTTGATATATAGGATGATTTATAGATAGGCTGATGGAAATATGTATTAATGGGTATGAGGTTAATAGATAGATTGATAGATAATTAGATTAATGGATAAATAGATTGATGGATGAATAGATTGAGGGATAGATAGATTTTTAGATATATAGGATGATGGATAGATCGGCTGATATATACAGGGTGCGCCACATAAAACCAGACTTTTTTTAAACGGCCATAGCGTCAAAACTACTTGACCAATCAGGACGTTTGACCTCACTATAAAAAGCTTAGGTAGTGACCTTTTAGCACAAAAAAATCTTTGGACAAAGATTGGCTCGTACTCCAAGCTGGCCGCGCTTATGTTCAACAAGGCAGATTCGAAATGCGCTGGTGGTATAATATTGATTCTTGACTAGGGCCCACTAAATCAGACCTCAGCCCATTTGAAGATGAGGTAGAGTTATGCAACTTGCTGGGGATACTGTTAGATACATAAGTAAGACACTAGAAAAGACTAGAGCTCTCTATCTAAAATGGCTTGGCTGTAATACTACGGCAAAGTGAAACGTGGCAGATTTAAAGATGTCAAAAACGTCAAAAATCGTGAAAATTTCTTGATTCTCGACGTTAGAGACCCATATGGAACTTAAAAACTCATTTTTGACTATGTATTGCGCTTACAACCCTAGCAGAATCTTCATGCCATTTCCAAAAAGGTATAGAATGTCGTCATAGCTCAACTGTGGCCCAAATGAGAGCCGCCGTGTTGAAGGGCAGCTTGATAGTTAGGTGAATTTGGATCCTGCGGTTTCTCACTTTCCTAAGGAAATGGGGCCTCCCAGCAGCCCGATCTTAATTCAATCGACTTTTGGGCCTGGAGCTACTTTGAAGCATGCACCAATAGACGTGCCCAAACCATAAAGACCTCCATTATTGCCACTATCAAGGAGAACTTCGCCAGCTTGGAGAGGTACATTTTGACCTGGGCCTGCCGGCGGTTGAGGAGGCGGGTGGAGGCGGCGATTGATCCTGGCGGCGATTTTATTGAATGATCTAATAGTCATATACATAGTTAGCTTCCCAGTTTTTAAAATTTAATAAAATCTTTAAAATTGACGATTTTATGTTCATTTGTTCACAAATTAGAAAAAGTCCGGTTTTATGTGGCGCACCCTGTAAATAGTTTGATTAACATATATATTGAGGAGTAGATAGATTAATAAATACATCTATGGTAAATTTTTGGATTAATAGATAGATGGATAGATTTATTGATTGGCAGATAGATTGATGCATAAACAGATTAATGGATAGATAGATTTATGGATGGACTTTTTGTAATTTGAAGTTTCCAAGGTATCAAATTTAAAATGACATTTGAGGTGATGCATTTATGTACTTACAGGGAACCAAAAAAAAATTTCAAGAGCAAAGTATTATAACTTTTAATAGAAAAGATTCCTGTAGCAGTATGGTATAATTTAAAAAGCTTACCGATACCAAAAGATCCTTATATTAATTTTAAACATGTTGATTTTTTAAAGATATTTAAGAATTTGTATAATCAAGTCTAAAAAGACAAAGTCGATATTAAGCAACCCTTTTTTCAAGCAATATTGCGATAGATTTAGATTTTTGGATCTTTTCTTATATGGATGTTGTCATCCTTGTTGAAATTGAACTTTAAGCTTAGAAACTTTTTTTGAATCACCCTGTCTTTACTGCAGATGCATCCAATCTTTTATCAATATTTCAATATCATACAAAATATGTGGCAAGTTTTTTTTTCTGGGACAAGATATTGTTAATCTGAAGAAAGACCTTTATTTCAACTTTACGCCAATAATGACAAAATTAATAATTTGTCAGTGTATTATAATACAAGAACATGCTGTATTTAGTTACTAACCTTGGAGGGAGGGAAAATTATGTTGTTTATTATATTAGTCCCCAAAGTTTTATAATAACGTGTTCAATTGTAATCTACAGAAGAGGTGATTTTGTGAATCATAATTGGGGTACCATTGTCAAATCCCTTTATATCCCTATTAACCAACAAAAAAAATCAAAATAAACTCTTATATTTAAAAGAAAAAAAAGGTTTTTTTCAGATAAACAATCCTCGATTCCTGGTTTTTTTCAGCTTTTCAAAAACTTTTGAATATTTTTTCATCTAATATTTATGATTTGTGAATTTTAAAGAATACTTTTTATTTATTGACAATAAAAAAGCTTCAAAACTTTTTAAAAACCTTTTTGCACTTTTTTTCAATTTGATCTTTTTCTTTGAATATCATTGGTTGTTTGTTTGATACTAAAGGTGTGTGTTTGTGTGTGTGTGAGAAGAAAGGAAAAAGAGAGTGTCATTTGATTGGACACATTCTAGTAGTATTAAAAGTAGCTACGCTATGAATATATCAACTATTCTTAGAAATTAAAAACTGCTTGTTATAAATAGAATAGGTATCATAAGTGCATAAAATGTTCATTAAAAAATCTATTAAATAATAGCTTCATTTCTAAGAATACTCATAATATTGAATATTGAACAACTTTCAAAATAAATAAATATAGAAATCACACTACCTATAAGTATATTCAAGAATTTAAAAATATACAACGATAAATACTACACCTAAGAGGTAAATATTTAGGTATATCTATTTGAAAAATAGGTGCACATATGCTTCAATAATTACATATTCTATTTTACTTCGGATTATATATTTAGCTCATTGACTTAACCCATTAGTGACGAACCGGGTATTAAAACCCGGTTCCAGAAAATGTAAAAAAAACGGTTTCCGGCTTCATAATTGCATCATTCTCAGTATGAATCCTCCCTCTACTACCCTGGCTTTCATTTCCCCCTGGAGCAGGCAGTTTTGCTTACTTCCGATTGCCGGTATAGCTCAACAAAGTTTGAAAATCATGAAAATCCAAAATACCCCATCTAACTTTTTTGTTTTTACAGTAAAGTCGCTGATTTTTTTCGTGAAATCTAAAGTTTATTGACAAGTACATCTATTTGTGAATTCCTTTTATTCAAATTATAATTTTTTATATAATTTTTTTATCGTTTTTTTACGCCCTATATAAGCCCGGTTCGGCACAGGAGTCAGGAGTCTGAAATTTTTATTACCCGGTTTTACTAATAGATCTTTTTTGACAACAACAACAAAACAGGGTTTTTTTACCCGAAAACGGCGGCACCTATAGCCGAAACACTAAATTTGAAATAAATTGCTTTGTATATTACTTGTAGCTCTATAGATTACATGAGGTTGTGTAGTTTTCAATTACGGATCGTATCAAAGTTCTAAAAAGTGTTCATCTCACTTTTGGCGTTCAAAAATTACATTTTTCGATTTTTGGTCGAAATAACCGGGTTTTTACTACAAAACCGGGTTTTAATGCCGGCGAAAACCGCCCAAAACGGGTAATAATGCCTGGTTGGTATTTATGGCCAGGCCGAACCGGTTTTTTTTTTCAACTTTCCTGTGCACGCCACTAGAGCAAAACAAAAAATTGGAATTCCGTTTTTACCATTATAAAGCTTCCCTGAGATTTTCAGCTCGATCGGCCCATAAAAGTGGCGCTCGGCACTAATGGGTTAAAGAATGCATTTCATTAAGCAATTAAAGAAATTCTGTAATTTGTTTATGTTGCGTTTAAGTTTCTACGTAAAAGCGAGAATATTAATATTTTAATTTCAATTTTTTGTGATTTTCTTGGAAGGGTGGTGGTACCTTCCCTCAAAATAGTTATAAACCTTCCCGGGACCTATGAGAAGCTACTCTGTTAAGGAGAACCCGATCAGTTCAGCAGTTAGCGAGATCCTTCGGTACAGACAAACAAATTGACATCCTGTTACTTTATTATAAGGACTAGCGGCTACGCCCCTAGAGGCCTCTAGTGGCATTTAAATGTTTTTAATTTAGTTTAAATATCTAATTTGAGAAATAATTTGTCTATGTTATCATCTCTTAAATTTATGCTTCTACGCAGCGAGACTACGCTAGCGACACTATGCGGCGAAAATATTTTTTAAAATTTCGATTTTATTGTGATTTCTCTTGGGAGGGTGGTGGTACCCTCCCCCAAAAAACCTTCCTGGGACATATGAGAATCTATCCTGTTAAGGAGAACCCAATCGGTTCAGCGGTTAGCGAGATCCTTCGGTACAGACACACAGACACACAGATACACACACAGACAAACAAACATCCTGTTACTTTAGTATAAGGATTAACAATAACATGATGCAATTACTATTTTAAACCTCATCATATGTATTTTAATATTACTAAGGAGTAGAGTGAAAATCTAAATATACATATCAATTCCCATTCTTTTACAGATACTTTACAAAGAAATTTATTGGTTTCTTTAGAAATACAAGGTTTTATTCATTCAATGCAATGGTAGAACTGATGTTATATATCAATATATTTTTAATTGTAGTTGATTCATCTTTGAATTTCGTATTTATTTTCTAATCATACAAACGCGTTTTAAAGTATTACTAATCACTGACTGCCGTCCATATTTTGCTTCTTTTGTGCCTTAAAATGAATTGTCAGCTAAAATAGAAATCCTTAAGTAACAAGATGTCTGTTTAAGTGTGTTAAAGCTGAACCGATGTGTTTCTTCTTTACGATGTATCTTCTAGAAACAATGTTTTTTTTTACTTTTTCTGCTTAAAACTAAAATTGATAAAGGGCAGGGGCCGACTCACCCCTCCCCCCCCCCCCCTACCTTAAGTGCACCTAAAGGGACATAGCAGCTAGTATAAATGTAAATTACTAAACTAAAAAATTGCTTTAGAAAATTCAATTGTTACTAACTGAATGAGAATCAGTATAAATATAATTTACTCACGAATAAATTCCTTAACCGGTGTACTTTTAGAGGTTAACAACTATATAAGTTTAAACACATATAATGACAAAACATATACATATATACATTAGATCTTTTCATGAAAATACCTTTTTTCGAATTTCAATCTTCTGCTAACCTAAAAAGTTACTTTAGGGGCCTAGAAATATATGTACAAAATTTCAGCTCTCTATCTCTACTGGCGACCTAGCGCCAGGCATGTAAAATATCAACAGATAACGGTAGCACGGCGGTTTTAACAATATCTCAGTAATGTGCAGGTTTTCAGCTCTTCTGCATATTTCAATTTAAACACATAAGGCCAAAGATATTATATCCAAAAAATCTTTTGTCAAAGTCTACTCTAGACCTAGCGCCAGTCAGTTTTCTACAATCATGCATTTTATACCTGTGAAAAATGAAATCGCCAGCGCTAGGTGTAGAGTAGACTTTGACAAAAGATTTTTGGGATATCATATCTTAGGCCTTATGTGTTTAAGTTGAAATATGCAGAACACCTAAATTCACCTTCCAAACCATTCTCTAAGCATTTTAATTTTTTTTTTGAAATAACGGGATTTCAAAACTGCCTTTTGAAAAGGCCTAAAAAATATCTTTTTTTGTCCCTTTTTTCACTGTATATAGTTACAACTTATTAAGATATTATTCTCAGTTAAAAAAAATAGGCGCTTCCAGCACCCAAACCGGCAAAAACAGGCAGTTAAACTTCTGAACCCCTACTTAACCCCCTGACAGACCCCCCCTCTATATCGGCTCCTGTTACAGATAGAGACGTAAAACTTTTTTCTGGTTGTTCATGTGTATTTTTAGAGAATTACTTTTTCTAGTCATAGCGGTCAGACCGCTCCTTATCCGCTTTTTAGCATCCAGCTGCTAAATATTAAAACAGCTGTAGAGCGGCCAATTTTAAAGCTATGAAAACCAAATTTTATGACAAACTATTATTTTTTATAATAAAAAAATACCTTTTTTGACCATCGCCGAAAAACAACAAATAACGGAAACCTCCAATTTTGGCAGTAAAACGGCCAATTTTAAAGCTAAGAAAACCAAATTTTATGACAAACTATTATTTTTTTAACGGCCAATTTTAAAGCTAAGAAACCCAAATTTTATGACAAACTATTATTTTTTATAATAAAAAAATACCTTTTTTGACCATTGCCGAAAAACGACAAATAACGGAAACCGCCAATTTTGACGGTAAAACGGCGGTTGGCAGCGCTAAATAATATTTTTATCTGTTTATAGTTACAACTTATTAAGATATTATTCTCAGTTTAAAAAAATTGGCGCTTCCAGCACTGCTCCTTATCCGCTTTTTAGCAGCCAGCCGCTAAAGATTAAAAAAGCTGTAGAGCGGCCAATTTTAAAGCTAGGAAAACCAAATTTATGACAAGCAATTATTTTTCATAACAAAAAAATGCTTTTTCTGACCATCGCCAAAAAACGACAAATATCGGAAACCGCCAATTTTGGTAGGAAAATGGTGGTTGGTTTTATCTGTTTATGATCACAATAAAAGACTACATACAAAAATTGGCTGATTAAGGTCTAGAAAGGGTCAAGACAGTTAATTGTTTAAACTAATGTAATAGATTTTTATTTTAGTCAGATGCCAGACGCAGACAATTAAAAAAAAATAACATTTAGAAATATTATCAATTTGTCTACAAAGGGTTAACAACAAAATCAAAAAATACAAATCTGATTATTAAAAACATCAAGATGATCTTCTCTATAAATTTTATTTGTAAAGCATTGATATTTTTATCAAATAATATGACAATGATGACAACATTAATAAGTGATTAAATACAGACAAAAAATAGGATGACAACATCCATAAAGACAAAGCTCTAAGATCAGAAGTAAGGACAACTCTCTTGTAATTACTTTTGTAATATCTAATCAACCTTAGTAAAAAATAAGATGAAAATTAGGTGTTCAGGTATGATCCAGCAGGATATAATCCTCCTAGTCTTCAAATAACTTTGAATGGCTCCAGTGTATTTATTTTTTTACTCATAGACTTAAAATTGTAAAATTAAGCTTATCTTACATGCCTACATGACATATTAAATTTTTTTTTTAAATCAGCTGTTGTTTCCAGCTGACCGCAGCCAGTGGCGGCAGTCCATGTAAGCTTCAAATCAATTAAATATTTTGATAAATATATATTAATTCTTGAGTAATAATAAACTTCCGTGAATAGTAAGGCCATGACCGTTTGGCCACTCCTTGACCGATTTTTAACTGATTTTTTATTTCCTACCTGTAGTTTTGCCATTTTTAAGCTGCCTGTAGCGGAATTCTAAAACAGCTCTAGACCAGCCAATTTTTGTATGTAGTCTTTATTGTGATCATAAACAGATAAAACTAGCGCCGCCAACCGCCGTTTTACCGCCAAAATTGGCGGTTTCCGTTATTTGTCGTTTTTTGGCGATGGTCAGAAAAAGCATTTTTTTTGTTATGAAAAATAATTGCTCGTCATAAAATTTGGTTTCCTAGCTTTAAAATTGGCCGCTCTACAGCTTTTTTAATATTTAGCGGCTGGCTGCTAAAAAGCGGATAAGGAGCAGTCTGACCGCTATGACTAGAAGTAATTTTCTCTAAAAATACACATGAACCAACAGAAAAAGGTTTTACGTCTCTATCTGTAACAGGAGCCGAGATAGAGGGGGTCTGTTATCCTAATAAGTTTTAACTATAAACAGATAAAAATATTATTTAGCGCCGCCAACCGCCGTTTCACCGCCAAAATTGGCGGTTTCCGTTATTTGTCGTTTTTCGGCGATGGTCAGAAAAGGTATTTTTTTATTATAAAAAATAATAGTTTGTCAAAAAATTTGGTTTTCTTAGCTTTAAAATTGGTCACTCTACAGCTGTTTTAATATTTAGCGACTGGCTGCTAAAAAGCAGATAAGGAGCTATGACTAGAAAAAGCAATTCTCTAAAAATACACATGAACAACCAGAAAAAAGTTTTACGTCTCTATCTGTAACAGGAGCCGAGATAGAGGGGGGGTCTGTCAGGGGGTTAAGTAGGAATCAGAAGTTTAACTGCCTGTTTTTGCCGGTTTAGGTGCTGGAAGTGCCTATTTTTTTTTAACTGAGAATAATATCTTAATAAGTTGTAACTATATACAGTGAAAAAAGGGACAAAAAAAGATATTTTTTAGGCCTTTTCAAAAGGCAGTTTTGAAATCCCGTTATTTCAAAAAAAAAATTAAAATGCTTAGAGAATGGTTTGGAAGGTGAATTTAGGTGTTCTGCATATTTCAACTTAAACACATAAGGCCTAAGATATGATATCCCAAAAATCTTTTGTCAAAGTCTACTCTACACCTAGCGCTGGCGATTTCATTTTTCACAGGTATAAAATGCATGATTGTAGAAAACTGACTGGCGCTAGGTCTAGAGTAGACTTTGACAAAAGATTTTTTGGATATAATATCTTTGGCCTTATGTGTTTAAATTGAAATATGCAGAAGAGCTGAAAACCTGCACATTACTGAGATATTGTTAAAACCGCCGTGCTACCGTTATCTGTTGATATTTTACATGCCTGGCGCTAGGTCGCCAGTAGAGATAGAGAGCTGAAATTTTGTATTTATATTTCTAGGCCCCCAAAGTAACTTTTTAGGTTAGCAGAAGATTGAAATTCGAAAAAGGGTATTTTCATGAAAAGATCTAATATACATACCTTATTACAAAAGAAAATGATATTTAAACTAACATTAATTTAATCACTTGGGATATTCTCAGAAAAGCAAAACATAATCAGTACAGTTAAGGCTGAAAAATTTTGCTTCAGACAGAAATATGGCTAACATTAGACATTTTACAAATATACTATTTTATCTACTAATGGCTGTGCCCCTAGCATCTAGGGGCTCAATATTCGAAGGGATATTGAAGCACAGAAATATATCCTTTATTAATCAAAATAAAATGGCCTAAAACCATCACAGGACCTATTGAAGCTTCACTTAAAGGAGAAACCATATTGGTCCAGCGGTTAGCGAGATCCTTCAGTACAGACAAAATAATCTTACTACTTTTATAACAGGATAAACTAGCTTCGCCTTTAGCATATAGGAACCATCCCAAGATTTCAATTTAAAATCAAATAACCTTAAACCTCACAGGACCTTTGTGAATCATCCCTAAAATGACGAAATCAATCAGTTAAGTTGTTAAAAAGATAGTAAGCTTTACTACATCATAGTTTATTAGATGATTAGATAAATGATATTTCCTAATCTATACTACTATTCAGAGAGATAGGGGACAATTAGCTATTTAGTACACTAGTTCCCAAAGTTTTATATTAGCTTTTTTTCATTTGTTAGCTCAACAACTTTGGGGACTTCAGTGAATTCATTTATCAACCATTGTCTTATCCCTTTATATCCCTGGATTAAAATCCCTGTATAAATGTCTGTGTCTCTGTAAAATTACAACAGAACCAAAGTAAATATGAATGTACTCTAAATCTCTCTTTGATGTCCTATTTATAATTTAATTCTAAAAGATGTATATTTACATTTTTTTCTTTGTCAATTCATGAGTTTATAATTGTTAATTACCTACAAGTTACATATTAAGTAATAGCTTGCAAAACAACTAATTTGACTTATAACACAATTGTTCTATAATTAGGGTTGGGCAGTCCGTTTGGCTTTTACACCTTGTTTCCCAGACAATTTTAAAATGAACCCAATTTTGGCAATTTAGCAAGTGTGAAAGTGTCAAAGATGGCTATTAAATACTTCTTTAAAATATTTGTTTAAATTAGTAGTCAAATTGTTATGGAATGTTTGTTATTCATTTTGTCTTCGAGGCTAGCCTTTCTAAGTTGTGAGATGGTGTTAAACGCCCCTCCCCTTCCCGCTTAAAACCAAATGTTGCTTTTAATTCTAAAACGAAAATTTGGATATAGTTCCTTTCGTGGAATCGCCTCTTAAGGGGCGTCTGGTCGTATTTTCAAAGTAATTTTTGATAGGTTTATTTAGATTAGGTTAAGTTAGGTTAGGTGATTGCCCCGCAGGGTTAGAGCGCCCTGCAGGGGTTTAGAAAAATAAAAGCTACTGTGAAAATACGACAAACCCCTTAAGCGGCGTTGTCACGAAAGAGACTATACCCAAAAAAATCATAATGTTGTAGCATGCGCCGTAATACCGTCTAAACGGCAACAATAGTTGAAAACTGGAAAAAAATATTTCTAAAAGCTTTTTAGAGGAAATATTTTGTTTGGAGTTTTGTATAAGCAACTTTACTTTACCCTCTCTTGCTTTCATCTTGATAATTCAAATATTTTATAAGATGGAATAAATGTACACACAGTCAAGCTAAAAAAATTTCATACTATTTCTTAAACAAGAATAAAAACAAAATCACTTAAATACAGGATACTGTTTAAGAACATACTTTTTACATTTTAGGACTTGATTATAGTGGTGCTTCGCTTTTATCATTGTATTGTTGTTTGAATAGGTTGATTATATTGTAAAAACATTATTGTCAAAATGTTAAGAATCAACATGATTTTTTAGAATAGAACTACGAGCATTCTTGTAGGTGGGTGGACAACAAGGGGTGTATCCCCCCCTCCCCCTTAAACATAAAAAATATACTATTTTTGTTGTCTGTAATACACCTCCTACACCTGCCATGATTTTTCCCATGGCAGGTGGAAAAAAAATGTAAGTGGAATGTCAAAATTTCGGCTGTGCTTTGTGCACCCAACAGGAAAAATCCTCTACAAGGCACTAAAAAGTCCATCCTTTCGAATTTATTTGTCTTATAAAATTAAAATGCCCTAACTAAGGTTTGACTTGTACGTATGAACGTATGCATATAAATATACATATAGAGCTGCTACTCATCTGAAAGTGTACAACAATCAGAGTAATATTGCTAATTTGTACAGAAAACTTAATAATTAATAAATGACAAAAGCATTGTATATGTTTAACCAATTAGCATATTATTCCCTAATTTGTTATTGGTGTTAATTATGATATGCAAAGGTATTGTAAATTTGGTCTGTTTGTCAGTCTTTCTGTATTTAAATAAATGATACAGATCATTCGTTCTATTATTTGTTTATCACTAGGGATCTTAAGAGAAAGACAATGGAGAAATTATAGGATCCTACAATTTTAAAAATCAAAACATAATTGGAATTATTTGAGAAGTTTGGAAATTTCTTTTATGTACAACCAAATCAAGAGATTATAATAGGTATTTCTTGCATCGTATTATAAACAGCTTTCCGCGGATATAAACTTTATAATTATGTTTTTTAGCCTTGAGATGCCGAAGGCACGGGCTAAAAAACTAGTTTTAATCTTAGGATTGTACATTTTTATATTCATAGAAAACTGGAAATAAATAATACGATGCTGGACATAGTTTTTTCGTATGGATGAGAACCGGTTCTAATCCATCAGACATTAATCGGTTTCGAATGAAAGCGAGAAAAAAATATCCAATGTTTTACGCCTACAAATGAGAAATTTGTGATTAAGCAATTATGTATCTTCATTTATCTTATGATCTCGCTTATCACTGCAAAAATTGAGTTCTGAACTTTAATTAAACTTTAGGCTATTCAACTAATACTTCCTTTAGGTCCTTGAGTTGCAGCCGTTTGTCCTGTAAAATAATCTAGTAGGCTTTCAATTTATTCGTTAAGATATTGCTAACTACTGTAAAGAGTGAGATATCCATTTTAGAAAAGCTTCACATGGGTCTCTTGCTGGTTTTATTTTTAACCTCCCTAATGGATAAAGAATATACTTGGATATTATTACATTGGGAAAATTGTCGTTAATTTAGGTTGTCAAATTGGTCAGTTCATCATCCAGTAGGAAAGAATGGGATGCGGTAGAGGAGGAATATATGGGGTATCGTAAGTTTATCCCGCTGCGAGTTTCACGTTATATACATATATATTCATATAAATTTTCAAACTCTGTATGTATTTATTTCTAGGTGTTATCGGAGCAGCCTTTTCTGGAGTTTCTATTATGGTCGCTAATATTCTCAAACTATTTAGAGTAAGACATCAATTTATTTTATACATAAACTAGTTACTAGTCTATAGGGTATAGCGGGGGAGGTGAGAAAAATAGTTTAAAACCACTATTATACATTTATGAAGCTTCCTTGAAAAGCATAACCTATTTGGAACAGCATATTCAGAGATCTTTAGTTTCAGACAAAAAAACTAACTACTTTATACAATAGGATATGATATAATTTTTAATCTATTTTTTATCTATATATCTATCTATCTATCTATCTATCTATCTATCTATCTATCTATCTATCTATCTATCTATCTATCTATCTATCTATCTATCTATCTATTTATTTATCTATCTATCTATCTATCTATCTATCTATCTATCTATCTATCTATCTATCTATCTATCTATCTATCTATCTATATATCTATCTATCTATCTATCTATCTATCTATTTATCTATCTATCAATCTATCTATCTATCTATCTATCTATCTATCTATCTATCTATCTATCTATCTATCTATCTATCTATCTATCTATCTATCTAACTATCTATCTATCTATCTATTTATCAATCTATCTATCTATCTATCTATCTATCTATCTATCTATTTATCTATATGTATATCTATCTCTTTATCTATCTATCTATATATATGTTTACCTATCTATCTATCTATCTATCTATCTATCTATGTAGATTCCCCAGATCAGCTATGCTAGTACAAGTCTGGAGCTGTCAGATAAATCTAGATTTGAATATTTTAGTCGGGTCGTCCCACCTGATAATTTTCAGGTAAAAGTGTTCACATAGACCTACCAAAAACTTTGATCTAAAATAGTACAACTACTATTCAAGGTTAAGACTATCGTTGTCTGTCTCTCAATTTCAGATGATTAAACATCTTACCATCATTTCAATAGCTTAAAAGAAACCCAAGAAAAGCTTTCTGAAGACATTTTTTTGTAGATCTTAGTGGAAAGAATTTCACTTATTATTGATTAATGAATTGAAATCCTTTTTGTTGTTTCTGAAAGAACATTTTCACAAGACGACACTAATTCTAACTTATATGTCTAATTCACTTGCAGATTTAAATTTTTATCATTTTAGGAAAAAATTCAATGACTCAAATTATTAGGCATTTATGACACTTTCTCTTCGAAAGTGTCATAGACCGGCATTGGTAAAAATGACGTCATGTGACCTACCATTAGTCAATTAGAATGTATACCTGCCTGCTTTTGGTAATTTAGTCTATATATTGCCCTATCATTTATTTGTATTGTATGAAGTCATTTTCTTTACAGGCACTATAAAGAGCTTCACAATTTACATACATAACAAGGATGATAACATCCATAAAAGCGAAGCTCTGAAATGATTTGACAGACGAACATTAACTTTTGTTGAGTGTCAGACTTGAATATACAAAATATAAAAATATAAGGTTTGACAAAATTATACGTAAATTTGTTGAAAAACTTCTTAAATACAGAATTCTGTTTAAGGACATACTTACATTTTAATACTTGATTATAGAGATGCTTCGCTCATAATATTGTACCTTATTGTAATAGGAATCAGATTGATCAAAAAATCAGATCAATCGGATGATTTTATTACATAAAAAATGATTATAAAAAGTAAATAAATCAACATGTTTAAAATGGAAGTACGGACATTCTGGTAACGATTATAGAGAACTACTACAGGAATCACCATGCAAAGTTTGAAATCGATATGACAATTCTAACATGCCTAAATTAACAAATAAAAGCTAACTATCTCGGACGGACGGACGGACGGACCGACCCTAATTATAGAAAAGCTTCGCTTATAAAAAGGGTGATAACTGATCCTAAATTTGATGGATGTTTTCATTCTTGTCGAAACTAAATTAATGCAGAAGACAGATAAATTGAAAAGTCATATGACGCTTAGAGTATTTTTAATTAAACGAAGAATGGGTTCCCTTACTCTTTGTGTGTCTATCTATATACGTTACACCATGTTTCATATAATTAATTAGATAGTTTACGTTTATCTTTGTAGTAAAGTTAGGTTAGTCCCACATAGTGAGTTGGCCACCTGCAGGGTATAGTTAGTTTTAAGATTGAATAAAAAAAGAGATTTTGCCACTCTATAACTTACTGGACTTCTCTTCATACAAAGGTGCTGAAACTATTATTTTTAAAACTACAATTTTAAGTGGGGGGGGGGGGGGGGGCAATTCCCTATACATAAAGGGCCCCTAGAGGCATCTAAGAATAATAAATTGATACACCCCTCATGATAAAAAATTTTCCCTTTCCATTTACATTAAAATAAACTTTTTAAAAATCAAAACACTTTTTGTTTGTAAAACTAAATCCAGATTGAAGTCCTTAAATGATTGAAAATCGTGTTTTAAAACTTTGAAGACCAAAATAATAAAGGCCAAAGTCCACTCCCCCCCCCCCCCCCTGTACTTAATGGATGGTGTCCTCCTTGTTTGGATTACTATTGCATAACTAACTCAGATAAAGTTTTGAGACAATTTATTGCCTTTATTGGAATCTATTACTTGCAATTTAAGTTCATAGCATTAATTAGACATTTATCTAATTTTAGGTAACTGTTTGCACTTCTTAACAGAAGGGGGGTTGGCCCGTGGGGGTTAAAAAGGATGTCCATTAATTTTTTTTCTTATGGTGTGTAGTCACCACCCTCCAACCTTCTCCCGAGCAAAGGGTTCATATCCTCTAGTTTAAGTTTAATTTACCAATATCCTGTCCTTTAAGTCCCCTTGCATTTCAAATTTATATACTTCGAATCTGGTTAATTTCCGCTGGATTAGAACCGGTTCTGAGCCATATTGAAATATGATATCGTATAACCAAGAAGAATAAAATGAGAATCACACAGATACAATTAATACATTTTTTGTTGGCCCTGCCCTCAGCCCCCCGGAATTGGAATTACTTTAATACTTCTTTATTTTACTATCCGCGGAAATTACCTATTATACGATGCGACAAATAACTAAGTATTACATTCTTCTTTTTCATTATTAACCTATTTTTTTCTTTAGGCTCAGGCAATGGTAGAAATTGTGAAGCAATTAAAATGGACGTATGTCAGTACCGTAGCAGCTCAGGTATCTATCTATCCATCTATTTGCATATCCATTATCTATCCATCTATTTGTAAGTTTATTATCTATCAGTCTAATTGCACATCTTTTATCTATCCATCTATTTATGTATTTAAATAAAATTTCCTATATACCTATGTATTTTTAGTACCGAAGCTACTCTATAATCTCACTTTGTCAGTAAGTTCGTCCGTAATAATATGGGGAAAGTGGTATTTAATGAGCTGATATTAAAGCTAGGCATTTGATTTTTCTTGTTAACATTCCCATCATTAGGGTGATTATTTAAGTACATATTTAAAATCCATGACAGTCCGTTTACTTTAATCAAAATTAAATTTCCCTTCGTTCTAATGTTTTTAAAAGCTAAGCTTTTCTATAATTAGGGTCAGTCCGTCCGTACGTCCGTCCGTCCGAGACCGATAGATTTGGTTTCGTTAATTTAGGCATGTTAGAATTGTTCTATCGATTTCAAACTTTTTATGGTGATTCCTGTAGTAGTTAGGTATGATTTAGAACGCGTAGAAACTCTATAATCATTACCAGAATGTCCGTACGTCCATTTTAAACATTTTGATTTTTTTTTACTTTTTTAACAACAAATTTTTATGTTATCTAATTATCTGTTTGATCTGATTTTTGGTATATTGATTCCTGGGACAACAAAATACAATATTATAAGCGAAGCAACTCTATAATCAAGTCCTAAAAATGTAGGTATGTTCATAAACATAATCCTGTATCAAGCAGTTTTTCAACAAATTTACTTACAATTTTGCTTCCACTCTTATACTTTTATAGTCTGATTATTAAGTTCTGACACTATAAAAGTGTTAATGTCAGTTTGTCCTACCGTTTTAGTTTTATCAGATCCAGGAGGCCGAATACCCGCTTTAATTTATTAATTTTATGATTTTACATTTTAATATTTGTGGGTAAAAAAATTGGTTTTAATCTTATAACCTTTCATTTTAATATCCACCGAAAGCTTTCTATAATACGATGCGATAAATAACTATTTTCTGTAAAAAAAAAAAGATCTTTGGAAAAATCTTAAAATTTTTTTTCAAATTCTCTAATGAAAAGTCTCGAGTACAATTTGTTTTGAATCTATTATCTAAAGATTCAACTTTTATAATTGTTGTTAAAGTTAAAATTAGATTTAATTTGCGACTTTTGTAATTCGTTCTAATTTTCATTCCGAGTTTATTTTTGCATCAATTTATGTATTATGTATTTTAAGTTATCTATCCTACCTATTTAATTATCTCGTCTTCCGTATAAGATAGACTATTGATTTATTTGGTGAAGATTTGCCTTTGCCAAAGTGCATCCAGTGTACAACTTACTTGGTCCGTCTGTTGGTCATGTCTCAAAAAGAACTTATATATTTTTCATAAAGGTTTGAAGATTTCTATTTATCTTTATCTTTTTCTTTCTTACTTTTATATGACCTTTCCTTTGCTATTTATAGATCTTGTCATCCTTGTTATTTAAGTATAAAATGTAACATTTATTTGATAAGATTTCACTTTGGATACTTTTATTGTTTGCTTTTTGTTTCTGTTTTGCAACTGAGAAATTAGCAAAACTAATTGCCAAACTTTTTTTGCAATTACCCCAAACTTTTTGCGCACAGTAAACTAAATGAATATTTGATCTTTTTCTTAGAATGTATTTCTCTTTAACCCTATTTCTAAAAGCGAGTCTTTTTCAGTAATTAAGGTCTTTTCCTTCGTCCGTAACGTTTACCTCTTTTCATAAATTTCGACATTTTTGTGAATGTTGTCATACATGTTGTTAGTTATGCATCTACTTTAAAAATAAGATTTGATTGTATAACTGCCACTACGTGCAGATTACTTTATCAAGCCTATTTGAAAGACATAAACAGCAAAAAAATTAATTTTCAAAACCGAAAAAAAAAATTTTTTGTTTTATTAATTATTAGCGGCTTCTCCCCTAGCCTCTAGGGGCTTTGCCCCAAGAGGTAATTTTAAAAATAAATAAATAAAAAAATTTAGTATCTCTGGTGTTGTAACCACCACATTAACTGCCTAAAACAATAAGGGGGATTTTTCGTCTTTTGGAAATTATGTCTTTACACAGTATATTTACAACAATTATTATCAATTTAGCATCAAATTTATGTGTAATTTTCTTTAGACCTACAAATTAATGTTCTACTTATTAAGATCTGACACTCTACACGAGTTAGAGTTCCCGTATCCATCCTTCTTATTTTGGAGCTTCGGTTTTATAGATGTTATCATCCTTGTCTTATTTATTTGCTGATTGCATATATACAATTATTTATCTAGGGCGAATATGGAGAAAAGGGTATATCTTCATTTATTCAGCTGGCTACCAAATCTGGAATTTGTATATCTTCTTCAATAAAGGTAAAGTTATTTATACCATCTCGCGGATTTTTATTCAACTACTTATGCAATTAACAATAATCAGATAAATACAATCGCTCGAAAAAATACCTCAAAAGTTGGTTCTAAAAATATTTGGAAATCGTCTAATAAAAAATATTATTTCTCAATATGAATATATAATAAATAATGTTTGAAAATTGGCATTTTTATTTAAATTAGATTTTGAAAGAAAAATGTACATTACACCAGGAAGGAAGGGGGAACTAATCCCAAAAGTGTTTAATAACGTTTTCTTATTCGTGTGCTCAATAACTTTTGGAACTTTTTATGAATTTTGATTGGAAGACTATTTAAGTTGATTGTCCAAACGATTCAACCCATAATTGTAATCTTCAGAAGAGGAAATCATCAGTGGGGATGTAGATTTATTAATCGGCCACTGTCTTTTCCCTATAGATCCCTGACTTTACACAATATAGAAGGAAGTTTTCATATTATATCATGAAAAATGATCTTTACCCTTTAACTCTCTCTCACACTCTTTCTCTTTCTCTCTCTCTCTCTCTCTCTCTCTCTCTCTCTTTCTCTCTCTCTCTCTCTCTCTCTCTCTCTCTGTATGTCTCTCTCTCTCTTTCTCTCTCTCTCTCTCTCTCTCTCTCTCTCTCTCTCTCTCTCTCTCTCTCTCTCTCTCTCTCTCTCTCTCTCTCTTCTCTCTTTATCTCTGCATTTAAAAAGCGAAGTTTTCTAAAAGTTGCCTTGTATCTGTTTGCCCGTGTTATTAGATAAATTGAATAATCTTTAAATGAAAGTAACAGGATCTCTGTGTGTCTGTACCGAAGGATCTCGCCAATCGCTGAACCAATATGGTGCGCCTTTATTATGTAGCTTATTATAGGTCCTGGGAAAATTTATAAATATTATTGAAGGGAAAACTTACTTTTTCCTTAGGAAACTAAAACAAGAATTTAACCCCACATTACCTCAGGCGCTCTAGGGGCTATGACACAAGTTATAATTTAATAAATAGAAAAATACTAATGTACTGATAAAAAAACCCTTTAAAATGTTGATAAAAATATACATATCATATTTTATTTTTTTTCTATGAATGTTATGCTGCTTGTTTGAATTTGTTTTAAGATGAGAATTTTGATTAATTACCCGAGTTTTCTAGGGAATACATACATCATGATAATCTTCATATCAATATCCATATTTTACACATCCTATTACCCCAGTTTCTAGGGAATACATACATCATGATAACCTTCATATCAATATCCATATTTTACACATCCTATTACCCTAGTTTCTAGGGAATACATACATCATGATAACCTTCATATCAATATCCATATTTATACATCCTATTACCCTAGTTTCTAGGGAATACATACATCATGATAACCTTCATATCAATATCCATATTTTATACATCCTATTAACCTAGTTTCTAGGGAATACATACATCATGATAACCTTCATATTAATATCCATATTTTATACATCCTTTTACCCTAGTTTCTAGGGAATACATACATCATGATAACCTTCATATCAATATCCATATTTTATACATCCTATTACCCTAGTTTCTAGGGAATACATACATCATGGTAATCTTCATATCAATATTCATATTTTACACATCCTATTACCCCAGTTTCTAGGGAATACATACATCATGATAACCTTCATATCAATATCCATATTTTATACATCCTATACATACATCATGATAACCTTCATATCAATATCCATATTTTATACATCCTATTACCCTAGTTTCTAGGGAATACATACATCATGATAACCTTCATATCAATATCCATATTTTATACATCCTATTACCCTAGTTTCTAGGGAATACATACATCATGATAACCTTCATATCAATATCCATATTTTATACATCCTATTACCCTAGTTTCTAGGGAATACATACATCATGATAACCTTCATATCAATATCCATATTTTATACATCCTATTACCCTAGTTTCTAGGGAATACATACATCATGATAACCTTCATATCAATATCCATATTTTATACATCCTATTACCCTAGTTTCTAGGGAATACATACATCATGATAACCTTCATATCAATATCCATATTTTACACATCCTATTACCCTAGTTTCTAGGGAATACATACATCATGATAACCCTCATATCAATATCCATATTTTATACATCCTATTACCCTAGTTTCTAGGAAAACCATACATCATGATAACCTTCATATCAATATCCATATTTTATACATCCTATTACCCTAGTTTCTAGGGAATACATACATCATGATAACCTTCATATCAATATCCATATTTTATACATCCTATTACCCTAGTTTCTAGGGAATACATACATCATGATAACCTTCATATCAATATCCATATTTTATACATCCTATTACCCTAGTTTCTAGGGAATACATACATCATGATAACCTTCATATCAATATCCATATTTTATACATCCTATTACCCTAGTTTCTAGGGAATACATACATCATGATAACCTTCATATCAATATCCATATTTTATACATCCTATTACCCTAGTTTCTAGGGAATACATACATCATGATAACCTTCATATCAATATCCATATTTTATACATCCTATTACCCTAGTTTCTAGGGAATACATACATCATGATAACCTTCATATCAATATCCATATTTTATACATCCTATTACCCTAGTTTCTAGGGAATACATACATCATGATAACCCTCATATCAATATCCATATTTTACACATCCTATTACCCTAGTTTCTAGGGAATACATACATCATGATAACCTTCATATCAATATCCATATTTTATACATCCTATTACCCTAGTTTCTAGGGAATACATACATCATTATAACCTCCATATCAATATCCATATTTTACACATCCTATTACCCGAGTTTTCTAGGGAATACATACATCATGATAACCTTCATATCAATATCCATATTTTACACATCCTATTACCCTATTTTCTAGGGAATACATACATCATGATAACCTTTATATCAATATCCATATTTTACACATCCTATTACCCTAGTTTCTAGGGAATACATACATCATAATAACCTTTATATCAATATCCATATTTTACACATCCTATTACCCTAGTTTCTAGGGAATACATACATCATAATAACCTTCATATCAATATCCATATTTTACACATCCTATTACCCTAGTTTCTAGGGAATACATACATCATGATAACCTCCATATCAATATCCATATTTTACACATCCTATTACCCTAGTTTCTAGGGAATACATACGTCATGAAAACCTCCATATCAATATCTATATTTTACACATCCTATTACCCTAGTTTCTAGGGAATACATACATCATAATAACCTTCATATCAATATCTATATTTTACACATCCTATTACCCTAGTTTCTAGGGAATACATACGTCATGATAACCTTCATATCAATATCCATATTTTACACATCCTATTACCCTAGTTTCTAGGGAATACATACGTCATGATAACCTTCATATCAATATCCATATTTTACACATCCTTCTTATAGGTTCTGGGAAGGTTTATCACTATTTTGGGGGAGGGTACCACCAACCTCCCATGAGAAATCACCTCTAGAAATGAAATGCCCAAAAGTATTTTGAAAGTGGCGCCACTGAATGACTTACTGGACTTCACTTCGTACAAGGGTGTAGAGACTTTTTCTTTTTAAAATTACAATTGAAAGTAAGGGGGAAAGAATCCCCCCCCCCCCCTATCTCCCTATAACTCAAGGGCCCTATTACATAGGAAAAATCTATCTATTAAATATGTAGATACTATATCTAATTTGTATGTCATTCCAAGAGATCTTAAGAAATAAGACTATGCACAATAATTAATGTATATCCTGATTATTATAAACAAAATTATCCCATCTTAAATTAAATATATAGGTTGAAAAGTTTAAACACTGCTAATTTCAACCAACCAATCAAATATTAACACAAGTATCCAAAGTATCTTAAGTTGGTCTAGGATTTAGGACTTACTAAATATTACATATTCTTTTATATCTATTTACTAGCGGCTGCTATAGCCTTATGAAAATGATTTAAAAATAGCTAATTTAAATTTTAGAGGAAATTGAAACATTATGCACTTTTTATCATCATTATATCAAAATTACACCTTGGGGAATATTAAACTATAAAATGTATTTTTTAAAAATAATTACAATATTCATTTAGCTGGATAATTTATCTTAGAATATTTTTTCTTTAAAATGCATTTGCAAATGATCTTCTGGATGGGCACATATGTGTAGACATGTGAGGATAATGGTTTTAGGCCTTTTTTATGCATGAGCTTTAAAAAGAGAAAAACCAAATAAAATTTGAGATATTGTAATAGTTTCACTTATTTCCCATCAAAGCCAAGGGCATCATCCACTTGTAATGAGATGTAATAATTTAACGTTAATTTTAGGATATTAGGTCAAGTAACGTCCTACTGACAATCAACCCTTGATTGCATGACCTTTGTCTTAGCTGTAAATAGTTGAGTCTGTATATGATACCCCCTACTCTCAATATAGTTATATTTAGAAAAAATTCAGTGATCTAAAGCAATAACACAATGGCTGATATATTAATGTACAATGTACATCCTCAATGAGGATGCACAAAATTCCCCTTTTATAGATTACAATTAGTGGTTGAAAAGATTGGACGCTCATTTAGATAAACCAACCAATCAAAATTTAATAAAAGTCTCTAAGGTTGTTTAACAAGAAAACGTTGTTATGAAACTGTGGGGACTATTGTCCCCTCCCTCCATCGCTATTAATATCATACCAACTTATTTCTTTAAATTTATTATTTCTATATATTCTAGATAAGTCGAGGTGCCACTGTATCAGAATTTGACTCTGTAGTTGATACTCTAATGGAAGATACTAGAGCAAAGGTCAGATTTTTTCAGACTAAATCACCATGGATTTTTAGAAGTAGAACTTAAAATATAGCTTTATTTGAAATGATTTTTAGATTTTAAAGATTTTTAGGGAAAGTCTAAATTTATTTGTAATTAATATACATAAATAATATTTTCCGTATTGATCTAGAAATAGTACAGACGTCATCTTTAAATATATAATACCAGAAGATTAGTCTTTATTAGATCATTTTCTTTTATATAGGTCAAAAAAATTACTAGGTGCAGGATTAGAGTAAAAAATTCTAGGAGAAAGGGTTAAATAGCTGTATTTCCTTATTGCAATTACCTTGTGCCAACTCTCAATTGGGTCTTCGAAAATAAACCAATGGTGTTTGGAGTATTAACACAGCCAAGTAGCAGAAAATTTTTTTTTAATAATTGAAAATAGTCATTGAAAAAGGTGGGGAAGTAGTTATTTGTATATTCATCTATACTATAGATCTGATGGTTCAGGTCATAGACGTCCAAGCTTTTTATTTTGGAAAGGGTAAAATTTTTTTAAGGGGGGGGTAATTCGCTTTTAGGGGGGGAAATTTGCTTGGGGGGGGGGGGGTAATTACCCCCCCTGAAATCTGTTGGCAGGGGTAAATTTTGTTTACCCCCCCCCAAAATTTACCCCTGGGGTAAAATTTTTGGGGGGGGTAATTTAAATTTTATTAAATATTTAGTATTAAAAATGCGCGCAAAAAATTTTTTATCAGAGATTTTTTATTTTGGGGGGGGGGATTTACCCCCCCGAAAATTGTTTGGGGGGGTAAATACCCCTCCGAAAATTGTTTGGGGGGGTAAATACCCCCCGAAAATTGGGGGTGCCAATGGCACCCCCAGGGTAGGGGTAAATTTTAAATGGGGGGGGGGGTAATCGCCCCATTACCCCCCCCCCTCTTGGACGTCTATGGTTCAGGTATAGATGTTTAGAAACTATAATAGTAAGTTTTTTGTTGTATTAGGCTAGGGTTCTCAGAAATTGCTTTCCCAAATGGGTTTTATTTTTTGCATTCTTTTTTAATGTCTTGTGGTGGTTTTAGGATATTTTTCTAGCTGGAGAGTTCTTGAAAAATATCTTTTAGTTGGTAAAAAAGTGGTATAAAAGAATTTATTGTAGATTCACAATTAAAAATTTTTCTTTAGATAACTGTTTATCAAAAGCAAAATATGATAATAGCTGCCCTATTAAAAATTGTTTAAATCTAAAACAAACCTATATTTCACAGAAAGGTTTAGAATAGATTTACAAATGCAGCACATTAATTCTTATGGTGTTTATTCGATCTAACATAAAACTAATTTTGAATTAGAAAATCTTATTTTGGTGCCCTATTAGTCACTCGTTTTTGTACATTACAGAAAGGATTCATGTTATAAAATAGTTCTAATACTGAAAAGTGATAAAATAGCTCTGTAAAGCTTTCAAGATTATAAAGCTTTATGATATTGAATAGTATTAAGATAAAGAATCAAATATTAGTTGTATTATCATAGAACCAGTGTGATACTATTGTTAATTCTCAAAGATGCAGGGGACATTGGACTGGAAATTACACTTGGACCCAAAGTTTTAAACCACTTCAACATATTCATTTGGATTCTTTTGTGATTATTAGTTCAAAACAAGTAGTGTCCAAACTTTTCAACCAACAATCTTATTTACAGAAGAGGTTATTTTACCTAGCATCTTCTGGGATTTATCGTTCATTGTCTTTTCCCTATAGATCTCTGGTTAATCCACCTAAACCTTAAAATTGGTGTAACAAATTCCTTTATAAAATGCAAATACAAATCTTACTGGTGTTGCTAACTTGAAGCTAGAAATGGCCAGAACGTTTGACTACAAATTATGCTGGTCCCTAAGTTTTTTGAAAATTGTCTTTCATTTATTGGCCTAAAAACTTAGAGGGCTTTTAAAATTCTTGATTGGTGGGCTCAAACTAGCATTGTCCAAACTTTTCAACCAATGATCTTAGTTTAAGACGGTGTATTTTTGAAGAATCTGTCAATTTATTGACCATTTTCTTATCCCTAAAGTTACCTGGTTTTTAGAGATGTATATTGTATAATATATATAAAAACGATTAAATCAAATGATTTGCTGATGTCAAACTGACAATAATTAAAAGACTAGATCAATGTTGATCATAAGTAGCGCAGCATTAGCAATTAGTGAAAGGACAGTAAATCGCAATATAGAATGAATAGAGAAAATCTTGAATTTATTTAAGCAAAGTGCCTAGTCTAGTACAAGCCCTCCTCCTATTTTGAAATAAATCGAAAATAATAGGTGGGGTCTAGTGTGATAGTGTATTAATTTTGGTTAGGTTATATTGGTTGCAAAATATCCGTGCATGGTTAAAGCATCTTGTGTATAGGCCCTGCAGGATGAAGTTTATCCCCCAGAATTGGTAGGCATTAACTACTCTTCCCTTATTTTATAATTATTTCCTTATTAAGAGGGATAGAGGGTAATTTTTTTTGGGGGGTGGAGGAAATTTACCCCTGCCAACAGATTTCAGGGGGGGTAATAACCCCTCCACCCCTTAAGCAAATTTTGGAGGTGGTTAAAACAATTTGTAGCGCGCTTCGCGCCATTTTAAACCCCCCCCCCCTTCAAAAAATTTTACACCCCCAATTAAAAAAGCTTGGACGCCCCTGGTTCTGTGCTTGATAGGCACTTTGAAGGAAAGCCTCAAGTTTTCTTTTACCACATAGAACAAAATTCTAAAACAAAATCTATGAAATGTATATATTGACATATCACACTGTATCTAATATAATGATCTTTATAAATTACTTGATTTTCTCAAAATGTATTTTCAACATTTTATTTTTAGCCTGCGTACTTCCGTAGTACAAAGAGTACATTTATGCCCTAACTAACTATTCAAAGTGACATGATTGGATTTCTGTACCTTAAGATCTCACCTACCACTGAACCGACATGGTTCTCTTTTGCAGTGAACCTTCCTATGGTCTTTGGTCAAAGTGGTAGATTTAAGTTTAGGGAGGGTGCTATTCTGCCCCTTAAGTTTCAATTAATTTTGGACCCTAGATACCAAAGGCTTTGCCGCTTGTATATTCTAATTTAATTACTTTGGACAAAATATCACTTGTTAATTCGTCTATTTAAAAGGCTGTCAGATCAATTTCATGAAGCACTTACGTTAAATTTTGTAAAAAAATATTTATTTTTTATTTTTTAGGCCGTTGTTCTCTTTGTTGATGAAGACAAAACCAGGTTTCATATTTTAGTAGAGTAGCTACCCTATAATTCTAAATGTTCGTCTTTCCTTCTGTGTGAAACATGATTTCTTAGCTCCTATCCAAGATAGAAGGTTGAAATTTCATTTCAACATTCCCATCACAATTGACCATATTTCGTGGTATATTTCAATATTATTGTGATTCGCTACTTGTAGATGTTGTCTGGCATTATTGTTATTCCTACTTTGAGTCTTTCAACGAGGATTGATTAAAATGATAAAAAGCACTTTTATTGATGTAGTATTATTAATGCCAAAAATTTAAATAATTATTGTTGAATACTTCATGTTTCTTTTACATTAAACACATTTGTTATGTTTGCTGTCAACCTTGTCTTTATATTGCACTTGATATTGGCAAAATGGATTTATTGTTACGTGGATCTTACACCAGATTATTATGTACTCGAATAAAGTAAAACTTGTAGCTAGCCAAAATAACGATCCCCTATCCGAACTGGATGGACAAACTGGCTGATAAATTAAGTCCAATTACCAACCTAAATTGACGAAAGTTTTCCCCCTTTCATAATATCCACATGTATTATATATCCATTATTGGCAAGTAAAGGCACGCGTGCATGATTTTTTTATTGCAATAAAAACCAATTTACACTTTTCTTATACATTTACACTATGAAACAAGGAAAGGGGGATAAAAATCATGGAGGGGGGGAGGAAGAGGCTGTTTATTACACTAGTCCCCGAAGTCTTGTAAAAACGTTTTCTTATTCGTTGTCTTAACAACCTTGGTGACTTTTATTGAATTTTGATTGCTTGGTTGTTTTAGTTGAGTTTCCAAACTTTTCAACCACTAATTGGAATCTATTTAAGGGGTAATTTTGTTTACCATCATTTGGAATGTACTTTAAACTAGGTTTCTTTTATTAGAAAAGTATAATCAATCAATGTTCGTTTGTATGTCAGATTTGTTGAGCTTCGCTTTCATATAATTTCATCATTGTTCAAAGATTTTTCATATTTCAAATAGTGAAATTGTTTGTATGAGCCTAAAATATAAAAATCTACTTTTTCAGGAAGCTTTTGAGTGCTACAACAAGGAAAGGGGTTGCAGGAAAATTCTTTTGGATCGGATCAGGTCAGATATATTAGATTATTCTAAACAAGGATGATAACCTGACGCGCAGAAACATTAAAAAGCAGGAATCGTCTTAAAAACTTTAGAAGCAAATTGTTTATACAGATTCGACAAAAAAATTTCTAAATTTAAACTCTTGCGAAGCAATATGTACCAACAGATGGACAAAGTTAATTTCAGATGTCTATCTTTGTTAGCACTCGAGTAAATATAGGGAAAAATTTTAAACATATAAATTTACATTTATCTAATATAAATAGATAAATATAAACTCCTCGTAAAAATTATGTATTACGGAAGAGAAAAATAAGATCATAGAAAGAAAAGGAATTTCCGGGTTTCAAGGCATTTTCACAGTAGTTTTTTCTCATATATCTAGCCCCTTTGGGGTGCGCTAACCCTGCGGGGCAATCATTTAAATTTACTTAACCTATCAATATCTATTTTGAAAATAAGACAAACTCCACTACTTTGTTTTCTTTGCATGATCCAAAAAAGGTTAATTATTTATATCAGGTCATATTCTTCTTATTATTAACCTTCACCTGATAATTACATGCGTCAATCACATTGTAGTTTTTTTTCTAGACAGATTTCTAAGATATCCTTTTAAAAGAGGTATCTAAAATTTCTACCCAAAATATTCATTTGTTCACGTAAATACTATATTAGCACAAGAGAGCAAACCGCTAAAAAATATGGTTCTCCTTTACTGTGAAGCTTCTTATAGGTCTAGGGAAGGATCATAACTATTTTGGGGATGGGGGAACAAAAAATAAACCGCCAAATTTCGCTCATTCCTTCTCAAAGTGCCCCTTGAGGCCTCTAAGTTTTAAGCCTTTAAAAATAGTTATAAAGCCCCGTCGGGGAGCCCTATTCAGAGCTACCTAAACAAACAATATATAAGAGCGGTCCTGATCTTATGCAGTATTGTTATGCAAAACTGTCTGCTTACCTTATACATTATCATTTATTTATGAATGATCTACAATAAACAATTAACCTTCAATTTATTCCGGAATAATAGATAAATGGATAATAGATAAATAATTTGTTTGTGTCTGTCTGTATGTATAATTGAATGTCTATCTTCCTGTTTGTAAGGTAAGTGTATCTGTATATTTGTTTGAATGTCTGTCTATATGTCTGTCTTTATATATGTTTATTTGAATGTCTGTCTGTATGTTTGTTTCAATGTCTGTTTGTAAGTTAGTTGGAATGTCTGTCTATTTGTCTGTCTTTCTATATGTTTATTTAAATGTCTGCCTGTATGTTTGTTTTGTGTGAATGTCTGTCTGTTTTGTATGAATGTCTGTCTGTTTTGTATTAATGTCTGCATATTTATTTTATTTGAATGTCTGTCTGTTTGTTTGTTTCAATGTCTGTTTGTAAGTTAGTTGGAATGTCTGTCTATATGTCTGTCTTTCTGTATGTTTGTTTGAATGTCTGCCTGTATGTTTGTTTTGTGTGAATGACTGTCTATTTTGTATTAATGTCTGCATATTTGTTTTATTTGAATGTCTGTCTGTATGTTTGTTTCAATGTCTGTTTGTAAGTCAGTTTGAATGTCTGTCTATTTGTCTGTCTTTCTGTATGTTTATCTGTATTTTTGTCTGTCTGTTTTTCATATATAAAGTATCAAGTTGTTTGTGTACGAGTATGTAAGTTTTCCAAGATCTCATAAATGAATCAATAGGTTTTACAAAATTTTTGGCCCAGAGTGCAGGTTTTTTGCTTTTCTATACTAGAAAAGAGTTGACCCCCCTATTCTTAAAAAAAAGATGCTAGTGACGAAACCTCTAAAGAAAAAAATATAAATAATATATGTACATATGATATATATTTCCAACGAAGTAAATATTACAATAGTGAATATGTTTAATTTATTATGTGGAAAAGATTTCTAGGAATAGAATATACAATACTTTGTTATTAGTAATGAAGCTACTCTATAAGTACAAGTGTCTTTCCTTAGATCTTTTTAAGACTTCTAATTCAAGGAGTTAAGGGATAGGACGATGGAGGATTACAAAGTTACACCTTTTCTTTTCTTTTCTGATAACATTTTAGATTAATTATCAATTCTCATGTTCACATTTTATTTCATAAAACTTTGAATAAATCATACTTTTTTTAAATAAACACATACTAGGACATTGTTTTATTTAATTATTAAGGTGAAATTTCATGCTAAGAAATTATAAATAGTAATGAATATCTTTATTATATAATTCATATAAACAAAAATTATTATTTTGACCTTAAACCAGTAGAAAGAGCTTTTCTACATTTTGAACGGCCCCTCCATCCGTCAATTCAGAAAGTCCTAAAAAATTTATAGTGATTCCTTTAACAGTTAAGTACAAATTAGATAGCGTAACAACTCTATAATCAATAATAATATTAGAAAGTCCGTTAGTCCATTTCACATAATTTTTTATGACATAATAATCCGTTTCAACCAAATTCCGGTAAATTTTGGTACCTTTTAAGTTGCGTCAAAAGTGTATCTAGATTTTTATTTCTTAATTAATTCTGTTTAGATTCGTGGGGAGCTAAGATCCACCCGGTGAGGGATCAAGAATGGGCGGCAGAGGGGGCTATCACCATCCTTCCCAAACAGTCAAGTGTTCCAGGTATAGATATGTAGATAGATATATATATAGATAGTAGGATGGATGGGTGGATGGATAGATGGATCGATGTATAGATGTATGGATGGATGGATGGATGGATGGATGGATGGATGGATGGATGGATGGATGGATGGATGGATGGATGGATGGATGGATGGATGGATGGATGGATGGATGGATGGATGGATGGATGGATGGATGGATGGATGGATGGATGGATGGATGGATGGATGGATGGATGGATGGATGGATGGATGGATGGATGGATGGATGGATGGATGGATGGATGGATGGATGGATGGATGGATGGATGGATGGATGGATGGATGGATGGATGGATGGATGGATGGATGGATGAATGGATGGATGGATGGATGGATGGATGGATGGATGGATGGATGGATAAATGGGTGGATGGATGGAAGGATGGGTTTATGGATGGATGGATGGAAGGACTAATAGAGACAGGCAGACTGTTAGACAGACAGACAGAAATATAGAAGGAAAGATAGATTAACAGACACTCTTTATGAAATCTATTTATACATGTATAGAAAGTAAAAGTAAAAAAGAACTAACCCAGTTCTGTCTATACTGTGTTCTCTTTCGATAGAATATAATATATATATATTGAAATATTAATTATTCACACTACTATACTATACTTTACTATTCAAATATAGTGTCAATATAAAACATTAAAATGAAACAAAAAAATGAAAAGAGACAAAATTAGTATATATCAGCTGATTAATTTAGTTAGGTTATCAAATTAAAACAATAAAAGGGGTTAAATAACTGTATGTCCCCACCTCGTGGACCCTATGTCGACTTTCAATTGGGAATTTGAATATCAGCCAATAGCATCGCAAATATAAATACAGCCTAGTCGCTACAAAAGAGCACAAAGCAGTTTGCCAGCAGACGAAAAAGCCCCCAAAACTGGATATAGGTAGTTGTCTGGATTATATATCTATACTTATACAGTTATTGTTATGTTAACCAGGGCTCAACAGCTAGATGCTTTTGGGTGGGTCAGTTGAGGCTTTGAAAAAGTAAAAAAATGCTGGCTTTATTTTTGTTCTGAACGGCAGAAAAGATACATGTCATATATCTATAGAGACAACTCACAATGTGAAAATTGTATCATTAGGTTGAAGACTTTTTTTTACAAATTATATAAACACTCTGAGTTCAGCATAAATATAATGGAGTTTAGTAGGTCTACTTTGGTGATGCTTTTATTACGGGTACATACAATTAAGCAAAGAATTTAAGAATTTCTAGCAGACAAAGATTTTGTTTATATTTAGACACATTCAGAAATGCAATATAAACATAAAAAATGAACAATAATACCCTTTATATAAAGAAGAAAGTTTTTTTTTTATCTGAAGGTTAAGATTTTAATATAACTAAATTGTTTGGGTTCTATATTCAAGGTAAGCTTCACATAGGTCCTGTGATGGATACATAGCCACTAGATGCTACTTTTATTATATAAAGTAGTAAAGTTTTTTGTCTGAAGCTTAAGATCTTAATAACACTGAATCAATTGGGTTCTATATTTTAGGTAAGCTTCACAAAGGTCCTGTGCTGGATTTGGGCTATTTTAATTTCAGATTTAAGTCTTGGGAAGGTTTTTTTCTAGCCCTTTCAGTAAAAATCTTATGCTAAACTTAAAAACAGTCACAACATATGTAGAATATTAGGAAGTTTTAGAGATCTTAAAGGCCTAAATTTAGATTTATTATAGGAACAGAAAGGTGAAAGGTTGTGAGAAGACTCATATGAATAATTTAGATCTTGGTTTGATCAACCCAGCCATCTATTATCTATATATTTAGATAGCTAGTATAGTTATATGTCTCTATTTTTTTATTTAGCTGGCTTTCCTTCTAAGTTTTCTTCTGACGAGTTAAAATAATGATGTCATTTTTTTACTTTTAGGAAACAGAAAACAGATTAAATGCTTTGATTATTCTGTCTCTTTCTACCTATCCTTCAAAAGACTATATTACAGGGTGCTTTTTAATAGAACAAAAATATTACTTAATTTAACCCACTTGCCATTGATAGAAGTCGATAATTTATATCTTAATTTCTTCATTGGGTTGGGGAGTTTTGTATAAGAAAAAATATTTAGCGATTTTCAACAAATTATGCCTTAAAAACCGGTTTTTCCAAAGTACCTATTTTGGAAAGAATTTTGGATCATAGCCAATTTAAAGAGTGTGAAAAAATGCGCACATTTTTCAAAATCAAATTGCGCAGCTTGTGTTAATAGTAGTAAAATGTTATGCATACCATTAGAATTTTCATAAACTCTAGATTTTGAATATATTTGTATCATAATCATTCTATTTGTAGTATAGAAGCTTCGTTGGAAAATGTGAGAAAGGTTAAAAAGTTTTAAGTAAGTTGGGACATTTTACCACGTAGCTCCTAAACTATACGTAGCACAGGAATATTACTTAAACACCCCAAAAACTAGAGTTTATTACGATTCTAACGATATTTTTCTACTATTAACACAAGCCGCGCAATTTGAATTTTAATAATGTACGCATTTTTGCACACCCTTTAAATGATCCAAAAATCTTCCAAAAACAGATACTTTGAAAAAAAAACTGTTTTTATAGCATAATTTGTTGAAAATCGCTAAGCATTTTTTTTCTTATACAAAACTCCCCAACCCAATTAAGAAATGAATATATAGATTATTAATTTCTGTCAATGGCAAGTGGGTTATATTAAGCAATACTTCTGCCCTATTAAAAAAAAACACCCTGTAGTAATAAAATTGTCAATATTAACTCTATTACTACGCTTATCATTAATGGAACCTAAAAAGTATTTTTTATCTTTCTAAAAGTTGCATATTTGTAATTGTACTTTAAATATTTTTAAACTATACTTTTCAAACAATTAAAATTAGAGGCAGAATTTTAGAGGGATAAGATAGATAAGTGGCCGGTTTTTTATATGTACTTTTTTTAGGTTTCGATGAATATTTCAAAGCTCTAAGACCATCGGTTGGATCTGAATGCACTGAGAGAGAAAAGAAAAGTCGCCAGGTAAAGAAATCCATTTAACTTATCTTACTTTATTAAGCTCAATTTTATACATTTTACAATAGTTTACAGTGTCAAATTAGAATCACAAATTTTTCTAAATGTTTAAAGAGAAGTTTTAAACAATATTTTGATGAATTAGTATTAACAATATTTTAGGTTAATTGTAGAAATCCTTGGTTTCGAGAATTTTGGTCTAAACATCATAGATGCAGGGTAAGAAATTATATATATATGTATATTTCCAGTATGGCTTCTAAACCGAATAATATCCGCTGGATCACAACCGGTTCTAAGCCATACTGAAAACACATGTACCGTATCGTATCGTTTTGGATACTTCAGTATCAATATATCCAGTATATTTGAAGTTAATTATAATGCCTGTGAAAAAAGGATAAATTAAAAAAAAACTTTGGGCCAAAGTAACCCGAATGACGTCATGTAAGAATATAGGCATTATAAAGAGTTTTATATCTGTCTATGATATATAAGCAGGGATAAGACAATGGCTAATACATTGATATACATACCCAATGATGATACACAAAATTACCCCATCTGTAGATTAAACTTATTGATTGAAACGATTAAACATTCAACAGCCCATTGTCCCCTCTCTCTTCATTTATGTATCTATCTATTTAGTTTGGTTCTGGTTAGGGCGAAGATACAGAAATAGATTTATATACATCTATCCAATATCTATCCATCTATCTATCTATTTATATATATGTATCAATCTATCTAGTTTGTTATGGCGAAGATACAGATAAAGATTTCTTTATATGTATCTAGTATATTTGTATCTTTCTATCTATCTATTATTTTTTTATCTTTCTATCTATTCATATGTAACTATCTATCTAGTTTGGTTATGGTTATGGCGAAGATACAGATAAAGATTTCTTTATATCTATCTAGTATATTTTTATCTTTCTATCTATTAGTATTCTTATGTAACTATCTATTTAGTTTGGTTCTGGTTATGGCGAAGATACAGATAAAGATTTCTTTATATCTATCTATTATATTTTTATCTTTCTATCTATTAGTATTCATATGTAACTATCTATTTAGTTTGGTTCTGGTTATGGCGAAGATACAGATAAAGATTTCTTTATATCTCACGGTTAGGCCCTCAGATGTCAAAACTTTATTTTAGTGTTTGGCCAAAATGACTTAGCAATTGTATCTGTAAGTACGTCTAATAACACCCTTTGCTATTTTTAAAATCCTAGAAAATTTTTTTTTGCAAGAAAATTGCATAAATTCGCAACCTTTTTTAGAACCACTACATAACTCGAGTTTTAAAACTTTTTATATAAAATCCTTTTTACAAAAAATATCAATAATTACTTAAAATTAAACCTGAAAGAAAAAAAATCTCATTACACGTGTTAATTTGCATGTTTTAGGTCTTTTTTTGAGGAAAGTATAACTTCCACATTTTTGACAATAATTATATTTTTTAACATTTCAAAGTAAAATATAATAAAACTTAAACGATTTTTCTTGAATTATCAGTTGAAAATTTCATCAAACATGCAATTTAAGTGATGAAAATTTAATAAAATCATTTTTTGAATGTTTAGAATTACCAATTTTCTACATTTAAAACAAAATGTTAACAAAATTTAAAAACATTCTAATATATAACTTTAAAAATCAATAACATTTTATAAAATGATGTTTTAAAAAATAAATCATTAAAAGGTATTAAAATGCATTTTAAGTTGCTTAAAATTAAAACGAGAATATCTTTTTACACTTTATTCTTTGTAATAGAGATTAATCGTCATTTGCTGAAAATGAAACATTTAATAAACTAATTGAATCTTTTTGTGACCATATTTAAAATTTTTAATTTTTACACTAAGGTGTTTTTTAATAAAAATCTTTGTTAATTTCTGTTTTACGACAAAAAAAGAAAGGGACTTTTTTACAATTTCTAGGTTATCTTATGCAATTTAAACTATATAATATGAAATAAATTTTAGTTGTCTTTCTTTTGAGCCACAAAACACTGTAAAATGTAACATATATGCAAAAATAACAATTTTTTTAATGAATATTATAATATCCTTATATGACATTGCGTCAGAGCTTATTCTTTAGATCATATGTTCATGAAAAGTAGCCATAACTTGGAGGGTTGCGCTATTTATTAGAATATTAAATAAACTTGAATGGTAAAAATATTAGCATAACCTTTGTCAATTCAAATGCTTTAGGTATATGATTCGGAAAGTTAGTTAAAAAAGAGAGAACTTGCTGTGTATACTGTTGAAAGACTTTCAAAAATGCGAATTACAAAGCAATCCTAAAAGATCGGGCCGTAGGCGAGTCTTAGTTGATTGGGGGGTATGGGGGTTTTCTGATAGCAAATATTGCGTTATTGGTATACAAGGTAAAAACAACATTTTAAAGAAATTCTTTAAATAAAACCCAACGTGTATTGACAGTACAAACATCTTAATGCTAGCAGACATATGTTTATCAACATTTGCAGAAAGCTATTTCCACAAGAAAAATTATTCAGGTTTCTACTTCACAATTTTAAATATTTCTTTTTGATAAAATGTTTGACATATATCGTATAATCATTTACCAAAAAAAATATTTTGATAATTTAGATTTCAGAGAAGATTAATCCTTTCAAAAAACTAAGACGACATTTTACATCTTCTGTCATGACATTTTAGAAAAAATATAAAAAACCAAAATTTAGTATGAAAACTATTTTCATCGATTTTTCTGAAGGTATTATCGTATTCTGTGGCTTTGTTATTATCATTTACTTATATCGAAAGTGCCAAACATTGTACCCTAACTTATTCATTTAATAAAAAACCAGCCGTGATCTATCTAGTATATTTTTATCTTTCTATCTATTCATATGTAACTATCTATCTAGTTTGGTTCTGGTTATGGCGAAGGAACATATATAGATTTATATCCATCTATCCAATATCCATCCATCTATCTATCTTTCTATATGGTTAATATATATGTAACTATCTATTAAGTTTGGTTCTGGTTATGGCGAAGGGACAGACATAGATTGTACTGGTAACGAAGGTCTTGATAAGCACAGACAAGAGGGGCTTGTACCTTTTGTCAGTAAGTAGTTTTTTTTATATGCCTAGCACCTCTACAAATATTATCTTCCTCTACTGACTGACTGAGAAATGTTGTATACCGTTATTATAGTAAATGCTATCATAGTGCCCTTAGATTATATTAGTGTATATGTTAGATTATAAAAAAAAACTTTTTAATTTTTAGTCGCCCCAGTTTTTAAATTCCCTTTTTTATAAATTTACTTTTTTGGACTTTAAATAGATTATACACTAGCCCATTTTGCAAAACAAAAAATTCCAAAAAGATGGAACAGATTTAGACATCCAGCTGAATTATGATATGACCATTTCAATGAGGCTTACACACGGTTTTAATCCCGTTTCTTATATTTTCCTGGTATTAATTAAATTATAGTATGTGTCATTAATTAGTCATCTCTTTCAATGTAGGGATAACATAGCACTTAATTAAACATATTTTTTGCCTCCATTTTTAACAATAATTGAATTATTTGTTCTTATATTAGCATGTTAATCTAGTTACTAATCTGGGACCTAGATTCATTTAATTATCTATCTATGAAGCTATATTTATCTCGTTTTAAGTCTTAAGTATTTTTATTTTATTATTATTATCCATCTAATTTTTAAAAATCCAGTGATGATTATTATTTATTTATTTTATTAAGGTTAGAATTTTTTATGATAAATTCACTTAGTGAAAAAGTCTTTGATACTTCTTAGTTATTTATTGAAATATATTTCGGTGGACTTTGCACCCTCTTCGGTCTTGTAGTTTAGCTGAATGTTAAAAGTAAAAGAATTTTTTAAATTTTTATCTTATTTCTTCCTCTATAGTTATCTATCTAATATCTATCCATTGTTATATATCTATATAACATTTGCTATCTTCATATAACTAACTAGCTATCTAACTATATCTAATTATCTATCTATCTTTATCAAGATATCTATTTCTATCTAAAAAGTTTCCAACGTATGTTAATTTTATTATAGTCTCCCATTGATTGAATTATTTTGATCAAGTTAGGTGAATGTTTAGATAGAAAAATAAATATGAAATACTGAAACAATTATTTCCAAGAGTGGAAAAGAATTGACCCCCTTATCATTAAAATAAACTTAAAATAAGGGAGTCTAGTTTTGTTCTATTGGCCTAGTCCCTAATGTAGCTCTAATCCTGTGGGGCTTATACCTGCGGTTCCAAAACCTGACTTAAAATAATAAAAATAAACGAAAGAAATACCCCCTAGCACTAGTTTTTAATTTATTTTAAAACAAAGATCCTAAGGGGGATCCTAAGCTCAAAAACTCCGTCTGTAAAAAAGGAAAGAAAACTTAAACATATTTATTTTTTTAAGAGATCCTTCAAAATAATGACTTGAAAATATATTTTTCTCTGTGCTGTAATGTAAACACACTAAAAAAGGCAAATCTAAAACCACTCAATAGACTTTTATATAATTCAGTTTTATATATTTCACTTTTTCCCAATGTAGCATCTTCAAAACATAATTAAATTTAATACAACGTCTGAGTATTAAGATTGATCTCCTTTATAAAAAAGTTTTAAGTACAATCAAGCAGATGGAAGAAAAAAGTGAGCATAACTGACGTATAGACAGATATGATAAGTTATCTATAATACAATGTAGCTTGATGTCTGTCCGTCTGAAGTTATCGCTGAACCTACTAGGCTCTACTCTTTAGGGAATTTACCTACTGCTCCTGTGATGGTTTTAAGCTATGTTCCTGAGTGAGGGGACACCCCCAACCTGCCCAAAAACTAGAAAAACCCACCCCCCCCCCCAAAAAAAAAAAATGTATTACATTTTTTGTAAAATCTCAGTAACTGCTGAACCTATTAGGCTCTACTCTTCAGAGGGAATTAACTTACTGCTCCTGTGATGGTTTTAAGCTATTTTTCTGAGGGATGGGACACCCCCAACCTGCCTAAAACTAGAAAAACCCAGAGCATGACAGACAAACTGACGTACCATCTAACATGCTTTTATAATTGCTTGATTACTAAATATTAATACTTGCGAAACTAGCAGAGAAAAAGTTAAAAGTTAATCTCATTTCAGTGTTAAAAAGTTAGACCCATCAATATAAGTTTTAATTATATTTACTCAAACATGCAATAATTCTTAGAATTAGTTATAAGAATCAACAAAATTTAAAAATGTACAAAATAAGCAAGCAATTTAAAGTTTTAACATACTACCATTAGTTCTCCTAATATTTCTGTGTGCACCGAAGGATCTCGCTAACTGCTGAAACGATCTGGTACTATTTTAACTACTATCGGCTACGCCCCTAGTTGCCTCTAGGGGCACTTGAAAGAGTGGAGAGTCAAATTTGTTAATCCAATTTATTATTTTAGATTTTTTTGGGGGAGGGGAGGGGTTACCTCCCCTCTTTTTTAGATTTTAGTTAAAAAATCAACAACAAAAAATTTTGTTTTGGGGGTGGTATTTTTTTTCTAGGGGCGATTTCTCTTAGGAGGGTGGTGGTACCCTCCCTTAAAATAGTTATAAACCTTTCCGGGACCTATGAGAAGCTACCCTGTTAAGGAGAACCCGATCGGCTCAGCGGTTACCGATATCCTTCGGTACAAACAAACAGACACACAGACAAAGATACTTTTACTTTTATAGAAGGATAGAGCTTCTTACAGGCCCATGGAAGGTTTAAAACTTTTTTGGGGTAGGATACCACCACCCTTGCAAGAGAAATCGTACCTAGAAAAAATTTCTACCCCCTAAAAAGACCTTTCTTGATTTACTTTTTCTTTTTTTTAACTAAAATTATTTTTGTTGTTGGGGGAGAATTGTGCCATCCCCCCCCCCCCCTGAAGACAACCAACTACATGCATAACCTAATACTGTATGTCTATCTATATCTATCTATCTAATATATATATGTATCTAGTTGATGCTGTATATGCTATGGCCCACTCCCTACATAATCTAATACTGGATGTCTCTATATCTATCTATCTATCTTATATAATACATTATCTAGTTGATGCTGTATATGCTATGGCCCACTCCCTACATAATCTAATACTGGATGTCTCTATATCTATCTATCTATCTTATATAATATATGTATCTAGTTGATGCTGTATATGCTATGGCCCACTCCCTACATAACCTAATACTGGATGTCTGCTGTGATAATCAAGATATGTTCTCTACAAAAGAAGAAGCCCTGAGGGTGAGTCAATAGTATCCCTTTTTTTATTAATTTCTATCATTAGGGTCTGTCTGCGTGACGTAGAGCTCCTATAGGAGAGCATGTTAAAATTACCAATTCTATTTCAAACTTTGCATAATCATTCCTGTAACAGTTAGGTACGATTTAGAATACGGAGCTAATATGTAAATTTTTACAATAAATTAAAACTTGCTGATTTTTAACTGTTTTGAAAATAATTTTTTTGTATGATATTATTATCTCATTCATTTTTTTTGGAACACTGGTTCCTGGGACAACAAGGTACAAGCGATGCATATCTATAATAAGGTACTTCAAAATGTACATGTATTATTATAGTATGTGGTATTTTGCAACAAATTTATTTACAATTTTGTTTATATTTAAAATTCTATATTCTGCTTATTAAGTTCTGAATATATTCATGTAAAAGTAGATGCTTAGTTAAGAATAATATAAAATTATAGTGTGTACATAAATATGTGTATTTATACCTAAACAAGGATGGTAACATCCATAAAAGCAAATCTTATATCTATATGGTCAATATTGACTGATTTTAGGATAGATTAACATTGCAATAAATCTATTCCGAAATCATTTAAGCATAGGATAGGTACTTAATATGGATCCAATATTTTTACATTTTAAGACATAGAATCATAAAGATTCTTTAGTTATGATATTATTTCCAATCATCTTAGGTATAAAATTTTTTTTAAAAACAATCGAATATGAAAACTTTGCATTAAAATGTAATAAAAAGCAAATTGACTCTCCGTTAATTGTTATAGTAATCAACATGTTATTCTTGAATTGTAGAATGCCTAAATTAACAATTAGATCTATTCGCTTATTACCTACCCTAGGTATAGAAAAGCTTGGAAAACTTACCTATGAGAATATATTATATAAATAACATAATACAGTTATTCTTGTATGGAAGAATAATTAATCAATCAGTTAGTAGTATGCTTTTCTTAATATACATATAGTTACCTAGCAGAGTTTAGTTAATTATCGCTTCGTATTTTAGACAGCGTTCCGCGGATATTAAAATGAAAAATTAAAAGATAAAACCAGTTTTGTGAGGCACGAAGAACCGAAGGCCCAAACTAACAAAGCTGGTATAAATTTTAAAATTTTAATTTCATTACTCGTGGAAAATTGGCTGTAATACGATGTTGTATATGATTTTCAAGTATGGTTGAGAACAGATTCTAATCCAGTGGATATTAATCGGTTTCCAAGCCATGCTGGAAAAATATTTATAGGAATAAATAGATTTTTATATCCTTATAGAATATCAGAAAAATGTTTTTTTTATAGTTTCAATTAAATATTAACAAGGATGGCTTGAACAAAACCTTCAAAAGTGGAGCTTAAAATTTTGGACAGTTGAATATTAACAAATAAAAAGTGACAAGAAAAATTTGCAAATCTGTCGAAAATTTGAGATAATTGGCTTACAGCATTTGGCCTTAACATCATAGGAATCAGTAATAAAAAAAGAATTAATAATATAAAATTTTCCACATTGGAGAAAAAATGACGTTATACTGGCCTACCATTAGTTTATTGCAATCTGTACTGCCTATCATTGGTCATTTGTATTGTATGACGTCATTTTTTATATGCACTATAGCTACTTAACATTGGATGTTATTTGCTTTTCTCTAGACCAATAATGCTATATAAGTAACACAATGTAAAACAGTACATATAAATTCTGTTTGTAGGCATATTAGATAAACGAGGATAGCATAATTATTTATGGCACCGTTAATATGATTAACTACTCAAAATCTTTTGTTATTCAGAGATAAATTACCTTAATGTTATGAATATTGACTTTTTAATGTCATTTAATTAGGTACTTCACAAAATATGTTGTTTATTTAGGAACCAGGTGATTCGTTCGCCCGTAGTTTTTATTAAAGATAATTTGCTGAAACTTTCGATGAAGACCAAATTGTGTCAAAAATCAATGTGACGTCATAAAAATGAGGGAGATGAGAGGAGAAGTGGGAACCCCACCCAAAAATAAATATAATGGAGAGATGGACTTCCAACCCCCCCTTCCCCTAAACAAGTATCATTGAGGGGATGTATGTAGCCGCTAGTAATGTTGATATTATATACTATTTTTTATTCATTTTTTCCTTCTCTATGCCTGAGTATTTTTTATATTTTAGAGCTTAGCTACGTATAGATGTTGTCATTCTTTTTTTTTATAATTTTCCTTCGAATGCAATTTTTTATATTTGTTTGGGGATGTCTTATCCTTCCTATTTCTTAAACGTCATCTCTATAATAGATATTTATCCCATCGAATTATAGACATCTTTCCGTGGATATTAAAATGAAAAGTTAATATAAAATACAGTTTTGTTTGCCTTGAGGGGCCCAATGCTCAAGCTATTAATTTTATTTTAATATTCATGGAAAATTGTCTAATTTTTCAGAATGGCTGAAAACCGGTTTAAATCCAGCGGATTTTAATCGGTTTCGAAACCGCATTCACTGGAAAATATGTCTGGCTGTGTATTCTTTATCTTATGATAATTATACTTTATTGGAGATTGATATCCAACTCAAAAAATACACTCCTTTAAAACAACAATATTTTTTCGACAAAAAAACGAGGATTTATGTCATTGTCGACATCATGGCAATTAAAAAAAATCATGCCAGCTGACATGTTATGTTTTTGTTACTTACTATTAAAGTTAATTCAATTTCCAGTGTGGCTTCGAAACCGATTAATATCCGCTGGATTAGATACGGTTTTTCAGCAATACTGAATAATCATGTACAGCATCGAATTACAGACAATTTCCACGAATATTGAAATAAAAAATTTTAGAATTTACACCAGTTTTGTTAGTTTGGATATTTAGCTCCTCGGAGCTAACAAAACTGGTTTCAATCTTTTCTCATTTTCATTTTAATATCCACGGAAAACTATAATTTGTAGGACGATCTTAGGACCAATATTAAGCATTTATTTTTTGAATATTTATAAGTTTTACATTGAAATAATAACAGCAAGATATATTCGACTTTGGATACTAATTTCAGAAAATTTCTAGTTTTGTTTTGTTTGCTCACCCCCAATATATATCTGTCTGTTTAGTGGGGATGATGGTATTGCATATAATATTGGGATAAATTAACTTTATGGATTTTTCCTGGATGTACGTACAGTACAATGGATGGATATTGTGACAGGGGAATTTTTGTCGTCAATTTAGGTTTCTGATCATGATATAGTCAGGGGCGTCCAAGATTTTTATTTGGGGGGAGGTAAAAGGGGGGGGGGTTAAATTCTTTTTTTACACCCCCCCCCTAAAAATTTTACCCCGGGGGTAAAATTTCCTGGGGGGGGGGTAATTACCCCCCTGAAATCTGTTTGAAAGGGTAATATATTTTTATTCCCCCCAAAATTTACCGCCGGGGTAAAATTTTTTTTTTTTTTTCGGGGGGGGTATTTTGATAATGTAAAAGGGTAAAATTTTTAGGGGGGGGGTAATTACCCCCCTGAAATCTGTTTGAAAGGGTAATATATTTTTATCCCCCCCAAAATTTATCCCCGGGGTAAAATTGTTTTTTTTTTGGGGTGGGGGGGTAATTTAATAATGTAAAAAGGTACCTACCTAATAATAAAATATTTAGTAGCAAAAATTTTATTTGTTAGGGATTTTTTATTTTAGGGGGGTATTTACCCCCTCCCCATAAAAAAAAAATTGTTTGTGGGGGGTAAATACCCCCCCTCCTTAATGGTTGGGGGTATGATATTCAAACAATTAAAAAATATCTATCTATAGTCACATATGAGTATTGTCTATAAGTCTGTATGTGAACTAACTAAACTATCTATCTATAGTCACATATGAGTATTGTCTATAAGTCTATATGTGAACTAACTAAAAGCAAACATACTACAATAAATATTGACAGGTCAAATAAAGGTTCCTAAATAAAAGTCAAGTAGAAAATATGTTATCAATTTCGAGATTGAAGTCTGACAAAAAAATTGTGGGGTTTCAAAGGCACCCCAATTTAAATTTAAAATTTTCTCCCCCTCATTAAAACTTTACCCTAACTTACGAGGGATTTATAATTCAAATCCCCCCCCCCAAGAAAAAAAATTATATAAATCTAGGACTTTACACCCAATAAAACACAAAAATTAGGTGGGTTATTATCCTTTAAATAAATTTACACATAGGGCAAAATTAAAACAGTAATTTTATTTGTCCTCTATAAAAAAACACTTTTTGCTACTTTATTATGGATTCTTTTGACTATATAGGAATTACACAAAATGACACTAATGGACCAGTACATATGGTTGGTTATACATATTATTATATATTCACTTCTACACATACCAATACCATACATTTACTTTTTTAAAGCAAAGCTTCTATACATTATTTATCATATTTAGGGCAGGTCAGGGATGTCCAAATTTTTTTATTTTGATGGAGGTAAAATAAGGGGTTTCAAAGGTTTTACAGGAGGAAATTTGATGTAACTTTGAAAATATTGAGGGTAGATTAGAGTAAAACACTAGAGGGAGAAAGGGTTAAATAACTGTATCTCCCCATTTCAACCGCCTTGTGCAACCTTTCCATTGGGTCATTGAAAATCAACCAATTGTGTCGCTTATATTATCACAGCCAAGTAGCAGAAAATAATTTAGAAGCAGACTAAAGAGGTCTTTGAAAAAGGAATGGAGATAGTTGTCTGTATATACATCTTTACTATAGATCTGTTGAGGGGAGTAAAATGAGGTTTTTGAAAATTTGAGGGGTATACACCCTTTAATACCCACCCTTGGACGTCTATGACTCCATATCAACATACGTTTGTAACTTATTGTTCTAAACTTCTATCGTTAATTTAGGCATGTTATATTTGGCTATTATTTTTAAACCTTTGTGGGTTCTGTGGTGAAGACCTTCTTCGTCTGTTCTTTACTTGGGAAGTGGCTGTGTTAATATTTCTGACGCTTTTAGCTCATTTCAAAGACCCAATACGAAATCAGAACAGGTGTCAGCCCTGTAGGCAGAGTTACATAAATATTATGTCCTCTATTTCTTTAATTGCACATAAAATGCTTAGAAATCTTAATTACCAAAACAAATAATACCAACCCCTCTTTTATAATAAAATATCTAACCATTTGTTCACCTTTATTCCTGATATTATATGAACTTTAAGATGAGAAGATAAAGAGTTTTGTAAAGAACTTGAAATAAAAGAATTGTCAGCGACAAAATCCTTTTATTTTCGAGCACAGCCAACGACATATCAACACATTGCCCAATAAATATTAGGCTAACAAATTTAGGCTAGCCCAAGAGTTTGGGTTTCTTATCCTTACAAAGATATAAAGAAACATGTAAGACTTAGGAAATAATGGCTAACCTAAGTAATTTTATGAAATTTAGCTACGGAAATAGAGATTTAATTCAATTGTTGGGTAAACTTCCTCTACTATGAAAATAACTTTTTAAAGGCATTTTATACAATTACAATAAAACTCAAAATTTTCAAAATTAACCAAGAAATGAAAAAAATTTATAATTTTTAGTCCAAGACAACCAAAAGCATTTTTAGATTAGTTGTACTATCCCTATAACGCTGGATTTTGGTTCATTATTTTTTCCTACTCATCATTGTGTTAACATTTCATTATAGAAGAATTAAAATTATTTTTTACAAATCATCCAACATATTACAAATTTTTAATTAAACATTTCTGAGGGGGGGGGGGATAACATAAACACACTCGTAAAATAAGTTGCAAACTTTCTTTCAGCAAATCTTAGTCAACAAATTTTGAACAGCATTCTAAATTATTTTTCAAGATTTTCTCACATGTTAATCTGCGTTGGATGAATTAGGGGTTGGGGGATAGGACTATGGACAAAGAATTATTGTACTCATTATTCACATATATAGATTATAATTATTAGTTGAAACCTTACAGGGATCTAAAGGGAAAATACAGTGGCCGAACTTAATGAACTAACCTGTCAAATGGTCCCCAAAGTTGTCAAGCCAATGAATAAGAAAACATTTTTATAAAACTTTGGGGACTAGTTTAATAAAAAGCCCATTTTCTCCTCTCTCTCTCTCTCTCTGAAAACCTCAAGACAACCTATTATGGGATTTCAATCTTAATTTTTTTCTACCAGAAACCCTCCCCACCGTTTTTTAAATTCTTGAAGAAACTTAATTCTTGCCCATGCCAGGGGCTCTACTGGGTATTATCGCTCATGTGCTTTTAAGGCCTAAACTTAACCTAAATAAAACCCAGTAATAAGCCGTTTTCACTCTACAGGGGGAGCATAGGCCACTGACAATTTGTCAGTGTTTCTGTAACAATGTGGCTTTTTAATGGATATGGGATGGGGTTGTCAGCCCTAAGCCCTATGATTATGGTGTAAAGCGTCCATTTGCCAATCAGACAACCAGCCCTTTGATTGCCTGACCTTTGTCTGAGAAGTCCTAACTGTGCATGGTAGTGAGTTACGCCTGTTTTGGGGCCAAGGCATTCCCCCACTCTAACTATTTATGTCACGCACCTGACATAACAGCAGTAGGAACTATTTTTAACGTCTTTAGTTATGACGCAGTGTCGGACCAAGATTCGAACCTACCACCTTTCCGACGACGAGCCACGGTCGCGGGGTAACCTAGCCTAGCGTAAAATATCAGTGGATTGGTATATCAGTGCATTTTATTGTGATTCCCGCTATTATAACTTCCCTCTCAAACTTTTAACATTTCTAGATATTGCTTATTGTTTTAAGAAAAGAATAATTGAAAAACTTTATAAATAAAAATGATAAATCCTGTAATCTATTTACTTTTATTTCCACTTCAGACTTTTTAGATATATTACAACTTTTGTGATCTATCTTTATCATTGATATATATAAGATAACAAGGTTCAACAAATATGAAAATTGAATATAGACAGTTACATAGTGACCATAGACTCCAAGGGGGGAAGAGGTGTGTACAGTACACCCCTCAAACTTAGATTATCCCCATCAAACCCCTTAACCTTTCATTTTACCCCACTCAAAATAAAAAGCTATGACATCTCTCACACCACTTTTATGTATGAAGAAATAGAATTTTATAGGTTCAATAAAAAAATCCAGGTAGATCTGTTTAAAATTGTAATCTATGATACTTTTTATGGGACAGTGAAATTTGAAGACTGGATTATAGAGATGATTTGCTCCCAACGTTATGCCACAAATCACCAAATCACCAAGATCGATATGAAGATTTTACCATGACTAGGAAAACTTTTAAATCTTTAACAAATTAATTAGCCTACAAACCATAAAATGTAATGCCTGTGGTGAATCAGATGATTAATTTACCTTGTATGAGATCGGGAAAGTCCAGGGAGGGGGGGGGGGAATAAAGGGATGTATAGTGTTTACTTCACCCCCCCCCCCTCAAACAAATTTTGGGGTGCAAAACCAAAATATTTGTAAGTACATAAGATAACCGAAACCTAAAACACCTCACAGTGCCCCTCCACCCCCCAAAAAAAAAGCAAGCTTGGACATGAACATCCTTAAATTACATAATTCTTGAGGATTTCCTTTTACTTGCAATTGCTGTGCAATGATTTTATTTTGCTTTCTTTTTTCTATTCCCAAAGCGTTTATTTAATTTACTTTTAACTCTTCTACTAAATATCACTAAAACAGGAAAATTCCCAAAACAAACATACCTTTATAGTTATTTATTGCCTCGTACCATAAACTAGACACCTTTCTGCGAATATTAAAATCTATTATTATAAGATTAAAAACAGTTTTGTTAACCTTAAGGGGCCTATGGCTGGGTATAAAAAACTAATATTTATTTCATATTTTTATTTTTATATCAGTGGAAAATTGTCTGTAATACATGATTTATCAGTATGGATAAGAACCGGTTCTAATACAGCAGATTTTAATCGGTTTTGAAGCCATACTGAAAATCTTCAAATTTCTTGGTTTAAAGCTATTTTTATAGATATTAAATTGGTTACATCGTAACTACACCCCTCTCAATCTTGTAAATCTAAGCCTACTTTACATTTTACTAGCGGATACGCCCCTAGAGGCCTCTAGGTGAACGTTAGAAGAAGGGAGTTGAATTCCAACGGCCAATTTTAAAAGAAAAAGTTTTAAAAAATTTTGCGATTTCTATGTTGTGTTTAAGTCTCTAAGAATATTTTTTGTGATTTCTCTTGGGAGGGTGGTGTTACCCTTCCCCAAAACAGTTATAAACATTCCCGAGACCTATAAGAAGCTACCCTGTTAAGGAGAACCCGATCGGTTCAGCGGTTAGCTAGATCCATCGGTACAAACACACAGACAGACAAACAAATATACAATCACACATCCTGTTACTTTTTTATAAGGATTTCTTATTTCATCAAATTTAAATCATAATTATGTGTATTTAATATTTGTGTATAAAAAGAGATTTAAATTTCATATATATTTGAATTCATGAAGCGAAACTTTCTTAATTTAAATTTATCCCGTCCGTCTGTACGAATCTAATGGATAGCTGAGATAGTGATTTTATTAATACCTCTGGGGATGGTTGATTAAAACGTAGAGTTAGACATTGATAGTATCCCAAGGCACTGTTTATGGCGAAGGCATTCCTCCGTACTCGTACACTTTAACATCTTAATTTATGACGCGGTTTGGACTGAGCTTCGAACCCATCACTTCCCCTAACGACAAGCGTAATTCCTACACGTTACCTAATTTCTTTTATTAATGGTTATTCTAAGAATAAGTTTAGCAACTGTTCAGTTTAAATGGAAACATATCCATATAAAGCTTTTTTCCATTGCACATAGGGGCAACAAGGGGCAACAATTCACCACCCCCAAATCAAGTTTTAAACATTCTATGAGCATTATCATACCCAATGTACATCAGATTTCAAAGGAATCGTAAAAATACGCTTTTTAAGTAAGCATTCTAATGCATGGAAGTCAAGAAATGCAAAAATTTTCTTACAGAAAAAGGCATACTTTTTGTGTTTCACCAACTATTTTAAAAGTATTATAAAATCTCTTAGAATTAACGTAATTAGACAAAATAACTTCTGATGAGTCATGCATTACATATATTTTGACGGTATAAAAGAAAAAAACACAAATTGAAGAAATTAGTCTTAAATAATTCTAGTTGAAGTCAAGATTTTAGTTTTTATTTGTTTGTTTTTTAATCAACATTTCAAAAGACAGTAAGAGGAAACATGTTTTCACTGGTTGCCACCGACTAAAAATACGATATTTGATTACCCAAAGACATATCATAATCGCCTGTACTGGTCTCATTTACCCCCCCGCGCCCCCGTAGGGGTTTTTAGCCCGTTTTCTGAACGTGGGTGCACGAAAAGCTTGTAAGAAAAGGCGTTTAAATGCGCTTTTAAAGTCAAAACTTAAGATATAATTCAAATAAATAAAAGACACAGAAACATAGACATATTGGGAAATATTTATTCTGACTTAGAATTAAAGTTAATAATAAATATTTTCAAGTTCTATTGCACTAAATGATGGGGGGGAGAGGGGGGGGGGGGGCTAAACCTAAATCTAAACCTCTTTATGTTTGATGTTTTAATGTTACTAAATAATCGTTTCTATAGATTATTACAAATATCAGGGATCTAAAGGGATAAGACAAAGGTCAATAAATTGTTGTACATCCCCAATGATAATACACAAAATTACCCCTTTTGTAGATTAAAGTTAGTAGTTAAAACGTTTGAACACACAACTGTAAAACTTTGGGGACTAGTGTTATAAACAGCCCAATGTCCCCTACCTCACTGCGAAAAGGTAAAGTTAATATGCAAATAACGTGAGGTTCTTATAATCATTCTAAATTTAAATTAGCAAGTAGTCTATCTGTCTGTCTATTGGTAATGCTTTGTTTTTAAATTATGTAGTTACAGGGTATTCATGTTTAAAGTCAGCAGTTTTATTTAGAAAGGGAGGGGACTGTTAATTACACTAGTCCCCAAACTTCAAAGTTTTATAGTAACGTTTTTATATTCGTTAGCATAAGAACTTCAGGAAATTTAATTGATTTTTTATTGGTTGGTTCATTAAGTGTTGTTGATGAGTGTCAAAACTTTTCAACCACTAATTGTCATCTACAGACAAATAATTTTGTAATATAATTTATTAAATATGTATCAATATTGGGGATGGGCTATACTCAAAAAACGCCTATCTCAGAAAACGCCTATCTCAAAAAACGCCCATCTCAGAAAACGCCTATCTCAAAAAACGCCTATCTCAGAAAACGCCTATCTCAAAAAACGCCTTTTTCATAAAATGCCTCCTACATTTTTAAAAAATTGTCTTGTAGTGAAACATGTCAGTCTAAGGTATTGTGAATATTGTACAATATGTACATTATAAATCTTCTTATTAAAATATCTATCCCTGAAGTATAATATCACTATTGTACATTCCTTAGGCACTTTTTATTTTTGTAAGCATTTTGAATAACAAAAACTTTTACATAGTTAATTCATTTTTTGAGTTTCTTTACTTCATATATCTACTGCAAACAACCCAGTTTACTTTTCAGTTATTATAATAAGATGAACAACTATTAGCTCTATAAAACATAATTCTTATTTATTATGTTATCATTTGACCTAATATCTTGAATTAACAGAATATCAGGTTGAAATGTTGTAAATATGACTAAGCCTAGTAAATTTGTTAAGAGACATTCATAAAGATGTTGTGTCATTTTGTTCTAGTTTTTATTATGCTTAAAATAAATTTTAGATTCATGTTATATAATTATTAACATACACAAATAATATACAAAATATTTATTGAGTATGATATGCTTTAAAATTATCAGAATTATATAGCTATTCCTCAAAATAAAAAATGTTTTTAGAATAATTATTATAAATTAATTATAATTATATAGCTGTTCCTCAAAATAAAAAAAAGGTTACAATAATTATCATAAATTATAAAGCAATTTAACATTTTGTTAAATCTTACTTTCCATAGATGATGAATTTTGGGGGAAAAATAGGGTGAGGGTATTTTAATGTCTTTTTCCTATAGATCATGAATGACAAGTATTTTGTTATTCTATTGAATACTAGTTATAAATTAGGCTTAATTTTTTAAAAATGTAGTAGGCATTTTATGAAAAAGGCGTTTTTTGAGATAGGCGTTTTCTGAGATAGGCGTTTTTTTGAGATAGGCGTTTTCTGAGATGGGCGTTTTTTGAGATAGGCGTTTTCTGAGATAGGCGTTTTTTGAGATGACCCTGGGGATGTACATATTAATCGGTTATTGTTTTGTTCCTTAGATCCCTAGGTGTTAATATATAATACAAAGTAGCTTGATGTCTGTTTGTCTGTCCGCCCATCCCTTAAGATCTCGCTAACCACTAAACTGATTGAATTCTACTCTTCAGGGAATATATCTACTGGTCCTGTGGTTGTTTAAAGATCTTTTTCAAAAATAAAAATCCCCCTCAATTTTTTCATATTTCTATAATTAGGGTCGGTCCGTCCGTACGTCTGGTACAGTTAGCTTTTTTACTTAACTTAAACAGGCTAGAATTGTCCTATCGATCTTAAACTTTTCATGCTGATTTCTACAACAGTTAGGTACGACTTAGAAAGCACAGCAACTCTATAATCGTTACCAGAAAGTCCGTACATCCATTTATAACAAGCTGATTTTTACTTTTTTGACAACAAATAATGGTTTTGAATGTTAAAATATCCTATTCATCTGATTTTTTGAATACTGATTCCTATTTTAATAACGTCTATTGTTATAAGCGAAGCATCTCTATAATCAAGTCCTAAAAACGTCAGTATGTACTTAAACAGTAACATGTATTTAATCAGTTTTAATTACAATTTTGTATAGACATGCATTAATATTCAGTTCTGACACTTCACAAGTGTTAATGTTTGTTTGTCCTTCAATTTCAGAGCTTCGCTTCTTTCATGGATTTTGTCATCCTTGTTTAATTACCTCTTGGGGCAAATCCCCTAAAAGGCTAGGGGCGAAGCCGCTAGTATACATATAAACAGTAAACAAGAATCATAATATCATTATAAATATAGATATTAGTAAAAAAAATTAGGTTAATCATGCCCACATTTATAATGGATTTATTAAACATAAAAATAAAGTGAAACTTGTAGCTTGCTAAAATAAGGATCCCTATCCACCCCCATTTACACCATCCCCTCCCCTCCTACTGAAATGAATTCCATGACCCCAAATTTGACACTTTGAACACTAAAATCGGACTACAATTAACCTAGTTACACTTTAAAGGGCCCAAAAAGCTAGTGATAGGGTAGCTGCGCTACTAAAAAATTCTCATATTGCTCTGATAACCAAAACCCCTAATTAGACATTTTAAACACGAAATTCAAGATAGTTGATGGATAGATAGATGGATAGGTAGATGAATAGATATATGGATAGATAGATGGATAAGTAAATGGATAGACAGATGGATAGATGGATGGATAGATAGAGGGATAGATTGATGGATGGATAAATTGATAGTTGATGGATAAAGAGATGAATAGTTGATGGATAGATAGATGGATCGATATATAGATGGATAGAGAGATGGATAGAGAGATGGATAGATAGATGGATAGATAGATGGATAGATAGATGGATATATAGATGGATAGATAGATGGATAGAGAGATGGATAGAGAGATGGATAGATAGATGGATAGATAGATGGATAGATAGATGGATAGATAGATGGATAGATAGATGGATAGATAGATGGATAGATAGATGGATAGATAGATGGATAGATAGATGGATAGATAGATGGATAGATAGATGGATAGATAGATGGATAGATAGATGGATAGATAGATGGATGGATAGATGGTTAGACAGATGGATAGATATATGGATAGATAGATGGATAGATTGATGGATAGATAGATGGATAGATTGATGGATAGATAGATGGATAGGGTAAGGGGGGACTATTTTCGGGAGGGGTTAATCTTGTAATTTTCTATCTACCTTCATAATAATAGGTAGATGAATAGATATATGGATAGATAGATGGATAAGTAAATGGATAGACAGATAAATAGATGGATGGGTAGATAGAGGGATAGATTGATGGATGGATAAATTGATAGTTGATGGATAAAGAGATGAATAGTTGATGGATAGATAGATGGATCGATATATACATGGATAGACAGATGGATAGATAGATGGATAGATAGATAGATGGATAGATAGATGGATAGAGAGATTGATAGATAGATGGATAGATAGATGGATAGATAGATGGATAGATAGATGGATAGATTGGTGGATAGATAGATGGATAGGGTAAGGGGGGGGGCTATTTTCGGGAGGGGTTAATCTGGTAATTCTCTATCTACCTTCATAAAATGACCTTTATCTCCATGTTCCTTTCAAATGACAGAAAAAAAACATAAAAGCAAATTTGTTTGTTGTTAAATTACCTACAAAAAAGTATAAAATGAAATTTTTGTGAGATGAATTTTAAGGGTACTAAATAATTAAATCCCTTTTTGGTTGATTTGCCCCAATGTGCATTGGATGTTGCAATCCTTGTTCACGTAAAATATGAAATAAATAGTGTATATTTTACTTTTTTATTTCTTCTTTTTAATAAATTTAATAATATTTTTATTGAGAAATATTGATTTTCTTGTTTTTTTTAGATACATTTATTAAATAATTTTACATTGTTAATATTATTAAAAAATCTATTATTATCGATTTATCTATTTTAACTTAATTCTTCTATAATGCATTAGTGGCGTGCGGTAGGAGGGTGTCAATAACCCACTCATAATTGCAATTGGGAAGGTCTGTCTGTTTCATCATCAACAGGCGCGTCTCTCTATTTGACTGTGAAGTCCAGAGAATACGGACACCCTATTCCTCTATGAATTCCTGTCTTTGGCAAGTTTTTCAGCTTCTCCCCATGTCAATTCTAATTTATCTGTTTATTCCCTAAAATAGTTATTAGTAGCGAAGCTACTCTATAATTCACTTTTTAGTAGCGAAGCTACTCTATAATTCACTTTGTCCGTCCGTCCGTCAGTCCGTCAGTCAGTCCGTCAGTACGTAACGCTATGGGGGAAATGGGATTTACTCAGCTCCTATAAAAGATAGAATTCTAAAATTTTTTGACAACATTCCCATCATGAAGGAGCACAATTAACTATAAAACATCACTGGCGGTCGGACGGCTTTTTAGCAGGTTTTAGGCTATTTTTAGATTTTCCACATTTTCCCCCATATCTTTGGTGTTTATGGTCCGATTTTCAAAATTCTTTCAGTTAAAGATATCAAAATTAAATTTTCCGTCGTTTGGAGAAAACAACAATAACGGTCAGACTGCCTTTTTGCAGGTTTTTAGCTATTTTTACATTTTCCACCATGTCTTTGGTGTTTATGAACCGATTTTCAAAATTTTTTCAGTTATAGATATCAAAATCAAATTTCCCGTCGTTTGAAGAAAACAACTATGAAGGTCAGACTGCCTTTTTGCAGGTTTTTGGCTATTTTATATTTTTTTTACATTTTCCCCCATATCTTTGGTGTTTTTAGTCCAATTTTCAAATTTTTTTCAGTTAAAGATGTTAAAATTAAATTTCCCGTCGTTTGAAGAAAACAACAATAATGGTCAGAATGCCTTTTTGCAGGGTTTTGGCTATTTTCAAATTTTTTACATTTTTCCCCATATCTTTGGTGTTTATGATCCGATTTTCAAAATTTTTTCTGTTTTAGATATCAAAATTAAATTTCCCGTTGTTTGAAGAAAACAACCATGACGGTCATTCCCATCCACGAAATTTTGTGCTTCGCTACTTATGGATGTTGTCATCCTTGTATGTATATTAATGGATATAGTTTAAAGGAGGATATATTGACAAGGGAAAATTTGTCGTCAATTTAGCTAGCTAATATAGACCTCATTTATTGATCAGTTCGTCCATCCAGTAGGAGAGAGAGGATGGGGTTCTGGGGATGTGGGTAATGTTATTTTAGTCAGCTGCGAGCATCACTTTACTATAGAACACGAAAATATGGTGCAACATCCAAGTGATAATATATCGAATTATATATTTAGGCGTGTGTGTTAGCGGGTAAATTCAGAATTTGTGAAGATATTCATCCAGTTCCGGACGGAAAGAGATTACTCAACTACATTCGGAATGTTGAATTTACAAGTAAGTAATTAAGGATAGTTGTTGCAGTTTTGTTAACCCAGAAGGACCGTAGGTCTGGCACAACAAAACAGGATTAATTTTATTATTTCATTTTGTTTTTCTATAATACGATACCAGATTTTTCAGTATGGCTAAGAACTGGTTTTAATCCAACGAAAATGAATATCATTCGGGGGGCCATAAAGATTTTGTCTTTTCTCTAAAATTTGAATTTAAAATTATAAAAATAGTTTTTTTTCATTTTACTGAAATAGCCCCGCTCTTAAATATTTCATATAAAATAAAATAATGCTAAAAGTTTTAAAATAATTAGATAATTTTCTTAAATATTCCATTTTGGATTTTCTTGAGTCAAAATTAAAAAAAAACTTTTGTAAAAAAAATACTATAATGTACATAATATTTGATATTAAAAATGCATGAAGTTAAAACTTTTACTGGCCAAAGATCGGAGCTAACAAACTATTTTATTCACTTTTCAATATTCTTCTCAAAACTTGGTAAACTATTATCTTAGAAATATTTTATTATAAAACATTTAAGTTTTATTTTATTCATTCATTTACAACAACAAAAAAAAACATTTTTATTTGAGATCTTAGGATTCTCAACTTACATTAGGCTTTCCCTCATCCATGCTTCTTATTCATATGAGAGTGCCATTAATGAGGGTGCCTCAATATGGAACACCTTCCAAACTTTAGCTAAGGGGATGTAATAAATTAATAATTTAGTAGCTTCCATGAGAATTGCGGGTCAGCTTGTAATATAACATAGAATATTTCAGCTGTGCACGAAGCTTACCAATCTAAGATTGGCAACGGATAATCACCTTAAATCTACGGGTGCATCTGAATCCTAACTTGAGAGAATCAGGGCTACATACACATATACAACAACATAGTAAAATGAAACACTTAAAGTGCAGTCCCATTTAATTACTCCAAGTTGAAATTTGTCCAAAGTTTTGAACTTGACACAAAGTTTGCAAAAGTTCAACTTGTTTTACTTAGGTTTTTCAGTGGACCTCTGTCTACTTCTGCGGTTAATTCCAGGGTTCTAAAGTGATAAGACAATGGCTGCTTGATTGTTGTATATCTCAAATGATGATACACAAATTTACCCTTTCGATAAGTTAAAATTAGTGGTTGAAATGTTTTGACACTCAATTTAATAAACCAATAAATCAAAATCCCATAAAAATCCCCAATTTTGTTAAGGCAACGAATTCGAAAACGTTATTATAAAACTTTGGGGACTAATTTAATAGATAGCCCAATTTTCCATCCCTCCCTGGGTTAATCCAGTTGCCCTTCAAAGGGTTTTGTCAGGAGGGTGTAAACCTAGAGGGGTGAAAAAGGGGCCTTCCAAATTTCAGGATTAAGGATGGTGTTGACACCTCCATACATGCCTCTTCAAAACGCTTATTTGCTTATCTCTACTCTAATATGTTTTTCAATGACAAGAAGAATAATAATGTTTATAAAAAATATAATCACGCTATTCCTCAATGTAGTGTAAGTCTTTAGAGCATTTAAAAAAATAACCATTATAGGAAATAAACTAGAATTATACAAAAAATGTATATTTATTTAATGTTCTTTTATAAAAGTAAAAAATTTTGAATTAATTTTAACTACACAAATAGATTTCACTTGAGCAAATAACTGAACAAATTAGTTTTTTACAAAAATATGATTGATTTTCTTAATATTTTTACAAAACTTTATATATTTCTCAGCATCGCTACTTGTGGATGTTGGATCGTACTTGTTGATACAGTTATTTGTATTATTAATGTCAAGTGCTCTTTTAAACTGAAGTTAACTCTAGTTCCTCACTATGGTTCCCCTGCTATAATCTACTATGAACTACACATGTACACACTGAGTTTTAATGCTAATCCAAACTTAACTCCATGTAATTTCTAGGAAATTAAACTTTTTTCTGCCATTCAAAAAAAACATTTGCTCGTTAGGGTTAATAAAGAACATGTGTGGATAGGAGCGTGCGACTGGTGCTGCTAACCAGGTATCTAAAGGGATAAGACATTAACATATTGATGTACATACATCCCGATGATGATACACAAAATTACCTAAAATAACAATTAGTGGTTGAAACGTATGGACACTCAATTTAATAAACCATCCAATCAAAATTCATTAAGTCCTTAAATTTGTTAAGCTGAAGAAAAGAAAACGTTGTTATGAAAAACTTTGGGGACTACTGTACTTTCTGATTTTAACACCTCTTTAGAAAAGTATCCACTCTAATATTTTAAATTAATTCCTGCTTTCAAACGACTTCATTTTATACCTTGTTATTATAGGGTGTATATTATGCAATATCCTGTGCATGCACCTAGGTGGTTTACATCAAAATGCTTAGTGGAGCACAGAAACCCCTTATTATTTTCAATCTACTCAAGTAGTAATATTGTTAATCTTCATTAGGGAAGGTGATCAAATTTTCGCCTATTGTCTTCTCACATAAGATCCCTAAGTATCTTAAATTTTCGAAAATTTTCAAGCAGAATTTGTAAATCTTTGAGCTTTGAGAAATTAATACAAGAATTTATTAATTAAATTTAAGTTGACATTTATTCTTCATTTATTTTTTTTGTCGTCAGAAATGTTTTTAATAATTTTAACATATTTTTTATCTTCAATTTTGACATGTTCTTTCTCGAATTTGTTGATGGTTGGCAGAGCGTCTTTATGGATGAAAACAACTTGAGAAATTTTACTATTCGCCCTAAAAAATTACATTTTTATTACAGACATTGTTCCATAGATAAGAAAATAAAGATGTTTTATGTCTACTCTGTAATAAAAATTGTTTTTGGCTGACACACGACATATATTTGTGGCAATACTTCAGTTGACTTTTTAAAATTTTTAAGCCATATATATATAGGAGCTGTAAAAATCAATTGTAAATTTTTAAAGAGTCCCAAATGTTACAGGAATCATTTTTCAGAAGTTTGAAATCGATATTACGTAAAAAAGCTAACTGTGACGTATAAAAAGGCTCTTGTTATAGGAAAGCGTCGTATTTAAAAAAAACTTACAGAATACTGTTAGACAATGGAACATTAAGTGTGTTTTCAGTTATACGTCCTGTTTGGTATCCAGTATATCCAGAGGACTCAAAACCCTGAAATGAAGCAGCTTAGAGTGCCTAAAAAAAGACGTCATACAATACAAATGACCAATGATAGGTCAGTATAGATTTTAATGAACCAATGGTAAAATATTGGTCTTTCATTAGTCATTTGTATTGTATGACGTATTTTTTTATTAACATTATAAGCTGCTTCTCTGAAATTAAGTTGACTTTGATGCAATATAAAACAAACTGAATTTTAACGTTCAATGGTTTTGGGAATCTTTACAAAGAACTTCAGACTTCTATCTTTAATATTGCTCAACGTTTTTTTTTCTTTTCAAAGCCACTTATTAACAAAATGGTAAAACATACAGACAGACATAGTGAGTTATGGAAAAGACCATGCGAATCTTTTCAGTAATCTATCTTTTATTGCAGTCGAGCAAGACACTATAAACTAGTTTTTGGACTGTTGGACTCGTGGTAAAAGAAAAGTTTCGCTAAATCGATATAATCTAGATACAAACTCTCTAAATCAGTCAATAGTAAAAGAGAGGAGAAACAATCCGGTCATGTTAGTCGGATTCTTGTCTGAAAGGGAAGTTATTTTTTCATTTCACTCGCATAATGAGTCAGCTATTTTAGATATACTCGCATTTCTTAGTACAAAGATTTGCTTGGAAAAATTATATAAAAATTCTTCCCTAACATCGAAGAAATTTCATCGTTTGTATTATTATTAAAAATGGTTTGTCTGCTAGGAAACCATTTTTTTATTTAGACGGGTTATAGGACAATATCTAATATATCTATTATTCACTAATAATGATAAAAATAATGAGGCAAGTAAGTAATTTTATAGAGGTCTTACCTTTATTATGGCATTTAGCTCAGATTTAGAACATTTTCCATTTTCATTTCTCTGTATCCACTCCCATTCAAGAGTTATGTAGGGAATAAAATGACTCTGAAGAAGAAAGATATAGAAAACATATTTTTGATGCTTGTACAACATAATTTAATTACAAATTGTCGGTTCTTCATGTGCCTTTCCCCTATAACCCTGCAATGTCATAACATAACCTAAGTAATTAACAAATAAAAAAAGTACCCCCCTGTTATTTTCCAGTGGGTGGAAGATAGGAAGTGGTTAGGGGGGGGGGGAGGGGGGTTATAAGTGTTCACTAAAGTATTGGTGTGAAAACAAAACAAAAAATTCTTGTCTTTTCAACTAACTAAGTTCCATTTTCTCCCTTTCTTTCTCATTTTAAGGAAAGTGCGTTTTACAGACAAACAAAGAATTATTAAATTAGAGATTTTAAAATTAACTTACTTTATTGTTAGATGTCAGGTATTTCTTTAAAACCTAAAAGTAAATATTTAAAATTTCATAAATTAATGTAATGTTTTACGTGCTGGAGGGAGGGGGGGGGGCCGGAGGGGGGGGGGGTTCAATCGAGCTCGCCGGTAAGTAACGGTGTCAAGGCGGTAAATGTTATGAATTGACTTTTTGATATCTCTTATAGTTAGGATGGTTTTTTTAAAGCGAGAGCCCCCAGGGAAAAGGGTTAAATCGAAAAATTTTGTCAAATAGTATTTACTAATAAAATGTCTACTATTTGATTTACCTTACATTCAAACCCTTCAACGTCAATCTTCAATATAATTGTCTTCTCCATAATCAAGCCAAGAATCTGTTCTATTGTTACTGTTGATATGGGTGCGCTTGTCCTTGTTTTCTGAAGAAAAAATACTTGTTAAATAATATAGGGATCGGCATCCGAGCGTCAGACGCATGTAAGCCTGAAGGAAATGAACCTTATACTAATTTTTAAATCTGACCCAAATAAGGTAATTCCTCTTTTCAAAAACAATTTCAAAGCATTCAAACAGGTTTTAATTTGAGGCTTTGTCGCGGCTGCCAAGCCCTAACTTAATGCTTTAATAAACTGAAAGAAAGAAAGGCCAAAATAAACTAATCCAATATGTATAATAAGTATGGGGAATGTCTTGGCCCTAAACATGCGCAACTCATTACAATGCGCAATTAGCACTTTTAGACAAAATTTGTGCAATTAAAGGCTTGGTTGTCTGAATGCATTATAAGCCGTGAACTTTATAGGGCCAAAAAAGTATCACAGCTTGTCATGCATTTTTTCAATAAAATAAGATTATTATTGGGCTATAGAGGAGCTCCTCTCTTTGTATTTTAAACTAAAAGGATCTAAAACCCGTCGTACTTGAATATTGCCAAGTTTTACAAGAAATATCTAGGTTATAGACCGCAAATTTAAGTGCAAAAATAACCATACAAAAATGCAGAAAAAGGAGCCTTTTTTTAGCCTAATAGATTATATTTTAATTAAAATATTACAATTTTAGCAAATCCATAATAACAATTCTTTTAGTCCATATTTTTGCGTCTTTTGAATATGAGAAATGATTATAAAAAGTAAAAAGTTATTTGGCCTTTAGTGTCCAAATAAATCATCATTCCCATATAAACGACCCCTTAAATAGTGGATGTAAATATTCTTTTTTTTCCCCGAGGTAGTCATTTATTTCCCCGGTATCATTTATTTCCCTGGAATCATTTATTTCCCTGGTATCTTTTATTTCCCTGGTATCATTTTTTTTCCCTGGTATCATTTTTATCCCTGAGGTAGTCATTTTTTTCCCCCGAGCATGGCAACCGGTGAACAGAATCTCAGTTCTGCACCACAAGCCTCGCACGACTGAAGTTCCCATGTCTATACAGTCATATTTATATGAAAATCTGAGAAAATATTTTTAGAAGATTTTTGAATTTTTTTTTGAAGATTTTCAATTTTTTTTGGAAGATTTTAGAATTTTTATTAATTACTAAAAGAAAAATGATACCAGGGAAAAAAATGATACTGAAGAAATAAATGAAAATTAAAAACCAAAATTAAACCATATTTTCGCATAAAAATGAGTTTTTGTTTAAATGAGAATTATACCCCACTTATACAACAATCTTCTTAACATATAGTACATTAAACCATATAATCATGCACATCATTTGGATCCGAGACAAACCAAAATTAGATCCTGTAGTAGTTACAAATATTTATGATTTTGTGATAATAAAAATATTATCTTTACCTCTTGTTCTGATAACTTTTTCAGCTCCTGCTGAGTGAGCATTATTGCATTGGACTCGTTTTCTTCATCTATAACCCAAGGTGTGAGAACTATGTTTTCATTACTAAAACAAAAATAGTCAAGAAAAGAATAAGAAAAAAGTTATAACTTTGCAGTGACTGATTCATCACATAAATCACATGAATATAATTTTAGACTTTTTCTCCAAAAATTTTAGTGTAGTGACCATTGATACATTTAAGGAAAATTTTGCCTTATATTTGGATTTTATTCTACAGATGTTGCTTCCATTGAAATGTGATTTCAAATAGTTATATATCGCATTGTATTATAGACAGCTTTCCTCAGATATTGAAAAGGAAAAATTGTAAGGTTAAATCTAGTTTTGTTAGACCTGAGGGGCAGAAGACGCGGGCTGACAAAACTGGTAAGAATTTTACATTTTTTCATTTTAATATTCGTAGAAAATTGTCTGTAATACGATGCTATAAATGATAAATGAGAACTTGTTTTAATCCAGCAGATATTAATCTGTTTTGAAGCCATACTGGAAATAAGATTACCTTGCAGCATTATTGATCATTGTAATTTTATTTTCAATGTGAGCCAGCTTTGCACTTTCACTAAAAATAAGATAAAATTTTTGTTTAATTGCTCCAGGTGATCTAAAGGGATAAGACTATGGCCAATAAATTTATGCACATCCCCAATGATGACACCAGTGTGATAAACAGCCCAATGTTCCCTACCTTCCTGGAATTGCCCTGCTTCTCCTAGAGTTAGGCCGCAAATTTGTTTCAATTTGTTTCAGGGTAGAATGAATAGATTCTGTGACACAGAGGATCTTTTTGTCGTCAATTTTGCTAATAAAGCCCTCAGATATTGGTCAATACGATCCTCTATGATTTGGGGAGGGGATGGAAGAAGTCATAAGAAAGGGGAGTATTGTTATATTAGCCAGCTGGGAGAAACATTTTAACAGGGTATGTGAGAATCTCTCACAATATCCACTTAATCTGTATAATTAATTATTTAATAGCTACAAAGTAACAAGGATGACAACATCCATAAAAGCGAAGCACTGAAACGGTAGGACAAACGGACATTAACACTTGTATAGTGTTAGAACTTAATAATAATCATAATATAAATTTATAAGAGTCAAAGCAAAATTGTAAGTAAATTTGTTGTAAAACTGCTTGATACAGGATAATTTTTATGGACATACTTACATTTTTAGGACTTGATTATAGAGTTGCTTCGCTTATTACATTATACTTTGTTGTCCCAGGAATCAATATACTTAAAATCAGATCAATCCGATGATTTGATCACATAAAAATTTGTTGTTAAAAAAGTAAAAAAATCAACATGTTTAAAATGGACGTACGGACATTTTGGTAATGATTATAGAGTTGCTACGCTTTCTAAATCGTACCTAACTACTAAAGGAATCACCATGCAAAATTTGAAATCGATAGGACAATTCTAACATGCCTAAATTAACGGAAAAAGCTATCCGTTACGGACGGACGGACCGACACTAATTATAGAAAAGCTTCGCTTTTAAAAATATACTTGAATAATATTTTGTCTTTATTATTATCAAAATATTTACCTAATAAAGGCCAAATTTTTCAAAATAGGCTCAACTGCATAGACTCTGAAAAAAGAAAACTGATTACTAAAATAACTATCTACAAAATTAAACGATATCTGTCTGTCTGTCCGTCCAGATAAAGCTAAAGAACTGACTAAATGGTAATATGCTAAGCTTTTTTCGGGAGGGGAAATACACCGTTCTGAAAATGCCCCTCTCCTTTCCCTTATACAATGACGTTAAGAGGGCGGGGATAATGGTGTAACACCCCCTAAAAGTTTCGATAGTATTATTAGACTTGATCATTAAATTAGATTTTACTCCCCCATTGAAAATTTATCCCAAGTGTTGCATAAAGGAACTCCAAAAGTTTGGGAGGGTATCATCTCTCCCACGCCCCCAAAAATGAAAGGGTTTAATCAAATACTACTTACTTATGGCCCATTGTAGCTGCCATTAAGACATGAGGACCGATATTTGTTCCAATATCTAGAACAACAATGACGATATAGTCCAATAGGAACACAGCTGTTTGATAACTTGTTAACATATAGAGAGACAGATATACGGAGAGAGAGAGAGAGAGAGAGAGAGAGAGAGAGAGAGAGAGGTAAAGAGATAAAGATAGAGAGAGAGAGAGAGAAAGAGAGAGATATAGAGAGACAGATAGACAGAGAGATAGAGTTATTATTAATCCTGCGACTGTAACGTAATAGTATAAGCGGTGATGGGATCGAATCTCTACCAAAACCGCGTCAGAACTTAAGACATTGGACTTACATACATATTGATATTACCAACCTATAATACTAAAACAGAGTAGATTTGCAAACTTTAATGATTTTTTGAAAAAAAGTATTTCCACAAGTAGCACAGCAATAATCTGAAAACTATACCGAGATAAACCGCTTCTGGATACATCATCAATATTTCTGCCAATGAATAGGCCACGTCCACCTCCCAAGGTCCTAGACAATTATCATCAATTAAAAGTAACAGGATGTCATAGTTTGCCTGTCTGTCTGAGTGTCTGTGCTCTAAAGTATATCGTTAACCGCTGAACCGATATAACTCTCCTTTACAGTGTAGGTCCTGTAAAGGTTTATAACTATTTTTGTGTAGGCAACCACCAACCTCCGAAGTAAAATCGCCCTAGAAATAATGCCACCCCCTTCCCCCCCCCAAAAAAATGGGTAGATTGACTTCCCCCTCCCCCCCTCTCCACCTAAAGAGCCCCAAGAGGTTTCTATGGCCATAGCCGTTAGTAGAATAAGGTACTGTTTATTAGAAGAAAATATAAATATTTTTGTTTATACTTATAAATTAGTATTCCTATGCCTAACCATTAAGAACAAATGTTAATAGTATTGAAATTAAAGAATTTTGATTTAACAAAGATTGTTACCTTCTAATTCATACAGAGTATTTGATAATGCCTGAAATTAATAGAAAAATTAATCAAAATTGGTGCTAGTGAAGCTGTTTATAGTGTCCATAATTATGACGTCATATAATACAATTGACCAATACAAATAACCAATACTTAGACTAAATTGCCAATGTATGTCAATTTTTAGGTACTATAAAAGCTACAGTGCCGATTAAGTAATGATAATTCATATTTGGAAAAAAAATAAAAAGAGGGGGAGGCAGGGCTAGTCGTTTTTTCTTTGCTAACTCTGTCGGGTCTAAATATGTAGTGCATTAACCCTATGGGACTACCCAGTAACCAATATATCCTAACCTAACGTGACAAAAAGTAAATAAACAAACCAAGGACCCCCCCCCCCCATTTCCCTAAAGACAATATTTAGGCTTTTCACTTAAATTAATTATTTACAATTTTCAAGAAATTTTTCCCTTTGTCTATGAGAAGCTAGATTGTAAAGGAGAACCATAAAGGTTCAGCGTTTAGACAGACAGATAGACCTCCTCTTACTTTTATATAAATATTTGATTAACTGTATTAACTTACTTCATTAACGTCTTTGAAACAAATGAGCCAATTAATATCTTCTCCCAATAAATTTTTCCTAAAAATCAGTAAATAATTGATATTTTCAATAGTTATACAACTTTTTAACATTATAATATTTGTAACTAGATGCCTCTAGGGGCATTTAAGGAGGGTTGAATTCGATACCCAAAATTTTTATTTTAGATTTAAAAAGAAGAAAGAAAAAAAATTGGAGAGTGGGATTTTATTTCTAGGGAAATTTCTCTTTGGAGGGTGGGGGTAACCTCACATGGCCTAAAGTTAAATAAGAACCATATTGGTTCAGCGATTAGCGAGATTCTTCGTTACAGACAGACAAATATCCTGTTTCATTAAGAGGATGGATTACTGGACTACTTATTTTATTATTGATTAACAGTTTTTTTTATTTCATTTCATAAAAAGTTAGCTCGTTAGGACTTCTAGTAAAGTGTTATCAATGTGTTGGTTATATGCAATTATTCATTTGCTTTTGTAATTGCAAGAATGGTTATGGACATAATTGTTCTTGTTTTAATATTTTCTAACATTGGATTCAAAATATAAGTGGATATTTTGACAGGGGGAAAATTGTCGTCCTTGTAGCTTGCTAACATGGAACTCATTTATTGGTCAGTTCGTAGGGGGAAGGGGATTAAAGATTATTTTAGCCCGCTGTGTGTGTTTCGCTTCATTAGAGAACATGAAAATTTGTTGTAAAATCCAAGTAATAATAAATATTTTACCTAACACATTCTCTGATTCTTACTGGTGGTAGATCAATATCTAAAAAAAAACAATTGAAAAAATAGGTGGACGTGTGTAACTAAGTAATTTTGTCTTTTAACTGATAAACTAAGCCTTGTCTGGTTTTAGGCTATTTAGCCACGTCATTTCCCTCTTTCCTGATGGCTTCTGATTTTAGACACACCAGGAATCTTAAGGAATACACCAATGGATGATATTTTGTATACATCACCAATCATAGTAAACAAAACTACACCATTTGCAGCAGAGCGTCCAAGCTTTTTTATTTGGGGGAGGTAAACAATTTTTAAGGGGGGGGTTGGGTAAAATGAAATTTTTTTTTTTTTGATAGGGGGTTAAATACATAAACGGTTGGGAGGGGGGGGGGGGTAAAGACTGATTGTAAAGACTAAAGTTTTGGTACGAATAGTCTAGAACTAATCAATAAAAATTCAATAAAAGTACCCAAAGTTTTTACGCCAAAGACTAAAGTATAATTTACAGTCCAATTTTACCTTCTTTCCTGAGACACTCAGAAAATATAAAAAGAATAGCAAGATGCCTTAATGACGAAATACCAAATATGCTCACCAATAAAAAAAGGATTAACAATATATACAGATGGACAATTTGAATTGTAGATATGATTCTTTGCTCTTTGGTCATTAAATTTTAATTATTTTTGAAGCACATTTAATATATCAATTTTACCCAAATTTTTGTGGTCGAAAAAAAGAACATACGGACAGACAGCCTAGACTGTCAGACAGACATAAAGATATAAAGAGTTGCTGTGCTAACACAAAAGTGTAACCTACCTCTAACTATATTTAATGGTGACATTTTGAATGGTTTCATTACTCTTTTTGACACATCTAGATAAAAATAAGAAATTTAGATATTATTTTGAAAAGCGAAGCTTTTCTATAATTAGGGTCGGTCCGTCCGTACGTCCGGAACGGATAGCTTTTTTCGTTGATTTAGGCATGTTAGAATTATTGCCCTATCGATTTCAAACTTTGCATGGTGATTCCTGTAGTAGTTAGGTACGATTTAGAAAGCGTAGCAACTCCATAATCATTACCAGAATGTACGAAAGTCCATTTTAAACATGATGATCTTTTTTACTTTTTAACAACAAATTTGTATGTGATCTAATTATCCGATTGATCTGATTTTTGGTATACTGATTCCTGGGACAACATAGTACAATACTATAAGCAAAGCAACTCTATAATCAAGTCCTAAAAATGTAAGTATGTCCATAAACATTATTCTGTATCAATCAGTCTTTCAACAAATTTACTTACAATTTGCTTCGACTCTTACACATTTATATTCTGATTATTCAGGTCTGACACTATACAAGTGTTAATGTTCGTTTGTCCTTCCGTTTCTGTGCTTCGCTTTTATGGATGTTGTCATCCTTTTTGGGGAATTATTTAGAAGATCTAGGAAGGCATATACTTTCTAAATAGCTAAATTAAAATACTCAGCCAATAGGAAAAATAGCTTTAAAAAGGGTCCGTCGGCTAAGAATCCCATTTAAAGATTGGTGAATTATTGTGTTAGATTGTGACCATCTAGATCTTTTATAACTTCTGAAGTATATATTTTTACCTGATATTTCAATTAGATTTAAAATGTGGTCATTAACAGATACCATACCTAAACAATTTATTTTTATTAGTAGCGAAGCTACTCTATATTTCGAAATGTCCGTCCGTCTGTCCGTCTGTCCGCCTGAGACAAAGTGGGGGAAACGTGATTTTCTCGGCCCCTATAAAAGATAGACAGCTGAAATTTTTAGTGAAGATTCTTATAACATATGCCCATCTAATCTATACATTGTTTTGTCCATCTGTCTGTTATTTGGGGTGCTAGATCGATTCCTACATTTTCATGTTTTCCTGATTTTCTCAACTCCTTTTTAAGATAATGAGCTGAAATTTTCAGGGATTGAATAAATTTACATTCTACCTATTTTCCTTAAGTTTTATTACGATTTTCTTATTAATAGGGGTGCTAGATCGATTCCTAGATTTTTAGGTTTTCTATTGTTTTCTCAATTCCTATTCAGGATTTGCGGCTGAAATTATTAGGGATTGAATATGCTCATATTCTACATTTTTTTTATCAAGTTTCATTAAGATTTGTCTAGGTATAAATTATAGTGCTAGATCGATTCCTAGATTTTAAAATTTTCATGATATTTAAGGTTGCGTGATTTTAAAGATTTTCTGATTTCTCTATTTTATCAACATTAATGTTTATTGTATGACACTGCTTTTTAGTAATTTTTCCTGATATATATTCATAATTTTTGAGCTTCGCTACTTATGGATGTTGTCATCCTTGTTTTTGCTTTATTGGTTGTTAAAAAGATCCATGTTATTTGACAAAAATGTATTTTCTTAGCGGTTGGTAAAAATATAGGTCTGAATTTTCTTGTGGAGATTACTCTATCTATATAGCATATATATTAATCATTTAATGACAATAGCAGCCAGACGACCCATGACGGCTTTTTGACTGCTTTTGTGTTTTATTTTTTACTACTATTTGAGTGCTTGTGCTTGTGTGTGTGTGTGTGTATGTGTGTGTGTGTGTGTGTGTGTGTATGTGGTGAGTGTGTGTGTGTATGTTTGTGTGTGTGTATATGGGTGTGTGTGGTGGGGAGTTATTATCTGATTGTTTTCTCTTCCTCTCTCTACTTTCTTTCTATTCTCTTTCTCTTTTTATATCCTTTTCTTTCTTTTCTCTTTCTCTTTTTATAACCTTTTCTTTCTTGTTATCTCTTTCTCTCTCCCTTCCCCCCCCCCCCTCTACGTTTTTTTTTCCAGTTTAATAACAATATTATAAACTGAACATAATTGTCATTGCATTGTTTCAACTTACTATTTAGCAATAGAATAATTGATATTAAAGCACAAACGGTCAAAATATTTTGATGCAATCTCCTCATTTTAGTTCTGAAAAAAAACAGTTTTAAATTGATAGAACATTTATCTCATATACAACGCTTTTAATTTTTAATTTAAAACCAGAAAGAAACTATTTTACCCCAATGCAATATTTTGTTCCACTAGCTAAGAAAATGTTTATTCAAAATAGAAGCATTTTATAGTGCAATTAAAAAATGACGCCAGACTGGCCTACCATTGGTCAATTAAAGTGTATATTGCGTGTCATTGGTAATTTAGTCTGTGTCATTTGTATTGTATGACGTTATTTCTTATAGGCATTATGAAGAGCTTCCTCAAAATAAATAGCCTGCCCTGGACTACGATGAAGCTTTACTGAAAACAATAAGTTAATCTTTAAAGCTGTTTTAGAGATCTTAGAATCGCATAAAAAAATCTTATTAATATCTGATTAACACATTATACCATAGTAAAAAATATATGGATCATGGAAAGATAACGAAGTAGCGGGTCTCGTCGTATTTTCACAGTAGCTTTTCTCCTATTTCTAGCCTCTGCGGGGGGGGGGGCTCTAACCCTGCGGGGCAATCATTAACATTTACCTAACTTTAAATAACCTATCAAAAAAATCAGTAATTTACATAAATAGCAGTCAAAAAAACAACTAATGGACGGACTGGCTAACCAACTAACACGGACAAACAAAGTCAATTATAAAACACCTTCGCTACTAATATTTATATGAAACATGCGAAAAACCCCTATTATAAGTATTTTTCACCATTTTTAAAAAGATATATGTATACTTATTGCTATTTAAAGAAAATTTCATCAAAATTTTCAATTATATGTGGTAAGACGGCAGCATACGGACAAGCCTTTCATAGAGTTGCTATGCTTTGGCTTATCAAATTACAATCCTATGATCACCATTTCACCCTGCCCCTCCGAGGCCTTGCCGATACATCACAAGCAGCGGTCAAATTGGACACCCCAAGCCCCAGTTACCTGCCTTGCCGGGAGATGTCTACACCCCCCTTGCCGCAGCCGGACCTTCCCCTTTCTCTGCCATCACCTGCCTACCCCAAGGAGGCAGCCTTCCCTCCTACCTTTGCGCCTGTGGACACAGCCCCCAGCTCAAAGGAATCCATCACCAGCTACCCCTCATCATCTATTATTATACTTCTATTTGCTATATAAACCTGTATATCTTTTGTAATGAATCAGTTCCAAATATATCCTTTAATCAGTAACTCCTTGTAGTTATTTATTGGTAGGATCTATAAGGCTAGGGGCTCGTTTGAACCGAACTCGCTCGGTAGGGTTGAACTGCTTCACCCCTTACCACATATACACTCTCTATAATTTTTTGTCATTTTTCGGGATTTCTGGAACACAGTGCACTTTCCAAAAAGTGAAATCTAAATTTTTTAAAAGAAAAAAAGTGGTTAGTGGTGATTTTAACAAGGATGATGTTGTAATAAGTAGCGAATAAATTTTTAACAAGATTTATTAGAAATAGCTATACTTTAAAGTAATTTGCTTAAGGAAATCTTTATTTTAAAAATAAACCCATTTGTATTACAAATGAGAAATTTTGAATAATTCTTTTTAAGCAGTATATCTAACAAAAAATAGTTTTTTGTTGAAATAAATAATATACACTGAAGTTAGTTGAAAAATTACATGTAGATATTATGACAATCATGAGCACTTCAGACGTTATACAAGACACAATCGACTTTTGTCTAGTTTAAGGCCATTTACAGGAAAAACTGTGCTGTAACCTAAATATTTATGAACATAGTTTTAAACTACAAAATTATTGATTATTAATTCACTTATTATATAATTTTCATATTATAACAAGAATTACAACATTCATAAAAACTAACCTCTAAAACATTTGTAAAGTGTCAGGACATAACAAGCAGAATAGTAACTTATAATTCTAAACGAAATTGTATATAAATATAATAATAGAGTTGCTACGGGTTTTAAATTGTCACTGTTAGAAGAAGAATCATGCCAAGTTTGAAATCAATAATACATTTCTAACATGTATATTGTTTCAATCAATTAATTATATGAATTATACGTCACGAACAAACCCTAACTATAGAAAAGCTGCGCTTTTAAACTGCCTTATAATGTATCCTTTCTAAAGATGTCCTTAGCCGACTGGTTAAAAAAACCAGCACAAATCGAAATGTAAAAATAAATTGTTCCCTAAAAACAACTTATGGACATAAATAGCAAATAAGTAAAATCAATGATAAGGATTAACCAAAAATTTTCAAAAGATGTCTAAACTTCAAGATAAATACTAACTATTTTGGTTTGTCAATAAATCATTTAATGTGACATTTTTTTAAATAATACTATAAAATATTTGACAAGTTCTGGATTTACAAAAAAATCGCCAAAAGCAAGAAGATATACTTAAATTAAAAGGTACCTTCGCTACTTATAAATGCAAACTTACTACATATGTTTATTACGCTAGTCCCCAAAGTTTTATAATACAGTTCTCTTATTTATTGGTTAAACAACTTTGGGGCCTTTTATTGAATTTTGATTTGCTGGATCATCAAGTTGAGTGTATAAACGTTCCAACCACTCATTGTAATCCACAGAGAAGTAATTTTGTTTATCATCATTTGGGATGTACATCACTTTATCAGCTATTTTCTTAACCCTTTAAATCCTGCCAATTTAGCTATTTTATTTGATTAGCTGTTTTGTATGTCTACTTTTGCAATGACTTGCAGAAATAAACTTTCTCTTTCTGTGTACAAGGTAGAGATGTGAAAATAATATACAACAAATCAGAAACAGAGAGAAATAACAAGGATGAAAACATCCATAAAGCGAAGCTCTAAAATCATATAGTAGGACAAACAAACATTAACAATTGTAGAGTGTAGAGTGTTTTTTTGTTATGAATTGTTTAAAAACTGATTACTATTACTATTAGTTACATAAAGAAGTACAGACGCACGTATGATCGTACGGACTGATCCTCATTATAGAAAAGCTTTATGAAATAAAGAATGCACGACGTCTTAATATTGAAAATAACACCAATTTTTTAAAAAGATTTTATTCTAAAATTAACAAACATGTTCTTGATTTCAATTGCGAAACAATTTGAGAAACTTTTGTTTATCTTGACCTTTTGCTCAATATAAGTTAAAGGGAGTGTGAACGTAAATAATTCTCATCTGATTATCAAATTTTAACATTTTCTAAACACATTTTACTACACTGATCAACCAAAAACGTCCTATTAACAAAAATATCCAGGAATAATGCCTTGATTTTATGGTATTTTGGGAGGGAAAAAGGAAAAAAACAGGGAAAATCTGAATGTTTTTGTTTCTTATAATGTTTGTAGGGATATTTAACTTGTCATTTATAGTTGAAACAATTTACTTACTGTTAAGGATTTATTATATGATATAAAATTGCCAATTAGTTTTTTTTATAATGTAGTAATTAGGTAATAAAGATCTATTTTAAATTCGTATTATTGACAAAAAAAAACCTCACTGTCTACAAAGGGTTGAATCTCAGAGGTTATTCATAATAATAAAATCCTTTTTTATTGTGTTGGACAATAAATAACCCACTTTGGAGAATTAGTTTACACTTTTATTAGACTGTTTATAAAGAAATATTGCACCTTTATTATTTACAAAGAAGGCGTCTTAATTTTTTGCTTTTTATTTAGAATAGCTAGTTGGTGTTTTTAGTAAGTAATAGATGTAAAATGGTCCATAGAATTTTAATATGCAATCGTTTTTTGTAGATCTCTTATTTTTGAAGTAATTTAAGTTTTTTTTTAAAATAATTAAGTCAGTTTTAATGTACTAAAACGCAAAAAATAAAAGAAGAAAATTGCCAGTATGAACAAAAATAGTAAGATCTTTAATTTGACACCTTACTTTTAAAATTCTGTTGAGTAATTATTGAAAAAATCTATTTTTTTAACCTTGGTTTAATCAAAACTTTGAACTAAAATATATTCTCACACAGGCATAAAAAAATATGTGTTTAAATATGACTTTAGAATGAGAAAAATATTACGAATCCATTCTAAGCAGATTGAAAAAGTTTTATAAAACTATAATAAAAAATATAAGTTTATTTTAAGAATCATAATTTTCGGCTTTAAAGGGTTGACTTGAACAAAACCTAAAAAAAATGTACTTACACTGTAACAGATATTTTTTAAACACAAGAAACAATAATGCATTTTTAACTGCATTGTTTTGAAGTTTATAAACAGACTGAAGCATATTTGTTCATAAATTTTCATTCTTTACATGTTATGTAAGTATCACTATTATTATTGTAGTATCTATTGTATGAACATTATCCTTTTTTTTGTCAATTCTATTGGTTAACTTTTGAGGTTAAGCTTCCCGATTTGTCAATTTTTGAGATTTGTGATTGGCTAGTTTAATAGTTACAATTAATTGTTGCCTGTAAAATATAATATGTTAGGCCATTTTTATTCTTTTTATATTTTCCTTTTTTTTAATTTAGCTTACAATGGATTTGTAATATTTTTCTGATTCTAAAGGTATATATGAATGAACCCATATTTTTTCATGCCTGTGTGAGAATATATTTAAGTTCAAAGTTTTGATTAAACTGAGGTAAAAACAATAGATTTTTTCAATAATTACTCAACAGAATTTAAAAAGTAAGGTGTCAAATTAAAGATCTTATTATTTTTGTTCATACTGGCAATTTTCTTTTTTTTATTTTGTGACGTTTTAGTACCTTAAAACAGACTTAATTATATTTTTTTAAACTTAAATTACTTCAAAAATAAGAGGTCTATAAAAAAAATGATTAGTTATAGAAGGAAAAAAAGACAATTAACTGCACATTTATATAGTCCGGAAATTTTTTCCCCAATCTTGGACATAGTAAAAATCGTTTTTAAGGAAACTAGAGACAGTTTTGCCCTATATTTGAGATTATATGAATGAGAAGATGTTAAGGTTTGATAATCTGATGAGAAATTTTCTAGTTCACAGTCCCTTTAAGAATTATTTTTTGAAATTTAATACTTCTAATACAGTAAAATAATGGGTCTTATCATTCTGGTCAATGAGAGTTTATCATGGATTATTGGAGCACTATGAGTTTTAAACACTTAACATTTTGAAAACTTAAGCTCATTTATAGACATTTATTTCCTATATAGATCTGTTATGGATCTTGATGCAATAAAGCAGGCCGTTTTGTATATGTTAAAAATTGGAAGATTTCGTTAAATAAAAGATCCTGCAAATATAAGTATTAAATAACTGGACAACTAACTGAATCCCTATATTGAGGACCTTTTTCGTCTGCTAGCAAATTGCGTTCTGCTTTTTTGTAGCAACGTGACTGTGTTAATATACCCGACACTATTGGTTGATTTTCAATGACCTGATTGATAGTCGGCAAAGGGTCCTCGAGGTGGGGACATACAGTTATTTAACCACTTCCCCCTCTTTTATGCTAATGACATAACTACATATTTATTTTGATATCTTTTTAGGTGTGCAGGGTCAAGACATTGGAGATGTAAAGTTCAACGAAGATGGAGATGGGATGGGTAGATACAGTGTGTATCAATATCAGAGAAAGAATGATAATAATGACAGAGAAGGTATGTATGGTATGGGTAGATGCAGTGTGTATCAATATCAGAGACAGAATAATAATAATGATAGAGAAGGTATGAATGGTATGGGTAGATACAGTGTGTATCAATATCAGAGAAAGAATGATAATACTGATAGAGAAGGTATGCATGTATAGTATGAGTAGATACAGTGTGTATCAATATCAGAGAAAGAAAAATAATAATGATAGAAAAGGTAACATTTTAACCATAATAGACGACGTAGACATGAAGCAGTTTATAGTGCCTAATAAAAAAAAGGCGTCATAAAAAACAAATGACCAATGATAGGCCAGTATGCATTGTATTTGGCCAATAGTAATGGGTATACTGGCTTATCATTGGTCATTTGTATTGTATGACGTCACTCTAAGCTCCTTACGTAAAGATATTTATTTGTAAATTATTAGATTAATACATAAGTCATAAAATTACTATAACAAATATCAACCTAAATCCTAATGCATAATGAGTATGGAAAACCATGAATAGAGTCTGTCTACTATACCCCCTTCCCCAATCTCCCAAAACTTAACTTTTACCCCACTTCCCTCAAAAAAAAGAAGTTTTTTTTAGCGGAGGAGATATTACCCACGTCCCACCCACCCTATGTTAACCTTCCCCCAAAGGTAAATAAAATAAGAAATTAAAGGGGATAAAAAGTTGTCACCCCTATTGAGATTTTACCCATCCACCCCAACCCCCCTCCAAATTAAAAGCTTGGACTATATATTTATTTTTCAAATAAGATATGGAGTATAGTTATTTATCGCATCGTTTTATAGTCAGCTTTCCACGGATATTGAAACGAAAAGTTGTAAGATTGAAACCAGTCTTGAAAGCCAAGGGGGGCAGAAAATTAACTTAATTATTTTTATTTTAATAGTAGTGGAAAATATTCTGTAATACAATGAAATCCATGATTTTCAGTACTGCTGAGAACCGGTTCTAATCTAGCGGATAGTAATCGGTTTCGAAGCCATACTGTAAAAATCTTACTTTACATTAATGTGTATAATGTGTATGATTTAGAGTATAATATTTTGTTGTAAGTGGTTGTACGTGCTCCCTCATATTGGTACCAATCTCATTTATTTTAGTTTTTATGTCTGTCTGTCTGTCTATTTTATATTTTTGTATTTATTTTGCTGCATATATCTACTTTTTTTATTAATCAATTCAACCAATGCAATGTAAATCTTTGTCTGTCAATTCATAATGTAAAGTAGTAAGGTTTTTTTTGTCTAAAGCAAGATATCTTTGAAATTACTGGTAGGAATTGACTGTACTTTTTAAGGAAGCTTTATTAGTGGCTATGGCTGGTTTTACGCTACTTTTCTGACCTGCTTTGCTATTCCCTAGAGGTAAGAGGCGAAGCAACTAGTAAATTTATAAAAAAAAAGCAATCTTAATAAATCTAAAAACCCGCAAGGATAAAATTTTTATTTCTTCAAATACAGAGAAGGTAGGGGCGCAAACACTAGTATTTATATAACTTACAAAATATGCTAATCAATTAATAAATAATCAAATCAATATATTAATCAGTTATCCCATTAAACTGTCTGCTAGTATTATTAAATGTCAATAACAAGATATACCCTACGAGTGCTTCGCCTCTGGCGTCTACGGGCTTCGCCCTAAGATTAGTTTTAGAGGCACCCCTAAAGCTCTTCCACAAAAACAAAGACATACATACATCCTGTTACTTAAGTATATAGTCTATCTTTCTTTTACTCTAGCTAAATGGGAGTATGTTTGGATTGGAGAATTTGGAGAGAGAGAATCCTACAGTTGGCAAAATATTAATACTTCAGGTAATATACAATTTAATAGCGGCCACGCCCATAGAGGCATCTAGCGGAACTTGAGAAGGGTGGGGGGTTAAGTGACCCTTCACTGTCCATTTTACTTTTTAAAAAGAAAATTAGAGAAACATTTTTAGGGGGGGGGGTGGAAGATTATGGAGGATTTCCTCTTGGGACGATGAAGTACCCTACATCAAAACAATTACAATCACTGAGGCTTTAAAAGCTTCTCTATAAAGGAGAACCATATCGGTCCAGCGGTTAGCGAGACAGACATATAGATATTTTAAGCATTCAATCTTAAATTGTTTCTGTGAAAATTTAATTTTTTTGATAGCGTTACGTACTGACAAAGTTAATTAAAGAGCTACATCACCACCAAAAGATTAAACATAAATTGCAAAAAAAAAACTCAATAAGACATATGTTAACCTACCATTTATGGTTATTTATAAATGGTCATAGCTTCTTGTTGCTGTGCTGCTCATTAACGAAATTTTCCTTTTTATAACATCTTTATTTATTATCAGGAGTTTATCCCGAGCTGAAGGCCTATGCTTCCCAAGAACTTTATTTTGAGGTAAAAACAATTATTGTATTAGTTTAGTAGCGAACCTACTCTACAATTGGAAATTTCGGTCAGTTATTCTGTCTGTATTTCATATTTTTTAATTACTACATAAAACAGATCCTAAGCTTTCATGTAACAATCCTTAAGTATTGCTTTCTAAAGATTCTGAGCGAAGTAATTTAAAAGTTTTTGTTTAAGTAATTGCACTTTTTTTGTATACACATACAAAGATTTTTCTGCATGCCTTTTTACTAAGAAGAGTTCGCAATTTTCTTATAAATAGGTTAACCCATGAAGTGGATAGGTTTGCCAATATAGGAAAATGAAGGTAGCTGTGAGAAAAAAAATCTTCTAAATTGGCTTTAAGTAACGTAAGAAATGTGTAAATTTTATAAAAATTACTGGAATATTACATATCATATAAAAATATATCTTATGTATCTGTCTATCGGTATATTAATCTATCTATTTACTATCCATCTACTTATTTATTCATTTATCATACAATCTATCTATTAAAACCATCAGCTTAGAGTGCCCAATAGGAAATGACGTCATTTAATACAAATGACCAATGATAGTCCAGTATACATTGTAATTGAACAATGGCAAAATATATTCTGGCCTATCAATGGTCATTTGTATTGTATGACGTCATTTTTATTGGGCACTATAAGCTGCTTCTCTTAAAACTAATTACATACTTACAAAATGTGCATCTACTATTCTAAGCTATGCTCAAGTTTACTATATAAAGTTATTAAGTTAAGTAAAGACTTTGAAACAAAAACAACCATTTGAAAAATAGCAAAGACAGCTTTATTAATGGTGCCCCGCTGCTGGTAAAAGTGGCTATGGACATAGACGTCCAAGGTAAGGTGGGGGGGGAGTAAAGTGGGGATTACCCCCCCCCCCCAAACGTAGGCACCCCCAACCATTAAGGAGGGGGTATTTACCCCCCCCTCCCCCCCCCAAACAATTTTGGGGGGTAAATACCCCCCCTGAAAATAAAAAATCTCTAACAAAAAAAAATTTTGCGTGCTTCTAGCGCATTTTTAATACTAAATATTTAATAAAATTTAAATTTCCCCCAAAAAAAATTTTACCCTGGGGGTAAATTTTGGGGGGATAAACAAAATTTACCACTGCCAACAGATTTCAGGGGGGGGTAAATTTTGGAGGGGTAAAAAAAATTTGCGGCGCGCTTCGCGCACAATTTTAACCCCCCCCCCAAAAAAAAAAAAAAGCTTGGGCGCCCCTGGCTATAGGTGCAGCAGTTTCAAAGAAGTTTTTGAAATTAAGCTGCTAAAATGGAAAATGTAAAGACCATAGCAAATTAGCTCAACAGACGGATAAACTGGGGATCTAAAGGGATAACACATCTTCAATGATTGTACACAAATTTCTCCCTTCTGTAGATTACAATTAGTGATTGAGACGTTTAGACGATCTACTTAATGAACCAACCAATCAAAATTCAGTAAAGGTCCCAAAAGTTGTTATGCCAACGAAGTAGATATACCATTATTATAAAATTGTGGTTACCATTGTAATAAATATCCCATTGTCCACTTCCTTCCTTCAAACAAACAGTCTGGAACTTGCTTTCCATTTGTTTGTGTTTCAATGTATAAACCATCGTTAACCCTTCTTTGTCTAACATTAAAACTATTTAGAAGCAACTTAAGATTAACTGCAATTGTTTTCACTGAACCCTCTATTATTATTACATTGCACAAACTTTAACAGTTAGATATACGAATGGATTAGTCTATATTAGGAAAGAATTATCTTGTAAAGGTTTAGATATTAACAGTAAACGAACATTAAAAACAAAATAAGTAAAAAGTTCTTAAACAAAACACAAAAAAGTGTAAATGAAAAATTTTATCTAAACCCATTGAGAGAATAGTTATAATGTAATCAATGTTATAGAAGGTAAAGTATTTTCCAGTACGGCTTCAAACCCGATTTATATCAGCTTTTAAGCCAGACTGAAAATTCATATATATTAAGATTAAGAAATATTACCGTGGGGAAGATATTATCTATCTATCTATCTATCTAGAGTGATAAGGCTATATGGAATACTAGTGGAAATATCACTGTTGGGAAGATACCGACATCTATTATCTATCTATTTATCTAGAGTGAGAAGGCTAGATGGAATACTGGTGGAAATATCACTGTGGGGAAGATACCGACATCTATTATCTATCTATCTATCTAGAGTGAGAAGGCTAGATGGAATACTGGTGGAAATATCACTGTGGGGAAGATACCGACATCTTTTATCTATCTATCTATCTAGAGTGAGAAGGCTAGATGGAATACTGGTGGAAATATCACTGTGGGGAAGATACCGACATCTATTATCTATATATCTATCTAGAGTGAGAAGGCTAGATGGAATACTGGTGGAAATATCACTGTGGGGAAGATACCGACATCTATTATCTATCTATCTATCTAGAGTGAGAAGGCTAGATGGAATACTGGTGGAAATATCACTGTGGGGAAGATACCGACATCTTTTATCTATCTATCTATCTAGAGTGAGAAGGCTAGATGGAATACTGGTGGAAATATCACTGTGGGGAAGATACCGACATCTATTATCTATCTATCTATCTAGAGTGAGAAGGCTAGATGGAATACTGGTGGAAATATCACTGTGGGGAAGATACCGACATCTATTATCTATCTATCTATCTAGAGTGAGAAGGCTAGATGGAATACTGGTGGAAATATCACTGTGGGGAAGATACCGACATCTATTTGTAGCCAACCCTGTGGCATGGGCGAAGTCAAGAATTTTGAGGTAAAATTTAATTTTTTAAAAAAAATTTCGGTTCTTTAGTATTGGCTTCATTTAATATTCCTATTGTATTCTATTTCTTTGTGAATTAACTTTGCATATTAGTGTTTGACGCCATGGGAGAAGCAGTGATTATCTCAGCTGTTATTCAAAATAGACAGTTTTCTTTTAATATATACAAATGATGATCCAGTATTTGACCCTTCTGCAAATTAAATAATAATATGTGAAAGGTTACATGATTTTTTAGTATAAATATATTCTTGAATATTTGCTTTTTAGATTTTGTGCTTCGCTACCAATGAATTTTGTAATCCTTGTTTTTAAACTAGTAACAATAGTTCCTCAAAATGAAAAGATTTCAACTTTTATTTAAATTTTAGACAGCTTGTTGTTGGAGTTGTGTCCCTTGCAGGGAGGATAGTATAGCAGCTTCTGAGGATGTCTGTCTCAAGTGTCCTGTAGGTTAGTAGTATCTATCTATCTTGTAGAGAGGATAGTATAGCAGCTTCTGAAGATGTCTGTCTCAAGTGTCCTGAAGGTTAGCAGTATCTATCTATCTTGTAAAGAAGATAGTATAGCTGCTTCTGAAGATGTCTGTCTTAAGTGTCCTGTAGGTTAGTAGTATCTATCTATCTTGTAGAGAGGATAGTATAGCAGCTTCTGAGGATGTCTGTCTCAAGTGTCCTGTAGGTTAGTAGTATCTATCTATCTTGTTTTTCTCCATCAAAGTTTCGCTACTAGTGCAATCAATGGTTCCTGACTGTGTGTAAATTGATTTATTTATTATATGTCATATAATGTTGTAAAGCATAAAAGGGTATATACAATACATTCATAGACTAATACTATTGAATATTACTTTCATGAAGTCATTCATAGTGTACTGTGAAAGGATAGGTCTGGAAAAAGCAAAGAGTTTTTCAAAAGCGAAGCTTTTCTATAATTAGAGAGGTTCGTCCGTCCGGAACAGTTAGCTATTTTGGTTATTTTAGTCATGTTAAATTGTCTTAAAGATTTCAAATTTGCATGATGATTTATATAATAGTTAGGTATGATTTAGGAAGCGTAGCAACTCTATAATTATTAGCAGAAAGTCCATACATCCATTAAAAATATGTTGCGTTGTAAACTTTTTAACAACAATTTTTATGCCACATAGTTATCCTTTTGATCTGATTTTCACTGCTACTGATATATCCTATTTTATAGAGTAATAAGCTTTTTTTGTCTGTAACGAAGGATCTCACTAACCGCTAAACCGATTTAGTTCTCCTTATCAAGATATCTTCAAATATGTCCCAGGATGGGTTTAGGGTATTTTATTTTCGGATTTATGTCTTAAGATGGTTTTAGGCCATTTTTTGCCATTACCTAGCTCTTGAATACAGAGCCCCTATATGCTAGGGGCGCAACCGCTAGTATTCCAATAAAATACAATGCTATATGTTAAGCATCTCTATAATCAAAGAATAAAAATGTAATAATGCCCGTAAACATTATCCTGTATTTAAGTAGTATTGCAACAATTTTGTTTCGACTTTATATTTATATTTTGATTTTTCATAGCTTCGCTTTATGGATGTTGTCATTAGAAGAGACTGTAAATTACACTGGTACCCACAGTTTTATAACCAAATATCTTATTCGTTGGCTTAAAAAAATTGGCCAATTTTATTGAATCTTGATTGCTTCCAAACTAGCATTGTCTAAACTTTAAAACCAATAAAACCTTTAAAAGGGGTAATTTTATTTATCATCATTGGGGATTTACATCAATTTATCGCCCATTGTTTCATATAAATCTATCTTCTATATATAGTCTTATCCCTTTCAGAGATAATTAAGAATGTATAGAAATGAATTGATTGCCATAAGAAACTGTTTTTGTAACCTATTTTTAGTAGCGGAGATACTCTATAATTCACTTTCTATGTCCGTCCGTCCGTCCGTCAGTCAGTCAGTAACGCTATGGGTGAAACGTGATTTTTTTGGCTTCTATTAGAGATAGACAGCTGAATTTTTTAGTGAAGAATACTATTACATATGCCCATCGATTCCTAGATTTTTACGTTTTTGCAATTTTCTCAATTCCTGTTCAAGATGAATGGCTGGAATTTTCAGGGATTAAAAAATTTAAGTTCTACATATTTATTAAGACGCCTTTATTGGTTGGGGTGCAAGATTGATTCCTAGATTTTTAGGTTTTTATGATTTTTTCGATCCCTATACAAGATAGACAGCTGAAATTTTCAGGGATTGAATAAGTTTAAACTCTACATATTTCCATCAAGTTTTATTACGATACCCTTATTGGTTGGGGTGCTAGATTGATTTCTAGTTTTTAAAGTTTTTGTGATTTTCCTAACTCCTGTTCAAGATAAATGGGTGGAATTTTTAGTTATTACGTGATTTAGTCATTATTCTACATATTTTGATCAATTTTTATAAGGACTTACTATTGGTTGGGGTGCTAAAACTAATTTTTTTCTTATTAGCTTATTGCTTCAAAAGACCATCATAAAAAGGTTTCGTGATTTTTATTTTTGAAGTTTTTTCATAACAATCTCTAAAGATCATTTTTCCAAGATGTATATTCAAAATTTTTGAGCTTCACTAAAATCACATTGAGGGGGTAAATTGTCCACTGCCATCATTGCGGGTAGAGGGGATATATCCCTATCAAATGTAGAGTGTTATCTCAAAAGGCTAGTGATGAAGCCACTTTTTCTGCAAAAAAAAAAGAATGAAATGTTTGGCAAAATTGTATTTACTTTATGTTTAAAACTATAGCAAAATAAGTATAATTATATAAAAATACAATTTATTTGAAAAATCCTCCAAAAACTTTATTTCAAATCCAAGTACGAATAATTTTTGTGTGTTATCATTTCTGCACATAAATGTTTTTTTTTTGCAAAAAGCAGATCACTCATATTTGTGATCGTATCGAGAAATGACACTACTTTAATAATTTGTAGTCCCATTGGTATAAAAATTTAATATTTTTTAGTAATTGATGGCCAACTACAATTTTATCATTTTCAAATTTAAATTTAGATTTTACGTCACTTACACATTTCAATGAATTTAAAATTAAACTATTGTGAAATAAATTTTGAAAAAAAATGTACATATCTTTTTAATTAACCAATAAACGCAGAGAAGAAGCAATCTGGCCATATTATTAGTTAGAATGTTGTCTTGACCATTCCACAGTCTATGTGTGTTCTTCAGACAAAAACATCCAAGCCTTTTGAAAAATTAAGATGTTTTTGTTTTCCTTTTGTCAGATTGATGGAAGACGACTTTCTTCATAGAAGTTCGCGGCATTGTAGATCTTTATCCGGTTTCTGCAATGACAAATACAATAGTAAATGCCTATGATTTCATGTAACTAATCTTGTGCATTATTACCTATATTGTGTATCAATTATTTTTTTTAGTAGCGAAGCTACTCTTTATTCCCACATTGTCAGTCCGTCAGTCAGTCCGTCCATAACGCTATGGGGGAAATGGGATTTACTCAGCACCTATAAAAGATAGAATGCTGTAATGTTTTGACAACATTCCCATCATTAAGGAGCACAATTAACTATAAAACATCAATGGCGTTCAGACGGCTTTTTAGCAGGTTTTAGGCTATTTTTTAATTTTCCATATTTTTCCCCATATCTTTGGTGTTATAGATATCAAATTTAAATTTCTCTTCGTTTGAAAAAAAAACAACTATGAAGGTCTGAATGCCTTTTTGCAGGTTTTTGGCTATTTTATATTTTTTTACATTTTACCCCATATCTTTTGGTATTTTTAGTCTGATTTTCAAAATTTTTTTAGTTAAAGATATTAAAATTAAATTTCCCGCCGTTTGAAGAAAACAACAATGACGGTCAGTCCCATCCATGAATTTTTGTGCTTCGCTACTTATGGATGTTGTCATCCTTGTTTATATTTTTGCTTGACTGTCTTTGATAGCATGGAGAAATAAAGTCCTGATTATACAAGAACTTGTTGGTGCATTATCATTTTAACTGTTGGCTGTGTTCATTCGTTATGATCTCAAGATTAAAGTCAAACATGACCTTCTATATGGTCATGACAATCAAAGACAATGTGTACATATTTTGGCACGAAAGGGCTGTTGTTTTTTTGTTTCATTCATACATAATAAGTCTAGTGTGAAACTTGCTTTTGAGAAATTAAATCCTACAAGAATTCCGTCTTTCATATGTTTGAATAAATCATGTATGACAAAATATAAAAAAAAATCAACGTCTTCTAGAAATTAATTTTAAGTTGGACGGATTATTGTGTCGGAGAGTTCATCTAGGATATTTACACACTAACTTTTCTCCTATTTCAAGCCCATGCGGGGGGGGAGGGCTATGATCCAGCGGAGCCAATTTTCTAACCCTGCGGGGCAATCATTAACATTTGCCTAACCTAAAATGACCTATCAAAAGCTACTGTGAAAATACGACGAAACCCGTTTCTTCGTTTTCGTTCCATGATTCAATATTATTTTAAAACTTAAATTAAAGATATCACGGGTAAAGTCCCTTTCGTGGCAACGCTCCTTAAGGGGCGATTCTTCGTTTTTTTCACAGTAGCTTTTCTCCTATTTCTAACCCTGTGGGGCCAATAACCTAACCCAATATAACCTAACCTAAAATAGCCTATCAAAAGCCATTTTAAAAATACCACGAATCGCCCCTTAAGGGGCGTTTCCACGAAAGGGACTACTCCCGATATCTCTAAATTTTTAAAACAATAGAAAAGCTAGATCGTCGGATGTATGGCCACTCCCTAACTATAGAGTAGCTTCGCTACTAAAAGTACAAACAGAAATAATAGACAAATGTCTAAATAAAAGGATAAAAAGTTACATAATACTTGAGCCCTAACATTATATATAACCCTATATGAACCTTATATAAGTGTTTGCGAATAATCAATATAAGGTGGATAAAGTTTTAACAATTTTCCATGAAATTAAAATGGACTGGTCCAAATATGCTTAATTATACTTTTGAAGATCCATCTATCAAGTAGTCAATCTATTAATTTATTATTTTATCTTTTTATCAAGCCATATGCATGGAGTGGATACAAAACAGCAAATGATACAAAACAGCGAAATTACAAAACAGCGAATGTTACAAAACAGCGAAATTAAAAAAAACAGCGACTGTTACAAAAATATAACTATGTAGAAATTTTTTCAATTTATTATTCAAACAAAAAGAAAACAAATTATACATTGAATCTTTGAACAATTTATGACTTTAGGAACTCTTTCATGTTTGCTCTCTTATAACTCTTGAGGGATAACTTCAACATATCCATCCTCTCTGTCCTCCTGGCCTTCCTCTATGGGTTAGGATTGGTGGCATGCCAGGTAGAAAATGAGTTTATAGAGTGGTTCGTTATTCTTTATATATAAAATCATAAAAATTGGAAGATTTTCATTTAAAATTTAGAACATTTTTTAAAATTTTTTATTGTAGATTTTTTTATATACAAAGTATATTATTTTTCGCTGTTTTTCCGCTGTTTTGTAATTTCGCTGTTTTGTAACATTCGCTGTTTTGTAATTTCGCTGTTTTGTATCCACTCCCATATGCATATGAATCCATATATTTATCATTCCTTCTATTTTATGATTAACTAGGATATTAAGGGAAAAGACAATGGATGATAAATGGATATATCCCCAATGAGGATAAAAGTATTACCCCTTCCCTAGACTACAATTATTGGTTGAAACGTTTGAACACTACTAGTTTTGAACTAACCAATCAAAATTAGGTAAAGGAACTAGAAGTTTTTGAGCTAACAAATAGTAACGTGGTCATAAAACTTTGAGTAGGTAGTGTAATTTATAACCCAATTTCCCCTTCCTCCCTGATGATACACATTTATCTTATTTATCCATTGTTGTATTGGTCTGACAGACAAACTTCTGTCATTCTCGTTAAAAATTTTGGGAGGTTTGAATGAAACACTAAACATCTTACCAGGAAACTGCCTTGCAACTTTTATAGAAATAAGATATGTGTGTCTGTCAACAGGGATCTAAAGGGATAAGACAAAGGCCGATAAAATTATATAAACATCACAAAAAATTACCTCTTCTTTAGATTACAATTAGTGGTTGAAACGTTTGGACACGCAACCTAATGAACCAAATTCATTGAAAGTCCTCAAAGTTATTGAATCAACGATAAGAACCCGTTATTATTTAAAAACTAGTGTAATAATCAGTTCCCTCCCTCCTTGGTCTGTAAAAGTGTGTTTGATGCAATTATGGTCCCTGCCAAATGTCTGTTGGTTTATGTTTGTTTTGGCGAAAAGTACATCACAAGGACAATTCTAATCAAGACCTTGACAAAAATGTAAAACAATTCATACATATTGATTTTGGTTTCCAATATAAGCTTTTAGGGCATAGAAGTTGTAGGTTTGTCTTATTTTCATAAGCAATAGTGAAAATCTCCTTGAAATATAAACAAAGCTTCAATGAAAAGCAATAGTATAAAGTATCTTTTCTACTTAATTGATCTTATATTATGTGTATGTAAATTCTATAGTTGAAAGTTTGAAGGGTTGGTTTTTAAAACTTTTGAGTAGATTATAAACTTCAATTTAGGAAAAAATTTTGTTTCAATTATCTGTTTAAATATACTTACTTATTATTACCAATGTCTAAAAACATTAAATTATCTTTCTATATTTATCTAACTAGCGGCTACACCTCTAGAAGACTCTAGGGGCCCCTGAGGTAGAAGGGGAGGTCGACCTCAAAACTTTAATTTTGTTTTCAGAAAGAAAATGTAAAAAAAACAATTTTGTAGGGGTTGTCAAGTACGTCCAAGCTTTCTTATTTTTTGGGGGGGGTGGGGGTAAAAAAGTTTTGGGGGTGCACCCAAGTTCATTTTTTGGGGGTAATCTTTATATCATAGAGGTTTTTTTTTCTAGGGGCAATTACTCTTGTGAGGGTGGCATACCCTACACAAAAATAGTTAAAAATCTTACCAAATCGAGTTACAGAGATTCTTTAGTACACACAGATCCTGTTACTTTTATATAAGGATTGAAAAAATCCAAATATAAAAAAAATCATTTATAAAAAATTTTGTTATGTTTTAGGTTATGTGTCAAATTTCTTCAAAGACAGCTGTATCAAGATTGAACCAGAGACTATTAGGAACATAAAAACATTAATATAAATATTTTTATTATCACTTGGATCTTACACCAGATCATCATGTACTCTAACTAAGTGAAAATTGTATAACGATCCCCTTTACCCCATCCCCTCCCCTAAATAAACGAACTGAGAAATAAGTGACATCCATGTTAGCAACCTGACGAAAATTTTTCCCCTGTCATAATATCCATTTATCCAATTGTTTATTCTTCAGTTTAAGATTCTTGTTTATTTAGGGTCGCTACATCAATCAACTCAAATTAAACAGAAGGCACTAATCGTTAATTTAGTCATGTTATGATTATCCAATAGATTTAAAACTTTATAATTATTACTAGAAAGTCTGTTTATCAATTTTAATCATGATGATTTTTTGAAAGGGCATGACATCGTTACCAGGGCCGGAGAAGGGGACATATGGCTGATTATTACACTAGTCCCTGAATTTAAAAAAAAATATTCGTTTGAAAAACATAAAAAATATTTATTCAGTGACAGATTACGTCCCGTCTTACGAAGCAGTACATACAATAGTACACCAAGCTACTGCTTAGTACCAGGTGTACTTTACAAATTTTCATAATATTTATAAGATTTAAATTGCATGACTAACACTAGATGTTTGGTGTGGCACTGAGTAGGCTTCCCTAAAATTAGGAATATGCGTATCCGAGATGAAGAGTTTTACTTAAGTTTGATTGATTGGTTCATTAAGTTGAGTGTTCAAACGTTTTAACCACTAATTGTAATCTACAGAAGGAGTAATTTTGAATATCGTCATTGGGTATATACATCAATTTATCGGCCACTGTCTTATACCCTTAGATCCTTGTAACGTTACCTAACAACAGACTAAAGTTACAAGTGACTTGCATAGTAGATTTGCTAAATAAAAGTATTTTGATACTTTATTGTTTGTTTGTTGCAAATAGTTAATAAAATAATGAAATTCTTAACATCTCAAAGCAAATAATTTCTTCTTTAATTCTTTCCTTATTTTATTAAACAAGGAGCATTACATTAAAAAAATATTAAATTTTAGATAATAGATGTAAAATAGGAAATTAATTAATTGAAGTTAAACACCAAATTTCCCCTCTGTAAATTACAATTAGTGAACACTTAACTTAATGAACCAATAATTTAAGATTCATTAAAGTCCCCTTAGTTGTTAGCCCTTCTTTTAAAACTTTGGGGACTAGTGTAATAAACAGCCTAATCTCCCCTCCCTTCCTGAGTGAAACTTCTATTCATGTCCTAGTTTTGGGATTTAATAAAAATATGGTAATTAAGACCTTTTCATTTTTAATGAGCTTGAACAAAATAGCCTGGGATCAAATATTAAACTTGAGGCTATTTTGTCTGAGGTTATTTTGTCGTGATGCTATTTTGTCCTAGAGGCTATTATGTCCGAGGCTATTTCCGATTCATTTTTAAAAATTATTTTAAAAAGTATAACCTCAAATTATCCTTATATTGTTACATAAGGAAAATGTAGGTTAAATAATAGCTTCATTATACAATGGTGTTGATGAAACTATTTCTCCTTATCAAACAGTGGAGCATGCTTCCCACCTAACCTTCCCTTTTTTAAACAAGGATGACATCCATAAAAGTAAAGCTCTGAAATCAGAAGGAAGGACTAACAAACAATAGCTCTTGTACATATAGTGTCAGAATATTAATTTGTAAGTCTAAAGAAAATTGTACATAAATTTGTTGCATAATCTATAATACAAAGTAGAACGATGTCTGTCCGTCCGTCCGTCCGTCTGAAGCTTAAGATCTCAGTAACCACTGAACCGATCGGATTCTACTCTTCAGGGTATATACCTATTGGTCCTGCGGTGGTTTTAAGCTATTTTCTTGGGGGGTGGGACACCCCCAACCCCCCCAAAAACAAAAAAAATCCCCCCCCCATTTTTTTTTTTTTTTTTTTTTTTTTTTTTTTACAAATTTTACAAATTTTACAAATTTTACGAATTTTACGAATTTTACGAATTTTACGAAATTTACGAAATTTACGAATTTCGCGAATTTAATCGCAAAATGTTTTCCTGCTGGGTAGGTGCGAAAATTTGTGATCCGTTCTGCTGGGTAAGTAATAGAAGATGTAATTATAACTCTTGGGGCAAAGCCCCTAGAGGCTAGGGGCGAAGCCACTAGTTGCGAAAAAAACACGATATCATAAAAGGACATAATTCCTTTTTTAGGATTTGTTTATAGAGAATAGAGATGCCTCCCTTATAATATTGTACCTTGTTGTCCTAGGATAAAGATATCTTTTCGTTTTAATGATCCCTTTAGTTTTTCTTCTTCAAAATTTAGCTAGTGAAGGGGGGGGGGTTGCTTTTCCAGTTACCCATCTATATGGATTATTCTAAACTATTTATATTTGACCCTTAGATGAAGCAAAAAGCATTTTTATTTGTGCAGAAAAGTTTTGCTAATATAAGTTTGTTTTATACTTGTTTTATTTATTGTTCTCTCTTCTAATACAGGGTTTAGACACAATAGAGGGATGGTTCTTTAGTTCTACACAGGCACATTGGCTAAAGGAAATAGTAGCTTATTGAATAATCCGTCAAATTGTGAGCTAGCTTAATAAGTCTAACTGTTTGTAATGTTTATCAAACGCATAGTATAATTAAACGCATATTTAAAAACAGTTTGACCTAATAAGCGCATTTGACAGGAAGCTTGCTCACAATTTCATGAATTATTGAGTAAGTTACTATTCCCTTTTTAAGGAGGTGCGAAGTATAAAATAATTTATACAAAATATAATTGATGGACAACCGGATATTCGTCAACTCATCCTAAAAATCACGGTATTGAATATGTTTCTATGTCTTTGAAGCATGTCCGACAGACCAAAGGACCATTTAAATTATATATTTGATGCTCATTGGTACTGCGAATCATCAAAAAAATTTTAGTTGTCTACCTTAATTAGCAGGCGAGATAATCGCATTTCCCCAATATCGTAACTTACGAATTGACAGTCCGACGGACGGAAGGACGGACGGACAGGCCAAGTATGTTGTGGAGTAGCTTTGCAACAAAAAGGTGAACAACAACCCCCAAAATATCCAAATGGGTTCTAAACTTAAACGTAAAACTTTTACTAAAGAAGAATTAAAATTTTAGGATTGTAGTTTTTCGTATTCATTCGAAACCGGTGGATTGGAACCGGTTCTCCTCAATACGAAAAAGTTATGTCTAGCATCGTATTATATCCAGTTTTCTGCGAATATAAAAATGTACTATCATCAGAATAAAATAAGTTTTTTTAGCCCGCGCCTTCGGCAACTCGGGGCTAAAAAAATGGTTTTAATCTTATAATTGTACATTTTACACGGAAAGCTGTTTATAATGCAATGCGAGAAATTACTATTATTTCATTTGACCGTTAAAACTTATAACTTTTTTTACATTATGAAATCAGGGATAATTAATTATTTAGTAATTAGAAATAAATGAGAAAAATAGTATTTTTTAGATGGGCGATTTATTTTAGGAGGCTGTACGTACCATCCCCCCCCCGCCCCCCCCCCCCCCCAGGCCTATGTGACGTTTTGCTATAAAGGAGAACCCTATCGGTTAGGCAGTTAGCGATATCCTTCGGTACAAACAGACACACAGATAGGCATCCTTTTGATTTAAATAGGGATTTTATAAATATAAAGAATTCAAGCAAATTTCAAAATAAAATAAAATATATAATTTTATTAGAGCAGCTACTATTTATAATGGGTTATCTGTTCTCATAAAGAAGGCACAAACTGTTGATTAAATTAACCTTTTATAGCATTTGATATAACAATTTACTTTTTATTACTCTTTGACTTATCCTGTTATATAAAGTAGCAAGCTTTTTTGTCTGTTGCGAAGGATCTCGCTTACTGCTGGACTGATATGATTTTCCATTGGAGTGAAGCTTCTTATAGATCCAGGGACGTTTTTAATTATTTTGGGGACGACTATCTCCCCCCTCCGAAAAGAAATCGCCCCTAGAAAAAATTACTTTTACTCTCTAAAAGTGAAATTAAAAATGGGGCGGGTGTCGACTTTCACTGCATATTGACATGATTGTCCTTGTTAGAACATTATTGATATTCTGTTCACGTTACAATGTTTTTATGTTTTGTTGTTGTCTCTGGAGTAGATGGCTGAATCCATGGGCATTCTTTCCTCTTATGCTTTCAACATTAGGCATTATATTAACAGTTAAGGTAACAAATCTAATTTCTTTTTAAATGGCGAAAGTTTCCTATGATTATGGTCGGTCCATCTGTCTGTACCGGATAGTAACAAAAAATATTAAGTTTTGTTTCGTGTTATAAATTTATATACTGTTTATTAAAATTTTGACACTCTACAAGTGTGAATGTTCGTCTGTTCTAACGGGATGCCTACCTTTTTTCTACCATTAACATAAGCCGCGCAATTTGAATTTTTTTTTTAAATCTATTTTTTTTGCACACCCTTTAGTTACTTTACTTTGTTTTGTTGTTTTAAATTAGATAAAAAGACAGAATAGATTTACATTTTACTCAATTTTCTTTTTTAAAGAAAAACAAGAAAACTTTATTTGAAAATTCTAAATAAATTTTAATAAATTTTCAATTTGGATATATAATAATACATTTTAGAAGCATAGTTTCTCAACTATTTTAAATGTCCGTCTGTTTATTTTTTTTTAAGAAAAGTTTTAGAGAAACGTAGTTTTGGCTAATTTTATTGTTTTTTAAGATAGAAAGCTGATTTTTGTAAACTAATCCGATATTAATGAGCTTGTAGTACATAATAAATTTTAATCGTTGCAAGCTTGCAAAAGTAGTAGGTTGTATGTGTGTCTGCGGATTGTCATTTTTTTAGCATTCAAAGGATAGTAATTTATTTTTTCGTTTGATTAAAAAGGCCCCTAGTGGCACTTAAACATTAAGGTTTTGTATTAAAATATCTCAAATAAGTTGTCTATGTTAAGATCACCTGTTTTTATTCGTGGTTTTACGCAAGCGCCGCCATCGATACCTTAAAATATTTAATGGTATTTTTTTAACATTTATCTCTGGAGGGAGGTGGTACACTCTCCTAAATTAATTAGAAAACTTCCCAGGACCTATGAAGAGCTCCATTGTAATGAGAACCATATCTGCCTAAGCGATTAGCGAGATCTTTCGGTACAGACAGACAGACAAATATCCTGTTCTTTTTTTTAAAAGGATTTGTATTTAGGTATTTACAACTTTCTTGGTGTACAACAAAACTTCAGTTATTATGGCTAGTGGCAGGTAAACAATACATCCATTTCAACATATAATCTATATCAAGTGTAAGTCCGTCTATCTTGCTATCTGTCTGTCTTTCTGTCGGTCTGTCGCTCTCACTGTCTGTCTGTCTCTCTCACTGTCGGTCTGTCTGTCTCTCTGTCGGTATGTCGCTCTCACTGTCTGTCGGTCTCTCTCACTGTCGGTCTGTCTGTCTCTCTGTCGGTCTGTCGCTCTCACTGTCTGTCGGTCTGTTTGTCCGTCTGTCTGTCTGTCTCACTGTCGGTCTGTCTGTCTCTCTGTCGGTCTGTCTGTCTCTCTGTCGATCTGTCGATCTCACTGTCTGTCTGTCTGTCGCTCTCACTGTCTGTCTGTCTGTCTCACTGTCGGTCTGTCTGTCTCTCTGTCGGTCTGTCTGTCTCTCTGTCGATCTGTCGCTCTCACTGTCTGTCTGTCTGTCGCTCTCACTGTCTGTCTGTCTGTCTCACTGTCGGTCTGTCTGTCTCTCTGTCGGTCTGTCTGTCTCTCTGTCGATCTGTCGCTCTCACTGTCTGTCGCTCTCACTGTCTGTCTGTCTGTCTCACTGTCGGTCTGTCGCTCTCACTGTCGGTCTGTCTGTCTCTCTGTCGGTCTGTCGCTCTCACTGTCTGTCGGTCTGTTTGTCCGTCTGTCTGTACGTGTGTATTACCGATTGTCTGTCTTTATGTCTGTCGATCTGTCTGTCTGTCATCAGTCTTCCCTTCAACCTACTGATATGCTGTTTTCAAATATTTCATATCATAACTAGATATATTAATAGTTATTTCTCGCATCGTATTATAAACAGCTTTCCGCGGATATAAAATGTACAATTATAAGATTAAAACCAGTAGTTTTAGCCCCGAGATGACGAAGGCATGGGCTAAAAAAACTGGTTTTAATCTTATGATTATACATTTTTATATTCGTAGAAAGCTGGATATAGTTTTTTCGTATGGATGAGAACCGGTTCTTATCCACCGGATTCAAATGAATACGAGAAATATTATACTGATCTTTTTAAATTAATATATTGTGTGTTTATGGACCTTATTATCCTTGTTTTGTTACATCATTTTTAATTCAGTATATTTTCAGCTTTTCCAATCCATTTTTATATTATATTTTATTCTTTCTATCTATCTATCTACTTTATAACCAGAGAGCTATGTTATTTACTGCTATCTGCTTTTGAGTTATCCATTTATATATGCTAAATATCTATCTTATTATCTATCTAATTGCAATAATATCTACTAGCGGCTTCGCCCCTAGCCTCTAGGGGCTTTGCCCCAAGAGGTTTTTTCAAACCAATTTTTCGTGATTTAGATTTTAAAAAATAAATCTAAAAAAAAAAAATTTTTTTTGGGGGGGGGATTTTTAATTTTTTGGGAAGGTTCGGGGTGTCCCACCCCCCAAGAAAATAGTTATAAACCTTCCTGGGACCTATGAGAAGCTACCCTGTAAAGGAGAACCCGATCGGTTTAGCGGTTAGCGAGATCCTTCGCTACAAACAAACAGACAAACAGACAGACATCGTTCTACTTTGTATTATAGATATATCTATAAGCCTTTATTATGTCATACCTGGTTCCTTTTGAATTATCTATTAATTTATATCTATTTAACCAACTATCTATCTATCTAGGGAGCTATGTTATGTACTGCTATCTGGTATTCTAATGTCATACCTGGTTCCCTTTGTGGTTCTGGCGAAACCTTCAGCTTTAAGCTGTGCTGTTCTCAGGTAACCATTCAGCTTATTTATGTTAAGCAGGTGTTCGACGTTAAGATTTATTTTATAACCCATTGGCACTCTACTTCCTGAGAGTGGTAATAGTACATAGTAAATAAACAATAAATTCTGATTGATGATAAATTATTCCTTGGAGCATTGGAAAATGCAAAAAAATATTTTTATATATTAAGAAATATTTGACATAACTATTTGTGTTTACAGTCGCTTTAGATTTTAAATGTACGTATTTAAGGTTAATGTAACAATATCCTTAATAATATTATGCTTTTTTATAAATAATACAATAAAATTCCCCCCCCCCAAAAAAAAATTTTTTTTTTTTTAATTTTTCTTTTAAATCTAAAATACGAAAAATTGGTTTGATTAAACCTCTTGGGGCAAAGCCCCTAGAGGCTAGGGGCGAAACCGCTAGTAAATAATAAATTAAAATGACATAATTTTCTCTTTATCAAATAAAGTTGGCGTAATCCATTGATATTGTAGTCAATATATTTCTTTCAGTTAAAAAACAGGGGCTACTTTTGTCAGTCAACAAAAATTATCTTGTTTTAATTTTTGCTCATTTTAAACTTTATTGTCTGCTTTAAAAAAATTACTTACTACAAGCTTTATCTGCTTGAAGAGCAGATATTTCTGCGCTAGTTCCGAAGCTAGTAAATGTGGCTGACTCAGATTTTTAAAAAATTACCAATGAAAGGCCAGTATACACTGTAATTGACAAATAATAAAATGTATAGTGGCCTCTCATTGGTTAATTTTTTTGACGTCATAATCTGACTCAGCCACTTTTACTAGCTTCGCTAGTTCCCCAAGTCTTAACAATTAGCCAAAATATGAAAAGTTGCATTGTAAAGGGACCTAAAGGGATAAGACAATAGCTGTTAAATTGATTTATATCCCTACTCAACGTAATAAACCTACCAATTATAATTCATTAAAAGTCCCCAAAGTTGTAAAGCCAACGAATGAGAAAACGTAATTATAAAACTTTGGGGACTAGTGTGATAAAATTAAACAGCCCATTGTCCACTCTCTCTCTGGTTTTAGTACCCAGTACTCCTTAAAGAATTAATATTATATCCATTGTCCCATGCCTATACCCCTGACACCCATGAAAATAATCTGTAATGATGGCAACATTATGGTAATAGCATATTCAAAGGTGAACTGAAATTAGTTTCCGAATGTGAACACATTTTCCTAGGTGTTTCCCAATCCTATCTCAATATTTGCTACTAGCTAAAAAACCTTCAAACTTCCAAAAATAAAATCTAAATTTGAAAAATTAAAACTTTAAATGTATAATGTATAAATCGTTAATACATTCAAATTTCGATTTTTTTTTTAAGTTTGAAGGTTTTTTAGCTAGTAGCAAATATTGAGATAGGATTGGGAAACACCTAGGAAAATGTGTTCACATTCGGAAACTAATTTCAGTTCATCTATTCAAATCACATCAGTCAAATTTTCACTCAATTTTACAACATTTTAGACATCCAAAATTATAGATATTATATGCAATGTACTTTTAGATCTATATATGTATACTGTAAAGCCTTTAGCAACAAATACTTAAATTTAAGACCCCACGAACTGTATGATCAATTATTTGGCAATGGATTTATAGAAACCTTTTTCCAATAATAGTATGGCTTATAAACCAATTAATATCCACTGGATTACTATCGGTTCTAAGCAATACTGAAATTTCATGTATATCAGTGTATTACAGACAATTTCGTAGCCGCTAGTTCAAAATAAAGGACTATGATAGGTAAAACCTTAACTCCTAGCCTAATAAATTGTTGCTTTGCATAATATATATTCTTGTTGGTTTTTCTTTCGTGTCAAGACGAAAATAAGTAAATATGATTTTTTAGCAAAATGTAATTACATTTTCTCGGGTCATGCTAAACAAACAAGGGTGACATAATTCTTAAAGGCGGAGAAAATCAGGGAGAGAGGGGATTTTGGGCTGTTTATTACACGGCTCCCCAATATTTTATGATTACGTTGCTTACGTTTAACTTTGGGGACTTTTATGGACTTTTGATTGGTTGGCATTAAGTTGAGTGTCAAAAAGTTTTAACCACTAATTGAAATCTACAGACGGGGTAAATTTGGGTAATATCATAGTGAATCTTAACATAGGTTTAGGGAAGGGTAATAACAATTGTGGGGGAGGGTACCGACACAATTGAAAGTGGTGTTCGACCTCCCACAAGTTCCCACTAGACGCCTCTAGGGGCGTAACCACTAGTTAGTTATAAATTAGTTGAGCTTATATCTTTATTATGCGTAATGGATTATAGAGAAGCTTAATTTTTTCAATTTTTCAATAAAGTTATGGAAAAGGGAATGTGATTCTGACAAACAATTCTAAGTGAAAATTTTCCTTAAATCCCCTTTTTCTTTTTCTCCCCCTTCTTACTCACTTCCCTTTCAATTACATCAAAAAACAAGTTTTACTTCAACTTTACTCTGGAACAAAATATTTAATTTTCGGCAATTTACTACTTTATAATTTGAAATGTCCGTCTATGTCTGAAACGTTATTTTCTCGGCTCCTATCAAAATTAGAAGGCTGAAACTACTTGACAACATTCCTATCAATTAGGAGTTTAATTAAGTATAAAACTACTATAGCGATTGGGCTGCTTTTAAGCAGCTTTTACTTTTTACAACCGATTTTCTCGACTCCGACAAAAGATACAAGGCTGAAACTCCTGGCCAATATTCTCTTTATTATTTACCATAATCGGATATAAAAATAGTAGTCTGACAGCTTTTACAGCATGCTTTTCTTCTTGCAAACCTTTTTTAAGGTTTCGTGATTTTAAGTTTTTGCATATTCTCTCTCTTTCTTTTCTTTGTTATGATAACATATAATCTGCTTTATATCTCAATTTGTCCGTTTGTCTATTTCATAATAGATTTTGTGCCTCGCTACTTATGAATGTTGCCATCCTTGTTTTTTAAGTCATTTTATTTAAATTTCAGAGGAGGACTTGGACTGTGTTTATGTGTCTGCTATTCAGCTCTACTCACTAAGGAAAATGTTTTTCATTGTTCTTGTTAAATACAAGCAATTAATTAAATAACAAGGTTTATGTAGGTTTTTGATAATCATTTTTATCATAATACAACTAGGTACAAGGTAATAAGCGAAGCATCTCTATAATAATAATAAAGTTCTAAGTATGTAAATATGTATCCTGTATTTAAGCAGTTTTGCAATTTTCTTCCAATTTTGTTTAGATTTAAACATTTATATTCTGTTTATTCAGTTCTTAAACTCTACAACTGTTAATGTTTGTTTTTCCTACCGTTCCAGAGCTTCACCTTTATGGGTGTTGTCATCCTTGTTTTTCTGCAATATATATTCTTTAAAATTTTTATAGAAGTATCATTGGGTAACAAAAAGGCCTATAAATTCAAATTCTACATTTACAGTAAAAAAGTGTGAAACCTCTGGAAAAAGTAAAAATTAGAGGTGAAACTTTGTTCAATACAATACAAGCCAACACTAAATTAACCAAACTTTTACTTTGCCTCCTAATTAACAATGGGTAGAATCATTATTTTCGACAGTGCAGTGGATAACTCCTCACCCATTAATACTTAGTAGAAAGATCAACTATATAAGTGTTCGTGCATGCATGTCCTTTTTTCTGCAATGATGCTCTATATTAGTTACTCTGTCTCTTCCTCCCTTCCTTTATATTTCTCTCTCTCTCTTTTTTTTTGGGGGGGGGGGGGGGTTGACGCCCATTTACCCATCCTTCTCTTGGAAGTTTCTGTGTGTTGGAATAACAACCCCTGGAATTCTACGCTTTACTGGATGAAATTTGGATGAAATGTGGGCATTATTTTCTTAACTTGTCATAATTTTGTTTCTTATTCGTTGGCTTAATAACTTTAGTGGCTTTTTGTTGAATTTTGATTAGTAGGTTCTTTATATTGAGTGTCCAAACGTTTCAACCACCAATTGTATTCTACAAAAGGGATAGTTTTGTGTATCATCAATGGGTATATACATCAATTTATCAGCCATTGTCTTGTCCTCTTAGATTCCTGATTACATGGACTCATATACTCTAGTAAAAGTAAAAGAATTAATAAAAACATTGGAAACATTTGTAGACCAACCGTATATCTCGTATCTTCAACAATGGTGCAAAGGGAAATCAGAAACCTCAGTGGATTTCACCCAGGAGCCAGCTAATTATATGTTCAGGTAGATAGATAGATAGATAGATAGATAGATAGATAGATAGATAGATAGATAGATAGATAGATAGATAGATAGATAGATAGATAGATAGATAGATAGATAGATAGATAGATAGATAGATAGATAGATAGATAGATAGATAGATAGATAGATAGATAGATAGATAGATAGATAGATAGATAGATAGATAGATAGATAGATAGATAGATAGATAGATAGATAGATAGATAGATAGATAGATAGATAGATAAATAGATAGATAGATAGATAGATAGATAGATGGATAGATAGATAGATAGATAGATAGATAGATAGATAGATAGATAGATAGATAGATAGATAGATAGATAGATAGATAGATAGATAGATAGATAGATAGATAGATAGATAGATAGATAGATAGATAGATAGATAGATATATAGATAGATATATAGATAGATAGATAGATAGATAGATAGATAGATAGATAGATAGATAGATAGATAGATAGATAGATAGATAGTTAGATAGATAGATAGATAGATAGATAGATAGATAGATAGATAGATAGATAGATAGATAGATAGATAGATAGATAGATAGATAGATAGATAGATAGATAGATAGATAGATAGATAGATAGATAGATAGATAGATAGATAGATAGATAGATAGATAGATAGATAGATAGATAGATAGATAGATAGATAGATAGATAGATAGATAGATAGATAGATAGATAGATAGATAGATAGATAGTTAGATAGATAGATAGATAGATAGACAAGACAGACAGACAGACAGACAGACAGACAGATAGATAGGAAAAAGGGGTATTAACCCCTCCTCCCACTCAAAACTTTAAAACCCCTCAAAATAAAATAAAATACGCTAGATTACCATCCTCAAAGCTTTGAAATGATAAGAAATTAAATGTAAGATCTATTCATAAAGTCATTGGTCATACCATGAAATGTAAATTGCCCGACAATATGCGGATGTTGTGAAAATTAAAGTGTATACCTATCCTTGAAACAATATCATATGTTTATAAGGGTGAACAATATATAGGCAAAGTTTGAGGTGTTTTTACAATATTTTTTTTTTAAAAACTAGTTAAAATCATACCTAAATATCTAAAATGTAAAAAGTTCTTCTTATCCCAAGAGAAATCAAACACAATACCCACCCACCCCCCCCCCCCCCTCCAACCCCACACACTAAATGTGTTTTTTTACTGTTTCATTTTAAAACTAACAATCTATTCCCCCCACCCCCTGTTTTATTGGCGTAGAGACTAAAACTTGTACATTGTCAATGAATTAAATTAACAAAAAATTACCCTTTTGTGTAGATTAAAATTACGTTTAATAGTTTGTAGCAACCAGTCATGATTTAATGAAAATACCAAAATACCCATAGCTTTTCAAGCCAAGAGAATATGATTGGGTATAAGAATATTTTACCAATGTTTCTGGCTTCCCTGAAAATAAAAAAATTCCCGAAAGGAAGAGGAAAAATGTCCTAATTTTATGAACCCTAAAAGTTGTCTTTATTTTGAAAACAAATACAAAGTAATATACAGTAGTATAGACATATAAATTTATGGAAAGAAAGATAAACATAAAGAATGTTTTCACTTGTAAGATCAAGTCTATCCGATTGAAAATTAAAGTAAATGAATATAGGGGGTAAAAACTTTATGTCCACGAGGTGGAGACCCTAATGCCGACTTTCTATTTCTTTGAATATCAGCCAATATTAACCAGGGATCGGAAGCCTCACGTAAGCCGCGCATAAGCCTCAGTTTTAAACCTGCTTGTGAGCAGAAAAAAAAATTTGAGAAAGAAGGATTGTCTGCTATAGAGCCGTTTTATACTTCCAGCTGAATTTTATAGTGATAAAATCACGATTTCACTGAGGCTTACACGCGGCTTACGTGAGGCTTCCGATCCCTGATATTAACAAAGCCAAGTCACAATGAAATTTTGGTTAAAAATCACCCTTAAAAAACTTACCAACGCGGTTTAAACATTTGGAAGGAGGTTGGTTAAAAAATTTGTAACCTTCGAATTAAAACTTAACCCCACCCCTCCCCCCCTCCAACCGGAAAAAAAACATGAAGGCAACTGTCCTTTGCTCAAATGGCTTCCTTTGCATTACGACCTGATCCCTATATTATAGGCAAATATAAAAGTTTTTGTACAATTTGTACCAAGGGAGCAAGTTATGTAAATTTTTAAAAGCGAAGCTTTTCTATAATTAGGGTCGGTCCGTCCGTCCGTACGTACGTCACAGAGAGTTTGCTCTTTTCGTTAATTTAAACAGGTTAGAATTGTCCTATCGATTCCAAACTTTGCATGGTTATTCCTATAGTAGTTAGGTACACATTAGAAAGCGTAGCAACTCTATAAACAATACCAGAATGTCCGTACGTCCATTTTAAACATGTCGATATTTAACTTTTTTGACAACAAATTTTTGTATGTTAAATTATCCGATTCTTCTGATTTTTTAAAAACTGATTCCTACTACAACAAGGTACAATGTTATAAGCGAAGCATCAACAAGTCCCAAAAATGTAAGTATGTCCTTAAACAGTATCATCTATTAATACAGTTTTGCAACAAATTTTCTTAAAATATTGTTTGTACTGATGCATTAATATTCTGCTAATTCAGTTCTGACAATCTACAAGTGTTAATGTTTGTTTGTCCTTCCATTTCAGAGCTTCGCTTTTATGGATGTTGTCATCCTTGTCCTCAATTCAATAGCAAAGAGAAAAGTAGCAATTTTTAATAATTTTTCAATGGTTGATAATACCTCAAATTAAGAAGACGTTTTAGTTCTACAAAAACTAAGATGAGACACCGTCTTCCAGAGTTTACGGATTACTAGTTGAATGCCTATTCAAGTAAAAACAAGTTGACTTCAATCATGGCCTCTGTGAATATTTAAAATTCTTGTAAAGGAGGGGCATTACTTCCCTCCAATAAGATACAATAGCTGAAACCTTGACATAAACAGAATAGGGATATTACCTAAAAAGCAATCACATTGGTCCAGTGGTTAACAAGATCTTAAACTTGATCTAGACAAACAGACAAACTCATTTGGTATTAGGTATAGAATATATTTAAGCTGTTGAAGTTTGAATGTTTTTAACCTATTTTTGATAGAACTAAAATTTTAAGACATAAAGATAAATTTTGACATAAACAATCATTTTATTTTGTTTCTTGTAGAATAATTGTTTTTGTCTATACGAATTATTTCAATTCTTCAAATATTATTTTTTCTTTGTTAACTTTGTATTGTAAGTGTTTTCAAATTATTTCTATAGAGTTTTTGTTTGTTTAAGCACTTTAACAAAAATTGAATAAATAATTGAATTTCTCTTTCCAGTGAATACTGTACAAATCCACTTTAAATTTTTTTTTGTCTAATTTGAATGTATTAAGAAAATACGTGGATATTATGACAAGGAAAAAAATGTCGTCAATAAGGTTGCTAACATGGTCATCATTTATTGGTCAGTTTTTTTTCATTCAATAGGAGGGAAGGGGATGTAGAGGGACAAAGTGACTCAAAAATCATCCTTGTGACGTCATAAAATGAGTGATTATCCATCTCTTTTTATGGGTTTTCTATCCCACTTCTCCTCTTATCTCCCTCATTTTTATGAGATCACATGGTTGATTTTTGAGTCACTTTGTCCCTTTACGAAAGGGATGGGGTAAATAGGGTAGATGATTATTTAGCCAGCTACAAGTTTTACTTTTTTAGACTACATGTTAATCTGGTGTAAGATCCATGTAATATTAAACCCATTCGTATTTGTGTGGATTGTGGGAGCTCTAACCCTTGGGGCATACCTCAGCTAGGCTTTTCTAACCCTAACTTAACCTAACTTTGTTTATAAACATCTGTAAACAAAATGTACTTACACACTGCCTGTGCCTGTTCAGTATTAAAATTGAAAAATTTTAGCTTTGGAAGAAAGGACCCAGTTTGCCTAGTTCTTTAATTTTAAATTGATATTTCATATTGAGAAAATCATTACAGAAAAGTAAACGGATTTTACATTATAAACGAATTAAATCAAATCCTCTAGGATAATAATATTTCTAATAAAATTATTACTCTACTGAATTGTCTATAATCCTTAATCTGACAAAATGTACAAAAAAAATACAGAAGGAAAATATTTATGTAGAATGTCATAGTTTTTGGCACTCTATGTGAACTTATTAAGTGCTTATTGACAAGGCTGGGTACACTTTTGGAACAGGGATAGTTCTACTAAAGAATAAATTTATTTCAAGAAGGAATTAATTCAATTATTTCTTGTTTTATTATCATACAGGGTGTTTCAAGAGAAATGCGTTTTTTAATAACTTAATTAGGCACAGAAAATGAAACAATAATATAAAACACTTTATATATTTGGAAAACCTATTCTGGGACATTTATATTTCAAATATTTAAAAATGATTTTTTCGACAAATGATGCCTTAAAAACCGGTTTTTCCAAAGGCCTTAATTTTGAAGATTTACAGAAATAAAGGTTTTGGAAAAAATGCCCTCATTTTTTAAAATCAAATTGCGCGGCTTGTATTAATAGTAGAAAAATGTTATGCATACCATTAGAATCGTCATAAACTCTAGTTTTTGGATCTATAAGAACCATTCCTGTGCTACGTATAGTTTAGGGACTACGTGGTAGAATGTTCCAACTTACTTAAAACTTTTCAACCTTTCTCACATTTTTCAATTAAAAACTACAAATAGCACAAAAACGGCACTTATATTTCCTAAAACTAGAGTTTATGACGATTGTAACGGTATGCATAACGTTTTTCTACTATTAATACAAGCCGCGCAATTTGAATTTTGAAAATGTGCACATTTTTTCCAAAAGATTAAATTCGTAAATCTTCTAAATAAGGCCTTTGGAAAAACCGGTTTTTAAGGCATAATTTGTCGAAAAAATCATTTTTAAATATTTGAAACATAAATGTCCCAGAATAAGTTTTCCAAATATATAAAGCATTTTATATAATTGTTTAATTTTCTATGACTAATTAAGTTTTTAAAAAACGCATTACTCTTGAAACACCCTGTAGGATAATAAAACAAGAAATAATTGAATTAATTCCTTTCTGACACAAAAATTTGTCTAGCCTAAATTTTTCAACCAATAATTTTATTCTGCTACTTACTAATTCTATTTTAATATTTAGGTTTTGTAAGTGTGCAGCTACTCGGAGTTGTTATCTGGTTGTTTTTAGAGTTTCCAGATACTCAAGTCATTTATATGTATCCTCTTGGAGAACAACCCAGGTAGAGGATAGATTGATAGATCTGGCTGGTTCAAGAGTTTCCAGATACTCAAGTTATCTATATGTATCCTCTTGGAGAACAACCCAGGTAGAGGATAGATAGATAGATATGGTTGTTTCTAGAGTTCCCAGATACTCAAATCATTTATATGTATCCATTTGAAGAACAACCCGGCCAGGTAGAGGATAGATAGATAGATAGATAGATCTGGTTGTTTCAAGAGTTTCCAGATATTCAAGTCATTTATATGTATCCTCTTGGAGAACAACCCAGGTATAGGATAGATAGATAGATAGATCTGGCTGTTTCTAGAGTTTCCAGATACTCAAGTCATTTATATGTATCCTCTTGGAGAACAACCCAGGTAAACATAGGTAGATAGATAGAAAAACTATTTTGAACTTGCTTGCTCTCTATTTAAAGTCAATATTTTGTGTATTATATATTTATCCTATTCATCTGATTTTTGGATATTGATTTCTGGAACAACAAGGTATAATATAATATGCAAAGCATCTGAATGGTAAGGAACTAAAGTGTAAGTATATCCTTAAACATTACACTAATAAGCAATTTTTCAACTCTTTATACAAATTTGATTTAGAAATATTATTTAATTTTTAGCCTATTAAGTTTAGACACTCTACAAGTGCTAATGCTCGTTTAACCAACCGACTGATTTCAGAGCTTTGTTTTATAGATGCTATAATCCTTGTTTATTTAATACAAACTGTACTACCGACATGACTAAAAAGTTTTATGTTTAATTGAAAAGTTTTTATGTTAACCCCTATGCTGTACTCATATTAAAATTACAACAAATTTCCTTCACATAAAATTTTCAGTGAAAAGTGGCAATTTTGGCGTAATTCTGTAAAGTAAGGTGTTGTCTTTAAATGCTCTTGTTAAGTCAATATGTTCTTAATTATAAACAAATATATACAATAGTATATATTTGAAATAGTCAATAATTAAGAACAGTTTAACTTAATAAGAGCATTTGACTACAACCAACTTTACGGAATTGAGCGATAAAAATGACCTCTTTGTCCATAAGTAGCGAAGAATCTGCAGTCTATGTATCTATAGCTTATAGTGACGTCTCACAATACAAATGACCAATCCAGTATGCATTGTAATTGGCCCATGGTAAAAATTATACTTGCCTATCATTAGGCATTGGTATTGTACATATGACGTCATTTGTTATTAGGCACTATATGATTCTTCTCGTCCTTGTTCTAGTTTGAATGTAATTTTGATATAAATTGGCTAAATCGATGTTGAACAATGGATGTATAATTACTTGGATCTTACTGATTTTTATGTTCTATAATAAACTCTGTAGAGGACTTAAATAACGATCTCCCCCCCTTCCCCTCCTTTAGCCTCTCCCATCCTACTGGATAAACGGCCCAACCAATAAAAGCGAGGGTAAATTGCAACCTACATTGACGACAATTTTTCTCCTGTTATATCATCAACGTAAATTCTATATCCATTTGTTGAACAAAAGAGTGAACAAAAAGAAATATAACGTAATTGTTAAACTTTTTTATTGATTTTTCTCCCAAAGAAAAAAACTTGAGGGTAGAATATGTTTAATCCTTATTGGACCATTTATACCAAACCCTCTCCGTTGTCAGCGTAGCTACTCTATTACTAGGGTCTGTCCGGAATTATGTCAGTCTGTTATGTTTTCCAGTGAGGGAGGGGACATGGACTGTTTATTACACTAGTTCTCAAAGTTTAATAAAATAGTTTTTCTATTAAATAGTTGGCTACACAACTTTGGGGAATTTCATGGAATTTTGGTTTGTTGGTTCATTAAGTTGGGTGTCTAAACGTTTCAACTACGAATTGTACTCTACGAAGGGGTTATTTTGTGTATATTATCATTATTGGGATTGTACAGCAATTTATTAGCCATTGTCTTATTCCTGTGGATCTCACATTCATATCTACAAGACAATATGCTTTAAATTGCTGGTCTGCCTACCATTGAATTAGTGAATAGTGAGAAAAAAAAATTTTTTTCCTATAAAAAGATATAAATTATTGTTTAGGGTTATGGTTTTTTTATTTTGGCATTATAGAGTATTTTTCTAACTTAGCTTATTCTAAATTGAAGTGGCTGAAAATTGATGTTAAATAAGTTCTCAGAAATAAAATTGTTTTTGTATGCCAACCAAAAAAGCCCACAAATTTTTCAGCTAATTATAACACAATGCTTATGGGTAATGTTTTGAGTGGGGTGGGGGCATAGAAAAGGGTTCTGATTTATACTAGTTAAGAAATGAATTAATCCTACCAAAAAAAAAAAAATATATATTACTGACACCCCAAAATATACTTATGTCTAGTTTCAACCTTTGAACATCAAGGAACAACAACAATTTCTGATAAGTAAATCTAGTTGCTAACTTTAAAGCATGTAGAAATTCTTTCTAATCATACAAAAAATGAAGGATATTAAAGAAAACAAACATTAAATACAGGAAAGATAAGCTTGGTAGAACATGTTGTGCGTCTCATAACCACTAAAACTGTACATTTATTCAAAATTTTGTTCAACTACCGAAACTCTTTTATAAGTGGACAATCAAAAGTTGGTAACTAAATTCTTTATCCTTTCAAATTGGACGGATAGAAAAAAAAGTTCACAATTGAATGATAAGAGGGAGAAGCGTGCATTTATGGAAAACAGGGATGACAAAGTCAAAAGATTTTTTAAAATTAAGAAAAAAACTATACATATAAATTGCATGATCGCGTTAGTAATAAATTCAGCTATATTCAGAAACTGTTTTTGCTCACTAAAATTAAACATTTCTGGATTTAAAAATAAATTTTAAAGCAGTTTAAAATTGTTTCAGTAAAAAGTAATTTTAATAAGTATAAGGATGCAAAAAAAAACTCGACTGTTTTATAGTCGGAAACCCACGGCCAAATTTTGATATCTAGCTTTAATAGAAGCTATGGAAGTTAATTATTAGGAACAAAAACTCTTTATTAGTTTTTTATGTATGAAAAATGTTTTAAAATATGTTATTTGAACATTTCCTTGTTATTTTTTTGTCGAGTTAAAAATACATAAAAAAATTTATTTTAAAGTTTATTCTAATTCTTTTAAATTTTAAAGTTGTGGAATAATATGAAATTTTTTCTCTAATCTAATTGTCATCATTGTTTGAACAATTTTTTCCCCAAACTTCAAAAGAAAAAGAAATTATCATTAAGAATTAAAATTTTAGATTTTTTCAATTTAAACATGTTTTCATTTGAAATGGGTGTCTAATTGTATGATAAACAAGGATGACAACATCCATAAAAGCGAAGCTTTGAAACGGTAGAGCAGACGAACATTACTTTTTGTAGAGAGTCAGAACTGAATATACAAAATAAGTATATAAGTTTTGACAAAATTATACGTAAATTTGTTGCAAAATTTCTTAAATACAGAATTCTGTTTAAGGACATATACTGACATTTTTAGGACTTGATTATAGAGATTTGCTCATAATATTGTATTTAATTGTAATTGGAATCAGTAATCCAAAAATAAGATCAATCGGATGATTTTATTACATATAAAATTGTTGTTAAAAAATAACATGTTTAAAATGGGCGTACGGACATTCTGGTAACGATTATATAGTTGCTACGCTTTCTAAATCGTACCTAACAACTACAGGAATCATCATGCAAAGTTTGAAATCGATAGGAAAATTCTAACATGTCTAAATTTTCGAAAATAGCTATCCGTTACGGAAGGACTGACCGACCCTAATTATTGAAAAGCTTCGCTTTTGAAAATAATGAAATAAAAAATGGTAGATAAGTCTTACAATTTTCCTTTTTGATAATATATTGACATAAGTTCATCTAGTATGAAGGCTTTTAAGTTAAAAGGGATGGATGGATAGTATCGTTATTTTTGCCAGCTATGAGCATCACTATCAAAGTACATGAAAATCTGGTGCAACTTCTAATTAATAATATATCGATTATTATAAACACTCATTAATTCATCTGTTAATCTATTTTACTAGAATTGTTGGTCTGATTAGCATTACCTAGACCCTGATTGAACACATTGAACCCAGTAAAAGTGTCGGACTGATTATGACGTAAAAAAAATAATTAGCCAATGAGAGGCCACTATAAATTTTACCATTGGTCAATAATGGCCTCTCATTGGCTAATTTTTGTTTTTACGTCATAATCAGTCCGACACTATTACTGGGTTCAACACATTAATAATGATGTAAAGATTTTAGTTATCTTAATATTTCAGTGCTCTGGAGACTTGTGCATGCTCAACCTTCTCAATCCTGATGTCTTTGGTGTACAACATGATCCTAATCATACTATGCACCATTTATGCTTTCAAAACTAGAAAAATACCAGGTACTATTATTTTGTTTTATACATCTATTCATCTTTCTTTCTTATGTGTACAATATTATTATAACGATAATTTGTACTACATGCTTTAAATACTAGTAAAAAATATCTTTATATCTTCCTTATTTACGGACAATATGATTCTAATTATACAATACACTATTAATGCATTCAAAACCAAATACCAGAGTTGGATCTTTAAATCATAGCGATGCCTCTAATGAGCTTATGTTTAAAGCGGCTCACCTATTAGCGATCTTTAAATGAAGATGGCAGTGTTTACCGGATCACTCTGCCGATGCCCCTTGTGAGCAGATTTTGAAAGCGCCTCAACCTATTAGCGATCATTATCATGAAAATGGCAGTGGTGAGCTGGGAAACACTTTGGAAACACCCACAGGTTCTGTGGCAGTAGTCATTTTCTGATGCCAGTTTCCGGCCTCACCATTGCTATTTTGGAGACTCGAAAATGTGTCCGACAAAATGAGCCGTGTGACGCCAATAGATCCATCTCTTTTTAAGGGAGTTCCGTTTCCACTTCTACTCTCATATCTCCCTTTTATGACGTCACAAGGCTAATTTTGTCGGACACTTTGTTGAGTCTCCTATTTTGATTTAAAGATCCATGTGGCAGTAGTATCTTTTAAAACTAGAAAAATAACCGAATATGTCTATATATCCAACCATCCATTAGTATCATTTCAAAATCTGTATTAAAGTTTATCTATCTATTTTCGATTCTAATTGACCAATCTTACCAAATGAAATATTTTTTTCTGTTGAGAAATTTTATTCTGTAGAAATTTGTTTTAAACATAATTGTCCTTGCTTGCAATGATAAATTACTCAAATTTCCATATTTTAGAAAATTTCAATGAGGCGAAGTACATTGGATTCACCATGTATTCAACATGTATCATTTGGTTTGCTTTCGTACCAATCTTCTTTGGTACTAATCATGATTATCAGGTAAATTTAGTTCAATTTTTTGTCGCAAGATGGTAATATTTACGTGTTTGAAGTAGATATATACAATTAATTGTCATTAAGGTAATGTTAATATAATCATTTGATATAATTTTATTCCCATCTTCTTGTAAACAAATCCTTAGTAAAGATATGACTATCAAGAAAGACTTAGTCTGCATTCGTATATTGTTTATAACTAAATAAAATTTTAAGGTAAATCAAGTTCAATTTTTTGTCGCTAGATGGTAAAAATTAAGGAAAATAATTGGAAATGTGAAATTAATTGCTAAAACAGAGTAAAGATAATATTATCATTTGGTTTGTTGTTGTTTCTATCTAATTTGGTATGAATCAAGAATATCAAATAAAATTAGTTTACATTTTTGCTACCAGGGGGTTTTATATTAAGATTTCAAACATTTTTTTGGATCTTATTGATTAATTGCAATTCACCAATTTATTGTTATAGCTTTGCTACTCTATAATTCGCATATTCAAACTTCTTTGGGACATAATTATGCTTGTTACATCACAAATTTAAATGTATTTAATACTCTCAAATTTTTCTCTAAATATACAAATTGGTAAATTATGAATGAATAAGTTGTAAAACTGATAAGTATTAATATTCCATATAATATGGTGTATAACTATTTGCTAAAACCAGAAAATGCTGAATTATCAATATTCCTTTTTAGAATGACATCCATACATTATTACAATTTGTAGTAAACAAAATAAGCAAGGATAAACATTGATGTTTTTAATTTCTTGTTTAAGAGGTGATAATTATCTTATTATTTAAGGAATAACCATTTGAAATACTGAAAGTTTAGCTAAATTCAAATTATTAGAGTTATTTTCACATCGTATTATAAACAGCTGTCCGTGGCATCTCGGGAATAAAAAAACTAGTTAGTTTTAATCTTATGATTGTAAATTTTTTATATCCGCGGAAAGCTGTTTATAATACAATGAGATAAATAACTATTCTTGTATTTTGTATGAACACTATTAGGAATATTTATATATTTTCGTGTAAACGGAGATTATTAGTAATCCCATCTGCATTTGGGAGAGGAAATAAGCCTTTAGGTATTTTCAATATGTCTACCTATCTATCTTTTTATATATCTTGCTATCTATCTATCTTACATCTATATACAACCAATAGATGTCTAGTATCTAAATCTGTATTTAAGTGAGGAAATAACTTATAAGCCTTTTGGTATCTTTAATATATCCACCTATCTATTATATTTTCAGCTAACTATCTATCTATCTTACAACTATATATGAATAATCAATGTCTAGTATCTAAATCTGTATTCAACAGAGAAAATAAGCTTTTAGGTATCTTCAATATGTCCACCTTTCTTTTATATTTTCAGCTAACTATCTATCTATCTTACAACTATATATGAATAATCAATGTCTAGTATCTAAATCTGTATTCAACAGAGAAAATAAGCTTTTAGGTATCTCAATATGTCCACCTATCTATTATATTTTCAGCTATCTATCTATCTGTCTTACAACTATATATGAATAATCAATGACTAGTATCTAAATCTGTATTCAAGAGAGAAAATGAGCTTTAGGTATCTTCAATATGTCTACCTTCTATTATATTTTCATTTATATATGTGAATAATCAATGTCTAGTATCTAAATCTGTATTCAAGAGAGAAAATAAGCCTTTTGGTATCTTCAATATGTCTACCTATCTTTCTATACATGTATCGCTAAAAGATGTTCATTAATTATATCATTTTGTAGAGCGGCAATATGCCTTTAGGTATCTTTAATATGTCTACCTATCTATTTATATAATTATATCTAACTATCTTTCTATCTATATATATCTATCTATCTATATATTCCTAATAGATAGGTATCAATTATATTTGTTTTAAGACAGAAAATATGCCTCTAGGTATCTTCAATATGTCTACCTTTCTATCTATTTATATATCCAGATATCTATCTATTTATTTATATATCTAGCTAGTGCTTCATATACTTCATTATATGTCTTTCTATCTAACCAGAAAAAAAGGTATGACCGACAAGCTAAATTAATCTAAAATAATATGGGGGGGGGGGGGGGGCAGATATAAAGGTCTTCAATTCTACTAATAAAAAAATATTTTTATACAGTATCCTGTATTTATTTATTTTCGATTTAAACATATAAATTTACATTTTTCTTTTTAAGTGCTGTCTCTCTTCAATATAATGTTCGTTTGTCCTACCATTTGTCTAATATTTTATGAGTGTTTGTTTAATTCGGTTGATTATTGACGTCATAAACTGTCAAAGTTATTTAGCGCAACGTATTATAAACAGCTTTCCACGGATATAAAAATGTACATGCCGAAGGCAAGTGCTAAAAAAATGGTTTTAATCTTATGATTGTACATTTTTATATTCGTAGAAAACTGGATATAATACGATGCTAGATATAACTTTTCAGAATGGATGAGAACTAGTTCTAATCCACCGGATAGTAAACGGTTTCAAAGCAATACTTGAAATTATTGTACTTTCACAAAATTCCTTTCATATTATACATTATATGAATTTTTATTATCTATCTATTATAAATATCTATTTTTATACTTATACATATTTATCCTTCTTAATCCTTCATAAAATAATCCTCCAATCTAAAAGGAGGTTTCTAATAACAACAAATGTAGGATAAATATATTTTTCTAGTGAACAAGGATGACTAAATCCATAAAAGCGAAGCTCTAAAATGGTAGGACAGACGAAATTTGTCTCTTGTAGAGTGTCAGAACTGGCTATACAAAATTTTACATAAATTTGTTACAAAACCTCCTAAATGCATAATACTGTTTAATGACATAATGACGTATTTAGGACTTTATTATAGAGGTGCTTCGCTTATAACATTGTACCTTGTTGTAATAGGAATGAGTATTCAAAAATTCAGATGAATAGGATAATTTAAACATACAACAATTTGTTGTCAAAAAAAATAAAAAATCTGCTTGTTTTAAATGGACGCACGGACTTTCTGGTAACGATTATAGAGTTGCTACGATTTCTATGTCGTACCTAACTGTTATAGGAATCAGCATGGAAAGTTTAAAACCGATAGGACAATTCTAACCTGTTTAATTAACGAAAAGAACTAACCGTTACGGACAGACAGACCGACCCTAATTATAGAAAAGCTTTGCTTTAAAAAATATGATGAAAAAATACAGAAAGGGTCCAGAGAGGGGATATTGGGCTGTTTATTACATTAGTCCCAAAAGTCTTATAATAACATTTTTTTATTCGTTGGCTTAACAACCCTAGGGACTTTAATTGAATTTTGATTGGTTGGTTGATTGATTTGTGTGTCTGAACGTTTCAACCACTAATTATAATCTAAAAACGGGGTTGTTTTGTGTATCATCATTTGGGATGTGCATCAATTTATCGACCGTTGTCTTATCCCTGATTTATCTATCTATCTATCTAGGTACAAATCTCTAGTCTCTGTATGTGTGTAACAGTGAGCGCCTCTGTAGCTCTCTGCCTCCTGTTTGGTCCCAAGATGTACCTGGTCCTCATACACCCAGAGAAATGTGCCAGGACGTATCCGGGGGCTAAGAAACCTTTGATTCAGCCAAGTAAACCGGTAGGTAAATGTAAGGAATAGTGTATAGCCAACAAGCGAAATAAATCTAAAATAATGTAAGGGGGTCAGATAAAGAGGTCATCAATTCTACTGTATATTGCCCCCCAATGGCAGCTGAAAATCACGTATAAGTTTCGTGATTTTTTTCAAATTATTTTCTTTTTTGGTATAAGCTGGGTAAATATAGATACTATGACGGATTTGGCCGGACAGTTAGATGGAAATAAAAATAAATGATAAGTTAGATTTAAAAAAAATAATATTTGATAAAGTTTCGACATATCATAGCTAGAAATTTAAAGTAAATAATTATACATTATACAGATTAAGACAGATAAAAACGTTATTAAAAAAAACTATTAGACGGTTAAAAGTGATGTGTGATATACATATATATATTTTTTATTTCAGCTCAAGTTTTCTAAGAGCAGAGAGAGTAATCTCACTTATCTCAGCGATGGAGCAGATTAATTTCTTTGACATCAGTGATTTTGCTGATTTATCTCACTTATCTAAGCGAAATATCCTAGATCCTAGTGACTAAGAAAATAAGTTAAACTCACTTATTAAATGATAAGAATACATATTATTTTGTGTAATAGATCAAGATAAATAATTTGACTCATAAACTCAGCATTAAAAAGGGCGTTGAAAAATCCAATTCGTGCTTAAACAATGACAATAAATAAACAATGTTGAATTTTGAATTTACTCACCTCTCTAGAGCACTACAGCTCGAGACCTAGCCCTTGTGGAGAATTTTTCTCCACCAGTATAGTGCATATTGTATTACAAATTAAGACAGGTTTGTCTTTTTAAAAAAGAAAATACCATCTTAAGTAACTGAAATCTTTTAGATAAAACCCAGAATGTTTAAAAAATTTTATAGGGATGTAAGAACCTTTCTATAGACACCAACACAATCCTATCCAAGTTGGCATAAAAAAGAAAGACATGTCAAACATACAGAACTAAAAATAGTCTTAAAGATAGATGTCTCAAAAATAGATGTCTCAATGATAGATTGGACTGTTGGCAAGAATTGAGTTAAGGTATCTATAGAAAGGCCTTTGCATGCCCCATTTATATGCTATCTATATTATGGGGACCTCAAGTACTTGGTTTAGATTGTGAGCAATTGGTTTTTATTTCAACACCCTTGTGAATAGATGTATCTAAAATGTTATTAAAAGCGAAGCTTTTCTATAATTGGGGTCAAAAAAGTACAATTTTACAAGTAACATCTCTATAATCAAGTCCTAAAAAGTATGTCCTTAAACATTATTCTATATATAAGCAGTTTGTCAACAAATTTTATTAACAATTTTGTTTCGACTTTTTTACGTTTATATTCTGATTATTCAGTTCTGACACTCTACAAGTGTTAATCTTTGATCATCCTGCCCTTTCCAAATCTTTGCTTTTATGGATGTTGTCATCCTTGTTTCAATTAATGTTATCACCTGGTGAATATATTTGCAAGAAAAATTATAATTAGACAATTTTAATTAAAATCATCATATCCTAAGGATAATTACGCCTATAAGCTAGAAGCTAAACAATTCAAGCATCATTTATAATGAATATAGTATACATAGTACAGTACACTTTATCACCGGAATATGATATAAGTACATATTTTATATCAAAACAATGGTTCATTTAGTTCAAATTAATTTGTCCTAATGTTAAAATTTCATGTACATTAAAATCGTCAGACAAATACATAATACAAAAGTATTTCAAGAAACATTTAGTTGATTTTTTTAAAGCTGTACAAAGTATCTCAAAAATCAGACATGTGACCTCATAAAAATGAGGAGAGGATAAGTGGGAAAGAAAACAAAATAAATGGGGTATTCCTGTCCAGTTTTTTGTTTAGGAATGAAATTTCTTACCCTAGGGAATAAATGATGGACCGATAGGTCATCATTTATTCACGAGGGTAAGAAATATTCATTCCTAAACAAAAAACTGGACAGGAATATCATTCTCATTTAAACAAAAAACTCATTTTTTATGCTAAAATGTGGTTTAATTTTGGTTTTTAATTTTCATTTATTTCCCGGCTATGATCATTTATATCCCTGATATCAAGTTTCTTTTAATAATTAATAAAAATTCAAAAATCTTCCAAAAAAAATTAAAAATCTTCTAAAAATGACTACCTCCGGGAAATAAATGACTACCTCCGGGAAATAAATGACTACCTCCGGGAAATAAATGAATATTTACATCCACTATTTAAGGGGTTGTTTATATGGGAATGGATAATCCCTCATATTTTTGACGTCACATGGATGATTTTTTAAGACACTTTCAAAGCTTCGATATTTTAGTAAATTTTTTTTCATAAACATTTAAGTTAGTTATAGAGTAGCTGCACTGCAAAAAGTAACATTAAAATTTATTTTTAAATTTATAAATTCAAATATGTATATTTTAATAATTTAGATTTTAAAAATCAACTAAAAATAATTAGATAAATAACAGTTTAATAAATGTTTTGAAGTTAACTAGCAATATATTTAATCATTAGAATTGACGTTAAAATTTAAAATAATCACAATAGGGTGTTTTAAAAAAATAAACCTTCTTGTAAATATTGAATTTTTCCTTCAACACTTTAAACAATGAAATCCACTAAAAGCATTCTACTTATTTAGAAATCTTTTGTAGATTAAAATTTACATAGGACCGGCGCTTTTGTTTATTTTTTTGAGACATCCTTTATAAAAATGCTGTGAAATATAATTGTGACATGTAATATTTATAAATTGTATAGACAGGTTGTTTAATTATATCATAATACCTTTATAAATGTTCAATATTATTAAAAGTTTAATAAATGTAACTAGAAAAATAAATTAGTCAATATTTTTGTGTGTGTTTTTATTTAGTAGATTTTTGTGTTTGTTTGACTATAACGAAACGTTTGATAAAAATATATCTAATTTTCATATTCATTTATATAATGGATATTTTAAAAGAAAAGCTGTTTTTTAAAACTAGGATGACAAAATCAAGAACGAAAAACACAGAAAATAATTCTTAAATTCAAGATAACAACAAAATTAATCCTTGAACAGTACGTTTCACCTATCGCGAAATATCGAACATACATATAACGTCAAGATTCAAATTTTTGTGGATAATTAACTTACATCTCACGTACACAAGATGTGGCAGAAAAATGCTGAAAACCATCACAGGATCAGTAGTTTTATTCCCTGAAGAGTAGAACCAGTTACCGATATCTCAAGATCCAAGAAAACATTTAAAATGAATGTTTGAAACTACGTTTTATTAAAAGCAGACAAACGTTTACTTACATAAAATATTGTAGAATAGCTGAAATTCTAACATATTAGAATGCCACAGTTACCAACCAATATCGAGAATCAATATTAGAATTATATAGAGAATATATCCATTTGAAATTAATAAGATTATTGCACATATTAACATAGCAAAGCTTTTAATAATATTTTTTCAAACAATCGCGTACCTTGGGTAGTCAGCGAAGCATCCCCAAAAGTTTTTGTATCCCCCTTACGATTTTTTTTAACACCTTGGACAAAAATCGTAGAGGTTTATGAAGGGGGGGGGGGGGGTATATTGTAGACTACAATAGTTTAAAGTAATTTTATATCCCACTTACATGTCAACCCCGACCCCTATACTATCTACATAATCAACAACCTCAAAAGTCAAACAGCGTCATTTGAGAATGAAGTTGACGCGCGAAGCATGCAATTTTTTTTCACACCCCATGAAATATAATGGGGATGTACCTTTTTTTAACTTGAAAACCTTATTGGCTATTTTAGAGGGTGTATGCCCTCCCTCCTGCACGCCTCTACTTTTAAAAGCATTTGTCACGTATTTATATATTTGAAGTTTTTTTGTCAGAAAAAAATATGTCAACTTTTTTACTTTTGTTCAAAATGTTTGGAAAAACTATTTTTAATGATTTGTCAGCTGCATATGGTTTTAAGTGCCTCAAAAGTATGAAGGATCTTGGACAAAATAACAAATGTTAATAACAATCAAGTTCACAGGACTCGCCAGGGGGTCGCACGCTGCGGCCATTTTCATTATTAACAATTTATTGAATTTTCCTTTTGTAAATGTCCTGAGGCTATTTTGTCCAAGATCCAGCATGAATTCTACTTTGCCCTGCCCTAAACACTCCCCAAAAAAATTATTTATTTACATCATATTGTTGTATAGGCTAGATGCGCAGCAAATGGTACAAAATAAATATATATAAAGAGTCGAAAAAGAGAAAAGCTGTATCTAAACAATAAACCTAATGATTCTATAATTAAGTATTAACCAAGGTAAAATATAAAGGTTCACAACTTAATATTTTACAGTGTTCTGCAGCAATATTGTCGCGAATTTTTTTTTTAAAAACAGCAATGGGGGAAATACCATGTGCTTCTAGTCTATACATTGTTTAGTCCATCTGCCAGGTCATGATTTATAATACCTAAACCTTATTATCTTTATGGATTTACGATTTTCTTAAAATTTTTGCATGTTTTCTCTCTTCCTTTACTTTGTTATGAAAATTTAACAACTGCTCTATTACTTACTTTGTCCGGTATTTCATTCTATGATTTTTTGTGCCTAATTAATGAAAAAATACTTAAAAGTAAGGCTGCATGCAAGAGTAATTTAAAATGATTATTACAACTGAAAATAACATTAAATTTGAAAGAAATATCAAAAAACCATACAGTCAGACATATAAATACAAAAGTAAACACTTGAAAAGACAGAAAACTATTTGAAAAATCATGTATATCTGTGGAAAAATTGGTTATATACAGGGAAAAGTTATATATATACAGGGTGCGCCACATAAATCCGGACTTTTTCTAATTTAAAACAAATAAACATAAAATCATAAATTTTAAAGATTTTATTGAATTTTAGAAACTGCGTGGCAGAATAGGTATATGACTATTAGATTATTTTAATGAATGGCTGCCAGTCTCAATCACTACCTCTACCCGCCTATTCAACTTCTGGCAGGTTCAGGTCAAAATGTACCTGTGCAAGCTGGCAAAGTTCTCCTTGATAGGGGCAATGAGGTCTTTGTAATATGGGCCCGTCTATTGGTGCATGCTTTAAAGTAGCTAATATAATATATATATATATAAGCTATCTGACTTCATTTTTTGTTTATCTTTAAAAGGGATATTTTGCAGACATAAACCATCTTTTATATTTGTTTCTCTTTACTAACTAACTTTATCCTAAGAAATTTAAATTTTCATAACTAACTTGTTAAGTGGTTTGCCATGTGCTTAAAATTATACAAGCAAAAAAATTTTACCAAGAAAAGCTTAATCATAAGAAATGTGACAATTTATAGCTGTCTCATAATGCATACCAAAAGAAAAAAATTATGCGCTTGCAAACTCAAATATGTATAATGTTTGAACCAATGACAGGTCTTGGATGTTCTGTTACTATTCTCTTGTTGGCTGATTTAGACAATATGTCTCTAGATTATCTATATTTATACTTCTGGCGACTTCGCCCCTAGCCTCTAAGGGCTTTGCCCCAAGAGGTAATTTTAAAAAAAAAGTGGTGGTGGTGCTGCAGCACCAATGTTTTTATTGGGGGTAATTTTTTACCACCACCTAAGAAAATAGCCTAAAACAACCACAGACCAGTAGGAATATTCCCTGAAAATAGTAGAATCTGATTGTTTTAGCGATTACCGAGATCTTTAGGGACAGACGGACGGACAGACGAACAGACCTCATTCTACTTTGTTTTATAGATTAATAATGCTACCTGAATATACCAACTATATATTGTTTGTGTGTGTCTCGCTTGTTTCTTGACATTCATTCAATTAATCCCATAATAATGTCGGGATATAGATCATAGACTAGGGATCATTGATGATAGAAATTACAACAACCCTATATAAAATACAATTTGTGTGTTCCATATTTTTGCTATGATAACCAAGATGTTTTGTATGTTTCTAACTTTAAGAGAAGCTTCGCATTAACTTTGTTCAGGTTCTATGCTATTTTGCAGTGGTAGTGGGGAGGGCAGGAAGTTATGATTCCTTGCTAGACCTTTATAGAATTGATCATGTTGACTTGTTTCGGTAGTATTCCACAAACTTGATAGTAGACCAAATAAAACAAACCCTTTGTTTCATATCTTTTTGGGGGGAAATATGTTTTGTAGTGTTTATTATAGGCTAAATAAGGTGTAAAAGTAACTTTATTTTTAGGTTAATATGTTATTATGCTTATTCATGAGAACTCCATCGGCTAGAAACGTCTTCATCTAAGTTGAAATAAAATGGTGGGAGTGGACATTGGGCTATTTTGTTACACCAGTCCATAAAGTTTAGCAATAACGTTTTCTTACTCGTTGGCTCAACAACTTTGAGGACTTTTACTAAATTTTGATTGGTTGGTTTATTAAGTTGAGTGTCCAAACGTTTAAACAACTATTTTTATCTACATAATGTTTGTAATCATTGGGGATGTTCTTCAATTTATCGGCCATTGTCTTATTACTTAATGCTAAAAAACTAATATGAGAATATGGCAAATATTCCTAAAGAATAGGTATTCCACACTCTATTCATATTATAATATGTTTTTGTTGCACTGTACATTTTACAGCCTTTTGGAAGATTTTAATGAACAGGCCCCCAGTAATTTGGCAAACAATAAAAACTTTTTATCCCCACAAACTCACACAAACTAGCAATGTTCAGACAAAACAGCTAAATATTTATTGGTTACTTTCAATTGTAGTTTTTAAAATAGAAAGTTAAACAAAATAGCGGTAATTTTTCTTTCATTTTCATTTTAGGGGCGATTTTTTTTGGGAGGATGTTGGTATCCTCCCCCAAAATAGTAATAAACTTTTCCAGGACCTATAAGGAGCTACCCTGTAAAGGAGAACCATATCGGTTCAGTTTTTAGCGAGATCCTTCGGTGCCGAAAGACTGACTGACATCCTTTTACTTTATTTTAAGAATACATCCTACTATAAAAGGAATTTCAAGCAAACAAAGTTTTTATTGTTTATGTTTAGTTAACTTTTAACGAAACTTGTTGAGAATAATATGTCCTAAACCAAAGATTCATCCTTAGAAATTCAACTTATTACATAGATCAAATTAAAAACATATTTTACTTGTCATTCAACAGACCTCTGCGCGCATAAAAACACCAACAGACTAGGTAATTTCATAGTATTTATTTTTTTCTTTACTTTATTTATAATATATAAAAAACATATTTTTTCAGTATGGCCCTGAACGGTTTTGAGCCAAAGAAAATAACCCAATTTTGTTTGTTGTAATGATTTTTAGCTTGAAAAGCAAAAACACTTTGCGAAGTTAAGTTGATATCAGGGAGGACTAACATAAATCCATTATTTTTTTCTGCAAATTTACCAGCCACTGAAGACAGAATTTCACACAGCATACGTTTTTGGAATATAATTGTCCTATCCCTTAATTCCTGATATGATATGGTACACAAAACCTGCTAACATTCGTACTGGAATTAAAGATGAAAGTTCTTCAGTGAGATAATTGAATGGATTTCAGTGTTATAGAGATGCTGATATTTTCTAATATGGCCACCCCAAAAAAGTATTTTAATTATCAATTCTTTATTCCTGATATTAATGTTCAAAAAATAATTGCCATTTATTATGTTCATTAAGGTTTCTTTTCAAGGAAGATAAGTTGTTTTCTTTGTTTTTTTTGTAAAATTTAGTTAAAGCCTTGTTTTTTTACTTTGAATTAGCCCATTAGTGACGAACCAGCTTTTATCACCCGGTTACAAAAAATCCCCCAAAAAAACGGTTTCCAGTTTCTTAATTGTATCATTCTCAGTATGAATCCCCCCTCTACTATCCTGGTTTTATTTCCCCCTGGAGCAGGCAGTTTTGCTTACTTCCGTTTGCCGGTATAGCTAAACAAAATTTAAAAACCAAGAAAAAAACGATGTGATTTCAAAATACCCCTCCTAACTTTTTGTTTATGTAGTAAAGTTGCTGATTTTTTTGTGAAATTTAATGTTTATTGGCAACTACATACATTTGTGAATTGTTTTTATTCAAATTATTATTTTTTACAACAACAACAAAAACCGGGTTTATTAACCTTAAAGGGGTGGTACCTATAGCCAAAATCTTAAATGTGATATAAATTGTTTTGTATCTTACTTGTAGCTCTATAAATTACATTAATTCGCCACTAATTACATAAATTACATTAATATATTTTGGGCAAAGTAGACAGATCCTTAGTGATCTATTCAAGGCTACCTGGGCAGAACTGATTAGGATTTAGGTTGTTTATTGTTTATTGTTATAGTAATTTGAATTGTGTTTTTATGTTTTTTTTTTATTTTATGACTATGTTTAATTTTTATGCCCAAATAAATATGTTTATGTTTATGAGGTTATGTAGTTTTCAATTACGGATTGTACCGTAGTATTAGCTACTCTACAACTCACTTTGGACGTTCAAAATTACATTTTTATTTTTTTGGGCCAAAAAAACGGGTATTTAGTTAAAAACTGGGTTTTAATACCGAGGAAAACCAAGGGAAACCGCCAAAAACGGGTACCTATGCCGGGCGGGTTTCTTTACTCGCGCTAAACCGGGTTTATTTGCAACTTTCCTGTGGTCGCCACTAGAGCAAAAAAAATTTGTATTCCGTTTTTACCATAATAAAGCTTCCCTGAAATTTTCAGCTCGATCGGTCCATAAAAGTGGCGCTCGGCACTAATGGGTTAGATTAGGTTAGGTTAGGATAGTTTGGTTACTGGGTATGCCCGCAGGTAAATAAAAACCATGATAAGACGCTCTAATATTCAATAATATGTTTGATATCCTCCCTGTTTTTCATAACAACATTGGAACAAGATTGGAAACTTCTCAATGAAAACGAATTGCCAGACAAGCTTTCGTCTTATATGTATATTTACATTAGGGTTCTTCAACGTAGTCTTTTATAATCACATTAGGGTTCTTCAAAATATGCTATTATATATTTACATTAGGGTCCTTAGTAATCTTATATAATTACATTAAAGTACTTCAAATTAGTCATTTGTATTTACATTTGGGTTCTTCAAAGTAATCGTAAATATTTACATTAGGGTTCTTTAAAATAGTCTTATGTAATTACAATAGGTTCTTCAAGCTAGTTTAATGTATTTACATTATGGTTATTCAAAATAGTTTTATGTTTTTAAATTTGGGTTCTTCAAATGGACATTTGTATTTACATTAGGTTTTTTTTTAAAGTCTCCTATATTTATATTAGGGTTCTTAAAGACTTATGTATTTACTTTAGGGTTCTTCAAAATAGTCATATGTATTTATTTAAGGGTCCTCAAATTGTCATATATTTACACTAAGTATTGTACACCGCAGGTATAGGTACCGAAGGGTTAGGGCATTCGCAAAAATCATCCCTCCCCTCTATTTCAATATTTTTTTGAAAATTAGGGGGCTGATGTTATCAGTTTTAACAGGCACTTCTTGTGTAAGCACCTCTTATTTGTAATTCATCTAGTCAAAGGGTTGTAAAACTCTCTTTTTTAACCTTTCTGAATTTCTTTTTTTTTTTATCTTTTTAGATACACTATCGGCTTCGCCCCTAGCCTTTTATTTATATTTATAAAACCTTCAATTTTTTTTTCTTTTTTAATGTTTTTAAATATTTCTTTTCCCTTACCCTTTTGGGGCTTCACCCCTATAGAAGAAGGAAGGTTTCACAATTTTGTTGAATTTCATAAGAAAAAAAGTTTAAAAGAAAAGAAATTTAAAAAGAAGAAAAAAAATTTAAAATATTAAAAATATAAGAAATAAAACAGACAGATGGAGAGACATCAAGCTACTTTGTACATAGCGTCCTTATTAGTATTCTCTTCCCTCACTGACTGACTATTTGTTCATCTGAATGAATAGATGACTGGCATCTTCCATAAGAAAGGTTGTGTAAATCTTTTTCATATTGGTTCATCTCTTTAGTTTTCTTATTTTAGGTATACATATTTATAGTCAAACAATTTTATGATTTTTTTCATATTCCTTTCTTACCTCTTTCTAATTTAATTTTTTTTCTAAATTTCATTTTTACACATGAAAGGTAGAAGAGGATAAACTTAATTTTTAGATGTTATGCATTTCTATAATCAAGGTGATAAGCTGAATATAACAACGTTGATAACATCCATAAAAGCGAAGCACTAAAATGGTTGGACAAACGAACATTAACACTTGTAGAGCGTCAGAAGTGATTCCTTAAAAAGCAGAATATAAATATATAAGTTTGAACAAAATTTTAATTAAATTTTTTGCAAAACTGCTTAAATACAGGATACTGTTTAAGGCAATAGTTTATTTTCAGGGATTATAGATTATAGAGAAGCTTTGCTTAAAACATTGTCCTATTTATTGTCCTAGAAATCAGTATTCCAAAAATTAGATGAATAGGTTGATTGCATGACATAAAAAATTGTTGTCAAAAAAGGTAAAAATCAGGGATTAGGGATAGGAAACCTGGCCATTAATTAGGTCCCGGCCTAGATTCTAAAGGGATATTGCAACTATTACAAATTCCTATCAAACTGGCGGACGCTCCCAAGTAGCTATCGCTCTAAACCAATAAGAATCGGCCTGTTTTTAACAACCAATCACCAATTGGCGGAAATTTTAGAAGCAGACAATTCTAGAAAAAATAATGATTTCGTCTGCTACTAAAAAATAAATATAAATGGTGTTAGATCAAATTAGCTTAATTATTAAATCTGCTTAGAGTTAAACATTAAAAAAGGGCCATATAGAAAAAACAAAAATAACGGGATTATTTTTTGGAAAGAAGGTAGCTACGAATTTTCATATGGTAGTTTATAAATTAGATGTTGTATTTTGAATTTTAAAAATTTAATACAGAATTGATACAACACCTTAACCCTAATATATGTACAATACAACACAGTACAAATCTATCACTACATAATAGTATCCATATAACTTGATAGAATGTTACCCAAGTGCATATTAATTTATTTATTTTGAATTTTAATTAGCAATGAAATTTTCAAATAAAATTTTTACTCATTATTAAAAATGCAAATAATACAAACTAAAATCTGTCTGAGGGAAACCCAACGATAGCTTTCTGACAGTTCAAATTACCAAAGTAAAAGATAAAAAAATTTTGGCAGAGAAAAAACTTCATTTTAACAAAAGCCATTAATATATAGGTTTATAAAAAGTTATGTTTTTTACTTTAAACTAGCTACCTGAATTTGAATCTATACTTTATCTAAACACACACACACAGCTTTTTCATTAGCGTTTTATACAAACCACTGCGCCATCCCAAAACTGGTTTAGTAGGCTAGAAATAGGCCTAGGCTTGAAATAGGCCTGAAATAATATTTTCCTACGTTTCCCATCCCTTATCCCTGGTAAAAATTCATCATATTTTAAACGGACGTGCGGACTTTTTGGTAACTAACATAGAGTTGCTACGTTTTCTAAATTTTACCTAACTGTCATAGGAATTATCATGCAAAGTTTGAAATCGATTTGACAATTCTAACATGCCTAAATTAATGAAAATAGCTAACCGTTACGGACGGACCCTAATTATAGACAAGCTTCGCTTTTAGAGATAACATTTCAACAACAAAAAAAGAAGTACAGGTAACTTTGCTATCACAGAGACTAGAACTTTGTTATCTTAATTAAATTTATTTCAAAATATAACACAAGTGTTCAAAGTTTTAGTGTGGTTGTTATCTTTATGTAGATTAATGCAACTTCAATCAAGAATAATAAAATATAATAAAGCAAAGCTCAACAATCCAGAAAGTCCGAATAGTAAACTTACCAAATGAAAAAATTGCAAAAATTATGAAGCTTTTTATAGTGCCTTAAAAATGACGTCATACATTACAAATGACCAAAGATAGGCCAATAAAAAGACTAAATAACCAATGGCAAACATTTATACACTTAATTGACCAATGGTAGGCCAGTATGGATGGTTTTGAACTCTTTCTCCCTCTTTAAATACAGAGACCTTGGATGTTATGTGCGCATTCGTTTGTATTTTACTAGCGGCTGCGCCTCTTGCATCTAGGATACTCTATATCCAAAGGGGTAAAAAATAGCCTAAAACCATCCAATGTGAAGCTTTACTATAAAAGAGAACACAATTAGTTTAGAAGTTAGTGAAATCTTAAGCTTTAGAGAAAAATAAACCTTTGTACTTTATATAATAGGACTAACAGCTTCGCCACTTGCCTCTAGGGGCTTTGCTCTAAGAAAAAAAAATTACCTACCAAAGAAAGTTTTTTGGGGACTTTTTGTTTTTGGGAGGTTGGGGGTGTTCCAACCCCCAAATATTTAAAAACCATCCCTTGACCCATAATAAGCTTCACTGTAAAGGAGATCCATATTCAGCGGTTAGCGAGATCCTTCGCTACAGACAAAAAAGCTTACTACATTATAAAATAGGATTACTACTTTAACAGTTTCTCTGTCATGAATATAATCTATTTTTTTTTGGCATAAATGTAAATAGAAATATGTTGAGAAAGATTGAGTGATCAATTTCAATCATGGCAAGTATTATGGGCTATATAGTGGAGTAAATAAAATAGAATATATCTATAATACAAAGTAGCTTGATGTCTGTCCGTCTGTCTGTCTGTCTGTCCGTCTGTCCGTCTGAAGCTTAAGATCTCAGTAACCGCTGAACCGATTGGGCTCTACTCTTTAGGGAATATACCTACTGGTCCTGTGATGGTTTTAAGCTATTTTCCCAGGGGGTGGGACACCCCCAACCCCCCCAAAAATTAAAAAAATCCACCCCCTAAAAAAAATTATTTACATTTTTTGTAAAATCTCAGTAACTGCTGATCAGATTGGGCTCTACCCTTCTGGGAATATACCTACTGGTCCTCTGGTGGTTTTAAGCTATTTTCTTGGGGGGTTGGACACCCCAACAACCCCCCAAAAAAATTTCCCACTTCCAAACTTTTTTTATTTTTTAAAATTTTTGTAAACAAAAACCAGTAATTGGGGTGGTGGAACCCAACTGCACCATGGGGCGAAGCCCCAGTGAATCCTCCCCCCTCCAAAAAGAATTTTAAATATTTTTTTTCTTCAAATTTTAATTTTTATTGTATGCGAACAACCTAGGTTTAATTTTTACGAATTGAAATTTATGTGTATACGGTAAACAAACTGGGTTTAATTTTTATGAATTAAATTTTTTGTGCATACAGCGCACAACCTGGGTTTAATTTTACCACAGAGTAATTAAACAAAGAATAACTTTTTTGAATATTTCTATTTAGGAGGGTTGACTTCCCATTACTTCATAGGGCGAAGCGCCTAGAGGCTAGGGGCGATGCCGCTAGTCCTTAATATAAAGTAGTAAGCTTTTTTGTCTGTAGCGAATGATCTCACTAATTGCATCATCGAAATGGCTCTCCTTTACAGTGAAGCTTATTTTAGGTCCATAGAAGGTTTGAATTTTTTTTTTGGGGGGGGGAGGGTATATCCACCCTATTAAGATAAATCTCCCCTAGAACAAAAACACCTGCCAACTTTTTAACTGGTTATTTTTGAAACTTAGATCACCTTACCCCCCTTCATATGATTGCCCTTAGAGGCTTCTAGGAGGCGTAGCCGCTAGTGGGGAAATACCTAAGCATCGTATAGTGCATATAATACAAATGAACTATGATAGGCCAGTACATTTTAAATGTATACGGTCTCTCAATTTGTCATTTGTATTGAACCTAGTAATAGTGTGTAACTTTTTATCTTTGTGACGTAACAAAAATCCATCTCTTTTTTAGGGGTTTCCTTTCCCACCTCCCCTCTCATCCTTCGATTTTTGTTACGTCACAAAGATAAAAAGTTAGACACTATTACTAGGTTCTTTGTATTATATGACGTTATCTTTTTATAGGCATTATTAGCTGCTTCTTTTTAAAAGAACCCTTTAAAAACTTTATCATTTGTTCGGTGATACAAATATTTAGTCACAAATAATTTAATCCTATTCCCATGATAATAAAAAATTATCTAACTAATAAAGTGGTCGGATTGTTACTACACGATTTATTTTTGATAAATAATAATGTTTCGATGCTAGTAAGGTTACATTGGGTACCGCCCCCCATTGAGGTCTTTTAATACAAGATCTATTCTTAAACATCTGTTATTTACAAAGATAATTGAATTATTTTTTTCAGAACATAACAATCAATGTAATGTAACATGGAAATGGAAATTTTTTCTATGGAATAATTAGGTAAATAATAAACAAGGATGAAAGAATTCAAAATAATATAAATAAACATTACAGGACAAACGTTCTTATACTTCAGATTTAATTATAAAGATGGTTCTTTTATAATATAATTTCTTAACATTTTACGTGTCAACCATTTAAAGAAAGTAAAATATTCATATCAAATAAAAAACGTCTTGAGTTTATTTTTAGATGAGTTAATTAAAACTTTGATTTGGTTAAGCTAAAAACTATTATTAGAAAGAAACACAATATCAACAATAATGTGCTTTTTCAAGCCCTCCACCATAAAAATCAATTTAAAATAAGATAGGGGAGGGGGGTAGTTTTTTCCTAATTTTGTAGATGAAGGACAATAGTTTATTTTTTATAGTAAGTACTACTGGATAGCTGGGAAAAAACTTCGGAAAATGGTTGTATTTTCACACTAGCTTTTCTCCTTTTTCTAGCCCTAGCGGGGGACTCTAACTTCATGATTTAAAACTTCTCCTCCTTTATTATCAATATATTCCAAAAATATGGGGGAAGGGGGTCGGTGATCGATAAGCACTTTGAAAGAAAACTCAATAGAAAATGTCATTGCAAAATTTTTTCTTTCATGTCATTAATTATAATTATTAAGGGAGGGAGGGGAGAATGGACTGTTTATTACACTAGTCCCCAAACTTGTATAATAGTGTTTTCTTAATCTTTAGCTTACTAATTTTGGGTATTTTATTGAACTTTGATTGGTTGGTTCATTAACTTGAGTGTCCAAACGTTTCAACCACTGATTATAACCTACAGAAATGTTGATTTGGGTTATTATCATTATGGATGCACATCAATTTATCGGACATTGTCTTATCCTTTAGATCTTTGATTATTATTACCTTCCAAGCTGTCTGAGAACCTAAAATATTCCTTTGATTATCTGTATGAAAATATTATTGTAAATATATTAGATGTTATATGCATGAATTTTCAACATAAGACATGAGTTTCAGTTTTCATTAATTATATTTGGATTAATTTGAATTTTGAATAATATTTAGAACTAAGATAACAAGGATGACAACATCCATAAAAGCAAGCACTGAAACGGTAGGACAAATGGACATTAACACTTGTATAGTGTCAGAACTGAATAATCATAATATAAATGTATAAGAGTCAAAGCAAAATTGTAAGTAAATTTGTTGAAAAACTGCTTGATTTAGGATAATGTTTATGGATATGCTTACTTTTTTAGGACTTGATTATAGAGTTGCTTCGCTTATTACATTATACTTTGTTGTCCCAGGAATCAATATACCAAAAATCAGATCAATCGGTTGATTAGATCACATAAAAATTTGTTGTTAAAAAAGTAAAAAAAAATCAACATGTTTATAATGGACGTACGGACATTTTGGTGTTGATTATAGAGTTGCTACGCTTTCTAAATCATACCTAACTATTAAAGGAATCACCATGCAAAATTTGAAATCGATAGGACAATTCTAACATGCCTAAATTAACAAAAAAAGCTTCCGTTACGGACGGACGTACGGACGGATCGAACCTAATTATAGAAAAGCTTCGCTTTTAAAAAGATAAATCTTATAAAAAATAGTAGTAATTGTCTTTTTTATATTACTTTTTGTAAATTGTCAGGAAAAATAATAGATGCTGTGAGTATTGGTTTAAAAAATATGACGTAACAAAAAAAAATAGCCAATGAGAGGCCGTTATTGACCAATGGCGGCAATGGTAGTGGACTCTCATTGGCTATTTTTTTTGTTACGTCATATTTTTTGCACCAATATTCACAGCATCAAAATAATATTGACTAATTGCTATTATAAAATACTAGCGGTTATGCCCCTAGAGGCCACTAGGTGTACTTGAGGTGGGTGGGTATTGAATTCGACAATTCAATTTTTTTATATTTTAGTTTTAAAAAGAAAAATAATTATTTTTAGGGGGGAATTTTTTTTCTAAGGGCGATTTCTCTCACAAAATAGTTAAAAACCTTCCCAGGACAATGTAAAGGAAAACCATATCGGTTCAGTGGTTAGCGAGATCATAGCTACAGACATAACAACCTTGCAACTTTTTATTATAGGATAGAATACAAATAGAAGTTAGTGGTTCGTGTGTATTTTTAGAAAAATTACTTTTCTAGTCATATCTGTCAGACCGCTCTCTAGCCGCTTTTTAGCGGCCTGCCGCTAAATATAAAAACAGCTGTAGAGTGGCCAATTTTAAAGCTAGGATTACCAAATTTTAGGTCGAACTTTTATTTTTTATAACAAAAAAGAAACGTTTTAGAGCCCCCCCCCCCCCCCCCCGATCTGTAAGGGTTGAATAGACTTTTTTTCAATAGACATAAAATATTCATAAATGAAAATTATAATTTCTTTGCTAAGTGACATCGCATATAAGTATATCAATAATATTAGATAATTATATCAACGTGTTACAAAGTAAAAAAAAGAACAAAAGCACATTAATAATTCACTAAACCAATAATGAATCCCAAAATAATACGACAAACCCCCAGAAAAATGAAGTAATTTTAACAAAAACTTCACCAATCCGATTTAATTTTGATTTTTTTTCTCTGCAACAAAGTAAAACAAAAAACTGGATAGGAATATCATTCTCATTTAAACAAATACTCATTTTTATGCTAAAATGTGGTTTAATTTTGGTTTTTAAATTTTATTTATTTCTCTGGTATCATTTTTCTTTCTTTTAGTTATTAATAAAAATTCTAAAATTTTGAAAAAAATTAAAAATCTTCTAAAAATGATACCAGGGATATAAATGATGATACCGGGGAAATAAATGAATATTTACATCCACTATTTAAGGGGTCGTTTATATGGGAATGCTTATTTTAGAATAATGAATTTAGTATTTAAAGTGTTAATTTTAAAAAAAATTAGAAAGATAGGGTAAGTGCATGTATGTAACATACCCTAGTCAAATTTTTGCTACTTTTACACAAAATTACAATAATAACCCCCACCCACTTTTTGAAAAAAATTTAGATAAGAGTAGTTTTTCTCAAATCTCTGAGAGTTCTTTACCTTCTGTTCTTTAACCTTGATGGCTACCCAGCCTAAAGTAACAAACAAACAAACCTGTCCCCCCTTGTTTTAAATTTATTAGAAAAATAAAGAGGGGGGGGGGGGGTTAATGCTCAACAGGGTATTATGTGTGAAAGCCACCAAATTTCTGAGTTAGACTCCTAACATCATTTATAATCTAGAGTTCAATATAGGCTAGGGATACACGGATACAGTGATAAGTCAATATTTATAATATAGAGTTCAATATAGGCTAGGGTTACACGGATACAGTGATAAATCAATATTTATAATCTAGAGTTCAATATAGGCTAGGGTTACACGGATACAGTGATAAGTCAATATTTATAATCTAGAGTTCAATATAGGCTAGGGTTACACGGATACAGTGATAAATATAATCTACAATAAAAAGTAGAACGATGTATGTCTGTCCGTCCGTCCGTCTGTTCCTTAAGATCTCGATTGGATTCTTCTCTTCAAAGATTATACCTACTGGTCATGTAGTGGTTTTAGGTTATTTTCTTGGGGGGTTGGACATTCATAACCCCTCCAAAAACAAAAAAAATCTCCCCCATTCTTTTAAAATTTAGTGGTTACAGCACCAGAGGTACTTAATCTTTTTTTTCAAATTACCTATTGGAGCTAAGCCCCTAGAGGATAGGGGGGAAACCGCTAGTATCTAATATATATTATCTTACTAAAATTCGATGTAGCTAGAAACCCTAAAAACCTTGTTTAAATAAGTTTGTCCTAAATTGGTATTTTCAGAGTTTGCAACGGCCAACCCAGGTATAAAAGTACAAAACAATTAAGCTCATGTTGAAATACATATATATCATGTCAACATTTAAACCATACACCTAGAATATTAAAAATTCTAGGATTATACATATTGTCTGTTTGTATTTCATTTACGATCCTTTAAAAGGCTGGACCAATGATATTAACATAATGTTACATAGTCCATTTGTTTTATCAAGTTTTTTTCCATTGAAAAAAGCTAAAATAAATGTAAAAGTGTTCCAATTTAACTTTCTAAGAGTTCAGAATATTTAAAGTGTTAAGAACATTAATTTTTAAAAGCGAAGCTTTTCTATAATTAGGGTCGGTCCGTCCGTCCTTCCGAGATAGTTAGCTTTTATTCGTTAATTTAGGCATGTTAGAATTGTCCTATAGATTTCAAACTTTGCATGGTGATTACTGTAGTAGTTAGGTACGATTTAGAAAGCGTAGCAACTCTATAATCGTTACCAGAATGTCCGTACGTCCATTTTAAACATGTTGATTTTTTTTACTTTTTTAATAACAATTTTTTATGTGATAAAAACATCCGATTGATCTGATTTTTTTATTACTGATTCCTATTAAAATAAGGTACAATATTATGAGCAAAGCATCTCTATAATCAAGTATTAAAAATGTACATATGCCCTTAAACAGAATTCTGTATTTAAGAAGTTTTGCAACAAATTTACGTATAATTTTGTCAAACCTTATATTTTCATATTTTGTATATTCAGTTCTGACACTGAACAAAAGTTAATGTTCGTCTGTCATATCGTTTCAAAGCTTCGCTTTTATGGATGTTGTCATCCTTGTTTTAAATACAAAGACTGATAGTTGCTTTGATTTTTAAATTAAAATTAAGCCAGGATGCTTCACAAACAGCAAAATTTCTCTGGACCTTTAATGTCAAGGTACAAAGTTTTGCTGAAATTAAACTTAATTACAAAATGTAAGTTGGATGACTTAGTTATTTGCATTAACAAGATATTATATTAAAAAGAAGCATTGCACAGTTACATAAAGACATTATGAGGAAAGAATAGGATACAATGTGTGCAGTTTATATCAACAACAAAATTAATTCGAAAAAAATCACGAAATCTATATATGATTTTCAGCTGTTGTTTGGGGGCAACACTAAGTAAAGTTGACGACCTTTTTATCTGTCCCTAAATATTATTTCAGATTTATTTCGCTTGTTGGCTTTTTGCTGCGATGTAAGTAATAAAAAAAAATTTTTGTTTGGATTATCCCTCTATTTCTGAAGATATAAGAGAGAATTTTGATATTAGAATTATGAAATTATGTCAGCAAGCCTGCTTTAATCTATCATTTTATACCTCCAGTAAGAAATATAATTTCAATAACTTTTCTACAGATGGAAAATCCTACTTTGAGTATGAAGATTTTCAGAAATAAAAAAGAGTAGGTGGCTCGTTGCTTTCACATAAAGTGCCTGTTAAACACCCCCAACCCCCCCCCTCATTTCATATTTTTGATAAATTGAAAATAAAGGATGGGGTATTCTTTTCCTGCGCCTAACCCCTTGGAGAGGTTCTACCCATACAGGGCCAATAACTCCGGTGGCCTAATCATGTGGGACTACCCAGTACTCAATATAACCTAACTTAAACTATCATGTTCCAAAGTAAAAAAAAAAAAATCAAAAACTCCCCCCTCCACCTATTTGAAATTAATTTTCAATTTGGCTCCGTTTTCGATGTGAAATTGGTAATACTGAGAACCTTTAGAAGAAATTTGATATCATTCTTACAAGAGTTCAAATTAAAATTAGCACCAGAGCTAGAGCGCAGCCTTAACTAACTTCCTAATTTATTGAACTATTATAACACTAAAAAAAATTTACTATCAAGGTTAAACGTTTAAACGGCGGAAAATCTGCACTATCAAAAATATAATCATTCAACATTATAACGCAATATCAGGAACTTAATTAATTATCTTTTTTTTGCTGAAAGTAATCTTTTTTGTAATGTCACAATGTTTAATCATTTTTGCTAAACAGAATATGAAGTATTTAAATACCTTTTGATGTGGTTTTTACTGCAGTATTTTATCATAAATTTTCCTAGGATTAGAATAATATATTTAGATGTTTGTCTATGTATGTGTTAGTTAATATCTCTAAAACAGCTGAACTTATAAGCTTAGTGTATTCAAAAAAACATTATATTTATGTATGGAAATGCTTTAGCCTATTTAAAACCTTTTAAAAAGAACCAGCATATAGTGCCTAATAAAAATTTACGTCATATAATACCAATGACCAATGATAAGCTAGTTTACATTATACCATTGGACAATAACAATGTATTGTATACTGGCCTGGCATTGGTCTTTTGTATTGTATGACGTCATTTTTGGCATTACAAGCTACTTCTTTTAATTTAATCTGTGTATAAAAAATATCGAAACATATTTTAGGTAAGCTTTTTTGGGCTTTTTCCTTCGGGGAGGGGAGGGGGGGTTGGAAATGGTAGGGTGGATATATGATATAGCTGATATGATATACGTATTTGTACTTAAAATATAAGAATCACTTTACTGCAAAGATAAATAAATGTATAGATATTAATTACCTACCGCATAGGAAGTACTTAGTTATACAATATATGTTCTATGTTCTAGAGGCATTCTATTCTAAACTGTTGTGCTATTATTATATGAACATAAGACCATTGTCAAACAGTTTATCTAATCTCTACCATATCACTTGACATAAATCACTTCTGTGACCAAAATGCTGCGAGCTTTTGCTTTAGTTTTTCTAGATTAGTAGATTAAGGTTTAAGGCAGTACTTTTTACGGTGCATTCAGTTGGGTATAATTAGCCAAGTTCTTTAAAATTTATAGTGCTTGTTAGCCTAGTAGTTTCTTTTTATTAGTGTAAGGATAAGAAAATCATAATTCCTAGGCTATAACTTATAACTTATATAGTAAATTTTATATGCTTTGCCCTTTTGATGACGTAAATTATCGTTGGATTCTATATCATAAAGCATCTAATATTGACTCCTTGATTGGGTAGTACACACTAACAGTGTCCAAACTTTTCCACCTATAACTTTAATTTACATATGAGAAAATTTTGTTTATCATAATGATTTAATGTTGAATAGAAGGGCTATGGAACCTGACCTTAACTGTTATTTCTATTCTTGATGCAGTGAGAAATTTAAAGCTTTAACAGGAGCGTAGCCACTCTATAGGTTGGGTTAGTTTTTATTTTCATATGCCTAACGTCCTAACCCCTATGACTGTTTTCGGGACGTATATAAACACCTTTTAAGAATAGAATTTACATGAAACTTTTAACAAAAAAAAATCATTTCTTTGGAAGGTTGCGTGATGTTTCCCTAATTACAAGTCAGTACACATTAGTTTATTTAAGTAATCATATTTACCTATACTTGTAGTAAAAGGGTTATTTTTCAAACCCCTCCAGAAAATTCAAGCATATGCGCATAGTTGCCAGATATTTTTTAGATCAAAGTGTACAAATAAGGTGTACATTGGACCTCCAATGTGTACATTTTTGGGGGGAAGGGGGAAAAGGGAGGGGGGAACGGGGAGAAGGGGATGGGGTACGAGGGGGATTTGCTACGCTATCCTAATAGGAATTACACTAGTGGCATCTAGGAGCTCTTAAGGGAGAAGGGGGAGTCAACCTCACACTTTCAGTTGTAATTTTGCAAGTTACTACACAAAATATAAATATTCAGTTAAACTTCAATGTTTATAACCAGAAAATCGAGGAAGGAAGCCAATTTTTGGGGGTAAAAAGTCCATTTTTGGAAGGAAAATTCCAATTTTTGTGTGTACACGTGTACATTTTTAAAAAAATGTTGAAAATGCGTACATCCTCGCCGGTTTTGCCCTATGTGTACATTTGTCAAATATCAGGTCAAAAATGCGTACGTTACGCGCAAAATGTGTACATCTGGCACCGTTGCATATGCGTTACTTAAAAGTATCGTAACAGTTAGGTACGCGCATAGCAACTCTATAATCGTTACGTAAGTATGTCCGTTGTACCTGAATGTTGGTGATTTTAGTAACCAATTTGACTAAAGATAATTTTTTACATTGCCCACAATTTTTAAAACTTTTAAAATCATTTATTGTTGAACAATTCTCATAAAATCAATAAAACTAAGTTCTTAAAATAAAGTTTTGTACGAGATTATCGTCAAAGCATATCTTTAAAGTAAAAATAAAAAATAAATATGCGAAACCTAGCGTCAATTTTTTAAACTACATATAATACAAGTTTCGTGATTTTTCAATTCTAGAGACTTGAGAGACATTTGGACTGATATAAAGCTTTTTTTTCGAACCTTCTTTTGTAGCGCAGCTATTCTATATGTAGGATCAGTCTGTCTGGATGTCCGTCTGACAAAGTAAGTTAACAAAAACTTTCACAGAGGCTGTAAAAGATAGATGTCTTATTCACTAACATTATGTTTTTCTGTAGAAAATGACCTCGCTAACTGCTTAACCAATATGCTACTAGTTTTTCGGTGAAGCTTCTAATAGGCACAGGGTAGGTTTTATAACTATTTTGGGGGAAAGTACCTCCATCCTCCCAAGAGAAATTGCCCCTAGAGAGAGAGTAAACCTATAAAAAAAATTAGTTTTAAAAACAAAATTAAAAGACTAGCTCCCATCTTAAAAATAAAGAAGAGAATAGAGTTAACTTTTTAAAAAATTATTTAGGAAAAATAGCAGAAGAGAAACAAATTCTTATGAAGATGACTCGTGTTTTTACAAAATCTACTAATGGTCAATATCCGTTGACAAAAAAAATAAATGCAGTTTTTTTCTCATCTTTTTCTAAAATCCTAAAAAACAGAATGTCTCTCTGTCTGTTTGCACCGAATGATATCGCTAACTGCTGAACCGATAGGGTTCTCCTTTATAGGGTAGCTTCTCATAGGTTCTGGAAATGTTAATATATATTGAGAGGAAGGGTACCGCCACCCTCCGAATAGAAATCGCCCCTAGAAAGCCTCAAGTAAATGCGAAAGTAACAGGATGTTTTTCATTCTTTTGTGTACGCTTTAATCTAGTAAACGATTAAATAGTAGTTCATACCAAAATTTTTAAGAAAGTTCATATTAATCCAGGTATGGTTGGTACTATTGGGCAGGGGGGGGGGGCACGAAAATTCTCGGCCATACTGAAAAATCATGATTAACATCGTATGATAAACAATTTTCCACAAATTTTTTTAGAATCATGAAATTAATACCCCTCGGGTCTAACAAAAGTGGTTTTAATGTTATATATTTTTATTTTAATATTCGTGGAAAGGTGTCTATAAATAATATTATTATTTTAAAATCAAATGTATTGTTTTTTCCCTTTGGGGAATAGAGGCTATAGGAACAGTCACATGACATTTAAATGATAAGACGCATAAGCTTTGTTCTAGAAGATATTGCTCTTTCTAGCTGTGTAAACATAAGATACATGACGTGTGGTTTTTCTAATGTTTTATTCATGTTTACAAATATTTATTTACAAAGGGATTATTGGTCGGTCAATATTATATAGTAGATAAAGATAGATAGATAGATAGTTAGATAGATAGATAGATTGATATATCAATAGCTATATAGATAAAAGGATATATATGAATATAATATATAGATAGAATAACAAACAGACAGTCACGAACATTTACATAGCAGCTTTGCTCCGAAAAAAAATGGTTGATGTTCATTAAATTTTGTACAGTATTTGAAATAAGTTGAAAGAGCCTAGGCCTTGTGGCTTAATATGGATTATTGTAAATTCTGACCTAAATGGAGGGCCAATCTTATTATTAATACACAATAGTTGGCTCTGGTGTTTGTACATTTAAAATTGAAGCGTAACTTTATTTCTCTAGACAATTGTAGGTCGTTTTATGAGGAAACAAAATTTAAATTAACAAAATCATAAGCAATAATATAAAGTAATCAAGCATCCCAAATAAGCGATAATTATAAAATAAATTATTCATTTACTTTATTATAGCTCCATCATTTAAGACCTTCTAAATGAAATATCAAAATATGAGTGTAATGTGTATATATTTGCGAGTCCATGTAAGTGAGGAGAATGTAGAGTAGAGAATAATTATATAGAATTAGGAAGTTCTTAAACAGTACAACAACAAGGATGATAACATCTACGTATAAAAACTAAGCTTAAAACAAACAATAACTCGTAGAGAGTGTCGTAGGAATCATATTTCAAAAATCAGATGAATAGGATAATTATTGAAAAAAAAGTTGAAAAAAGTTATTTACCATTATTGACGGACGGACGGGCTGAATCTAATTATAGAAAAGTTTCACTTTTAAAATACTCTTTGAACAGACATACATTTACTAATTTAAGAGTAGCTTCACTACTAAAGCCAATTATTATTAACAATGTACAAAACATTAGGGTCACATGTTGGTCATCTAAAAATCAGATATTGGCAAATATTCAATCAGAACATTGAAATGTTCAAACCATCAAGTCAATTTTACCACTTTCAAAATTTTTGTAAATACTGACAACAAAAAAAGTAGATGGATTTTTGTCTGACTGTCGGCTTAAGCTCTCGGTAACTACTCAAATAATTTCCAATAATTACTTCAAAAGCCTAACTTAACAATTAGATGATATTTTGTAATTTTGTGGGGAAGAATTTGCCACCCTAAATTGCTGAGCAAAGAGCAAAGATCTTTATGATTTTACAATAGGCTACTTTATAACTCACTTTGTCAGTCTGCACGTATAGTTATTGAGATGATAAATTTAGGGCTGTTTTAAGTCTAGGTGAAGTTTTTTTCACAGAGATTTCTTTAACAATGAGTTTCTATTATTTAACTTTATGTACGTCTGTCTTTCTGTTCGGTAATCTAAAATGGTAATGCAAAATTATTATTTCTATTGGGGAAATTTGATTTACTTGGCTGCAGTATTAGACATACTTCTGAAATAGGCAACTGCTCAAATACTTAGGTACTTTGTAAAAAAAATTTTGAGATTATTTTATTTTAATATTTACCAGTTAAAAAAGAACAAATAATGTACTTGTATTTTATATAAAACTTAATATCATTACGTTACTCTTAAATTTTAAATAAGAAAGTGTGGTGAAAAAAAACAAGAAGTCTTGTTTTAAGAAAAACACGTTTCATTTACTAATTTATATTATTTGTAGGACAAAATAAATTTATTAACAAGGATGACAATATCCATAAAAGCGAAGCTCTAAAACCATTTTGTAGGGGAAACGAACATTAACACTTGTAGAGTATCAAAACTTAAAAAGCAGAACATTAAATTTCCGCCACAAAATATTTTAAAATAATTCAGAAAGGACTTTAATCATCATTCTACATGACATATTACCCCCCACCCCCACCATTAAAAAATGAAACCTGGGGGGGTTGGAATTACGATCTAAAGCCCTTACATGTCACAAATCAGGTAAATATAAAATATTTCCTTGCACCATAAAAAGCGTTTTAATCCCCCCCCCCCTCATTCCACAAACAAACAAAAATTGATACATTTAATAGTAAAGTCCGTGTGTAAAAATGTACCTTTTCCATTAAATAACAGAATTTTGCCAACTTTGATCATCTGAGGAATAAAAGAGAATTTTTAATAAATTCTGAATAAATCTTTTCTTTTCCCACACATTTTAAGTTATTGGGTACAATCTGGGAGGTAGGGAATATTACACTGGTACCCAAAGTTTTAAAAATACGCTCTCTTATTCGTTATATTATAAATTTTGTGTGCTTTTCATTAAATCTTGATTGGTTGGTTCAAACTAACAATGTCCAACCATTTCACCAATGATTGTACTACACAGAACGAGTTATTTTTGTTTATTATCAGTGGAGTGTACTGTAGATCCAGTTATCGTCCATTGTCTTATCCCTAAAGATCCCTGGGTAGAATATAATAGATTCAGCATAATTAACAGCAAAGCTACGCTACTCTATAATTCGAACTGTTTGTCTGTCTGTTATATTTTTGGTTCAGATTTCCATATCAATTCTAGCACCTTTCTGTTTAACTCACTTGGTCCGACTGTCTGTAGGAGGACATATTAGATTTAAATTTAGATGCTTTTTAAGACAGACGATTTAATTTTTCTTGTAAATATTCCTTTGATAAAAATATTTATTTTTAGAGCGAAGAATTCTTGGGTGCTATTGAAGATATACAGCTGAGTTTTGTGTGATAATTCATTTGGCCGTTCAGCAATTACTCTGAATCTTTCTTTTCTGTCTGTCCACATGTTTGATAATTTGTTTTCTCGTATTCATTCGAATCCGGTGGATAGGAACCGGTTCTCATCCATACGAAAAAACAATGTCTATCATCGTATTATATCCAGCTTTTAACGAATATAAAAATATACAATCATAAGATTAAAACCAGTTTTTTAGCCCGTGCCTTCGGCACCTCGGGGCTAAATTAGCTGGTTTTAATCTTATAATTGTACATTCTATATCCGCGGAAAGCTGTTTATAATACGATGCGAGAAATAACTATATAATTAAACTTTAATTATCTTAGGTGCTATAAGAGATAAAATCTTGAAATTTTAAAATTTCTAGTGAAAATAGATACATACATTATATACAGTTAAATTTCTATTATAAAGTAGTACAAATGTTTAAATTCTTAAGTAATCTATAATACAAAGTAGAACGATGTCTGTCTATCTGTTTGTTTGTAGCGAAGGATCTCGCTAACCGCTGAACCGATCGGGTTCTCTTTTACAGGGTAGCTTCTCATAGGTCCCGGGAAGGTTTATAACTATTTTCTTGGGGGGTGGGACACACCCACCCCCCCTAAAAAAATAAACATACCCCCCCCCCAAAAAAAAAAAAAAAATTTCTTTTTCTTTTTAAAATTAAAATTAAAATAGTGGGGTCGACTCACCCCCCCCCCCCCAAAAAAAAAAAATTCTTTTAAATCTAAATACGAAAAATTGGTTTGATCAAACCTCTTGGGGCAAAGCCCCTAGATGCTAGGGGCGAACCCGCTAGTATATATATATATTGTAATTTAGTACTGTGTTTATTGTTTATTATTGTATTTCTCAATTACATGTATCATTTTAAAACCTATTATATAAAGTTGTAAGGTTTGTCTGTAGTTAAAGATATTTTTTTCTGTAAATTTGATAGGAGCTTTTATAAATGTCTTAGGTTTTATGCTATTTTCCTACTCTCACCAGTAGGTTAGGGGCAAAGCAACTAGTGTTAAAAATAACATAATTTTTACAACCGTTTAATATTTTAATCAAATATACATTTTTCATTTTTACAATCAGTTTTTAAATGGTTTTTGAAGTCTATGTTTTTAGTTTAGATGTCAGAATATATGTGATAATTACAAAAAGAAAGTCTAAAAATGCATGACACACAAAAGATTTATCCGGTCAAAAATTCAACGTAGTTATGTAGTATGATGTCATTTTGTAAACAATTTGTAAGCTTTGGACACTTTTTTTATGCTAAATAGTAGACAAAAATAATAATTTCTTTTTGAAAAGCTTGCAATAAGATAAACACTCTTTAAAAAAATGAAATAAAAGTTTAAATTAAACGACGCTTTCCTTCATTATGTATCTGAAACGCAAATGAACTTTTTTTTGTAAAAAAAAACGTATTTTGATGTTTTGTTAGGCTAGGTTAATTAAGTAAATATCTTAAAAAAACCTTCAGAAATATAGTCACTATAGTAGCTAAAACAAGTTTTAAAATAATTAAAATATAGTCAAGAAATATGTTTGGATTAAAGCACCAATTAAATAAATTAAAATGTTATGTATAATTTTAAAACAAATGTTATAGCTCTGTGAAAAAAGCAAAACTTCTGGTTAAAATCTTTATTTTCTCAAGGAGGTATATTACTCCCCCCCCCCCCCTTTAATAAATTTTCCCTAACTGACGGCTGGTATAAACAGATGTACATGGATGAACAAATTTACTTACAAACTAGTTAAAAGCTTAACCCCTCAGTTCCCTTCGCTACCTTTATATCCATTACAGTGGTACCGCCCTAATCCTTTGTCGGCGCTAGCCGACACACAAGCCGCCCCCTTTTGGCGGTGCCGCGCTCAAACGTGCCGCTAACCGCGTGACATAAACTCAAAGGCACCGCGGGATTGGTCATCAAACGCGCCGATCTTTTGGTTATATTGGTCGCTTATATTATACCCTTGTTGCCATAGGGAACATTTTAAAAAGGGTAGGACAGGAGGGGGGGGACTAAAGAGAAGGGGTATTATATCTGAATAATAATTCATAATTATTCGTAGAATAATTGATTTAAAACCAATAGGACAGTTCCGCCTTATAATTATTAAAAACTAGCGAAGGTTTAATATTAATATTATCAAAGCCCCCCTCGCCACTTGCACTTAATTTATTTAACGTTTTTTATTCCCTAAATGTGTAATTGTTAAGTTCCGAAATTGAAATGTTGTCCCCTCCTCTCCTTTGATGAATGCTAAATGGTTTATGCTTATTAAACACGGGCTAACAAAATAGAAACATGTATATTCTGTAAAATTGTCTGTAAACTAATTAAACCGAGATAAAGCTAATGTTTTTTTAGTAGTCAAGTTTTTTTTTGGTTGTTTGAAGCTCAAGGTCTCAATAACTACAAAACTGATTTGGTTCTTTTTTTTTGACATACTGCCCATAGGCCCTGAGATGGTTTCTGGCTGATTTATTTTCAGATTGCGTCTTTGGAGGGTTTTAATCTATTTTTTTCAGATCCTCTTTGTACCTTTCAATACAGAGCATTTTATTGCTAGCTAGAGGTGTGGATACTAGTACTTTAATGATGCATTTTATGCAAATTTAGAAGAAGTTTAAACAGTATGATTTGCCTAAAATGATCATTATTTTCTTTACAACATTTTTTCATAGCTTAAAACATGTCCTGATGTATAATTTTTCAATTCTCCAAATAATCTTGTTACTTTAATTAATTTTCAATAATAATTGAAGTTTTTTTGTATTCATTGTATAATATTTGACTGTTATTTTCAATCTTAATATGTTATTTGCCTGTTATTGCCACGATACTTGCATGAACTTAGACATCCTTGTTTTTTTTATAGAAATTTTATCCCAAATCCCGAAGCGAATCTAATTGGTTTGATACTAATTAAAGGCTGAGTGATTTGGGCGGTGGTTGTCTGTCAAGCCTCATTCTAATTGTCCAGTTCATATTAATGTTCTATAAATAACTGAAACCAGTAAAAAGCAATTCTATGATGGGATAGGTAAATTGAGGTGAAGTATAGCCCTGTAGGGCTTTTGCTGCTTTTGAGGGTTTGGAACCAATATTGTTTTTAAAAAAGCTTCTTGCATAAGATATTTTAACATAAAAATGCTTTTAAAGACTTTGCCTTTTGTTAAACCTTTTATTAAAGCAAAGCTTTTTTTGAGATAAGAGTTTTTCGTCATTAATGGGTGGATAATGAGGTCGTTGAATTTTAGACATTAAGGAGTTGTCTGAGCTTCTTAAAACTTCAAAATAATTATTTAGCGATTTTCAACAATGTCATACAGCAAAGCTACTCAAGATATTTAACCAATAGTCACGCCATTTAACACAATGGATAAATCCAATATTATTGAAATTTTTTGCAAATATTGTAGGTTATTTTGTTAGTCATAATATCTGGAGCACAGCTACTCTACAGTTCAGGCAATCCAAATTATTGTTATTAATATATTATAAATAGAGTTATTATCAATAGATTTAATAGGGAGATTAGAAGTAGTTTCTATAAAATTATTAAGTAGCTATCCTATATTTGTTGCTTGAATATGTTTTTTTGAGCTTTGCTTTATGGATATAGTCATTCTTGTTATTTAAACAATTTAAAACTTATAGTTGATTATAAGATAACCCAAAAATTGTATAAATGAATGAGTATTAGGTTTTGATTATTAAAAATGAAAACTATCCATTTTTAGTTTATTTAGAAATAAAAATAGATATTATATGTATGTATTTCATCATCATGATTTCATAAATATTTCGTATGTGATAAATATATTTAGTAATCAACTGATATAATGTGTATATGTTGGGAAACACAATCAATGTCTTTTACTAATTTTCTGGCATTCAAACTAAACCTAAATTACTGAAAGGAATAATTTGTTCTTTCATAATGTGGATTTCTTTTTTTTTAGGGTGTGGGCTTTTGTATTTCCATCTTTTAATAAAAAAAGATATATTATTTAAATTTGGGTTTTCATAGTCTTTGCAAGGTTTTTATATTTTGATTGGTTCTTCTTCTTGTACACTTTAAACCATTAAAAAATATATTTAAAATTTAAACAATAACATAAAGAAAAAAGGAATTAATTTGAACTATATTTTAATTTAATTTTGTTGATCATATCCTTATAATAAAGTAATAGGATGTCTGTCTGTTTGTTTGTTTATCTGTACCGAAGGATCTCGCTAACCGCTAAACTGAACGGGTTCTCATTAACAGGGTAGATACCCATAGGTCCCAGGAATGTTATAACAATTTTTTTTGTGAGGGTACCACCATCCTCCCAAGAGAAATCGCCCCTAGAAAAAATAATCACCCTTCTCCCCGAAAAAAAACACCTTTTAAGAACTTTTTTTAAAATCTAAATTTCAAATAATAAAGTAATAGGATGTCTGTCTGTTTGTTTGTTTATCTGTACCGAATGATCTCGCTAACCGCTGAACTGAACGGAATCTCATTAACAGGGTAGATACCCATAGGTCCCAGGAATGTTATAACAATTTTTTTTTGTGAGGGTACCACCATCCTCCCAAGAAAAATCGTCCCTAGAAAAAAATTACCTCAAGCGCCCCTAGAGACGTATAGGGGCGTATCCGCTAGTAAATCATACATCAAAAGACCGTATATATGTAAAGACAAAAATTGTTTATATGTTTTTTTTTATTTTTGGTATGTAAGATTCTATGGTTGGTTCTTTTACATCATTTGTGATTAGGGCTACTGCCTTAAGTTTTATTAAGTTTTATTTAGCGAAGCGTTTCTATAATTAGGGTAGGCCCGTCCGCCCATCCGTAAAGATTAGCTCTTTCCTCAAGAGTTATTGTTCGTTTGTCCTTCCTTCTGATTTTAGAGCTTCGTTTTTATGGATGTTGTCATTCATGTTAATACAAATTTATCTAGTTTTAAACAAATTAATCTTTACAAGAATGTAAACTTTTTAAATATGTTACTTTAAAAAAAACTAGTTTCTTCACTTTTCAATGGTGGTCAGGCAAACAGCCCAAAACTACCTTATGACACTTATTAAGTTTCCCTGAAAAGTATAACCAATCTGACCAGTAATTTACTACTTTATAATATTGGACTAGCGGCTTCGCCCCTAACCTCTAGGGACTTTGCCCCAAGAGGTTTTATCAAACTAATTTTTCGTGTTTTAGATTTTTTTAAAAATCTATATTTATTTTTTTTTTTTTTTGGGGGGGGGGGTATTTTTCATTTTTTGGGGGGGTTAGGGGTGTACCATCCCCCAAGAAAATAGCTATAAATCTTCCCGGGACTTATGAGAAGCTACCCTGTAAAGGAGAACCCAATCGGTTCAGCGGTTAGCGAGATCCTTCGCTACAAACAGACAGACAGACAGACAGACAAACAAACATCGTTCTACTTTGTATTATAAATGTATACTTTAGAGTTTTGTATTTCTTTAAAAAAAAATTATTATTATTAAACCATCCATTGACCTATAAGATGACAGAAAAATGATCTGCTTCTATTGAATTTTGCTTAGGTTTGTTATCCCATAAAGTACAAATACTTTTTAAATTTTATTTAATGCTTTTTTAAGTAACTTTCTTTTCTAAATTTAAGAACAAATAAAAAGTTTTAAGCTATAAATATACAAAACAGACTTCAAGGTGTAAAATATTAGCCGAAAGAGCAAAAAAACCAAGTTAAAAATTGTTCAAAGGTACCGCCGGGACAATGTCTAAATAAAAGATGCCATAAACTCTGTGTAAATAAGTGCACAAAATTCTCTTTAATCAAAGGATAGCGGCTTTAACCAAAGGAGAGGGGTGGTCAAGAGCACGCTATAGGGAAAGGGGGAGGGCAACATTGGTTCCTATGCTAAAAAAGGGAGACATAAGGAAAGGGGTTAATTGTTATAGGAGTTCACAGAGACCAATTGAAATAAAGGAGATTAGGGGAGGGGAATTTTAAATTGGTCAAAGGTGTTTCTCTGTTATTATTACCCAGGCGGTGCTTATAATCTATAGAAACCCCTCCTTCCCTTAAAACTTTGCTCACCATTTTTCCTCATTGATCTACCACACAACCCTTCCCTTTTATTAACCACTGCCCCTTTCCCAATTTTCACATGAGTTGATAAACTTAATTCAAAGCAAAGTTTAGCTTCAGTTAATTCTAAATCTCTCAAGAGACAAGACGTCCTGTATTATTTCTTCCAAGAAATATAAATACTTACAAACAAAAAGACATTATATAATAGTGAACAAAATGTTATCCACAAAGTTTTACACAATTTGTGTATGCATTAGTGTATTTGTCAGTTCAGTAGCCGCAAGGCCCAACATTGATCAGTCGCGCAATGCTATCAAAAAAGGCGACGCGGCCGCAAAATCTGCATCAAAAATCACCGATAACATGACCAACCGCAACCTCAACGGCGGCGATATGGTCAATACACGGATCCGCAAGAATAACGAGCTTCTGAAGCATATTTTGCCCGCAGATGATGAATTTTATGACGACTACGATGCGCCGATTATAACCATTAGATTCAGGCGCAGCGCGCTGATGCAGAAGATGCTCAACAGCGTCAGCAGGCAAGTCAGACAAACGGAAAACGAGAAAGACTACAGCGATATTGAGGATGCTGAAAACGATGTAGAAATCAGCAATGATACATCAGATGACCAAAGTGGTGTGGGCAGCAGCGCTAATGATAAAATTGAAAATTTACGTGATAATGAGAAGAACATGTTGGTGAAGCACCGCGGCAATGAGTTCAACAGCCGCGACAATGGCACCAACGAGGTGAGAAGGCATCGCAGACGTAATGGCAAGAAGTCTAACCGCGCCCTCAGAAGGAGTTTAAGAAAAAGCAGAAGGAGACAAAAAAATAAAGTTTAAATTTAGAAAACTTATTTTTTTCATTTTTAATGTGTCCTTCTAGTCTGTGATAATATATTATAAATTATTATTAATATTATATAAATAATTATACATTCATATAGTTATATTAGTCCTATTGTATAACATTATTGAAATATTAAAATATAAGTATAAAAATTAAATTAGTTTGTTTTTTATTTAATTTATGAAAGGATGATTAAAATCATGCATAAAAGGCACTCAAATCATAAACTCCGGATTTTTCAAATATCTTTAAAATAAAGGGAGAAATGTGTTTCATAACAAAAACTCCGAAATTCAGATAGATTTTAGGCAGCTTTAAACAGTTTTTCGAAGGTTTTTTTTAAAGATAGACTGCTGTTTTTTTTTGTATATTTTTCCTATATCAACTAGCGTCACGTTAATAAGACACGTACGCTATAACAGAAGTAGAATTGTTTTGGCTGTTGAATACTGTCTGTATATATCCGTTTTAGTCTAGGGGATATCTGCGTTATAATTGGATTATAAAATTGCAGAAGATTTTCTATTCTATGTCACTCTGTCCGTCCGTTTGCTTTGTTTCATATCACACTGATGGATGTTATCATTCTTGTTTTATGATCTGTTACAATGCAATGCTTATGATATATTGGCAATGCAGGGCTAAATTTGAATTTTGTGTAAATTTTTTGTATGTGATTTACTTGAAGACCTGTAATTGTCATTTACTCATTATGACCACATCCATAAAAAATCAAATAGACCTAGACGTAAAAACATTGACAAATGTTAATTTAGTATTTAAAACTTGCCTTAATCATACATAAGAGCTATATGCTACGGGCCCACTTACCGACTCTAAATATAGATAAACTTCGCATTTACTCTCTATTTTCTAAAATATTTAAATACGGCTGAACGTGCAACACAAAATATGTCTTGATTAAAATTTGAATATTTAAAAAAATATTTTTATGAAGGGAAGTAAATTACTAGGTGAAGTAGACAAGATCCAAATTGTATTCGGTTTTATATCATGTTAGACACTCTCTTGCCTCAACCAGGGAAAAGGAAATTTGATTCTGACAAACAATTCTAAGTGAAAATTTCCCCACAACCTTCAGTTACATCAAAAAACAAGTTTTCGCCAACAAAATTTCTAATTTCCGACAGTTTCAAAATGAATTGATTGGCTGAATAGCAGCCCCTGGTTTCAACTTAATAAAGACTTTCATAGTCACAAACAAAGTATGTATTTAAGCAGGTTTTTTTTCAGCAAAACTTATTTAACTCTAAACATTTACATACCTACCTACTAATTACATAATTTCATTTTATTACCAACAACCAATATGGCATGTGGAAGGGGGCTACCATCAAACAATAAAGTTTCACTTCCCCCTGGTTGTTGTTGTTGTTGTAGCCATGATTCTCTGAAGTTAGGACTCAGATGCACACGGAGACTGGAAGTGAGAATCATTTGGCCAATCTTAGATTGGTAAGCTTCGCGCACAGCTGATTGTATTCTATGTTACATTACAAGCTGACCCGCAATTCTCGTGGAAGCTACTCAATTATTACATCACCCTGGCCTAGAGTTTAGGCAGGTGTTCCATATTAAGCCACCCTAATTAATGGCACTCTCATACGAGGAGCATGGATGGTGGAAAGCATGGTTAGAGCTGCTTGATTTGTAGAATCCTAACTTCCTACAAATCTCCCCCCTTACAACCCTAGGGCATCTTAGGGAAGGTTGCGTGATCATAATCTGACAAATTGCGACAGCATTTGTCAACCAAGTGCAAAGTCTATGTGGGGACTTGAACTCGGTTTCTCCCAACCACAGCGTAGTGAGCTAACCACTACACTATGGGACACCCTCTTCCCCCTGGTTGATCACTGGGCACGCCACTGGTGCTGACCTCTGTCTTTTTCTGTCTCAGTTTAAGCTAAATTTCGTTTTAACCTAAACTAGCACAATAGGTATCCTACCAAAAGTAGCTTATAAGTATACTGCAATTATGATGTATTCAAAAGCTATATTAAAACCAGGTTCCAATCATAAGCAGGACAATTATATCATTTAGGTAACACAGTGATAACATACTTACAAAGTTTTATCAAATAAGAACAGCAAATTGTTTTAAGGCAAGGCTTAAAATTATCAATATTTAAATAAAACTAAAATATGAACAGTTAGTGACTATAAATCACTAAAAGCTGTTCATCAATTTGGTTCTTAAATTTTTAAAATCCATCAACAAAATTCAAAGTAACGGTTAAGGCAGTATTTAACATAACTCTGACGTAATGACGGAGAAACCATAGTTGTAGGATAGCAGCGCTACTCTGAATGAGTTAATGAATATGCCATAACCATAAAAAGCATCCTATTAATAGTTCCTCTTATTATTTATTCATTTGTTAGTAACTATTCTATTGCTCTAACTTTGTCTGTCCGTCAGTATAGGGACGTCCAAGGAGAGGTAAAGGGAGGATGAAAGGGTGTGCAACCACCGAAATACACATTTGAACAATATTAGATTTTTACTTTCAGGAAAATTTTACCCACGACCTGGGGTGTTTAAGGCGAAACCAAAAGTTGTTACCCCCTTAAAGTTTTTTTTTTTTTTTGGGGGGGGGATACCTCATCTAACACCCCAATTTTTTTGGGGGGGGGGATTTGATAGCCTTGTTTTTTATAAATCAAGTAAACTTCACAGGTAAACAAAATATGGGTTTTAATCTACACCTCCCCTCCCCCAGAAAAAAAAAGATTTTAGGAGGGAGGGGAAATAACCCCACATTTTATATCTTCTACCAAAAAATAAAAAGCTTGGATTAACGAGGTTTCTGTGAGACGTGAACAGTAAATATTTTTAGTTGAAAATTTCGGTTTTGAGCTTATTGTTTGGACATACAGTAGAATCTAAATGTAGAAAAGCCCCGCTTCAAAGCAAAAACCAATTTTTCTTCTCTAAATTTATATTTGACTAAAAAGAATTAATACAAAAAGAACACATGCTAAAATTATATTTGTTGAGCACTAATGACTTTTTATGCTGCTGTATTAATAAAATTATTCCACAACATTTCAGATCATAATAGTTAGAAGGCACCTTTCCAGCCAAGGAGTGAATTAAACCCAATGTAGACAAAACTGAAACCTTGCCAACAAAATAAGGTTAAATTCGTAGACGTGCAGAAGAGGGGTAGGTCAACCATCCTGGAAAAATCAAGGGGGTAAATACAAATCCCTCTATACAAGGGTCTACATCCCCAAGAGCTGCAAGGAGGGGTGTCCAGTTTAAAAAAGTCACATCCAACTTAAATTCATGGAGTGTGTGAAAAAAACTATGCGAGCTTCGCACATCAATTTAAAGTCAAGGATTTTTTTTACTTTTGAGTATGTTGATTATGTAGGGGGTCGAACACCTAGAGGGGTGTACCAACCCCCTTACAATGATATAACACCCCTCTTGTTTTCTGTATTCAACCCCCTTTAATTTGAGTTTAATTTTGACTATCGCAGGGTACAAACTCCGAAACTGGGAATTTCCTTAGTTAGAACAGAGATTTTTGTCAGAACAATAATAATAAATATTCTATAAAATGAGGCAGGGGGAGTGCTAAGTACAATCCTGACTCAATAATCTAAAATAAAATTCTACCTAAAAAATTAAACAAAAGTTAACACTGACAATAAATTACAATACAAATGTATATAAATATATTTTTTTCGGCCAATTAAAGAATAGTTTTTATATGACCTATCTATGATTGGACAAATCATTAAAGTACATATTTTACTTTTCTTCTGATTGGTCAAAATTCTGGCCAATAGGAAAAATTTTGAATCTAACTTGTAATTGGCTAATAGTAATCACTGGTTTTGGAACATTTTTGGAGAGCTTAATTAAATTAATATTTTACTATTTTGGATCATGGAAAGAAAACGAAGTTTCCGGTTTCATCGTATTTTCACAGTAGCTTTTGAAGGGTTATTTTAGGTTAGGTTAGGTTAAGTAAATGTTAATGATTGCCCCGCAGGGTTAGAAAATATGCCCCGCAGGGCTAAAGCCCCCCGCAGGGGCTAGAAGTATGAGAAAGTCTACTGTGAAAAAACGACGAAACCGGAAACTTCGTTTTCTTTCCATGATCCACTATTTTTACTCAAAAACATATTTTTACAAAAAATTTAAACATTATAATATCCACTGGTTTAATAAAAGATCACAATTCTAAGACTTAAAAATAGTCAAATATACATAAACAAAAACAATTCATTGCACTGTTTTTTTTTCTTATTTACATATAAAACATTTAATTTATAATAATATAAAAACTTATAAATTCATATCATTGGCTCTTAAAAAAAGTTTTCCTTGACAATTTTCGATAAAATTAAGACTTAAGTCGATGCCTTTTGTATGCATTGTCTGTTTAAAAATTCTACTTGAAATTTCCAAATAATTGAAGCAAGGATAGTTTTAATTATAAATAGCGCAGCGTAGGAGAAAATAAAAAAATTAAAATATAATACAACCAAGTTGAAGAGTAGCTACGCGAGGACATTTATGTTATCACTAAAAAGTTAAATTCATTACAACAGTATTAATATAAATATGTACAATACATAGATTTTAAAAAAAATATCTCAATAATGGGATTTTTTTTACATAAATGCATGTTGACAGTGATTTTTTGCAATAATGGACTAATTAAGCAAAGGAAATAAGAAACTATGTCTTTTAAATCATTTGATTAGCTAGATAAAAAAATGGTTAATGTGTAAAAAATACTTTAATGTGATGTAATTTTAGTTTCAAATACAATTTTATTGGTAAAAAGATTCGTTTTCATACAATTTTTTTACTATTTACATTTGTCAAAATACAATTAAGAAAGATCGGAGGTAAAAAGAAGCATATTTTTTCTTTTAAAATCTCTTTACTTTCTAATGCATATTCTTGAGAGGCCATAATGACATACTAACCACCCCATTCATAGTCTAGAAATTTTCAAATTACCACCCCCCCCCCTTCCCCCCAAATAAAAAGGTATATTGCAGCTAAACTCGCGCCAGTCAAAAATACAGTTTTTTAGAATTATTTCATGATAATATGTTTGTTTAGTAAAGAAGAAGAAATAATACCTTTAAAATGAAAGAGACAATTGTCATTGTTGGAAAAAAATAAAAGGCAATACAGTTTTTCTGTCCTATTTCAAACATTTTTCAAAAAAGTACTAAAAGTAATAAAAGTATTGTTAAATGTTTTGTTATAGGGTATAGATACGTATAAAGTATAATCAAATAACCTTGTCTCAGCAATGTCTACTAAAAACAAATTAAACCCCCACACAAGATTATTTGGTAATTCTACTTCAACAGCAAGTGAACCACAATTTTTATTAAAGAAATATTTCTTAATGCTTATTAAGTTATTAGGTTAAGTTTAGAGTTAGGGGAGCCACTCAACGAGGGGTAGTGCCCTGCAGAGTTAATCCCCTTGTTTAGAGGTTCCTTTTTTATATAAAAATAATACAGGGGGGGGGGGCATTTTGTAGTTCATTCTTGGCTTTCAGGTATTATACGGAATATTTATTTATTTTCTACGTAAATTGTTTTATTAAGCCCATGTAGGAAAAACAAAAATATAAACAAATAAAAAAACGCATATTGTTTTCTTAAAAAAATACATTATATAATCGAAAATCTTCTCTAGAGCTAATAATGTGTTGTTTTGTCTTCGAATACTTATTGGACTAAATTGTTTACTAGTCAATGCAATGGTTTAAAAAAGGAGACAGAAATTAAAATTTTTAAAAAAGATACATTTTTAAAAGCGAAGCTTTTCTATAATTAGGGTCGGTCCGTCCGTCCGTCCGTACGTAACGGATAGCTTTTTTCGTTAATTTAGACATGTTAGAATTGTCCTATCGATTTCAAATTTTGCATGGTGATTCCTTTAGTAGTTAGGTACGATTTAGAAAGCGTAGCAACTCTATAATCATTACCAAAATGTCCGTACGTCCATTTTAAACATGTTGATTTTTTTACTTTTTTGAATAGCTTTTTTCGTTAATTTAGGCATGTTAGAATTGTCCTATCATTTTAAAATTTTGCATGGTGATTCCTGTAATAGTTAGGTACGAGTTAGAAAGCGTAGCAACTCTATAATCATTACCAGAATGTCCGTACGTCCCTTTTAAACATATTGGTTTTTTTTACATTTTTTAAATTTTTATGTGACCTAATTATCCGATTGGTCTGATTTTTGGTATACTGATTCCTAGGACAACAAAGTACAATATTATAAGCGAAGCAACTCTATAATCAAGTCCTAAAAATGTAAGTATGTCCATAATCATTATCCTGTATCAAGCAGTTTTTCAACAAATTTACTTACAATTTTGCTTTGACTCTTATACATTCGCATTCTGATTATTCAGTTCTGACATTATACAAGTATTAATGTCCGTTTGTCCTTCCATTTCAGAGCTTCGCTTTTATGGATGTTGTCATCCTTGTTTCTTAATGTTTAATGATTGCTAGTTGCTTCGCCTCTAGCCTATATGGGAGCGTGGGTAAAGTTAGGAAAATAGGCTAATTCTATCCCAAGACATTTATAGAGCTTCCATGAAAAGTACAACCCATTCGACTTAATATTAGATAGCTTGCTTTAAATAGTAGGAATGTAGGAAGCAACATACTTTTTCTCCAGATGTAATGTTCCTACCTAGATTTCATAACCCTAGGTAAACAAAATTTTGGCACTTTACAACTTTAATATGGAGTTTGATGTTCATATAATACCAACAATCAAAAAAAAGATTGAATTTTTCGGATGGTATATTGAAAGATAAAAATTAATTCAAAAACTCAAAAAAATGTTCTTATGAATATATCTAAACATTATAAAATATTACCCAAGCTATTTCCAATTCTTTTCAATGTTTTTAATCAAGTATTTTCAATTAGTGAAATTTTGGACGGGATGCATAAAACCAAACAAAAACTTTCAGGATCAGCTAGCATATTTTGCACAGGTAAGCCTGAACAAAATTTGATCATATGTATTGTTTAATCGAAATTGTCTAATTCATATGCGAAATAAATAGTTTAATATAATTTAGAGATACTTACCTATCCTTATGTGTAACCATCAAGTTTTCAAAGCACAAAAAATCCATGAATAGAAAAAAATATTCCTATTTTGCGATGAAACTTGAGGAAAAGTAAAGTATTATCTGATAATTACATTTCTTACTTTGGAAAATTGTAAAGATTACTTTTGCTTTTTATTTCCATAGTTGCTTCCCCTAGCAACTAGGGGCTCTGTGTGTCATAGGGGAAAGGAGAATATAGTAAAATAGCCTAAAACCACCAAGGTACCTATATAAGCTTTCCTAATGTAGAGAACACTATCGGTACAGTGGTTATGGTCGGTTCTATGATAAAGTGTATAAAAGATCTAGAGATAAAGAATAAAATTTACAAAAGTCCCCAAAGTTAATGAACCAACGAATAAGAAAACGTTATCATACAACTTTGGGGAGTAGTGTAATTAACAGTTCAATGTCCCTATCTTTCTGATACCTAATACTTTCTAAATTGATAATTCCTCTGTAAAAGAATCTCTACCGCTAAAAATAGAAATCAAAGTGCCTCTATAGTATATATATGGAAAACTGACAAGTAAAAATAGAATGCCAATGCGATAGAATTATAATAGGCCATTTCTTTAGACAATTTGGTACAGTAAAATGACAGCTCAATAACACGCAAAAAATTCTCAGATTCTAATGTGATTTTGTTATTTTACAATAAAGAAAACCCCCAAAGTCAAAGCTGCATCTATATAAACAAAAACCCTTTTACCTCAATGCAAAGAAAGGTATAATCCAAGTGTATTTACTTATTTCCAACTGATCTTTATAGCTTGATTTTAGATTTATAGGAAAGGTTTAATACATCAGCTGAATGTTTGGCTTATAACTATAAGTACTGCTTCTAAAACCTTAATATAAAGCACAATACAATCCTATCCTATAAAGTAGTAAGGTATTTTGTCTGTAGCCTAAGATTTCGAAAACTATTAAACAGGTTGGGTTCCTTGTTTAAGGAAAGCTTTCATAGGCCTCTCGATGGTTCAATACTGTTTTATTTTTATATTTAGGTGTTTTTGTTCTTCCTTACCTAAATACAGTGCCCCTAAAAGCTAGGGGCGCAACCCCTTGTACCACAATAAAGTAGTTTTAAGGGGTCTTTATACTTAGGTCTACAAATATTAAGGCATTAAGACGTTTGATACAACAAAAAATTATAGATTGAAAAAATGTCAAACTAAAATCTTTGTTACAAAAGAGTGATATCGTATCAAAAACAAACTATGTTGCCTTTCAATTCTCCGCCAGTATCTTTATAAATAAACAAAAATGACTGCTTTAGACTGGCGCTTTGTGAATCAAAAAGGTTCCTTATATGAAATCACCTAATACTTTCAAGTTCTTACAAAACGTTTACCAACCCCCTAATATTAAAATTTCTAGACTGTGACAGGGGCGGGGGGTCTATGTCAGCCCCACTTGGCCTTCTGTGCGAATATGTCGGCTCGCAGGTTCTGGGCAAAACAAATTCCAAGGATCTGAAAATAAAAAAAAGTATTAGAGGTTGTTTAGAAATTATTTTTCATGTCTTTAAATTTCTTTACATACATTGGATTTTGTTTTCAAAAAATAACAAGGATGACAAATCCATAAAAGCGAAGTTCTAAAGAGGTAGGACAAACGAACATTAACAATTGTAGAGTGCCAGAACTGCGTAGGCAAAATATAAATGTATAAGCAGTGTTTCGGAGCCGGAGCCGGGAGCAGCAACATTTTTGGTGGAGCCGGAGCTGTATTTTTCGTTAAAAACGGCTCCGGCTCCAGATTAGCTAAAATGATTTTTTAAAGTAATATTATAATTTGGCAACGGTCTATTTCAATATAATAAACTGAAAAACTATTGTTACTTAACAAATAGACACACATCCTTCTACTTTTATATAGCTTTAATCCAATAAAAGCAAAATATTTTATATTATTTATTTTATCTTATCAACTTCAATAATGAAGAAAAATTGATATATTAATTTTAAGGTAGGAGCCGGAGCCGCATCAAAATTATACGGCTTCGACACCCTGTGTATAAGTCTATACAAAATTGTATAATAGTAAATTTTTTACAAGACTGCTTAAATAGAGGTTATTGCATACTTTAAAAAATTGTTGTCAATAGGTTAAATCAACATGTTTTAGATGGACGTACGAACATTCTGGTAACAATTATAGAATTGTTATCTTTCTAAATCGCATTTAACTGTTAAAGGAATCATCGTGTAAAGTTTGAAATCGATGGGACAATTCAAACATGTATAAATTTACGAATAGACCGTTACTGACGGACGGTCCCTAATTATAGAAAAGCTTCGTTTTTAAAAAGTAAAAAATTAACAGTCCTGTGATTACACTCTCTTTTCATATTTTGTATGTTTTTCGTATGTTTTGTAAACGTTAACCAGTTTTGGGGCCAAGGCTATTATACTTTTTTTTATATTAAAAATCTGCTTATTTACCTATCCTCCAGTCCCTAAATGAACCCATCAAAACTAAATGAAAATATATTTGAATTTTAATAATTTCGGAATTACGCCCAGTAATAAATTTAAAAGTTTAATGTTGGTAGCTTAAAAAGAATGAAAATAAATGGATTGTAATTTAAAAGTTGAAGTATTTGGTTAGGCATCTATAAACCCACCTACTTTCATGGATAAATATTCAGAGATTTTAATCTATTGGGGTCATATAAACCTGTTGATGAACTTTGAAGGGGTGTGGAGGGGGGGGGGGCGGGAGTAGAAGTGGATAATATGAACCTTCTATATACCTTTGAACATGGTTGGTACCAGCCTTTAAGGGACCGACCTTAATAGTAGATCTTTTATCAATATTCATTTCACAGACCCCTTGATTAAGTAACTTTTAATTTGAAGTCCTAAAAAGTTAAAATATATACCCAGGTGTTGAATAATTTCATTTTTTCAATTTCCCCACAATACATTCATTAATTCCTTGAGATTTAAATAATCATTTATGCTAAATTACGTTTTTTTAAAGTAACTCATTGCCCTTTGTTTAAAATTTTACAAGATTTTCAAGGTTTATCTGACACAAACAGTGCTAGATTAAAATGTATGATTATATATTTCTGTCTCTCCTACTTACTTTCCATTTATAAACTAGTACATAGTAGTTCTCACAAATTTTTTAAATAAAAATAAAAGAATAACAGTCATAAAATTAAAACCAGTTTTCATTTTGATATTCGCGGAAAGCTGTCAATAACACGATGCATAAATAACTTGTTAAATAACTTGAAGTAGTATTTATTAAAAAAAGGTAAAATAATATTTAAATAAAAATCCCTCCCTATTATCACTGAATCATTTTCTGAATATGAAACACAAACTATATGTTACAATGTGCGGAAGCTAATGTACACCCTACCATATATCTAAATCCATGCATTATTTATGTTTACAGCTACAAATACAAATACAACAATCTTATTCCAGTTCTAAAGTCAGTCTATACAGTATTAAGAAATGTAACATAACAGCTACAACTGTAAATTTGCTGTCATTATGATGTATTTTGGGACTATAGAAACAAGTATTGGACAATGTAGAACAAACTTTACCGTTTTAAATTTAATTTCAGGTATAGAAGTGGACAAACTATAAATTTAAATGAATATTTCCTGTATGTCTTCAAAAACAATTTTTATTCGTTGGATTAGAACAGGTTATAAGCCATACTGAAAAATCATGTAGAGCATCGAATTACAGACAAATTTCCACGAATATTAAAAAAATCTTAAAATCAATACCATTGTATACCAGTTTTGTTATATCGTGTTAACAAAACTGTTTTTAATTTTGAAATTTTTCATTTTAGTATCCGCGGAAAGCTGTCTATAATACGATGCAATTAATAATTATTCTGGCATTATCTTCACGTCCTGATATTAGATTTTTAGTCAGAATTTCTAAACGTGGCTAACAATAAAGGTTAACAATAAAGAGGGTGTTTTAAATGCAACCATCTCATAATCAGTGCACAAATGGCACTCAGAATCCGAATTTTGTTATGAAACATGGCATGAGTAATACTTGGTAGGTCTATTTTCCTTAAATTTAAAAAAAATATTGTAAGAGTAACGGCTGATACGAGATGGTTGCATTACCCCCCCCCCCCCTCAATCTAGAAATCTTTTGCATTTAAGCTAAAGTTATAAATGATTTTGATAAAATATCAATCCAAATGACCAATCCCTTGATACTTGAATATTTAGGAAACAAAGACAATTTCAAAATTTAAAGCTGTTCGTTGTACAACAGATTAGATTTATGGAATCAGATGCAGTTTACGGTAAAATGTTCCTGGCATCGATTATCTCCAATATCTATTAACTTTATAGGCTCCTAGAGGCGGGGCGGTATAAGGGCTAAAGGTGAACACAAAAATTTAACCAAGAAGAGGGCCCACAATCTGAAATAACAATAACTCCATAATGTAAAAATATCCCTGTGCATGCATACTTGGATCTTATCTATTCCAAAAAAATATAGGGCCTTCTTATGCCGCTTTCAAAGATGTGCGGGCATTACATGTACGTTCAGCTGTTCGGCAGCTAGCAGCCTATATAGTAGTCAATCAAAGGAACATTTTACCGTGAACTGCATAAGATCCTCTTTATGGAAAAATTGATAAGTAAATACAAATATCAAAACTATAGGTATGTATTTATCATGATGTGCGGTTTGAATTTAAATTTAGTAAGACCGAAGTACGCTTTTGAAAAGAAAATTTATTTCTATTAGGTAGTTGTCATAGTTAAACAAATACATTGAAAAAATGATCGAATTTTATCTGAATATAAATTTTATACTTAATCAAGCAAAAGAAAGTACTGAAGGGGATAAAATGGGGGGTATCAAATTTGAGATGTTCCAACATATGGGAAGATAAAGGTAAAATGCTGCAATACTCAGGATTTTGAAATAATAATAAAGTTCAAATAAAGGATGTTTGTATTTCATGGTTCGGCAGTCGCGCGTCAGCCGCGTGTACACCTCAGTGAAATTTTCATATTATAGCTTGAAAATTCAACTGAATGTCTGAATCTATTCCTAAACAGACAATCCATCTTTCAGGAATATTTATTTTTGCACACAGGCGGGTTTAAATTTGAGGCTTATGCGTGACTACCGAGCCCTGGTTTAATTAACCGACTAGTAATTGGATGTGAAACTTAAACCAAAAGATTTTTTCGCATCATATGGCTTTATCCCATGCCTACAAGGCTACACACACATGATTACAAAAAACAACAAACTTAATACTTCAAACATATCTAATGAAATGATGCAAATTACTGTTTTCATAAAATAAAAACACTAATGAATGTTTGTGATGAAATTGTAATATTTGTATTTGTCATAAATGTTATTTACATGTCACAACACAAAATCTACAATTTGTACATATAATATGAAATAAACACTTGCTAGCTAAATGATTCAAAATAAAAGTAACAAAAAAAGAAATATAATAAATTCCACCTTACCTTAAAAAAACTCATATAATTTTGAGCATATAAAATATAAAAATTTACCTGTCACTGTAGAATGATCTCGAAATAATTTTTTTTAAAAACCTAATTTGTGTATTTAGAATAGACATAACTTGGTATAAAATAGAATTCTGAATACACTTTTGTGTTTAAAGAAAAGCTAAGGATATTTTATAAGGAAAAAGTCAGTTTTACTTACAAATTAGGTTAATTCACATTTAATTTTAGATACCTAGACACTTCGTAAACCAGTTTACGTATTACATCACACTTTATCAAGAACAGTGGAAGAACCCTAGCCTCTAGAGGCTCTACAATAGCCTAAAACCACTCAATTGAACCATCCATTTCTGAGATCATTTGGTTTTGACAAAAAACCTTACTACTTTATAATAAAGAATGCCTTAGTTGACATAACCATTTATTCTCAAAGACCACGTGGACACTTAAACAAAATATACTATTCAATTCAAAAATACCTCTGTATAAAAAAATGCATAAACCAATATTTAAGAAAAACAATTTGTTCTTTTCTTCCCAGAGCCATAAATCACGGCAACTCATTTAAGATTTTTCCATGATTTACTACTGTATTATTTCTCAGAGAAAGAGGGGACAATGGGCTGTTTATTACACAAGTCCCCAAAATTTCATAATAGCGTTTTCTTATTCGCTGGTTTAACAACTTTGGGGACTTAAGTGAATTTTGATTGGTTGATTCATTAAGTTGGATGTCCAAACTCTTAAACCAATTGTTGAAATTTACAGAAGCAGTAAGTTTGTGTATCATCATTGGGGATGTACATCAATTTTATCGGCCATTGTCTTATGCCTTTAGATCCCTGATTATTTCTACAGAGTAAGGAACAAGGCAAATAAAAATACATTTTTTACCTTTTATTATCAAATGAATTAATAAAGTTACTTTTGTTCATAAAGTCTACCAAATTAATGAATAATAGATCCCTAATTTTTTATGATTGATTGAAAAATACTAGATTTCAACATAAAAGTTTGAGTTAAAAAAAAAGAAAACTCCTAACCGCTAAACTGATATGGTTCTCCTTTACAGGATAGCTTCTCATACAGGGGTGTATATTCTGCACAAGATTAATTTTTTCCCCTGCTGCAAATTAAGGTTAATACCTATTTTGGGTACCACCACCCTCTGAAGAGAAATGAATATATAATATACGTGTCCCTACATCCCAATAGAATATATAATATGATTTATAGCCAATATACAATGTATATAACATCCCTAAAATTTGCATTACAATACATCACAAGGAAAAATAGAAATCAAGGATGAACAAATCCATAATTAATAGCACAGACATTGAATTTGTATTCCATACTTTAAAGGACGGACGGTCAAACGACAAAGTGAGTTATACAGTTAAGCGGATTCACCAAAATTTTGAGTAGCTTCATACTAAAAATATATTTGTACTTAAAGAGAATGAAAGTAAGAGGTAAAGAAAAACAAAAGAATATTGTTATATAAACATCAAAATTCTGAGGGTAGATAATGCATTTTTGGTCTTGGCAGTTATTTTTTTCATTCCCTTTAATCTTTATATTATTAGAAGCTGGGTTTTACATCAGAGACCTAAAGGAATAAAACAATGGCCGATAAATTGATGTACATTCCCATTGATGATACATAAATACCCCTACTCCTATTAAAATTAGTGGTATAAACGATTGAACACTCAGCTTAATGAAACAACCTATCAAAATTCACTAGTCCTAAAAGTTGTTAAGCCAACGAATAACGCTCTCTGGGTATATGTACAAATTTTTGAATTAATCACAACACCTATAGGCTGGCAAAGATATAAACTTTAGTGTGATTCATATGGTTGAACTAACTAATGCCTTACCTCTCCTCAATCGCTGACTGGGCCTCCACCAACGGCCTCTCCATAGCTCCCAACAAATCCACTGTCACCCTCTTCACTTCTGACCGCAAGCACCAATCCAACCTCCATCCTCAAGTCCAAATCAACGGCTCCACCCTTCCCCTTGAGAAAACCCCTAAAATCCTTGGAGTTACCTTTGACACCTTTTTCAATTTCAGTTCCCATGTCTCCACCATTTCCTCAAAAATTTCCTCCCGCCTTAGAATCCTCAAATGTCTGGCTGGCACCAAATGGGGCCACCAGAAGGAGACTCTCCTCACCACCTACAACACCCTCCTCCGCCCCATCACCACCTATGCCTGTCCTGTTTGGTTCCCTAACACCTCCAAAAACAACATTGACAAACTCCAAGTCCTCCAAAACCAAGCCCTCCGCATCTGTACTGGTTCCACTAAAAAATCTCCCATCAGCCACCTCCACCAAGAAACCAAAATCCTACCAGTACGGAACCACCTTTCCCTTCTTTGTTCCCAATACCTGGCCTCCTCCCTCCGCCCCTCCCACCCATCCTTCCACAACGTCACAACCCCCCCTGGCCCTAGATCCAAAAAATCCACCCTTCAATCCATGTTCCTTCCTACTCTCCAACCTTTTCTTTCCCCCGACAACACCCTCCTTCCCACAAACTACAAATCCACAATCTCCAGACTCCACACCTCAGCTGTCACCCAAGCCATAAATTCTTACCCCCCTAATCCTGTCCTTAATCAAGCTCCCCCTGACATCAACCCCTCCGAAATCCAACTCCCCAGGCACTACAGAACCATCCTCTCCCAATTAAGATCCAACTATTGTCCTAAACTCCAAAGCTACCTCCATTCCATCAACGCTTCTCTTACCCCCAACTGCCCATCCTGTCCTGTTAATCCTACCCCAGAAACAGTCCAGCACCTCTTTTCATGCCCAAATAATCCTACAAATCTTACTCCTATGGACCTCTGGCAAAATCCCACCCATGTAGCTGCCTTCCTCTCCTCCCATCCAAGTTTCACCAGCCTTCCTCCCCTCCAACGCCCACCTCCAGAGCCCCCACCATAAGCCCACGCCCCCCCCCTCACCCCACTGATGACTACCCGGACCGGAAACTGACTATGAGCAGCCAAAACAACACAACTAATGCCTTCAAAACTGGGTTCGCTTTCTAGCACCGTCATGAAGTTAAAGCCAAAACAACAAACCATATAAAAGTAATCCAGTGAAAAATTATTTAATGTTCAGGGATCTTAAGGGATTAGCCAATTGACGACAAATTAATTTACATCCCTGATGATGCTAAATAAAATTACCTTTTAAAAAGATTTTAATTATTGGTTGGAAAGTCTGGACACTGCTAATTTTGAACAACGAATAAAATAAGGTGGTTATAAAAATTTGGCTACATGTGTTATTTACTAACCAATGTCCCCTCCCTAACTGACTTAAATTATCAGTCATACAAAGTCACTTTTTTAAATGCTGATTTTCTTAGTGTTAGTTTTATGAAATGTACAGCAACCCATGCCACCTTCAAAAAAGATTATTTTCTCAGTATTCTAAAAATAACTAGGTACCTATCTATTGTTTTCAAAATACAAAAATGATATTTTCCTCAGTATTTAAAAAAATTATTATTTTCAGAAGAAACTAGTTAAACCTGAGGATATAAAATATTTATAATACCTAGTAAATATTTATTTAGTACATATAAAATTCTTTTAGTCTATTTTTAATATATTACATTTTTTACAGGGGTGTATATTCTGTACAAGATTTATTTTATCCTCGGCTGCAAAACATTTCATTCCCCCCTCCCTTTTTTTCCCCCAAGGAGGGGGGAAAATGTTTTGAGTACTCTTTATTTTTATTTTTTTAACCCTCCCACATATTTTTCTAGTTTTTTTCCCAAGCAAGGAGGGAGTAAAAACGAAAAAAATGTTTTCAATAATATTTATTTTTTCATTTTTCTCCCTCTCACATATTTTTATCCCCCCACCCTTTTAGCCAAGGATCCCATTCAGAATATATTATACACCCCTTATTTTTTATCAAAATATTTCCATTGTATTATTTTTTATATTAAAATTGATGAAAAGATATATTATATTAGCATGATATTATCACTTAGGATCAAAATATCAATAATAAAATATTGATTATTTTTTAGGAATTGTTCTTTCATCTTTATAAAAAGGAAAAAGATCTGTCTGTCAGTGTTTACCAAAAGATCTTGCTAACCACTGAACCGATTTGGTTCTCCCTTACAGTGAAGCTTCCCAAAGGTCATGGGAAGATTTATAATTGTTTTACTTTTGGGGGATGGTAACTCAAACTCCTTAAAATTAAATTTAACTCTAAGTTTTTCTAGAGGCCTCTAGGGGCGTAGCTGCTAGAATTCTAATAAAGGAATAGGCCCACAAATAAAACTTAAATAATTTTCGATTTTCTTTTGATTTACATTGGTTTTTTCCTCAAACATGAAATTTAGATAACATTTGATTTCTAATCATTTTTTATTATTTATTAACACAAAAATGTTTTGCATTAAAATATGCACTTTATAAAACTACCTTTGAAAGGAGAATAAATTACTTTTAAATCTTTTCCTTCTAGCTAATTAGATAGAGAACTATCCAATCCAAATATTCTAAAACTTGTTTTGTATGTCAGTGTGTTTTAATATTGTCAAAGAAATAAATACAATTTAATGCTTCTTTAAGGTTAGGTTAAGTATAATAGGATTGCCCAATGGCTTTGGGCTTTTCAAAAACTTAAAATTTATTAAACTATTTCAGCCAAACTGAAAAAACACTTTTCCAAAAAAATAAATCTGATTGATCCTTTTTTGTATGCCATGGCCAACGAAACATCATTTTTCTATCCGCGGACAACTATTTCTCCTTATTAATAACTTTTCATAGATTATTTCTAGTAATAACGCGTCTCTTTTCTATAATAAATCGTATATAAGTATTCTATGTACACTGTCCTACCAATGAGCATGGTAGTTCTTGTTTTGAGGGTATGGAAAAAAGAACTGCAAAAGATAAATGAAGTTGAGTTCAAGTTTGAACAAGATTCCTACTAATTATCCATAGGAAAGCAGGGGTAGGGATACACATAATTATTGCATATCTTGGTCATTTTTCATCGGATTACATTTTTTTAGGCTAAAAGTATTAGAAAATAATTGTCAGTGGTTCTACTTATAATATGGCGTCTTTCTGTTAAAGTAGTTATTTTATTTGTTTGTCTGTATAATAAACATTTTGCGTCTCTCAGGTTTTTTCTGTTAGGATTTGAAATCTGTATACGTTCTAAGGAGTTTTGTAAGTCTGTACTACAGGTAAGGACAGTAACCTTTATATCTTTAAAGGGCGTAAGTATTTTAATGATAACTAATCTTGTTAAAGCTAGCCTTTTATCTATTTATCTTAACATGATGACGAAAAATGATTAGAATGAACATTTATCCATCTATCAAGCCAAAAATGTAAAAAGATAACTTACCTATTATTCTGTATATCTATCTAGCCATAATGATGACAAATAAGGAGTCATATAATATATGCCATGAAGAGTAATGCAAGGATCTAAAGGGATAAGACAATGACCGATTTATAAATGTACATCCCAATGATGCCATACAAAATTACCCTTTCTGTAGATTACAATAACCACTAAATAATCAACTTAATAAACCAACCAATAAAATTTTTTAAAAAGTCCCCAAAGTTGTCAAGACAACAAATAAAAAAAAACGTTATTTTAAAACTTTGGGGACTATGTAGTTTAATAAACAGCCAAATGTCCCTTCCCCTCCCTGAGAAAAATGTATCTATCTATGTTTCTATATATTTTTCTATCTATGTAGTTATAATGTTGACAAAACAGTGGACATATATAAATCCCATGAGGAAAAGGGTATAAAATGAGATTTAGACATAATATTTTCTACATGTTGTTTACAAAGGGAAAAGTAGGTTGCGGGTAAAATCCGTAAAGTTTGTGTGTTTTAAGTTAAAAACAGTAGTAGAACGATAAAAAATTATGTTAAATTAAAAAAAAAATGGCTATAGTTCTTTTCAATAAGAAATACACATATTTAGTAAATATTATCGTTCTACTACTATTTTTAAGCCTTAAAACAAAAAAGTAAATAGAGCTTCTAATGGGTCCTGAGCAGGTTTATTTATAACTATTATGGGGAAAGGTACAACCACCCTCCCAAGAGAAATCGTCATAAAAACAAAAAGTCATGTTTCTACGAACCAAGTGCCTTTTAGATATATTTGGCAAACAGCTGAACTTAAAATAGATTTAAAGGAAAGTCTTGGTAAGAAATTATTTTTTACTTTTCTCTTATTTCCTTTTTCTCATACCTACCCTTTTAGAAAGGCATTTAATATTTATGTTCTATTATAAAGTAACACAATGGCAGCAATGAGATAATATCCAACAAATTGTTGTACATCCCCAATGATGATAAACAAAATTACCGCTTCTATAGATTACAATTAGTGGTTTAAACGTATGGACATTCAACTCAATGAACCAATAAATCAAAATTCAAGAAAAATCCCCTAAGTTGTTGAGCCAACGAAAGAGAAAACAGTCTATTGTCCCCTATCTTATTGTCCTGGTAAAAAAACCAATTCGAAAGGAATATCAGTATGAAAATAAATATGTTATTACAACTATCTTCAAAACAATCTCTTATGTCTTTTTTTCAATTCAAAATCCTTTACTTTAAGGTTTAAGGGTTACCTGCTATAATATTGGTTTTATACTTTTATCGCATGGCCCTTGAATTTGAAGTACCTTTATCTGATGGTCTTAAGCTATAACTACCCGATATTTACCTGTAAGAATGCTATACCAACAGCCACGCCAGCAACCAGCAGCAAATTATTTTCCAGCCATTCTTCGCCGGCTGTCATACAACCCTTCTCGTTCACTATCTTGTGGATTTCATCCATCTACACCAGAAAATAAAAAATAATAAAACCATGCAAAATTAAAATAAAAACAGAACAAAAAATAAAATTTGATATTTCAAGATCAAGTAAATAGGTAGGACTTTTCGGTACATGAAAAGAAAACGTAGTAGCGGGTTTTGTCGTTTTTTCTCAGTAGCTTTTCTCCTATTTATTGCCCCTGCGGGGTAATCATTAACATATGATTTACCTAAAAAAATAAACTATCAAATGCTATTGTAAAAATACGACGAAACCCACTACTAAGTTTTCTTTCCATGATCCCGATTTTTCTTATTATTAAATCTTGAAAGACCAACAATTAGGTAGAAAATAAAAACTTAACCGTGCTTAAAAATAAAAAGGTTTTTATATAGGAATATAAATAACTTAATGCGTAAAACCTTTAGGAAGCTGAAAAAAAGTTTTAAGTTTTAAATCATGCTGAACATACAATAGAAGTAATTTAAATCATCTGAAGGATCTTGATAGAATTGTTCTATTCCTGACCAACCTTTAGTACGCTGACAGACACAGCTACAGCCGCAACGGGAATTAGATTACGTTCCACCCATTCCTCGCCTGCACGTAAACAGCCGCGCTCATAGATTACCATACTTACGTCCATTTGCTGCTTGCACAAGGAATAAGAAACATTAGAGATAAATAACTGTTCAATTAATTAACCATCCAATATCGTTTTTCATTGCCTACTCTTATGGATGCTTTAAATTAATTATGCTCCTATTTATGCTATTCATTTTAAAGTATAAGAATTACACCCCCCTTCACCCTCTCCAAGAAGAAATACCTCTCCATTCCTTTTGTATAAGACCTATATTATGTCAGTCAAACACATTTCTACAGTCAAAAATACGTCAATTTAAAGTGTACATAATTAAGTGTTCTATAATATAAAATCTATCAAATATCTTCCATAAAAATACCCATTTGTTATATTGAATAAAATTTGTACAATTTTCAAAACAAAAACATGAACGTTATCATACGCAATGTTGAAAAATTGTAGATATTTGACTCTCAAGGGGCAGAAACATTTTAACATATAAATAAGAAAAGGTAAAAAATGTCAAAATATCAAATTATACATTATGAATGATATAAAAATCGGGGAAAACTTATTAGAAATATTTTTGTTTGTTAAATAATAGGTATACATGTTTTTATTTATTTTTATAACTGTTTAATGCTTAGGTAATGAACAGTTTTAAATGGTAAAGGCCCAAGTCGACAAAAATAACACTTATTCTATCATTTTATTTATATTATTTTGACCTATTAAAAAAATACAATAAGAATACCTAAATGTAAGAAAACATAGAAAAAAATATTTCTTAAGTCTGTTCGCTGTCCTTTAATTTTCCGTACTATATGTTTAGAAAAAGTTATCACAAAATGAAAATAAGTTTTACTCAGAAAAAGGGCAGAATAAAAACTTTAAAAATACAGGATTTTCCTTAAGATGCATTTTACAAACATCTCTAGATACCTCAAGGCAAACATCATGAAATAACTGGCATTTTACGGCCTATTTCTTTTGGTAGTGTTATGCAACCCTCAACCAAATTAGAAAAACAAGGATGACGACATCCATAAAAGCGAAGCTCTGAAACGATATGACAGACGAACATTAACTTTTGTTGAGTGTCAGAACTGAATATACAAAATATGAAAATATAAGGTTTGACAAAATTATACGTAAATTTGTTGCAAAACTTCTTAAATACAGAATTCTGTTTAAGGACATACTGACATTTTTAATACTTGATTATAGAGATGCTTCGCTCATAATATTGTACCTTATAGTAATAGGAATCAGTAATAAAAAAATCAGATCAATCGGATGATTTTTTCACATAAAAAATTGTTATTAAAAAAGTAAAAAAATCAACATGTTTAAAATGGACGTACGGACATTCTGGTAACGATTATAGAGTTGCTACGCTTTCTAAATCGTACCTAACTACTACAGAAATCACCATGCAAAGTTTGAAATCGATAGGACAATTCTAACATGCCTAAATTAACGAATAAAAGCTAACTATCTCGGACGGACGTACGGACGTACGGACGGACGTACGGACTGACGTACGGACGGACGTACGGACGGACGTACGGACGGACCGACCCTAATTATAGAAAAGCTTCGCTTTTAAGACCGACCCTAATTATAGAAAAGCTTCGCTTTTAAAAATTACTATTTTTACACGGCTACTGTTCGACATCACTTCTAAGTCTGTATCATATCGTATTAACTTAACTATTCATTCATATGAAAATAATTCCTAATACCTAAGCTTAATGAAAGGTTATTATAAGTTCATTGACCATTGGTAATATATAATAATCAGTTATGTATGCAGAATGATATCTATCTGTCTTTCTAAAAATAAGATCTTGGTAACCGTTTCACCACTAAGGGGTCATTTTTTTCGCGTATTTTCCGTAAATTTGTGAGTTGGGGTTTAATCAAATGTTCTTATTAAGTCAAACTGTTCTTTATTACGACGATTTCATTTATATACACTAGGTTATAAGTAAGATAAATAGACTTAATAAGTGAATTCTACTAAACCTTAACAATAAACTTTTCGGAATATACGCGAAAAAGTGACTCCCGTTTTTAGGAATTATCCTAACAATGTGTTTTTTTTATATCTATAAAGGGTATCTATGGGTGGATGTAAAGGGTACGTAAAAATGTTTGCAATAAGGTTGGCAAATCCGTATCCGAATCCGGGATCCGCCCAATTTTTGGACAATTTTGGAATCCGAATCCGGAATCCGTTTTTTAATAACGGATTTGGATTCTTAATTGGTAGGCTAAAATTAGCGTCTTGGGTTTGTTTTTTCTTTCAACTCCCCCTTTTTGGCGTTTTCCTCTTAGAATTTCTTTTTTTGGTATTTTGAAAATTTGAGTACCCCCCCCCCCCCCCGACAACGACGAACAACTATTTTAGGTTAGGTTTTAGGCTATGGAGCCGAGCGATGCGGCTAGGCAGGCTAGGGAGCCGAGCGCTGCGGCCAGAGTTCATAGTTTTTAAAAATTGAAGAAAAAAATACTAAGAGGATAATACCTCCTTTTTGAAGGCAAAGATTATCATCATTATATATATTATCTTTTAAAATCTGGTTCGATTATCGGAAGTGAATTATAGAGACCACCAAGAACATTAATTTTTAGGACATATGTAGCGATATGTAGCACTTAAACTTTTAATAAAAGCCTTTTAAAATATTGCTAGAATCCGGAATCCGAAATCCGCCAAAAAAAAAAAAAAATCCGGAATCCGCCATTTCAAAAATTTGACGGATTGCCATCCCTAGTTTGCAAAATAGTTTACTATCTGGTAAAAAATCACTAGCTGATTAAAAGACTTTTGAATAAATATTACCTAAGTAAGGTACTTCACAATTTGTTAGGTATATAATTTTTCCCCCAGACTCTTAAACCAAATATAAAGAGATTTTTAAATATGTACTTAATGTTATCCTAATATAATAAGAAAAAATTACATAACGAATTAAATAACCTATATAGATAGAAATGAGTATTCTAATATTTCAGCAAAAATCTTATAAAAGTAAAGCTAAAAGTCTATCAAGGATCATTTGTTCCTCTTTGACGCAGCAATTATAAATTTTCAATAGTTAAAACTATTCATAATTCAAACTAGATCATTGTTACATAATTCAGTTTTAATTTTAGCTCTATGTTGTCTAAATTTTCCCCTTTTGAAATCATTTAGCTATTAATATATTTCAAAATTTTGCATGTAATGAATGAACATGAGATGAAAAGATGCAAATCAGCACTTCTTCAGAAAAAAAATGGGTGTTCATATTTTGTGAATTAAACTTCTAGAAGCAACCTTACGTCTGTTTGTTGTTAGTTTTTAGTAAGCTTAAGGCCATTATGGGGATGTATTTTTTTAAATTCAAACCTCTTTCCCCTCAAAAAAAACCATCATTAAGATTCCTATTTAATAAAATAAAGTTTATTATAAAAGTGTAACACATAGGTATTAAAAGCTTCTTTAAAATTAAAAACAAATTTGAAAAGTTGCCACTGAAATTTTTTTCTGCTGTTCTAAAGAAATGTTCCAAAATGAGCTTAGATTGGCAAAATTCCTTTATTTACAAAAAAAAAAACGAGAGAGGAGAAATTTGCACCTCAATTCTTCTATTCAGGGAACAATTTACCATAATTTTAACGAGACTCTTCAGCATTTTAAGAATAAAGTTTTGTAGAGGAATTACAAGAAACATTTATGCTTAGACTTTAGTTTTTTTTCATATAATTAAAATTAAGTTAAGAAATGACCCTCTAACGTTTCTATGGAAATTTTGAAATCTTTTTCCATTATAGATTCGAAACCGATTTATATCTGCTGGAATAGAAACGGTTCTCAGCAAAAATCATGTATAACATCGTATTACAGACAATTTCCCACAAATATTAAAATAAATATCATAAAATTAATTCCAGTTTTGGTAGCCCGTGCCTTAGGCCCCCTTAGGAACGAAACTAGTTTTGATCAATCAATTTTTCATTTTAATATCCGCGAGAAGTTGTCTGTAATGCAATGCAATAATATTCTACTCAAGGTTTCGAAATGTAGAGAACTATCCTTTATTATGATGTCATTAGATTGCACGACCATAGAGTGCAAGTCTTTAATATTAATGGTCATTTTACTATTAATATTACGCAAATGGCATAGCAGCAGAATGTCCTAATTACATATATAGGGTTTCAAGACATTGCAAAGAGAACCCAAAGGAATTTGTCAGCTTAAAATAGGATGCGATACTCTAACTACCATTATATATTATACTAGCGGCTACGTCCCCTAGAAGGTAGATGGGGGAAAAGTCGTCTTCATCCCATTTTAAATTTGAGTTAAAAGGGTAAAAAAATATTTTTTTGGGGGAGGGGGTTGAAGACACCCTCCCCAAGCAGTTTAAAACCTTCCCATGACCTATAAGAAGCTTCACTGTAAAGGAGAACAATATCGGTTCAGCGGTTAACGAGATCCTTCGGGACGGACAAAAAACGCTTACTACTTTATATAATAGGATTAAGTTATGTAATATGTAACATCCAAGTAACAGACAACCATTTAACTGCACAATCTTTGTCTTGAAGTCCTAACTGTGCGTGGTAATGTGTTACATCTGTTCATGGGCTCTGGTATTCCCGATTCTCTTACTATTCGTGTCACGCATCAGACAACGCATCAGTAGGTTCCATTATTAAAGTCTCTAGTGTGACGCGGTCCTTTCTCGAACTAAAAACCTTCCATTTAGAAATGCTACGAGTATATATATTTTAAGTCCTAAACTAGATAAAGAAACCTTCCAGATAACCAACTAAGGAACTAAACGGACGCGATACACGTCACGCTAAAGACTACAATACTCACGTTTTCATGTTTTCTGACATCATATCCGCACTGTTTGTTCTTGATAATTTCATCATCTTTAGGCTTACAACAACTAAAAGGTACTCCGCAAGCTTCCCTGAAAAGTTTAATAATTAAAGGTTGTTAACAATAACTTGAAGTCAATTTGTTAAGTCTTTAAAACGCAGTGATCAAAAATAATAAGACTATGGGCGATAAATTGATGTACATTCCAAATGATGTACAAAATTACCCCTTTCGTAGATTAAAATTAGTGGTTAAAACGTTTGAACACTCAACTTAATAAACCAACCAATCAAAATTCAGTAAAAGTCCCCAAAGTTGTTAAGCCAATGAATAATAAATGGTTATTGTAAAACTTTGGGGACTAGTGTTTTTTTTTGAGGGGAAGGGGGTGAGTGGGGTAAAACTTAAGAATGGTAACTCAAGTTCTGTGGGTTATTTTGGATGTAAAATGTAAAAAATTATTGAAATAATCAAGGGTTTTAAAACATGGCATAAAGCGGCTCAATTTATAATTTTCAATGGTGTATTGTGTTTCTAAGGTTTATGTATGGAGGGAGATCGAGGGGGGTGTGGGGGGGGGGGTGGGTTAGGAATTAAATATTACACTTCCCTACCCATTTAGTATTAAGGCAATAATATAGCTTTTTATTAATATAAAACCTTACCTAGAACCAACCACAGCACTGGAACAGTTGAAATAAATATTCTTGTCCCAATCCTAGACAAAACAAAGATTATTAAATAAAATAACACAAGTACGAAATTCACATAAAGTAAGTTATTTTTTAGTATAGATTGGGGAAGGGTGGGGCTAGTTTTGAGTCAGGAGTGAAGTGGGGTGGGTTCCTCCATCCCCCCACAATTATATTTTGTTTGGTAGCAAGAGATTCGGGGATTACTTAATAAACAAAGGTAGGTGATATGATATCCTCAATATAAATATCTGAATGCTATAATTTTCTTAATAAAACAAATAGGTATATAACACACACATCATCATACATTTCCGTTTAAATAAAAATATCTGGATATTATTCAATTCCTCTTGCCCCTTATAAAAAAACCAACAATTTTGATTTATAATATTGTATTTTCACTCCTTACCATATCACAATTTACCCAACAAACCAACATCTTTTTTACATAAGGATAAATTAGCGCCAAATTCTAATCTTAACGAGAAAAAAGTGTCTATTTTGCAAAGAAAATTTTGTGTGGGAAAGAAATTTGAAGGTACAATGTGAAGTTTCTTTTGGCTCTTGTGAAATCTTTTCTTTAGGAGAAAATGGTTACTCTGCAGGAATATTGCAATGAATAAATCTAGAACGTCAGGGATCAAAAGGGAAAAGACAATGGCCGATAAATTGACATACATCCCCAAATGTTGATACATAAATTACCCCTTCTTTAGATTAAAATTTGTGGTTCAAACATTTTAACACTCAACATAATGAACCAACCAATCAATATCTACTATAGTCCCCAAAGTTATTAAGCCAACGAATAAGAAAACGTAACAGTAACAGGATTTCTTACTGTCTGTAACTCAGGATCTGACTAAGTGCTGAACCGAAATGGTTCCTTTACAGTGAAGCTTTTTATAGGTCCAGGGAAATTTATGAAAATTTTTAGGGAGGATACCTCCACCTTCCCAAGAGAATTCACCCATGGAAAAAAATTAACTTAATAATTTTTAAAAATATTTTTTATCAAATACGAAATACGAAGGGGATCGAATTAACCACCATCCCCTTCCCTCAAGTGCCACTGAAGACCTCAAGGGGTCATAGCCGATAGTAATTTAAAAGTTCAAATTGAATATTGAGGTGAATAAGACAATTAATGTGTCGTAATGCGCAACAATAGCAAGCTTACAATATTTTTCATAAAAATCATACTTCATCATAAAATAACTTTTAATAGGTATATTTTTTTGGGGTAAACGGAAACAAAGTTTGAGTATAAAATAGAGGATGTGCGTTTTAACCATAACCACCATTGTAGCTACGCTATAAAAATACTAGCGGCTTCGCCCCTAGCCTCTAGGGGTTTTGGCCCAAAGAGGTTTAATCAAACCAATTTTTCGTATTTTAGATTTAAAAGAAAAATAAAAAAATAAAAAATTTTGGGGGGGGGATTTTTTTTTTTTGGGGGGGGGGTGGTGTCCTACCCCCCAAGAAAATAGTTATAAACCTTCCCGGGACCTATGAGAAGCTACCCTGTAGAGGAGAACTCGATCGGTTCAGCGGTTAGCGAGATCCTTCGCTACAAACAGACAGACAAACAGACAGACAGACAAACAAACAAACAGACATCGTTCTACTTTGTATTATAGATAACTAGATACATTTTTATTGAACTTATTATACAAGAAAAAGGAAATACAAAGTCTGCTTTCACGGTAAACTGTCTCTAGATATATGCAGGGATCTAAAGGGATAAGACAATGGCTAATAAATTTGTTTACATCCCCAATGATTTAAAAAAATTATTTCTTCTGTAGATTGCAATTAGTGGTTGAAACGTTTGGACACTCTACTTAATTTATCAACCATTAAAAACTCAATTAAAGTCCCCAAAGTTATCAAGCCAACGAATAAGAAAAACGTTGTTATAAAACTTTGGGGACTAGTGTAATAAACAGCCGAATATCCACTCCCTCCCTGGGTAAACTGTCTCTGGATATTTGTATCTTATCAATATTAATGTATTTTAATCTCCTCTTAGTGGAATTTAAATCAGATATGCCAAATAATGTTTTCTTTTTCAAATTTAATTTTCTTTAATATGAAGACAATTGAAGTAAGAAAAGGCTTAGTAACACTAAATAAGGATTTCTCAAGTCCTTGTATATGAATATCTTTCTATCTATCTATTTATGATACCTCTCAATACCACAGCACTGCAACCATTCCTCCTTTATCCAGTCTTACAATCTAACTATATATCTGGCTGTATATCATATCTATCTATCTATCTATCATATATATCTTTCTATCTATCTATCTATCGATTACATACCTCTGGTCCCTCAATCCCACAGCACTGCAACCATCCCTCCTGTATCCAGTCAATAAGATTCTGCTGGTCAGGATCGTCTCTGTAGGACACAATGAAGGCCTGGAAACCGGAGGTGGCCTGGGACTTGATCCAATCCTACAAGAAACATAAAAATTAATAATAAATCATAAAATCAATCTTCTTGTAAGATGCTATAATATTTCTAGACGTGTTTTTACGGTACTTTTAGGACTTGGTTATAAAGATGCTTCGCCTATAATATAGTACCTTGATGTCCTAGGAATCATTATTCCAGAAATCAGATGAATAAGATAATTATATCAAAACTGCGGACAAAACAGTAAAAAATCAGCATGCTATTAAAAACAAACAAATATAATTTACCTTAAATATAAAACCTAGAATGCCACAAGTCATCTCAATGAGTAGAAGAATAGCTAGAAATATTGCATATCCAGCCAGTAAGGCTGTATTTTCTCTCAACGCCCCTACACATCCTAGGATAGAAAATATAACATTAAATATCCAGTTCACATAAGCTCTATCCTATAATATAAAATAGTAAGCTTATTTCGTCTGTGGCGAAGGATCTTGCTAACTGCTTAACCGATATGGTTCAACTTTACAATGAAGCTTCTTTTAGCTACAGGGAAGTTTTTTTTCTTTTTTTGGAGATGGAGAATGATACCCTCCCTTCAAAACTTACATAAAAAATGGTGGAGGTGAGATCCATCCCCCCCTCCCCACCCCACTTACAACTACGTGTCCCTAGGTGCTTCTTACAATGTTGTAAAACCAGCATGAAAATCTGAATTTTCTAACACCTAGGTATTTTTTTCTACTCATAAGACAAGATTTTTTCCTATTGGCATAGCTAAATATCCATCAATCTATCTATCTACCTATTTTTCATTATAAATCATTTAGATAAGTAAAAGCATCAAAAGATCATCATGTCAATATTACAATATATAAAGTTAGTAGTAGCTGAGCCCCTAGCGTCTAGGGGCTCTATATTCAAAGGGATATGGAAAGGCAAAATAATAGCCTGAAACCATACCCAGATTTATTTATAAAAACAAAATAGCCTTAAACCATCTCAGGACCTAAAAGAAGCTTCACTATAAAGGAGAACCATATCAGTTAAGTGGTTAGCGAGATCCTTTGGTACAAACAGACAGATATACAGTTACTTTATTATAAGGATAGAAACTTATCTATCTATCTGTATACCTGTAAACCCAATAATGAAAGTTAGAGCTCCAGCCCAAATAAAAATAAATGCAGGATCCAGCGCAAGGTTCGTTAATCTAAAAAGATAATGTAGATTTTATAATGTAAAGTAGGTAGTCGGTACAGTTTTATTTTCTAAGGGTAAAGATCTCGGAAACTGGTAGTACAAATTAATTGTACATCCAGGGAGGCTTTATACAGTAATAGTACTTATAATAAAAATTTAAAATATTCACCTACAAGGTAGGTACCTACCTACCTAATAAATTCAGATTTTCCTTTCTAAACATTTTAATTTATGACATATTCTCTTTCCTAAGAGTTTCTGGGGTCATGGAAAGAAAATGAAGTTGCGGGTTTCATCGCATTTTCACGGTAAATTTTTAAAGGTTATTTTAGGTTAGGTAAGTGCTAATGATTGCCCCGCAGGGTTAGAGCCCTCCGCAGGGGCTAGAAATGTGAAAAAAGCTACTGCGAAAATGCGACGAAACCCGAAACTTCGTTTTCTTTCCATGATCCAGTTTCTTTAATTAAAGTTATATTAGACCTAGTCTTTTACATGTTTAAACTTTAAAGTTTTTGTATGTATTTAAAATCACCTAGATAGATTGTTAAATGTGTCTTTTTCTGCCCATGCCCACACACCGATTGCGAGAATTCCCAGTCCAAGTAACTGAAAAAAGTAAATAGGTATTAACTTGGTCTAAATAATCATAATTTTTCTTTGATAACATTACTTACATTTTTATGTACAAACCATTGCAACTTGAAAATATTTTAATGGATAATTTAAAGGTATTTCTAATATTGATATTTTTCCATAAGCATTAAAAAATATCTTTGCTAAGTTGCAAAGCTTGTTGATATCCTTAATGGACCCGTTCTTTCCAATTTCAAGGAGTACAAAAGTAATGAAGGGTCGAAGAATTTGTCAATTCTATTAATTACCTAGTAAGTATAACAATATTATTCAAAAAAAAATCAAATAAATTTGTTTGATAACTCTATGTGTTAAGAATATCTTTAAAAAATCCTTACCCAAAAAATTACATTGAATCCAAAGATGACGTATTTCAAACAGCAGCTGACTTCACTTGTGTTCCGGTATCTTCTCCGCCGTTTGGAAGATGGTCCTGCCCCAGAACCTAATAATATAAATAATGAATCGTGGAAAGAAAAAGAAGTAATGGATTTCATCGTTTTTTCACAGTAGCCTTTCTCTTGTTTCTAGCCCCCGCAGGGCCTATTTTCTAACTCTCAGGGGCAATCATTAAATTTACCTAACCTAACAACTATTAAAGGCAGTTTCACCTGAATGTAGAGCTGGAACCACGACTCCATTGGCACTTCCGTTCACCGCCATTCTTAAAATAAAAATAAATACATTGCATGGGTGTATATTCCACACCTAGATGAATTTCTTACCTCGCAATCGCCCCCCCCCCCCCCTTTCCTACCACTCACTCTCCTTCTCTCTCTATTATAATCATGGGAAACAAACCCCTGGTACATTGATAAAGTCCCTTTTGGAACTACAGTGGGATGATTTCAAGGGAACTAAACACTAAATCCAAGTTTTGACTTGAGTCACCAGGGGAGCTAGAGTAGACCAATTTTGGATGTTAAGGTGACTGGAGAAAGTTAATGGCATAAAAAAGAGAAAACTGTAAAGGACTTTAATTTAATTTATTAGTATAGTCTTGGCTATAAAACATGTGCAATATAAGACAATGTACATTTTCAACTTTCTGGCAAAAGTTATCAGCGAAAGGGTTGGTTAATAGTTTGTAATTATCAGCAGGAAACAACCTTAGGCCTTAAAAAGCCTAATAAGGGGGAGCTCTGACTTTACTACATCAGAAACAAGATTTCTGTAAGTTTTACAAGTTACATTATTTAGGCAGTGAATTAGTTTTACCTTAGAATCACCAGAAATAAGGTATTGAAACCTTAGCTTTCCATATGCTTCTACATCATTTTTATGTATTTTCTAAACAAGCATGTATTTTTTTTACAAAATTATACGAATATATAACCGTTATTTATGAGGTTATACTAAGCTTTTTATAACAATTTTCTAAAGCAAGTCCATATATATATCGTTTAAGAAAACAATTTATTTGTTTGATTTAATCATCCTATTTCCAAGGTTTTTGAAATATAGATTCCTAAAACATGTTTTAATTACAGATCGAAGCTTCACCAAAATAAAGCCATAAAGTTTAATTTAAGTACGTCTAGTTAAATTGTTTAAATTGTCATATATCCTGTATAAATTTAAGTAATTTTTAGGTATACCTATCATACGAAAATTTTGTTCAAACTGTAAATAATGTTGAATATATCCTCTCTTAATAAAATATGATTGATCTTCGCCTTGATTGATTTTGTCATCCTTGTTTTACATATAATTGTCCACAAATTACTTCATATCAAATACCATATTTTGGAGATAAAAAATATTTATACAACAAAGACCATAATATAAAGACTTTTTCTCACTTAATTTCTTTATTCATCTTTTTTGGCACAAAAAATAATAATAATAATGCAGAGAGGCCACTACCACCAAAGAAAGACAAATTTATAAGAAGGAAGAAAGAGAACCTTTTTTCCCACGATAAACCTGCCAACTCAAAAATACCATTATACCATAAAAAGTAAGATTAAACTACTTTTTAAACTGAAAAAAATATAATATTTTTTTTCAGAATTAGAGAAAGCTATTTGATCTTAATAGTTTTGTTTATTTTAAAATGGTTTTAAATATTTTTGTTTTGGTAGGCTTTGTTTATTTTTTTTACTTTCTCTCTTTGGCACCAAGTGTACACAAACATTAATTTTCGTCTGCTATCAAAATGTCGTCTTAGTTTTCTGATTTTTGAAGTAAGGTTTTAAAAAATTAATATCATACATTTAAAGATTTGAATACATTAATAACAATATTTTTTGTGAATATTTTGTTTATCCTTTTTATTATTCCTTTTGATTGTGTAAAAAGTTTTTTAAATACTTCATCTACAAAGCAGAAAAATATCATAAACTCATCCTTATATAAAAAAAATAGCATAAAAAACACCGCTGGTTTAAAAGTTTTTTTCGAAATTATTAGCAGACAGAATACTTTATACAATAGAATATAGAAAAGCATTGAAACTCAAGCCAAAAATGTAATTTAATTATCGATTTTTAAGTTTCCTCTGAAAGAATATCACTCACCGCTAGTTTTCTTTGGTTGCATTTTGGATAATTTTTATATGTAACTTTCTGATCAAAATTTGACTTCTCTTTTCTTTGGTTACTAATTATTTGCATTTAAGTGAAAATAAAAATAATTAGCCTTAAAAATGTTTTATTTAATAGCGCAGTGTGGTTTTATGTATAAAGAGGTTATGAGCAAAATGTTTTGACCAATCACAATTTATTATTACCAGACAGTCATTTCTCATTGGTGGAAAGACATTCAATGGCTTTGTGTGAAATGATAACATTTAAGAAGACGCACTTTTTATTTAGATTTACTTTATTTTATATTTTAGACTTCAAAATATTTAAAATTTTAAATTCAACCTTTTTATAACCATTATAAATTATTTTTTTCAAAGTAGAATTATTTTGTAACTTTTTAGTTGTTTAATGTCTAAGTAGGTAAAAGTTGCGTCAGTTTATATTATTGTTTTGATTAGAAATTGTAAAAAAGTTGGAGCTCGGAGTTTTTGCCGGATTTTTTATCAAAACATTGGAAAATTTGGGCAGCTTCATAGCTTTACAACCCTCTCAGACACCTCTGCCTTTGTCTGCTTGTTAAATATTGGGGGGATGTATTTTATACGGTTAACTAATGATCATATTTAGAAATTGTTATTTTGTCAATGAAATAGATTTTTTGATAAAGAATTAAATGTTTTTTTTGTCCTTTTAAAGACAAGACATATAAAAGGCTGCTTATTTATATTATATTAATTCCAATAATAAAAAATGTTTAATGAATTGAAATATTTTAGGTATATAAGTTTTTTTAAACAACTCTCTAATTTTACATGAAAGTTAATTTGTTCATCCTGACTGTTTATGATAACATTTAATTATGTTCATTTTTTTTCAGAGTGAAGTAGATAAATATTGCTTGGTAAAGAAGACAAGAAAAATAATTAAACAAATAATTTATCAAGTGCTTAGCACTCTAAACAAAAATTTACACAAATAATCAACAGTTCTATTCTAATGAATGTAAAATGTCAATCACCTAGTGAATAAAAATAACAGTACAAAAAGTTCCAAACTTCATAAAATTTGAATCAAAATAAATGTTAAAAGTGTCACCTAGTGATTGAAATTGTAACTATGTTTCCAAATCAGCCTGGTCGAGACTCTTGGGGCTCTCCTGTTCAAGGTATATTTGTTATTGTACTCATTTAATTAGAAGTCCTTTTTTAATTCAGTGTTGATCCAACTAACAGAATCTTAAGGTAAACATGCAAGGCATTTATGTTCTTTTATCTCAGCTAGGCTTTACACTCTTTGATTCATTTAATAGTGTTGACAGTAGGAGGACACAAATTAACAATTATTTGATGGTGAAAAAAAACAACTGTAAATTAGTAATCAAGGTTCTAATTTAAGCAGGGAGGAAGGGGACATTGGGCTGTTTGTTCCCCAAAGTCTTGAAAATAATATTTTCTTAATCCTTGGCTCAACAACTTTGGGGACTTTTATTGCATTCTAATTAAATTGGTTGATTTATTAGGTTGAGTGTCCAAACGTTTCAACTATTAATTGCAATCTACAGAAGGGATAATTTTGTGTATTATTATTGGGGATGTCCATATATTCATCGGCCATTGTCTTATCCCTCTAGATCCCTGGATTTAAGAATGGTATAATTGATAAATTCACATAGCCTAAATTCACCATATAATAAAATCTATATATGTATATACCTTATCACTTTACATGGAATCACCACATGATTAAAACATTTAAAATTACGAATTCTTTCTGTTTTAGGTTCTGGTTATTATGGATCAGGGTATGGACCTACTGGCAGCTGGTATAATTGGACAGGTATAACTCTACTATAAATCATAATGAAATTTTATAATCTAACATTTTCCTATATCTAGGTATTCCTTATGATTTTTATTGTTTGTTTGTTATTAGCTGCAGATCCTTTACATGGCAAAATTAAAATAAACTTTGCTTTCTAGGCTTGTTTAGGCTGTAAGCTGTTTAATTTTCTTTAGAGTATGTCCATGTCCAATCCCACATAGAATCTTCATTTTAATTCTAAAAATATATTTCTCTGTTAAGGACAAGCAAGTAATCGAAGCACTAACTCTTGGGGATATAACCCTCAACCTCATGGTAAGTTATGAATACTCAGACATTGTTCTATAATGCATGGCTTCCCTTACTTTGTATGTGCGTGAAATTGAATTTATGCAAGGCTCTCAAATCTAACTTAGTCTAGTTTAATTAATCTTATTTGTCATTTTTCCTTTTTGTTCACCATCACTATAAGTTAATATTATTTGAAATGCCTCCTAGATATATGTACTAATACTTTTAATAATTTGAACAGGACTCGAACCCGAGACTGCCTCTGGTGCTCAATCTCCGTACAGTAAATCTTCCAAACTGGGAATTAACACAAATATTTACAGTATCTACCAAAACAGGTTTGATGATTTTTTGAGTAATTTTTTAAAAGGCTGCCAAACTCCTATGCCTATGGTTTATAAGTAGAAATTTTGGTGTTTGATGTATTTTTGGGTATTTCACTTCTTAAAAATGTATTAGGTACCTATTTTCTTTAGGTATTGCAATTTCATATTGCTCGTTATAAAACAAAATACCTATATTGTTATAAAAATGATTATTTTTGTAAAAGAATTCTTTATTTAATGGATTGAGGATCTACTTAGAGAGATTGTGTATGATCCAGTGTTTTATACCTATGCTTTATGAAAAAAAGTATTTGATCTATGTTAAAATAGAGCTTGCTTATAACCTTTTATGATATTTTTTAGCTTTTAAAGATATTTTTGATGTATAAAACAACGGATTTTACGCTATATATGTCCTGGTTAGGTATTATACACAGATTTTTATCTATCTTCTTTTTTTACAGAAGCCAAAGCCATGACAGCAACTCCATGCATCCTCAACTCGATACAAAACTTACCTCACCAAGGTGAAGATTTATTTTCTTTTTAAAAGAAAGTAAAATGATGTTTTTCCTATTATTTGCTTGTGTCTACTCTTAAAATAATACCTAGATACTTTTAAAGTAAGTTGTCTTTCCTTTAAAGATAACGACATCAACATCCCAAATGAATATAAACCCCGAACCACTTCATTATGCAATCTACATTTTCCTGGATATTTTGGCTACGGTAGACCATAAGTGTAAATCTTTACAGTACATTGTTTCTATTTGTTAAAGCAACACATATGATAAAAGAAAAAGATTCTGTTTAAAGTAAAATGCTTATATTTCAATCAAAATCTATATTTTTGTATTTTTTACCGATCCACTTCATTATGCAAATCAAAAGAAAATCAATGAGAAAACGTTTGTTTTGCCCTTTTCTCCACTTTTTAAAATTAATTCTGATAAAATAACAATTTTTAAAGAGATTTATGCATTAATTATAATGAAAAACAGTTTAAGGTAGATTTTATTGATTTTTCTAAATAAGAAATAATTGAAAATAAGAAACTCTATCCCTATCACTTTAGAGGACAGCTGCCGACCCCCAGTCTTATGGATGAAGCTAAATACATGTAAAAAATAAAAATTTGTCTGAAAAGTATACAAAAATGTTTTTTGATGTGTTAAAATAATCCATTTTAAAATCTTGATTTTGAGGATGATGGCCATTAAGATGCTCTTACTGGTGGTGATGGTGAGCTAAATGTTATCAAAGTGCATGCCCTTGAAGAAAACTTATATATTGAACTATGGTCCAATTTTTGTAGTCATAGCAGCCTCCAGCCAAGCAATATTAAAAAAGAAAAAAATTGCAATTTTAATTACTAAAATTCATAAAGTAAATAATGTAGTTTTTAGATAATGGTTATATTTCATGTCGAGAGGCTCCACTGGAGGCTGCTATGATTACAAAAAATGGTAGGGTAAAGCGGGGCGAACTCGGTGTTTTTTTCAGTTTTTTGAACCTGCAAATCGTAAAAATTATTTTTTTTAAATGGGACCAAGACCAGTAGAAAGATCTCGGAAAAGTCGATCAGGTCCTAAAAGGACGTAAACCTAGGACTATGGGAAGTTTGTCAAAATTTATCTCTAAAACGGCACCGACTTCGCCCCGCCTTGAGGCGAAGTCGGTAGGGCATTTTCAAGCTTCGAAAAATCGATGACGTATTGATTTTATTACAGCATGCCCAAAAGGTAAAAGTTGCTAAATGTAATAAAGAGTATGCACAAAATTTTTTATTAAGATAGGTCAATTTTTTCTACCAAAAAAAATAATTTTTCTGAAGTACGCGAAATTTGACTTTTTTTTCGAAATTTTTTTTTGATAAAAAACATAAAAATACTACTAGAAAAATAACTTTTTATGACTTTTAAGGCCTGTTCCTTAAAATTCAGGCAATTTTGAATAGATTTGGCCAAAAAAAAATTAGTTCTATTAGCAAAATTTCCTGAAAAATTCAAGTTGAAAAAAAAGAAAAGTTTGGCAAAATCTGTGGTCGATTTTCCAGCTTCAAAAAACCTATAACATATTGATTTAATTACAGCATGCCCAAAAGGTTAAAGTTGCTAAATGTAATAAAGAGCATTAACAAAAAAAATTATGAAGATCGGACAATTTTTTCTACAAAAAAATTTTTTTTTCTTCAAAGTACGAGAAATTTGACTTTTTTTTCTCGAAAATTTCACTTTTTTATATAAAATTGAAAAAGTTAGTACAAAAAGTGAAAAAACCGAGTTCGCCCTGCTTCACTTTTAGTCGATTTAAGAAAAAACTATACAAGCTTTTTTGAAGTTTTAAACGGAAATGGATAGCCCATTAGATTCTTAATAGTCCCCTGAAGACGTCTAAGCTCTAGCTCTTACCAGTTTTTGTCCAACTTACCGTTTTTCCGACCGAAGCAAAAAAATCGAAAAAAAAAATTTTTGTCGTCCGACTTTATGACCCAATAAGTCCCCTAAAAATTCATCTCACAAAAATTTCATTTTATACTTTTTTGTAGGCAATTTAATAAGGAACAAATTTGATTTTATGTTTTTTTCTGTCAGTCGATTAGAACATGGAGAAAAATGTCATTTAATGAAGGTGTGTAAAAAAATACCGACTTCGCCTCAAAACCGAGATCGCCCCGCTTTACCCTACATAGGTTAATAGACAAGTTGTTGTAATGGTCATGTACTTAGATAACATTTAGCTCACCTTCACCACCAGTAAGAGCATCTTAAAGGCCATCATCCTCAAAATCAAGATTTTAAAATTGATTTTTTTAACACATCAAAAAACATTTTTGTATACTTTTCAGGGTAATTTTTATCTTTAACATGTATTTAGCTTCATCCATAAGACTGGGGGTCAGCAGCTGTCCTCTAAAGTGATAAGGATAGAATTTCTTTTTTTCAATTATTTCTTATTTAGAAAAATCATTAAAATCTACCTAAAACTGTTTTTCATTATAATTAATGCATAAATCCCTTAAAAAATTGTTATTTTATCAGAATCATTTTTTAAAAGTGGAGGAAAGTGCAAAACCAACGTTTTCTCATTGATTTTCTTTTGATTTGCATAATGACGTGGATCGGTAAAAAATACAAAAATATAGATTTTGATTGAAATATAAGCATTTTACTTTAAACAGAATCTTTTTCTTTTATCATATGTGTTGCTTTAACAAATAGAAACAATGTACTGTAAAGATTTACACTTATGGTCTACCGTAGACAAAATATCCAGGAAAATGTAGATTGCATAATGAAGTGGTTCGGGGTTTATAATATACGTGGATATTATGACAGGCGAAAAATTGTCGTCAATGTAGGTTGCTAACATGAAACTCGTTTATTGGTCAGTTCGTTCATCCAGTAGAAGTGGAATTGATGGGATAAAGAGGGACAGATGGATGGAGAGGATCATTATTTTCCAGCTATAATTTTCACTTATTTACAGTACATGATAATCTGGTGTAAATCCATAGGTACACACACACAGATAATTAATACATTAATTTATTGTCAAGTGTTTACCTAATTTAATAAATAAAGGAGTGACCTGATGCCACCAGAGCTTCACCAAAACCCCCGTGGAGGTGTGCAAGAAGGTCAAGGTGGTGTGCCAGTAGGTCAAGGTGGTGTGTCAGGAGGTCAAGGGGCGGAGTCTGAATCAGCAGAAGCTTTGTTTACCTCGTGCATGCAGGAATAGGATTCACATACAATATACCTTTAAAAGAACTTTTCTATCAATTTTAAGTTTGTTATGTTATGATTGGAATTCCTCCTACGTCTAACTATTAGGTCCCATTTATTAGGATGGGGTAAGCTAAAGTTAGGAGTAGGCACTAGTCTGATTTATAATTTTGGATAGTCCAACTGATATTATTAGGGCGTAGAATTCATAGGTACCAAAAATGTAACTTCGCAATCTTTATAAGCAGCGAAGTTACTCTATAATTCCCGAATCCGGCCGGCAAATGCATTTATCTGGACTGCTATTGAAAATAGTTATCTGATTCTGTTAATGGTTGCTCTTTAAACTTGCGTTTTATTGTTCAGGGATATAAAGGAATAAGACTATGGCCGATAAATTAATGTACATCCCCAATTATGATAAACAAAATTACCCCTTCTGTAGATAAATAATAGGTAGTCTTTGAAACTTTTAAACACCTAACTTAAAGAAACAACCTATCAAAATTCACTTAAGTCTCCAAAGTTGTTTAGCCAACAAATAAAAAACCTTATAAAACTTTGAGGACTAGTGCAGTGTAATAGATAACCCATTGTCCCATCTCTCTCTGACTACCTATGGTTATGTAAATTTGTGTGAATTTATCAGGAGCAGACAAATTTAATATCTCCAACAACTAACTCACAGCCAGTTAACAATAACAAGGACGTGGGGAGACATAGATCTGGCTCTGCCACAGGTCACAAAATACTAAAGCAATTCATAACTTTGGGATCTACTGCAGTTCACGGTAAAATATTGCTGGTAACGAATATTGCTAAAAATTTATGAATTTTAAAGGCTGCTAGCTGCCAAACGGCTGAACGTACAGATCATACCCGCACACCATTATAAGCGGCAAAAGGAGGCCTACAAATAATCTGGAATAGCCAAGATCCAATGATGAACAGAGAAAGCTTCACTGAAGAAAAACCGCGTAAAATAGGTCTTTTTCGCGCATTTCTTTGCACTGCAAGATAAATATGCATTACTGATTTATGGCTATTCCAGATTATTTGTAGGCCTTTTTATGCCGCTCAAACTATGTGCGGGCATGATCTGTACTTTCAGCCGTTTGGCAGCTAGCAGCCTTTAAAATTCATAACTTTTTAGCAATATTCGTTACCAGCAATATTTTACCGTGAACTGCAGTAGATCCTAACTTTGATATGTCTGTAAGTTCGTCTGACACATGAGAAGTTTTTTTTTATAGTAAAACAACGTTTTTTACTTCAATTTTATTTATCTTTAACTTTAAGTTTCATCCTTCGCTATCTTCAGAAAGTTTTTTATTTACACAGTTTCTACTCAATATACCAATACATTATCTTCTCTCTTATAAACTCCACATGCAGGAACATACAATAAAAAGACGCTTGAAGTAGAAATACATTAGGTATAATTGATGCCATTTGATACATCCTATATACTTCCTATAACTTCACTGGCTGTAACAGGATAATTGTTTACTGAAAGGGCATCATATTTTCTATATTTTTACTATAGATATTTTATTAATCATTAGATATACCATTTACATCTAAATACTGTTAGTCCTTTTCATCTTTTCATCTAAGGGGGGGGGGGGGGGGGAAGTTTGTACAGTTATAGGAAATGAAATTCAGTACCAAATTTTGCCCTGGCCGTTTGGGCTTGTTTTTATAGTTATCAACCTAATTCTTTTTGTAAGCGCTCTTATATGATTGGATCTACCTGCAAAACTTTAAAAATTGAATTTTGGGACTTTCCCTTAAAGGGGCTAGTGGAGCAAAAGACCCCCAAACACTAAAATTTTAAGTTCTGAGCCTATTTTCAGAGATATTGAGATGATTTTTTTTATGAAAACTTTTTTCACAAAACCGAACTAAATAGCCATTACAAATTTCATTTTGGGACTTTCCCTTAAAGGGGCTAGTGGAGCAAAAGACTCCCCAAACACTAAAATTTTAAGTTCTGAGCCTATTTTCAGAGATATTGAGACGATTTTTTTTAATGAAAACACTTTTTAACAAAACCGAACTAAGTAGCCAATACAAATTTCATTTTGGGACTTTCCTTCTAGGGGCTAGTGGAGCAAAAGGCCCCCCAAACACTAACATTTTAAGTTCTGAGCTTATTTTTAGAGATATTGAGATGATTTTTTTTATGAAAACATTTTTCACAAAACCGAACTAAGTAGCCAATACAAATTTCATTTTGGGACTTTCCTTCCAGGGTGTAACGGATCGGACGTCCTTGTTGACTTTTTAAAAACCAAGATAGCCCGCCTCGAGCGGTGGTGACGGAGCTACTCGTTGAGTTGGTAACGTTGGCTGAGAGAATACAAGAGCGAAGACTCGTTCCCTTTGTTCGACGTCTCCGATACGCAAATAACACAACTATTCACGAGTACCCACAGGGGATTTGTAAGTTTCTGGATAATTAATGGCAGCTAGGAATAGCTGCATAAAAATTAGGATTAGATCCTCTAATAAAGACTAATTCTGCGGAACTGATATATTTTCAATAGACAAACATAGTTTACACAAATTAATGAATACATATACATATAGGAAAATTACAGAGTATTGGAGGGCGTTTTCTGATCATACAGGGATGGCTAGGGATACACGTAGGTCTGCACATGACATTTAAGCAGGCCGGAGTGTATGTTGAGTTTCCCGAATGGTCACGTTCAGTTGTGCCGGGGAAATCTCCGTGATGCATTGAGGATGCCGTCCCTGGATATCTGGGGCCTTTCTAATAAAGAGTACAAAATTAGATATCTCCTAAAACCTACACGCGTAGACTTAAAAGGTCAAATATACATATTTATACTGCACATAAATATGTATTTTGATTTCTTGGAAAATTTCCAGAGCTCACATGATAAAATCATACAATTTTACAGAATATTAAAAGTACTAATGTTTTATAATCAATTACGAGATCCGTCATTTGTGGGCTTAAAAATGCAAATAAAAGTAAAATCAATAGAGAAAATTAAATGCTTTAAAATGCTACTAACTTCATAAAAATCTGTCCACTCGTTTAGAATATCGTAATGTCATTCTGCTATATTTTATCAGTATCTCAAGTAAGCCCCACTACATTTTCTCCCCTTTTTATCTGGCTTAACAGACCTGCCAGATAACATAACGCTCAAATTGGCAAAGACAATAGACTAGACGGCCAATTATACCTATTATTCTGTCATGGTATTAAAGTGGATATTTTAGGTGGCCTAGTCGCAGTGCTGTATGATGGCAGGGATGCAGGATCCAAGAGGGTAGGCTGTAACTCTGTCATTTGTATCTTCGGGGTTGATGTCGTTGGTAATAGCGACGTTGTCTCTGCTGCCGTAGTAGGTTCTCACCTCTCAGATCTGGTGTCGGCCTTCTTCTTTCTCATAAGCTTCTGATAGGAATGCTTGTTGTAGAGGTATAGGTGGGCAACTAGGGCGATGGCGGCTCCAGGGCCTACGCGTAGAAAGGTAAGGGTGATACATATCAGATCAGTAATAAATTTAAGCTCTAGGATGACCAGGCATGCGAATGCCATTAGATCGCCGTATTCATGGAGCCAGCTCTTGACGCTGTTCCATAAGTCAATTTCGCGCTCTAAATCCGGCACTAAATTATCAAGGGTGTACAGGGGTAAATTGTTGGTAGAAAGTTGGTTACAGTTTCCATCTCCAACGCAGAGTCCGTAGGTAATCTCCTTCAGGCTCGCTTCGGTGTAGGAAGGGAAGGTCAGGGTGTGTAACCATTCAGCTCTCTCTCTTTCCGTGTAGATTCCTCCATGGCTGTAATCCGTCCAGTTAACTAGAGGGGTGTCGATGGTCATCTCCATGGGGGCCTGAGTCTTGATGATGGCGGGGGTCAGCTGTACCCAGCCTTCCTTAGATTTGACAGTTAGCGGGAAAGTCGCAGAACATGTTACCCTTGTAAAATGCAACTTATAATGTTTAGTTGCGGCGTCGGCATAGCCATCAGGGTCCAAAGGTATATCTTGATAGCAGTTGACGTCATCCTTGATCTTCTGGGTCCTCTTGGTGCATTGGAAGGTCATCAACAGATCTCCTTTCAAGAGTCCATAGGTCTGCTCGTGCAGCAGGACTGGTTGGTCTGCCTCTCCGTGGTAATGGGTTTTGCATATGGTCTTCCGTAACGTAACATCTAATTGGCTGAAGGTTTGGCGCATGCTATAAGCTAAATAATTTAAATGTACTGCAGCTTGAAGGTTGACATCTATCTGTCCGGGGTCGATGGTGGCGAGTCTGCGAGTTCGCTGGTCTTGCCCAGGTAGATCCCATCGTGGTCCGTGGTCAGGACATTAAAGGGGCAATGCATTAACTTCATTGCGCCTGTGGTGTTGAGTAAAACTTGTTGCTGGTGGTCCACTAAGTAGGTGTCCATGGTGGTGAGGGGGTTGATGGTGTTGACCATCTGTAGAGTGCAGGAGCTGTCGTTGATGTTCCACACAAAGGTTGCGGCGCCAGTGATGCACTCCCCTTTATGATATGGACATGGTAGAGATAAATGGTCGGTTTCACTCTCTACCTTGTTGTTACTAACCAAGAAGGTCTCCTCTTTAAGCAGAATCTGGTACTCGGCTAGCTTCAGGGTGTTGTAGTGGATAGTGTCGCCCATGCGGATGGTCTGCCCGATGCAGGTGATCATGTCATCTTCCATCTTCGGCTAGGGTTGCCGAAACATAGGTGGGCCGGTTGAGTTTTACCTTGATGGGGTCACCGTAGCCAGAAATTTGATATTCCTGGACTAGTGACATACGGCGGCAATTTTCTGCAGTAATCTCCTCGTGCCTCATCGTTTGGGGTACCTGTTGCAATTTTAGGTGACCCCAAACTCCGCACTTAAAGTGGTATAGGGATACCCTCACTTCGCAGGAGTATCCATATACCTTCGTCAGAGTTGGTCATTGCAAAATAGTATAGCGCTCCTTCACTGGAACTTCTTCTGTAGGTTCCTCGGCTCTGCATATTGTTTCCTTGTTAAATTTCTTAATGGTGGATGGATTTGTGCAATCAATGATGTCCAGTGAGTAAGCCTCACTAGTTGGTGCTACCGAAGCCGTTAGCACCGCGATCAGTGGTAGGAAGATTATCGACATGATAAAATTCCACCTCGCGAGTCTCCAGGATCACCGCTTGACAAACTCGTTGTCCTTTGTTAAATTCCACTGCTTCGGTACTGAGATTCCAGAAGACTGCTTGTATCTCGCCGGTTTAGTCGCTGTCCACTAATCCTGCTAGTAGAATTACTCCTTCCCGTTCTATGCTTGAACGGCCAAATAACTTGAGAAAGTATCCGGGGGGTACACGTGTGTGTAGCCTGAGGGGGACGCAAGTTTGCTTTCCAGGGGGAAGGATTGTGTGGGCGGGGCAGTATATGTCATGGCCCGCACTTTCTTTCGTGCCCTTGTGTGGCAGCTTTACTCCGCGTTTGACGGGGATTCTGATTGTCCGCGCAAGTGTCGCAACTGCTGGCGGGTCCGGCGGGTCCATTTCCTCGTCCGTGCTGTCCAACACCTCTTTGCTCTCCTCAACTTGCTGTTGCCAAAGTGTCCCACTCCTCTGCTTCTTGCCTCCAGATTTAGCCCTCTCCCCTTTTTCGGGTGAGTCCGTGTACGGCTCCTCATTATCGCTTAGAGCGCGCTTCTCTACCCGGGGTGTGTATGTGTATGTGGCTCGCTCGCGCTCTCGATCATGGCGCGGTGTTTGTGGGGGCGAGCCTCTTCTCGGGCTTCTCTCTCTATCGGTGGTTCGCTTAGCATCTTTCCGCTGGATGCCGGAACCTGACGATTTGCAAGATCGATCTCTCCCTCTCCTCTCACTTTGCTCTCTGCGCGGTGTGCGCGGCATCGTTGGTGATCTGGGTGGTGGTGTATCCGGTAGGGGAAGGTTGAGGGGGTCAATGTTGGGCAGTGGTGGCGGTGCTCCTCCCGGTGCGTTGGGTGGTCCTCCCTCTTCATCGCTATTATCCCCATTTGAGAAATCAACTCTTGGATTAGGCGGCTTCGCCTGTTTTCTTGAGTTCAAGGGAATTTGCTCCCCTGCTTCATCTCCGTCTTCTTCAAATGGTTCTGGGGGAGAAGTTGGGTCTCCATCTGTCATTGCTGGGGGTTAATATGGTTTTAACCGACCCCCATGGACAACCAAATCTTCTTTCTCTCCCGCTGGTATTGTCTGTATTCTGTATAAAACGTTGGCACACTTCTCGGTGATTAAGTATGGTCCACTCCAATGTTTGGTCATCTTCTTCTTTGCTTTACCATGGTTGGGTGCCAAATAAAAAACTTTATCGCCTACTCTAAATTCGCGATCGTTGTGATACTGCAAAGCATTTCTTCGAATGGTGCTTTCTTGACTCTTCGCCATGGCTTCATACATGGTCGTGTATCTATCCAACAAATTTCTCACTGCTGTGGGAATATCCTTGTCATCTTCAGGGTTCGGTAACCGCAAAATCAAATCCGCAGGTAGAGTAGCTTCTCTACCCTGGAAGGTGAGAAAGGGGGTCACGCCGGTGGTGCTGTGGATCCTCGTGTTGTATGCCAGGACAACTCCAGGTAGATATTTCGGCCATTCGGTCTCCTGTCCTTGAATCACAGTTCTCAGCGTCTCTTCCATAGTCTGGTGCCACCTTTCAATGAGGTTGCTCTGGGGGTTCGCCACGGGGCCTAGCTCGTGCTTGACACCGAGCTTCTGCAGGAGCATCTTCATGATGCTGTTGCAGAACTCTTTCCCCTGGTCGCTGTGGAATGCCTGCGGGCATCCAAAAGTGCAGATAAATTTATCCATTATCGTCGTAGCTACCTCATCAGCGGTCTTCTGTTTCAAGGGGTACGCCTGAACAAAGCGTGACCATCCGTCCTGCAGCGTCAGGATAAAGTTGTATCCTTCTGGCGTTGTGTCGAACTTGCCTACCACATCCATGTAGATTGTCTGCAGCGGATACCCGTTCTGGATGGGTACATGTGCGCCTATCTTGATGTTCTTTTGGACGCAGTCGTGACAGACGGGGATCCTCAGACGGATGTCTGCTTGATGTCCCACATAGTAGAAATTCCTCAAAAACTTTGATATCGTGGAGTGCATGCCAAAGTGCGCTCCGGTGGTCTTTCTGTGGGAGTGATTGAACACCTCTGGCGTTATCCTCTTAGAAAATTTTGTTTCAATTTTTTTCAATTTTGTACCCCCCCCCCCCCCCGACTACCGACGAACAACTATTTTAGGTTAGGTTAGGTTTTAGGCTAGGGAGCCGAGCGCTGCGGCTAGGCAGGCAAGGGGGCCGAGCGCTGCGGCTAGGCAGGCTAGGGAGCCGAGCGGGTTCATAGTTCGTTGTCGGGGGGGGGGGGGGGGTACTCAAATTTTCAATATTGAAAAAAAAATTTCTAAGAGGATAATACCACACCTCTTCTCTCAGGGACAAAGGAACCATTATCCTGCGTCCTTTCCCTGTGAAGGTCTGTATCTCCTGCTCCAGAACTCCATCTTCGGCGATTCTCAGAGTGTCGAAAATCTCGGCCAGCTGGTGCACGTCCCTACTCTCTCCACGTAAGGTTGCCTTGTCCGGTGCACGCCGGTCATGACCAATCCATCTACGAACCTTTTCTAAAATTGGGTCGTCTAACTGATGCCGGTATACTCTGTCTTTATACCGCTCGGTGCTATGGGGGAGGTCGTCCTCACTCTCATCAGCCACAGCTCCGATATACTCATCTTGCTCAGCCTCTTCCTCGGCTGTCGGCTCTGGCATATCAGCGTCGGTACGCCGGCTTAACGCGTCGGCGTTGGTGTTGAGTCTCCCCGGCCGGTGAACCACACGGAACTCGTAACCAGCCAACTCCTCGGTCCAACGGGCCATCATCCCGGTGTTCTTCTTCAGTGACTTCAACTGCTTGAGGGCGCTGTTATCCGTGTTTATTTGGAACGGCTTGAAGCTCAGGATCGTCCGAAACTTTCTGATGCCATAAATTACGGCGGAAGCTTCCCCCTTCCACGAGGGATATCTCTGCTCCGCTCCAGTCGTCTTGCGTCCCATGGCGGCGATCAACCTTTCGGCGCCATCTTGGACTTGACTCAATACTGCACTAATGGCTCTTCCTGAATAGTCCGTCGTCAGTTGAAACGGAGTATCAGCCTCAAAATCTGGCACAGCTTGGATGGGTGCACTCTCGAACTTGTCCTTCAACTGCTGGAACTGCTGGTCCATACCTGGGGTCCACTCTAGCTTCGTGGCCTTCTTCTGTGCATTCATTTCACATGTCAAGTCGGCGTACTCAGGTATGAAGGACCTGTAGTACCCGTAGAAGCCGAGAACGCTATTCAATTCGGCTACTGTCTTCGGCGGCGGCCAGTTTCTGATGCGCTCCACATAGTCAGGCACCATCCCGATACCTTCCTTACTCAGCATGTGGCCCAAATATTGTATCCTCTTCTGGAATAACTTGCTCTTCTTAGCCTTCAGCTTGATTCCAGCCTTGCGGTGGGCCTCAAAAACCTGTTGCATCTGTGGCACATGATCAGCAACTCTCAGGTTATATGATATGACATCATCGAGATAGCATTGCGCTATCTCGCTCCCCAGCGGGTTCATGGCGGTGCTGATGAATCTGCTGTAAACCGCTGGTGCTGTGCTGATGCCAAAGGGCATGCGGCGGAATAGCCACAAACCCGTTGGCGTGGCAAAAGCCGTCAGCTCCCTGGATGCTGGATCGATGGAGATGTTGAAGTAGGCAGCCGTGGCATCTAACGTAGAATACACACGGTGCCCTCCTGCGCGGTCCAATAAGGTCTGTATCCTCGGCAGCGGGTAACTGTCCTGCTCTAAGCAGCTGTTCAACCTGCGGAAGTCCACTGCCCATCTGATCTTCCCGTACTTCTTGCGCACAGGAACGAGGGGGCTCGCCCATGGTGATGAACTTGGCTCGATCACTCCTTGGTTGAGCCAGTCGGCCATCTGCGCCTCCAGGTCCTTCAACATCTTAGGGTTCAACTCCCTATATCTCTGCCGAATGGGCTCTGTTCCTGGCTTGAGTCTCAACTTCATGGTTACCAGGTCTGTGTGCCCAGGGGCCTCTCGACTGAATATGTCTCTGTACTCCCAAATAAGCTCCTTGACTTGTTTCTTGACATCGGGATGTTCGTTCAGTAGTTCGTTGTCCTCCATCTCCAGGTCCTCCCACATTTCCTTGAATGTGGGGTTCTCCATCTGCTCCTTCGTCATAGGCTTGCCGTGGTCGCCCTCGTTGCTCTTGGACATAGACTGTATATACTCATGGGGCTCTCTCAACACTAAACTTTCTGTGTTGATCACCATACTGCTATCCTCACAAATCTCGGCTGTAAACACGCACCCAGCCGCTGCGACACAAGGCTGCTCCTGGAGGTTCACAACAGGTATGCGTAGAATTCCATTTTGCTGGGCTCTGTATACACCTTCCAGCACACGCACTTGACTATCATCTAAAACGGCTTCTTCTACCATGACAGTCATTTGCGGACGGATTTCTCGACTGGGAAGAAAATTCAAGACAGACACAGTTTCCCCTGCGAGAATCCTAGTCGCTTGGACGGACAAACAGACAGGACGCGGCCTCTTACCTAACGCGACGGTTTTCAAACGAACGGCCAGCCCTTGTGCATTACGAAGCGGTCCCTTGACATTACGAGTCCAAACATTTTTGCGCTCAAAATCTACTTTTGCTTTGTGCTTAAAAGAAAGTTGCGCAACATAAGACTCGACGGAAATTGGTTTAAGTTCTAAAAAATCTCGTGAATGGTGCACATTACCATTAGCAAAATTATCTTCAGCTTTACATAATTCTTTAACAGTGGGTTTACAAACATTTAAGGCACTACTATAGCTACTTATTTCTGCGTTCAACTCCTCGAAGGCTCGTAATGAAACACTTATCTGAGGGTTGGGGGGCGAGTGCTCCCCCGGCGGTTTTCCAGACCGCTCTTCGTCTTCTGAGGCACTTGCAGCCTCGGAGTCGATGGACTGCACAAGCGGGACTCTCTTCTCCTTCACGACCAATGTCGCCTGCACGGGTGATGAATAATCCAGGATCCTGCGGATCTCCTCGACCCACTTGCACCCAAGGTTGATGGGGGTGCGAAGCTCAGGTATAACCAAGGCTTCCTTGGTGTAGCTAGGACAGTCATCTCCCAAGATGACGCTGATGTTGTAAACACAGCCGATGACGTCCATATCTCCGCCATTCGCCGCTGTTCCTACTGTTAAATCGCAAGGAACAATCGGCAGCTGTAACTTCCGGGCTAACTCCTCATTTACGGCGACTCCCTCATGCAATTTATTACCGGTATCGATGAGACTGTAGGTCCGCACAGTCGGTCCTTTTGCACGCAGGCTGATCTTAACCATGGCCCAGGCGCCTTGTCGTCCTTGCATCTGGTTGAGGGTGGTAGGGTCTACAGCTGCTGAGGAACTCCGCCCTACCGACAGGAGCCCTCTCTGCCATTTTTTTAATTCTGGCTTCGGTGGCCAGACAGTTGACATCTCCATAATATTGCGCTTGGTCGTCATCACCTACGCCACTGTTGTTGTCTCCAGGGTCGTTGGCACGCATCTCTCGCATGGCATTGCGGACACGATCTTGCTGCTGCCGTCCGCGTCCATTGCCGCTGGCGTTCTTCTCCTGGTTCCTCTTGCGCACGTTTGCCAGCCTGTCCTCAGGGATAATACACGTCTTCTGCCAATGGCCAGGCGTGCCACACTGCCGACAGTTGCCTTTCTACTTGTCCTTGGTGGCACCGCCCGTACCTTTACTCGCTTGCTGCTTCTTCTTGGGACAATTACGCGAGTAATGGCCATTCTGGTTACAATTGTAGCACTTGACGCTACTGTTCCCCTCTCCGACGGCGTTGACCTCCATGTCCTCCGTGCCATCGTTACGATAGACAACATGGTTGGACGTGGTGAGGCCATCCATGGAGGTGTCCTCGGCATCTCCATGATGAATGAGCTGACGTTGCATGGCAATTTCATTCATGATGGTGGCGCGTAAAACAGCCATGCTGGTGATTCCGGGTAACTGGCAAAAAACTCTTTTGTGTACCTCTTGATGGCGTAAACCAAGGGTTACCTCTTTACGGAACTGCTGAGGGTCGCGGTTGTCCGGGGAATAGGCTTTCAACCACATCTGGTCTTTCTTAGCAAGGTAAGTCTGGGGAATCTCGTTCTTGCCTTGCGACAACTGCTTATACGCATCCTTGTTGATGTCTGAATCCGAGGGTGCTAAAATGATGGCGTCCAGCCTCTCCATGACTTGGTCGTAGCTGAGCACATCTTGGTTGTTGGCGACTTCTCTGGCCATCTGGAACGCTTCCCCTTCGAGACTCTGGATGTATTGGCCTTTCCTGCCCTCCTGGTCCGATGCATGATGGCGAGCAATTTTAAACGCATTCTCCATTCTCGTCTTGTGGCCGTCCCAGTCCTCTCCTGCACGGTTACAAAAACGAGGGAAATTCTGCTTATTAAGCTTCCTGCGCTGGTTTTCCAACCATGTGTTGCCTAGCTGGATGAGCTGAGCCTGCTCATTCGGCGCTCCTTCTATCTGAGCCTGTTGAATCGCACGATTCAAATTCAACTGCTCTAGGTCGGCAGCTTGCCCCATGGTTGAAACTTAACGAAAGTTCTTCAAAATTTGAACAAAACTTTACCAAATTGGTGCTCCAAGCGTCAGAATGGTCCCACACTGGTCTCCAAACACAGTATTTCTCGTCCTTCCTGGCCTCAGTTCTCATACAAACTGTCTGGTTGCACACGATCGTCCGAAATTACCGTAGTTCCTCGGGGTAATTTCCACGTAAATCTCCTGTTGAGCACTTAGTTGATCCAAACACAGCTGTCACCAGTTTCGCTGTAACGGATCGGATGTCCTTGTTGACTTTTTAAAAACCAAGATAGCCCGCCTCGAGCGGTGGTGACAGAGCTACTCGTTGAGTTGGTATTGTTGGCTGAGAGAATACAAGAGTGAAGCGACTTGTTCCCTTTGTTCGACGTCTCCGATACGCAAATAACACAACTATTCACGAGTACCCACAGGGGATTTGTAAGTTTCTGGATAATTAATGGCAGCTAGGAATAGCTGCATAAAAATTAGGATTAGATCCTCTAATAAAGACTAATTCTGCGGAACTGATATATTTTCAATAGACAAACATAGTTTACACAAATTAATGAATACATATACATATAGGAAAATTACAGAGTATTGGAGGGCGTTTTCTGATCATACAGGGATGGCTAGGGATACACGTAGGTCTGCACATGACATTTAAGCAGGCCGGAGTGTATGTTGAGTTTCCCGAATAGTCACGTTCAGTTGTGCCGGGGAAATCTCCGTGATGCATTGAGGATGCCGTCCCTGGATATCTGGGGCCTTTCTAATAAAGAGTACAAAATTAGATATATCCTAAAACCTACACGCGTAGACTTAAAAGGTCAAATATACATATTTATACTGCGCATAAATATGTATTTTGATTTCTTGGAAAATTTCCAGAGCTCACATGATAAAATCATACAATTTTACAGAATATTAAAAGTACTAATGTTTTATAATCAATTACGAGATCCGTCATTTGTGGGCTTAAAAATGCAAATAAAAGTAAAATCAATAGAGAAAATTAAATGCTTTAAAATGCTACTAACTTCATAAAAATCTGTCCACTCGTTTAGAATATCGTAATGTCATTCTGCTATATTTTATCAGTATCTCAAGTAAGCCCCACTACACAGGGAATAGTGGAGCAAAAGACCCCAAAACACTAAAATTTTAAGTTCTGAGCCTATTTTTAGAGATATTGAGACGATTTTTTTTAATAAAAGCATTTTTAACAAAACCGAACTAAGTAGCCATTACAAATTTCATTTTGGGACTTTCCTTCTAGGGGCTAGTTGAGCAAAAGACCCCCCAAACACTAAAATTTTAAGTTCTGAGCCTATTTTTGAGATATGAGATGATTTTTTTAATGAAAACATTTCTAACAAAACCGAATTAAGGAACCATTACAGATTTTATTTTGGGACTTTCCTTCTAGGGACTAGTGGAGCAAAAGGCCCCCCAAACACTGAAATTTCAAGTTCTGAGCCTATTTTTAGAGATATTGAGACGATTTTTTTAATAAAAGCATTTTTAACAAAACCGAACTAAGTAGCCATTACAAATTTCATTTTGGGACTTTCCTTCTAGGGAATAGTGGAGCAAAAGACCCCAAAACACTAAAATTTTAAGTTCTGAGCCTACTTTCAGAGATATTGAGATGATTTTTTTAATGAAAACATTTTTAACCGAACTAAGTAGCCAATACAAATTTCATTTTGGAACTTTCCTTCCAGGGGCTAGTGGAGCAAAAGACCCCCAAACACTAAAATTTTATCTTCTGATTATTTATTTCAGTTATTTGAAAAAAATTTTCATTAAAAAAATCAGCCATAATATCTTTAAAAATAAGCTCAGAACTTAAAATTTTAGTGTTTGGGGGTCTTTTGCTCCACTAGTCCCTGGAAGGAAAGTCCCAAAATGAAATTTGCAATGGCTACTTAGTTCGGTTTTGTTAAAAATATTTTCATTTGAAAAAAAATCATCTCATTATCTCTAAAAATAGGCTCAGAACTTAAAATTTTAGTGTTTGGGGGTCTTTTGCTCCACTAGTCCCTAGAAGGAAAGTCCCAAAATGAAATTTGTAATGGCTACTTAGTTTAATTTCTTCAAAAATATTTTTATTAAAAAAATCGTCTCAATATCTCTAAAAATAGGCTCAGAACTTAAAATTTCAGTGTTTGGGGGGCCTTTTGCTCCACTAGTCCCTAGAAGGAAAGTCCCAAAATAAAATCTGTAATGGTTTCTTAATTCGGTTTTGTTAAAAATGTTTTCATTAAAAAAATCATCTCATATCTCAAAAATAGGCTCAGAACTTAAAATTTTAGTGTTTGGGGGGTCTTTTGCTCAACTAGCCCCTAGAAGGAAAGTCCCAAAATGAAATTTGTAATGGCTACTTAGTTCGGTTTTGTTAAAAATATTTTTATTTTAAAAAATCATCTCAATATCTCTAAAAATAGGCTCAGAACTTAAAATTTTAGTGTTTGGGGGGCCTTTTGCTCCACTAGCCCCTAGAAGGAAAGTCCCAAAATAAAATTTGTATTGGCTACTTAGTTCGGTTTTGTTAAAAAGTGTTTTCATTAAAAAAATCGTCTCAATATCTCTGAAAATAGGCTCAGAATTTAAAATTTTAGTGTTTGGGGAGTCTTTTGCTCCACTAGCCCCTTTAAGGGAAAGTCCCAAAATGAAATTTGTAATGGCTACTTAGTTCGGTTTTGTGAAAAAAGTTTTCATAGAAAAAATCATCTCAATATCTCTGAAAATAGGCTCAGAACTTAAAATTTTAGTGTTTGGGGGGCCTTTTGCTCCACTAGCCCCTAGAAGGAAAGTCCCAAAATGAAATTTGTATTGGCTACTTAGTTCGGTTTTGTTAAAAAGTGTTTTCATTAAAAAAATCGTCACAATAGCTCTGAAAATAGGCTCAGAACTTAAAATTTTAGTGTTAGGGGATCTTTTGCTCCTCTAGCCCCTTTAAGGGAAAGTCCCAAAATTCAATTTTTAAAGTTTTACAGGTAGATCCAATCATATAAGAGCGCTTACAAAAAGAATTAGGTTGATAACTATAAAAACAAGCCCAAACGGCCAGGGCAAAATTTGGTAATGAATTTCATTTCCTATAACTGTACAAACTTCCCCCCCCCCCCCCTTATTGTACAATAACATAGGTACCATCTTAATTTTATTTCACCTATTCGACCTTTACTCTGTTTTACCAGTTTATCCATCAACCTACCTTAGCTATCTATTTCAGGTCACCTAGATGTGGTAGGTAATGGTCCTGACACGTCACAATGTCTGTCCCCAGAACTCACAATTGATGAAGGTAAACAAATTTAATCTTATAATAAGTTTTTCAACGACTTGGGTTACTTGAATTCTGCATTATTTTTGTTTATTTTCAATTGTAATTTGTTGGAGTCGATCGGTCTTTATTTTTTGATATTTTAAACTTTTTTCTTTCTTTTTTTTAGCTGTCCTATAACCTTTTATCCTTTCCTAACTTTTCCCAACTTACCTATGTTCAATTCCCCATATGATTTAGTTAAAAATTATTAAAAGTATTTTGAGTGGTATAGAAAATGAACATTTCCTATAAAGAACCAAATTGGTCCGGTGGTTAGCATGATTTTGCCACATTTGACTAAAATACTCCTTGTTTCCAGGTACCATGGAACCTGATTCCTCTACAGATACTCTGCCAGACAATGATGCAAGAAATAGAAATAGATCTCCAAGAGATGCAAGGTACCTAGCTATCATTCCTTCTGGCTAATAAGTTTTAGTCAGCTATTTGTACCTATCTTAATCTAGCTAAGTTTCATGGTGCAAGGTAGCTACCATTTTTAATATTCATTCATTCATCCTGATGTTGTTTTAAGAAAAGAATCAAAAGAAACATTTACAATTTCAGAAAAGACGTGTTAAAAAATTAAACTTAAATTATTGACAAAAATTACATTTAGTTTGGTTTTAGATTTGCTCAAGACTCTGAAGATGCAGGTGGTAACAGGATATACTCTGGAGCATACCTGGAGAAACATGACCCAGGTAAAGATACTGGTGATATCAGATAAAACTTTGGAGTGTATGAAAAATAGAGTTACCTACCTATTTATTTCAAAACATTTAACAGCAGGTCAGAAATAGTCATTTCGTCTGATATTGCTTTAAACTTTTCCATTGGTCAAAAAATTAGCACATTCAAGTATGTTTTTTTGTGAGGATTTTTCTCCCATGGCGATGGACTGGATGACAAAACCCAAATAAAATCTAACTTCATAGATTTAGGGCAACTTATATCCAAACACACAATCATCCAGTTACTTTCTTATAAAGGATTAATTTATGTTAAACTATTAAACCTTTTTTATAATTCACAGGAAATCAAACATGTCTTGAAAAGCTGGGTGGTCACCATCAGTCACAACAAGCTTACCTGGAAAAATCTTCCAGTTCCTATCTGGAAAAATCCTCCAGTTCCTATCTGGAAAAATCCTCCAGTTCCTATCTGGAAAAATCTTCCGGACGTGAACCGCCTCCATTGGTCCATAACTCATATGGCAAAACGTTTCCTGCTGCACAATTATTTAAGGTAATATATATTTCAGGGATAGGTCACTGATATAAAATTAATCGTCTCTCAACTCTTAAAATAAAATATGACATATAAACCAAAGAGAGTTGGGACAATGGACTGTTGATTACACTATTCTCCAGTCTTAAATTAGGTAACGTTTTCTTATTCTCAAAAACTTTTTTGGACTTTTGATGGATTTTGATTGGTTGGTTTATTAAGTTGAGTGTCCAAACGTTTCAACCAATGATTATAATCTACAGAAGGTTAATTTTGTGTATTATCACTGGGAATGTACATCAATTTATCGGCATTTGTCTTATCCCTTTAGTTCCCTGCAATTTAGATATAATTTTTTCAGGTAAAGTCTGAATCTCAACTGCACGGGGCCCGAGCAGGTGGTGGGATGCATCAGGGTGGCAGTGGTGATGATTTTCTGGAAAATATGTTTGCTGACAGCAAGGCGTGTGATGTCGAGGCTAAGAAGAGAAAACTGGAGGCTGCACTGCTAGAGATAACTGCCAGAGAACGTAATGCCGCTATGAAGGTCAGCTTTTTATATGTCAGATATGAAGCTACCATGTGAATGTTTTCAAATAATAGGTAGCGTCTAAAGGGGGTAACGGGCTTTTTTGTAAACATAAACCTAAAAGAGTTACAGAACTGGGATTTGTTTCAATACCCACTTTAATAAGGGAGGGTAGGTACAATGTCATATTTAGAAGCCAGCCAAAACCAGTGAAAGATATCAAAAGGTGTGTATTACAAATTTTTAATAAACACCAAAAGCTGCAATTTAAGTTAGAGATATACCTAACCAGTGAGGGAAGGGACTTCGGGATGTTTATTATACTAGTCCCCAAAGTTTTTTAATAAAGTTTTCTTATTCGTTGGCTTAACAAGGACTTCATTGAATTTTGATTGGTTGGCTCATTTATTTGAGTGTCCAAACGTTTCCACCACTAATTGTAATCTACAAAGAGGTCATTGGATATTACTAAATCCCTGATCCCATGCTAAATATTTATTGTTTCAGGAAGCAAATGGAGGCCCCTTGTCTGTGGAAATAAATGATGACGAATCTGGCTCAGATCTTAGTTCTCCACAGGTATTAAATATGAGTAAAACACTAGAGGGGGAAAGGGTTATATAACTGTATTTCCCCTTCCCAAGGACCTTGTGCCGATTTTCATTTGGGTCTTTGAAAATCATCGAATATCGTCGGGAATATTAACACAACCAAGTTTCTACAAAAGAGCAAAGAGCAATTTGTTAGCAGACGAAAAAGTTCCTTGACTGGGAGATCCAGATAGTTGTCTTGTTATACATCTATAATATAAAATTGTTGGTAAAACGATTGTTTAGAATTATTCTCATTCAATATTTCACCTGTAAAGTAAGAGTTTAGTAGATCTATGGGGAATGGATGTTTTACCAAAGTTTATATCTTCCCCATCGTCTTAATTTATTTCCCAATTTTATATCATAGAAATCGGGTAAATAGCCTTACTTACCTAGACTTTCTCTTGTATGGACAAAGGAAAACTAAATCTCTGTTTATGTTTTAATTTTAATTCCAAGGAGGACACAAAACAAACAAATCTTCAATACCAAGGAAGAAGCATCCAAAGCAAAGTTGCATAAACTTCATTTAAAAAGATAGTTATTGATTACCAGCGACAGCACTTCTATCATATAGAGTCTCTGTATTCAAAGGGTCATTAAGGGGCTAATAAAATAGCTTGAAATTATCTTAAGATATCTGAAATTGAAATAGCCAAAAACCTTCACGGGACCTATACGAAGCTTACCCAAAAAAAGAAATCTTAGTCAAGTAGTTTTTTACGATCAGGTTCAAAACCCCTTAATTAATACTTTATATAATAACTAGCGGCTACGCCCCTAGAAGCCTCTAGTGGCACTTTAAATGTTTTTTTTTATATTTAAATATGTCTATGTTGCGTTTGACGTTTATGTTTCGTTTAACTCTCTTTGCTAAATCGAGAAACATAAATTTTTATTTGATTTTTTGTGATTTCTCTAGGAGGGTGGTGGTGCCCTCCCCCAAAATAGTTATAAACCTTCCCGGGACCTATGAGAATCTACCCTGTTAAGGAGAACCCGATCGATTCAGCGGTTTGCGAGATCCTTCGGTACAAACAGACATCTTGTTTCTTTAGTATAAGGACTAGCGGCTACGCCCCTAGAGGCCTCTAGTGGCACTTTGAATGTTTTCTTTTTATTTAAAATATCTAATTACAGAAATAATTGGTTTATGTTTCGTTGGAGTCTCTTTTTCGGGAGGGGTAATTTTTTTCTAGGGGCGATTTCTCCTGATAGGGTGGTGGTATCCTCCCCCAAAATAGTTATAAACCTTCCCGGGACTTATGAGAAGCTATCCTGTTAAGGAGAACCCGATCGGTTCAGCGGTAAGCGAGATCCTTCGGTACAAACACACAGACAAACACACATACATCCTGTTACTTTAGTATAAGGATATAATCTTCCCTCAAAACCTGAAGTAAACATTAATATAAGCTTATTTCAGGGTAAATATTCTGGACAAGATCCTCTGTCAGTGCTGAGAAATCCGGATGCTTTTCTGACCTCAACTCTCAATCATAGAAAAAGAGGACGAAAACCAAAACATTATTCAGGTAGTATGTTATCTCCATCCATTTTAAGGAGTGTTTGGTGTTGTCCCAAAAAGTGTCTTTTTAAGCACCGAAAACCACTCCAACCCTTTTATTTAAAAAAAAGGATAGGGGTAGTTTTTCCTATGCCTATTAGGGTGGGTCCATTTCCCCCTTTTTTTATATTTTACTGTTATCATAAGTTGTGGAAGTCATATATAATATATGTATGATAAGCCCCATTCAAGTTTCAAAAGTGACTTGGCTCTTATGGCTGCCGGCGCGCGGGGGGTATAAAAATTAAATTGAAATTCCTTCAAACACAGGCATGTTGCATATCAAAATGACTGCATTGAAATGCTGATTACGAATCTGAAAACCGCTTTGAAAAATATTGCTCCTAGTTCGAATAAGATCTCATTTAGTACCTAAAAACAGCTGATTTAGTCAAATTGTTCATTTTGGTTGGTTATTTGAAAATCATTTCAGACTGGATCAATATTTTTCAAATCGGTTTTCAGATCTGTAATCAGCATTTCAATGCGGTCATTTTGATATGCAACATGCCTATGTTTGAAGGAATTTCAATTTTTGGTTTTATAAGGGGGTGGGCACATTTTATACCCCCCCCGCGCCCGTTGTTTTTGGATTAAAAAACCTCTTTCAAGTTTCACAGGGTTTTATATTGGCCTAGTAACCCTTGCGAATGTCTACTAATGTGAAATTTCAAAATCGACCCACCCTAATGCTTATGTCGTTATTTTTGATCGATTTTTTTTTTGATTTGCTACTTATGGATGTTGCCATCCTTGTTTTTCTTTCTAAAACATAAGATCAAATATATTACATAAACAATGATGAATAGATCTATAACAAGCACAGTAATAACAATTTAGATTAAAAGCAACAAGAAAAATATTTGTAAAGAAAATTTGCAGTCATAATAAGTGTAATTATTTACAACAACAAAAAACTAGGGAAGAATTTTTTACAAAAAGGGAGTCATTTTTTCGCGTGTTTTCCTTAAAGTTAAGTGTAATTATTTTAGACAAATGCTCTTATTAAATCAAACTGTTCTTAATTAAGACCATTTCATATACCTACTTATATACATTTGGCCATAATTAGGAACTGTTTGACTTAATAAGAGCATTTGACGGTTACACTTAACTTTATGGAAAAAACACGAAAAAAATGACACTCTTGCTTAGATTTTTGATAAATATTTATATTTTTAGAAATCTTACATGAGCTGGGACAAAGAGGAATCAGCATAACCAAAACTCACAGGCCTAACTCTCCTTCAGGTAAATAGGAGAAAGCCTAAAATGTCATAAAAAAACGTCATAAAAATACGTCTATAAAGGAAGGATGAGAGGAGAAGTGGGAAAGGAAACTCCCAAAAAAGAGATGGATTTTTATGACGTCACACGTGACATTTTAGGCTTTCTCGTAAATAGAGATAAACTAGAGACTTACTGTCCAAATCAGTCATAGGAGAATACTAAAGGTAAATTAAAGACATCTCATTGGTTGAAACATTTGACAGATCTTGGAACGTAAGGACATAGTTTTTGCATTATGTGTTAGCTATAAATTAACGCATTTCTTGGGATAAAGCTTTTCTTGGGCAAATTAATTCGTGTAAAAATTTCTTCCCTCGTATAATGTGAAGCATATTACAAAACATATAATAAGTTGGTTATGATTAGTTGAATAATGTTAACTTTCTAAAAATTATATCGTCGAAAAATTCTGATATGAAGTGTTTGACTTTGGTAACTCCTGGTATCTTAAGGGATAAGTGAACAAAAGATAATTTACACAGCCCATGAATGTTATTAATATACCTAGGTACTTAAAAAAATTGTCCACTTACCTGATTGTTTACCAATCAATCAAACCGTTTTTAAGATATTAATTTTGTTCAGATATTGGTGGTATGCCAGGTTCTGAAGGGGGTGGTCGCCAGGATCCAGGTAATCTAGGCTTCAATCCTGCTGATCATAAGACAGGTAATATAAAAATCTTAGGGATAGTTGCATAAGAAGCGTTCAAAGAGTTGGTTACTTGGATTTAAAATAAGTTATGATATTTTGGGGTTAGCAATAAAGAAATTCGAAAGAAAAATTAAGTTTATGAGATACTAGTGGCTGTGTCTCCAGCAGCTAAGGGATTTATAATCGAAGTTGTAGAAAAGAGCAGAAAAAAACCTAAAACCATCCCAAGATTAAATTTAAAAAATGAAATAGCCTAAAACCACCCGGGGACCTTTTTCAAGCTTACTTTAAATGAAGAACTTAATCGATTTAGTGGCTAGCGAGATGTTAAGGAATGTACAAAAAAACGTTACTACTATTAGTATACTTAAAAATGTCTTTTTTGTGATTGTAAATGATGTCATTCCAGAAAAATAACTGTAACAAAATTATTAATAAATAGTGTTGGTCAGCTAATATAAATATTTAGGTAATCAACAGCTACAATGTCCTCACTGTAACAAGATATTAATAACTAGTGTTGGTCACTTAATATTTAAATATTTAGGTAATTAACAGCTGCAGTGTCCTCATTGTAACAAGATATTAGTAACTAGTGTTGGTCACTTAATATAAATAATATTTAGGTAATCAACAGCTGCAGGGTCCTCATTGTAAAAAGATATTAGTAACTAGTGTTGGTCACTTAATATAAATAATATTTAGGTAATCAACAGCTGCAATGTCCTCACTGTAACAAGATCTTAACCACAAGTGTTGGTCTCATGTACCATATAAGACTGCATACGGGTGAGTTTCTCTAGTTTTCTCCGCTCGTATTAAAGATAGACGTCTGAAATTTCTTGTAAAGATTACAGTGGTTAATAAGCATTTACGTAGTCTTATTTATGACTGACAGTTTGTCAGTATTATTTTTTTTGTAGGGAAAACTGATTTACACGGCTGTAGATCATTGGCTGAATAATTTTGAATAGATTACTTTAATTGTCTTGCATCTACTTTTATTTCAAAGTCTTTTACTTGAATTGCAGAAGCAGATTTATAACACATGTGATACAACTTAATATGTCCGTTTTTTGTTTGGCTTAATTTGTTGTTTAAATGATATCAACATATTTGGTAGGAAGGGGACATTGGACTGTTTATTACACTAGTCTCCAAAGTTTTATAATGACGTTTTCTTATTCGTTGGCATAGGCGTCCAAGGGGGGGGGTAATGGGCCATTTGGCACCCCCAAACGATTTTGGGGGTGCCGTAGGCACCCCCAAAATTTTGTGAACAATACCCCCCCCAAAAAAAAATTACCCCTACCTTGGGGGTGCCGTAGGCACCCCCAACGATTTTGGGGGGGGTATTTACCCCCCCCAAACCATTTTGGGGGGGTAAATACTCCCCCCAAAATAGAAAATCTCTAACAAAAAAATTTTTGCGCGCTTCGCGCGCATTTTTAATACTAAATTTTTTATAAAATCTAAATTACCCCCCCCAAAAATTTTACCCCGGGGGTAAATTTTGAGGGGGGTAAACAAATTTTACCCCTGCCAACAGATTTCAGGGGGGGTAATTACCCCCCCCAAGCAAATTTTACCCCCGGGGTAAAAATTTTGGGGGGGGTAAAAAAAATTTTCGGCGCGCTTCGCGCGCCATTTTACCCCCCCCAAAACCAAATTACCCCCCCCTTAAAAAAATTTTACCCCCCCCAAAATAAAAAGCTTGGACGCCCCTGTTCGTTGGCATAACATCTTTGGGGACTATTATTTAATTTTGATTGGTTGGTTTATTAAGTGTTGAAACGTTTCAACCACAATGTTAAATCTTTAGAAGGGGTAACTTTGGGTATCATTATTGGTGATGTACATCAATTTATCAGCCTTTGTCCTATCCCTTTAGACCCCTGAATACCTAATGTTTTTAGGTGAAAAACCGTACAACTGTAATCTATGTGGGAAGAGTTTTGCCACCTCTAGTCACTACCATTACCACATCAGAACTCATTCGGGAGAAAAGCCCTACAGGTATGATTTATGATACTTACAATTCTCTGTATCCGCTTAACAACTTTTGGGACTTTTAATGAATTTTGATTGGTTGGTTTATTTAATTGAGTGTCCTTACGTTTCTACCACTAATTGTAATCTGCAGAAGGGGTAATTTTGTGTATTAAAATTGGGGATTTACATCAATTAGTCGTCCATTGTCTTATCCCTTTAGATCCCTGGCTAAATATCTCTGATTTCAGATGTGACTTTTGTGGTAAGATGTACACTGCCTCTGGTAGCCTACGGCTCCACTTGAAATCTCACCTGTCAAGACTCAGTGCTAATGTTCTTAGCCTGGGCATGAACATGGAGAGCATGAATATGTTCAGGTATGATAGAATTATCCTACTGTTATTAAACTTCTAAGTTTAAATAGGTAAGCTTTAACAATTTTGATTACAACAATAAATTTATAGTATTGATGTATAAACAGAGAACTAACTGGATATCCCTTTCGTCTGCTAGCAAATTGCTTTTTTCCCTTTTGTATTCCCAACGTTAATCGTTGATTTCCAAATACCCGATTGAGAGTCGGCACATGGGCCTTGGGAAGGGGACATACATTAACCCCTTCCCATTCAAGTCTTTTACTCTAATATTGCAATACTTGCATGCAATTAAACAGAAAAAAATTTATTTAAGTGCCGCCAATGAGTTGTTGTACCTTTTACCTAACTTTTTTTCAAAAAAGTTTTAGCCTGCAGAAATCAGTTTCTAATTTTAGGGGGCTTGAATCTTTGATGGGCAGCGAGAGAGGTAGCGGTCAGCTTGAATCTCCAGGTGGCGGTGACAGCCAAGGGTCGGAGGCCAAGTATATCAAACAGGAGGTCATCACAGCAGAGGATCACGCCAGCAAGTCTGGTTGACAGCGGCGTGCACAGGAACTAGGGGCTGAGCAACAAGGACGTGCATATATACAAGAGCGTGAACACGATGAGGAGGGAGAAGTTCATGAGCATACAAATCAAATAAGAGAGGAACAAATGCGTGCTCTAGAACAAGGGTTACAACAAGAGCGGTCATATGCACAGGGGGGTAACCAACAACATCACTTCAGTGCGTTTTATACGGGATAACTTTTATTGTAAGTAAGGGCATTTAAATCAGGAATAAAGAAAGTTAATAATAATTAAAACAGGTTTACCAATCCTATCTTTTTTTATGATTAAAGATTAGAGAGAAATTTTCTTAAATTTATACCTACCTAGATTGTTACTATAAACATTTTACCAAAAAAAACTATAAAGATACCTCTTCCTTTATTGCTGAATTTTAAATTAATCAGACTGATCTACCTGTAAATCAATTTTTATAACAAAAAAATAAAGTATAAATGTATTTTTAAGGATAATTGCTTCATATATTGTATTTTATATTTAAGCTAAGCATAGTATTTTATACATTTATGAGTATTTTACTTTTTATTATAGAGACGGCTATAATTATTTTGAAAGTCAGTGTTATTTAATTGATGCCTAATGACTAAAAAAAATCATCTACTTTTACAAATTTTTTTCCATTGAATTTTCATGAATTCTTGTTTTATTTTTTAATTTTATTTGCCAGAAGAAAAATTATTATGTTTTACCAAAAAATATCAGAGACAGAATTAACAAAAAATATTTTTTCCTAACAAACAGGATGTAGATTTTTAATTTTTGTTTAAACGAAGATAATATTTTTGCAGCTTCTGCCCTTGTAACAATTCATAATTTGTATTGCTGTCTCTAAATTAAAAATTGCAACGACACAAGATCTCTATTTCAATATTTGAACTGGTAGGGAGATTGCACCTACATAAAACTACAAAATCAGATAGTTTTCTTTAAGTGCAATATCACCGCCGTCTAAGAAGTTTAACTCACTGTAAACAGAAGCACCTCATTCTAAAGTTACCAACATTATAATAACTTGGGTATTTTTAAGAAAATAATATCACAAAATTCTGTAATTACAACAAAAAAATCTGTACCTAGTTAAGATGGGATTTAAAAACTGTTTCATTTTGAATCTCATATGTTTTATTATACCATTCGAAAATTTAAAAATTTGTATGTAAAAAAACAAGAATATTCAAGTGCAAAGCACTCTAACTAGTAAAGAAAAAAATGTTAATTTAGCACATGTTTATATAATATGCCCTCAAAAGTGGCTCAAATTGTACAGTATAGTATAAAAAGATTTTATTGGTTTATTAATATTTGAAAAACAAATTAGAGCTACGATCCGATAGATATAGCCGATATAGGCTTTAAATCACTAATTTTGACTATTGTAAATTATTACATTTGTATAATGCTTCATATTATTTACAAGCTATATTATGTTTAATTTTAAATAAAATTACTAAAAGAAGGCCCTAATATACATAGTAAAGGTGCTAAATAGTAAATACTAAGTTATTTCACAAAGCTAATCATGGAAAGAAAACGAAGTAGCAGGTTGTATCGTCTTTTCATAGTAGCTTTTCATCTATTTCTAGTCCCTGCGGGGCCAATTTCCGAACCCTGTGTGGCAATCAATTACATTTACCCAACCTAAAATAGCCTATCAAAAGCTACTGTGAATATACGAAAAAAACCGCTACTTCGTCTTCTTTCCATGATCCAACAAAGCTTCTATATACAATAAACATTACAGTGCAATATATTAATAGTTATTTGTTTTACTTTTACATTGATAAAAGACAATATTTTTTTTTAAAATCCTAAGAGTATAATACCGAAAGTTGATTGCCTTTTATTTAAAAAAAAATAATTTCTGCTATCTACAATTTATTTAAATTAATGTTAATACCTGTTTCTGTATTCTATACATAAATTAAAAAAATTAGGGAGGTTAAGCGTGAACTTTAAAAGTTTCATGTCTAAAATAAAATGTTTTATTTTATCTTTTCTCTACAGAAAGCCTTTTTCTACAAATACTAAAAGGACTAAATGCAACTTAAAGATGCCTTTTTTATGCCATAAAATAATATCTTTTTTAATCTTGGTATTTTTCTATACATTAATTAAATAGTTGATATCACAAAGCAAAGTATTTTAACTATAACAAAACAATCCTCAAAAAGTTACAAACTAAAAAGTGCCATAATGTAATAATTAATTGTAATTGCAGAACAAAAATTTGCAATTTGAAACCACTGCTAAACAAATTTGAATATGTTTGGACTGCTGTTTATGAAGCGGCTATTCTACTAAAATAATTGTAATTGTAAAAGTTTTGTAACATTTTAATAGTTATTTTTCGAATCGTATAGTAAACAGCTTTTCGCGGTTATAAAAATGTACAATGATAAGAGTAAAATAAGTTTTGTTAGCCCCGAGATGCCGAAGGCTCGGGCTAACAAAACTGGATTTGATATTATGATTGTACATTTTTATATTCGTAGAAAACTGGATATAATACGATACATGATTTTTAGTATGGCTTAGAACCGGTTCTTATTTAGTGGATATTAGGTAATCTGTTTTGAATCCATACTGGAATAACTTAACCTGCATTACGTTTTCTAAGATAAACCAAAAAATATGTGGAATAGTTGTTTAAGTTTACATCAATCCAGTCATTTTTCGCATTTTGAAAATTTAACCAAATCTATATTGGAACCAAATAAAATTTTATACCAATTGTATTACCTACTTGAAAACCAAAAATTGTAAAATAAAATATAACAAACATATTTTTTATGCAACAACTAAATTTTGATACATTTTTACTAAAGAAAACAAATACAGCATTTTAACAGAATTTAAAATTTTTATGCATTTAATCAGGATTCGGTAGCCGCTTAAAAGCCGTAATCAAAACGACTTAAATTCTTTCAAAAGAAGCTGAATTACCAACTTTATTTTAAATATTTTAGATTTTGATTAATATTTTTAGCAGCTTGGTTACAGAAAATTGGCGGCTTAGGCGTTGCTGCCGAGCCCTGCATTTAACAAACAACTTTATAAGATGCAATTGACATATTTTTTAGTATTTTGAAACAATAGCTTTTTTAGAATAATGTATTATTTTTAATACTTTAATGTGAATTTTTTATAGGATATCTTTAGGGACTATTCTTATTTTTACTCTTATTGCTTATTAATTCAAATCATTTCAGAAATGACTAAATATTAGAATTTATTACATTTTAATAGTAGCAAAATTAATGTTTTATTATATATAATTATCATTATTAATATTTAATTATCTTTTATAAATATCTAGTTATTAGTTCATAAAATTTTGGTAAATAAATTTTATGTAGTCTAAAATTATATTAGTTTTATTGACAGTGAAATAACAACCTAAAAAAATTGGATAAATTGAAGCTTTTTTATAAGAACTTTTCGTTATTTTAAACATGTTAGAATTGTCCTATCGATTTCAATCCTTGCATAATGATTCCTATTACAATTACGTACAATTTAGGAAGAGTAGCAACTGTAGTCGATACCAGAAAGACCGTACGTCCATTTAAAAAATCCTGTTTTTAAAATTTTTGATAACACATTTTTATGTGATATAATTATCCTATTCATCGGATTTATGGGATACTGATTCCTATTACAACAAGGTACAATTTTATAAGCGAAGCATCTCTATACTCAAGTCCTAAAAATGTAATTACGTCCTTAAACAGTATCTTTTATTAAAGCAGCTTGTAACAAATTTTCTTACAATTTTTCTTTAGACTCATACATTTATCTCCTGCTTATAAGTTTTGACACTCTTTAAGTGTTAATGTTCGTTTGTCCTACCGTTTTAGAGCTTCACTTTTTAGGTGAACAATGAATACATCAAATTTAAAGGCTTACCTCAAAACTTTTTATCATGAGGTAGAGAAAAATTTCGGCGTACTTCGCGCGCTAGTTATCCAGCTCATATCTTATTCCCAGATACAGTTCAACCCCCCCCCCCCCCACCTTCATCAAAATGTAAATATTCGTTTGACACAATTTTTTTCAGAAAAAAAGGTAAAATACCTATGCAAAATTAGTTTAATGTCTTGTAAAGGATAAAATGACTCGAATTATCAACTTGAAATTAATTTTAGGTATATTTTATTCAGTTTTTCTGAACTAACTCAAAAGTCATTTTTTCAAAAAGAGTTGAAATAGATATTCCTGTGAAATAGATACTTATAACATCTCAAGACTGCCAGGGATCTAAAGGGATAAGACAATGGCCGATAAATTGATGCATCTTCAATGTTGATACACAAAATTACCCCTTTTGTGGATTACAAATAGTGTTTGAAACGTTTGGACACTTAACTTAATAAACCAACCACTCAAATTTCATTTAAAGTCTCTAAAGTAGTCAAGCCAACTAATAAGAAAACATTATTATAAAACTTTGGGGACTAGAGTAATAAACAGCAAATTGTTTCTTCCTTCATTATGATAGGAAAATTATTGTTATTGAGAATTTCTTCAATTTACGGTCAAATCTCAGTGTTTGTGTCTTTCACCAACCTATACCTAATTAAGATTTATCGCTTCTTATAAACTAATTACCTAGCTAATAAACATTATTGTTATAATGTTTCATACATTATGACATTATTTAGCCCAATTTTTAGAAATTTCCTGAACTTCCAGAAATATTATCTTTGGTAAACTTATCTACAATTACGGCATTATAAAACCTGTCGATTTTGGAATTTTTGGTAATATTGAAAAGGAGGAATTGTGACACAGATTACCGTTAGGTACTGACGAACATCAATTATAGAGTAGCTTCGCTAAAAATTGATAATAAACAATAGAATTTAAATACAATTACTTTATTGAATCAATCACTAGTTTAAAATCAGATAATTGATAATGTACTAATTGTGCTGTAATGATAAAGCGAACTCCAGGCCAAGCTAGAAATCAACGTTCGCTTAATTGCCCAGGATAGTCTTACTTTACCCCAGCTAGAGTGCATGTGCTTAAAGAAAGACAAAAAACGAACTGACTTTGTTGAATTCAAATCTACAAAGTTATTTATCATTGCATCACGCTTAATCTAAATATTTTTAATCAAAGTTTATTATATCATGTGTTAGGTCTGGTTACAAGTCAAATGATACCACATATTTTGTTTTTGATAATAACATTCCATGTGTCTTGGTAACTATGTGGCGTTTGTCTGCCTTCCTGGATTTGACCCAGGTTCCCTTTATTCCTAATGTGACGCGCATGAAGACGACTTTTTGTGCTGTTCGTTTACGTGGCAACTCTCCCAAGAGACGCGCACCAAACATAAACAAAGCCATTCTTTTGTTTATATACGCACGAGCTTGTTGTTATGATAATGAAAACTCATGTTTTGTATGAAATGTGTTAGCCGTGCTGTATTTTCCCTCAAATACTTCCTGGCTTGATGTGTTCAAAATCTAGGTAATTTTCTTATACGTAGGAAACTGGATGTTTGAATATTAAGATTTTTTTGGTTGAGTAAAATAATGCAATTTATTTTCCTTAAAGAAGGTGTATCAACTTTTTTGCTTTTTATTTAAGATAGCTAGCCGGTTCTTTCAGTAAGTAGTAGATGTAAAATTTTTCATAGAATTCAGATATGCAATCGTGTTTTTTGTAGACCTCTTATTTTTTAAATATTAAGTTTTAAAAATCCGAAAACGATAGGTTTCGTGATTTCAAATAATGATAAAAAAAATATTTCAAAGAATTTAAACTCAAAATTGCATAAATCCATATAAAAAAAACATAATAGAATTAAATGGCAAACGAATAAAATTATCATGAATGCATATATAAAAATAATCGCATACATAATAAGTTTAAAAATAATTGGTCTTTCTTTGAAAAGAAGGTGTATCAACTTTTTTGCTTTTTATTTAAGATAGCTAGCCGGTTCTTTTAGTAAGTAGTAGATGTAAAATTTTTCATAGAATTCAGATATGCAATCGTTTTTTTTGTAGACCTCTTATTTTTAAAGTAATTTAAGTTTTTAAAAAAAATAATTAAGTCGGTTTTAAGGTACTAAAACGCAACAAAATAAAAGAAGAAAATGGCCAGTATGAACAAAAATAGTAAGATCTTTAATTTGACACCTTACTTTTAAAATTCTGTTGAGTAATTATTGAAAAAATCTATTTTTTTAACCTCGGTTTAATAAAAACTTTAGACCTTAATATTTTCTCAAACAGACATAAAAAACATGGGTTCATATATACCTTTAGAATCAGAAAAATATTACGAATCCATTCTAAGCAAAATTCAAAAAGTTTTATAAAACTGTAATAAAAAAAATAAGTTTATTTTAAGAATCATAATTTTTGGCTTTAAAGGGTTGACTTGAACAAAACCTGAACAAAACCTAAACAAATGTACATACACTGTAACAGATATTTTTTAAACACAAGAAACAATAATGCATTTTTAACTGCATTGTTTTGAAGTTTATAAACAGACTGAAGCATATTTGTTTGTAATTTTTCATTCTTTACATGTTATGTAAGTATTACTATTTTTATTGTATATATTGTATGAACATTATCCTTTTTTTTTGTCAATTCTATTGGTTAAGTTTTGAGGTGAAGCTTCTTGATTGGTCAATTTTCGAGATTTTTGATTGGCTAGTTTAATAGTTAGAATTAAGTGTTGCCTGTAAAAATATAATATTTTAGGCCATTATTATTTTTTATGTTTTTACTTTTTTTCAATTTTGCTTAGAATGGCCTAAAATATTATATTTTTACAGGCAACACTTAATTCTAACTATTAAACTAGCCAATCAAAAATCTCGAAAATTGACCAATCAAGAAGCTTCACCTCAAAACTTAACCAATAGAATTGACAAAAAAAAAGGATAATGTTCATACAATATATACAATAAAAATAGTAATACTTACATAACATGTAAAGAATGAAAAATTATGAACAAATATGCTTCAGTCTGTTTATAAACTTTAAAACAATGCAGTTAAAAATGCATTATTGTATCTTGTGTTTAAAAAATATCTGTTACAGTGTATGTACATTTGTTTAGGTTTTGTTCAGGTTTTGTTCAAGTCAACCCTTTAAAGCCAAAAATTATGATTCTTAAAATAAACTTATTTTTTTTATTACAGTTTTATAAAACTTTTTGAATTTTGCTTAGAATGGATTCGTAATATTTTTCTGATTCTAAAGGTATATATGAACCCATGTTTTTTATGTCTGTTTGAGAAAATATTTAGGTCTAAAGTTTTTATTAAACCGAGGTTAAAAAAATAGATTTTTTCAATAATTACTCAACAGAATTTTAAAAGTAAGGTGTCAAATTAAAGATCTTACTATTTTTGTTCATACTGGCCATTTTCTTCTTTTATTTTGTTGCGTTTTAGTACCTTAAAACCGACTTAATTATCTTTTTTAAAAACTTAAATTACTTAAAAAATAAGAGGTCTACAAAAAAAACGATTGCATATCTGAATTCTATGAAAAATTTTACATCTACTACTTACTAAAAGAACCGGCTAGCTATCTTAAATAGAAAGCAAAAAAGTTGATACACCTTCTTTTCAAAGAAAGACCAATTATTTTTAAACTTAATATGTATGCGATTATTTTTATATATGGTGCATTATTTGCCAAATGTACCACTTTTCTGCACTACCTCTCCGATTTTGTTAATACTCTATATTTTGGTCCGTTGGGTAATTCAAGGATGCTGGATGGCCAAAAAAAAGTTTCAGAGTCCCTGGATGTCTAGATATCTAGCTATCTATGAAGGTAGGTAACAAAAATGTAAAAAACACCCATTTTTTCACAATTTTAAAAATTAACTTTTTCATCAATCTTACATCCAATCTATACATTTTATACACCAAAATGATCGTTTATTCATGTAAAAAGCGCACATAATGCTATTTTGGCCAAAACTCTAATTTTACAGGGTGTCCAACAAAAAGTGTATTTTGGATATCTAGCGTAATACCCAAAATACCTGTCCGAAAAAAATAATTTTTTTTGGCTTAAATCCTGTGTTTTATCTGTATGCATATGTGGTATATAACGGTTCGGACCACCCGGGACTATAAGGTTGTCAAATTTCACTTTGGGACACCCTGTAAATGTGATTTTTGCGTCTGTAGAGCTAAAACTTGGTCCAAATTGGCTATTTTTTTCAAATTACTCTAATATGTGTCTTAGTATGTTTGGCCATAGTGTTTTCTGACCAGATCAATATTTTCATATTTTTTGGACACCCTGTATTTTCATAAAAAAAGAAAAATTTTTTTTATTTTTTTTTAATTTTTTTTCTATTTTTAAGTTACTTAAAACTGTCATATAGATACAGATTTTGACTAATAACAATAATATTTGCCTATTTTACAATTTTTTACACTTTTGGGACACCCTGTGCATGTTTTTGAAAAATAATGGTTTTGCCCATTTTTGGGGGGAAGGAGTCGTTTCAGGGCCATAGACTATTTCTTAATTTTTGTAGAACTTTTCAAGACACATCATTTGTTATTTATGCAAAAACCGCATAAACCGAACCGTTTTGCCGTTGTTCACCGCCAAAGGCAGAATTTTTTACGTTTTTTGCCGTTCCCGAGGTTCTAATGGGCATTTGTGGTAAGAAGACGTTGATTTATCAAGACAACTGTGAAATACTTTTATTTAGGCATTTTAATTTACTAAATTTCATATGTAGTAAATTTTTTTGTATATCCAACCGATTTTTGTCAAAAGGAATTTCAAATGCACATGATTTATGTTTCTTTTATCACTTATGTTATAGCAATTATTTATGTTATATTCACTTAATTTTCTTGTTTTAACAATTGAAATCCATCTCAACGAAAAACGGTTAGCTGCACAAAAAATTTTACTTAATATGAAATTTAGTAAATTAAATTACCTAAATAAAAGTATTTTAGAGGGATCTTGATAAATCAACGTTTTCTTACCACAAATGCCCATTACAACCTCCGGAACGGCAAAAACGTTAAAAAAATTCCGCCTTTGGCGGTGAATAACGGCAAAACGGTTCGGTTTTTACGGTTTTTGCATATATAACAAATGATGTGTCTTGAAAAGTTCTACAAAAATGAAGAAATAGTCTATGGCCCTAAAACGACTCCTTCCCCCCAAAAATGGGCAAAAACCATCATTTTTCAAAAACATGCACAGGGTGTCCCAAAAGTGTAAAAAATTGTAAAATAGGCAAATATTATTGTTATTAGTCAAAATCTGTATCTATATGACAGTTTTAAGTAACTTAAAAATAGAAAAAAAATAAAAAAAAAATAAAAAAATTTTTTCTCTTTTTTTGAAAATACATTGTGTCCAAAAAATATGAAAATATTGATCTGGTCAGAAAACACTATGGCCAAACATACTAAGACACATATTAGAGTAATTTGAAAAAATAGCCAATTTGGACCAAGTTTTAGCTCTACAGACGCAAAAATCACATTTACAGGGTGTCCCAAAGTGAAATTTGACAACCTTATAGTCCCGGGTGGTCCGAACCATTATATACCACATATGCACACAGATAAAACACAGGATTTAAGCCAAAAAAAATGATTTTTTTAGGCCTGGTATTTTGGGTATTACGCTAGATATCCAAAATACACTTTTTGTTGGACACCCTGTAAAATTAGAGTTTTGGCCAAAATAGCATTATGTGCGCTTTTTACATGAATAAACGATCATTTTGGTGTATAAAATGTATAGATTGGATGTAAGATTGATGAAAAAATTAATTTTTAAAATTGTGAAAAAATGGGTGTTTTTTACATTTTTGTTACCTACCTTCATAGATAGCTAGATATCTAGACATCCAGGGACTCTGAAACTTTTTTTGGCCATCCAGCATCCTTGAATTACCCAACGGACCAAAATATAGAGTATTAACAAAATCGGAGAGGTAGTGCAGAAAAGTGGTACATTTGGCAAATAATGCACCATATGCATTCATGATAATTTTATTCGTTTGCCATTTAATTCTATTATGTTTTTTTTATATGGATTTATGCAATTTTGAGTTTAAATTCTTTGAAATATTTTTTTTATCATTATTTGAAATCACGAAACCTATCGTTTTCGGATTTTTAAAACTTAATATTTTTGAATCATTATTTTGATCTAAAATCAATATATAAAATTATGTATCTATTTCAATATTATTTTAGGTGTAAATGTTTCATAGTTTGTTCAATAAATACCTATTCATAACACTGCCTAGTTCACTAGGGAAGTAGAGGATGTCTGCTCTGTAGCGAGCAATATATCTCGGAAATGGCTATTGTCTGTCCATATTCCATGACACCATGCCTTGTGATAAGCAATTGTAAACATTTTTGATTGAAACAACTATTGTTACTGCGATTTTTACATAACTTCAACCTATGCTTTTTAAAAGCGAAGCTATTCTATAATCAGGGTCGGTCTGAACGTTTGTCTGGAAAGGATAGCTTTTTACGTTAATTTAGGCATGTTAGAATTGTCCTATCGATTCCATGGTGATTCCTGTAGTAGTTGGGAATGATTTAGAAAGCGTAGCAACTCTATAATCATTACCAGAATGTCCGTACACCCATTTTAAACATGTTGATTTTAAATTTTTTTAACAACATTCCAAAAATGTTAGTATGTATTTAAACATCCTGTATTTAAGCAGTTTTTCAACAAATTAACCTACAAATTTTGTTTTGATGTTTATACAAAATTATGTTTATTCAGTTTTGACACTCTAGTGTTAATGTTGGTTTGTCCTACCGTTTCAGAGTCATCCTTGTTATTTTATATTTGTTTAAAAACTAATAGATTATAATAAGATGGAGAAGGGCTTTAAAAAAGACTAAGACCAACCCAAAGATATTTGACTGTCGTAAAACATTTGATAGAAAAACAGAAAAATTAATATGCACATGCGATACAAAACTTTGTTTTTTTCAATAAAAATAAGTAAGGTTGTTAAAAATATATTTAATTTTAGATAAAAATCGTACATTTAGATAAAAAGAATTAACACTTTAAAAAATATTGCATAAAAACAAATATTATACCCATAGGCGTCCTAGGGGGGGGGGGGGTAATGGGGCGATTACCCCCCTCAAAAATTTTTTCATTTTACTCCCCCCCACCAAAATTGTTTGGGGGGGGGGGTAAATACCCCCCTCAAAATAAAAAATCTTAATAAAAAAATTTTTTCCGCGCTTCGCGCGCAATTTTGATACTTTATATTTAATCAAATTTAAATTACCCCCCACCAAAATTTTACCCCGGAGGTAAATTTTGGGGGGGGGGTAAACTAAATTTACCCCTGCCAACAGATTTCAGGAGGGGTAATTACCCCCCCAAGCAAATTTTACCCACGGGGTAAAAATTTTGGGCGGGGGTAAAAAAAAATTTCGGCGCGCTTTGCGCGCCATATTACCCCCCCCAAAAACGAATTACCCCCCCCCCCCAAAATAAAAAGCTTGGACGCCCCTTTATATCTAACACTTCTAAAAATTAATCAGTTTATAAATATAAATATCTAACCAAGGGGTATATATATTCCAATCAATTTGAATTGTTTTCCCGTCCCACCTTTCCATTTCTCTCCCAAATAAATTTCCATGTTTATAACCATGAATTGTGAAATATTTTCGCCCCTGTGTCTTAACTATATAAAAATAAAAATATTATTTACTAAGTATATTTGCGATAACTTTTATTTAATAGATTCTTCCAATTTTTAACATTTACAAAACGGCTTGCTTTATTGCTTCAAGATCCATATCAGATCTATATAGGATATAAATGTCTGTAAATGAGCTCAAGTTTTCCAAAGAACTCATAGTGCTCCAATAATCCATAATAAACTCTCATTGGCCAGAACAATAAGACCCATTATTTTACTTTATTAAATATAAATTCATTTTTTACATTTCATGTTGCTATTTACAAAAAAGAAAATTTAAATTTATAATATAGTAAGTTTAAGAAAACTCTGTTTTAAAAGAATTCGATTGTGGCGACACCCTTTGTGTGTTCAAATATTAAAACTAAAATTTTAATCATATTAACCCTTTGGTGATGGTAATGTGAAAAAAATATAATTGAAAAAATCTTTTTAAAATCATTTAAATTATTAAATATTTACTTCTTAGTAATAGCGGGGGAGGAAAATTGATTTATTGAGAAATAGATAAATAGATATGTACTTATAGAAAACTAGCCAATAGCGAGATAGTTATATCGAGCCAACTCTAGTCTATAATATGCGAGTATATACTGGTTTGATATAAAACAACAGATTCATTGAAATCTTACATAATGATTTCAAGTTTTTTGTTGATCTTTTCAAGGACTCGTTGGACATTCTCGAGATACATCTTGTTGTAAGTTTTATTTTCCACTTCTTGATTGGGTTTAGTTTTTCCTTCTGCATCCATATTTTCAGAGAGGCTCAGCAATTCTCTTCTAAATAAAAAAAAAGATACTTTAGTACATTTATTTAACAGAATGGAATCTGTTGATGGAAAAGAAATTTTACAACAGTGTAATTTTAGTCTAAACTTTTGTTTCCAAATATTACCTTCACTTTTATTATTGAGTGTTTATTATAAGGTAGTTATTAAAATTTAATTTTTATTAATTCTTGCATCTTAAGTCATAAATTTTTTATTTAGAATTTCTTGGTAGTGCAGCTATTAAAAATTCCATCCGTCTTTGATTTTATTGAAGTTTGAAAGAAGGAGCAGTTATTAAATAGCGTTTAAGTGTTCTAAAATGTAGAGATCGAACTGGGCCTAAATGACCACTCTTGTAAAAAGGACCATTAAAAAATATTGTACATGAGATAAAATCAACCTTATTCGACGTTCACTCAAAGCCCAAAAATAATGGACTTAAAAGTGTATTAAACTGTATATAAGACATTTGCGAATATATTGATACCATTAATTTGCCTCTTAGATAGAAAAAAGTATGTTTTTTTAATATTTTTCTCTTGCTACAAATCAAATTTCAAATTTAAGTCACCATAAATGCTAAACTAATTTTTGCTCTAGAAGAATCAATTTTTGGAGTTAGGGTAAGGGGGGGGAAGTTTCGGTAAGGGGCTATTCTCGGTAATTTCGACCTACCTTCATTAAATGACCTTTTTCTCCATGTTCCTTTCAAATGACAGAAAAAAACATAAAAGCAAATTTGTTCCTTATTAAATTGCCTACAAAAAAGTATCAAATGAATTTTTTGTGAGATGAATATTAAGGGTACTTATTGGGTCTCAAAGTCGGACGAAAATTTTTTTTTTTCCAAAAATTTTTTAGTAGGTGTGTAAAGATCGACCTACACAAAAATTGGTAAGACCTAGAGCTGATCTGAAAAACTTTTTGAACTAGAAATTGCCCGCTTTTTCCAAATCCGTTGAGAGCTTTAAAATCGGGTTAATATTTTTTTCAAAAATGACCAAAGTTGGCGCCAGGGGAAAAATCGGTAATTTCAAAAGAAATTAAAATTCAACTTTTAAGGTCATGTTTTCATGTTTTTTTTTGTCAAATCTATTATTCCATATGGACTTTTTAAGAATTAGGCCTAAAAATGAATAGAACAGATAAAAAACAAAAAAAAAATTAATTTTATTTTTTGAATCAAAATTTTGTGAGGAAAAAATCAAAATTTCTGGTCCTTTGAAAAAAAAATATTTTTGACATGGGAGGAATAGTCCGATTTTTATGAATTTTTTTGTGGTTATTCCCAATCACCTATACTAATTATGATTTTTTACGCTTGTTTGGTCGTTTGGCCTTTTTTCATCAATTTTTTTAAGGTTAAAATGTAGTCAAGATTTTTTGCAAAGATGACACTTTTGCTTCAAATTCAATTTTTGAGGTCAATTTTTAATCAATTTTCATGTTTTTTGGGCTAAATCTATAGTTCAATGAGAGCTTTTTTAGGATCAGGCCTAAAAAGTAATAAAATACGTTTTTTTCTTATATTAATTTTAAGTTTTTTAAAAAAAAATTTTCGAAAAAAAAAATCGAAAATTCGCGTCTTTCAAAAAAATTCATTTTTAACATAGAAGGAATAGTCCGATCATTATGAAACTTTTTGTGGATAATCCCTATAACCTATACTAATTATGATTATTCATGTTAGACTGGCCGTTTGGCCGTTTTTCATCGATTTTTTTTAGGTTGAAAAAAATTACCGATATTTCCCCTGGTGGTGGGGAAATATCGGTAACTTTTTTGCGGTCAATTTCGGCCAACTTCTAAAAGTCCTAGGATAATGTCCTTTTAGGACCTGATAGTCCTTTCCGTAAGCTTTCTACTGGTCTTGGTTTCATTTGAAAATATTAATATTTACCCCATTTTTTTTCAAAAAAACCGAAAAAAAACCGAAATTTCCCCCCCCTTACCCTAGAAAGTGCTTAATACCTCATTTTAATCGCCTGGCATTGCTTTATAATATACAGGTAATGAATTGTTTTTTTATGGAACAGCTGACTAATAAATCGAGGTTTTGTGATAAACCCACTTTTGTTGTTGCTCCATAAATGATATTTTTTTCCCCAATTTTTTTGGCTGTAAAGAAGCTTTATATATTCATATAACATCCACCTAAATTTGACTTTTGATATTTTATTTATAACATCACCAGAGGGAATTGAATTTTGGAAAAAAATATCAATTTATATTTTACACTGCTATGCATTGTTCTTGTTCTTGTTTCTAAAAAAAATTTATATTATAAAAAAGAGAATTATTTAACGCTTCTATAGGTATGTTTATCATTTTTCTAGGCTAAATATAACTATAATTAGACCATTTTAAAGTTAGACATCATAACATATTAACACAATTATTGAATCGGTCTGTATTATTAAGCTGGCAACTCTTAAAACAGCTGCATTTCATTATCCTATTATATATAGTAATTATTATATGTATAAACACACTTAATTTTTTAACTTTTTATTGATGGAATACACATGTTTCTCTATAAAAATAGATCATCAGTTCCAATTAAGATGTATAAAATAAGAGTTAAAAAAAAATATACATATATATGTCAATGCATTTTGAATCATTTTAAAAGACTAAATAAGAAAGAAGTG